>NC_137078.1:5360528-6825696 GCF_951640355.1 Cnephaeus nilssonii
CTGTGATATTTAAGTAAGGTCTTGGTAAAAATCGGACTTCATGCTTATGAATAAAATGATGTTTCTGCCTCTGAAAGGTGGTTATCTTGCGTTATTCAGGGGCAGAAAGGAAAAGTATGTGGTGGTCAGAGCTGGGGATTTGCACAGTAACTTTGTCCTAGTATTTTATTTCACTTTCAGTCCTTACAGAAAAGGATGGGCAAAAGGATGGGACATATTTGCAAGCTGCTGAGAGAGGAAATGTGAGTGAGACAGAGGTTTAGTTGTGATGCCTAAGACATGTGATTGGGGATGCTTTTGATTACCCTGCCTGGCCTTGCTGAACCACAGCCCCAGAGCCAGAAGGAGGATGCAAGCCAAACAGGAAGACTGGCAGTGAGCGGGGTGGGCCTTGAGGTGTCCTGTGATGATTGCCGCTGTTGTGCACCATCCCTCCTCTCGCAGGGATCCTGTGGGCAATAGGTTACTATCGCTGAGTGGAGCAGGTGAACGAACAAAACCCCGGCGGAGCCCGTGCTTTCTCAAGGGCAGGCCTGGGGCTGGGATGAGGCCCTGGAGGCCGTGCAGAACCAGGCTTTGTCACAGCCCCGCCCCCTGAGGGCCATCAGGGCCTGGGCACTGCACACAGGCTGGTGCACTACAGTCCTGCACGGAAGAGGCCGTCGATTAGCGTGGGCAGGGAGTACTGCCCAAGGCTGTTCATCCTAAAACCCATGGGGCCCTGTTGGCACAAACTCACTTGACAGAAAACCTTGAACTGTGCTTTCACTGATGACGGTGAAATCGATGTTTCCCTGCAGAACTGCGTTCATGGCAAGACCAACAGGGTGGGTGTGGAACGCAGGAGAGGCATAGTCTGCCTTCCAGTCGGAGGTTTCCCAGCTTCTGAGCCACGTGTCTTAAGGGCTGTGGCCGTGGTGGTCTGCATCTGATTGCATGAGCGAGCAGTGTAGGCCCGCCCGTGCAGGCACACCGGAAAATACGCCCTTCGAAACCACAGCTGTGAGTAGAAGGCTTGTCAAGATGAAAATTTCATTCTTTTGCAATGCGCAGGCATCTCGAGACTGCCCAGGAGTCTCTGAGAGCACCAAGCAGTTTCCACGTGGCCCTGCGCATGCTCAGGAGGCTGAGCTGATTGGACCATGTCTGAGATATGTGGTCAGAGTTGCCCCTAGGAAGCAGGTGCCAGCGGAAGAAGCACGGAGCAGGATACTTTCCTCCACTGCTCCCTCCACGGAGGTTGCAGGCCCTTGCACGGCTGCTTCTCCCGGAGTTCTGCGAATCTCTTTCTCTGGTTCCCCTCTGGGCTCAGGATGCTAAATGCATCCCCCTGTTGCTAGTTGTAGGGCACTGTGCTGCCCGTGATGAATTTGTACACTCGGTATTTTCCTTTTTGCAGACTCTCCTCCGTTACCAAGTTGACTGTCCCATCTCTCTTCTTCCAGGACCTGCCTGATAAAACTACCAAACCAAAAGAATGGGTCCCTTTTGGTGGGGGCATTGAGTGGCTGCTTGCTGCTGGCTGTCTGAATGGCCCCATCATAGCACACTAGTCACCACCTTCACCTCAGTCTCATGGCCCTGAGCTAAATTGTTTGCCCAAAGATGAGGCTATCAAGAAAACACTTCGAACTTCTGCTTCCAGGAAGAACTTGGGAAACCTAGACACCCATCACTTGCAACCCTTCAGAAAAGATAAAAGAATCCAAATCTTGGGTCTCATAAGAAAAGGAAGTTAAAAGTCGGGACGGCTAGGATTAGGAGAGGTTTGGCGTAGCTCCATTGCCTCAGTTTTAACATGTTAGGGTTTGTGAACACTCACAGATATGATTGTCTAAGACCAGTTCACAAGGGAGGCATTTCAATGTGACCACACCAGTTGTTCAGATAGGATGAAGCCAGAAAATAGGAGCAGTCTGCAGAGATGTCATTGAAGAAACTGCTTCCTCCCTACATTATCAGGCCCCCAGGTGACCTCCCAAAACGGGATCTTTGTCATGGAGGCCTAATCTCACCTCCACCCCATTCTGCTGAGGGCTGGTCTGTGTTTCCTGACAGCAAAGAACTGTCACCAAAGGAGGGTGACTTACCATTTTTCTTTCCATCGTGTAATCTTGCCAGGAGCCCAGAAGACTGCTGTCCCTGGTCCTTGTCTGTGTCATGAAGGAGGACACGGGATGAGATGACAGATGTCTATGGAGCTACCACAGGATGACTGACATCACTTTCTTACTTGGTAGCTCTAGAAATCTGCATACCCGTGTGGTAGAAAGCCTGATGGAGATAAAGAAAGGGGGACCGGGGTGTGCAGAGCATAAGAGAATGCATCTTGACGCCAAACCACAGCTATGAATAAACTGACAGTTATTTGTGGGCTTACCAAGGACATAAAACAATTGTTCTGGCTGGCAACTAAAGTGGCACTGTGCCGCTCACTCACATTCGTTTGTCAACTGTTCTTGGAATGGGTGTTAAATTATAAGGGAGGAGCTGCTTTCATAAAGCCAAACTGGAATTTTCTAAGCTGTCAAGTGCAAATAAAATGATTAACTATCTCTGCTTCCTCTGTCTCTGCAAAACAGAGCCCTTTGTCTGCTGTCACACGTCTTGGATGCCTGCGCTGTGTACACATGGTGTTGACGCCACATTATCTCCAAGTGGCTGGGATGATTCTTCTCATTACTTATTCAGAACTGATGTAAGATTTCAAATTTTTTGCTTCAACACAAAGGCATCTTAAAGACAACCAATTCAGTATGTACTATACTGTAGAGCAGGCGTCCTCAAACTACAGCCCGCGGTCCACATGCGGGTGTTTTTGCCGTTTTGTTTTTTTACTTCAAAATAAGATATGTGCAGTGTGCATAGGAATTTGTTCATAGTTTTTTTTAAACTATAGTCCGGCCCTCCAACGGTCTGAGGGACAGTGAACTGGCCCCCTGTTTAAAAAGTTTGAGGACCCCTGCTGTAGAGAAATTGTGGTTTGTACATGAGTTTGTAGTTTCTTGATTATGTGTTCTCAGTTCAACAAGAAATGAGTCTTACACCCCTATAGGAAGTACCATTGGGCACAGTGAGACTCTGTGGAAGGTCGCAGTAGTTAAGGGAACCATGGAGTGGCACTTGCCATGATCTTGCACTTAGATGGCCTCGTCTTTGGTTTTGGGCACATGGGAAACTCTATGATTTCCATCCCTTCTGTGGCTCTCTTGTCCGGGTAGCTTGAGTGTTGTGGCTTCGTTTTACAAAATGCGGCTTGAAGAGTAACCGGCACATGACTCCTGGGAAAGCAGTTGAGGGAGGCTGTGTGTGTGTGTGTGTGTGTGTGTGTGTGTGTGTGTGTGAGCGCGCGCGCGCGCAAGAGCGCGTTAGCCTAAATCTAAGTGACAATGAAATCTTAAAAACTGGAAATCCAGTTATCCAGTTACCTTTTTCAGACCTTGGTTTCTTCATCTAGCACATGGTGGGGTTGAGCTAGATGATCTCTGAGGTTCCTTTCAGCTCAGCTTATAATTATTGGGTTCTAAGCCTCTGTGGCTCTTTGACTTGGTTCAGTGCTTCTAATCTTTAAGATGCTAGGAGACCACTGGGGGATCTTGTTAAAATGCAGGTTCTGCTTCTAGAGGTCCAAGGGGACTCCTGGGAGTCAGCGTTACCCAAAGAAGCTCTCTGGTGACACCAGAGCTACAGGGCTGTGGACCACACTCCAAGGGCCATGGTTGTAGATGGCCAGTATTGCGTGGTTCTGGGTGAGACAGACACATTCTTTGTCTCCTTCAGGCTTTTGGAGCTCACCCCCCCCCCGCCCCCTTTTTTTTTCTCTTTGGCAATAATAGGAAATGAGGAGGGCAAGGTGAGAACTTCTGTTTCTGGTAATCTGATGAACTGCACCTTGGCACACAGTCAATGTTTATTATGCTAGTTGAGTGGGAAAAGACATGAGTGTATGCAAGCATAAAATACTGAGATTTCATGCCTAGGATATTCCTCTGACTAAAAGTTCTTTTTACCTCCCCATAGCCTATTATTTTTCTAAATCACCTCAAGTCCTCATTCCTCCTTGAAGCCCTCTGCCTCCCTGCCTGTTGCATCCCTGGGATTTGGGAGCAAGGGAGCAGACTGTAGGCAGGTGCCACTGCACTCACGCATCCTGACTGCAGGACAGCCATCAGATGCCTCCTCAAGTCAGTGCAGCCTGTAACAACTATATGAAATGCCTTTCCCATCTGGTTTAGAGCTTAAATATTCTCTTTATTCCTTATATATGCATCTTCTGCTTCTTTTGCCAGATGGTACATTTGTTGAAAATTGGGACCATGTGTTTGGCTACTTCCTCTGTTTTGGTTTCCCTGGAGCACTTATCAGAGTGCTGGGTGCAGAGCAGGTGCCCAGTGGACGACCATGCTGCCTGGAGCCACTCTGGGTCCCACCTTCTCACGTGCTCATTTGGTTCCCAAGGGAGCCCATAATTTCCTTGACCTGGGAAGTGTCCAGAAGTGGTTACTGAATGGGTCAGATGGAACCTAATTAGAGAACCTTATTCTCCTGAGTTGGATGGGAAGGAGGGTACAATTTAACACGATTTTTCTGAAAATGCTATCAAGATACTGTGGAGGAATGCCAGAAAAGCAACAACAGAAGGCTGTCAGGAGAAAAAAGAAACGAGAAATTTCTATTTTTTGCATTGTGCTTATGGGGAGGGAAGTTGTTTTGATTTGTCATGATCTGCCTGCAGCTGCCTCTCTCACTTTGGTGGGACAAAGCCTGTTGCCCAAAGAGGGAGTGGGGATGCTGCTTCATTGCCAGGGCTGCCGGGAGTGCAGGGCCTGTGGTGGATGTGAGGGTGGGGCTTCAGGGGAGCGCCACTTCACCCTGGCTGGGCTCTTAGAGGACCCTGCTGTCCCTAGCATCTGCTGATCTCAGGCAGCACCTGCGTGCTGAGAAGCTGGGAGGGATTTGAGGAACTAGCGCCCACCTACCCCTACCAGCCTCCCTTTGCTCTTAAGCTTCTCCTTGGCTCCGGATTCACCCACAGACTTCAGAGTGCAGGGTCTTAACCTTGGCAAGGTCATCAGCCTCAAATGGCATCTCAGGTCTGCAGAGGAGCTGCCAGGAGATGGGCCATGTTGGATGTCTCTTCAGTGTGAAAATCATGCGTGTTTAAAAATGTTTCCTTCCAATGAAAAACATTACTTCTCTCAGAACAGAAAATGTCAAATGTGTAAATATCTATACTAATAAAAGGCTAATATGCAAATTGGTCAGGATGCCCTCATAGTAACGACCAAACAGCAGGCTGCGTGGGGTGACCAGGTTGGCAGGGGGGTTTGTGAGGGACGACCAAACGACTGAACAGCAGGCTGCGTGGGGCAACCAGGCCAATGGGGGGGGGGGCAGTGAGGGGCGACCAGGCCAGCATGGGGGCAGTTGGGGGTGACCAGGCCAGCGGGGGTGGCAGTTGGGGGTGACCAGGCAGGAAGAGGGGGCAGTTGGGGCGATCAGGCCTGCAGGGAGAGGCAGTTAGGGGTGATCGGGCTGGCAGGGGGAGGCAGTTAGGGGTGATCAGGCAGGCAGGCAGGTGAGCAGTTAGGAGCTAGCAGTCCCCAGATTGGAGAGGGTGCAGGCTGGGCTGAGGGAACCCCCCCCCCCCAATGCACAAATTTCGTGCACCGGGCCTCTACTATAAAATAATGTTTAAAGAAGGAAGTGGAAGTTTCCCTTTCTGTAATGCAGAGAAAATCCTCGGGAATATTTTGGTGCCCTGCATATGTGTTTGTTTCCAAACGTGATTGGGATCATGTTAAACATGAAGTTTTGTGCCCTGGTCTTTTCACTTAATGCTCTGTTCAGTTTTAACATTTTCACTTTATTAAATGTTTTAAAACAGATATTTAATAGCTGTGATATCATGACAAATATTTCCCATAATTTATGGAACTATTTACCTATTAGGAATTTACGTTTTTTTTCCAGTTTTTCTCTATTTTAAAGAAAATTTTATCCCATTGTTTAAAGATGCATTTCCTAATTTCTACTTTGGACATTTTTCTCATTTATCATTTTTTTTCTTTCCCTTTTGCCAGTGTTTTATCCTTGCCTGGAAGAGCTGTTTTGTTGAGATGGCATGTAGAGGGAAGACACACCCGCCTGCTTTATTTGAGGTCTGTGACGTTTACTAGATTGTGTCAGCCCCTCAGTTACAGGCAGGAAGGCTGGGCTTGCACTGGACACAGCACAGGGAAGTGGGTAGACAGAAGGCTGCACCACAGCTTGTCCTACAGGCCCCCTGCTTTGCGGCAAAACTCTGAGACGCAGTGTTGGTCAGGCCTCCTGGACGCCCCACTAAGATGCACCTCCATTTGTGCTGCCTCAGGGTTGGCACCATAGGGAAGGGGTGTACACAGTCTTCTTTAAAAAATACCCAGTACTGCAGCACAAAGACAAAGGTCCACACAGCTCACCTCACAACATGTGCTCACGGTCAGAGGCCACCAGCACCCAGCCGGAGGCTGCTGCCCTCCCTGCTTCTCTTGACTGACCTGGGCATTCCGAGTATTGTCAGTCACTGACCATCAGGCCACCGGAAAGGTGAGAGGCCTGGCCAACAGGAAGGAGCCAAGAACAGCTCTCCCTCACCTCACCCACACTGCCAGCCCTCTGCCCTAGTGGAAGTCAGCTCACCAAGCCCCCTGGCCACTCGAAGATGAAGGGCACGAAGACCGTGATGACCTGGGAAACCCCTTTCTCAAATCAAATCCCCATTTCCCAGACTCATTCACTTGTTCTTGGGCCAGTGACTCTCTCAGTGGGAGTGAGTTGTACCGAAGAATAAGTGTCCTTCCTGATTATTCCTGCTTGGCAACCAGCCCTTCCTAAAGCCACCTGCACAGAATGGGAAAAACACAGAACACGCCCTGGCTCACATCTGTGCAGAGTACTTGCGTCTATGTTCCGACCAGGAGTCAGGGGAAGCAGCATCGTGGCCCAGGGAACTTCCTCCTTGCCCAAATAAAACGGCTGTGGCTAGAGTAGCCCGCTTCCTTACCAGTGGCCCCGCCTTTTCCCACGTCCTCCAGCAGCGGCCTGCACCGCGGTCCAGTGTCTGGCAGCCATGGCTTGGCCAAGTGGCTGGTCATGTCGTGTCCCTCCTTGTCATGGTCTTTTCTCTACTAAAAAGTGACCGTGTATTCTTCATCCTCCTCCACAGAGAGGGAGCTGTATGTGGTTTGTGATCGTTCTTCGGGCCTCCATGAGAGAAAGGGTCAGATACAGTTCCTTGGCAGCAGATTTTGCTCGAGTCATTGGAGAGCTTTTCCAAAGACGGGTGCTCTGTCTGGATGAAGAAATGTTCTTAGAACCCTCCTTGCATCCTTCACCTGATTGTCAAATGTTTGAGCATCTACTGTGTGGCCTGGGACTCAGCTGGGAAGAAGGCAGGACAGCCCCTGTGGTCCATGCGCAGGGCACATGGGCATCGCAGCCCAAGGGAGGGCGGCTCTGAGGGAAGGCCCTGTTGGAGGAGTTGGCTGTACCGGAAACAGACACAGTGCCCAGACATAGTTGTGCTCAGAAGTGGGAAGGAGGACTTAGCAAGGAGGGAGCGGGGAGAAGAGGAGTGTGTTTGGTAGCAAATACAGCATTTTCTCATTTGTTATTTTAGCTAAATATTTATTGAATGCTTATTATATTCGGCTGCAGTGTGGATGGCCTAGACCTGTGATCCAGCCATTCACCCACTTTCTCCCTCATTCATACGCACTCACCTACTGCACACCAGGCATGAGGCCAGTCCTGAGTGCATAGTGATAGGGCTGTGAATTAGAGTCTCTCTCGAGGAGCTTCTGGTGCAGGTGGGAGAGTCAGTTAAGATGTAAACAGCCGAATACTTGTCTGACGCAGTCATCAGTGCCAAGCAGAGTGTGAGCCATGGAGAACGAGAAAGAGGAGTGTGGATGGCATCTGCATGGAGCGGGTGGTCAGGAAATGTCTCCCAGGAGCTGATTTCCCTGGAGGAGTTTGCTGTTCATCTGTCCCATTTTCATTACGTTTATTGTTATTACTATAAATGCTGTGAGGAATAGAAAAGACAAATTTCTGCTTGCCTTCTTTGTGGATACCCTTTGCTAAGGCAGTTGAAAGAAAGCCCACAAGAGGGTGAAGAGGTGAGATTCTGCCACCTGGGTGATCAGAACCTGGAGAGCAGGCATCTGAACCTGCCCTCACCCAGCACAGTCACCCCCACCCCAGGCCTCCAGGTGTCCCCTGAGCTAACAGCCACACCGGCGTGTGCCATGGCTGTGAGAAGGTGTCCAGCCGGGGTGTCCTGCTCTGGATAGAGATGGACTGTCCCCATCATCACACCTGCTCCTGAGGGGGGCGGGAAGAAATGTGCAGGGTGTTGGGGCAACATCAGGGAAGGACGGAAGGTATGAGATGTTGGAAGCCAGTGTAAAGAAGTTACCAAATAGGGGGAGAGAAGGAAAGGAGAAAGGCAGAGAGAGGGCAGGCCATGCACAATCCTAGCCATTTTCCCACAGATAGGGGCTGCGTGGGGGTAAGGTGAAGGTGGCAGGAAAACTGCCCATGCGGGTCGCACACCTGGTCAGGTTTCTGCATGGTCAGCAGAGGCCTGGTGGCTGCCCCCGACCCTGTGGCCTATGGACCTGAGAAGGAGGGTCTTCCGTGGGCAGTTTCTGAGGACAGGCTGAGCGGGACATGTGCAGGTCCTTTTCTGTCAGGGCGATGAGCCCCACTTTGGCCTTGGCCACCTGCGCTGTGCCGGGCCTGGTGGAGCCCATGTGGGTGAGCAAGGCCGTTAGATGCTCCTCGCAGTCCAGTGCCTGCGGTCCAGGGCCAGCTCTCCCTCCCCCTCTCCCCCCGAGACAGGCCACCGTGGAGGTCGGTGGCTGGGCAGGCACGCCAGGTCCCTCCTGTGCCTTACCCTGTATTGGAACCCCTGTCAGCTCTCCCCACAAAACACCCTCAGTTCTACCTCCTATCCCTGGATGATGGAGCTGCCTCCCAACTCTTTCCTACTTCTTCCTTACCGCTGTGTGTATTTCCGCACAGTGGCCAGAGCGATTCTGTTAAAACAGAAGTCAGATGATGCCGTTCCCAGACTCAAACCCATCCCCTCCTGCCTCCCATCATAGTCAGAGAAAGAGCCAGAGCCTGTGAAACGACCTGTGAGGGCCTGTACCACCCACCCCACTACCAGTGCCTCTTCTGCCACTTCTCCCTGACCCACCACTCGCCCTGCTGCAACTCACCAGGCAGGCTCCCACCTCAAGACATTTGCACATGCGGTTCCCAGCCTTGAACACCCTCCTCCCACCATGTCTTCTTCTCAGTGGGGCCTTCCCTGATCACTCAACTTAAAATTATGGCCCTGCCTTCCCCAAATACTTCCTGTTTCTTTCCCCTTGAGTTTTTCCAGAGGACTTCTTACCATTAGGCCTTCTCTGTATTTTATTTGTATTTTTTGTTATTGTCTCATTGCCCACCAAAATGGAGGAACAGTAGGACAGTCACTGCTGTAACTGCATGTGCAGGAATGGTGCTTGCCACATAAGATCCTCCACACACTTGAGAGATTGCCTGCAAGGCCACCCTGAGGGAAGTGTGCCATCTCTGTGACTCACCCCCCAGGCCTTTGACCTTCTGCCCGCAGGACAGGAGGACTGCTCCTCAGGGGAAGCTCTGAGAATCACCACAGGGTGAAGCTGCCCTTCATTTCCTAAATTTCCCTCAGGGGAGCTTGCAGAAAACCTTGAGTTATAAGGTGCTTCTTTTGCCCCGTACTCAAGGAATCTAAATGCCAGTTCTATCTGGAATGGTCTAAATAATTGGGGGGTAAAAGCGAATCCTCCAGCAATCTTTTCTTGGCCACTCTGCTCTTGTCAGCAGCAGATGAAGGATGTGCTGTGCTATGGGCTCATTTATTTATTGATTAAAATGCTGACAAACGAGCATGTACAGCCAGGCCAAGCATTCAATTAGAAAGCCTGGAATGAAAATTTAGAACTGCTGAACGACAAGTAGGATGTGCAGAGCCAACTCAGAAAAGGATAAAATGAGAAAGCTTAAAGCAGGCAAGGATTCCTTCTGTCTATTCCCTCTGCGCTGGTGCTCAGCTCAGGCCAGGTACTGCTGGCGTGCCAGACCCACTGCTCCAGGAGTGAGCCTGTGCCAGAGAGGAGCTCCTACATGGGCCTGGTGCACGTATCCGTGCGCACAGGGCTGGGGTGACCCTGAGGAATGCTGCAGAGGGCTGGCACGAGTGTTTTGTGCCGGCATTGGCCTTGTGAAAGAAGACATTGCCGGCTCACAGCGTGCCCGGCGGCCATTTCCACGCCGGGCAGCTAGGGGCTGATCAGTGAAAATACATAGGGAAGCTTGTCTTCCTCTCTGCATCGTCCTCTTCTGCCTTTACCTGCAGGTAGACCGAATGGACTCTCCGGGTGATAGTGAACTTCACGGGGCGCTGCCCACAGCCCCTTTCTCACAAGTGAGTGTGGGACCCATGAGCCCACTCCTGCTCGATGGGCTCTGCCCCTCATGACCCTGGGGCCTGCTGGGTCGGTCAGTGCAGGTGAAGGACTGCAGAGGCCCTGGCTCACTCCTGGCTCTGCCTTGGCACTAACTCTGGGTCAGTCTGAAAGGGGAGACCAGCACTTTAGAGTTTTGAGCATTAAATAAGGTTGTGCACAATGTGCCCCATACAGTCCATTTTCGGTAAAAAACTGCTATTTCGTTGCTTATGAGAATGCTGCCTTATTTGCTGTAGGCCATAAGTTTGTCTAAAGATAATTGACAGGGGAACTGTCCTGGTTCCCATGCACAGACCAAGTCTTAGGGAAATGCTTTGGAGCATAGCACCTCTGTACACACTTGCCTTTTGTATATGTGTGCAGTGTGTATTGTATGTCTCTGTGCCTGTGCAGTATCTGTGTGCATATGTGGTGTATATAGTGTGTAGGTTGTTGGAGGCTAATTCCAACAGGTCATAAATGCAAGAAGTTCATCAAAAGGTTGGTGAACCTTGAGGCTTCAGCAGGGCTGAATACATATTATTGTCTACTGGAAAGGCCGAAGGCATTTCCCCAAACCTGAAGATCTGCATATATTATTGCCTGTTACCAGACAGCTGAGGGCATTTCAATGTCCATGTTATTGCCTCCTGCTGGCCAAAAGCCTGAACAGCTGAAGGCAGTTCCCCCAAAACTGACAATGCCTCTGTATACTAAACCTTACCTTTGCTATGCATATCTGCTTTGCCTTAGGACAATTTGTGTTAATAAAGGTCAAGGGGTCCAGAGACTCAGAGAACTTGGTTACTGAAGCTAAGCCCTCTTCTGGCTCCCCCATGGATTGCAAATTTATATTATACTAGTGGCCCAGTGCATGAAATTTGTGCACATTAAAAGGGAATTAATCAGAAGAAATATTTTAATATTGCTATTTGCCTGTTCTGTATAATAGAAGTGTCAGAGATGAAAGAAAATTAGTAAAATGTATATGAAAATCTTCCTCCTGTCAGAGTCTGGGGCACCCCATGGGACCCAGAGTTAAGTCTCCACCCAACTGTGCGCACTTCGAAATCGCATGAGACTCAGACCCAGCCAGTCCCACCCCCGTCAAGCCCACCGGGCAAGTTGTGCAGCCTCAGGTCCCTCAGCCTGGCGCTGGGGCACGGGGCACAGCCTGAGGTCCCCCGTCAAGCCCTGCCGGGCAGGGGGCATGAACTGAGGTCCCCCACCCTGGCCAGGTGCCACACAGCCTCAGGTCCCTGCTGATCGGTCATTACGCATCATGGTGTGACGACCATTTGCATGTTAGCCTTTTATTATTATGATTTCTAGTCTCTTTATTAATTTACTCTGCAGCGCCTTCTCCAGATTCATGAACACTTCTAGATGCTGGATATCACTCCGGCATTAGTAGGTGTCTATGTATGTGTGTTGGGGAGGTAGGTATGTGATGGGTGATGTGTGTTTGTGTATCTGTACAGTAATAGGCTGTGTGTGTTGGGTTGTGTCTGGCTGTGTGCATGTTTGTAGTGTGTGTGGTATGCGGGTGTGTGTTCACATGCAATCCCTCTCTTTGCACTCATTCTCCCTGACCCAGGCCAGGCCCAGACCATGCTGGCTGTTCTTTGCACAGAAGTTCAGCCCAGGACTTCAACTGAACTCCATTGCTTCTGAAGAGGAGAAAGTGATGTCGCAAAGGCCCTTGATTACAACATATTTGTAAAGCTATTCTTGCACATCTCACCCTTCTTCCTAGGAGGGATGGCCCCATAAACACAACTTAAATTTTTTTAAAATATAATTTTATTGATTTTAGAGAGAAAGAGAGAGAAAGAAAGGGGGGGAGAGAGAGAGAGAGAAAGAGAAAATCATGGATCAGCTGCCTCCTACCCACAACCGGGGCACGTGCCCTGACTGGGAATTGAACCAGCAACCTCTTGGGGCATAGGCCACACCAGTCAGGGAAATACATCTTTCTTGTCATCATTCTGGCTCTGTCTTGCCTCTTTAGGATATTGGAAAGATTGGCCCAAACAGAGAGAGATTTGCTCTCAAGGACATTCCTCCAAATAGCTGCTAAAGCTTCTGGGGCCAAAGTGTGTTGTTGCTTTCAGCTCTCAGCCTCTCCCCTACCTCTCCCTGAGCAAGATGTTCCCAGTATCTGGATCACATGACTCAGGGTCAGTCAGGAAGCCACAGGATGCCCTGTCCACGTTGCTCTTTCCAGATGTTTCCATGCCTGAGGTTCTGCCCTCTTTCTTCTCCCCAATACAACTGTTGACGGACAGGCAGGAGTGAGTTCCTTTTCTTTTCTTTTTTTAATTAAATTTTTGGGATAACATCTATAAACTAGTGGCCTGGTGCATGAAATTCATGCATGGGAGGGGGTTGTCCCTCAGCCCAGGCTGCACCCTCTCCAATCTGGGACCCCTCGGGAGATGTCCAACCGCCAGCAGTCAGACATCCTTCTCACAATCCAGGACCGCTGGCTCCTAACTGGTCACCTGCCTGCCTGTTTGATTGTCCCTAACCACTCTGCCTGCCAGCCTTATTGCCCCCAACTTGCCTCCCCCCCCCCCCCGCCGGCCTGATCATTCCCAACTACCCCCCACTGCCAGCCTGCTCGCCCCCAACTGCCCTCCCCTCCTGGCCTGATCACCTCTAACTGCCTCTGCCTCAGCCCTGCCACAATGGCTTTGTCCAGAGGATGTCCGGAAGGTCTCCTTGTCTAATTAGCATATTACCCTTTTATTAGTATAGAGGCCTGGTGCATGGGTGGGGGCTGGCTGGTCTGCGCTGAAGGGGGTCCCAGATCAGGGTGGGGTCCCCTTGGGGGGTGGGGCCTGGGGCGGTTTGTAGGCCAGCCATGCCCCCATTGGGGTGGGTCCCCACTGGGGGCGGTACCAGCCTGGGGGAGGGGCTGAGGACTATTTGCAGTCTGGCCATGCCCCCATAGGGTGAGGGTCCCCGCTGGGAGGCGTGGCCAGCCTGGGAGAGGGGCTGAGGGCTGTTTGAGGGTGGTTTGCAGGCCGGCCAAGCCCCCGGCTTTGTCCGGAAGGTTTCCGGGTGGTCTCCCGGTCTAATTAGCAGATTACTCTTTTATTAGTATAGGTTAGTATAGATATAAAACCCTAATATGTAAATAGACCAAACGGCAGAACAACTGAACAACTGGTTGCTATAACATGCACTGACCACCAGGGGACGCATGCGGAACATGGCAGGCATTCCTGGGGTGGGATGGTGGAGCAGATGAGCAGGGGCACCAAACTAAGGCAGGGCGCAGGTTGCTGTCATCAGGGTGATCCTCTGGTAGTTACTGAAAATTCTTTGCTCCCACATGCCGCGGTCCCGCCTGGTGCTTGCACCTGCTGCCGGCACCGACCTCACTCACACCCGCTGCTGGTGCTAGAGCCACTGCTCGCACCCACTGCCGGCACCTGGCAGTGGCCCCGATTGCTCGGCACCATCAGCGGGTGCGAGCAGCGGCTGCTGGCCCTGAGCACCTCTCAGGACTTTTCCACCTCCCCCTGCTCCTGAGGGGTGATCGAGGCAGCAGCTGCTGCTTGCACCTGCTGACGGAGCTGGCCCCGCTCGCACCCGCTGCTGACACTGGCCCTAATCGCCTCAAGCCGTCAGCACATGGCAGTGGCAGTAGCAGGAGCGGGGCTGAGGGCAGAGAGGGGACTGGGGGCCGCGTCAGGAGGGGCTGGGTGGTGGCACGGAGGATGGGCTGAGACCCCGCCCCTGTGCCCACCGCAGCTTCGCAGCCCGCAGTTCCTTTCAAGGTGCACGAATTTGTGCACTGGGCCCCTAGTTTGTTGATAACATTCTATGATTTTCAGGTGTACAGCTTTGTTATATGAATCTGTGTGCTCACCACCTGAAGTCTGGTCTCCCTTTGTCACCATGTATCTGACCCCTTTACCCTCTTCATCCTCCCCCATTCCCTTGCCCTTTGGTAACCACCATTCTCTTGCCTGTGTCTATTGTTTGTTTTGTTCATCATTTTTTGTTTTATATCCCACATATGAGTGAAATAATTTGGTTCTTGTCATTTTCTGTCTGACTTATTTCACTTAGCATAATATCCTCAAGGTCCATCCATGTTGTCACAAATGGCAGTATTCCATCTTTTTATGGCTGAGTAGTATTCCGTTGTGTATGTACCACATCTTCTTTATCCAGTCATCCATCGCAGGACACTTGAGTTGTTTCCATGTCTTGGCCACCATGAATAATGCTGCAGTGAACATATGGGTGCAATATCTTTTATTTTTTTAATATATTTTTTATTGATTTTTTACAGAGAGGAAGAGAGAGGGATAGAGAGTTAGAAACATTGATGAGAGAAACATCGATCAGCTGCCTCTTGCACACCCCCCACTGGGGATGTACCCGCAACCAAGGTACATGCCCTCGACCGGAATCGAACCTGGGACCCTTGAGTCTGCAGGCTGACGCTCTATCCACTGAGCCAAACCGGTTTCGGCTGGGTGCAATATCTTTATGAATAAGTGTTTTTACTTTTTTTAGGTAGATACTCAGAAGGGGGTTGCTGGGTCATACTGTGGTTCTATTATGGATTTTTTGAGGAACCTCATACTGTTCTCCACAGTGGCTGCACCAGTCTGCATTCCCACCAGCAGTGTATGAGGGTTCCTTTTTCTCCACATCCTCTCCAACACTTGTTATTTCTAGTCTTATTGATAACTAGAGGCTCGGTGCACAAATTCGTGCATGGGTGGGGTCGGTGAGGAGGACTGGGATGCTATCAGTGGGATGCCCTTGTCAGCCCAGGATCCGGATCGGTCCCACTGACATTCATGCTGTTTTTCGGGAGCCACCAGGTGGCCACTTTTATATTGTTTCTTCCTTGCAGAGCGTCTAGGGAGGGGAAGTGGCTGTGGTGCCCGAGGCCGACTTCCCGGAGGCTGGCAGCTCTGACAGGATCAAGCCGGTGGCTCTGGTCCATTGGTGCCTGGCCTGTCAGTGCCTGGCCCGTTCTCTGGAGATGGACCTGCAGGACTACTGAGGGAGGGAGTGGCTGCCGCCAGGCTGATGAGCCTCCGGGATGGGTCAGTCAGCTGAGCAGCGCTCCTGCTGTGGGAGCACACTGACCATCAGGGGGCAGCTCCTGAGTTGAGCGTCTGCCCCCTGGTGGTCAGTGTGCGTCATAGCGACCCATCATTCAGGTCATTCTGGTCGTTCAGTCTCTTACGCTTTTATATATATAGATAGTCATTCTAATGATTCGCATTTTCCTTACAGCTAGTGAAGTTGAGTATCTTGTCATATATCTGGCCATCCATATGTCTTCCTTGGAGCTCCAAAGCTGTCCCTGGTACAATGGCCTTGGTCGGTTTGGGGCTGTGAAGCTTCACGTTGCTATGTGTGTCTATTTGGCATATCTGAATGCTGGACTCTTTTTTTTTTTTTTTTCATCTTTTATAATCAATACAAATAAAGCTCTGATACATCAGTCAGGTTGGGAAAGGTTAGGCTGCAGTTACAACTCTGAAACCTCAGTAGCTCAAACAGCAAGTGTTTACTTCTCAGTCACACTCCCCGCGTGAGAGGGTGGCTGGCCCCTGGCTGCTCATCCCTGTTGTCCTCACTAGGATGGAGACAGTGCAGAATGCAGTGGGGCCCTGGGGCGGGGAGGAGACAGAGGTGAGCCTCTGGCCTGGGCCGGGCAGTGATGCTGGGCCACACCCCCAGGGTGTTGGGAGCAGGGCTGCAGTCCTGCTTTCCTGGGGACAGAAGGATCTTCTGACAAGGATTTCAGAAAATCTTGGTTCCTGAGGATACAAAAATGCTCTTTACCCTCCAGAACTCAGAGAGCCCACAGGAGAGTTCGTGGTGTGGGGTTCCCACTGGGTGCAGCCTAGCTGACTGGTGGCAGCCACTGTGGGCCCAGGAGGGCCCTGTCTTGGTTCCCTCACAGTCCGGCCACAGGAAGGGATCCTTGGAGACAGTCATCAAAGGGCTCTTAAATTCCTTCTTTTCTTCAGACACCAGATTTCACTTCCCCTCAGATGCTGAAGTCTAGAATTGGAGGGGAAATTCTAATGATCTCTGGCCAGAATTTGAAATCTGGTTTCCTTAATTTTTAAACTCCACAGTATCCAGCGGAATCTGGGATATTTGGCAGCTCTGCCGAGCAGCTCCCACAGCTCCCAGGAAGCTCGTGCTCTCAGAGGCCCCCCGGGTTGAGAGGAAGTCCGAGGGGAGTAACTGGGGACTCCAGCTCTGCTTAGTCAGGATGAAATGTTTTTGAGTTAAAGTATTTTCAGGCATAGGGTGCAGCAGCCAGTGAGTTTGATGATCCTAAAATACTTAAGTGGTCAGGCTTGGGAGGCCTGGCTCTGAGGCTGCTATGTACTCCCTGTCTGCTCTGCCTCTCTCTGCACCCTAGGGTGTGAGTGGCACCAGCGATTGCCGTAAGAGAGCAGTCAGCGGAAGCCCTCACCCTCAGGACAACTGCCCTCTGTCAGTTCACATTCTTCACAGTGGCAGTACACAATGCAGTTCCAACTATTCAAATTTGAATGTGAGGAATTAGAATTCGGTACGATTTAGTTTTTCAGTTACTCTAGACATTTTTCAAGTACTTGAGAGCTGGTGACCACCGTCCTGGACAGCATTATCTCAGAGGGCCTGAGTGCGGAGGCTTGGCCCAGCACCTGCCTTTTATTCCGGCCACATAGGTTAGGCCTGGCCAGTCAGTGGGCGGAGCCTCTGGATTCCCCTGGCTCTCCTATGCAGGCAGCCCTACTGCTGTCATCACGGTGCCTTAGGTGGGGCCGATTTTCAGAAAAGGGGGGCCTGGGTGGAGCAGATGTCCTCCCATATAGTTACTGTCTTGACCCAGACTTAAAATCTACTTCCTAACAGTGCCACATGCTCATTAGCAGTCTCACCATCTCCCTCGGAACACTAGTAACAGGATTATATATAGTAAAGTCCTCATGAGCCCTTGAGTCAGCTTGCCAAGGGTAATCAAACCAGAAAACAAGTGTTAACCTGAATTTGTTTGAGTCCTTTGAACCATTTGGAACTAGAGAGGCCTTGGCCATGGCTGGAGAATGCCGCTACTGGGCCAGCACCCTGAGGATAAGGGTTCACACATGTAAATATCAAGCCAGCAGATGTGAAGGGCTGAGCTGCAGTCTGAATTTCCAGCTTTCTTTTGTGACCTGTTTGGCCTCGCTCAGAGCAAGGCGTTTTGTTATCGCCCGTTCAGCCCCATTCTGCCAGCAGTGACAGGTAACCTACCGCTCAGAGAGGATGCAGGAGGACCACTCCGCCAGCAGTGACAGGCAGACCCTTTTGGGATGCTCTCATCTGGCAATTCTCATCCAATGCCAGGCCTGGCCTTCGCCAGCTAGCATATTAATTAGCTGATATAAATCAGAAGACCTAGGCTGATAGGTGTGAATAATAATATTAAGTTTATCAGCAAACTTGTGAGGGTCGACAGTTACCTTAGGGAATTTCCTTAGTAATGGCTTGCAACTGGGTTTTAGTCTAAGGGACATATGAAACTGAGGGTCTGTTAGGTGCCCAGAGGGTTTAATTTTAAATGGGAAGTGCTGCTACATTCAGAAAAAGGAAAAGTAGGAAAGGATTCGAGAAATAGCACGGGAGGTGGAACGGAAGGTAGAGGAAGGTGGCAGTGGAAAGCGAGATGGTGTCAGAGGCAGAGTGTGAGCCAAAGGAGTTGAGGGAGAAGCGCTGGGTGAGCTTAGAAGTCTCCAAGAAGAGTAGGGTGGACCCAGAGACTGGAGTGAGAGGCACAGGCAGGCTGGCACTACAGAGCAAGAACATGGGGCTGGGGGACCATTGTCTCTCCTTTTTAAATTGTCCGTAGCCTCTGTTAATTTTAAGACTTTATTTTCCAAAGGGGCCATTTCATACTCTTGGTTTCATTTGGAAACCTCAAAATAACATTCAAAATAGGCATTCCACTCAGTTTTACCAATTTAGAACTATTGTTGTCCAATTCTGTTTTAAGAAAATTAAGTTTGGGAATCTTGGATGTTCCCCAGGTGGCCACTGATTTTCTGAATCACTTTTAATCAGATCTGCCCACTTAGTTAAATATGCGCATGAGAATTATGTGTGACTTTTAACCATGAATTCCACTGGTGTCCCTGGCTGAAGAAATATTTAGATAGTTGAAATCCTATTTTCAGAGACTTTTTTTCTAGAGCAAAAGCCCAAAACAACTTACAACAGCCTGAGCAACCTACAGGTCAGACTCCAGCCAGCCTCACTCTGTACCAGTCTGATCACAGGACCAGCTGAAGGCTACAAGCCAGTTCTGGGAACTTCACCAGCCTCAGCGAGTCCATCACAGGCTGAGCTGGTGCTGAGTGCCACGCCTCCAATGCCAGGGCACAGCCTTCTCCTGGGCCAGAATCACTAGTTTCACTAGAAATAACCTCTGTCCCCAAAAGGATCTTTAGGCCAAAGCCAGTTTTGTCTCAAAGGACAACTTGTGTCTGAAGAATTCAGGCCAATGTTCCAAACCAAGTACTCACAGACAACCGATAGACAGCAGATAAGCAAGGTCTTGTCAATAACACAATTCCCATAAAGCTAGAGAGCTTTGCTAACATAAAAACATTCAAACCTGTAAAGAATTTTTGTGAGTTTATTTGAGTCAAACTGTTGACAATTGCCAGGAAGCAGAATCTCAACGGATTGGGGTAATGCTCCAGAGAATGGCGGTTTTTCATCTATTTTTATACATTGCAATCAAAGGTGGGTTACATGAAATCTATTGGTAAAGATTAGAGAGGCAGGAGAAAACAAAGCGGGGGAACCTCTGGGATGGGATAAATAGTAAAATGATAGACACACTTTTACTTAGGTGGGTATAGGATAGTTAAACAGTCAACCATTAACTTGATAACAATAACAATGAAAGAATTTGTGGTAATGTGTCCTGGCACCCAGGGCATTTGGTTGTGCCCTGAGGGGTCCAGAAAAAAAGGAAGTTACAAATTACCCTATCCTGACATTTCAATGATATGTTATCATAGATGCAAAAAGACAATAAGCTCGGTTAAGGTAAAGATTGGCCTTGTCAGGGAAGATAGGAGGTGACTGCCCACCATAAGTGTTTTTAAAGTTTAATTTCAGACCATCCTTTGTGGTTACTTTAGGTCTTTGAGTTTGCAAGACTGCCATGCAGGCCTCCCCTGAGCTTGTCAGGTTAGCATGTGGCCCCTTTCGTCCACAGCTTCAAACTGCAGAAACGGAAGTTCACTTCCAGAAGACTCACCCGAAGCTCCTGAATGGGAGAGAAGCTGTGAGCCAAAGCGGCTCTGGTGGGGCCTGCACCAGGCTGCTCACCTACTCTGAAGCTGTCAGGTGGTTTTTCTCTGGAATCTGCTGAGCCCCCAAAATGTCCATTGAAAAATAATATTGACTAAGTGCTTCCTCACCAAAAAAAAAGATTTATTGAGGGAAAAGAAAGGGTTGCAACCCATGCGTGCAGACATGGCAAGCCTGGTACCCACTCTGGCCTTATGCCTGTGTGAGGGGTATTTATAGAAGGGAAGGGGAAGTTAGAACCATAGAGCTGATACCGAATTTTTGAACTGGAACCCAGATTCTTTGTCCACCGGAATCGAAGAATGAATCCACGGACAGAAAGTGGTATAGCAAAGGTGGAGATTTATTGAAGAACAAGTACAGACTCCCACGTGGGGAGAGGAAAGAGTCTCACAGAATGGACTCCCAAGTAGGGAGGGGGAAAGGGTCCCACTGAGTTCCTTTTCCCTATGGCTTATAAAGGCTGCAGTTCCTGTGTCCTGATATCCCCTCTGATTGGTCAATATTCCCCTTCCAGTTGGTTACTATAGTAACTCCTGGGCTCAAAGGTTGAACCTCACAGGGAACATGTGAGGTTCTCCCCGCCTCCTTCCTTATTGTTTCCCTATTCCCTCTGGGCTTTCTTCTTTTCCATCTTAATGAAGGGCTTTCTTCTCTTTATTTTGTAAATATAGACCTTCCTGGCTACTTCCAGTTCCCTTGTCTTATGTAAATGCAACTGTTACTGCCTCCTTGTTTTATGGAGGTGTAACTGCACCTGGCTTCCTTGTGTTATCGAAATGTTCCTTCTCCCAGTCTGCAGCTTGCGCTTTTCCATGGACCCCAATTCTAAAAAATCCCCAAGCCTGCCTATGATCCCCCCAAATTCCTGCTTCAGAGCTTGATTATTGTTAACGAAAAAACCATTGAAACCTGTAAAGAATTTTAGTGAGTTTATTTGAGCCAAACTGTCGACATATGCCGGGAAGCAGAACCTCAACGAATTGAGATTATGCTCCGAAGAATGGTGGGTTACATCTGTATTTATGCATTGCCATCAAAGGAGGGACATAGGTGGGCTACATGAAATTCATTGGATAAAGTCAAATGGTGGGAAACCCCTGGGATTGGACAAAAAGTAAAATGATGGACACATACTTAGGTGGGTACAGGAACAATTAACAGGATAATGAAGGAATTTGAGGCATCTGTCCTGGCGACTACCACATTTGGTTGTGCCCCAGGGGCTCCAGCAAAAGAAGGAAGTTACAAGTTACCCAGACATCTCACAGATATGTTATCTTAGAGGCAAAAAGGCAAATGGGCTCAGGAAAGAAGATCTAAGTTGATCTTTGTCAGGGAAGGTATCAGCTTAGGAATGACTGCCCACTATAACCTGTTTGTAGTTAAATATTTAATTTTCAAACCATCCTTTGTGGTTATTCCAGGTCTCTGAGTTTGCAAGACTGCCACGCAGGCCTCCCCTGAGCTTGTCAGGTTAGCATGTGGCTCCTTTCGTCCACATTATGAATAAAGAGCTTTTTCTGTAAGTTCCAAAACTTCCTCCCATAGACCATCCTGATTGTGTTTGCTTAAAGTTTAGTCAGTCTTCATTGACACCTTTTGTTTATTCATTCATCCATTGATAGACTTGTGGGCTGCTTCCACCTCTGGGCTATTGTGCAGAGAGCTGTACTGAACATTCTGGAGGAGTATTTGCTTGAACATCTGTTTTTAGTTCTTTGGGGCATTTACCTAGAAGAGGAATTGCTGGGTCATGTGGTAATTCTATGTCTATCTTATTGAGAAACTGCCATACTGTTCCATGTGGACACATTTTTAGCATTAAGAAGAAACAAAAGACAAGGAATCCAACTCAAGCCCACAATGTTGTGGTGTAACCCCCATCTTACAAAGGACGCCTCAAAAAAGTTGAATTATGGAGTCATTTATTAAAGGCCCGTGACTGACGAGGGGCTAAAGCTCCAAATCTCGCAGCCCCGAACAGCTTGCCACTCTGGCTTATATTGGCAGAATATTACAAAGGTATCGATTACATCTTTGGGTCTGGAATGAAGAACCTGTTTCGCGAAAAGCATTTTACAGAAGTGAAACTGAGCAAGTTAGTTATCTAAAGTATCTACGAATCACTGAATCGACAGAAACACATTATCTGGGACCACCGGGACAATTTAAAATAATTGTGCTGTCCAGATTCTGGGATCACTGAGTCAACAGGAATGCACTATCTTTAGCTACTGAGGCAATTTAGGATAATTTGTGCTCTTATTCCGGGACCACTGAGTCAACCGAAACTCAGTTATCTATCCTGGGTCCCAGTCTAAACCTCACAATGACCCAAAGTGTTGCCATTATCACTCTTCTGCAAAAGAGGAAACTGAAGTCCAGAAAGAGACTGTATTTAGCCCAAGGCCACACAGCTGTGAGTGGAAGACCTGGGGAGCGAGGCTCATTGCAGGCAGCTCCCACTGACTCTCAAGCTTAGCATCCACAGGAGAGGAGAGAAGGAAATATTTGAGAATTCAGTGGACAGAGACTGGTTCTCCTGGCTCAAAGAGGGAGCACCTTCTCCAGACGGTGGCGGCGTAGGCCCTAAGACCTGAAAGATACTTTGAGTTTATTTGTAGAGATGCAGGGTCCGCCACTCCAGGCAGAGGTGTCAGCCTGAGCAGGGGAAAGGGGCTTGGCATTCTGGACAAATTTGGGGAAGAGCAGGTGAGGGGGTTGAGCTAGAGCAAAGGGGACCGAAGAATAATGGTGGAGACAATATTTGTAAAGGAGCTTGGGGCCTTGTACATAAACAGAGGTGTTTGGACTTTGTTTTGCAGGACAGGAGAGAAACAGATAGAGGTTTTTGAGAGGAGAGGAAGTGACCAGAAAGAGTCCTATGACCACCAATCCCGGGGACTGTGTGACGGGAAGAGGCTGTGGGAAAGGGGGAGGTTGGACAGCGCATGTGGTGTGTCCAGCCATGTGGACAGTGCTGTGCAGCTCTGCCCTGGGCAGGGACCAAGGCAGCAGGCGTCGTTCACTGTGCTGAGTGCTCTTGGCAAAAGGTTTTGTTCTCTGATTTATTCTCTGGGGTCCTTCTTGTCGAAGGTGAACCCTCACAGTGTCAGAGGGCTGTCCATTTCCTCACCAGAAGGCAGAATTGTACAGTGGGAAAAGTCTAGCCCCAACTGTGGGCTGTTAACTGAGGAATACTAAGCAAGGTAAATTGCTTTATTCTTTGACTGGAGGCCCGGTGCATGAAAATTCGTGCACTTGGAGGGGGTCCCTCAGCCCAGCCTGCACCCTCTCTCAGACCGGGACCCCTTGGGGGATGTCCACCTGCCAGCTTAGGCCCACTTCCTGGGAGATCAGGCCTAAGCTGGCAGTCAGACATCCCTCTGGCAGCCCGGGAGCCTCAGTCAGACATCCTTAGCGCTGCCGAGGAGGCGGGAGAGGCTCCTGCTGCTGTGCTCACAACTGTTAGCCCGGCTTGTGGCTGAGCGAAGCTCCCCCTGTGGGAGTGCACTGACCACCAGGGGGAAGCTCCTGCATGGAGTGTCTGCCCCCTGGTGGTCAATACATGTCATAGCGACCAGTCGTTCCTGGTCATTCCTCCATTAGGGTCAATTTGCATATTATCCTTTTATTATATAGGATTGTTACAATTCTCTTTGTAATTAAAAACAGCAAAATAAACTCCTATACCTATTTCAGGATAGTTTGAGGAAAATAACACCTTCTCTCTATAGAATACACTTACTTTTACCAAGAGGCAGCAAGAAAGTATCAGCATGAAAATATAAATATTCAGAACAGTGATCAGTTTGGGTATGAGCAGAGGGGATGATGAGTGCACGTGACTCACTGATGTCAGAAGCTGTCCTGTGTGAGGATGGGTGCTCAGCAGGCTCTGCCTGGCTTCTTCCAGCAGCTGCTGTCAAGGGTGCCTCCTGTCTTGGCTGTGGCCTTCCCATCCAGAGCCTGCCTCCCATGCCCTTTCATTTGCATGTGTCCGGCTCATGTGACATTCATGACATTCATAACACCTAACTGCTCCCCTGCTGGCCCGATCGCCCCCAACTGTCCTCCCTGCCTCTGTTGGAGTGGCAGGGCTGAGTGCTGCATTGCTATCCCAGAAGGTTCTTCACTTACTTTGATGCGTCAGGACTTGATCTGAGCACCAAGTCACCAGCTTCAGAACATCGCCTCACCCACTCTCAGAGCAGGTCTGGGCCCCAATGTTGTCCTAAAGAGTGGGGAGCCTTTTGAAATGTGTTTTTTTGGTCTGTGTGACATTTCATGTAAATGTATCAGAGATTTGTCACCTAACTTGCAAAGATTTTTAATATTTAGGAAGTTGATGTGATAAAAAAATACTTTTCTAGCATGCAGTTATAAAGCAGAAAGAAATTAAGTTTTCAAAGGAGAGGGAGGGCGAGATGGGGCTTCCAGAGGTGCTCAGGGATGGTTTGTTGAGCTCAGGGCCTGGGGAAGGTTGTACTGATTCCTGGTCCTTGGTCTCATTTCATGCAGCAAATCTGCACAGCCCCACATTCGGCTCTCAGGGGTTCACAGAAAAATTGAGAGGAAGGTAGAGAGATTTCTCCTACACCTCCTGCCCTCACATACACAGCTTCCCCGTTATCAACACTCCCACCAGAGAGGAACATTTCCTGCAATTGAGAACCTACAGTGACACATGATATCACCCATAGTCCATAGTGCATCATGGATCACTCTCAGTGTTGTTCATTCACTCTGTGGGTTTGGACAAATGTATAATATACTAGAGGCCCGGTGCATGAAATTTGTGCATGGGGGGGGGTGTCCTTCAGCCCAGCCTGCACCCTCTCCAATCTGGGACCCCTCAGGGATCGGGCCTAAACTGGCAGTTGGACATCCCTCTCACAATCCGGGACTGCTGGCTCCTAACCACTTGCCTGCCTGCCTGATTGCCCCTAACTGCTTCTGCTTGTCAGCTTGATCACCCCCTAACCACTCTTCTGCCGGCCTGATTAACACCTAACTGCTCCCCTGCCAGCCTGATCGCCCCCAACTGCCCTCCCCTGCTGGCCTGGTCATCCCCAACTGCCCTCCCCTGCCGGCCTGGTTGCCCCCAACTGCCCTCCCCTGCAAGCCTGGTCCCCCCCAACTGCCCTCCCCTGCTGGCCTGCTCTCGCCCCCAACTGCCCTTCCCTGCTGGCCTGATGGCCCCTAACTGCCTCTGCCTGCCTGATCACCCCTAAATGCCCTCCCCTGCCAGCCTGATCTCGCCCCCATCTGCCCTCCTCTGCTGGCCAATTTGGTTCTGATTGGTTGGTTTCTATGCCAGTCAGCATCAAAAGCTCCGCCTCCTAGGCAGCCATTGGCTCCTCACACTTCACCCAGATTTGGTTCTGATTGGTTGGTTTCTATGCTAGTCAGCGTCTCTGGGCCTGTCAACAGGGCCTGATCAGAAAGGTGGAGCTGATCAGCCCCGGTGGAGGCCTGGAGAGAAATGGAGGTGCAGCTGCTGGCCAGGCCCAGAGCGAAAGAGAGAGGCAAGTGCTGATCAACAGCTGCCACAGAGGCAACAGATCAGACCCTGCTTCTCTCTTCAGGCCTCTCTCTGGGCCTGATTTGCAGCCCCCTCAGCAGTCAGTGCTGGGTCACCACGCCTGCAGCTGCAGCAGTCAGTGCTGGTCACCACGGCAATCCAATGCTGACTGCAGGACTGACTTCTGGTTGGTCGAGCCTCCAGTTGTTGTGGATATGACAGACCCAGGGTTTTTATATATTAGGATATCCATCACTATAGTATCATACAGAGTAGTTTCACTGCCCTAAAAATCCTCTGTGCTGTCGACTCATCCTGTTTCCGTCGTTTTGTCTTTTTCAGAGTGACATAAAATTGGAATCCTACAGTATGCAGCCTTTCGGATTGACTTCCTTCACTTAGCGTGTGTGTGTGTGTGTGTGTGTGTGTGTGTGTGTGTGTGTGTGCAAAGTCGCTTCATGTCTTTTCTTGGCTTGATAGCTCATTTGTTTTCAATGCTGGATAACATTCCATCGTGTGGACATGTATCTATCCATCGCCTGCTGAAGGACACCTTGCTTGCCTCCGAGGTTTGGCGAGTATGAGTAAAGCTGCCATGAACACACATGTTCGTCTTTTGTGTGGACTTGGGTTTTCATTTTCCGTGGTTATTCTGGGGCTTCATGAGGCCACAGCCACGCCGCCCAGTTGGCTGAGCTGCAGTGGCGGCTCTGGTTTACCAGCTGATGGGGATTTCATGTTGACTCCTACTCAGGTCAGCATTATTGACTCCATAGAAGTGGGAAGTTAATTCCAGGAGAGAAGAAGCAGAGGGAAGAGAGCCCCAGTTCTCACTCTCTTTCACGAATTATACCTCAGTGAGGAAATGCTTGCCCCAGTCCTTGGAGGACCCCTCCCCTGGCTTCCCCAGCTCACTGGGTCAGAGGGAAGGGTGTCATGTGGCTGTGGTAAGTGCTCCAGGTCACAGTGAGGCCTCAGTTCTGGCCCAGTTTCTGCAGGTCATTGACTCCTCTGTGCTGGTGCTCCTTCTAAGGTGCAGGGTCCTCAGAAAGTCCTCCAGTTTCTGTGAATTGCTGACCCTGGGAAAAGAGAACTGCCTCATGTTTAAATGACTTCCGGTGCATATTAGTCACAGGTTAAGATAAGTAGAAAGCATGCTCTTTGAGCAGAAACATTTCACCAAATGTAACCCTTCCTGCTGTCCTGCTGCTCACTGGAGGATGTGTCCTGGAACATGGGAACAGCTGTCTCTCTGGGCTTGGATTTCTAATGGAGGCTAATAACTGAAGCCTGGGTCAATAGGAAAGATGGGAGCGGTCAGCTGCATCTCACTAGGATTGAGAACTGAGGGGCCTTGGGCAGCTTTGCCACCTTTATTGACCAGAGCCACAGTGTAGATGAGGGTAAGAGCTGCCTTTGAACAGAAGCAGGTATCACCAGGTAGAAGGGAAGACAGCTGCTAATGATCCTCCCAGTCCCATTTCACTAAGTTGAGAGGAGTCTGAATTTCTGTATGCTAAAAAACCTCCTTTTAGGAGAAAATCACTGTAATTATGCTGAGGGTGAGAGTTGAAACCCTTGTCCAGGGGTCCTCAAACTTTTTAAACAGGGGACCAGTTCACTGTCCCTCAGACTGTTGGAGGGCTGGACTATAGTTAAAAAAAAAAAACTATGAACAAATTCCTATGCACACTGCACATATCTTATTTTGAAGTAAAAAAACAAAATGGCAAAAACACCTGCATGTGGCCCGCGGGCCGTAGTTTGAGGACGCCTGCCCTTGTCTAATTGTAGGTTAAGCAAAACATAAGCATGTGGTGAGTGCCAAGACTGTAAAGTTTGCCAGCAGACAAGTCACTTTGAAATGGAAGCTCAGCCCCAGATGTTTGGCAGTTTTCCGTGAGGGTTCCTCCTAGCCTGACTGCCGCATACCTTTTGGATGCAAAAACCCCATCCCCAAATGCCTGGCAAACTTCTACTCAGCTTTCAAAACCTAAAATGGCATCTGCTCTGTGAAGCTGTTTTTCCCTCCTCAGGCTGTTTAACCATTTGTCTGTCTACCCCTCCCTTCAAGGCTTCCTCATGGTGCTGTCTCCTAAATACACTGGCCATGCTGTCTGGTCTCTCTCCTGGGATTTGGTGAGGACTAGAATGCATGCAGCTGTGAGACCCTGAGCATAGCAGGTGCTCCCGATGAAGGTGACTTCTCTCTGCAGGTTCCTTGACCATTATTGGTCGTGCTTGCTGCCCCTGCTCTCGTGGCTGTCTCTATAGGGTGGTCCTTGTTGGGCGGGGAGTGCATGAGAACAAGAGCAGAAGTCACACAGATGATAAGGGCTAGGGCAGGGATTTGAGTCCTATGGCTCTGCCTGAGACTTCTTCGATGGAGTCGATCTGTCTCATATTTGCTCTACTTCCTTTCCCGCTGCCTCCCATCTTCCCCAGCGTTATTGTCTTTCCCAAAGAACCCTGCCGTGATGTAGCTGCAATAGAACAGCTTTAGTTTTGTCATCTTTGTCTCCAGCAGTTTTTCAGGCTTAATTTGCTCCAAGACCTACTTGTTCATCTTTTTGGCGATACCTGATACCTATAGAGCTCTCTTTCAACACCATATTTGTAATGAATCTACAGAAGCTGAGCAGGATCGTTGTGGATAAGACACTGTGGATGTCTCTTATTCACAGGGTCACCAGGAGTCAGAGCTAACGCAACAGCACATGACAATAACAAAATGTCAACGCAAAAGTGATGCTACAGGCAAATCAGCAGTGTCATGAAAATAAATTTCTTTCTGGAGGAGAAGCAGGTCTTTAGGCACAGTGCTCTGCTGGGCATATGTGGAGAGGCAGAGAGTGGATGGCCAATGACCATAGACTTTGGTGCCAGACCCAGAATCAGATCCCTGCCCTACTCCTTCTCATCTGTGTGATCCTATACAATTTTCTTGGTATTTCTGAACCACAAAGCCTTGACCTATAAAACAAAGATAATATCACTTATATGGCAGGTTTTGTTTTTTTTTAATGAGGATTAGAATGTATGTAAAGCTTCTAAAACTGTTTCACAGGACCTCAAAAATGGCTGCTATTAATGATAAGTAAAGTGTTACTAACAAGAAATAGTACTCATGGAGGACAGACACATGGACACACAAGATACCAAGGTGCATGAACATATCTCTGGAACTCTGTGCTCTTTGTACGCTTTGAGGTGTGCAGTAATGGGACTCAAACCTTATGTCCTTACATTCCTCTTTAATGGACTGCCCTCATCAAAATGCCATTTCATTACTGCTTTGGCACCTAATTTAGTAAATTGGTATAGCTAATGTGGCATGTGACTGTCTCTTTCTCACTTCAAAACGTCCTTTATTGCAAAGCTAGCATGGGTTAGAAGCATTTGAAGTGAAAATTAGTTGAGTCGTGGTAGATAGTTGTAGAATTTTGATTTTCTGCTTATGGTATTTTAAAAATTAGATTATGCTTTGTTTCCATTGAACAAAAGAAGGTAAATGGTGGTGATGTTTTTATTAAAGTAGAAATTTTCACTTTTCAATGACTAGACGGAATATAGAAGATGAGACTAATCACTAGAGGATTAAATTTTGCCAAAGCCAATTTAGGAGTCTTATCTAGATAAAACCCTCTTGTGGCAGAATAACATGGTAAATGTGAAGAACATGCAGCAGATGTCAACCCAGTCACTTGCCAGGCAACTCAAGGAAAGACCAGTTTCTAAAGAGAAGAGATCCACTTCCAAATACATTACGAATGCTAGATGTCAGCGTCAAAGATTGGCCCGTGAAACCCCGAAGTTCTAACCAAATTGTATAGGGCTACCACTGCATGCCTGAAGTCCTGGTGTGGTGAGGACTTCAGAACTTCTTCAAGGTGGAGATGGACTCTTTTCTGGCAGGTCTGAGCTCTGAGGATCATCTGTCCTGATAATTCAGTATCAAAGCAAACACTACATTTCAAGGAGTAGATGGATTAAAATAACCACCAAGACAATTGGAAGGCACATCAAGGAAGGAGAAGAGAGGGGAGGTCAGGGGCGAAGGACAGAGAGGAAGAAGAAAGAGAAAGAGAAAGGATGAAGGAGAGAAAGACAGACAAACAGAATGCCTGGCATGCCTTCTGAAGTCCTGGAACCCCAAGTCATCTCCATCCCTTCTCTTTTTTCAGTAGAACTTTATACATTTTGCATTTCCTTTTCAGGTTTAGCTAAGTTCAGACCCTCCTCTGTAAGCCCACAGTGCCTGATGGCAGCCAGGTCAGGCAGAGGCTAAGTTGAACCTGTGAAGTGGTTCCCAAGGGCAACCTTGACAGTTGAAAGGTATGGCAGGAGCCCCAGGTATGAAGCTAAGAAGTGTAAGCACTCCTTGCCTCAAAGGTGAGCTTAAGTCACCAATAAAAGTGTCTGTCTTGGGAATCCTGGATCTCTAAATAAGGCTGTAAATGATGCACAAATGGGGCCTGTGCTCTATAGGAGGGTGTACTGAGCTTTTAGAGCTACTGAAAAAATTAATTGGCTAAAGGACTAAATCTGCAGTAGATGCCAGTCAGATGTGAAAGGATGTCTAATGCAGAAAAACCTTTTAAAAAGGACTCATTAACTGAGCACAAAGAGTATTAATGTAAGTGATTTCTAATTCATTAAGTTAATGCTTTGGCTTTTCAGCAGATGAGAATTCAAATGAGGCCCCTATCCCACTTGGAAGTCAGGCTTCTGGTGTCTGTGGGTCTCACCACGCTAGGACATGGGCAGACAGCTTTACTGCTGTCCGTTAGAGTTCAATGCACAGTCTCATGTCAAGATGAGGCCAAGATTGGCTTTTCCCTGGGTAGGTTGGAATTGAATGAGAATAGGTAGATATCACATGTCAAGTGTTATGTGAGCACAGTGGTTAAGCTGTGATACAGAGGGATTCTCCTGTACTGCATCAGTGTCCTCATCCTATTCCCGAGGTTGCTGCACTAAACAGTACAGCAGACATAGGGAGAAACTGCAGATATTTTGCTGCTTTGGCTTTTGCTAGCTGTGATGGGACTCCCACCTTGTACTCCAGAGTGATAGGGTTTTGGCTGGTGATGCAGGCTGGCAAAGAATTCACAACTATAAGAAGAGATAGATGCTGAGAGAAAATTTATTTTTACTTTCCCCAAGGGAAAGGGCAAGTGCATTGCTAATCATTACAAGAGCGAGTAATAAACAGTGGCCTGCTCTTTTAAAGGTTAATGGCTGCTGTTGCTAGGTGACAAGGAAAGGAGGGGGATTTGGGGCTCAGAGAGCTGGCAGATGTCCTAGGGAGGTGTCTTATCAGTATTCTTCCCAAGCCTGTGAAACATGCTTAGAGCAAAAGTGATGAAGAGTTCAAAAGAGGCTTATTTGAAGAGGTTGGGAAAGGGAACTTCCCACTACTAGTAACTAGAGACTTCTTGGTGCAAACTATCCCCGAGTTGTAAAAATAGCAGGGAGGAGGGGTATGCAAGAATGTAGCCTTGTGCCCAGCCAGCATGGCTCAGTGGTTGAGCATCGACCTATGAACCAGGAGGTCACAGGTTCAATTCTTGGTCAGGGCACATGCTCAGTTGTGGGCTTGATCTCCAGTGGAGGCAGCTGATCCATGATTCCCTCTCATCATTGATGTTTCTTTCTCTCTCTCCCTCTCCCTTCCTCTCTGAAATCAATAATATATGAATATAGCCTTGAAAATAACTTACCTTGTCTTGCAGTTTGAACAGGGGTGCTGTTTGAACCAGAGGAAACAACAATAACAATCTTGGGGTGTAATAACCAGGAGCTTCTCCTAGATTGTGGAAGGCTACAGCAAGGAAAAAGGAAGGCCTTCCTTCTGTCCTTACATGGGGGACAATGCAAAGGAAGGAAAGGGGAAGTGTGTACTTGTGATGTGGGGAGAAGAGCCAGGGGCCTTAGGACCCTCTGGCTCATCAGGTTTTGGTCTGGAGGTCCTCAGGTGATCCACAAGGGCTGGCACAAAGGCAAGTAGCTGTAAAACAGGTGACACAAAGAAAGCTGCAGTGAAGAAGAGACCTGGAAGACTCTAGCTATAGGCTCTGCATTCTCTTCATGAATGGGGACTTAGGTGAATAAGAAATCACAAATGAACACAGAAACACAAATATACATGCCATCCTAAAGAATGTTCAGTGAGATTTAAAATAAACAACCCAAATGCATTCTCTGCTAGCAATTTTTAATCCCCACCTTGCCCTGCCTCTCTCTCAGGAAGAATATTCTAATGGTGGAGGGTGGGGCACACTATTTGAGTCTCTGGCATGGCCTCCTCTGATTGTGCTTCTGCACCAGAGCAGTGGCTCCTGGACACTGTGGGTTTACACATGGGTCATCATTCCAAAAAGTAATCCCAATCCCAGTAACAGCCACTCCCTGTCTCCTGTCCCCCAGCCCTAAAAGCCACTAATCTGCTTTCTGTGTCTATGGATTTGTCTATTCTCAACATTTCGTGTGAACAGAGTCAGCTAATGTGTGATCAGCTTTGTCTGATTTTTTTTGTTCAGTATAATGTTTCCAGAGTTCATTTTGGTTGTCATGTTATGAGCACTTCACTGTTTTATGGCTGAGCAAAAACGCATTGTGTGGATGAACCACATTGTTTATCCATTCATCTGTTGATGGACATTTGGGTTGTTTTCACACTTTGACAATTGTGGATAGTCCTGCTATGAGTATTCATGTACAAACTGTGTGGGACTGTGTTCCCATCCATCTAAGAGTGGAATTGCTGATCCATTTTACATTCCCACCAGCAAAGCATAAGGGTTCCAGTTTGTGCAGATTGTTGAAGACATTTACTATTGCCTGACTTTAAAAGAAATTATTGTTGAAAGTATTACATATGTCCCCTTTCCCCCCATTGACCACTTTTGTTTCGACGTCTCCAGATCTATTTTGTTTATCACTTTATTTTGTTCATTAGATTCCACATGTGAATAAGATCATGTGATACTTGTCTTTCTCTGACTGGCTTATTTCACTTAGCATAATACTCTCCAGGTCCCTCCATGCTGCCTCAAAAGGGTAAGAGATCCTTCTTTTTTTCTGCTGCATAGTAATCCATGGTATAAATGTACCACATCCTTTTCATCCACTCATCTACTGATGGGCACTTGGGCTGTTTCCAGATCTTAGCTATTGTAAATTGTGCTGCTATGAACATAGGGGTGCATACATTCTTTCTGATTGGTGTTTCAGATTTTTTAGGACATATTCCTAGAAGTGGGATCACTAGGACAAATGGCAGTTCCATATTTAATTTTTTGAGGAAACTCCATACTGTTTTCCATAGTGGCTGCACCAGTCTGCATTCCCATTAGCAGTGTAATAGGGCTCCCTTTTCTCCACATCCTCACCAGCACTTGTCATTTGTTGATGATAGCCATTCTGACAGGTGTGAGTTTATACCTCATGTTGTTTTAATTTGCATCTCTGATGATCAGTGACTGAGCATTTTTTCATATATCTCTTGACCATCTGTATGTCCACTTTCAAGAAGTGTCTATTTAGGTCATTTGCCCATTTTTTAATTGGATTGTTTGTTTTTCTTTTGTTAGTTATATGAGTTTCTTATATATTTTAGATATTAACCCTTTATCAGATGTATCATTGCCAAATATGTTCTCCTATACAGTGAGCTCCCTTTTCATTTTGTTGATGATTTCTTTTGCTCTACAGAAGATTTTTATGTTGATGTAGTCCCATTTGTTTATTTTCTCCTTAGTTTTCTTTGCCCTAGGAGATGTATCCGCAAACATATTGCTATGAGAGATGTCTGAGATTTTGCTGCCTATGGTTTCTTCTAGGATTTTTATAGTTTCATGACTTACATTTAAGTCTTTTATCCATTTTGAGTTTATTTTTGTGCAATATGTAAGTTGGTGGTCCTACACATTTTTCTGCTTGTATATGTTCAATTTTCCCAACACCATTTATTGAAGAGACTCTCTTGACTCCATTGTATATTCTTGCTTCATTTGTCAAATATTAGTTGAGCAGATTGGCTTAGGTTGATTTCTGGGGTCTCTGTTCTGTTCCATTGATCTATATGCCTGTTCTTATACCAGTACCAGTCTGTTTTGATTTCAGTGGCTTTGTAGAATAACTTGATATTTGGTATTGTGATCCCTCCAACTTTGTTCTTCTTTCTCAAAATTGCTGTGGCTATTCGGGGTCTTTTTTGGTTCCATATAAATTTTTGGAGTATTTCCTCTACAGCTGTGAAATATGCTGTTGGTATTCTAATAGGAATTGCATTGAATGTAGATTGCTTTGGGTAATATGGACATTTTAATGATGCTAATTCTACCAATCCAAAGTATGTTGTTCCACTGGTTTATATCTTCCTCTATTTCCTTTTTCAACGTTTCATGTTGTTCCACAGCTCCCTTAACCCTTTGCACTAGCTTGCTTTTTTCTCGATTCCTTTATTCTAATGCTAACCGTGTCGAGTCACACTCGACATCTGAGTGCAAAAGGTTAAGCTGCCCTCCTGTTTTTTAATTGTTTTTTCTTTTTGGTTCTCTGATTGAGTCATTTTTTCTACCCTCTCTTCTAATTCACTTACCCAATCCTCAGCTTCTCCTAATCTGCTGTGTATTCCTTCAAATGTGTTCTTTATTAGTGCTATGTCATTCTTTATTTCTGAATGTGTTATTTTTAATAGTTATTATATCTTTTTCATGCTGTTGAACATCTTTACCATCATTATTCTGAACTCTATATAAGATAAATTTCCTATCTCCATTTCATTTATCTCTTTTTCTGGAGAATTCTCTTACTCTTTCATTTGGGGGTCTTTTTTGTCTCCCAATTTAGGCTGCCTGTTTGGTTTTGTGACTATGTATTAGGTAGGTCTGCAGGGCAGTGTCGAATGCTCTTTTTGACTAACTAGATCAGGCAAAGACCCAAAACCTCCAGAGACTCACCTCTGCCTACAGGCTGATTAGATTCAGTCTTGAGTAGCCCTCCGGCAATTGTCCACAGATGTGATGAGCGTTTTTTTCAACAGGGTGGGGCAGTTGCTTCTGCTTGGAGGTAATTGTTATTCTCAGTCTCCCAATGGGCCTCAGAAACTCCACACTGTGGGGCAAGTTGTTTTCCAATAGGGTGGATCAACTGTCTTCCCCCCCAGGCAAAAACCACCTGGATAGCAAAGGTCTGCCTGAGAAAAATGACCTCTGCAGCATGAGGGTATGACTCAGCACAGGAAACTGGTGTGTCTGCCTTCTGAGCTCTAACCCCAGAGCCTCCAACCCTGGCTTCTGCTCACAACTCCAGTCCACTCTGCCCTCCCTCTGCTGGAGCACAAGGTGAGTGTCTGCACACAACATTTTGTGCATTGGCCCTTTAAGAGGGTGCCTGCATTTTTAGCCATCTCTTCCTGGCAGACAGCAACCCTGCCACATTTCACAGCCAGATGTTATGTGGGCACCTTTCTCGGTTCTGGTGCTTTCTGCTGGTGAACCCAGCTTGGGGATTAGATGCCAGAGTTTTCCTTGGCAACCCTCCACACCTGAGATATCTCTCCACAACTTCAGCTGCTGTCTATGGGTCCCTGGCCAGCCCTTTCTCGATTCTGCTCTTCCTACCAGTGTCTATGCTGTCTCCACTTTCCATCCTTGGTTATCAGAGTTCTCTCCAGCTAGTCTTCAGTTGATTATTCAGGATTTTCTTTCTTTTTTTTTTTTTTTTTTTGTATTTACTTGTAATTCCTGTTTGGTCCTGGGAGTGTGTGTAGCATCCACTTGCTCCACCACCATTTTTAATCTCCAATGGTTTAATTTTTATTAGAGAATTTTAAATTGATTTTTAGAGAGGGAGGAAGGGAGTGAGAGAGAAACATCAATATGAGAGTGAAATATTGATTGGCTGCTTCCTGCCCATTCCTACCAGGATCAAGCCCACAACCCAGGCATGTGCCCTGACTGGGAATCAAACCAGCAACCTTTTGATGGACGGAATAACACTCTAACCAACTGAGCCCTAGCTGGTTGATCTTAACCCCAATTGAAACTTAGAATATTCTCACTGATGGAAAGGAGCAAGTAGATACTGGGGGCAGTCAAACCTGTGATGCCTGGTTTGTTTGAGGTTGGGCAGTATCCCCTCTGTGGCCTGCTCACTGTCCCTGGCACAGTCCAGGCTTATTTCCCCATTATCTGTCAACCCTGGTTTGTTCTGATTGAGGCCAGTCAGTGTCTGTCTCCAACTCCATGCCTCCGCCCAAGCTGCTTCTTCTGACTGTTCGTTTCATTCTGTAGGGAGCAGTTGTTAGGATTTCCCCACTCATTGGGCCCAGCCACTGTTCATAACGGGAATTTTGGCTACATGGACCCTGACCCTTACATCCTGGGGAAAATAACATGCAGGCAAAGTTTTTCCAGCCAGAGGCTCTTTAGCCCTAGCCCTAATTTCAGGGGGTTGGTTTTTAATTCTTCAGGTATTTTGAACATGTGTCCGCTGTCAGGCCAGTAGTGGGATGCAGCATCGAACAAAATCAGGTGGGGCTGATAGTCTGGGTGAGACAGGAGAGTAAGATGCTAGGAAAATTAATTGGCAAGTGAAATAGGGAAACTGAGCCAGAAAGCTGAACAAACTGGCTAAGCAATTTACAGCAGATACAGAAGGTCACCTCCCCAGATATAACATCTAAGCCTCAGTTGTATTTCAGCTCCAGACCCAGAAAAGCAGCAAAACCAGGTGGGCAATGCCAGGACCAGCTGCAATGACTAATGACCCCCCTGCTTTAGTACTGATGGAGACTATGAACATGAAAGGATACACGTGGAAAGCTGATGAATATTCTGTTGAGACCTTCCCTAAACTCACAGCCTTAAAAAACCTTCAAAACAAAGAACCTGGCATAAGCTTTCTCTCCCGGAGCATGCTCCTGCCTTTGCCTTCTCCTTCTTCTTTCCCCACAGGTGTGCAACTGCTAAACTCTACGGGTCCCCATAGACTTGCAACCAAGGGAGCAATGGGCAGTGGCAGCTCACTCCAGCTTAACCCCCTGAACCTGTCTCCCAGGCTCCCTTTTCTCTGACTTCCTAGTGATCCAAAGCAGCCCTGCCTAGGCTCTCCTGTTGCTTCTTCTATTGTTTCACTGTCCCTAGCTTTAATAAATGTACCATCAAAATCACCTGGACTTATATTGTGAAATCTTTCCTGCACGAAGTCAAGAACCCATACACTACTGGCCAGCCCGATGCAGAGTGCTCAGGGCCAGGTCTTTCTGGTAACACAGGGATCTCCATTGGTAACTGGTTGTTAGATTCAGGACCAGTGCTGTGTGGAAAGCACTGGGTAAGGGAGATTGGGTCTTCTTGGAGTCTGGAAGATGAGTGAGTTCTTTGTTTGCACTCTTCACCCTGGCTCGCTGGGAGAGCTGGAGGAGCCTGACCTAGCCAATACTGCCTCCCTCACGTGCTCCACACCAGCTGTGGTGCCTGCCCTCACTCCCGGGGAGCCAGCCCCCTCAGTATGCATGGTGTGGTGGAAAGGCAGCACTTTTGCTAAGTCCCACCGCTGCGATGATCTCTGTAAAAGATGGGGCGGGTGCCACTGTGCACATACCAGCACCCATGTCTCCACGGGAGGACGTTAAGCCCCTAGCAATATTCATCTGCTACATCTGAGTGATGAGCTGTAAAGTTGACATTAAAGGTTTAATTATTATTAATGCCTTGCAGAGTGGCTGGAGTTAATTATCCTGTAGGCATCCCAAATGCATTTCCCGTTTTCTTTCATGTCTTTTCCCTAATGCAGTGGTCGGCAAACTCATTAGTCAACAGCCAAATATCAACAGTACAATGATTGAAATTTCTTTTGAGAGCCAAATATTTTAAACTTAAACTTCTTCTAACTCCACTTCTTCAAAATAGACTTGCCCAGGCCGTGGTATTTTGTGGAAGAGCCACACTCAAGGGGCCAAAGAGCCACATGTGGCTCGCGAGCCGCAGTTTGCCGACCATGGCCCTAATGTCATGACCTCACCTAGTATACTGGTGGCTCAATGACAATCTTTGAAATTAGTTCCTCTACAGGGCAGCATATGCGAAGTGAGAGAGGGCATGAGGATGAGGACCGCCAGGGGGCAGAAAGGAAATGGCTGCAGAAAAACCCACTTAGTTTCCTTGGCTGGGCTGGGGAGGCTGGAATTTCAGAGTTCCTTTGTTTGCACCCCCACCCCCCCTGCTGCCCCCATAATAATTGCTCACCTGCCCCTGGGCCCTAGTCATGGACCAACTATTTAATCTTATAAAGGGCTCTGAAGGTGAAAGGTACTGGGGCAGTGCTGAGCATCACCATTTCTGAGTGCTTCCTCACAGTGAGAACCAGGCCCTGACCCCGGACTAAAGTGCCTCTCAGCACCGTCTCTGACTGATATTTTTGCCCTCCAAAATGTGTCTTGCATCTTAAAAAGGTTTACTGCCCTCTCAGTTTTGCTCTATCAGATGCTGATCTTGGCAGTGCAGTGGGGTTTAGTCAGGAGTGGTGTCTCTCTCTTTCTCTGCCCTTTCCACCAAAGGTTGCTGAAGAGCATGGCTGTCTAACCAGACATGCTGCAGCCACTGAGGCTGCTTGCTCCCAACCCTGCCCTCTGACCTCCGGGCCAGGGGGTGGTTAGCCCTGTCCAGGCTGCCCCAGGAGCAGTGGTGGGCTACGTGCAGCCCACTTCCTAACCCTGCTTCTGCGGTCTCAGAACCTGGACTCGTCCTTTCACGGTTCACATGCTAGAACACCTGCTCTTTCCTCTGTGCAGAACTGGTACCAGCAGCTCTTCCAGACCTGTGTGAGGCATGCTGTTGCCATGTCAGATAAGTTTGTCACTTCTAACTTTTCCCACTTCCCCATACCCCACCCTATCTCAGGAATAACCTGGGCATAAATGAATTAACAAGCATCTGATAGGGCATAAACCGTGTGCTGGGAGCTCTCCTTGGTCCCAGGATTGTCAGGCAAACACAGCACAGTCCTGTTATGGGGCCTTGGTGGAATAGGTCTAACCCAGTGGGGAGTGAAGGACAAGGGCCTCCAGGACGAGGCGAGCACAGCCTGGGATGCTGCCTGGTTTGGGAGAGAGAGAGGGCACAAGGGGCTAGCAAAGATGGACAGTTCAGAATCACATGCTCCTTTGGAGCAAGGATGCTGCCCACTGTGGCTGCACACAGACAGCGGGCAGGAGTGCCAAGGGCTGTGCCTGGAAGCTGTGCCGATGTCGGCACGGAGAGCCCGGGTTCCAAGGCAACCCTCTCTGAGGACAGTGGGTAGGCAGGTAAGCACAAGGTGGTAAGGCCAGCTCTGCATTTGGGCTTGTAGCCTCCTGCTGAGGACCTGCTGGAGGGGGTAGCCATGGTTTGGGTAGGGGAGATGAAGGGTGGGGCGATGGAAGTGGAAGTGTGCGCAGGATTTCTTGGTGAAAATCTAGAAGTGGCATCGACAAGATTTGAGGATGAACACTGAGACTGAGGGAACCGGTGGGCTCAGGACAAACAGAGGGTGCTTGCTTACTGGTGGGTCGGAAATTAGGGGGTGGGGCTTGAGGGACAAACAGTGACCTCATTGAGTTGTGGTACCTTGAGGCAGTTAGATTGACATAAGTCCGGTAAACCAATGGTCATTGGCACCAATTCAATGCCAATAAGAATCCCAAATTTGGGGCGCAATGAAGAAGGAAACTTTATTCAGTGCAAAACAGCTCAGTTGTGATACAGCACAGCTGTGAAAATAGCAAGGTTGTAAGGTAGCCCTCAGGCCAGGACCCTTTCCAGCTAGAGGGCTCCGCTCCGCTCAGTGGTCTGCTCCACTCTGCTCTGAGACACCTTTGGTGTCTCAGTTCAAGCAGGGAGCCACGGTCTTCTGTGGAAAGGGAAAGTGTGAAAGCTGACTTATATAGACAAGAGTCCTTACCCCTGGTCCCTGATTGGTCCATCTTCATGCAAATGAGGACTCCAAATCCTCAAAATTTGATTGGTCCAAAAGGCACTGTGCTGATTGGTCAGAGTAGAGTCACTCTGCTTGGCTGGAGCTGTGCAGCTCTAATTCACCAGGAAAGCCTCAGTCCTCTTGTTGAAATAGGATTCCTGGGACTCCTTTATAAGGGCTGGCTCAGGTGCAGGCAGGCAGTTCAGGGCAGGCTTCTCCCTGAAGTGCAGTTTACCTGTGAGACCTCTATGCAGAAGTGGCTCCTCTGCTCTGTTTTTTTAAAATTTGAGTGCGGTTAGCCACAGGACCTCTTTCTAGTAAGTGTCTTTTTTTTCCAGGTTCACAGTCCACTGCTCAGAAGAGAAGTTGGAAGCACAGAGAATTCAGAGTCTCCATGTAGCAGCAGCTAGAGACAGGGACTGTGAAAGTGGTCATGCTGGCCAGGGAGGCCCAGGAGCACAATGCTCAGACAGGTTCAGCTATGCCCACCCTAGAGAATCAATGAAAGAGGTGGAGTCCTCCAAACATCAGGAGTGTGTCCTCCCAGGAACAGGGAAGACATACTACTCCAGAGCACCAGCCCTGCCGCAAGGCAGTGCCCGTATCTGTCTTCACTGCACCCAGCCTCGCTGGGCAAGTCGGGCCAGGATTGTACAAAATGCAAGTAAGTGGTGCTTACAAGTGGCCTCTGTATCAACAGAGCTAGTAAGCTGGTGGTGGGCAGGCCAGAGTGGCCATGCCAGTGTGTCCTCAACATGGGGTGAGAGGAGGTGTCTGTGTTGAAATGGCATGAAAGTGCAGAGAGGGAGGCTGAGCATTGAAACCAAGTACACACTGGCCATTCCTGCTCGCCCTTGTCCACATTGAAGAGAGGACCAAACAGCCTCAGAGTCGATGTCTCTTACAATAAATACTGCTTTTGAGCATGGCCCTCTTAGTCTGGGGACCAGAGGAAATGGAGTCTGTCCGTGACAAAGTGATGTTTTCTTTTGTGCGCCTAGTTGAGGCCAGTTTTTAAGTTTAACAGTAAGTTCTCTTCTTCAACACATCTCACCTCAATGGGTCTATCAACTTCTCCATGTGGTCACTGGTGAAAATACTGCGATCACAGAAATAAGTAAATGTTATATTTAAGTTTTAAAGTTGTGATACACCGAGTTCAAATAGAACAAGATACTCTGTCCTTTTGTAAGTTTAACCTGAGGGCTGCAGCAGGCTTTCTCAGCTCAGCGCCATGGACGTTCTGGGCCGGGGAATGCTGGGGAAAGGGTGCTGTGCATTGTAGCAGCATCCCTGGTCTCTACACATTAGATGCCAATAGCACCGATTTCCCAGTTGTGACAACCAAAAATGTCTTCAGAGATTGCCAGATGACCTCTGGGGGGCGAAATTGTCCCCGATTTGGAACCCCCGGGCTGGGGGCTGACTGGCTCTTGTGTGGCCCCCAGCCTCTTCTATTCTTTTCTGATCACAGTCCTTGGATTGTAAGTAGCACTTTGCCCGGCTCTCTAAAACTGGGGCCTGTGCCAGTCTGCTGTGCATGCAGAGCAAAGCCTGCCAGGAGGAATGTTGCTGGAAGCAAACTGGTGTTTTCCTCACTGAGTTCTGCAATCGCCATGTGTTCCATTTAGTGGGTTAGTGGTGCTGTTTGGCAGTTTGCCAGCAGGTTCCCTCAGCTCCTGTTGCCATTGCTGACACACAGATGTGGGAGGCGGAGGTGCAGCAGGCTAGTAAATCCTCCGCCCCGAGCTCCCCATGCACTCCTGCCTCGGGCCTTGTGCCTGTATTGACTGATTCAAAGACTAAAGAAATCCTTGGCATGGGCAGCCCTGGGGAGAAAATGCAGCTCTGTTAGGAAAACCGTTGAGTTTTGACACAGGAACAAGAGTAAGGTTTTTGTTTGATTTTCTGCTGGCATAGAATTGGCCTTTGGCAAAGCTTACTCAGCTGAACCAGTGTGGGCCACCAGAAAACAAGAGGAAGAGAAACCCAGGTGGCATTGGCCTTTATGAAACAGTGAGAGGAGCCAAGGACGTGAATGATGACATCAAGTTTCAGAGTAGTTCAACAGCTTACCACTGAAGCGCGTATGATGGCCAAAATTCTGTCTGGGTTCAGAGCTAGTCACTGTTGGAGACCAAAGATGGCAGATCACTTTTGGAAGTGTTACTAACCTTTGACAGGGTAACAGGAACACCCCATGACATTAAGGGATACTATTTTATGCTCTTCACTAGCGTACCCCGTTGCAGGAAAAATCCTGCAATAGGGTTTCCTGCTGCACTCTACCCCGCCCCGCCTCCGCTCCTCGTCCCCCGGCCCGCCTTCTCCACCAGCCCGCCCCGCTCTCCTTCCTTCTCCCCCGGCCCCGCCTCTGCTCCTCCCTTGTCCTCCGGCCCGCCTTCTCCGCCAGCCCGCCCCGCTCTCCTTCTTTCTCCCCTGGCCCCGCCTCCACTCCTCCCTTCTCCTTCCCCCAGCTTGCTTGCTTCTCCGCAGCTTTGCTCCCTTCATCATCTCTTGGCTTCTTTCTAAGCTGTCTTGATATGCAAATTAGCCACCATCTTTGTTGAAGGTGATTTGCATACTCATCCTGATTGGTTGGTGGGCGTGGCTTGGTGTAGTGAAGTTGCGGTCAATTTGCATATTTGTCTATTATTAGGTAGGATATTGTCTGGCAGGACCAGACTGCTGTAGCCATCAAAAAACTACGAGTCATGGTTGAGGGGGTCTGTGACAGCTGGGACTTTTTAGAACTTACAAAACATTGAGGGCCACAGTCCCAGGGTGGCCTCCACCTTCCACGGCTGGGCTGTCTCTGGGACTGCATGTCACAGGCGTGTACCATGAATGGAAGGACACAGTACTCAGTGCAAGTCTCTTGCCTCAACTTGAAACCCCCTTGAGGCATGTTCTGAGTTGCTGGGATGTTTCAGAGATAAGTAAGGAGAATATTGTTGGGAGGTAATTGTTGGAATTCTGGCAGATAGAAATAGCTCCCATTGGAGATAGATCAAGTCAGCACAGAGAGGTGGATGAGAACATTCTGGAGTCAGAGCCCTAGGTGGAGATTCTGCCCTAATTAACAGGTGTTGGGCTTCAGACCAGTTACCTTCTCTCTCTCCATGCCTCAGTGTCCTGACCTGTAAATGAAGATCATTTAGCTCCTTCTTCAGTCTTTTTCGGCACAGAGTGAGCGGGTGCGTGCCAAGGCCAAGGGCAGTACCTGGCCCCTCACACACACGACTGGGGAAGGAATGACATCATGGGCGCCTCCAGTGAATGCTGTTGTCCAGGCAGGGTCATGGGGTTGCATGTTCCTGGGACAGGGATCTGTTCCTTTGAAACACTCCCCACTCGAGGGCATCCCTGCATGTGCCCAGGCATGGAGCCCACGCTCCAGGCCGCCCAGGCAGCAGAAAGGCCACGTTCAGTAACCCGCCTTGTGTTTTGCTTTCAGAATCCTTCCCAGCTTCCCTGTGGCAAAGCCCTCTACAGTTACGAGGGGAAGGAGCCTGGTGACCTCAAGTTCAGCAAGGGGGATGTCATCATTCTGAGGCGCAGGGTGGACGAGCACTGGTTCCACGGGGAGCTACGTGGCACCCACGGCTTCCTGCCCGCCAGCTATGTGCAGTGTCTCCGGCCCCTGCCGCCCGTCCCTCCCCAGGGTAAAGCCCTGTATGACTTTGAGATGAAGGACCGAGACCAGGACCAGGACTGCCTGACCTTCACCAAGGTAAGCTGGCCTCTGTGCACAGCCCTCGCACAGCAATTCCCCACCCAGAGCTCACGCCTTCCCCCGCGAATCCTGCTTCTGCCCAGGGTCTGAGTCCCACTGGGCCTCCTAAACGGCAGAGGAATCTGTCCGTCTCCCGAGGAGGTTTCGTTGGCTGGAGTGAGATGGCACACAGCCTGACCCATGGCTGTACCAGGAGCGACCAGGACCCTTCCTCACCTGAGTGGTGTCTACGCGGTGACTCTGGCGGGAGGAATGAAGTCTTTCCCGGGCTCACCCTGCGAGAGGCTCACCAGGGAAGCCGCGGAGATCCCTTTCAGGTCGCAGGGCTGGGTGGCTGGACCCAGAAACCGGCACGTCGCCATCCCATCTTCTGGAGCACCAGGTGGAGGGTGGGCAGGTGTGCTCAGGTCCCAGTCTTGCCAAGAGGGGCCTGGTTAGGGAAAAACTGACCAGTATTGGCCAGTGGCATGGAGGAGAGCAAGTAAACAGCCTTGAGGGCTGTACTAGTGAGCATCAGAGGACGAGGGCGACAGCCCTAAGCCCTTCCCATCCATTCTCACCTGGGGCCTCCTCCTTGTTTTCAGGGAGGCAGCAGGGCGCCCTGGAAGCTTCTGCTCATACTTGGAGGCTCCTGTGGGTTTGTTACCTGTGCTGGGCTTTGTCTTCACAACCACAAGGCTCTGAGGGACGTAGTTGGAGCCTGTTGTCCACCTCAGAAACGTCCAAGCTGTAGAGAATTTTTACAATAGTTGGAGCCAAACTGAGGGCATATGCCAGGAGCAAGGTCTCAAATGCTTCACAGAATAACAGTTTGAGGCTTGTTTTTGCATTTGGAATTAAGGAGAGAACATAAGGAAGGTTACATGGAGGTGGGAGAAAGTGAGGCAGGAACTAGATTAAAGGATGTTAACAAGATGATGTGCTCTCTTGAAGGTGGTCACAGTTTATTCAAAGGTGTGTTAACGTAGATGCACAGAATCAAGGGACAGTGTTGACTTAAGGCAAAATTAAGCCTTTTAGTAAATTACAGAAGTGATATGATTGGGGTGTCACCTGCCCAGTTAGGAATTTATGATCAGATTACCCTGTGAGGTTACTTTCCATAGAAGCCCTTTTCTTCCCTCCCCTCCCCCGCCCCCCACATAAAGTTGTAAATAACAGAGCTGGAAATCGAACTCACATCTCTGACTTGAAAGCCCACATTCTTTCCACTTCGGAGAGGACATTGGTGCCTGCCTGCCTATCTGTCTCTCTCTTCATCTGTACAACTCGGCTGTGGCACTGAGCTGTCTGTACGGCTGCTGGGGTATTGCGCACACCAGTTTCGAGCAAAATTTGCATGTCCAGTGCATAACTGCCGTTTGTCTTATTCCATCCTTCAGCCTGACAGTGAATAATCTATTTTTCACTCTGGTGTTCTGAGGCTAATTCCAAGTGTCTTCTGGCTGATGCAGCCTCCCAGGAAGCCAGCATCCAGGCTCCTTCCTCCCCCGCAACCCCCACCCCCACCCCCCAACTCTCCCCTCACCCTCTTTCTCTCAGTCTGAGGTGAGACTGGCAGGCAGCCCAGTGTCAGGCAGACAGAAGCCCTGCCTACTCCCTTCTCTGACCAATAGACTCTCCAAAGCTGCCCTGAAGATGAACCCCTCTGGGAGCCCTGGTGCTCTGTGTCATAACTTTTGACCAAGAGCAGGGACCCCAGTGACCTTTCGGGGTCCACAGGGGCCCTTGCTAACCTTGTATCTGGGCTCCAGAGTTTCATGAGTGAAGAGCTCCCCGAAAAGGGACAGCTGCAGAGAGCCCCCCCGCCCCATCCCCACCTCTGCCCCCTCTGGGCCCTACCCTTGCCCCGTCCTGCTTTACACTGTAAGGTCCATTATTTCAGACTCCGCCCAGGACACTCATCTGCAGGGTGAAGACCGTGGGGCCCGAGGACAGAGGGGCATGGTCCACTTCACAGAAATGTAGCAGCCCCGCCCTGCGGGGGCCATGCAGGATCCCAAGGGTGCAGACAGACTCACCGCTTCCCAGGAGCATGAAGTCCAGTGGGAGAGACAGGGAACAGCAAGTCTGGGACTAAGTGCTCAGAAGATAGTTTCAGAGAATAATGAGGCACTGGTCACCCAGGAGGCAGACCTGTATGTAGTAAGGGCTCTAAATATTCAGGGATAGAATTTAATATTTGATACTTAAAGAAGCATTAAGGTAGTCCTCATGGGTAAAACTAGAACGCTCTTAGGCTTCCTTAGAGTTATTCTGTGGTTGGTGGTGTTTTTACTTTGAATTATGTTGGGGGCGGGGGGTTGTTTTGTGCTGGTCTCAGTCTATCAAAACCAATGTTGTGGCTGGACCAGCCCTTGTGGTTCTTACTATGATTATAAAACATCATTCAGCAGTAACCATCAGGAACCTTTGGAAAGACAAGGTTTGTTACATACAGTGAGGTTTAGATGAGACTGAGCGCATGGGCCTGGGGTCTGCTCTTAGTCAGGTCAAGGGTGGGGGCCTAGGTTTCCCGGGCTCACTTGTTGGTTTGTTTTTTTTTTAATCTGTATTGTTGAGAGTATTACAGATGCCCCCCCCGCCCCCGTTGCGCCCCTCCATTCAGTTCCCTCCCCTCTCCAGGTCAACAGCACTATTGTCTGTGCACATAGGTAATGCATATATAAATTCTTTGGTTAATCTCTTCCTTTCCCCTCCTTCTCCCTTCCCTCTGAGATTCCTTAGTCTGTTCATGTTTTCATGACTATGATTCTATTTGATTCATCAGTTCATTTTGTTCATTAGATTCCTTGTTTGTTTATTTTGATTTTTAGATTCAATTGTTGATAGATACGTATTTATTGCCATTTTATTCGTATTTTTTATCTTTTTCGTCTTTTAAAAAAATAAATCTTTATTGAAAGTATTACATATGTCCCCTTCTAAGCCACCTCCACCCCCACACACACACCTTCCTACTCCCCACCCCAGGCCTTCACCACCTTATAATCTGTGTCCATGGGGTATGCATATATGTCCATGGGTTATGCTTTGGTTGATCTCTTCCCACCACCCACTCTCCCACACCTTTTCTCTGAGACGCCACAGTCTGTTCCATGTTTCTATGTCTCTGGATCTATTTTGTTCATCACTATTTTGTTCATTGGATTCCACATATGAGAGAGATCATGTGATACTTGTGTTTCTCTGACTGTCTTATTTTGCTTAGCATAATACTCTCCAGGTCCCTCCATGCTCTCTCAAAGGGTAAGAGATGCTTCTTTCTTACTGCTGCATAGTATTCCATGCTGTAAATGTGCCACAGCTTCTTTATCCACTCATCTAACGATGGGCACTTGGGCTGTTTCCAGATCTTAGCTATTGTAAATTGCACTGCTATGAACATAGGGGTGCATATATTCTTTATGATTGGTGTTTCAGATTTCTTAGGATATATTCCTATAAATGCTATCACTGGGACAAGTGAAAGTGCCATATTTAATATTTTGAGGAAGCTCCATACTGTTTTCCACAGTGGCTGCACCAGTCTGCATTCCCACCAGCAGTGCACAAGGGTTCCCTTTTCTCCACATCCTCACCAGCACTTGTCATTTGTTGATTTGTTGATGGTAGCCATTCTGACAGGTGTGAGGTGATACCTCATTGTCATTTTAATTTGCATCTTTGATGATCTGTGACTTTGAGCATTTTTTTCATATGTCTCTTGGCCATCTGTATGTCTACTTTCAAGAAGTGTCTTTTGAGGTCCTTTGCCCATTTTTTAATTGGATTGTTTGTCTTCCTTTTAAGTAGTATGAGTTCCTTATATATTTTGGATATTAACCCTTTATCAGATATACCATTGCCAAATATGTTCTCCCAGATAGTGGGCTCCCTTTTTGTTTTGATGATGGTTTCTTTTGCTGTGCAGAAGCTTTTTATCTTTATGTAGTCCCATTTGTTTATTTTCTCCTTAATTCCCTTTGCCCTAGGAGATGTATCAGCAAATATATTGCTATGAGAGATGTCAGCTCCACTATGGGGGAAGTCTCAGCATAGGAACAATGACTCCTGCAAGCACCTTTATCTGGAAGAAAGCTGTCCCTGAGTTCTTGCTCTGATCCCAGTCAAGTTAGTTCCTCCCCAAATGTCCCAGGTTTCTTTCAAGCCGCTGCCCCATAGGGCTCAAGTCCAAGTAAGTCTGTGTGCCAACCCTTTAAGAGGAACTGGCTGGAACTCCAGCAGCCACAATCCCCACTGGATTTTACAGCCCGAAATCACGAGGACTTCTCTTCCCAGCTCTGGAACCTTGGGCTGGGGGACTGGTGTTGGGCTTGGATGCCTTCCTCCTCACAGGAAGCCTCCCCAGCCTAAGATACCCTCCCAATTAAAAAAATGCCACATGTGGGTGTCAAACCAGCCGGTTCCGTGCCTCTGCCCCTCCTACCAGTCTCAATGTGCTTTCTTCTTTACTTCTCTAGTGGTAGGACTTCTATTTAGCCAGATTTCAGGTGGTTCTGAATGTTGGTTGTTCTGTATTTTAGTTGTAATTTTGATGTGGTTGTGGGAGGCAGTGAGTACTGCATTTACCTATGCCACCATCTTTGTTCTCTCTCCTTAACTGGACTGAGGGCTTACTCTGTAATGGTGAATTTAAAACATAAGAGTGGGAATATTAAAGGAGAAAGGAAACTAAGTAGCCCAAATGGTCAGTGTGGAAATCAACTAAGCTCTCTAAGATAGAAGAACCTCAGTGAGGAGCAGCCTGGCTCCTCGTCACATACAGGCGAGTTTGTGTGGCTGCGATACCTCACTGCAGATGCCTTCTTAGAAGTGGGTGCCGAAGTCGTGCACATGCATCACAAAAAGAAAAACGCAAATGGCTTACACTGCACCTTTCCTGGGCTGTGGGTGAGCATCACTGTTGTGGGCGGGGTCCGGAGGCCCTTTAGAGAGGTGGCATTTGACTTGAGGTTAAGGGGCAGAGCAACTGCTCTGAGAGAATCTTGGGTCTCCTGTTTCTACAGGAAGCTGGATGGGCAGGGACACATCTCAGGATGTTTTGAAGGACTTTCTTTTCTTGAATCCCGGGTATAAATGTGGAGAGTTAGAGACCCTTGGGCATGATCCCCAATGAAAATTGTGCCGTGTTCACATAACCTTCTTGCCAATACCCACTCACACCTCCTGTCTAGGGTGGAGCACAGCACTTGCTAGATACCTGCTCTGTCTGCATCTCTCACCTCCAAACATCTCCAAACAAAGTATCCAGAGAGCATGACTAATGCATCAGGACCCTTTGGCTCCCACTCTGTTTCTGTCTCCTGTTGCTGGCATTGCTCTTCTGCTATTTTCCTTCTATGGGCATCTGAGCCAGCCCCTGGCCCCCAGGCCTGGAATGCTGGTGGTGTTGATGCCACACCTCCAGTGACCAAAGGGTCTTCATACTTTGGCATTGTTGGGGCAGCCAGCTGGGTTGCTGTTGGGCAGCATCTTGTGTGGATATGCCCCATGTGGAGTCAGTAAGGAAAGCGGAGTCTCTAAAATCCACAGAGGGCTCAGCATGCCTTTAAACTACATCATAGTGGTGGGATTGATTGGGTTTTAAAGGCATGAAGCAAGTGGATCAAAGCAAGATTTTTACCTTTGGTGTTGGATTTTGAACAGTCCTATTAAAATTGCATTCATTAATGTCATTCTAAACCAAAACTCTGTTTCATTTAAGAAGAGAATGAATACTTACTTTTTACAAAGCAGCTATGAAAAGCATATTTTCTAACTTTTTAGTAGTTCCACCCCTGAAAGGAGCATGTGCAAACGAAGACTAAAGAGAAGAAGTGCCCTGTCCTCAGGCTCTGTCAGCGCGTTTGCCAGGCGTTCTCACCGAGTCCATGAGTGTGCTGCCCTGCACATTCCCAGGAGAGACCCCAGGACTGACCTTAGGAAAACACTTAACAGTGCTGGGCCACAGCTCCTCCTCTTCAAGTCAGGACACTGACACCTACACTGGAAGTGGAAAGAGCTGGGCTTAGGGCTTGGCATACCAGCCGGGACCTTGAGTTCCATTCCTTTTGTGGCAGCTTATTCCATGTTTTCATATTTTCACTCAACTGCAAGATTCAGCAAATGTTTATTGTGCCCTGACCATGTAACTTTCAGTGCATGGGAGCACTGTCATAACCTCACCGGAAGCTGTGTTGGATGTTAAGGCCTGGGGCTGCCATTAATGAATTCACTGGGTGATGCTTGCTTGGGAGTCCTCAAAGGCCCTGAGATTTCCTCAGGCAGTCTCTGGCCCATCGCAGAATCACTTTCACACCGAACTTTCAGTGGGGACCTGAACCTTATTCCCTTGGCTTCCCGTCATGCTTGCCATGTGCGAAACCCCAGGACTTGTGCACATGGGGAGAGTTCCTTTCTAACCATCTCACACCTACCCTCTTCCGCGCAGCACCGAAGGGGTGTTTTGAGTTGGCAGAAGCCATTTAAAATACCACCACAGTTTGTCCTTACCTGCCAGATTTTCTCCTGTTAGTGTCCCCACAACTCCTTCCATATGATCTTCTTACACTGCTGAATGTTTAATCATCATTTTCGACGTGTGGGAATTCTCTCCTTTGTGAGTTATCCCAGCATTAATCCCAGACGATTCAGGGGACAAATGTAGGTAAAAATCAAATCTCGACAGAGTTCGGGCTCTAGCATCAGGAAGACAAAAGTTCAGATCATGATGCTTTTTTATTACTATACAGTGACGTTGGGATATTTCCTTATCTTTGAGTTTCTCTTTTAACTGTAAAATGGAGTTAATAATAGGATTCAGTGAGCAAAGGCATTTAGAACTGAGCTCAAAATGGGCACTTAATAAATGTTTGCTTTCTGCCCCTCTGCTTTCTTGCTTTTTCAGAAAAACTGCAGTTCTGTCAGATACATGTCACTTGTGTTAGCCCAGCGCTCTCACAGAAAACCAACATCCTTCTTAAGACACACGACTGGTCCCTTGTGCCTTACTTCCCTGTGTCTGATCCCCGGGGAATCGCCCAGGGCTGGGGAATCCCATCAACCCCCTGTCAAGGCTGCTGTCCCCTTCAGTGGCACCCCCAGGCCCACTGTGTCATCTCTGCTTCTTCCTGAGGGGCATCGGGACCACTTTAGTGCTGGGAACAGTTAGGGACTCTGACCACAGACCAAGGCCAGTGAGCCCCAGGAAAGCCCGGGTCCTGCTCCTTTTCCGCGTCAGCTCTGCCTCTGCTCAGGCAGTCACCTGAGAACCTCTGTCACTTCCTTGGCTCTTAGATCCTAGATCCCTCCTTCCAGCGGGGCTGCAGACCTTCAGCCACTGAGGGCCCCTGGCCTGTGTGGAGGAGGCACCTTTACTAAGGTGACACATTCAGAGGCACTGGGGCCCAAGGAACGGGTTCAGAGGCAGCCTGGGGGGCATCTGAAGACTGTCCTGGCCCAGTCCCTTCTTTGGACATCAAGGTGAGGGTCAAACTGCACTGGGATCCGCAATGATTTGTAGACCACTTTGGGATAGATCTGAAGTTTGGTCAGGAAACATTTTTTTTTTAAATTTCTTTATTGATTAAGGTGTCACATATTTGTCCTCATCCCCCCATTCCCATCCCACACCCCTCCCCATGGATGCCCCAACCCCCTGTTGAACTTAACCATTGGTTAGGCTCTTATGCATGCACACAAGACCTTTGGTTGATCTCTCCCCCCTCCCCCCACCCTCCCCTATCCTCCCTCTGAGGCCCGATAGTCCGATCGGTGCCTCCTTGTTTCTGGTTCTGTTCTTGTTCATCAGTCCATGTTGTTCATCATTTCCCCTAGATGAGCGAAATCATGTGTCACTAGAGATATACTTATAAGAATTGAATGTGCGACGAGCAATAATAGTTATGCTGGCAGGCAAATGAATCAGTCTGTAGTGAGTTTCTTTCTGGACCAACAGTTCTTTTGAGACCCAATATCAATGTCCACCAGTTCCTTATGAGTACATGTCGGCACTGACCCCTCAGCTCTGGATGGTGGACAAATGGTGGTAATGCAGGTCTGACTCCCTCTGGTTTGGTCTCGGCCGGACCCAGGGGCACGGCTTCACCCGGATCCAGGGGCCCACGGCCTCACCCGGACCCGGGGCCAGGCTCACCCGGATCCAGGGGCCCACGGCCTCACCCGGACCTGGGACCCAGGCTCACCCGGATCCAGGGGCCCACGGCCTCACCCGGACCCGGGGCCAGGCTCACCCGGATCCTGGGGCCCGCGGCCTCACCCGGACCCAGGGCCAGGCTCACCCGGATCCAGGGGCCCGCGGCCTCACCCGGACCCGGGGCCAGGCTCACCCGGATCCAGGGGCCCGCGGCCTCACCCGGACCCGGGGCCAGGCTCACCCGGATCCAGGGGCCCGCGGCCTCACCCGGACCCGGGGCCAGGCTCACCCGGACCCGGGGCCAGGCTCACCCGGATCCAGGGGCCCGCGGCCTCACCCGGACCCGGGGCCAGGCTCACCCGGATCCAGGGGCCCGCGGCCTCACCCGGACCCGGGGCCAGGCTCACCCGGATCCAGGGGCCCGCGGCCTCACCCGGACCCGGGACCCAGGCTCACCCGGATCCAGGGGCCCGCGGCCTCACCCGGACCCGGGGCCAGGCTCACCCGGATCCAGGGGCCCGCGGCCTCACCCGGACCCGGGACCCAGGCTCACCCGGATCCAGGGGCCCGCGGCCTCACCCGGACCCGGGACCCAGGCTCACCCGGACCCGGGACCCAGGCTCACCCGGATCCAGGGGCCCGCGGCCTCACCCGGACCCGGGACCCAGGCTCACCCGGATCCAGGGGCCCGCGGCCTCACCCGGACCCGGGGCCAGGCTCACCCGGATCCAGGGGCCCGCGGCCTCACCCGGACCCGGGGCCAGGCTCACCCGGATCCAGGGGCCCGCGGCCTCACCCGGACCCGGGGCCAGGCTCACCCGGATCCAGGGGCCCGTGGCCTCACCCGGACCCGGGGCCAGGCTCACCCGGATCCAGGGGCCCGCGGCCTCACCCGGACCCGGGGCCAGGCTCACCCGGATCCAGGGGCCCGTGGCCTCACCCGGACCCGGGGCCAGGCTCACCCGGATCCAGGGGCCCGCGGCCTCACCCGGACCCTGGGCCAGGCTCATGGTCAGGAAACATTTTCAAACCCATCCAGATGTGAGCTCTTCTCCCAGGGCAGGCCTCACACCCTGTGTGGCCTCCACCCCACTGTCTCCCTGGCTCATGGTGGGTAACCCCAGCCCATGCCCCCCCAGCAGCTGGAGCCGGAGAGCCTTTCACCCTATGTCAGAAGGCGCCCACCTCTTCTCATGACCCCACTGGCTTCTTCTTTTCCCCAGAGTCCAAGTCTGTGCTGCCTACATGACCCTGCCTGACCCAGCGCCTGCGCCTCCCAGGTCCCTTCTCTCTCCAGCCCATACTGCAGGCTCCCCAGGGATCTGCAGCTGCTTCTGCAGGCCTGGTCACTCCCACCTGTCCGCATGCCCCTCTGAGTGTCCCTGACCCCATGTGATGGAGCCCCTTACCCAACACTCCTCATTTTTTTTCACTCCTCCCAAGAAGGTACTTACATTACATGGCAGTTGTCTGGGTGTCCTGGCTGGAGTGCAGGCTCTGTCTCTCCCCAGCTGGGGAAGGGCACCAGGACTTTCAATAGGACTTGAAAGTGAAGCTGAGCAGGCCGTCTGCCCGGCCTGGACCAGGGCCTCGCTGATCTCACTATGGAGAGTGTGTGTTCTCATCCAGCCTTCTTGTACATTCATTCTAAAGACATTTGTCAACCCTGAACTGTGTTCCAGGTGCGGGGTAGGTGCCGGGCAGTGCTCAGAGCCCCCAGTGGGCAGAGCAGGGGAGGGGTTCTCAGCTGCTGAAGGAAGTTTCCAAGTGAACTGACTGTGGTTTCAGGCTGAGCCCTTGACACGTGAGCTGTGACATTTACCGAGATGCGGTATTGAAGGACAGTGTGCTCCACCAGCCACTTCAGTGGCATCAGGGGCTGCAAGGTCTGGCTCAGTGCTCTGCTGCTTCTGCCCTTCACCGGCCATCGATTTGGGTGGACATGAGAGCACACACTTTGGGAGAGTTAGGTGAATGAATGGCAAACACGGTGTCAAGGCCCCTTCCGCGTGGTGGGACCACTGTGGTGCCTGAATCCTCAGAGATGCATTTCCCACGGGACCTTGGGAAGAAGGGCCGTGTTCTTTTTAATAGCTGCGTTGTGTGCATGGCCCAGACTTACAGTCATGTGGACCACCCTGAGGCCACGTGTGGACAAAGGAGAGCCCCAGCCAGACAGCAGTGGCATTTGGTTTGTTTTCAAAGCTTGCAAATTTCAGGGAACAGTGAAAACAGCATATGGAAGTCTACTGACCCACAGCACAGAATGAACAGTTTACATGAAAGCTTTACAAGACTCAAATCCCGCATTTGAGAGTGAAATGATGTCCTGCAAACAACCTTCATTCATAAAATCCTCAATGCTGCCATACTGGCCCAGAAACACGTGTGCCCTCCTGACTGTCAGCATTGTCTGTGGTGTCTGCTTAATGGTATTTCCTCATCTACATCGAGCAAGGCTTTTTAAACTAGGGCTTGCAGGCCACACCTGCCCACCTGCTGCTGCTCTGTCAATAAAGTCTTATTGACCCACAGCCAGGTTCCTTCATGTAACGTGTCCTCTCTGGTTGCTTTCACACTAAAACAGCAGAGTTGAGTATGTGACGGTGATAGTATGGCATGCAAATCCTGAAATATTGACTATCTGGCTCTTTCTAGAAAGATTTGCTGACCTGTGACAGAGCACAGCACTGTGCAGGCCAAACGCGTGCTGTTTTCCTACACATCCCTCTTGTTTCTGGGCAACAGGACTTTGTTCTGAGGCTGCCTCAGACCCACAGTGTTGTGGCTGCAGGGCCGCCGCCCTCCGGGGAGCAGCCACCGAACCCCTGGAGTCCACGGCGGGCCTTGCCGCTGTCATGCAGACAGCCCCTCAGTGTCTGAGAAGGGAGCGCTTCTCCTGCAGCAGAGGCTGCAGAGCGGGCATTTCCCTTCCCTGGCCTCCCGAAAGCACTGGCTCCAGGTTTGTGAGACCTGACTTTACCCAGCTGTTAAACCAGTCAGCATTTTCCTGGCCCTGCACTGGTGGTGGGATAAGTGGTTACTCATTCTAGAACACACCGACTTCATGCTGGGAGCTCTGACAGCGAATCTCCTCATTGCCCAGAACTCGATGGTCCTCACTGGAGGCTGTCTCCATGGCATGCTTTTGGATTAGAGGCAAAGCTGTGGGAAACCTTCCTCAAAACTCTTAGGCAAAGTTAGTTACTAATTGGTGTGTATAGAGGGTGATTGGCTCCCCGCACCCAGTAATCTCCTTGCCCCATCTCTTCAAAAAATGTTTCCCAGGTAAATAGGAGCACTCTGGATCCTGCCACTGTCCTGACATTCCAGCCAGCATGGGACCCGAATGTTCCCTTCAGTATTAGTGCAGATCAGACACGTGCCACCAGGTGCCACCAAACCAAAGCTGAGACCACATTGGGTTTGCATCTGACAGGCAGACGGGCTGTGCAGATTCCGCCTGCTCATTTCACTAACCTCACAGTAGCACATTTGACATGAGTGGATTTTGAACCCCATTTATTGCGTTATAATGGGATTTTAATGCAGTTACATTATATCGGGTGATGTCCATGTGTTTATGATTGGGCCTTTTCCACCTAGCGCTGAGCTCCCATTGAGGAGGGATGGTTTCCTCCTCATGCCTGGTATTTGGGGGACACTCAGGCATTGCTGACTGGACGAGGAACAGGTGGGAACTGCCAGCACTTGGAATGATGCACATTCTCTGGCCTAAGACCACACTCGGTTTTGGATAGCTCCCCTTTTATGTGGCAGTCCCACATAAGGGGGAGCTGATTCCACCCTCCGAGTGACCCAGAATGAGCCCAGCTCTTCGTGTGGCAGTGATGCCACAGCTCATAGACATTAGCCATGCCCCACCCCAGCCTTCTCATTCTCAGGCTCGGCAATGCCACTTCTCTTGCTTCTGTGACTTAATTTCAGATTGTTCACATATTGGCTGGCTTCCTCAGAATGTGATGATGTCCTCTTGATGTGTTAGGACCAATGCAGTATTCAAGGTGTTCATGACTTTTCCACACTATCACCTTTTATTTTAGAAAAAAACCCCACCCTTTTATCTAAGTACTAGAGGCCCGGTGCACTAAATTTGTGCATGGGAGGGAGGGTGGTCCCCTCAGACCAGCCCGCACCCTCTCCAATCCAGGATCCCTTGGGGGATGTCTGACTGCCGGTTTAGGCCCGATCCCACAGGCAGTCGGACATCCCTCTCACAATCCAGGACCACTGGCTCCTAACTGCTCACCTGCCTGCCTGCCTGATCACCCCTAACTGCCCCCCCCGCCGGCCTGGTCGCCCCACGCAGCCTGTTCAGTCATCCATTCGGTTGTTTCGGTTGCAATGGTCGCTTAGGCTTTTATATATATAGATAGCATAATATACTCACAAGTTCACTAGTCAAAATTATGCCCCTTGATGATTGGAAAGAATATATCCTTATAATCACTACCCAGTGGAGCAATGTGGGTGCCAGTGCCCCAGTGCCTCCACCCTCTTCTCCTCCCATATCTTCTAACACCATAGAAGGCTTGTGTCTATTTTTGAACTTCAAATAAATGAATCATGCAGAACATATTTTTGTGTCCAACTCTGTTTTCTGTCAACATAATGTTTATGAGCTACACCTATATTGTTGTAGGGTCTTTAGTTGTCTATTTTCATCACTTTCCGGTATGATTAGCTGAGTTTTTAAATAGACTTCATTTATAGAGCAGTTTTAGGTTCATGCCTGGATTGAGCAGAAGGTACAGAGATTCCCATGTGCCTCCTTGCCCCCACATGCACAGCCTCCCATGACCAGCATCCCCACCAGAGAGGTGCGTCTGTTACAACTGATGAAGCTACAGTGACACATCCTGTCACCCAGGGTCCAGGGTTTACATGAGGCATCACTTGGTGTTGTACATTCTGTGGGTTCATGTGCTCAGCTTTACAGTATCATACAGAGCGCTGTCACTGCTGTGCTCTGCTGATTCACCCCTCCCTCTCCAGCCCCTGAAACCATTGATCATTCTACTGTCTCCATTGTTCTGCCTTTTCCACAATGTCATATATTAGATGTAGTATGTAGCATATTCAGATCGCCTTCTTTCACTTAATAATATGCATTTAAGTTTCTGTCATATCTTTTTATGGCTTGATAGCTCATTTCTTTTTAGCGCTGGATAATATTCTATTGTCTGGATTTACCACAGCTTATTTATCCTCTCCCCTACTGAAGGAAATTTTGATTGCTTCTAAGTTTTAGTGATTATAAATAAAACTGCTATAAATAACCATGAGCAGGCTTTTTGTGGACATAAGTTTTCAACTTTGGGTCCATGCCAAAAAGTGTGATTGCTGGATAATAATGTCAGAGTATGTTCAGTGTTGCAAGAAACCACCAAACTGTCTTCCAAAGTTGCTGCACCATTTTCTGTCCCCACCAGCAATGGCTGAGAGCTCCTGTGGCTCCACCTCCTCACCAGCATTCGGTGCTGTTGGCTGTTCTAGTGGGTGTCTAAGTCATATTTTATGGTTTTAATTTACATTTCCCTGATGACATGATGTGGAGCATCTTTCTCATGTGCTTATTTGCCATCTACAAGTCTTCTTTAGTGAGGTGCTTGTTAGGATCATAGGCCCATTTTGAAGTTGGATTGTAGGTTTTCTTATTATTGACTTTTCAAAGTTCTTTGTGTATTTTGAATAACAGTTTTTTATCAGATATGTCTTTTGCAAATATTTACATAAGTCTGTGGCTTGTCTTTTTATTTCCTTGACAGTATCTTTTGCAGAGCCGAAAATTTTAATTTTAATGAAGTCCAGCTTATCAGTTCTTTCTTTCATAGATCGACTCTTGGGGTTGTGTCCAAAAGTCACCACCACACCCAAGGCTCAGGTCTTCTCCGCTAGTTTCTAAGGTTTTATAGTTCTGTGTTTTACATTTAGTTTGTGATCCATTTTGCGTTAATTTTTCTGAAGGGTATACCTGGTAAAGTCTTGATCTAGATTTTTTTTTTTTTTTTTTTGCCTGTGGATGTCTAATTGTTTCAACAACATTTGTTGAAAAAACTGTCCTTGCTCTTTTGTCAAAAATCAGTTGATTATATTTATGTGGGTCTATTTCTAGATGCTATGTTATATTTTGTTGATCTATTAGATCTATTTTTATCTTCTATCACCAATACCACACTGTCTTTAGTACTGTAGCTTTAGTCTTGAAGTCAAATAGTGTCATCCTTGTTCGTCTCTTTCAATATTATGTTGACTATTCTGGTCTTTTGCCTCTCTATATAAACTTTATAGTTAATTTGTTAATTGCCACAAAATCACTTCTTGAGATTTTGATTGGGATTGCACTGAATGTAGAAGTTGAGAAAAACTGATATTATTACAACATTGAAGATTTCAATCCATGAAAATATACATCTCTCTATTTTGTTCTTCTTTCATTTCATTTATCAGAGTTTTGTAGTTTTTCTCATATAGCTATTTGTACTTATTTTGTTAGATTTTTTTCCATTTTTTTATTAAGGTATTATATGTGCACATATCTTACCATTGCCCCCTCCCACTCCCATATATGCCCTCACCCCCCAGTGTTTTGCGTCCATTGGTTATGCTTATATGCATGCATACAAGTCCTTCAGTTGATCTCTTATCTCCCTAACCTTCCCGCTGTAACTTGACAGTCTGTTTGATGCTTTACTGCCTCTGTATCTATCTTTTTGTTCATCAGTTTATAATGTTCTTTATTATTCACAAATGAGTGAGATCATGTGGTATTTTTCTTTCATTGACTGGTTTATTTCGCTTAGCATAATGTTCTCCAGTTCCATCCAGGTTGCTGCAAATGGTAAGAATTCCTTCTTTTTTATGGCAGCATAATATTCCATTGCGTAGATGTACCATAGTTTTCTGATCCAGTCATCTGCTGATGGGTACCTAGGCTGTTTCCAAATCTTAGCTATTGTAAATTGTGCTGCTATGAACATAGGGGTGCATATATCCTTTCTGATTGGTGTTTCTAGTTTCTTTGGATATATTCCTAGGAGTGGGATTACTGGGTCAAATGGGAGTTCCATTTTTAATTTTTTGAGGAAACTCCATACTGTTCTCCATAGTGGCTGCACCAGTCTGCATTCCCACCAGCAGTGCACTAGTGTTCCTTTTTCTCCGCATCCTCGCCAACACTTGTCATTTGTTGATTTGTTGATGATAGCCATTCTGACAGGTGTGAGATGGTACCGCATTGTCGTTTTGATTTGCATCTCTCGGATAATTGGTGACTTTGAGCATGTTTTCATGTGTCTCTTGGCCTTCCTTCTGTCTTCTTTCAAAAAGATTCTATTCAGGTTCGTTGTCCATTTTTTTATTGGATCATTTATCTTCCTTTTATTAAGTTGTATAAGCTGCCTGTAGATGTTGGAGATTAAACCTTTATCAGTGATAACATTTGCAAATATGTTCTCCCATACAGTGGGCTTTCTTGTTGTTTTGTTGATGGTTTCTTTTGCTGTGAAAAAGCTTTTTATTTTGATGTAGTCCCATTTGTTTATTTTCTCTTTAGCTTCCATTGCCCTAGGAGCAGTATCAGTGAAGAAGTTCTTTCGGCATATGTCTGAGATTTTGCTGCCTGTGGATTCCTCTAGTATTTTTATGGTTTCCCATCTTATGTTTAAGTCCTGTATCCATTTTGAGTTTATTTTTGTGTATGGTGTAAGTTGGTGATCTAGTTTCATTTTTTTGCATGTATCTGTCCAATTTTCCCAACACCATTTATTGAAGAGACGGTCTTGACTCCATTGTACGTTCATGCCTCCTTTGTTAAATATTAATTGAGCACAGTGGTTTGGGTCGATATATGGGTTCTCTATTCTATTCCATTGGTCTATATGTCTGTTCTTGTGCCAGTACCAAGCTGTTTTGAGAACAGTGGCTTTATAATACAGCTTGAAATCTGGCATTGAGATCCCACCTACTTTGTTCTTCTTTTTCAGGATTGCTGCTGCTATTCGGGGTCTTTTTTTAATTCCAGATGAATTTTTGGAGAGTTCTTCCTAGGTCTGTGAAATATGCCGTTGGTATTTTAATGGGGAGTGCATTGAATCTATAGATTGCTTTGGGTAGTATGGACATTTTAATGATGTTGATTCTACCAATCCATGAACATGGTATGTTCTTCCATCTGTTTATGTCTTCCTCTATCTCTTTTTTCAGTGTCCTGTAGTTTTCCACGTATAGGTCTTTTACCTCCTTAGTTAAGTTTATTCCTAGGTATCTTAATTTTTTTGGTGCGATGGTAAATGAGATTGCTTTTTTAGTCTCTCTTTCTCTAAGTTCACTATTGGTGTATAGAAATGCCATAGATTTCTTGGCGTTAATTTTGTATCCTGCTACATTGCCGAATTCATTTATTAAGTCTAATAGCTTTTTGATGGAGTCTTTAGGGTTTTTTATGTACAATATCATGTCATCTGCAAATAAGGACAGCTTTACTTCTTCTTTTCCAGTTTGGATGCCTTATATTTCTTCTTCTTCTCTAATTGCAATGGCTAATACTTCCAGTACTATGTCAAACAGGAGTGGTGAGAGTGGGCATCCCTGTCTTGTTCCTGTTCTTAGGGGAAATGGTTTTAGTTTTTGCCCATTGAGTATGATGTTAGCTGTGGGTTTATCATATATAGCTTTTATTATGTTGAGGTATGATCCTTCTATTCCCACCTTGTTGAGAGTTTTTATCAAGAAAGGTTGTTGGATTTTGTCAAATGTTTTTTCTGCATCAATTGATATGACTGGGATTTTTATCTCTCAATTTGTTTATGTGATGTATCACGTTTATTGATTTGCGGATATTGTACCATCCTTGCATTCCTGGGATAAATCCTACTTGGTCATGGTGTATGATCTTTCTGATATACTGCTGGAGCCGATTTGCTAGAATTTTGCTGAGGATTTTGGCATCTCTGTTCATGAGGGATATTGGCCTGTAATTCTCTTTCATTGTGTTGTCTTTATCTGGTTTTGGTATTAGGGTGATGCTGGCTTCATAGAAGGAGCTTGGAAGCATTCCTTCCTCTTGAATTTTTTGGAATAGTCTGAGGAGGATAAGTTTTAGTTCTTCCTTGAATGTTTGGTAAAACTCCCCTGTGAAGCCGTCTGGCCCCGGGCTTTTGTTTGCCGGAAGCTTTTTGATGACTGCTTCAATTTCTTCCATAGTTATTGGCCTATTGAGATGTTTAGATTCTTCCTGATTGAGTTTTGGAAGGTTGTATTTTTCCAGGAATATGTCCATTCCCTCCAGGTTGTCCAGTTTGTTGGAATAGAGTTGTTCGTAGTATTTTTTAACAATCCTTTGTATTTTGGTGGAGTCTGTTGTTATTTCTCCTCTTTCATTTCTGATCTTGTTTATTTGGGTCCTCTCTCTTTGCTTCTTGGTGAGCTTGGCTAGAGGTTCATCAATCTTGTTTATCCTTTCAAAGAACCAGCTCTTGGTTTTGTTGATCTTTTGTATTGTTTCTTTGGTCTCTATGTCATTTATCTCCGCTCTGATCTTTATTATTTCCTTCCTTCTGGTTACACTGGGCTTTTCTTGTTGCTCTCTTTCTAACTCTTTGAGTTGTAGGGTTAGGTAATTTATTACCATTGTTTCTTGTTTTTTGCAGTAGGCTTGTAGAGCTATGAACTTCTCTCTCAAGACTGCTTTCGCTGAGTCCCATAGATTTTGGATTGTTGTGTTTTCATTGTCATTTGTTTCCATTATGTTTTTTATTTCTTCCTTGATCTCTCTGGTAAGCCAGTCATTGTTTAATAGCATGCTGTTTAGTCTCCATGTGTTTGATTTTTTTGGATTGCTTTTATTGTAGTTGATTTCCAGTTTTATGCCACTGTGATCTGAGAAGATGCTTGATATGATTTCTATCTTCTTGAATTTGAAGAGACTTTGCCTATGTCCCAACATATGGTCTATTTTTGAAAATGTCCCATGTGCACTTGAGAAGAATGTATATTCTGTGGGTTTGGGGTGAAATGTTCTGAAGATGTCAATTAACTCCATCTGGTCTAGTGAGTCATTTAGGATTGCTGTTTCTTTGCTGATTTTTTGTTTAGAGGATTTGTCCAGTGGTGATAGTGGGGTATTAAAGTCTCCTACTATGATTGTATTGCTGTCAATCTCTCCCTGGATATCCTCCAGGAGTTGTGTTTTTTTTATGTATTTGGGTGCTCCTGTATTGGTTGCGTATATGTTTACCAGAGTTATTTCTTCTTGTTGGATTGCTCCCTTTGGTATTATGAAATGGCCTTCCTTATCTCTTGTTATGTCCTTCACTTTGAGATCTAATTTGTCAGATATAAGTATTGCTACCCCAGCTTTTTTTTTTCATTTCCATTTGCCTGAACAACCTTTTTCCATCCCTTCAACCTCAGTCTGTGTGCGTCTTTTTTTTCTGAGGTGGGTTTCTTGTAGACAGCAGATATATGGGTCTTGTTTTCTTATCCAATCCATTACCTTATGTCTTTTGATTGGGACATTTAATCCATTTACATTTAAAGTTATTATTGATAGGTACTTATTTGTCGCCATTTTTATTCTTTACCCCTGTGTTCCTTCTTCGTTTCCTATTTCTTTCTTTCTTTCTTTCTTTCTTTTTCTTTTTCTTTTTCTTTTTTTTTTACAGCAGACCCTTTAGCATTTCTTGCATTGCTGGTTTGGTGGTAATAAATTCCCTTAGTCCTTTTTTGTCTGTGAGCTCCTGATTTCACCTTCAATTTTGATTGATAGCCTTGCTGGGTACAGTATTCTTGGATTGAGACCCTTCCTTTGCAAGACTTTGTATATTTTATTCCATTCCCTTCTGGCCTGATGAGTTTCTGTTGAGAAATCAGTTGCTAGTCTGATGGGTGTTCCTTTGTATGTAACTTTCTGTCTCTCTCTGGCCGCTTTTAAGATTCTTACTTTGTCGTTGGTGTTTGCCAATTTAATTATAATGTGCCTTGGTGTCAGTCTTTTGAGGTTCATTTTGCTTGGGACTCTGTGAGCTTCTTGGATTTGTGTGGGTTTTTTCTTCCCTATATCAGGGAAGATTTCTGTCATTATTTCTTCAAACAGGTTTTCTATTCCTTGCTCAGTTTCCTCTGCTTCTGGAACCCCTATTATGCAGGTGTTGTTTTGTTTTGTGTTGTCCCAAATTTCCCTTAGGCTCTCCTCCTGCTTTTTAATTTTCTTTTCTAGAAGCTGCTCTACTTGGGTATTTTTTCCCACCTTGTCTTCTAGCTCACTGATGTGGTCCTCTGCTTCTTCTAGTCTACTCTTGATGCTTTCTACTGAGTTCTTTACAGCAGCGATGTCATTTTTCATTTCCTCTTGGTTCTTCTTCATTTCCTCTTGGTTCTTACTCATATCGTTGAATTTGTCTTCCATTCTTTTCAGCCACCTTATGACCATTTCTCTGAATTCTTTCTCTGACAGGTTGCTTGCCTCTATTCGTTTACTTCTTTTTGTGGTGATGCCTGCTTTTCTTTCATATGTGGGCTGTTTCTTTGTCTCCCCATGGTCTCTCTTCTCCGGATGTCTGGTTATGTAGTTCTCTCTCTCCTGCGTTGATTTAAAGGCACAAAATACAACACAACCAGGTACAACACACAAGGCACTGAACAGAAATGTATTCACAATATTAATAACCCCCAATAAAGGTGATCACCAGAGAAAGACAAATTAGGGGATAGGAGAAAAAGAAGAAGAGGAAAGAGAGAGAGAGAAAAAAAAGTAGTGCCAGAATGAAATTGGTAAAAGGAAAAAAAAGTAAGAGAGAGAAGAAAGAGACTAAGAAAGAAAAGGGGAACAAACTATATATATGGGGAGAAAACTCCAATAGAACAGCCACTAATCTCAGCAAATGCCAGCAACAAGTACCTGGAGATTGATACAAACTACAAACAACAACTAATATCAAGAGAGGCGAGGGAAAACAGAAGCAAAAAACAAACAAAAACAAAGCAAACAAAACAAACAAACAAACAAAAAGAATAAGCAAAACAATCTCACAAAAAAGCATAAAAAATCGATATAATCAACATTCAAGCAAACAACAACAAAAGGACAGAGAGAAAAACAATTTTTTGGTAATTAAGACAGAGAAGAGAGAGGTATATGGACTTGGAGCAGGGGATTGGAAATCCTATCTAATAAAAGAGTAATATGCAAATTAACCATCACTCCGCTACATGCACAAGCCATGCCCACCAGCCACGCCCACCAGCCAATCAGAGCGAGTATGCAAATAAACCCAACCCAGATGGCTACAGCCACAGAGAGCAGGAGGGAGGCTTGGGTTTCCCTGGTAACAAAGGAAGCCAAGCTTTCCGCATGCCGTTGCAGGCCTATGCCTCCACTCAAGGCTACAAAGTTTCAATTATAGAAGATATACACAAACCCCAACAGAAATGGCTGCCGGCCACGGAGCGAGCAAAAGGCTTGGCTCCACTCCAGGCTACAAAGTTTCAATTGTAGAAGGTAAATAAATTCCAGATACCAGGGCCTCCGCTTGGGTTCCCAGGGGGCGTGGCTGGCCTGCAAACCACCACAGGCCCCTCGCTCAGGCCACCCCACACCCCAAGGGAACCCCCACCCTGATCCGGGACACCCTTCAGGGCAAACCAGCTGGCCCCCACCCATGCACCAGGCCTCTATCCTATCTAATAAAAGAGTAATATACAGATTGACCATCACTCCAACACACAATATGGATGCCCCCATGTGGTCAAATTTCCTGCCCCCAGGTGGACACAAGATGGCCACCACAAGATGGCCAGCAGGGGAGGGCAGTTGGGAGGCACCAAGCCTGCAAGGGAGGGCAGTTGGAGGTGATCAAGCCTGCAGGGGAGGGCAGTTAGGGGTGACCAGGCTAGCAGAGGAGGGAAGTTGGGGGCAAACAGGCTGGCAGGGGAGCAGTTAGACATCAATCAGGCTGGATTTGAGTGGTTAGGGGGTGATCAGGCTGGCAGGCAGAAGTAGTTAGGGGAAATCAGGAAGGCAGGCAGGCGAGCAGTTGGGAGCCACCAGTCCTGGATTGTGAGGATCGGGCCTAAAAGGGCAGTCGGACATCCCTCGAGGGGTCCCAGATTGGAGAGGGTGTAGGCTGGGCTGAGGGACACACACCCCCGCCCCTGTGCATGAATTTCGTGCACCGGGCCTCTAGTTAAATATATAAGTAGGGTGAAATTTTAACAGGGGATAAACAGAAAGAATAGGGAAAATCTAAAGCAGGAAAAGGGTAAGATAAACAGGACACCAAAAGGGGAGAAGTTAGGAAGAGAGTGATGGCATAAAGGTAGAATTGAGATAGAGTAAAACGATGCTAAAGGAAAGATGAAAATAGAATGTAGAGCACTGATCCCAAAGTAAAATAAAGAGAAAATAAAATGACACTTTAAAAAAAAAAAAAGGTAAAATAGTAGTAGTAATAATAGTGATTGAAAAAAATTAGTTTCTTAATGAAAAGATGAAAAAAATAAAAATAAACAAATAAAATGTGCAGTAGTGAAGGTCATTCACTTCCTCTATTGTTCTGTTTGTCATGCCTGTTTCCCAGTCAGGACAGTATTGCAGTTCCCTGTGTTCCACTGCTCCTCAGTGTTGTAAGCCAGTCCTGATTTTTAAGCAGGCAGTGTGTCTTAATTTCCTGTATTCCTTTGTGATTACACAAGAGTCAATTTGTGATTCAGCCCCTGGGTGGCAGTGTTTCTGGATTGACTTCCAAATCTATAGGTCCTCTCTAGCCTGTATTTAGATCCTACTCTCCCTGTGGCACTCAATATCGGTTTGTGGGAGTGGGCTTCCCCAGAGCTGGCTTTCCGATGGTCACTCCCTGGTCCGATCCCCAGGTTCCAGAAAAACAATTTTCCCCTGTAGTTTCCCAGGGTGTCCCCAACTGGGTGATCCTATGTATTGGGCTTAGTAATCAGAAGCAAGGATTTGAAGAGGAATAAGCCCAAGTGTGCGAACAATGGGCCTGCACGCAATCTGCGCAGTCCCCCTTCCCCCTTGGGTCTAAGCAGCCGGCACACTTTTAAGATTTTTAGGCTGTCCTTTTGCGTCCGATCAAAATGGGTTGCTTTTTAGAGATCCCTTCTGTTAGCAGCTCTGAGGACCCCCTTCCACATTCACGGATCACGCCAGCCCCAACAGCCATGGATTTTTCTAGGCATGGACTTCCCCCAGTCCTCCAGCTCCCGCAGTGCGTGAGTTTCTCTCTCCCACCAGGACCAGAGACCTCACCTTATCCCAGGCGAAATCTGACCTTTCCGTGGTGGAGGGTATAGCTCCTCTGAATCTATGTGTTTGCTCCAGTTGGGGACCGGTGTTCTGGGGCTCGCAGCTGTTCGGTGGGTGCCGTAGTTGTAGATTTTTCAGGCTTCCAATAAGATCCACTTTCCCCTTCAGGATGGCCGCGGTCTCCGCATCAAGCCCGTAGCTCTGGGAGGGGACCCAGCAGCAGTGGGGGCTGCCTGGTCAGGGGAACCCCGTCCAGCAGTCCCCCACCTTCTCCTGGAGTATAGCTGTCCCTTAATTCGCCAACAAATACTCCCCATGCGACCCTCAGCTGTTCTTTCTTTCTGCTCTGGGACAAGGCTCGGGACCCGTCTGTCTATTTCACCACCATTTTTCTTCTCCTATTTTGTTAGATTTATACCTAAATATTTCATTTTTAGATGCTAATGTAAACAGTATTGTGATTTTAATGTCAAATTCCACTTGTTCATTTTATTGTGCTTCACTTTGTTGCACTTTGCAAATATTGCATTTTGTACCAATTAAAGGCAAGACCCTTGCCTTGCTTTTTTGCAGTGATCTTAATCTGAACCCATAGCATCTCCAATGCATGCATGTATATAGAAAAGTGTTTAACTTTTATATATTAACCTTCTATCCTGAAACCTTGCTATAATTTGTCATTAGTACCAGAAGTTTTTCATTGATTCTTTCAGGTTCTCTCTTTTTTTTAATTATATTTCTTGGGGGTAACATTTGTTAATAACATTATATAAATTTTAGGTGTATAACAAAATAGCACAACATCTGTATACTCTATTGTGTACTCACTACCTGTTTACTTGTCTCCTTCTGTCACTTGATATTTAACCCTTTTTGCCTCTTTCATCCTTCCCCTATCCCTTTTTCCTTTGGTTACCGTAATTCTGTTGTCTGCATCTATGAGGGGTTTTTGTAGTTCTTCATTTGTTGCTTTTTGTATACTAGCCCACATATGAGTGAAATATTAAGAATCTTGTATTTTTCTATCTGAATTACTTCACTTAGCATAATACTCTCAAGATCCATCCACCCATGTTGCTACGAATGACAATATTTTATCTTTTTATGGCTGAGTAGTATTCCATTGTATATATGTACCATTGCTTAATTCAATCATATATCAAAGGACACTGGGTTGTTTCTATGTCTTAGCTATTGTGAATAATGCTGCGATGAACATAGGGTACATATATCTTTACAAATAAGTGTTCTCAAAATTTTGGGGTAGGTACCCAGAAGCAGAATTGCTGGGTCACATGCTAGCTCTGTTCTTAATTTTTTGAGAAATCTCCATACTGTTTTTCCTAGCAGCTGTACAAATTTACATTCCCACCACCAGTGTACAAGGATTTCTTTTTCTCCACATCCTCACCAACACTTATCTCTTGTCTTATTGAAAATAGCCATTCTGACATGTGTGAGGTGGTGTCTCATTGTGGCATTGATTTGCATTTCCCTAGTGATGTTGAGCAACCCTCCTCCCCCTGCCCCCAGATATTTGTTGGCCATCACTATGACTTCCTTGGAAATGTATCTATTCAGGTCCTCTGCCCATTTTTTAAAATTTATCTTTATTGTTTAAAGTATTACAGATGTCCCTCTTTACTCCCCACTTAACCCCCTTTTTCCCCCTTCCTCCCCCTCCCCAGGCCTTCTTTAATGACATTGCTTCTGTTGTGGTGGTGTTATATGAGTTCTTTTTGCTATTTTTTAATTATATTTTACATTCCATATTATTTTGTATTAGTTTCAGGTATACGGCATAGTGGTTCCCCCCAATATTTCCAGTACCCATCTGCACCATACATAATTATTACATTATTATTACAATACTAGAGGCCCGATGCATGAAATTTGTGCAAGGACCTTGGCCCCCGCCACCACTGGCAGCCGCCTCTGCCTCGGCCCCCGCTAGCCGCAGCTTTGTCCAGAAGGAAGCACGTCCGTAAGACATCTGTTCTAATTAACATATTGTGCTTTTATTATTATAGATTATTGACTATATTCCTTATGCTGTACTTTACATACCCATGACTATTTTGTATCTACCAATTTGTGCTTCTTAATTGCTTCACTTTTTTTACCCAATGCAAGCCCCCCACTTCCCCATGCAACAATTAGTATTAGTCTGCTTTCTGAATCTGTTTTGTTTGTTCTTTTATATTGTTCTTTAGTTTCCACATATAAGTAAAATCATAACTGACTTATTTCACTTAGCATAATACCCTCTAGGTCAATTCATGCTGTTGCAAATAGTAAGAACTCATTCTTTTTTATGGTTGAGTAATATTCCATTGTATATATGTACCACCACTTTTTTAGCCACTTGTCTATTGATGGGCACATGGGAGGCTTGAATATCTTGGCTATTGTAAATAGCGCAGCAATGAATATAGATTTGGTTAATTCTTGGTACCATAAATTTTTTTTAAAATAATATATTTGTATTGATTTCAGAGAGGAAGGGAGAGGGAGAAAGAGATAGAAACGTCAATGATGAGAGAAAAATCATTGATCGGCTGCCTCCTGCACACCCCACACCTGGGATGGAGCCAGCAACCTGAGCATGTGCCCGGACCAGGAATCGAACTGTGACCTCCTGGTTCATAGGTTGATGCTTAACCACTAAGCCATTCCGGCCAGGCAAGAAATTCTTAAATACAAGTATAGGCACCTGATGTTTTAAAAAGTCAAAAATTGAATTTTCCATTCAATATTTTCAGACCACAGTTGACCATAGGTAACTGAAACTGTGGAAAGCAAACCAAGCATAAAGAGGGACTCCTGCATATTGTAAATGGAAAACATTTGAGAATCTTTGCAGCTGTAATCACTATATAAAAAAAGAGAGATATCCTGGGTGAAAATGTAAGGGGTGGCTGTTTTCACATGCCATATCTCAGAATGGATAATAAGCGTTCTTTGAATCATTGCTTAGAATCTTTTCTGGGCTTCAACAGCGCTAACAGATCTCTTGTTTTCTCTTTTGTTGTGTGGATGTCCATGTGGTTGTACACATTGTGGGAACTGGCAATTCCAGGATGAAATCCTGACTGTGATCAGAAGAGTGGATGACAACTGGGCAGAGGGAATGCTGGGAGACAAGATTGGAATTTTCCCCCTCCTGTACGTGGAGGTAAGGCCACGCTCTCTTAGGCTCGCTTCCTCTTTCCCCCCATGTTCCTTATTTCACCATACCAGGTGTAACATGACTGTGGAGCCCCCTTTTCTAAGAGAGAAAGAGGCTACTCCACAACAATCTAAGGTCAATTAGGGTTTTATTCACCATGTCAGTGCTGTAAGATTTGCTTTGGTCAGGTTTGAGTGGTCTGTCCCAGGCCTGGCTTGAATCATCTCACTCTGGGCACAAAGGAGGGCTCCCTGTGGACCTTTCCAGTGTTCATGGGAAGCCCGTGCCTGACATCCATTTTTTCTGAGACTCTCTTAAGTGCTGTTGCTCTTGTCTCCCCAACCCCAGAGCTCATACAGAGCTGAGGGAAATGTCGCCAGGCTATGTGCAATGTCTTTTTGGGACTCTGGATGATTGGGCAAGTTCATCCAACTGCAAGTCCCTAAAGCGAAGATGATTTGAAGCTAATTGGAGGCCCATTAATTTCCTCTCTTTTCTGTTACTACTAGAGGCCCGGTGCACGAAATTTGTGCACGGAGGGGGGTTGTCCCTCAGCCCAGCCTGTACCCTCTCCAATATGGGACCCCTCAAGGGATGTCCAACTGCCCGTTTAGGCCCGATTCCGGATAGGGCCTAAACGGGCAGTCGGACATCCCTCTCACAATCCAGGACTGCTGGCTCCCAACTGCTCGCCTGCCTGCCTTCCTGATTGCCCCTAACCACTCTGCTGCCAGCCTGTTTGCCCCCAACTTCCCTCCTCTGCCGGCCTGGTCACCCCTAACTGCCCTCTCCTGCAGAGTTGATCACCTCCAACGGCCCTCCCTTGCAGGCCAGGTCCTCCCAACTGCCCTCTCCTGCTGGCCATCTTGTGGTGGCCATCTTGTGTCCACATGGGGGCAGGATGTTTGACCACATGGGGGCAGCTATATGTGTTGCAGTGATGAGCAATCTGCACATTACTCTTTTATTAGATAGGATAGAGGCCTGGTACAGGGGTGGGGGCCAGCTGGTTTGCCCTGAAGGGTGTCCCGGATCAGGTGGGGGTTCCCTTGGGGCGTGGGGTAGCCTGAGCGAGGGGCCTGTGGTGGTTTGCAGGCCAGCCACGCCCCCTGGCAACCCAAGCGGAGGCCCTGGTATCTGGAATTTATTTTCCTTCTACAATTGAAACTTTGTAGCCTGGAGCAGAGCCAAGCCTGGGGCTCCCTCCGAGGCCAGCAGCCATTTCTGTTGGGGTTATAATTGAAACTTTGTTGCCTTAAGTGGGTGGGCCCGGCCAGGGTGTGCGAAAAGCTTTGCTTCCCCTGTTGCCGGCGGCAAACCTAGCCTGCTCTCTCAAGCTCCATTCTGCTGCCATTTGTTTGAATTTGTTTACCTTCTATAATTGAAACTTTGTAGCTTGAGTGGAGGCTTAGGCCTGGCAAGGGCAGGCAGAAAGCTTGGCTTCCTCTGTTACCTAGGAAACCTTGCTCTCTGTGGCTGTAGCCATCTTGGTTTAGGTTAATTTGCATGCTCGCTCTGATTGGATGGTGGGCGTGGCTTGTGGGTGTGTCAGAGGTATGGTCAATTTGCATATTTGTCTATTATTAGGTAGGATGAAGCACTAGGTTTCTAGTAGGTTATGGGCCGCTGCTGAGGAGGAAGCATATTGGATGCGTGGCTTCTGACCCCTTGCTCACCGCTGTGTATGTGTAGGAGTGTTTGCCCATGCGTGCGCCATTTGTCAGTGTATGTCCATGTGCTGTTCATGGCTGAGCATGCACATCATCCTGTGACTACTGGAGTCATCCCTGATGAGAGGCAGACCTGGGACTTGGACACAGGTTATTTGCTCTAATTGAACCCTTCACTCCCCTGCCCCCCACTAATCTGAGTTCACTCAGCTTCGTAGGTGACGTGGTTGGTTTGCCACACTTACCTAGCGGTGTGTAGGTGCCAATAGGTGTTTGTTAAACACATCTGGTGATTCCTGTCACTTGCAGGATGAAGTCCACTTACTTTAGCATGGCATTCAAGGTCCTTTGCAGCTCAACCCTGCTCTCTTTTTCCAGCCTTATCTCTAGTCATTTCCTCCCCCTTCCCTAAATTTTGTGGTCCTCTCAAATTTATTTTGGAAAAGCTGACTAGGACATTCTAAGATCCTCCGACAGCAATAACAGTAAGTATACACACACACACACACACACACACACACACACACACCCTTCTATAGTACACCTGTAAGCACAATTTCCTTCCTACCAGGTAAGCTTCTATTTGTGCATTTGCTTCAGTTCCCAGGGGGGTGTTCTTTTCCATCCTGCTGCTTAAGATGAAAGGACCTGAAGAAGTAAAACACCTGTGCTCCCAGACATTTCAGCTCATGGGAATTTCCCCGACAGACGCTTACACGGTACTCAAAGGCATATGTAAGAATGTCCATAGAAACTTGACTATGCTGGCCCCAAACTAGAAACAGTTCAAATGTCCACCGACAGTTGTAGTGGTATGGATAAATAAAGTGTGGTGTGTCCACACCATGGAATACTACCCATCAGTGAAAAGGAACAAAAGATTAATGCACATGAAAGCATGGATGACTCACAGACACACTTTTGGAAGAAGCCACACAAAAAAGCATGTGCTGTGTGATTTTAAAGGGAGTTCAGAAGCAGGCAGAGGGAGTCCTGGCACGGATGTCAGAGCGTGGTGGCTGTAGGGGAAGGCTGAGGGGAAGAGGTGGGGGGGAGCTTCTGGCGTGGAGGTATTTTACACCTTGGTCCTGGGAGTGATTACACAGAGGGAGCAACTGCGAGACGGTGCACAGGTAATGTTTATGCACTTTTCTGTAGACTACAATTTAAGAAGCTCAGAGAAAATCTTGTAGGGAACCCCAAGGTCGTGGCAGCCACCCCCTGCTGAAGGTGGGTAAGGCCGGTCAGCTACCCGCTTTCCTGGAGGGGCTCAGACGCGGGCAGGGAGGCAGAGCGCTGGCCAGGGCTGGGGAACCAAGCAGCCGGGCTCTCTGCCAGCAGTCCCCGCAGACACATCAAAGGCCAAGCCAGTCTGCCCAGTGTCCGCCTCCCTAGCCACTGGGGCCCTTCCTGTCAAATACTGCTCCCTCCAGGAGGTGAGGGAGGCGCCTTCATCTTTCCATCCCTGTGGCCCTTCATGCCCATGCCTCCACTCACAGGTCCGCCTCTGCTCTGAGGACAGCCTCCCTCCTCCCAGGAGCAGGGCAGGCACACCTGCGGCAGCCCTAGGCAGGGGCCTGCTCCTCCCTGCGCTGCACCGCCCTGGGCTGGGCTGCGGCCTGTGCGGTGCCGGCCCCATCCAGCACCCCAGGTGCCAAGACACAGCCGCAGCATGGCCGCGGAGAGCTCTGAGACAGACTCCTGGCTTCCGCACTGAAGACAAGGAGCCCCCGGTGGGCATTTCCCGAGACTGAGACTGTCTCCCTATTTCTCTGTCAGTCAGGCCTGGAAGCACCTGAAGAATGGGGTAAAAGCCCAGTGTGACTCCTGCCTCATATGTAGCCTTGGGGTGGAGCCTGGTGGGTCCAAAGGCTCACAGTTTTACTGACTGTCTTCCTCTGGGAGGGGACTGGGCGTTTGTGATCGGAGTGGTTGGAGCTTGGGTCCTTCTCAGAGTTTGCACCTGAGCCAGACTGGCACCCAAGAGGGAGCCTTGGCTTTGGTTTTTGGCTGCTGATCAGGCAGATGGCACATTTTGGAGCACTATTTGTCCCTGAAAATGAGCCTGGGGCTCAGGAAACGGGGCTGGACTCAGGCTCCTCACAGGACAGAATTACAAGAGCCTCCCCCGCCCCCCCCCCAGCTGTGCTTTGAAGTGTGGTGCAGGATGCACGCAGGTTGTGGGCAGGAGGCCGCGGGGGCCTAGGTGTGCTTTCCATCGTGCAGTGAGGCCTGGGGCTTTAAGAAGTAAAGGAGAGCTCTGCTCTGCAGACGGTGTGGTCCTCTTCCGCCTGGATCCATTTCTTCGCCGCGGGCTTGTTTGGCAGGCATAGTGGACACGTGGTATAGAACCAGCCTGGAGTGGCCTGGCCTCATGCTGCGGGCAGCCTGTTTGCTGAGAAGGGAGCCCTGTCTCCAGACTGCCTGCTCCTTGTGGACTGTGGAAATCATCTTCTCACCCATCCTCTCCACAGCCGCTGGCACCAGCTGCCTGCTGCACCTGCAGCCCTGGCCTGTGCCCGCTGGTCGCTGGCACTAAATCTGCCTGCACCTGGCTCCCTTGCCCAGACTCTTCCTCATCAACCTCTGACCTTTCATTCCCCAGGCCTTTGACCCCTCACCTCGCTACCTTTCAGCTCCACTTCCTGATTCCCTGGTTCCCAGCCTGCACTCTTGAACCTGCTCCCCCCCATTCTTTTCTCCCCATTGACTTTGTGGACCGTCACCGTTTGTGCCCATGTCCACATCCACATGGGGACTGATGTCTTATCTCGCTGGCACCTGCCTGTTTGCCAGATGACTTCTGGACAAGGTGCCCTCGCCTGCTGCCCGGGCCGATCCCCCAGTGGGTCCACTCAGGAGAGAGAGGACCAGCTCTAATCCTCAGGGAACAAACCAAACATGAGACCGGGCTGCCTCCACATCCCCGGTCCTGAAGGGGAAGCACAGTTGTCGGTGTTTTGGTTTTGGGAACACACTGTTCTGGTGGAAGTGAGAAGGATTCGGCGGAAGGGAATTCCTCAGGCCCAGGGGCAGGAGAGCCCTGGTCCCCAGGTGTGAGGGCTGCAGTGCCACCCGCGGGGTCACTGTGCTGTGGCATGTGGCAGCACTGTGGTTCCTGAGCCCACCATCGCTTGACTGGGTCTGGTGCTGGTGGCCCCCTCTGAAGCAGGAGCGCCCGGCCTGAAGTCCCGCCAAGCCAGCCTCACTCTCCTTTTCCACTGTCTCTGAGACGGCACACCCGGGGTCTGCCCTCGGTACGGCCCTCAGGCTGCGCCCTGAGAGCGGGCCCACTTCTCATGGGCCAAGTCCACCCCAATGGTAGGACCATGAGTGGGCGTCCTGGGCTTCAGAGTCGAACCAAAGGGGCTCAACACTACACACTAGATGTCTGGCCTTGGGCACGTTCCTAAAACTGCCGGAGCCTCCGTTTTCTCTCTCAAATGAGGGCAACAGCATGGCCCTCCCAGGGTAGTGGTGAGGCTTAAAGGCAATGACGGGGAGCACAAATCAGGCCTGGCATCCGAAGGAGCGGAAGGCTTCTCTGCTGTGTGTTAGATGAATAACTGCTCGGTGGTCTATCCGTGTGTTTATGGGAGATCTTGTCATCCCTAGGCACTGACCATACTTGGCCTTGTATGGCTGTTTTCTCACAGGCACTCATTTCTGCTCCCAGCGGGGATGGGGGCTCCTTGAGGGCAGGTGTTCCCCTCCTTCTATGCCACATGGCAGCCCCTGCAGCGGTTTCCTGAGCTGAGCGACGTTTGCAGGTGGATAATGCCCACGAAGCAGGCACACAGACACTCCTGGGTGGCAGGATAGGAGGTGGAACTCACTCGAATGCTGTCCTCAGGAGCACAGCTGGGAGTCAGCCTCAGACTGGAGACCTCAGGAGAGGACAGCTGCGCTTGGCCTGGTACTCCGAGTCTCTGTGGGGACCTGCATGGAGTCTCATGGGACACATTAACAAATTTGCCTGTGATGCTTGTCTGAGAGAACACCTCTCCATGGGGCCAGAATTAAGATTCCAAAGACTGCAAGGGCTGGAAACGCAGCTGAAAAGAATGATGAGATGTGGTGTATATAAACACCAAATTCACCTCACAGTCAGATCAGCTGTTCAAGCAGAGTAATGGGGAGACCCAGCTCCCCCGCAGTTAACTGAAAAGGGCCTCCGAAGTGGTTCGGCAATATGATGGTGCTTATTTATACTGTGTAGGATATTTCCGTGTGGTTGTGTGTTTGTGGATAGTTTCCTAGGTGACAATCACATAGGGTACAAGGATATACGTTGGTGTATACTCATACCCCCCACTTTCACATAATCAGCCCACACCATCTCCTCTCTGGCGGCAAATGGGGGTGGGGGGTGGTCTGAGGAGGTAGGAATCTCTCCGTAATTTCCACTAACTGTCCATGATGAAGCGGTAAAGAGTGGCTGTTCTGAGCCTAGAAGGGACCTGAGTCTGGTGTGAGGACAGGCGGAGACAGTTGAGGACACTGCCCAGCTGCTCTTCCATTCGGTGGGAGAGCCCTCAGCATCCCAGGAGCCTTCTGCTGCCTTCGGATCTGGCTTGGAAGAAGAGATTCAAGCAGTTCCTTGGAGGAAGGTCTCACCCCACCTCACCGACTAGTGTTCCATTAGAGCCGTGACTACTTCATTCGTTGTCTGCTCTTGTTTGGCAGCTTCTCGGGGCGTATTGGGGGAGAGAGCATTCTCCCCATTTGTCTGATAAGGAATGTGAAGCTCGTTGCAGTGGGGCACTGGGGTGCGGCCACCCGCCCCAGCCGGGGCACCTTCCCCAGTGTGGGCAGGTGTACATCAAAGGGGAGGGGCATTTTTCTGACCCAAAGGAGGCGTGGCTTGGTGCCAGGGAAGCCTCAGGGTTCTTCTGGAAATAAAATGTTTCAGGGAAAACTTCTTATGAGCGAAACAACCAGAAGGCCTTGCTTAGCCCAGCATGTGTGTGTGTGCATCTGCACACCCAGGCATTAGAGGGTTGGCCCGAGAAGGGAGAGGCTGAAGCAGGTGGGAAACCCTGGGTCAGGGACGGCCTTTGCAGGACTCAGACATGAGAAGCGTCAACGGGGCACAGTTGAATTGGTGGAGCTGCTGGAGACGTACAAGGGTCTGAAAACGCAGAGACACCACCACCACCTCAGTGGGTTAGTAGGTCACCAGGGTCTGCAGAGAGGAGCTGGATAGTCCTCTCTGGCTTTCAGTGACCTGGCTGTGTGACCACAAGGTGTCCCAGCTTGTCACAGCCATGGCTCACGCAGTCATCTTCCCCTAGTTGCTACATGTAGAGATTCAAACGTTTTTAGTTTTCCTCTCTGTGGCTGGTCAACTTTACTGCTTTCAGGAAAGAAGCAAAGCAGACAATTTCAGTGGTGGGGAAGCATACCTGCTTGTACCTGGCCCGGGGAATGGAGGGGAGGGTTCTAAGGGCACCTGGCCCGGGGAATAGAGGGGAGGGTTCTAAGGGCACCTGGCCCGGGGAATGGAGGGGAGGGTTCTAAGGGCACCTGGCCCGGGGAATGGAGGGGAGGGTTCTAAGGGCACCTGGCCCGGGGAATGGAGGGGAGGGTTCTAAGGGCACCTGGCAGGGGGAATGGAGGGGAGGGTTCTAAGGGCACCTGGCCCGGGGGAATGGAGGGGAGGGTTCTAAGGGCACCTGGCCCGGGGAATGGAGGGGAGGGTTCTAAGGGCACCTGGCCCGGGGAATGGAGGGGAGGGTTCTAAGGGCACCTGGCCCGGGGGAATGGAGGGGAGGGTTCTAAGGGCACCTGGCCCGGGGAATGGAGGGGAGGGTTCTAAGGGCACCTGGTGGGGGGAATAGAGGGGAGGGTTCTAAAGGCACCTGGCCCGGGGGAATGGAGGGGAGGGTTCTGAGGGCACCTGGCCCGGGGAATGGAGGGGAGGGTTCTAAGGGCACCTGGCCCGGGGAATGGAGGGGAGGGTTCTAAGGGCACCTGGCAGGGGGAATGGAGGGGAGGGTTCTAAGGGCACCTGGCCCGGGGAATGGAGGGGAGGGTTCTAAGGGCACCTGGCCCGGGGAATGGAGGGGAGGGTTCTAAGGGCACCTGGCCCGGGGAATGGAGGGGAGGGTTCTAAGGGCACCTGGCAGGGAGAATGGAGGGGAGGGTTCTAAGGGCACCTGGCCCGGGGAATGGAGGGGAGGGTTCTAAGGGCACCTGGCCCGGGGCATGGAGAGGAGGGTTCTAAGGGCACCTGGCCCGGGGAATGGAGGGGAGGGTTCTAAGGGCACCTGGCCCAGGGATTGGAGGGGAGGGTTCTAAGGGCACCTGGCCGGGGGAATGGAGGGGAGGGTTCTGAGGGCACCTGGTGGGGGGAATGGAGGGGAGGGTTCTAAGGGCACCTGGCCCGGGGGAATGGAGGGGAGGGTTCTGAGGGCACCTGGTGGGGGGAATGGAGGGGAGGGTTCTAAGGGCACCTGGCCCGGGGGAATGGAGGGGAGGGTTCTGAGGGCACCTGGTGGGGGGAATGGAGGGGAGGGTTCTAAGGGCACCTGGCCCGGGGAATGGAGGGGAGGGTTCTAAGGGCACCTGGCCCGGGGCATGGAGAGGAGGGTTCTAAGGGCACCTGGCCCGGGGATTGGAGGGGAGGGTTCTAAGGGCACCTGGCCCGGGGGAATGGAGGGGAGGGTTCTAAGGGCACCTGGCCCGGAGAATGGAGGGGAGGGTTCTAAGGGCACCTGGCCCGGGGGAATGGAGGGGAGGGTTCTGAGGGCACCTGGTGGGGGGAATGGAGGGGAGGGTTCTAAGGGCACCTGGCCCGGGGAATGGAGGGGAGGGTTCTAAGGGCACCTGGCCCGGGGCATGGAGAGGAGGGTTCTAAGGGCACCTGGCCCGGGGAATGGAGGGGAGGGTTCTAAGGGCACCTGGCCCGGGGAATGGAGGGGAGGGTTCTAAGGGCACCTGGTGGGGGGAATGGAGGGGAGGGTTCTAAGGGCACCTGGCCCGGGGAATGGAGGGGAGGGTTCTAAGGGCACCTGGTGGGGGGAATGGAGGGGAGGGTTCTAAGGGCACCTGGCCCGGGGGAATGGAGGGGAGGGTTCTGAGGGCACCTGGTGGGGGGAATGGAGGGGAGGGTTCTAAGGGCACCTGGCCCGGGGAATGGAGGGGAGGGTTCTAAGGGCACCTGGCCCGGGGAATGGAGGGGAGGGTTGTAAGGGCACCTGGCCCGGGGAATGGAGGGGAGGGTTCTAAGGGCACCTGGCCCGGGGAATGGAGGGGAGGGTTCTAAGGGCACCTGGCCCGGGGAATGGAGGGGAGGGTTCTGAGGGCACCTGGCCCGGGGAATGGAGCGGAGGGTTCTAAGGGCACCTGGCCCGGGGAATGGAGGGGAGTGTTCTAAGGGCACCTGGCCCGGGGAATGGAGGGGAGGGTTCTAAGGGCACCTGGCCCGGGGAATGGAGGGGAGGGTTCTAAGGGCACCTGGCCCGGGGCATGGAGAGGAGGGTTCTAAGGGCACCTGGCCCGGGGAATGGAGGGGAGGGTTCTAAGGGCACCTGGCCCGGGGAATGGAGGGGAGGGTTCTAAGGGCACCTGGCCCGGGGAATGGAGGGGAGGGTTCTAAGGGCACCTGGCCCGGGGGAATGGAGGGGAGGGTTCTGAGGGCACCTGGTGGGGGGAATGGAGGGGAGGGTTCTGAGGGCACCTGGTGGGGGGAATGGAGGGGAGGGTTCTAAGGGCACCTGGCCCGGGGAATGGAGGGGAGGGTTCTAAGGGCACCTGGCCCGGGGAATGGAGGGGAGGGTTGTAAGGGCACCTGGCCCGGGGAATGGAGGGGAGGGTTCTAAGGGCACCTGGCCCGGGGAATGGAGGGGAGGGTTCTGAGGGCACCTGGCCCGGGGAATGGAGGGGAGGGTTCTGAGGGCACCTGGCCCGGGGAATGGAGCGGAGGGTTCTAAGGGCACCTGGCCCGGGGAATGGAGGGGAGGGTTCTAAGGGCACCTGGCCCGGGGAATGGAGGGGAGGGTTCTAAGGGCACCTGGCCCGGGGCATGGAGAGGAGGGTTCTAAGGGCACCTGGCCCGGGGAATGGAGGGGAGGGTTCTAAGGGCACCTGGCCCGGGGCATGGAGAGGAGGGTTCTAAGGGCACCTGGCAGGGGGAATGGAGGGGAGTGTTCTAAGGGCACCTGGCCCGGGGAATGGAGGGGAGGGTTCTAAGGGCACCAGGCCCGGGGAATGGAGGGGAGGGTTCTAAGGGCACCTGGTGGGGGGAATGGAGGGGAGGGTTCTAAGGGCACCTGGCAGGGGGAATGGAGGGGAGGGTTCTAAGGGCACCTGGCCCGGAGAATGGAGGGGAGGGTTCTAAGGGCACCTGGCCCGGGGAATGGAGGGGAGGGTTCTAAGGGCACCTGGCCCGGGGCATGGAGAGGAGGGTTCTAAGGGCACCTGGCCCGGGGAATGGAGGGGAGGGTTCTAAGGGCACCTGGCCCGGGGAATGGAGGGGAGGGTTCTAAGGGCACCTGGTGGGGGGAATGGAGGGGAGGGTTCTAAGGGCACCTGGCCCAGGGAATGGAGGGGAGGGTTCTAAGGGCACCTGGTGGGGGGAATGGAGAGGAGGGTTCTAAGGGCACCTGGCCCGGGGGAATGGAGGGGAGGGTTCTAAGGGCACCTGGCCCGGGGAATGGAGGGGAGGGTTCTAAGGGCACCTGGCCCGGGGAATGGAGGGGAGGGTTCTAAGGGCACCTGGCCCGGGGAATGGAGGGGAGGGTTCTAAGGGCACCTGGCCCGGGGGAATGGAGGGGAGGGTTCTAAGGGCACCTGGCCCGGGGAATGGAGGGGAGGGTTCTAAGGGCACCTGGCCCGGGGGAATGGAGGGGAGGGTTCTAAGGGCACCTGGCCTGGGGAATGGAGGGGAGGGTTCTAAGGGCACCTGGCCCGGGGAATGGAGGGGAGGGTTCTAAGGGCACCTGGTGAGGGGAATGGAGGGGAGGGTTCTAGGGCACCTGGTGGGGGGAATGGAGGGGAGGGTTCTAAGGGCACCTGGCCCGGGGAATGGAGGGGAGGGCTCTAAGGGCACCTGGTGGGGGGAATGGAGGGGAGGGTTCTAGGGCACCTGGTGGGGGGAATGGAGGGGAGGGCTCTAAGGGCACCTGGCCCAGGGAATGGAGGGGAGGGTTCTAAGGGCACCTGGCCCGGGGAATGGAGGGGAATTTTAGCTTTTGTTTTGAGCGAAATAGGAAAGCTTTTGAAGTTGATGAACTGACAAATTTTAAGTGGGTCCCTTTAAGTGGATCCATCTGTGTGGAGCATTGATAGATGGGAGCTAAGAGTGGAAGTAGGTAGTGAAGCTATTGCACTGTTCTAGGTAATAGGTGAGGCTGGCTCAGGCCTGGGGAGGCATGCAGGTGGAAAGATCATCAGATACTGTGCTAGCAGACCCAGTGCAAGTGCTGGTGAATTGGTTATGAGGGCAGACAGCAAAAGGAGTAATAGATTTCCCCATGGTTTTGCTTGAGCAGCCAGAGGAATGAAATTGTCATTAACTGAGGTGAGACGTGAGGTAGTAAAGAGGGTGGGGTGTGCAGAGACCAGGAGGCCAGCGCTGGGCTGACTGACATGGGAGGTCTGTGAGCAGCTGAGAGGGGTGTCGGATGGGCAGGTGGGTGTACAAGGCAGAGGGCTGTGCTGGAGCTGTTCCCCTAGGTCGTTGGCATGAAGATGAATTAAACTCACCAGCTTGTACTGGACCACCGTGAGTATGGTGCCGGCCGGGAAGGTCCGAAAGTGGACCTCTCCCCTAGTTTGGGTCTTCATGCCTGCATCCTGGTGTCTCTTTAGAATGATTGCTGCCCCCAACACCAGCCTCCCCCCACCTCCACTAGTCTGTCCTCCTCACTGAGCCTAAGCATGACCACATGGTGGGTCTGTCCTCCTCATTGAGCCTAAGCATGACCACATGGTGGGTCTGTCCTCCTCACTGAGCCTAAGCATGACCACATGGTGGGTCTGTCCTCCTCACTGAGCCTAAGCATGACCACATGGTGGGTCTGTCCTCTGGTCCTGCTGCCCCAGGACCGCTCCGCCCTCCTGCTTCCTCCCCTCTACTGCTCCGCAGGCCAGTGATCTGAATGCTTCAGAGCCTCCCACAAATGTGCCTGGTTCTCACCTGCAGGCACGTCTCAGGGAGGCTGTATTCTGGATGGTGGAGAGATGGGGAGGAGGGGTATACTCCAGTAGGGGGCAGCGCATCCCAGGGCCAGTGGGAGTCCCGAGGATTCTGACTATGGAACAGATCCCAGCCCGCATCTGTTGGCGTCAGGATGTTCGCCTCGGTTTTGGTGTTGAACAAATCCTATGTGATGTGAGGGGAAATTGTTGATGCAGTGTTACTTATGGGGAACAATGAATTCGTATTTATGGGGAAATGATGGAGGTAAAAGCTAAAATCTTGATTTAGCCAAGTAAGTGTAATATCCAAAAACAGCCATGGCAGTTATAACTGCTTCCCACTTGGAGTCCGTATCGTCAGCACGTCAGTTGTAATTGCATGTTAGACAATTTTGTTCTGAGTCCTACTTGATTGTGAAGTCGAACTCAGTTGGTCTTGCTCATGGAGCATGCTGTCTTGCTGTTGCTTCATTTTTTATAAAGGGAGAATGCTATTTTGAACCTGTTCTCTAAATGTGATATTAAAGCATTTGGTATAACCTACAGAAAAAGTAACTGGAAGATGGAAATGCCAATGGAAACGCCCATCCCTTTCTCCCTCAGTGCCCTCCACAGCCCCCACGTCTTCCTTGGGTCCCAAGGGCAGGTCTGCAGGTGTAGTAAGAGCCCATTAAGTGAGTCTGGTTAAGGGGAGCCCATTCTCAGTCGCCAGTCCTGGTCTGTCTCTGCTTTTCCCTCCTCCTTCCAAAGACTCCTTCAACTCTTCAAAGAGAAATTCAACATGTCAGGAAGCAATGTGGGAGAGGAAAATGGGGGCTCTAACTTTCTGCTCCCATTTGACCACCTTCTGCCCCTCCCTCCCATCTGGGAATGCTGGGGGGTAGGGGGTGGAAAGCCTGTTGCTCTTGGTCTTGACTCTGGAACCAGAGGCTACACAGGCTTTATCAGGTTATTTGAGCTTCTGTACTGAGTTTCTCCCGGTACAGAGTGTGGATGGCACCACATCAGAGGGTCATATCGAGGAGATCTATGAGGCACAGGCCCCATGTGGGTGGTCCAGCAGCACACGAACAGGACGTGATGGTTTGGAGCCATTTCACCTGCGTACAGGTGCCTCTGGGGGTGACAGAAGCCATTCCCCACACTTGCCAGCCCAGTGGGCCAGCCGGTGGCTACTAGCCAAAGAGGCTCTCTTGGATAAAGGACATCTTCTAGTTGCTCTTTCTTTTGTTTTATCACCTTTTACTGACTTCTCTGAAGTGTTGGTGGGAGTTCACCCTGCTGCTAATACTGGGTGGATCGCATCTCCCCAGCTTCTCCGCAGGGCTTCCCATCAGGGCTGTGAGAACTTCAGGGAGTGCATGCAGGCAGGCAGTGTCTGGAAATGGTGACCCTGCTACTAGGTGGTCAGGGGGCAGGAGGGCAAGGAAACCCTCACGTGTCAGGTTGGTGCCCTGACCAGCTTTAATAACATTTCACCCGATGCAATTTGAAGACCGATGACGTGCAGCCACGTCTCCACGTGTTACTGTGAGGCGGTGAGGCGAGCACACTGTGTACAGGTACCTCGGGCTGCAGCTGCTCCGCACAGCTCTCCCAGCCTGCGGCCGGCGCTGCCCTGTGGGGCCAGCCAGCGGGCCCGACCCTGACATCTCTGGGGAGCCCATTCTACCAAACCTCACCCATTTTCTTCCCACAGAGGGATTTTCTTGGAAGCTCACTGCTGAAAATCCTGCTCTGTGTGGAAGGGATGAACAGCAGCCTCGATGAAGGGAGCTGGCGAGTGGGGGGCACGGGCCTGCTGGAGAGGTGGCCACTCCTCTGCATGGGGGCGGTGGGGCTGGTCTGGGTGTGGATGGGATTTATCCTGGAATGTCACTAATGTACTGAGAAAAGCTTCGGAGGCTTGCTTTTAAGTCTTGCTCTGTTCGTTAATGGGGATGAAGTCTCCCCCTTCTGAATCTACAGTCTTCTCCATTCCATGCGCCAAGACGTTGTCCCAGCTTTGTGTGAGCCTCACGATGGCTCCGCCTTCTGTTTTTGCATGGTGCCCTCATCAGGACTGAGCTGAACGCAGGGGGGCTCGGCAGACTCCTCTTTTTCCAGCACTCCAGCCACATGGTCTCCCAGACTTGAAACTCCCATCTTCTCAACTCAGAGGAGGCCCAGGGACCCGGGGACAACCACAGCTCACCCCACAGGCTGCACCTCTGGGTAACTCCTGTCCTGAGCCATCTGATGTCCCATGTCTGAAAACCGTGTTTCATAGATCTCTTCTCGGCATTTTAAGTGAGAGGGTAAATATGACCCTTATTACTTCATCTTGGCTAAGTAGGTGTTAATCTGTGATGGTTTAGGAATTTTGAAATAAGGGTGACATTGTACACCTTAAATTAGTAGTGTTATATGTCAATTATATCTCAACTAGAGGCCAGGTGTCTATTTTTGTTAGGGGAAAATACCCATCGGCCTAGCCTGCGAGATAGGGCTGAAACTGGCTCTCCAACATCCCCCGAGGGGTCCTGGATTGCGAGAGGGTGCAGGCCAGGCCAAGGGACCCCACTGGTGCACGATCAGGGCCTGGGAGGGATGTGGGAGGTTGGCCAGCTGAGGAGGGACCTCAGGAGGGCTCCAGGGCATGTCCAGCCATATTGCTCAGTCCTGATCGGCCAGACAGACCCCAGCAGCAAGCTAACCTACAGGTCAGAGTGTCTGCCCCCTGGTGGTCAGTGCACATCATAGCGAGCAGTTGAGCCGCCTTAGCATACATTAGCATATTTACACTTTGATTGGTTGAATGGACAACCGGACACTTAGCATAGTAGGCTTTTATTATATAGGATAAAACTGGGAGGAAAAGAAATAGGATTGAGAAAATTAGAATCAAAGAAGTGTTTGGGGCAGGACAGAAAAGCTGTAGGTCAGCTGTGGCTCTCCTGTGCTATGTGTCCCTAACTTGCCCAGAGTGACCAATCAAGGACTTTCCATGGAGAGGTACAGCCAGGAGAAAGCCTTCCAGGTGGTCGTTCACTGTGGAGATGGGTTGTAGCATGAACCTGCGGTCAAGCGTTCACAGCGCCTTGACTCACCTTCCCTCTGGAGTTTCCACCTTCTTGTCTTGTCTTTTTATTTCTACCTTTCCTATTGGTGTCCATGGGTGTGTTTCTTACACTGCTAGTGTATCCCGCCATTTCTTCTGATTGGCTGTGGCCCCTGCTTCCTCACCAGGTTCTAGCTCTGAGGACACCTTGATTATGCGATGTCAGCAGTGATGTGAGAGACTCCAAAAGGGAAACAGGATAGAAACTGCTAAGGGGCTCCTGCTATGGGATGTTGGGGGAGATGCAGTTTTGTTTATGATCATTGTACATGATCACTGGGTATTTTCTCCTAACAAAAATGGACAGGTGCATAGATGCCAGCCCATTGTGATGTCTCCCCCTTTAACTTGTTGAATTATTTGTACTATAAATGTGTGTAATGTAATATAATATGTAATGTCTATTGTCCTACATTCCATCATTGCTGGGTGCTTTGCTATTATTCATATTTGTCTCTCTAACTATACAAGTAAGCCCCTTTGAGGCCAGACCTATAACATATAATCTTTTCCCTTGCCAGTCCTGGCATATTGCTTAGCACATAGTAGGCAGTTAGTTTATTTGTGCAATTTTGTTGGATTGTGGGCCAATATTTCACACAACTAGTTGAAGTTCAAGGAATAACCCGTTGATCTTTTCTGAAGAGGCCTTAGTTGGGATGCTTTCAGCATGGACTTGGAGGCACACAGAAGGACTCAGCAAATCTTTGCAAAATCGCTGCCCACCAGGACGTGTGAGGACACTGGTTCGGGCAGCCTCATAGCCTTGCCCACAGTCTCATGGGTGCAGTGGCTGGCAGGCCCAGAAAAAAGCAAGAGTTGGCTTATAGGAATGTCCATCTTCAAGAGGCCAGTAGGGACTGAAAGTGTCTCAATCTGGGCAGCTGAGATTGCAAGTGACATTAGGAAGGTCCTGTTAACAGAAGAAACATTCAAGCCTATAGAGAATTTTGTGAGTTTATTTGAGCCAAACTGCCGACAACTGCCACAAAGCAAAATCTCAACGGCTTGAGATAATGCTCCAGAGATTGGCAGTTCTGCACCTCATTTTATACATTACAGTTAAAAGAGGAGATGTATGTGGGTTACATGAAATCCATTGGTGATAGATTAAGGAGGCAGGAGAAAGCAAAGCAGGGTGTGGGGAGGGAGGGAACCTCTGGGATTGGATGAAAAGTAAAATGATAGACACATACTTCTTTTACATAGGTGGGTACACGGTAGTTAACAGTCAATAATGAACATGATAACAATAGCAATGGAGGAATTTAGGGTCTTTGTCCAGATGCATTGGTTGTGGTCTGAGGGGTCCAGAAAAAGGGAGTTACCTTGACATTCCAAAGGTATGTTATCTTAGATGCAAAAGACAATAGACAGACTTAATTAAGGTAAAGATTGACCTTTGTCAGGGAAGATTCTAGCTTAGAACATGACTATCTGCTATAAACTCCTTTTATTTTAAAAGCTTTCATTTCAGACCTCCTTTGTGGTTCCTTTAGGTCTCTGAGTTTGCAAAGCCGCCACACAGGCCTCTCCTGAGCTAGTCAGGTTACCATGTGGCCCCTTTTCATCCACAGTTGCTAACCACAGAGGCAGGACATCGAGTCCCTGACAGGGGAGCCACCTTGACTGACCATCACTGTCCCATTGCCCAGACGGGACCTCGGTGGAGGGCAGTGTGACTGTGAGCTGACCTGCCCATCTAATGGGCTCCTGGGAGCGTGTGGATTGAGCACTGGCCCTGCAGAGGGACCCACAGAGCATGAGGGACCAGGCCCTGTTGGGGGCGGGCGGGGGGGGGGGCCCTCCTTTCCAGGCGCCAGTGATGGTCCTCTGATAAATGAACAAGCTCATCAAGACTTTTAAACATTGGGGCTGCCACTCTGTTTCCATTTCATATGGTAGTTGAAAATGTCTTCTAGCTCTAACCGGGTTGGCTCAGTGGATAGATCATCGGCCTGCAGACTGAAGGGTCCCAGGTTCGATTCTTGTCAAGGGCATGTACCTTGGTTGCGGGCACCAGTAGGGGTTGTGCAGGAGGCAGCTGATCGATGTTTTTCTCTCTCATCGATGTTTCTAACTCTCTACCCCTCTCCCTTCCTCTCTGTAAAAAATCAATAAAATATTTTTTAAATGTCTTCTATTTCTATAAAGAACAATCAAAATTAGAGTTACTGGATGCGTTGGTTGATCATTGATGTGTTATGTGTGTGGTGACAAAGCACAGTCTGTCTGAGTGTGCTGTCTGTGGGGGTTGCAGGTACCCACTTGAGATACAAATCAGGTGACCCCACCTGTGGACATAGAGCAGAGCCCGTTCATTCCCAGGTGAGCATCTTGGCTGAGAAATGGGAGCACCCTAAGGCAGGAAGCACTTGTCCACATCACCACACTCTACCGCTTCCCACTCAGCAGCCACTTACAGCACATTCTAGCATTCTGGTTGTGGGGGAAAGAAGGAGAAATCTCCCATGTTTGCTCATTATCTCCTGGCTCTCCCGGGCCCCCAGGCCCTGGGAAACTGAGGCACAGTGCCTACACAGCACAAAGCAGAGCCATCTGGTTTCTCCAGTCGGAGTGGGAGGAAATGGGATGTTATGGCTGCTCCGAACAGCCTGATGTAGGAGCCACTGGTGGCAGGTGGTGGTAGCTGCAGGTGTCCTGCAATGGTGGGCCTATGTGATGTGGACATGTGTCCCCAGAGAGCGGCTTTCCAACCGGGACAGCATTGGTGGTGCCAGCTGCCAGGCCCATCCCTGAGCACCATGTCACATGGCTCATGGAGCTTGTTGGAAAGGTGATGGCAGCTTCGCTGGACAGTGAGTTTTATCTCCAGGAGCAAGTCCCAGAGCTGAAGTTCTCCCACTGCACCTATCAAAGTCTACTAGCAGCAAGCCAGGGGCTCCAGGCATGGTGGTCAGTTTCTGAGTAATTTTTTATCATCTATCTATCATCTATCTATTATCTATCTCCTATGTATCATCTATCTACCTACCTATTGTCTATCTACCTATCTTATCTATCTATCATCTATCTCTATCTCCAATAAGAAGCTACTTGTCACCAACAACAATTTACTAAAGAAGACAAAATTGAACAGTTCCTCATCAGTAGGCCTTTCCCTGGATGTTCTCTCACCTCTAAGAGCTGCTGATGAAATGTGGAGAATTCATCACCTGAAAGCAGAAGTTCTTACTTTTCCTATAGTTTGTTGAAAGCACTATAGTCACTGGAAGTGTATTGGCCCTCACTTTCGGCACCTATCATGAGCTTCGGATTGTTACGGGGTGGGTGAGAAAGGCGCGATGTCCTGCACCCTGGTTCTCCGTGGAGAAGGAGAGGGCAATGTGGTTGAGGACTGGCTCAGGCAGTGGCCAGCAGTGCCAGTGGTGCAGCGCTCCTGGCACTATGCTCAGCTCCCTATGGCATGGCATGGGCTGGATGTGCACACACCTGACCTGTAGGTGCCTGGATTTCCTGATCTTGAAATTGGAATTTCTAATACTGATTCAACAGAGGAACAGTGGAACTCAGTGAGACAGTCCAGGGCCATTGTTTGGGGAAGAATGGAATTCTGTTATTAATTCTGTATAATAACCTTCCAAGTGGAGACACACAGGGCGTGTTTAGACCATATTCCGATGCCCTCAATGAGGGGCATTGTGCTTTCCAGCTTTTCTGTTTTGTACTTGGCCCTGCAGTGCGGGTGCAGACCATGGTCCGAGCTCCCTTTGGAGAGCCCACAGGGATGTGGGGACAGGAGCTGTGGTGGTCTTCAAGCTAGGACTGTTGAGGGAGCAAGCAAATAAAAGACATAAAATAGAGCAAAGCAGCTGAGTTTGTTGGAGGAAACATTTCAAAGTAAACAATCCTGGATTTAGATCACCCGCTTGGGGGCCTGGAGTGATATTTTCATACCCTCCTTCTGAAAGATGGGTGTTTGTAATGAAAATGCTGACGGCCCAAGGGCCTCCAGGTCAGTGGTGTGTATAGAATCTGCCTGGCCTTGCAGAGGGGAAGCGTCAGGGCTCCCACTGCTGCAATTCAATGGAGCTTTGTCTTCTTAAAACGTTTTAACTTAATCAAGATGTTAGCAGTGGCCTCCGTACCCTAGTAGTGACCCTGAGTGAGAGCCTCCATGGCTCGGGCTGAGGGAATCTCCCAACCCAGGCCTGAGGCCAGTCTCCACTGCGTGGGGCATGGCCCTTTCCGGCCTGGCCCCACCGGCTCCAGCCCACATCCCCCCACATTTCCCTTCAGCTGAGGACATGGGCATGGCTCCCGCACAGGGCGAAGTCGACAGGCAGGTGCACAGCTGGCGTCCTTGCATTTACCTGCCTGCAAGGACCTCCTGCCCTTAGGGATTTTCTTGCCGCATTTGCTCTCCCTGCTCCTGCCCAAACCCTGTGCATCATCCCAGACTGCTCCTGTCTGAACCCCGTGCATCATTCCAGACTCTGCAGGCAAGTGTGTGCCAGGCCTGCCCCACCAGGGCTCCCATCCCACACCCTTTCTGTCCAGGGAGGAGAAAACAGACCAGTGGCTGGAGTTCCCTCCTGTTTACCTTTGTGCTTCCCAGGGCAGGTCCCAGGGGCTAGCTGGCATTGACTCAGTTTCTCCAGCTACTTCTGAAAAGAGGAGGGAGAAAGAATAAGAATGCCACAGACGTTTATCTAGCATGAGTTATTGAACTGTCTGTGCAGATGGGCCCAGCTCATTCTCACAGCGCATGTCCTTCCTGGCTACTCCGGGCCCATGGGAACCGGCCACCTCTGCTTCAGCCCTGCAGTCGCTGCGAGTTCCCCCTCTGGCATGAACAGAGGAGGGGCCCAGTGCAGCCTCTGGGGAAGCGGCTCAGTACGCCTTGGATGAAGAGCTTGCTCCAGGTGGAAGAGCCAGGGGCACACTCTGGCTCCTAGACGATGAACTGACCCAAGGCCCCGCCGGGCCCCAACAGGAGAAGGCACCTCTCTCCCAGGGCCCCTCCAGCCTCAGGCACCCTGCCCGTAGTGCCTGGAGCCCTGGGGCCCAGGTACCCAGGCTGTCAGGACTGGAACCCATCCTGACTTCCTTGATAAGCTCCACCAGGATCAAACTCTCCCTGTAAAGACCCCGCAGGTGGGAGAACAAGGAAGGAGTTGTGCCCTGCGCCCTTGCAGAGTTGCTGGAAAGAATGCAGTTTTAACCCCTCGTGAACCAGGTCAGGCTCCTGTCCACCAGCCACACTTTCCTGCCACCTGCAGCCACCACTGGTTAGAAAGTGCCTTCTGGTCACATGCCTTGAAATCCCTTACCAGTGTGACCAGATTTGCAAGGCAGGCCGATAACCTGTTGCCATGGTGACTGGCGGATAATGGCTAGGCGTTCCTTGCTGCTCTCTCTCTCTCTCTCTTTCTCTCTCTCTCTCTCTGATCCCTCAGAAGTGGGCAGCCCAGGAACAGGGGGCTCCACTGGGGCAGATATGGTAGAGCCTTTTCAATAAGCTCCTCAGATGGCACTCCAGCCTTCGCTGTGTGTTCGGCTGCACCTCTCGTACCTGATGCCCTGTTAGAAAGATCTGATCAGTCTGAACACAGTGTCCATTTCTTAACTGTGAGTGCAGGCTGGGTGAGCTCGGAAAGCTGGGTGTGGCGTGTGGTCCTTATTTAATGAAGCCCCTCTCCCTCTCTCACTTAGCTCAACGACTCGGCCAAGCAGCTTATTGCAATGGACAAGTTCTGCCCAGCTGTTGTGTCTGGCTGCCATGCCTCGTTGCCCTCTGAGCCCGGTGCAGTGGCCAGTGTGGCCCCAGGTCCCACTCTAAGCAGCACAGGGGCAGTCAGTGCCTTTCAGCAGCGTGTGGACGGCAAGAAGAATGCCAAGAAACGTCACTCCTTCACCGCAGTCAGCCTGACGCACAGGTCCTCGCAGGCCGCCAGCCATAGGCATTCCGTGGAAATCAGTGCTCCAGTGCTAATCGGCTCCAGTGACCCCCGGGCCACGGCCAGGATCCGGGACCTGGTGCATGTGTCCTGCAGTGCTCCCGCCCAGGTAACATCCTCGGGGTGTGGACGGGGAGGCTCTGGGGCTCCATCCTCAGATCAGAGCTCAGCATCCATCCCCTGAACTAGCATGGAGGAGGTCAAGGCAGCACCCTTCTCGCTGCCTAGTCTCAGGACCTCTAACCGTGGTGGGTGTGTCTCCCTGTCACTACCAGGGCAGATATGTGACTGGCACTCTCAGCTTTCAGTGAGGTGCTCTTCAATGGTTCATGACACACAGCCTCTGAATAACATTATCCTGCTCAGTTTGCGCTCAGTAGATCTGATGGTGTTGTGGATGATGTCTTGGTGTAGTGTTGGGTGTTTTTAGCATCTCTTTAACACTTGCCAACTCCTTTCCCTTTCAACAAAGACTGGAAGGGCCAGACCTCAGAACCGGATTGAGCACATTGGTTAGTACGTATGTCATTACTAGAGGCCTGATGCACGAAAATCGTGCAAGAGTAGGCCTTCCTTCCCCTGGCTGCCGGCACCAGCTGCCCGCTGGCACCTGGGACCCGGGCTTCCCTCTGGCCCCGTTTTAGTCCAGAAGGACATCCGGAATGATGTTTGGAATGACGTCCGGTCTAATTAGCATATTACCCTTTTATTGTTATAGATTCTTACAGATGCCTTCTATTTCTAGGCATGGCATTGGCTCTACTTCCACGAGTAAGATGAAGGAGCAGGGGGAGAATAACAGAAGGGGGGACCTTATTTTCAATTAACCAGCTGGGGCTGCCAGGATGTCTGGTCCATGGCTCACCACCCTTGGTGCTTCCTGGGGGTCCTAAAAACAAGCAAGCAGGCCCATGGGTGCTAGCGGTCCAATGGCTCTAGTCTAGCTCAGCAGTCTGGCTCTCCTTAGACAACTCCCGGAGCAGGAGGGAACAAATTTTTAAAAATCTGTTCCCACTTTGTTCCACTAGAGTTAAATGCTATATTTTAGAGGTGAGTGGGACCCTGAGACCCATTTCCCGTCCTTTTGACTTGAGGTGAAAGTTATAGCCAGGCTCCGGATTTTAATGAAGGTCATTACAAAGGGCAGGAGGTCAAGCAAAGCAGCTTCACCCATCCCAATTTACTTCAGTCGTTGGGAGAAGTAAGAGGTGAGCTGAGGGGCTGGGAGTTAGGATGAACTGCCCCCTGCTATTTCCCACAGCCCCAGGTGCTGTCCATGGTCGGGCCGCCCCAGAGACTCGCCCCTGGTTCTGCCACTGCTCCCACGCTGCCTTTCTGGTTCTGGGTCGCTTTGTTGGTCTTGGGCATCACACTGGCCGACCTAGGGACATACCCAGGACTGCTAGGGCATGCCGAACAGCAGGTCCTTGCTGTGGCCACCGCCTCATGGACCCTCCTGCCCACCAGGCTGGATTTGCCCTGGGAGAGGGACCTAGTCCCGGAGTTCTGCACTTGGGGGTCAGAAGTGGGCTCTGTGGTCACGCATCTGGGAAATCCAGACTCTGCAGGCCTGCCTTCCTCAGCAAACAGGCCTCCACGTGCCAGGCTGGCATCATGGAGGCGGGCACCAGGCCGGCAGAGCTGGAGCACCCAGGCTCCTCTGTGCCCAGGGGGCATGGGTGATTTTGGCCCCTGTGAGATGACAAGGCTCATCTGGAACTCAGACCAGCCCTGTCTGCTCCTGTGCAGCACACCCAAGGCTTCCTGGCGACAAGGGGCAAAGGTTTTGTGAGACCTGGGTTGTGGGTTCTAGCAAGTTTTCTTCTGGAGCGCAGGGGTGGCTGTTGTTGGGTGGGCCACGCCTGTGTGTACTCCCAGCCAGGCTGGTGTGCGAGGCCTAGGGAAGTGGCTCAGCTGAGTCCCCCTAAAGACCTTATGTGCCCGCCACCACAGATCAGAAAGGCCGCCCAACACAAGATAGTCCTGCTGCGATTTAACTGACTTCATTCTAAAGCCCTGTGGAGGGACAGGAACCAGATGAAAAGCAAGTGCACCCATCCTCACGGCCACAAACACACAGCAGCAGTGTGGCTGAGCCGTGCCCCTGAGCCACATGGACAAGGGAGCCCTTAGGTGGCTGAGTTAGGATCCTCAATATCACTGATTCTTCTAGCTCTCTTTTGTGTTCCTTTAAAATGGAAAGGGAGTGCTGGGGTTGTGGTTTCTATAGAAATGGCCCTAAAATGCAGTAGCTGTGACAGAATGCTCAGGGTCCTAGCGGCAGCAGCGTGCCTCTAGGACACACTCTGGGCCTGTTTGCTCTCCCTCCCTGCCTGGGCTTCTCCAGGCACAGTGCACTCCAGGGAGAACTAGTAGCTTTCATTCTTTTCATTCACCCAGAGGAAATGCAGGCAGATGGTGTGAGTGACAGCTCGTTCTGACAGTTCCCTCGGGTTTGCTCATCCCGCCCTGCTCCTGGCTCTGGGCAGGAGTGGTGGGGAGTGGCCACCTGACCTTCCTTTGCTATAAAACGTTCAGGTCTGGCCTCTGGCCAGAGGAGAGGAAAGTGCCTGCCGGCCCCAGCAGAGAGCAGCTGGCGCTCTGTGAAGGCCGGTCCGGGACCTGGCACAGGGCAGTGGGGGGCAGAGGCCCTGCTCACTAGCTGTGTCACCTAGCAGAGTTGCCTGGTCTCTTCTGGAGTCTCAATGTACTAGTGTGTTAAGCGGAGCTGGTGTGGAGCCTCCTGGCTGGCTTGCTGTCAGACACAGATGGCCTCTCCTCAGGGCGAGGTCAGTGCTATAGGTAGTGGTTCTTTCTGCTCCTCAGAGAGTCAGGGAATGAGTCTTGAGCCCCAAGGCATCAGCTATGACACCCAGGTGCCTCCTCTGTCCAGTCATCGCTGTCTGCTCCCGGAGCCTCTGTCTGCTGTGGTGTCAGCTGAAGGTCTGGAAGACCGGTGGTGGGTAAGGGTGGGTGGGGCCCGGCCTGCTCACAGCCACAGCTCCTGTCACAGGAGCCTGGGCTCAGTGAGCTTTTCTGTGGGCCGCTCGCGACTGTCAGTCCTTCTGGTCTCTCCCGGTGGCAGGCTGTGTGGTGCAGTGCTCCAGCCTCCTGCAGACTGCCAGGGAATTCTGAGGCCCCACCTGGAATGCACTGGGCACCTTTATCACCTGGAGGACAGAACAAACTCAGCACCTGGTCCCCAGGACAGGCCTGGCCCGCTCACTCCCCGCCCCCCAACAGCGGGGGAGAGGAGTGCCAGAAGGGGACTTAGGGGGCACTGGCTGCTCCATTAACAGAGGAGGGACCTGAGCGCTTAGAAGAGGAGATTGGACAGCTTTCCGGGTCACTGATGTGATTGGTCTGGGGTGTGGCCTGGGTCTGGGGACTGTTTCTTCTCTTCTCCAAGCGGTGCCACAGGTCCTGACTGAACCCAGACCCAGTCCATGGAGGGGCCCCATGTCGTGGTGCACCCGAGACTGAGGGGTTCTCCCGGCCCAGGACTTCAGCACACACACCAGACCGTCCTGGGCCCAGCAAGGCAGCTGGTCAGCCTAGAGCATCTCCATCCTTCACTGGGCTCCAAAGGAAGGTGGCTGGAGGCTTTCGCAGAAATCTAACGGTTCTCTCCATGCAGGGCCCATGCTGGGTTCCAGAGGCCCCAAAGCAGGGAAGTGTTGGTGCCTGGGCCGGGCCATCATCCCGCTGCCTAGATTCCTCTGTGGTGTGGGCCTGGCCACTGGGGAGGCCTTTCAGACATCCGGATCCTAGGAGCCACCCCATCAATGAAACCGAGTAGAGAGGGGAGTGGGTGTGAAGGGACCCTGTGTAACCTACGGTCAGGGGACTCCTGGTCCAGCCAGGTTCAGGTCCGCTTCATGGCCTCGTTTTGATGGTCAGGCCATAGGGGCACTGGTTCCTGGGGGCTTAGGGAGTTTGCCTCGCTCCTCAAGGCCTAGATCTGGGTCCAGCGTGCTGTCCCGAAGTGGGCAGGGCACCTGCACTCCTGAGGCGGGAGGGGAGGGAGCCGTGCGGAGGGACCTTGTCAGAGCTTTCCAGCTGGTGCTGCCACCAGGACACCATGCAAACCGTGGCCTGGGTGACTGTTTTCCTAGGACTCTTGCACCAAGAATGGTTTTTTATTTTTAAGAGTTGTTTAAAGTGGACGGGGGGCGGGGGCATAAGAGGATGGGTGGGAGAAGGAAACAAGAAATAAAGGAAGAAAAGAAGAGGAAGATGCGACGAAACACAGAGCCTAAAATACTGACTCTCTGGCCCTTTACACAAAGGGCTTGAGGCTGAGGCTGTGTTGCTACAGCAAAAAGGAAGAAAAGCTGTGATAAAAAAACAAAGGAGAAAGTGGCAACTGTTTAGCTAAAGGGCCCGGTGGGTGGGAGGAGGGAGTTCCATAACAGAAAAGGAAGAAGCGACACAGACACCAGGGGGGTGAGGGCATGAGTGAGGGGGTGGAGGGGCAATGGGGGGTAAGGACACATATGTAATACCTTAATCAATAAAGAAAGAAAAGGAAAGGAAGAACTCCGTGCTCTGGGGCCTGAAGCTGCACAGCGTCGGGTTTGTCTGCAGTGTGGTGGGAGCACGGAAATGTGGACAGTCAGACGCTGTGCTCCTTTCTCCTCTTGGAGTATGACATGCGACCGCCGCCTGGGCCTCATCACGGTCTCTGTGCACCCGTGGCCACGGGAAAACACTGCAGGCTCGAGGTGCAGGGACCCAGCGCTTTGTTCTGAGAGCAAAGGGCACCGGGAAGGAGACATGGAAGCCGGGACTAGAAGGAGGGTGGAGAGCGCTGCCCCTGCCTGGGTGCGCCTTCCCTGCAGGAGGTGCCACGGGCATGGAGTTGCCCTTTTCCCTTCTGCATTGCCTTCTCCCAGCGCTGCTGCAGACCCCATCGCACCCTTCTCTCTGCCACTGACACGAGTCTGCTTTCCCATGTTGGGCATGCTTCAGTGCAATCCAACCGCTACTTCCACCCCTCCTGCCAAACCCGGCTGGCCAAGTCACCCGGTACCCAGGTCCAGTGTTCTTGTTCCATCCTCCTCCTCCTTGACATTGGTCAGCATGGGACTGTGGACCAGGCTCCCTTCCCGCACCTCTCTCCGGCCCTTGCTTCCTCCTCTCCAGCTCCTGACTTCCTCGCCTCCTCCCCCAGATCCTCTTTCTGAAAGTCTCACGTGAACATCAATGCGCTCCTCACCCTTTGCACACGCTCCCCTGGGGTTCTCTTCCAACCCAATGCTGAACCCCAACTGTCTTAACTCTGCCCTTAAGACCTTTTCTAAACTACAGATATGTTACTACTTAATAGATTCACCTGGAGAGGTACCTCACGTTCAATATGTCAGAGAAGAGCTACAGTCCTATTTCCTCAAACCTGCTTCCCCTTCTTTATTCCATCTTCTCACAAATTCCTGAGCCTAAGATCCTGCAAGTTCCAAACCCTACTCTCCCAGGCACCTCTGCCATCCAGTCAGGGTCTGGGCTCTAATGCCAAAGCTCTTCTCCCATTGTAATTGTCAGGATGAAGGAGTGATCACAGACCCTAGTGGTTGGACAGGTGCACATCTGACTGTTTAAAACTGCTCCCACACCCAGTTTTAAAAACCCAACTATCTATATATATAAAAAGCCAATGACCGTAAACGGTCATAACAACTGTAACAACTGGTGGCTCTGACGCCCACTGTGGCCAGTGAACCGGCCCAATCAGGGGGTGGGGCTGGCCGGCCAACCTTGCGGGCCCTCCCCCTGGCCAGCCTGCCCCTGATCAGACTCTTCCACCCTGATCAAGAGCGGAGCCAGCCAAACATCCCCCCCTTTCCTCCCAGCCAGCCCCACCCCCAATCAGACCACCCCACCACGATAGGCCCGCAGCCCCTCGCCCTGGCCAGCCTGCCCCTGATCGCAAACCCCCACCCCAATAGGGGGCGGGGCTGGCTGGCCAATCTCCTGCAGCCCCTCCCCCACACAGCTCCACCCCAGATTGGCCCCCCTATCCTGACCAGGGGCAGAGCCGACCGGCCAACCACTCATGGCCCCTCCACCAGGCCTCTGGCCTCCGATCAGCACCCTCCACCCCAACTGGGGGTGGGGCCCACCAGCCAATCTCCTGTGGCCCCTTCCCCCAGCCAGGCCAGACCTGATCAGGCCCCAAACGGGGAGGGCTGGCTGGCCAACCTCCCGCCATCTCCTCCTCCCGACAGGCCCAGCCCCAATCTGCCCCAATTGGGGTCAGACTGGCCGGACCCTACCTGTGCACAAATTTGTGCACTGGGCCTCTAGTTTGTTTATAACTGCCATTGGATCAAATTAGGAAATGATTACTTACATTTTAGGATAGTTCTCCCATAAACCAAATAAGAAACGAAACAGGTGACTAAAGTCATCACCAAACTGCCTGAGGAACCTTAATGGGTGCATGTAGGTCTGGAACACCCTGTATCTGTCAGTGTGAGCCAGGTTATGCTGTGATAACAAGCAGCCCCAAACCCTCAGAGGCTTACTTCTCACTTAGACTGCATGTCTATCGTGGGCAGCTGAGGGCCTGCCTGCTCCAGAGTGCCCTCTCCCGGGACATCAGCACACCTTCAGGCCAAGTCTGTCCTACTCCTCTTTGGTAAATAAATTTTTATTGGAACACAGCTGCACCTGCTCATTTATACATTGTCTGTAGCTGTTTTTCAGGCCACAGCAGAGGCGCTGCTTAGTTGCAACCAGATCATATGTCCCACAGAGCCTAAAATATTATATTTATTTTCTGGCCCTGAACAGGAATGCATGCTGACCGCGGGTGCCAGTGAGGGGTGGGAAATGTGGCAACTAGTGTAATGGCTCCTAAAGATCTCTGCATGCAGGTGACCCGTGTCACTCCTGCTCACCTTTCAGTCACCACAGCAAGTCCTCCAGCAGGTGCCCATGAGGAGAACCCGGATGTTGGTGAACAGCACCATTCCCCGCCAAGTCTCTGTATCTGTGCGTAAGTTTTCACTGCTTCACACAGAGGCTGGGAATCTGGAAGAGGTGACGGCTGTCTGCAGACAGTGCCTGTGGAAGAGCCGACACTTGAAGAGCGAGGCTCACATTTCTGTGCCAGCTGCCCTTGGACTGCCCGGGTGTCAAAGGCGGGTTCTGTGGGATCGAACACCCACATTGGGAAAGGCTCCCCAGCAGGCCAGGGCAGGAACAGGCTCTGTCACCAGCCCTTGTGAGTTTCTCAGCTTCAGAGCCCGATGGCTTACAAATCAAGACTAGGAAAGTGCCCTTTAAAATCAGTGGGAGGGGAAGTGTTTGATATTCAACAGGGAAAATATCAAAAGAGAAAGTGTCTCCATGTCTTCCCTGTGCATGCGAGCTCCCAGGATGTGGTTAGGTGCTCCCCCTGCTGCTGGGGAGCCTTCCCAGTGTGTGGGGCGCAGGTGTTTGCCTCAGTGACACACCTGTCCTGTCCACAGGGGCCTGCTGAGGGAGGCACAGGCCGCTCTCACCTGCCCTGCAGCCTGCACACTGCTGCTGGGCCAGAACCAGTGCTTAGTCTTAGCACTTGGAGAAAGTTGCAAATTTAATGTCATGTCTTACAAGGAGAAAGAAACAAACAAGTGAATGTGGGATGAATAAAAACATCTCATCCTGGAGACCATGTGCAGGAGACTTTTCTTCAGCAGATCTGGGAATTGCTGTGCCCCTGTGACTTACGGGCCACGCCTCTGAGTGAGGGCAGAGAACGCTGTGGCTGCCTGTGGCCTGGCTCTGCTCTGCTCGGCTGCCAGGCTTTTTGTCCATGGTGTTCAGTTCAACTGTGTTTCTTTTGCTGCTATGACAAGGCAGGAGCCACATCCACAGGTTTCTGCCATCCCTGGCAAACAAGAGAAGGGTGCATCAGGGAAGGTCCCTGGTACCCCCTTGGCACCCGGGGAGCGCGGGGAGTTCTGGTGTGCACATGCTGGTCCAGGAATTCAGGTGAGCTGCTGGTCCTCCCACCCTCACCCCCACCCCACCCCCCACCCCCCACCCTGAATATCCTCTGAAGTCTGGTGAGCCCTTGGTTAAGGGAGCAGCCTGTGGCAGACACGAGGAGAGGCTTGTCATGGACCTTGCCTTCGGACTCACCTGGACCACCAGCAGAGGGTAGCTCCATGCCATAGAGCTGTTTTGTGGATGCCCTTCCTCCATGCCCCCCCTTTTTGGGCCACTTTCCTTAATAATGTCCTGGGTGCCTCGTTAAGCTTTTGGCATAGCGAGGTTTTTTTGGTCCCGATCCTCAGCCCAGTGAGGTGAGGGCAGGCACTGGAGATTGCAGACTGGAGCAGAACTAGCAAGCATTTGTCCTTAGACGGCCAGAGACGGAATGTTTCAGGCTTGTGGGCCACGTAGTGTGTCACGATTGCTCAGCTCCACCTTTGTGGGCAAAAGCAGACAGGCAACAGCAAATGTGGGGGGGTGTATGGGTGCCAATAAAACTTTATTTACAAAAGCAGGAGGCAGCGAGGGGCCAGATTTGATCTTTGGGTGAGTCTGTCCAGTCCTGAGCTGAGCACGGCCCTGAGGGAGGGGCCTGTTCACACAGCCCAGGAGGCAGCAGCCCAGAGGCTCCGGAGTCACGCTGTGAGCTAATGTGGAGGGATTGCTGGGACAGAGTGGGCAGTGGACAGGTGCAAGGTGAACATAGGCCTCCTGGCTGTCTCCATCTCAGGTGGCCAGCCATCTTTCCCAAGGGCTGAGAAAGACCCGTTATGTCGGCAGGAGGCAAGGCCCTCCCTGTCCCAGGACAGACCGTCTGGTCCGGCTTCTTGGGCTCTGACCTCCAGGGCCTCCGGGCCTGTCTGTCCTCGCCCTCACAACGCCCCGGCCTCTGCCCGCCCTTGTGCTGTCCTGTTGGAGCCAAGTGGAAGACTCAGGCAGGAAAGTGTTTTCTTCTGAGTTTTTCTGTGGAAGCACGTTCATGAGACTCATTTGCACTCTGTATGGAGTGGTCGTGTGATGAAGAAAATGGGCTTATTTAACTGCTCTTTGGGGTGATGAGTTTTCTGAACTCATATTAAAAATTGAACTGAGGAGCAGTTTCTCCTCAGGGTCTCAGTCTGTGCCACTGTGTCAGAAAGCAAGGTGAAGCCCCGTTCAGCCCCCCAAACAAGACCCCTTTTTCCTCGTATTGATCCTAAGAGGAAAATAAAATGGCCTGGTTCCCAACTACTGCTCAGGGGCCCCGTTGGAGCTGCAGCACCTTGGCCTGTGGCTCAATGGTTAGAGCATCAGCTTCCCCCACTGAATGGTCAAGAGTTTGATTCTGGTCCAGGGTAGGTACCTGGGCAGGGAGCATGCAGGAGGCAACCAATCCATCCATGTCTCTCTCTCTCTCTCTCTCTCTCTCTCTCTCTCTCTCTCCCTCCCTCCCTCCCTTCCCTCTCCCTCTCTTCCTTCCACTCTCTCTAAAAATCAGTGGGGAAAATATAGCCTCAGGTGAGGATTAACAACAACAAAAAATGCAGCAGCAGGGTCTGCAGCCTCTGGTAACAACCTGACAGTTTAGAAACAGGGATCCGAGGCCACAGCACTGCAGCCAGAAACTGATGCTCACTTAAACCGCCAAGGCTGGGGTATGACAAAGAGGCAGGCAGGTCCCTGTAAGAAGTGATGGCAGGGTTCTCACTGACTGCCGGGCCAGGGCTGTGTGAGCCCTGCAGTCTCCCTGTTCGGCCTTCTGTTGGTGGGACCAGGAGCCCTGGCAGATGAGCAGCTTCCCGGCCCAGGGATCACTGGCCTGCCTGAGCCCCGCCTCCCGCCTGTGTGGGTGCTCACAGAGCAGGGGGACGGGGCACCAGGGGCAGCATTACTGGGCTCCCAGACCTGCTTTCCCTCTGTTTGCTGGCACCATGGAGTTTCATTTGATGAGGGCATCACCTCTGACCCATGACCTGAGCAGCTGACCCCTTCCGCATGCGTGGCTTGTGTTAAATGCTTATGGGCTGTTTGTTTTTTTAACATTAGGCCCAGCGGGATTGCTGGAGTCATCCATTCTGTGGGGTCAGTAGGTCTGAGGACCAAGGCCCCAGCATCCCCGGGTTATTGGCTGGCTCCCCACATCGGAGAGTGCTCACCTGCCTGGGCTGACCCCAGCGTGGTTCCATTATGGGGTCATCTGAAAAGGAAGACCATGTGACCCTGCCTGTCACAGGCAAAAGCCTTCTGTGCTGAGCCAGAGGCACAATCTTGTGTGCCAAGGCTGGGCTGGGCTTTGAGCCTCGTGATCTCAGAGACAGGAAGAACGTCTGTTCCGAGTCTGTATTCCCAAGTATTTTTATCTAAAAGCAGCTGGAGCCCGTTTTCCTTCCTTATTTTTATCCCTGCCTGATTTGCCTCACTCCCGCCAAAGCTTCCTCAACCCCTTAAGGCCCATTCAAAATAAGGCAGTATTAGCGAATGTTCTTAGGAGTGAACAGGCTCCGGTGTGGGGGCCCGGGCCGGGGAAGCCTGCCAGCGTGGCCGAGCTGGAAGCTCGGGGCCACAGGAAGCCCCGGTGTTGCATTCAATCAGTCTGAAACCAGCCTGTTCTGGTCCCGTGTGTCCTCGGAGCGATTCACTGAGGGGAAGAGCCTCCAGGCAGCCTGGTGCTGACTGGGAAGCCTGCGCGTGCATCACGCTTCCAATTCCCAGTCACCTAAAGGAGCTCTGCGTTTGTCTGTGACACCTGTCAGGAGTGAGCAGGGCCCCGCTGCCTCTCAGGAGGCCCCAGCGTCCCATCGGTTGCCTTCTGCTCCGCTGTCCCTGGGGGTACCCTCCACTTACCGCCACTGCAACATTGCCCCTCACCTCCTATCAGCAATAATAGAAGTGAAGGTCTGACGCACAGGAGGGTGGGGGGAACCCTGTCTACTGCAGGAAGTCACACTCTTTCCCTCTGGGCTTTGCACTGCACACGCAGAGGCAAGGCAGGAACACACGCTCAGCCGGCTCTGCTTTAGATATTCTCCATCTTGACCTTCAGGAAAAAAAATGTATTCACAAGTGTGGCCTCTCTGCTCCTCCATTCCAGCTTTAGGTAAGAGTCTGCTTTGAAATCCCACACGTTTGCTTGGTAGTATTTGTCGTATTAAGTTTCAAATGAGGGCCAGGTTTCCAGCAAAGCTGCCCGGATGCTCGGCCCTGAGGCTTTCTTTAGATGCAGCTCTCTTACCATGCGCCTGGGCAGCCCTCCCCGCCCTAGTCCTTCCTGACCCTCCAAACACTCCGCCATGTGGCGTGTTCAGTGTACGGGTCACCCAGCGAAGTTGGCAGATGCTGGCAAAGATGGGTTCTTGAGCCTTAATACTGCACAGTCCACAGTCAGCCAGCCTCTCCCTCCGCCTGACATACGTCTCCTCTGACTGTCCTGGCCAAAGGCGTTATTGCCTCCTACTGAGTTGCAACTTGAGTGGCCCGAGCATTGGGAGTGGAGACTCCACCCAGGCTGCCTTTTGGTCACAGCAAGACTCAGAGCAGTCCCTGGTGCTCTGCGTGTGCAGGGCGGGGCAGGCTGTTTCAGGAGAGTTTATTTGGACAGAGTCATGGGTTTGGGATTCCTCTGAGCCAGTCATCGTGTGTATCTGCTCTGCGTGGTGCCCAGGTAATGGCTTCGGCCTGTGTGCTGCCAGCAGCCACCTGGGCCAGTCCGCAGGGACACTCTGTGGTCTCCTCCTGTCTGCCCCTGGCATCCCCATAAAGATGGCACCTGTGGGATCCAGGAGAACAAGGATCACCATCACCCAGAGCTTGGTCTTAAAACAGGTCTCAAATAACAACCTTATTATTCTTTTTATGACTTGGACGATGTGTCAGAAAACCATTTTGCTTGTTGGTATTAAAATGATGAAAAATTTGAACGATGAAAAATAGATTTAAAAATAATTATCCCAAATTTCAAATCCCTTAAGTACAAATGTTTATCATCTAGAATAATAAAAGTGTAATATGCTAATTAGACTGAAGCCAGGGCTGCAAGAGAAGCCCGGGTCCCGGTGCCAGAGGGAAGCCAGTGCCGGCAGCCAGGGCGAGGAAGGCCTACTCTTGCACGATGAATTTCATGCATCGGGCCCCTAGTTTGGCATATAAATCTCCAGACCATTTTCCCCTGGAAATACATGTATCTTTTACAGAAATGAGGTAAGCCTACACACGCATTTCTCTAGCCACCTTTTCCATTTGAGGCACTTCACACAGCCCTCCACACCACTCGGTGTGAATTCCCCTCATGGCTGTTTGCTGTGCATGGTGTCATCTGCCATCAAACCTTCTGGCGTGGGACATTTGGGTTGCTCCAAATTTTCTATATTATAAATAGAAATTGTTTGCAGATTTTAAGGTTCATTGCTAACAAGAATTGCCAGCCCCAGTGAGTGTCTGCACCCACACATTGAAGAGCTCCTCTGGCCTTCATCTCTCCTGACCTTTCTGACAGCATTCAGCATGATTGACAACAGCTTCCTGGGAAATTGTTGCTCCCCTGAACCCAGAGACACCAGTGCTTCTTGCTTGTTTTCTGTCCCCTTTGCCAGCTCTCCTGCATAATTGGTGGTCCACAAGCTATCTTCTCCTCACCCCACTTTCCCTCAGGCCATTTCATCCACCTCCTACCTTGGCTTCAGTAATAATAGCAGCATTTATTGAGGGCTTAAATTAAACGATCTCACTTAATATTCCAACTAACATAGAAAACAGGAGAGTTTATGATCCTATTTTCTCATCTCTCAGGTATATCTACCTGTCCTTTATTAATTTTTAAAATTTGGGGAACCATTGGTTCACATACTTTGCCTGATTTTTCAATTGCTTTAGTTGGGAGGGTAAGTTCCATCCCTGCTGCCACATAGTTGAGGGCAGCAGTCCTGACTGCTACTTGCTAGTAAACCTTAGAGGTGGAGGCTCTGTGTCCAAGGTCACACAGACACGGGCTCACACACTTGAATGCTAAGAACTTAACTGGCAGGCTGCATTGCTGATTAGACAAGCTACATGCCAGTGATCCCCAAACCTCCACCTGCAGGCCCGTCCCCTTTGCTCAGCTGGCATCGCCTCATCCTCATGTCACCGTCTTCCAGCATGTCAGTCTCCACACATCCAACTCTGATGGCTCCCAGATCTCACACTCCCTGTCTCTGCACATGACACCCCATCTGGCCAGCTGCCAAGGCCAGAAGCTCGGCTCATCACCCTCCCTTGTGCCCTTCAGCTCACGACTCCACCTGTCCTGTTGGTAGAGGAGGGAAGACGGACTCCCAAACATCCCTGTCCCGACCCCAGAACGTGAATGTGTTACTCTACTTGGCAAAAGATGGGAGATTATGCTGGATTGCCCAGTGGACCCAATGTAATCACATCACAAGGTCTTTATAAGAGGAAGACAAGAGGTTTGGAGTCAGAGAGAAGATGAGATGATAGAAGCAGAGATCAGAGAGAGAAATTTGAAGGTGATACGTTGCTGGCTTTCAAGATGGAGGCAGAGACCACCAGCTGGGGAAGTGGGGGGGAGGGAGGAGCTGGTAGCTATAGAGGCTGGAAGAGACCAGGCATGGATTTTGCCTGAGAACCTCCAGAGGGCACAGTCCTGCCAACCTTTGCTTTGGGACTTCTGACTTTCAGAACTGTCAGATAGTGTATCTGTGTTTTCAGTCACTAAGTGTGTCATGACCTGTTACAGCAGCCATGAGAAACTAATGCAGACGACGTGGTGAGTAGGCACATGGCCTCCAACATCAGACTGCCTGAGTTCCAGCCCAGCCATGGCCATGTACTGGCTGTATGAATGTGAACCATTCACCTAACTTCTCTGTGCCTCAGATCCTCGTTTTATAAAATGCTGATTTTTAAAAAAAAACCACTTTATAGGCTTATTTGAATATTAAGTGCATTATTCCAGAAGAAATGCTGGTGAGCTCTGGATGGGGGAGTGGTCTTTATTATTTTTGCTGTAATTGTTCTTACCCATGACCTCCTATACATGCCAGACCTTTTCCACCCCCATGCCCTTGACCCAGACCTGACCTTCCTCATGCTTCCTGAGGGGCCCCCCTGTGAGTCATGTGTCTGATTCCGTCTCTGTCTTTCTCCTGCCAGCCTTCCAGGGCATCTCTGCCCTCAAGGTGAAGACCGGAATCCCTCTCAGAAGGCCTCACACAGACTGGCTCTGGGCACTTTTCCTCACCACTCACTTTTCCTTTCTTTCAGTTTCTTCAGATTTGCTGAGCTTGCCTTTGCCAGCCCTTGCTGGACAGACTACTCTGCTCCTCCTTCACCATCCGACCCTCACCACCTCACCTAATAGGCCCACTCCCTGTTCACAGAAGCCCACCCTGGCCACACCCTCAGGTGAGGTCCCAGTTGTATATTCCTGTGGCCTTGCACTCTGGGACCCCATGTCTATAATGACATGGCCAGTGCTTGCCATCCCCCATGCAAGCCCACAATGGGCATAGAGGCTGTGTCTGTGCCCGGGCCAGTCCTGACAATCAGCGGTCAGCAGACATCAATGAGGACCTAGATCATGCCTCATGTAGGCAGAACAACCCTACAACTCAACTGACTGTCACACTACTTTCTTGCTTGTGTGCAGAGCCGAGGGGGGAGGGAGGGAACATTTCTCAACAGCTCACTGACCAGGTCTGACTTTGCTCAGCCTGCGAGTGGCACATGGGGTGCTCCCAGGCCTCGGCTGTCACCTCCAGCATGGAGCCACCTGCCCGTGTCTGAGTGAGTGAGTCAAGTGCCCCGACATCCTGCCCACACCTTTCTCCAGGGACCATCCAAGAAGGGACAGCTGTGGGGAAACCAGCACTAGGGGTGCTTATCCATACCCTAGGGGAGGTAAGGGCCTGGAACCAGGTGCCCACCCCAGCCTGCAGCCTGTGGAGAAGGTCCCTGGCCCGCTGTGGTGAACTCCTCCAGCATCTTGAAGGAAAACATTCCCAAGCTTTGATGGCGAATGCCTTCTGGTCTGTCCCCCCTCCTAGGCTCAGCAGGTGTGATGAGCAGGCAGAAGTCCCCCACATCTATCAGCAGAGAAATGTCTCCCACCTTTAGCCCATTCCCACACAGCACCCCAGGAAGCAGTGTCTTGCATCAGCCACAGGGATGGTTGGGGAGGGGCTGCCTCTAGAAAGCAGTCTCTCGCAGGTGCTGGAGCTTGGAGTGGGAAGTCCTTTGAAACTTCACAGTGTCTTAGAGAAATGAGGGAAGTTATGCCTCTGTGTTGCATGCTCTCATTCTGCCAGGCACTTCGTTGTTTAAACAAGAAGAAATAGAATTTCTAACTTCTTCGAGGTGGTGGACATGCTGTGGTTTCTGGCACCTTTCATGATCCCTGGTGGAGGAGGGAAGTCGACCACCCAGGATGGATTGGAAGGTCGCCTTAGCACTTGTAGCTCCTCAGCTAAGCAAGGGCAGAACTGGTTAGTGAATTGAGTTCTATTAGTTCCCTGGGGCGGCTGTAACAGTACCACAAACTGGGTGGCTTAAAGCAACAGTTCTGGAAGCCAGAAGTCCAAAATCAAGGTGTTGGTAGGCAGGACTGGCTGCTTCTGGACGCTGAGGGAGAATCCATCCCAGACCTCTCTCCCAGCGTCTGGTGGCTGCCAGCAATCCTTGGTGTTCCTGAGCTTATAGATGCATCTCTCCAGTCTCTTCCTCATTCTTCAAGTGGCTTTCCTCCCTCTCTCTGTTCTCCTTTTCTCTCTCTCTCGTGAGGACACTTGTTATTGGATTTAGGGCCCACTCTAATCAAGGGTAATCTCATTTTAGGATCCTTTCCTATATCTACAACAACCATATTCCAATAAGGCCACCTTCACAGCCACCAGGGGCTATAACTTGGACATATCTTTTGGGGGACACAATTCAGTTCATTGTGGCATCTGAACAGGAAGACAAGGTGCTGCCCTAAGGATGACTGGGGCTGGATGGGTGAGTTGGGTAGTGAGGAGATGGGGGACAATGTTGTCTCTCATGGGCTGGGTCTACAGGGATCTCTGTGCAGGAATCGCCTCAGCAAGATTATGCACAGCCCAGATCTGTCTGGTGGCCCTTAACCACTTCCCTCAGCCAACTTAACACGCACCTGATTGTAAGGAACCATCTGGAAGCAGAGGTCCCTCCAGTCATCTCCTTGCACCATAAACCCTGAAGCTTTGAGTCCCTCAGGGCTGAGGTGGGAGATGCTAGGCTCTGTCAGTCCTGTTGCCCTATAGCCTGCCCTCTGTCCACAGCCAAAGGACCAGCTTTCTGTAGAGATTAATCTTCAGTTCCTGGGAATGCAATTTTTCAATGAGCCCAGGCTTTATAACATGAAAGGTTTTGTCTGGATGTTCTTTTTACAAACACAAGAATAATTCATTCAAGCTCTAAGAATAAAGATGAGCTTCCCGAAACTGCCTTCTTCCATATTCAGCAGAGTGGTGCTGATGGACCCAGATGCAGCCACAGAGAGGGGTTCTGAGCAGCTGCTCCAGAAGGGCTCTGGAAAGCTGCCGTGGGCCCGTCATTGGGCACCAAGCTCTCCCCAGTATATTGAAAAACAACAACAACAACAACAACGTCATTAACAACCCAGGCAAGTAGACCCCGAGGAGAGGACAGATGCTTCATGACGCCGCGCGACGTTGTCTTTCTCTTCCCTGGGCAGAGCCACCTGTCAGCTCACTCTCTTCTTATCTGTTTACAGGACTCCTCTGCCGGATCCAACCCAGCGGCTGAACAGCAGGACATGGCTCCCAAAGGGCAGCTGCCTCTCAATGTGTGAGCTGCTGTTTATGTTTTGGGGTCCCATGCCTTCAGCATCTCCATCTCACACTGCTAGCATGGAAATGTATGGTTTCTATAGGGGTCTCATTTGTTACTAGTTGGTTATTTTATTTTTAAAATATTTTAATTGATTTTAGAGAGAGGAGAAGGGAGAGGGATAGAGAAATAGAAAAATATCAATGAGAGAGAAACATTCATCAGCTGCCTCCTGCACGCCCCCTACTGGGGATCGAGCCTACAACCCGGGCATGTGCCCTGACCAGGAATCAAACCGTGACCTCCTGGTTCATGGGTCAACACTCAACCACTAAGCCACACTGGCTGCCCACTAGTTGGTCAGTTTAATTATGTACATCTAATAATACTGCTGACAGGAAAGTGCAGAAAACTCTAGCAGGTTTTTAAATGTTATTGTCCCTAGGACATGTATTATGAGCAGAGGGCATAATCAAAATATGTGATGATACAGGCACTGGCCAATCAGGAGGGGATCAACCATAGCAAAGAGAACACCTCACAGGCCCCTGAGAAGGTGTGGGCTGCAGGCCGGAGTGGGGGGATGCTGGCGCAGTGGGTGGTCATGGAGTCTTCATGGTGGCTAGTTACTAGCTGCTCAGAGTAGCTCAGCATCTTAGCAGCTGTAACTGCCATGCCCATGCACAGCAGCTGTGTGTCACAGCCAAATACACCCTGATGAGTCACTGCTGGAAGTGAATGCTTGCCTTGCTTAGAACCTACTCTTGTTAAATTACATTTCTTAAAAGATACGTGCAGTATAAAAATTCCCCACTTAAATAGCGTTCTGAGGAATTAGACTGCCTCTACTCTTTCCTTTGCAATGAGCCAGTTACCTGAGTGAATGTTCTAAGGTGGAGAATAAGAATTTGGTCAATAATTGGGGAAGGGAAAGTTTCACAGATACTATGCAGTCAGAAGGACACTTAGAATATGTGTGGGTGCAGAACAGAATGTATTTCAAGCAAAATGCCTCTTGAAAAAGCAACTTGCCAAGCTCCAGAAGGTTTCCTAGAAGTAGCTTAAATACCCTGGTACATGCTTCCCTGCCTCCCTAAGCCTAGTGGAAACGTTTGCCTTACCTGGAGACAGGTAGGAAATCATGAACATCCTCCCTTTATTTGCCCACAATGCTGTGAGTAGGTTATTATCATCCAGGTAAACAAAAGGAAATTGAGGCTTACCTACATTTAACCTAGTTTCCCGAGTGGAGCATAGATTAGTACACTACCTTCTAGATGTCTTTAGGCTGAAACTCATGTTTTCAGCAAAACTGGACAGAAGGTGCTGTCTTCTGACTGGGTCTCCTGGGTAAGCTCCAATGGCTTCCACTCAGACCTGGGCCGAGGAGGCATGTGGGGAAGGATGGTGATTGTTGCTCTTCTAGCACTGGATTTCCTTTCCCTGAGAAAATAGATCTTCATCCACAGGAGATCCTTGGGCCCTAGTGGACTTCCCCAAATGAGAGGCAGGACACCGTGAACCCTTCCAGGGCAAGGCCCAGGTGTTTCACTTTTGGGTCTCACAATGAATGCCCAGTACACAGGCCTTCAACAGATGTTTCCTTGTTCAATGAGAGCCACAGCCTTACCCCTCCTAGGTGCAGAGGACTCCCGGTGTTGGCCCAAAGTCCCCAACTCTGCATCAAATCAGCCACCCAAGAAAGCTGCTCTGTCTTTGAGACCCCAAAGGTAGCACAGTTCCAAGAACATCACTCCCAGGTGTGGTGGGTACATTTTGGAGGGCCCCACTATGCACAGACCTCCCATACCATGCAGGCTTTTTAATTTTGTGTGGAGATGGAAAGACCTCTTTTCCCACCCCACCCCACTCTGCCATCGGGGACCCCGTCCCTCTGCTCTCTCCTCTGTCTCCTCCCAGAGCACAGCTGTCCGTGTGGGTTGGTTTTCATTTGGGTAACAGAAGGAAGACTTCCATGTCAGATACTGTCCTCGAAAGGATGATGAGCATTTTGGCGGAGATGTGTCTGCTAGTCACAGTGGTCATCTGAGGAACCATGGCCAGCAATGCTTGAGACTGGCTCACTGTGTGCTTCGCATGGCTTTTTGTACCGAGCCCCAAGCACCATAGCAAGTGATATCTCATACATTACAGCGCTGTGCACAGTCAACTTTGAGAACATGACCTTTGAAATCACAGTTTTTATTTTATTACTAGGGAGAAAACAATCCAGTGATCTCATCAGTTTATCAGATTAACCTGATCACTCATCTATCCTTTTTAGCTTTAAGAAGTTAGCAGTTCATGCATCCTGGTGGCAGGCATGTAGGGTGGGAATGTGGTTGCTCTCTGTCTGACTGTCCTTCCCAAAACAGTAGCTGTAGTCATGTTCAAAGGTGGTCTGAGGTTGTGCATGAGAGGGCCGCCTGCATGGAGACAAGGGTAGCAGCGAGCGTGCTACTGTGAGTCAGGGGTCTGTGACACGCGCCAGCCAGGCTAACAGAAGGTCTGTGACAGAATGACTCCAGCCATCCTCGTCCATGTGGGGTTTACCTTCTGCAGGTCAAGTCGCAAGCTCTGAAATGTGAGCCCACATAATTGAAAGGCCTGATCGCTCAGGTCAGCCAATGGTCGAAGGGTGTTCTTACCCACTTCTAGCATATTAAAGTTCCCATGGGCACTGATTTCCTAAGGCTTTGGTTGTCTTGAAACACAAAGGGGGCTCTCAGTTTGCTCACCCAGTGCAGGAGGCGGCTGCTCATCTCTCCCGTGACACACTCAGGCCTGCAGGAGCCCACACCCTCCCTTCTCACTGCCTTGGTATTGGGAGGCCACCCAAAGTTCATTCCCTGGCCCGGGCTTGTCTGCTCTTCATCCGCCTGCCTTGTAGGGCTTCCTGGGGCATAAATGTCTGGTCCTGGAAGCCACACTTCGGGTCAGTAAATAGGCCACTGCTTGGGCTAGGAGTGAGTCTTACCTCCGCTTCTCCGTGGGTTTCTCAGAGCCAGGTGAGGGGAGGGAAGGACCTGTGGGGACAGGAAGAGGTCGCCAAGCTGCCTTCTAATGTTTACACAGCCCCCACGTTCTGTGATGTTGGGAACCATGCCTCACACGGGACGGGATCGCTTCTGCCCAGGTCCGTAACACAGGGCTGGCTCTGCACCTTGGGCTGCAGTGGGCTTGACCAGTCTGAGCTCAGTACACTAAGACCCAGTAACGTAAGTCCCTGCTGCGGCTGTGGTGAGGCACCAGGGGGTGAGCCCACAACCCAGCCTCCTCTGACAGCACCGGCCTTGTAGGAAGCTCCTGCAGCAGCACAGTACCTGCCCCCCTGCACCCTGTTATGCTGATCACCTTCAGAGAGAGAGCAGAACCTGGCCCTGGCCTGGAGGGAATGGAGAAGAACGCACAGGGGAAGGGCAGAAAGTCACCCTGAACAGAGTGGGAGCCTGGTGGGCAGTGTGGACACTTGTGAAGGTGCCAGCAGGGCCGACTGACAGCAAGCCAGCCTGGGGGCCTGTAGGTGGAGGCGGGTCCTCGGCAGCACTAGTGCTAAGTGGGGTTTCCTGCCGCGCAGGGAGGACTGCCCTGCATTGGGGGAGGACTGCCGCTGGGAGTCAGGCCTGCGAGGGAGCAAGCACTGAGCTGTGGTTGGGGGAAGCCCAGCTGATCCTCAGGGGAATCTGGAGCCCAGATGGCACCTCAGCTTCCCCACCCACAGAGGGCCCTGTGGACTTCAGGCAGCCCTTGGGAGGGGCAACGTCTAATGAGTCTGTGTCCTGCAGGGAACTGCCTCACAGTTCTATCAGCTCACACTAACCCTTCTTCAAACCCCACGCAGCAAAGCACTTGCAGCATTTGCCAGGCCTCCCAGTACCCTGTGAGGCTGGGGTCAGCTCACCAGTTACGTTACAGAAGGGGTTTGCGTGGCTCTTGGCAGCTTGGAGGCCCACTTTCTGGGCCCTAAGTGGGAATTTCCACCACTAGGTTTGTTCTCTCCTTGTCTTCAAATTAGCTTTTTTTAAAAAAGTGGGATTTAAGTAATTAGTTGTGGTACAAATATCGCAAGGAAGAATGCAACCAAGAATTCCCTACCCAGGCTGCCTTTTCTCTACCCAGGGCCTCGAGGCCTCTGACAGCTCAGATCGATGGTACGACCAGGCCGGAGACTAAACGAGGAAAGCCCATTCCCGCTTGTTCTCGTGCTCCCTGTTTTTCCTAAAGATTTCTCTTGCCCGGAGCATCAAGTTATAGGCAGTGTAGAAAATAGTAAACAAACAAACAAAAACAGGGGGCCCTACGACCTCGCCCCAGATCTGCTTCTGACACCCCAGGGCCTCTCACGGCTCAAGGAGCCTCACTGAGCTGTCAGGTCGGGGGTGCTCCTGGCTGCACACTTGCTTGGGTCGGCACAGGGCTGGGCGTGACCCTGGACTCTAGGGTCACGGGCAGAGCTCTGCCCCTCCCCTGCCAGTGCCTCCCTGGACCTGGCAGTGCTGGGAATGCCCCTCCCCAGCCCCTCATTGCTTTACTGGGAAGAGCATGTCACATGCTGTGTGCCAGTCCCCAGAGGCATCAGCTACTCTTAGGTTGAGTTCACCCACAGAAGAGCTCACATGTGACTCAGGGGACACAGTGGCCCTATGCCCGTCCTGCCTGCCACTACTGATCCTGGCCCTGCTTCTTCTGCCTGCAGGTACCTGGCGCTCTACACCTACAAGCCCCAGAAGAGTGACGAGCTGGAGCTGCGCAAGGGCGAGATGTACTATGTCCTGGAGAAGTGTCAGGACGGCTGGTTCAAGGGCACATCCCTGAGGTCTGGGCTCTCTGGGGTGTTCCCAGGAAACTATGTGACTCCTGCTTCCAGGTGAGGTCGTAGTCGCTGCCTGGGAGAGGACGGAGGATCCCCCCTCCCATTTCCCTGCAGCTGTCATCACTGGGCCACCCAAAAACACAGTTCAGAAGGCAGCCAGGAAGCCCCTGCCTGTGGGGTTCAGCCCTGTGAGCTCAGAGTCCCCTTGAACAAGGGTTCTAGGTAGCAAGCATTTCACCTTCTGAATTAGGTTTGCTTGTCTTTCCCGGAGCAGACACTGGCTGCCCAGGGAGAGGGTGGGAGCAGAATGAGCTGCAGTCAGGGCAGTAGCAGTAAGAGGGGGCAGAGTCACCAAGGAGGGCAAGATCTCACAGGTGTGGGTGTGGGTGTGGGTGTGGGTGTGGGGCAAGGGGGTGGGGTGGGGACTGTGCACAGTGAGAGTACAGCGGCACATGTGCAGTCACATGGACCTGTTCTACATGAAACACGCGCACATGCATATGTACAAAGGAAAAGTGATGTACACTCCAAAGTCAGCAATTGTTATTAACCGGTAGCATTATAGAGAAAAGTTTTCCTTCCTTGTGCTTTCCTGTGTCTTACAAAATGTCTGTTATGTTATTTTTATTAAAACAGCAATTTTAAAAATTCAATGAAAATGTTATCCAGAGTTGTCTGAGAATTTCCCATTGAGATGAGGGCACTGCTTGATCTTCAGTCCGTCTCGCTCAGGGAAGCCCTTTACGGGTTCAGAGCTGTGTCAACATCCAGGGCACACAAGAAAACTGGAGACGTGGCCCTTGGGGTTATACCCTCTTTGAAACAAGACTGCTGTGAAAAAAATCAAACAGTGCTTACACGTTGCCTTGGTGCTAGATATCCATACTTCTCAGTGCCTGAGGGGCAGTGCCAGCCTGAGGCAGGCTCGCACCTCTTGCCATTCCTGGGAAGGCCCATAATTTGCAAGCCCACTTTATTTAATTTTTAAAAATTTCCGAGGGCAAAAGTGAGTTCAGCAGGTAGCAGATGTGATTTTTAGATGTCATGGTTTGGCTGGCCAGCTGACAGGGTCATGCTGGAAGTGAATCTCAAGGCCGCTCCACGGGCTGGTGAGGGAAGGTGCTGCCCAGCCCCTGGACAGCTGGGTCCTTCCCCAGGAGGCTTTTCCCACGGCTGTTCTGCAGCAGCCTGACTCAATGACCATTTGAAGTCAGACCCAATGGTACCAAGCCACCTGGAGAGGCCTCTGACCTGGCCCGGAGCCATGCCTGGCATTGCCTGTTCTCGCCCAGGTGTGGCTTCTGGTCTCATGACTGAGATCCCCAGAGGACAAAGGGGAGTTTACTGAGCTCTTGGACAAATGGAGGACATTCCAGTCCCCTGAAACTAAACACCTTACAAAACCCGCCTCCACTGTATTCTGCACCCCACAGCACAAATAGGCAAAGTGTGCTGTTTTCCAAGTTGCTGTTTTCCATTTGTTTTTCTTAAACACTCTCCACTGGCTTCATCAGGAAACCATGGGCTGAAAGGGCATCTATTTTCTGGTGAGAAGCTTCAAGTTCCCTGACATCTCTCAGCGGGACGTGGTCTATTGGTGCCCTTCCCAGAGGCCGGCAGAGCAAGGCAGTGGCCGTGTCCAGAGGGAGTAGGTCCTGCCACTGTTTCCCACCAGGTCCAGATGTGTCCAAGCCCCGTGGGATGTGACTGAGCCATCGCTCTTTCTGGAGGTGTTTGGGGCACACAGCTGTCTGTTAGAATGAGTCAAAACAGTAGCTCTGGTACAAAATATTTTATTGATTGGAATAATGCCTCTGTTTTTCAGGGTTCTTTTGCTATTTCTTGAATATTCATACTGAGAGTTAGCCCCCATGAAGATTTACAGAGGGTGCCTTCTCAGCTGGAGCTCTGGGCATTGTTTGCCTACAAGGGTTATCCGGGCTTTGTTTTAGGGTACGCTCCTGGCCTGCGTGGCTTTCATCTCCGAAAGGCCGGTGTGTAAGAGCAGGCCTTTACCAATGGCCCACGTGGGGTGGTTTTGTCTGCACTGTCACTGGAATTCATTCTCTTTATTTCCTCAGGGCTCCCTTAGGAGGGGCTGGGCCCCCTGGGAATAATGTGGTTGGAGGGTCTCCACTGGCCAAAGGAATGGCCACAAGCATCCATCCGGGCAGCCCTGCCGCTGCCGTGAGAGCAGCCCTGCCCCTCGCCTCACCCCAGGCCCAGCACCAGGCAGCCTCTCTCCCGGCGGGCAGCTGTCTGTGGCACTCAGCTCCCCCCGCGGCCAGCCAGGCCCGGAGCACTGTCCCCGCAGGTATGTACTAGTCTTCCAGAGACCTCACTCTCCGGAAAATTTGTCAAGGGGCTGGGGTCTCAGGTACACAAATCGTAGAAGCAGTTTGGCCCAGGTCTCAATCAGTTCACGGTGGGAATGGCTTGTTGTAATCATTGACCCCTGCTGATTTCCAGGAGAGATGGCTTACCCTGTCCTGGAAACTGAAACTGATGAGCAATGTATATGTTTGGCTACAGCAGGAGGACTGAGTGCACCAATAAGAGTAACAGGTGCTTTGGGACTCTCCCCGGGAGGCTGTGAGGCTGTGGCTGCTGCTCAGTCTCAGGCCTTCCCTGTGCCGGGCGCTGAAGGGTTTGCAGCTGGGCAGCACCTCCCACCCAGGGCTGGGTGAGACACAGACCGTGTCCCTGTCTGAGATGCTCTGAGCCAGGAGGGGCGGGCAGACCCTTTACCTTCATGCCAGCGTTATCAATAGACAGGCTGACTGCCCTGACTGGTTTGGCTCAGTGGATAGAGCGTCGGCCTGCGGACTCAAGGGTCCCAGGTTCGATTCCGGTCAAGGGCATGTACCTTGGTTGCGGGCACATTCCCGGTAGGGGGTGTGCAGGAGGCAGCTGATCAATGTTTCTCTCTCATCGATGTTTCTAACTCTCTATCCCTCTCCCTTCCTCTCTGTAAAAAATCAATTAAATATATTTTTTAAAAAATAGACAGGCTAACAAAATTTAAGGAAAAACTGGTTTGCTCCCATTCTGGTGTGAAGTGAAGAGAAATTATGGGTGGATCTCATAGGCATGAAGAAGGCAAACATTGCTGAAACCAAGATGGCGGCATAGGTTAAGCACCTAACCTGCAGCCTGGCACAACAATTTCAAGAATACAACTAAAGGTCAAAACAGACATCATCCAGAACCACAGGAAAGCTGGCTGACTGAAATGCCCACAACTAGAAGGAAAGAGAAGGGGAGGGCAGTTGGGGGTGACCAGGCCAGCAGGGGAGGGCAATTGGGGCGGGGGGGGGGCAGGCCTGCAGGAGAAGGCAGTTAGGGGTGACCAGGCTGGCAAGGGAGGGCAGTTAGGGGTGACCAGGCCATCTGGGGAGGGCAGTTAGGGGTGACAGGAGTGGCTGAGGAGGGCAGTTGGGGGCAACCAGGCCTGCAGGGGAGGGCAGTTGTGGGAGATCAGGCAAGCAGGGAGGGCAGTTAGGGGTGACCGGGCCAGCAGAGGAGGGCAGTTGGGGGTTACCAGGGCAGCAGGGGAGGGCAGTTGTGGGAGATCAGGCCGGCAGGGGAGGGCAGTTGGGAGCGACCAGGCCAGCAGGGGAGGACAGTTGGGGGGGGCAGGCCTGCAGGGCAAGGCAGTTAGGGGTGACCAGGCTGGCAAGGGAGGGCAGTTAGGGGTGACAGGAGTGGCTGAGGAGGGCAGTTGGGGGCAACCAGGCAAGCAGGGAGGGCAGTTGGGGGGGGACCAGGCCTGCAGGGGAGGGAAGTTAGGGGCGACCAGGCTGTCAAAGGAGAGCAGTTAGGGGTGACCGGGCCAGCAGGGCGGGCAGTTGGGGGTGACCAGGGCAGCAGGGGAGGGCACTTGGGGGTGACCAGGGCAGCAGGGGAGGGCACTTGGGGGTGACCAGGCCTGCAGGGGAGCGCAGTTGGGGGAGACCAGGCCAGCAGGGGAGGGCAGTTGGGGGCGATCAGGCCAGCAAGGAGGGCAGTTGTGGGAGACCAGGCCAGCAGGGGAGGGCAGTTGGGGGGGACCAGGCCTGCAGGGGAGGGCAGTTAGGGGTGATGAGGCCAGCAGGGGAGGGCAGTTGGGGGCAACTAGGCCAGCAGGGGAGGGCAGTTGGGGGGACCAGGCCTGCAGGGGAGGGCAGTTGGGGGTGACCAGGCCTACAGGGGAAGGCAGTTGGCGGGAGACCAGGCCTCCAGGGAGGGCAGTTAGGGGCGACCAGGCTGGCAAAGGAGGGCAGTTAGGGGTGACCGGGCCAGCAGGGAGGGCAGTTATGGGTGACCAGGCCAGCTGGGGAGGGCAGTTAGGGGTGACCGGACTAGCAGAGGAGGGCAGTTGTGGGCAACCAGGCCTGCAGGGGAGGACAGTTAGGGGCGACCAGGCCAGCAGGGGAGGGCAGTTAGGGGCAATCGGGTCGGCTGGGGAGCAGTTAGGCATCGATCAGGCTGGCTGGGGAGTGGTTAGAGGGTGATCAGGCTGGCAGGCAGAAGTGGTTAGGGGCAATCAGGCAGGCAGGCTGGTGAGCGGTTGGGAGCCAGCAGTCCTGGATTGTGAGAGGGATGTCCAACTGCCCGTTTAGGCCCGATCCCAGTGTTAAGTGACTTCCCAGTGGGATCGGGCCTAAATGGGCGGTCGGACATCCCTCAAGGGGTCCCAAATTGGATTTGGTGCAGGCTGGGCTGAGGGACACCCCCCCCCAAGCATGAATTTTGTGCACCGGGCCTCTAGTCATATAAATAATTTCATTAAATATATATGGTCTAAATAACCCAAAATAGAATGCATAGATTGTCAGTTATTATTTTTTTTTAAAAATGACAAGGCTCAACCAAATGCTGTGAACAGGAAATAGATTTTAATACTTTAAATATAAAAATACAAGTAATGAAAATTAAAAAGATAGAACAATATATATATATATATATATATATATATATATATATATATAGTCAATTGCCATTATTCATAGTAGTTATAGTCTATAAAGTTTCCATGACCACTGAGTGAATACTGAACTATTGCACCTAAGTGAAATATGTGTGTGTAGCTCACATAGATTTTCATCTTAAATATTCTATTTTCTTTATCTTACAAAAGAGGAAATGTGGTTTGGAAGTGTTAAGTGACTTGCCTGAGGCCACCCCACTAATAGGTGACAGGGTCAAGATTCAACCCACCCAACCTCCCCCAGAGCTGGAGCTTCTTGTGCTGCACTGCCCTCGCCCCTCCTGTCTCCCTGTCCCTGGGCATCTCTGTATGAACTGAAATGAGAAGGAAGAACATCAACTTGGCACACCTCTGCTGGAAACAGGTGCATCGGTGACTTGTATTATTTGCTAATCTGCGCATGTCTGAGAATGACTGCAAAAGTACCAGAGGTTGCAAATCAATTTTAAATAGTAGGTGAATTTGCAAATACAGAATCTGTGAATAATGAGGATTGACTACCATGCTGATACTAATCAAAAGAAATGTGGTTTGGTTAAATTATTATCAGACCGAGTAGAATTCAGAACAGAGAATGTTATTACTAAGAAAAAGTCAATTTTACAGCGGTAAAAGAGTTGGTTCATCAAAGGGACTAAATATTTATGCTTCAAATAACAGAGCCTCAGATAAATACGAGTACTAGTAAGCAATTACTGATAGAGCTGTAAGGAGATATAAACAGATAAACCTACAATTGCAGTCAGAGGTTGCAATACTTCTTTCAATAATGGATACAAGCATATTATTGGTAAGAACATAGAACATTAGAACAACACTATAACCAACTTGACTAAATTGACATTTACGGAATACTCCACCAAACAGCAAAATACATACTTCTTCGGGTGCACACATTACCAGATAGACCATATTCTGGGCCATAATATTTAAATCTCAAATTTAAAAAATTTAAAGTCACTCAAACTATATTTTCTGACTATAATAAAGTTTAATTAGAAATTAATAACACAAAGATATCTCCAAATATTTGAAAACTAAATGACACACTTCAAAATTACCCAGGGATCGAAAGGAAATCAAAGTAGTATTAGAGAGCATTTTGAAGTGAATAAAAATAAAAACACAGCATATCAATTTGGAAATTTATATCACTAAACACCTATATTAGAAAAAGAAGAAAAAATCTTAAATCAGTTACCTCAGTTTCACTTTAAGACACTAGAATCAAAAGAACAAAGAAAAATATCTTTCTGCCAATAAACTCAACAAATTAGACAAATAAATTCCTTTAAATATGCAAATTAATGAACTTAAAAGAAGTTAATAATCTGGTAGGCCAATACTTATTACAGAAATTGAATTAGTTAAAAACCTACCATAAAGAAAGCTCCAGGCCTAAGTGGCTTCATTGGTGAAATGTACCTAATGGCCAACGAAGAAGTTTTAACAATTCTTTGGAAACTCTTCCAGAAAATTGAAGAAGAAAAAGAAAACATTTTCTAACTCTTTCTGTAAGGCTAGCATTACCCTCATACTAAAAGCAGACAAAGACATTAAAATAAAACTATAGACCAATATTACTCATAAACATAAACAAATTCTAAACAATTTTAACAAATAAAATACAGCAATAAACAAAAAAGGATAATAATACATCATGACCAAGTAGGGTTTATTCCAGGAATACAAGGTTTCATTAATGTTTAATTAATATAATTCACTGTATTAACAAACTAAAAAAGAAAAATAGCATGGTCAGTGAATAGGTGTGTGTGGGGGGGGGGGGGGGCGGGAATTTGACAAAGTTTATCATCCATTCCTAATAAAAACTCTCGTAAAATGAGAAAACAGAAGTGAATTTCTTCAACTTGATAAAGGGCATCTATGAAAGCCCACAGCTAGCATGTAACTTGTTGTGAAAGACTGAGAGCAGGATTGAGACAAGGATGCCCACTCTGGACATTTCTACTCAATATTGTGTTATAAGTTCTAACCTGAGAGGTTAGTAATGAGAAAGAAGTAAACGGCATACAGATTGGAAAGGAGGGAGCTAAACTATCTCAGTTTGCAGAGTACATTATCATATAGAGCAGTGATGGGCAACCTTTTGAGCTTGGTGTATCAAACTTCGCCAAAAAACTGAGCATAACTCGGGTAGTGTGTCACTTTGAGGAAAAAACATTATTTCGCGATATTTATAGTTTAAATAACATAAATGTATAATTGTTATATATAATTGTATTTAATAAACCAAAAACTAAATATTTAGTGCTGACACGCGTGTCAGAGGTTCGCCATCACTGATATAGAGAGAACCCTAAGGAATACACACACACACAAAGCTTTTTTATTTATTTATTTTTTTAGCTAACAAATGAGTTCAGCAAGGTGCAGGACACAATATTAACACACAAAAATCAATTGTATTTTTACATACTAGTAGTCAATTGAAATTGACATTTAAAAAATAACGATACCAATTTTATAGCATCAAAAATATAATATACTTTTGATAGGGACAAATGTGATCAAAGATGAGGAAGAACTATACACTGAAAACTACAAAGTATTGCTAAGAGAAATTGAAGAATACCTAAATAAGTAGAGAGATATATGAATATTCATGAGTAAGAAGACTTAATATATTGAAGTGTTTATTCTCCCAAAATTGACCTATAAATTCAATCGAACACCAATCAAGACCCCACCCAACTTTTTAATAGAAATTGACAGTCTAGATCTCAAATTCATATAAGCATGCAAAAGACCTAGAAGAGTAAAAGACAGCCTTGAAAAGAGCAACAAATTAGGAAGGCTAACACTGATTTCAAGACATATTATAAAACTACAGTAATTAAGTCAGTGTGGTATTGTTGTAAAAACAAACAACTAGATCAATAAATTCTTTTTCTGAAAATAGATGGAGCCATAATTGGTCTTGTCCAGATAATATTTGATGGGATGATCGAGTAAGACACCATATTTCTGTGGAATGAGAAGTGACAGCATGACCCCTGGACAGTATGGAAGAATGAGTTTATGTAGAACTCCCCTACTTTCTCTGTTCTAAACACAGAGAGTTTGCTTGTTTGTTTTTAAAACGTTTTAAAAGTCAACTCTATGGTTGTAAACGAAGTGCTGGCCTACAGGCTCCAGGTGGAAAACAGGTGGTGTGGGCTGACTTTCAACACCTGCAAGAGCATATGGGCAGGAGCTCCCGGCAAGTATCAGGGGACCAGACCCAGCCTCTCCTGGGGCATGTGCAATACTGAGCGCTGCGGAAGGCGTGGAGAGCCGAGAGCTGAGTGTGGCTCTGGCCTGAGGACTAAGTCTTCACCATCCCTGGACGACCAGAGTTCAAGTGATCCTGTTACTCATGGTTCTGAAAAGAGGCCCCAGAGGTCCATGTAGAAGAGGGACAAGACTGCAGACCCAGAGAAGTAATCCAGGGCAGAAACAACAGCAGTAAGACACCCCTGCTCAGATGAACTAACATCTCAGGGCTGGGACAGCTAATACATAAAGGATAGCCAGTAAACTTAAGAAACGGGAGGGAAATAAAAGAGAAATCTAAAAAAGTCACTGATGTCAGCATATTTAAGATCCTCTAAAAGGAAATAGAAGAAATAGCATCCACCCTCTAAAAAAGAAAGACAGGGTGGTGAAGAAAAAAGAGAGATGCCGATAGCTATGAATCAGAAACTGTTCGATATGAAAAAGAACCAACTTGAAATTTTGGAAAGAGAAAATATATTTAATTACAAAACTCCATCGTGACATAAACTCTAGACTGAACTCAGTTGAAGATAGAAATTCGTGACACTGGAAAGCCGTACAAAGGAATTTATCCGCTGATACCGTCTCTTATTCTGTAGTGTTTTAGCAAGGAGATGTGCAGTCAGGTGGAAGCTGGCTGAGGCGGAGGCGAGCTGTGCCAGCGCTCCGCAGAGGACCCTGCAGGGTTTTCAGGACCAAGTGCCATTGCCCTTCCCTGGCTGCGCTGTCACCTCCCGTTACAGGAAGCTGAGCTGGGCTGAAGCCCAGGCAGCAGGGGAGGGCCAGATAAATGACTGATTATCTCGGGGGGATTAAGTGACCCCAGTGGCTTCATCGATCTGCATCATTGCCTAACCTGGTCTTTCTTTGAAATGAGGAGCCACGTTGAGGAAGGATCCAAAGCCATCCCACATTCTGAGTAGTTTTTTAAAACCATGAATAAGACTTCCTCTGTCTCACTTCCTGGAAAGAGAGGCTGGCCTCCCAGCTCACTGTCAGAGGAAGGGGCTGCTTGCGGCGCGGAGCCGGGCAGGTGTCTGAGTGTGCGCTTTGTCCAAGGTGGGGGCTGAGAACATGGCTCCGCTGCATGTGTATTTCCATGTTGCTGAGGCCATGCATGCCACAAAGTCTGGCCCTGGAACACTGCGGCAGTGTGGCATCCCTCTTCTCTGGTTAACAAGGCCAGCACACTGGAACTGAGCAGTGCAGCATTAGAGGGACACTTGGTGTGAAGTGATGTCTGCTGCCACCCATGAGTCTCTCTTTAGGCCAGACCCACCTGCCCAGAGCTCTGTCCCTACGGCGTGGCCCATTCTGTTCCCATTTGTTTCTGTAATTAGTAAGGAGACAGTTCTTCAAAATTACTAACACAAGCTGTAGAAGGATTCATTTTAACATGGCACTATGTTTGGAAGGAACTCTATTTTTCTTTAGAGTCCTAGCATCTTTTTAAAAAATATTTTTTTTATTGATTTCAGAGAGGAAGAGAGAGGGAGAAAGAGATAGAAACATCAATGATGAGTGAGAATCATTGATCGGCTGCCTCCTGCATGCCCCCTACTGGGGATCAAGCCCTGGGCATGTGCCCTGACCCATAATCAAACCATAACTTCCTGGTTCATAGGTCGACATTCAACCACTGAGCCACGCCAGCTGGGCTAGAGTCCTAGCATCTTTAGGCAAGGGTAGGTTCCTGGCCACGAGGCTCCTGTTGTGTGAATCGGGAAACTGAGGCTGCAGTTTGCAGGCAGGGACTGGGGGTCTCATGCTCCCTGGACTTCAGGGGGTGAGGAGAGACATACAAGCTGCTTTGTCCTGTGATGGGCACAGCTCAACTAGGCCAAGTACCAAGTATCAGGAACAAAGCACTGAATACTGCAGTCGGGAACTCCTGCACGGGCCCTCACAGGCAGGCTTCTGCAGAGTTCTCCTTCAGGCCTTGCTTTGTGGACACAGCCTAACAAGGGTGAGTGCATTAGCCCATCGCAGCGGAGAGGCTGGTCCAAGACTCAGTAGGAAACTGGTGGCAAGGCAGGAGGTGTGTCCCCAGTCCTGAGGGCAGGTAGCCTGTGTGCATTCTTAGGGTGCTGGGCCTCAGGCTTTCCCTGTGTTGTGCCAGTTGCACAGAGACTGGGTGAATTGTCTCAGGAAAGAGTCCATTGCAATTGCATGGCAGGTTTCAAACTAAACTGTCTACCCACTGTCTCTCCCATCCTGTGCTCCAGCTGCCCACTCCTCTGCTCAGGCTCAGGCTCAGGACCAACCAGCCACCATGGTGTCGCCCCTGTGCACCCAGAACTCCCCGTCCCGCCTGCCCACTGCCAGCCTCAGGCCCCACTCCACGGTGTCCCTGAAGCACCTCCACCAGCCCCCAGTGCAGACCATCAGTGGCGCCCAGTGCCCCTGGCCAGCCATCCCACTCACGTCAGCGGCATCGGCCGTCACGCCTCCCAATGTCACTGCTGCCAACCTCAACGGGGAGGCTGGAGTGGGGACCGTCAGTGGCCTGTCTACATCCAGCCCCACCAACGTGAGATGCAAGCCAGACGAGAAGAAAACTGAAAAGGTAAGCAGCCCATCCTGGGTGAACTGGTTATTGTAACTCTTTGGCACCATACACCAAAGACATTTTGTACAATTAAGGCTTAAAGGTGGGCACCAGGCACATGGCAGACAGGGAAGCCAGTCCGGCGAGCAGCTGGTTGTCACAGTGGAATCTAGGCAGGCCGCAGGTCCAACTACCCGAGCCCAACTACCATTTTTATGCAAATCAGAAAAATGTGTCTTCTCCTCAAGATGTGTTCATTCATCTATTGGAAAATCATTGTGCTATCCTCATTTTGTTAGAACAACACTCTCCTTGCCATGCACCAGGATATTATAACAGAATACACAAACCCGCTTTGTGTTGGGGGAGTGGCAGCCACGCCTTCCCGGTGTCATCCCTGAGCGGGCACCACCGCTCAGACGCACCGTTCAGGCCCGCTTTCTGAGGAGAAATGGGAGCAGGTGCCAGCCAGAGTTGCTATGGGTGGCATTGCTAGCTCTTCTTTTAACTGTGAAGGAAGTAGGCTTATTTCACAAAATAAATCTGATTCCAATGAGCTTGCCTCAGTTGCCACCCATCCAGACACTGGATCAACCAGGATTACACTCCAGGTTTCTAAATCAATGCTGTCCAATAAAGCCATTTCAAGACACATATCTAATGTGAAATCTTCTAGTAGCCACCTTTTTAAAAAGTTGAAATAATTTTAAAATAAAATTAGAACATTAAATTCATTTTAACAGTATAATCTATTAAACCCCATAGCCAAATATAATATCATTTTAACATGTAATCTATATTAGAAGCTTGTTGGTGAGATGGTTTACCTTTCTTCAGCCAGTGAGACAGCCCCGGTGCTCAGGGGCCACCGCCCGCTAGCGGCTCCTTGGAGTGTGGGCCTAGGTCCGCAACAGGGACCCACTCTCTTTATCGGCCCTGTTGTATGAAAGGTTTATGCTCATTCTCTCATCTTGACACATTCTGTAAATCTTTTAAAACCTTTCCACGTAAAATCAGTCTTTTGAATGGAGTGTGCTCACTAGGGCTTGGATGAGAGCCTTAACCCTGGATGGTGTATTCACAGGGAGACCAGCCTCTGCTCTTTAGGAACCAAACCTAAGCCAGGCTGACTGCTCAGTCCATCAGCCCAGGAGCCCCTGAGGCACACCCACCACCCAGCTCCCTGTGGATGGTGGGAGTCCAGGACCCCCACAGAGATGCACACACCAGACTCTTCAGGGCCTCCCCGATGTGATCAGGTCTGATCACAACCTCTCGTCCAGTCCAAAGGAAAGTAGTTCCCGTGCAGCTGGTGTGGAGGAGGCCTCAGTCACAGCTGCTCCTGCTGAGCTCTCAGCTCTCAAAGCTCAAATCCCCGGATATTGATAGGCTGGCTGGGTGTGAAGTGAAGTGGTTGCTCTGCGCTTTGTGTCTATATTTGAAAGTCACTTGGGTCTTGATCTGCTCCCTTCCACCTGCAGCCTTGTGAGGAGACGTGCTGGGCCTTTTAGCTGGCAGAGTTGGGGGTGGTCCCACCCTCTCACGAGGACATCTTTCCTGGAAGACAAGATCCCTTCGGCCTCCGAAATGCTGAGGAAGAACAGGGGACAGACTTAGAAAGGGAAGAGCCGTAATTGCTCTGTCAACATTCCTGGTTCTTTGCCCCAGTTCCCTCTCTCCAGTTAGTGAAACAGGGCTGGCTTCATTCAGTGTGGCTCGTTGCTGGGCAGGGGCAGGCTCCTAGGAACCGACGTGGTGAGTGATGATATTCACCACCTTTGCCCTCTTAAGTGTGTCGCTAATGAAAACCAACATTGGGTCAGTTTTGACAGGCCCAACCGGTTAGACACTTAGCAAGTGTTGTGCTTTCACTCAAGGCTTACTCTCTGCTAACCGTTCCCCTATGTCAGGAAGGAGCAGTTGAGTCCAGGGTCCCTCTTAATGAAAGGCTCCTCGGAGGAAAGTCCTGCCCCACATGGAAAGCAGCTTAGCTCGGATGGCTCCCCAGGTTGGGCCTGGCGGTGGAAATGCACAGGCCTACAGCAGCCCACACCCGGCCATGCTTGTGGCTGGGCACAGACTCCTCGAGGCACAGGAAGCAATTTAGTCTGGGAAGTGTGCCATCTGCCTCCATGGACAGATGGGTAATTCAGAGGAGAGCAGAAGTGGGCCCTGGACTGGGCCGACCTGCAGAACACAGTTCACCTGGATTCTGACACCTCAGCTTCTTTCAAATTCCATCCTCTTCTGATCATTCTCAGGTGATAACAGCCATACAGCACCTCAAGATGGTGGCTCCTTAGAGAAGTTTAGGAGCAGTTGCCAAATTGAGATTGGACATGGATGGAAGCCCAAAGCAGGACCCTCATTCAGGGAGGTGCTGCCAGGCAGGGCTGGAAAGGGCCTGGCCAGCTGCCACCTGCGCCTGCGCCTGCGCCTGCACCTCTAAGGCCCGCAGGCTGGGTGTGACCTCACACTTCCTGGAAGCAGCCTGTCTTACGAATCACATAGATGAGGAAGAGAATCTAAAGCATCCCACAAAGCTGTGGGCTGCCTGTGAGGGCCTGGCATGCTGTCAGCCCACCGTGTGCTAATGGAACTAATAGCTTCAATTATAACTGAGCCCCAGAAATCTGGCATCCCCTTGATGAAGCAGACTGCTCCCCTGTGTGCCACTCACAGACCTGCTGCTGCTCTTCCGGTGGATGAAGTGGGTTCTATCCATCTGTTTTGTGTTCAAAATTCAGAAGTACCTGAGCTCGGCATACCTGAGTGAATAATAAAGTGTTTAATCTTCCTTGTTCCGTTCCAGACATTCTTCAGAAGGGTGCCAGATTTTACAAAAACACTATCTGAATGCATTTTATTTAATCTGATTTGTGGTAGCACTGTGTTTGTTCTGCAGAAACGCCAGAGGCCTGTTAGAAATCCAAACACAAGGCAAAGTTATCCAAACCTGACAAAGTGATTGCATAGCACAGACCCCTAGGAGGGAGCAGGCTTCTGATTTCTGCCCTTCTGCCGTTTGACATCACTCTGCCCCACTCTTCATAATCTCCTATGAAGCAATTTTAAAGGAATTAATGTTATGCTATAAATACTACTGGGTTAGCAGAGTCTTCCTACTTCAATGAAAAGATGATGGCATTGAGCTGAGGTGGCAAGAAAACAGGGTCACACATTTCTACAGCTTCTTGGGTGCTGAGTCCAAAAAAAATTTCTGGAGAATTGACACCCCAGCACTTTAATCCTCCCTCATTGAATAATGTTAAACCCAGTCAACCATGCATCAGCTCTGGAATAGTGGCCTAGGAAAGACAGCTTCTCTCCTGGAAGCAATGGGAGTGCCACTGAGGCCTGGTCTGCTCCCCATTCTGTGTCCGGGCTCCTCTGAGGACTGGGAGGTGAGACCTGCCCGGCTGGGGCCTCTCTTGGGTGGAGGAGCAGCTGCACACTGGGCTCACGGCCACTTGTCAGGTGTGGGCTGGCATCGCATTCAGAACGTGGAGCGCTCTGGGGGCTCTGGGTGCAGGACAATTGCAGCAAGGTCTGTGCCCTCGTGGTCCATTGTCACGGAGACAAAAAAGCAAGTACAAAGGCTGAAGGCAGCCCAATAGGTTGTGTGATGTGACGGGACGGAGCAGAGGAGAGAGAAGTAGTCTTCCTAGAGTGGACATCATTTCAGAGAGTAGGTGGTTCCAGATGGCCTCAGAGTGTGAGGGGCTCTTGGGGAGGGAGGGAGGCGGCTGTGCGTGGGGAGGTGGGGGTGGCCGGTCCTGCTGCAGCTGCCAGGAGGCTTGTCCACCTGCCCCAGATTCCCTCTTTCACTGCTAAGCTTGCCCCGGAGTGGGGCAGAGTGAGCCTGTCAGAGAAGCCCCTGAGCACCAGGCTCCCAGGTCTCTTTCCTGGGATCTCCTCACCGTCTCTCATACTGCTCCATCTCATCAACAGGGCTCACTTTACTCCTGGGGTAACCAGTCCCTCACACCAGCACCACCCCGACCCAGTGTCAGAAAGTCCACGTAAATGCTGTCCCAGGGCCGCAGGTCAGGGCCTGGGCTGTGGTGGAAGAACCCTTCCAGGCCCGCAGAGGAATCTGCTCTGCTGGTCCTGTGGGCTGGGCCTGCGCACCTCCCCAGCCTGGTAGCATCGCCTGAATGATGGCAAGACTGAGAGAGACCCTCAGGGAGAAGGTGTCACTGACAGTGACCAAAGGGCCCGTGCGGGGCTCTGAGCCAGCTGAGCAGGGTCTTTCAGAGGGAAATGAGCATCATGATCAGAGGCAGTGTCTTGTGCAAGCAATTTAAAACAAATTTTTATTGATTGATTTTTTTAGAGAGAGAGTAACATTACTTTGTAGAGTAACATTACTTTGTTGTTCCACTTATGCATTCATTGGTTGTTTCTTGTATGTGCCCTGACTGGGGATTGAACCCCCAACCTTGGCATATTGGGGCAACATTCCAACCAATTGAGCTAGCCGGCCAGGGTTTGGTCAAGTAATTTAAGTGTTATTTATGCCCTCGCGGCCTTGTCAAGTTCCACACTTCTGTCTCTGTGGCTCTTGCTGTTTGTTTCATTCCTTTTCTTTTCCTCAGCTCCCACGCAGCAGGCTAGCTGTCTCACTGATATGTTCGAGCTTGCATAGTTTGGATTCCCTGGGCTGTTGTCGGCCTCACATCCCAGTTATGCCTTAAAGTCAGGGTGGGGCCCTCTAGTTTCTGAACTCCCCATCTGTGGGAATGTGATCTCTTGATTTTTCACAAGCCAGCCATTCGGTTTGATTGGTTATCTAGAAGTCTTACTGCTTCCTGTAAGAATATATTGAAGTTCAGTGATTTGCCTCTCAGTTGTACATGTTTCCAACATTTCTGTAACTGTTTTCATAGAAATATTTGGGATGTGCTTTCATGTTTCCATCTCACACTTGTTTATCAAAACTACAGCATGTGTATATGTCTATATGTTTGTATGTGTGTATTGTGTATGTGTGTGCATGTATGTATGTGTGTTTATGTGTGTGGGGTGTGTGTGTGTGTGTGTGTGTGTGTGTGCAAAGCTCATGGAAGATCTTTGTCCTCTAACATGCCATCACAACCTGTGAAAAGAGCGAGCTCAGTGATGAGCGGAAAATAACCCTCCTCCGTCCCTGCACTCATTCACCACCTGCAGTAGGGATGGCGGGCAATTTGGTGGTACAGGATGCCTGGATTCCGCATGCAAGGACCTGGGTCCAAGGCCCCATCCACCCATGTCATCTCTCTGAACTTGAATTTCCTCAACTGTAAGTGAGGTAACTGTGCCCTTGAACAGCAGTTATGGAGAGGACTGTTTTGGACTGAATGTTTGTGTCCCCCCAGGTTTGTAAGTTAAAGGTCTACCCCCAATGTGAGGTGGGCCTTTCAAGGGTGATTAGGATTTGATGAAGTCATGGGGGGAGGGCCTCCTGATGGGATTAGTAGCCTCTAAGAAGAGGAGGAGAGGTCTCTGTTCTTCCGCACATACAGTGAGGAAAGGCCACATGAGGCCACATGAGGCCACAGTGAGAAGGCAGCCATCTGCAGCAGAAGAGCCCTCACCCCTCACAAGGAACCTCACCATGCTTGCAATCTGATCTCAGCCTTCCAGCTTTCAGATGGTGAGAACATCAGTTTCTGGTGCCTAAGCTTCCCCGTCTACGGTATTTTGTTGTGGCAGCCCTAGCCAAGGACAAGTACATTAAAATAGAAGTGCATACAAACCACCAGGCACATGGTTGATGTTCTCCGTGTCTATGTGCTTGGCTTTGTTTCCTCCTTTGTAAAGGACGGTGTGGGGTATTACCTCCTACCTGCCTGAGAAGGACACGAGAGAGTAGAGCCTTTGGAAAAGGGCAAGACCTGCAAATGAAAGTGGATAGATGAAGACGTTATGGAGAGGGTGGGCATGGGCTGCCATCATTGGCAAGCTTGGGAAAACCGAGCCCCCACCGCGGCTGTGGACTGCACTGCCTGAGCAGCCTGGGGCTGGCCCCCGGTTTCTGCACTGTGGTGGGGATCAGGATAGTTGTCAGGGTGATGGCCTGCAGGTCATGCTTAGAACTCCAGCTCCCAGCTCCTGCCTTGACCTCACTTTCCTCCTTCTCTGCCCCTTGAGCCCCTAGGCTCACCTGGCCCCTCACCTGGACACAAGAACCGGGACATGATCAGCTCTGGCTCTCTCCAACTGGGGCTGGGCAGAGGGGGCTCCCCAGTCCTCCATCTCAGAGCTTCTGATGTCTTTTGAAGTTGCAGATTAAAGTCCTGGAGCTCATTGGAGATGTTGGGGCTAAAGATGTTTCTACACAGGAGGGAGAGCTGGAGAGCCGAGCCTGAGAATTACTGGGAAAAGGGGAGTCCAGGCGTGTTTGCAACGGGGGAGAAAGGAGCAGTTCTGGGAAGAAGATCTAACTGCTGTTCAGAAAGGCCACAGAAGAAGCCATCAACAGTGTCAAGAAGTTCAAGAGGAGGAAATAAGGATGCCAGTGCCCTGGAGGCGTCTGGTTCAGGGAGAGGAGGGGTCCAAAGGAGGTCAGTGTCTCTTTGAAGCACAATTTCTGGTCATCACCATGTTGTCACTAGGTTAGTGTGCTGGGAGCTGGAGAGGGCGCCTCATGCTTTCTACTTGGCAGGCTGAGTTTGAGTGAAATGTGGAAAACATGTTTATTGTGCCTTGCTTCTTACAACATTCCCACCCTGAGGCCAGAGAGTCTGTGCTTCTTCAATCTTGGAGCTTCTGAGACGTCCCCAGTGACCTGTCAGGACGGGCTGTCTCAGGGACTTGGCGAATATTATCAGCCTATTGTTGCACACGAGGCTCCCAGAGGCTCCCAGGTGTGCATCTGGTCCTATGATCCTATTTGCATCTTCCTTTGTGGGTGAACCATGAGATGTGTACTTCCTCTGCCCTCAGCCTGTGCCAACAGGAAGTGAACGCCGGTTGGGACCAGATGAATGAATGAAGAGCTGTGGCGTATCCCACTGGAGCTCCGGACCCTCGCAACCCCTCTTTGCTGAAAACTGACTGTGTGCCAGGCACTTCACTAGGTGCCCTGCATGTCGTCATCCTCAGGCTTCTCGGGAGCACTCAGCACTGCTCTCAAGGTCTCCTCTTGAAGAGGAGCCCAGAGGAGCGGAGTGCTGCCTGTGTGGCCAGGAGGACCTGGGACCAGCCAGCCCACCTGGTCATCATGCCGTCCCTGCCAGAGTCCTATCATCATCGTTCTGTGTAAATCCCCGTGCCCTTCTCTGAAATGACTTAAACAAATGAAAGTCTGAACAGTGTGTATGGGGCATCTACAGTTATAGAATGCCATACTGGATTGTGTGCCTTGTCTCAGTTCTCAGGACAAAGCAGCAGAGTTGCAGTTAACATTTGAAATTGAGTTCTGGGTTCAAATCCAGATTGTGCAGCTTACTAACTAATAGCCCTATGTCTACTTTAAGAGCCTAATGAGCTAATGTATGTACAAGACTTAGAAGAGTGTCTGGCTCTGTTCTCAAAAAACAGTTTCCAGGATAATTTGTGAGTGTGTGAGTGTGTGTGTGTGTGTGTGTGTGTGTGTGTGTGTGTTCCATTTTATACATGAGGAAGCTGATTCTAAAAGCAGTTAAATAACTTGTTCAAGTTCAGTCAACTAATAAATGACCCTGGCAGATATGCCATCTGTCTCCAAGGCAGCCATGATGTGGCTGAACATCCTAAAGGTCCGCAGGATGACAGTATCTCCCCCTTCGAGAGCTCCTTTCCTAAGCAGGTGCTCAATAACCCTTGTTTCCTGCTTTTATCACCTTCCCTGGAAGCTGGTCCCTTCTCTGTGTTTTGACGTCACTGTCTGCAGTCCTCTGCAATCACGCACCAGGCTGCACAGATGGCCATTGGCTTCTGCCTGATCACCTGCTGGGTTCGGAATCAGAGTCACTTCGTTTGTCCCTGTTTCAGACCTGCTGAGTCAGAATCTTGGCGGGTGGGGCCCCAAAGCTACATTTTATCTAACTCCCTGGTTAGTTATTTGTTCACCCAGTGGGAGAGCCTGCATTGTCCCATGTGCTTTCCCAAGACAAAACAAGGGTTAATGGTGAGACACCAAGTGGTGGAGATGAAATCCATTTTATTTATTTAACAAAAATGTATTGGGAGCTAACTAGGTCCTAGGTATTTTGCAGAAACTTAAAAATATCCAAACACATCATAAAAACAGTAATATAATCAATATTTGTGAGATGCATTCATGGTTTAAAAAGTACTCATATCTCTCATTTCAACAACTCTGTGAGGCCGTGTCTATGGAGCTGGGACTCGGAGCTGCACCTGTGCTCCTGGTCCCTCGGCCCCGCTGGCATGAACTACGACAGGAAGGGGGGATAGGGATCATGGGTGTGTGACTGCAGGGGAGCTGGGGAGGGCTTCACAGAGGGGGGCTTGTCCCCACTGGGTGGCAGCACTCCACCACTCATTTGGGGGCAGAGGGGAAAGAAACGCTGCAGCCGTGTCTGCCTCCCATGGCAGGACTGGTGGGGGCATTTTGTTCCCACGGTGCAGACTGTTTGCAGTCCCCACCAAGGCTGACAAGTGACTCACCCTGGAGGGGGATTTGAGCCACAGCTGGGGACAGCGGAGTGCTGATAAGGTTGTGTAGGAAAGCAATGACCCCTGAAACCTAACAGAAACATCATTTTCTGCAACTCACTGGGCCCGTGAAAATCCCTAATTTAGTCCTGGTCCTGGGAGAAACCCCAGCAAAGCTATCTTTCTTTAACATAACTTTCAGCCCAGAGCAACCCTAAATTGCATCCACAAAAGCCTCATTCTCCCCATGATGTTGCCTGTAAAATTGACCTGTGAGTCTCTTCCCAGTGCCCTCGAAGTGCTCGTTAGCTGATCCTAACCTGCATCACAGAGAACAGAGACCCCAGGGAGGGCCTGGAGCGGTCCGCAAACTCGGTGCTCGGTGACTGCCAGGACACCGATGCCACAGCAGTTTGTAATAACCAGATGCTTAAGGAAGGCATTCCCAGAATTCTGTTTTGGACAGTTCTCCAGCCATGATATCAGAGTTTGCCATAATCAAATTAAGAAAATGATCAGTCCTATTTATTCATGGAGAACTAGGACAGGAAACTGATCCATTGCAATTACCCAACTCTTTCCAAACACACAGCTGAGGCTGGACTTCACGAAGACATGCTAAGTGTCCCAGTGGCTCTGTCTTCTCTCAGCTCCGTATGCATCTCACTGAGGCGTGGCTGTGCTTCCGTCCCACCGCAGCGCCTTGCAAGCAAGCATTTGTTGATCAAATCTGTTCTCTGCTCAGGAAGAAGAATAAAAGAGGGGCTGGAAAAGGCTAAGTGGGGGAAGCATGCCAGCAGGAAACCAAGGCCAGCGACTTGAGGTTTGGGGGCTCTGGCAGCTGAGCCCAGAGGGCCAGGACCATCAGAGACTACCCCTCACCTTTATTCTGTGTCCTCTCAGCTCCAGTGCCCTCCCCTAAGTGGTCTCAGGTCATGCAGAGCCAGACACTCACTGCCAGCTGGCAGCACCTTTCAGCAGTGTTGGCAGCAGAAGCCCCAGCTAGGTGGGGGGACCAGGATGTCTTGAGGCAACCTCTGAGCCAGATGCATGATGCCCCCTAGTGGCTGAATTACTGAAAGTCTCTTAAGTATGCCCAAGCATGTCTTTGTCAAGGACGCTGAAACAGGGCTGAGCTGAGCAAAGTGCACAGATAGGGTTGCCCTATGCCCACCTGCTCGCCCATGCCAGCCTTTTATCATCATGGACAGTATTTAGGACATCTGCTTCCATCCTTTCTTTCAACATCAGTGCTAGGAGTAGAGAAAAACGTATGACTTGTTCATACTACAGTGTTAATGACTTAGCTTAAGGATATGCATGTTACTACATATGTGTGTTTTAAGGAAGTTTCAGCACACTGACTCCCCCAGTAGCTTCTAACCATGCAGACGAGGAAGACAGAAATAGGAAACCTTGCATCTGTCCACCTCAGAGTCCAGTGAGCTGGGACTAAAGCAGACTTTTGGTAGCCATCACCGATCCAGTGGTCTAGGTTTAGACTCATGTGCACTGCCACCCTTTTACACCATATCCCTGGATCTGCTGGCCACCTAACTTCCATTGGACATTAAAAAACTAAATTCCAATAAAGCCATGCCAGTGTCCAAATTCCAAGGCAAGCACATTGTTCTAAAAGCACCTCTCTGCGTGTCCACACTTTCTTCCCCTCACGTGCACACAGTCACGCACACCCACACATGTGGCACAGCCTCAGGTGAACATGATTCTTCTCTCCCACACGGAGAATATCCCTACAGTGTCCATGGCAGCATTTTCCACACTCCATGTACTCTGCACCTGCACCGCCGGGGAGGTCGAGGTGAGACGCCCCTCACACCCAGAGCTGCACAGAGTTCGAGGAAGTAGAAGTGCAGACACCCCAGAACACCGTCTGGGCTGGTGCCTCCAGGGCAGCCTGGCTCTCGGGCCTCTGTGTAGAGCATCTTGGAGCCACACAACCTGAGAGGAAGGGGGGATGCTCCTGCAGAGCCGAGAGTCCCGACGAAGACCGTGCTGGGTGTCCCCCCAGCACGTGGCCTTCAGGGTGGTGCCGGGGGGAACCATGTCCTGAACGTTGTCACATCCCTGAAGGTAGGAAAGCCGCCGGGTGACGAGATTTCACAGTATATTCACCAGTGAGGGGACCCGGGGCATGGGGGGGTTGCCCTCACCAGCTGCCATCCTCAGCACTGGGACAAGTGACTGTCTGGGGGATGATGAGGTGCACACGGGTACACATGCGCACAAGTTCTGCAGGTGTCCCATGTGGCCCAGATTGGGTGCAGAAGGTTTGCAGAGAAGGCTGTGTCCAGGGTCTGCCCCCCTCACCACCAGCCCCTCACCACCTCCCACAGCCCACCCCACGCCACTGAGGTAGCTCATCTCAGGAAGCCCAAGGCAGAATGATTAAACCCTAGCTGTGAGGGTTAGAAAAACCAGGTGAAAAACCACATTATGATGACTGCTGGTGACCCTGAAGGCAGATGAAGTTGCCAGGTTAGAACAGGTCCTGGATGGCGAGCGGGTGTGCTGTCAGGAACAGCCCCTGCGTACCCTCTCCTGGGCAGGGCACCTTCCAGCCTGCCCAGGGGGCTCCTGATTCTATGTGGGCCACTTATGCCGCGTTTGGGGAAAGGAAGGAAAACAAGAGTTGGGAAAGCTTTCGATATTAGCTTTGTTTTCTTCCTCTAACCAGCTTTCCCAGATTCTGTTTAAAGTTTCCAAAAGGTTTACACTCCCCCCACCCCCCAACCCCCGCCTCACTAACAACAAGGTCACTTAGAAGCATTCACCCAATGGGTTTCAATATTGTGTGTCTTTCCAGAAAGAGAAGAAGAGTGGACTGCTGAAACTTCTAGCCGGGGCATCCGCCAAGAAGAAGTCTCGCTCCCCGCCGTCCATCTCTCCCACCCATGACCCCCAGGTGGCAGTGGACGCCTCGCTCCAGGGTGCAGTGGGGCTCGAAGTGTCCTCACTGTCCCTCCATGGCCGGGCAGGGTCCTGCCCCATAGAGAGCAAGATTCAGGGGGCGATGGGGATGGAGCCACTGCACAGAAAGACGGGCTCCTTGGACCTGAACTTCTCCTCATCCCCTTCCAGGCAAGCCCCTTTCTCCATGGCTGCCGCCCGCCCTGAGCCCAAGCCATTGCCCAGAGAGAGGTAAGGCTGAGGGCCAGCTTGCATCCTCTAAAACCTTGCTGTGGGTTGATCTGTGAAGTCTGGAGCCACTTTTGGGGAGCAGGGACAGCAGGGATTTCCTTAGGACTAAATTAACTAGACACCTCTCACTAGCGAGGACTACTCAGGTCCTGACGTTGGAGGTGAGCATCGGATAAAACCAGTTTGGGAATAAATGGGAGCGTATTCCATGTTCTGAATCCATCTGGGTCCTGAGTTTGGGATTTACAAGTGACTCATCAGGAAATTGTTCAGAACTGATGGGATACTGACCAAAGGGCGTAGAGAGGAGGCTGTGTCCATCAATCCTAGGGAACCCCTGGAGTAGGCCGCTGGGCTAAGTCCCCACAAGCCTGTGCACCCCACACAGGAAGCAGTTTTTTTTAAGTTTAGCCTACTCTGACATCTTAAAATTAAACATTACCCCAAAACTGGCTTCGAGGATACACACACACACACACACACACACACACACACACACACACACACACTCTGTTGGGTTGAACCGCATGAAATTGCCAACATTCTTTTTTTTTTTTAACAAAACCAGCAATTTCATAGAGTTCAGCCTAGAGTCTTAGGAAACTGAGTCTAACTGAGGTGACGTGTCCACGAGGCCATGTTTGTAGGGTGCCGTGGCTGGAGTTTTACAAGGGGTCAGAGGATCAGATTCAGATAAGGGCTGGGCTGTGGTGTGGGGAGAGGGGGTGGCATCAGCTCAGGGTGACGGGGCTGTGGTGTGGGGAGAGGGGATGGCATCAGCTCAGGGTGACGGGGCTGTGGTGTGGGGAGAGGGGGTGGCATCAGCTCAGGGTGACGGGGCTGTGGTGTGGGGAGAGGGGATGGCATCAGCTCAGGGTGACGGGGCTGTGGTGTGGAGAGAGGGGATGGCATCAGCTCAGGGTGGCAGGGCTGTGGTGTGGAGAGAGGGGGTGGCATCCGCTCAGGGTGACAGGGCGTGGTGTGGGGAGAGGGGATGGCATCAGCTCAGGGTGACAGGGCGTGGTGTGGGGAGAGGGGATGGCATCAGCTCAGGGTGACGGGGCTGTGGTGTGGAGAGAGGGGGTGGCATCCGCTCAGGGTGACAGGGCGTGGTGTGGGGAGAGGGGATGGCATCAGCTCAGGGTGACAGGGCGTGGTGTGTGGAGAGGGGATGGCATCAGCTCAGGGTGACGGGGCTGTGGTGTGGAGAGAGGGGATGGCATCTGCTCAGGGTGACGGGGCTGTGGGGAGAGGGGATGGCATGAGCTCAGGGTGACGGGGCTGTTGGGAGAGGGGATGGCATCAGCTCAGGGTGGCGGGGCTGTGGGGAGAGGGGATGGCATCAGCTCAGGGTGGCGGGGCTGTGGGGAGAGGGGATGGCATCTGCTCAGGATAAATGGTACCATGGAGAGAGGTTTCACATGGGTCCACTCAGCACACCTTTTGTAACAAGATCCAGATAGTAAGTGTTGCAGATGTTGCAGCTCACAGACTCTGTTGCAATGCTCGCCTCGCCAGGAGGACATAAAGGCGCCATAGACCACGTGGAAACAATGGGGTGGGTGTTCCAGTAGACCCTACTATGGACACTGAAATTTAAAGTTCATGCTATTTTCTTGTGTCATGAACTATAATTCTTCTTTTGATTTGTTTCAACCATTTAAAAATGTAACATTCTTAGCTGTCAGACCATACAAGTTAGGTGCAGGCCACAATTTGCCACCCCGAGGCCTTGATGAAGGGATTTAGAGCAGAGCCATTGGGGTGGCATTGAGATTCTGGGCCACTGAGAATAAATCTCTCTCCAAGGTGGTGGAGGGACAACATGGGCCAGCAACTGTTGACTTCTGCTAAACAGCGAAAGTGTAAGTCTGTCTTTATACCTGCTTTTAGAATAACTAGGATTTGCAGAACGCTCTGTGCAGGGGTGATATTCAGAACCTTTAACAATTGGTATGGATCCCAGCCATACACATCCAGGGCAGCCATGTGTACATGCAGCTTAACTTCTGCCAGCACCTCAGTTAATCCCCCTCAGTCACCCCCTTTTATAGATGAGAAAACTGAGGTTTAGTAAAAGCCTGAGTAACTTGCTCACAATCACACATGTAGTTCCATAACTAATGCCCTATCTCCCTCTGGGGCAGCCACCCCAGCACCCTCCCCCTCCGCATGCTTGCCTCTAGCGCTCTCACTCCTTGGCAATATTGCAGAGTGGCTTTGAGCAACAAGCACACTCGCCATTTCACTCCAAATAAGGGTTTTCGGTGTGTTGTTTTTTTTTTTTTTGAGTTGCAATTCCCCATATATAAAATGGGGATAATAATACCTATCTGATAGTTACAATATTTGTGAAAACCTAGACTAATACCTGGAAAATTATGAATGCATAAACAATAGCAACAACAATAATATATGAAATGATATATAATACTATTATATCATACGACAGATATATTAATCCATTTTTTATCGCCACAGTCTCTTTTTCCATATGTTCACACACGTAGTCTGTCCATCCTCACCCTTGCTGGCCTGTACGTTGTTTGGCTTCGTTAGGATGTAAAAGTTTTTGGCTTTGATGTATTGTGTGGCATGGTAGGTAGGATAATGACTTCCAAAGATGTCTGTGCCCTAATTCCCCAAGTCGTGACTATGTGAACCCCACCTGGCAAAGAAGCCTTAATGTTGCAGAGGGAATAACGACAGCTAACTATGGAGATTATTCCGTGTTATCCAAGTGAGCCTAGTGTGGCCACCAGAGTCCTTATTAGTGGAAGAGGGAGGCAAAAGACAAGGTCAAAGTGATCTGACGGGAGAAGACTCCCTCGCCCTTGCTGCCCTTGAAGATGGAGGAGGGGGCTTCGGGCCCAGAAATGCGGGCAGCTCTGAGGAGCTGGAAAAGGCCGGGGCACAGTCTCCCCTGGAGCCTCGAGAGGACCCGGCCCTGCTGAGACCTTGACTTTATCCCTGTGAGACTGTGGGGTGACTTAAAGAAGCATGAGATGAGAAATTTGTGTTTTATTATGCCACTAAGTTTGCGGAAATGTGACATAGCATCAATAGGCAACTGAAACACATGCTGATATTAGAGTGTGGTGTCCAGGGTATAGATGTGTCCTTAATGTTTCCAAGTTCCTAGCAAGACACTGCTCTGTGGTGACCACTCTCCAGTAACTCGGGGACCATGTGTCCCCCACAGTGCTGCAGCCAGTGCTGCGGAGAGCCTGCCAGGCAAGGCCCCTTGTGGGACTGATGGCCCCTAGGATTGATGGCCCTGCTGTTGGGGGGGAGCAGATGACACGGGAAGAGGACACTCCAAACCTCACACACAAGGCTAACTGCAACATGCAGTGGTAAGAATTCACTCTGACTTGGAGCTTTGTTATTCCCCGAGTCTTATGTCTGAAAACTAACTGTGGGCGACATAACCTCCTCTCAGCAGAGTTCTCATTGATGTAAGACGCGTGATCCTGCCCGGGAGGAGCTGCCGTCTCCAGCGTGCCTGGGCCTTTGGTGCCTGTAACAGGAAGTGCCAGTTACATCTCTGCAGCAGGAAGAGTAGCTCAGAGTCTTGGGATGATCTGGACAGAAATGTTCAATGCCTGTCTCGTATATATTCAGCCCACGTCATCCATCTAGGCTCACTAAACCATTTTATTGCTCAGAAGCACCAAAGTACTTTCCCCCCCTAACAAGTTACATTTAAAAATTTGCTTGTTTGTTTCACATCTGGCAAAAAACAACACTTTTGTTCAGAGTTTGAGAAATCATCTCACTCTTGCCTTTCTTTTCCTTGAGGAACTGAGAGGAGACAGGTGTTTGGAAAGGAGGTGAGGATGGCAGAAAGCCACAGGGAGGACCGGGCTGGCCTTGGTGTTCGCACACACAGCCTATGTGCCAGGGCCTGGGGATGGTGCGGTCTGTGTGCAGAGCTACCTGACCTCACAGGTCATCTGTCCTCCTTCAGGGCATGGCCTGGCAGGCAGCTGTTTGCATCACTGGGCTGGGAGGACGCTGGAACTTATATGCTTTTTTCTCTCCTCCTCCATATCCCCAAAACCAGCCTTTGGCTCCCAGGGACGGCATGGAAGCTGGCCCAGCCGCCTATACCTGCAGCCACTCGGAGGCCCTCAGCCTGGCTGGCCCGCTCCCTGGCGGCAGGAGCAGGCATGCCTGTCACATAAACCACGGAGCCTCCTTCCTCTCCGCCCCAGCTTGCCTGCCTGGAACAAACGGTCTGTGTATCAGGGGCTGTGGGCACCGAGGCTGAGCCTGGGTCGTCACCCCAAGCCCAGCCCACTGCCCTGGACAAGGCTTGTTTGCTCCGCCCAGACGGGCCAGTACCCAGGCCTGTGAGCCAGTGGGGCTGAGGGAAGATGAAGTCTCCTCAAATGTTTTCTTACTCAGCACCTCGATTCTCAGACATCAGTATGTAACACCCGCCCCTCCGAATTTATTTAAAATCTACATTCCCTGCCCCAGCCGCGGCGTCTCAGCAGGCAGGGACAAGATGGACGCAAAAATCTGGGCCCAGGTCCTGAAGTCTGTGAGCCACTCTGAGAAATGCTGACTTGGGATCTTTTGTTTTACACTGAGTTTCCTGGTTTCGTAAAGACTAGAATGTACCAGGGAAAGGCTCCACATAGAACTCTGAGCCCTCAGGACAGCCTGCTGCCGGTCACCTGGACGCTGTCTGCCAGAGGCCACTTGTGTGGCTGTGGCTGAAGGCGGAAGGCGGGGGCGGGGGCGGGGTGGGGGGGCAGGCCTTCACAGCTGGCTGATGGCCCAAGGAAGACAAGGGTAAAAAACGTCTCCCACCTTCCCCCACCCGGCCAGTGGGCCTGGACCATGGCCCGGACACTGCAGGGAGGCGGGGACACAGGGCAGTGTCTCCTCAGAGGCCCCTCTATCCAGGTCAGGCCACTCTAGGCCACCACCGCTGTGCAGATCGCAGGATCCTTCACTGCATCGAGGGGTCTCTGCAGCCTTCGGCGGGAGAGGGGAAGACAGAAGGCCCAGAGACAGTTTGGTGGGGGGCGACGGGGGGGCAAACAGCAATGGGGTGCATGTCATCGCGTCACTCAGTGTGTGCAGAGTGCAGGGAGATGGCCCAGGGCCCCCTGTGCAGGAGCCACAGCACCCACCTGCTCTCCCCACCCAGCCCCGCACACACTTCCACTTCTGTCGTCTTTTATTGCCCACAGGAGAGGCGTCATCGGGGCCTGGTCAGCTGCGACTATGAGCTGAACGGGGTAGCAGCTGTTTGCTGGGAGGCTGATGTGGATGGAGCTGCAGGTCCCGCTGCCCCCACTGCCCACTGCCAGCCTCTCCCTCCGCCCGCAGTGCAGACTCCTGGCCCCCGGCTGGCCCTCTCCACTTCTGCCCTCCCCCTCCCCCAGCAGCCCCACCCTTCCACCCGCCGGTCCCACTGTGGGCCTGCAACTCTCTCCGAGCCTCCTAGCAGAGGGACCCATGGCGAGGCCACGGGGAGAACGTGGCCTAGGGTGACTGGATGCGTGCCCTTCCAGGTGGCCCCGGCCCAGCCCTCCTGGTCAGGGGAGGAACGATTATTGAGCACCTTGGCCTGGCCTACCCAGTGCCTCAGCCTACCCAAGTCTGTGGCAACCTTCAGGTGGGGGCTCGTGGGGAGTGAGAGTGGCTACACCCTGCCTGCACCAAACCCGGGCATAGTTAGTACTTGGACTCTGTCCTGGACCCCTGTGCCCAGCTGGATGGACAGAGGGTGAAGGTCCAGTCCGATGTCAGCACACATGCCCCTGTGAGTTCCCTGAGGGGCGGGGAAGGTATGGGTGGCTGGAGTGGTGGGGCAGGGCAATTCCTGTCGGGCTGGGACAGTGAGGGGTAGGGCACAAGGGCACCTGCTAGCTTGTCCTTGATGGTGTTTTAGAAGAAGGCTGGTCCTCAAATCAAGCACAGCTTCTTCTCAGCCTTCCTCCTCCTCCTCTGAGGCCTTGCCTGTGGGCAGGTGTGGGTGTGGGATGTATGCCAGACTGCCCTGTCCTGGCGCTAGGGCTCTTGGCAAAATGCCGGGGAGGGTCAGACCACTGTCTCAGATCCGGGAGCTGTGAGGGCAGCTCTCAGGGTGTGCACCTGCCCCGGCACCTGCTGAGGCCCCTGGGGCCCTCAGAGGTCTGTGCTTGGTCTGGTTGGAGCTCAACCAGACCAAGCACCCCTCCAGGTGCCCCGCAGGTCATGTCACCACTGGGATCATATGTCATGTTGGTCTGAAAATGAAGGGTGAAGAGTTCAAAGGCCACAGGGAGGGCCAGGTTTTGCAGGAATGAGGTGTGTGAAACACTGGGCCTTGTTTAGGAAGTGATCTCAGAGGGTCAGGGTCCTGTGCCACGATGGAGACCCGGCCACCTGTCTTGCCCCTGCCACTGGAGGCCGAGGTCTGAGGTGGCCTGAGGGAGGACGTGACTCAGAGAGGCCGCATGTGGGTGGAAACATCCCAGCTGCCTGGATCAGGGTCTAAAAGGCATCACAGGGAAAGGCTACTATCAAATTTTTAATAAAAGTGAAAAAGAATTATTTTAAGTGGGGAAAAGTAGCCCCAAATTACAACAATGTACCAGAGGGGAAAAGGAAAGAAAAGATCTTGCCAGCAGACAGCAGGCCACCCCTGGGTCATTCTCCAGCCTTCTGGGCCAGGCTCACCCACTGTGGTGTCTGTCCCCCCTTCAGGTACCGTGTCGTGGTCTCGTACCCGCCCCAGAGCGAGGCAGAGATAGAGCTGAAGGAGGGAGACATTGTCTTTGTGCACAAGAAGCGTGAGGACGGCTGGTACAAGGGGACCCTGCAGAGGAACGGTCGCACGGGCCTCTTCCCGGGCAGCTTCGTCGAGAGCTTCTGAGGACAAACTCTCCACACTCCACTCACCAGGGAGGAAGGCCTTCCGGGAAGCCCAAGGTGCAAGGAGAGGGCCACCACTCCCCAAGGTCTCAGGTCCCTTCCAAGGCCCCTGCAGGGGTGTGGAGGTCGTGCTTTCACCCCCAACCCCCAACCGAGAGCACATCTTGGGGTTGTTCTTGGATGAGATGCCTGCCACCCCATGTGAACGGTAGAGAAGTGAGTTAGGAGGAGGAAGATGCTCCCTGAGTCCCCTAGGTGGCTCCCCAAGGTGGCTCACTGTGTAAGGCTGCGTGCGGGGCACAGATGTCTTCACAGGCTGTCTGGGCGGCGGGTGGGGTCCAGATTGCTTCATCGCTCTCTTTATACCTCAGTCGCCTGCCACCTGCCCAGCCCCTGGGAAAGCCTGGCTGTGCGGCCTGCGGGGCTCCCAACGCTCCCATGGCTGGTCCCCGTCAGCACTGGGAACAGCACTTCTGTCGGCCACTGCCCTTCGCTTTGCTTCCTTCTCACATCTTTTTAATATAAAGCTACTAGACTTTATATATTTCTAATCGGTCATACATTGCCTATTTTCATACATCTGGTGCTGCCTTTTGTAATGACTTGGTTGAGTTTGAAAGAAAAAAAATGTCTGAGGAAACATCAAATGGGCATAATTTTTATATTTACTATATGAACTTTGGAGAATTTCGCAAAGCCCACATTCTCAACACCACAATGCCCTGAACCACGGGATAAGAGGGAATCCATTTAGGGGATTCAAGGGAGTTTGGAAAAAGCCAATTTCTTTCAACCTTTACCAAAGCCCAAAGCTCTGTCTAGACATTGTAATTTTTACTCAAGAACATGCAACTTCAGAAAAAGTGGCTATAATCGCCTTTTGTGTGGCAATGAAAAGGACATGAAAGTGGACCCTACCCTGGAAAAGCGGAATTTCCCTCTTATTGCTTTAGCAAGAGTGACAACAATTGGTTTTATCAAACTATGATTTCTAACTATTGAAATGTGCAGTTTTTACCCCAGTTCAGATGTAAGCCTCCACAATTTACAAGACCTGGTGAAGGTCTTGCCTTTTTATAATATACTAGAAGCCCGGTGTACAAAATTCGTGCATGGAGGGGGGTTCCTCAGCCCGGCCTGCACCCTCTCCAATTTGGGACCCCTCGGGGGATGGCCAACTGCTGGTTTAAACTGGCAGTCAGACATCCCTCTCTCAATCCGGGATGACTGGCTCCTAACTATTCACCTGCCTGCCTGCCTGATTGCCCCTATCCCCTCTGCCTGCCTGCCTGATCACCCCTAACCCCTCTGCCTGCTGGCCTGATTGCCCCTACCTTGCCCCCCTGCCAGCCTGATCACCCCTACCTTGCCCCCCTGCTGGCCTGATCGCCCCTACTTTGTCCCCCCTGCCTGCCCGATCACCCCTAACCTCTCTGCCTGCCAGCCTGATCGCCCCTAACTGCCCTCCCCTGCCACCCTGATCTCACTCCTAACTGCTTTCCCCTGCTGGCCTGATTGCCCCAAACTGCCTCTGCCTGCCTGATCACCCCTAACTGCCCTCCCCTGCCGGCCTGATCTCACCTCCAACTGCCCTCCTCTGCCGGCCTGATCTCACCCCCAACTGCCCTCCCCTGCCAGCCTGATTGCCCCTAACTGCCTCTGCCTCAGCCCACACCACCATGGCTTTGTCCGGAAGGAAGTCGGATGTCTGGAAGATGGCCGGTTGACCCGGTCTAATTAGCATATTACCCTTTCATTAGTATAGATAGATTACATAGGATAGGATTGCTTAAATGGGGGGGAAAGCCTTTTTCATCAGGAGAAGATGCTCTTGGCAGACATAAACACATAATCCCTATATCTGGACTAATAGCCAGCCATATGCACTATACTGCCAAACCGGTCATTAAAAACTTGAATCACTTTCTTACATCTTACACCAAACAGCTATTGCCCTTAAAACCCCTCCTCAGCCCCCACCTCAGGTTCTGCCTTCGCAGTTCACTCAGAGTAGGTTCTGATTGATTAATTTCTATCCCAGTCAGCGTCAAAAGCTCTGCCTTCTAGGCAGCCATTGGCTCCTCGCATTTCACCCAGATTTGGTTCTGATTGGTCGGTTTCTATGCCAGTCAGCATCTCAGGGCCTATCTCCAGGCCTGATCATAGAGGTGGGGCTGATCAGCAGCCGCCCCAGGCTGCTGGCAAGTGGGCTGAACTGACCTCTGGGAAAGAGAGAGAAGCTTGGCTGACCTCTGGGAAAGAGAGAGAGGCTTGGCTCCGTGCCTTGCCAGCAGCCCCTGTCACTGCTGATCAGCCCCGCCTCTCTCTCTCTCTGAGAGATCAGCAGTGCTTGCTCACCTGTTGTGCACACAACCTGGTGTTTGGTCGAGCCTTCAGTCATTTGGATGTTACGACCCTGGCTCTTTATATATATAGATAACTGCTTCCTTGTCTGGCAGTGTGAACCTGGTCTAGAGACTGGAGGTCCATGGGGTAGCAGGAGTGAGTCCTCTGCAGATGGGGGGCTGGGAGCTGGGAGGGGCCGGGGGAGAGGTGGAAGGGCAGCTCCAACCCTGGGCCCCCACAGGTGGGGTCCAGGACACAGCTCATCTCCACAGATGCTGCCTCCCAGAGCCCTGTCACAAGGCAGTCTTAAGAGACTCACACCTTAGGAATACATTCTTATCTGTTCAGAGTCACAACTTGTAAACTCTCTCTATACATTTTTACAGATCACTCAGGTTTAAATTAGGCTGAATAAATTAGCTCTCCCTGATTTTTAGGGATGCAACAAAATCCAGAAACCCATTCCCTCGCCTGGAGTGATGCCTCTGAAATACAAACACTTATTTTCAGAGTTCCTGTTTGGGGATGTGACTGGGATATTTGTTACTGCCAGGTGGCTACCATGCTGGTGGCAATGTTCCTATAGAAAGGCTCATTTCCTTGCTTGTAATAGATTGAATAGGCTTGAGAAAGTTCTTCTAAATCAAGGAAATAAATGCAGTTTAAATACAGGAATCCCTTGGCTCAAGTTAATGGCAACCATCAGTTGCCAACTTAGTTGCCTACCTTGCACATCAATCATGTGCATGCTTAAAATCATGTCATTGCCAAAAACATGCTGACTGAGACAGGCATTCTCCACTGAAACCAGAACTAACTCAAATTCCCACATAATAAGAAGAGGCTAAAAAAACAAACAAACAAACAAAAAAACTGACAGCAGTTATCATGCAACAGAATAGACTAACTTGGACCTTCTTTCCTTTCCTGCCACCACCCATACGGTGCTCTGGTTGATAGAAGTGCTGAGCAGCTCAGTGACTGTGGGGAAGCAGCAGCCATGGGGTCAGCACCCCTCACAGCAGTGTGTTTGCAAGGCATCAGCTGGCTCAGCTTGAGGCTGAGTCAGGGGTGGCCATTGGGACTGACTTGAGAAGTAATGCCCCCCAGCCAGGCATCCTCTCAGGAGGGGCTCTCAGGGCAAATGCCGGGCACTCAGAGGGCAGGCAGGTGCACCACAGGCCCCATGCTTTAGGCTGAGTGTTTTCAAACATGTTCAGTCAGACCCATCAGCCTTCATGACCATTTAAACTGCAGACAAGAGCGGGAGCAGGTTTAGACCCTTCCTTCAGGCCGTCTTGCCTCAAAGGACACACTCCTTCTGTTTTCTAAGGTGAAACAACACCTTGTCTGAAACCCTTACATTCCCTGCTGGCCCAGGGACTTACTCAACTTGGGTGTACAGTGGCATTTGGCAGCCAAGGTGACTTGCTTTGAGGAGCACAGTGGAGTCCACAGCCACCACTGAGGGAGGTCACCGAGGTGATGGGGACATTGGGCCACCAGAGGACCATGGGAGGGATGTGGTGAGACAGAGCTGGACAAGAGCCCCCTGATTCTAGTGCACCAAATAAGCTCAGTGGCCCAGCTGGGAATGATTTGTACTTTGCACAATTCACACACACACACCCTAATGGTTTTGTTATACACAAATGTCAGTGTGTGACTTCGGAAGAATTTACAGTGATGACAAACTATGATGCCGTGTTTCTGAGTCTTTAAATAAAAAATGGACATGGAGAGGTCTTGTGTCTGGGTGGTAGGAATAGCAAGGGTGGGGCAGGGGCCAAGAGGGCCTGAGCAGAAACACCAGCTTGGTAGGGGAACTGAGCAGGCACCACCTGTGTCCCCACTGGTGCACACTCCTGTCACCTCAGAGTGCTCCCTGGTGGGAGACATGGGGTCTGTGTCAGGGTGGGGGGTGTCGCTGTGTCGCTGAGGAGACGGAGGACGTCAGACAGCCAACCAAGCACACATGCCAGAGAACCACTGGCTGAGTGGCGAGAATCGAGCCACAGGCTGGCTGGGCATAAAGGACCCCAGCTCCTCCAGGGCTTGTGTGCCTGACAGGTCTGCTCCTGTGACTTCCTGCAGGTGACTCACATTCCTTTCTTGTGGGAAAGCTTTTCATGTCAGTAGTTATTCCTGGCAACCAGGAGCGGCTGGTATTGACCTCCCAGACTAGGAGTGGCTAGTGCTGATCTCCCAGACCAGCACTCTCACCACCCTGCTCTTGTCTGTCTGGCCCTTGGGGTGCCTGGGCTTTCTGCATCACAGGGTAGAGGGTGCCTCGAAGCCACCAACAGGAGGGACTTGAATGACTGCCAACCTCCAGAAAGGTGGGCCTGACCCAAATCGTCCAGACAGACTATTGCTGGGCTGAGAGCTGACACGTCAGGTGTTTTCTGAAATAGGCTTTCTCTGCCTGCTCAGGCACAGAAGTGCCCACATTCTTTGACAATCATATATATGCTTGAGCTGGAAAGAAGCTTAGCAAAGAACCATTTCACTCTTCTGTAAAATTTCAATGAACTTGTACAAGACCAGATAATGTATCATGAGTTATGGGTGAGGAGGATGGTGAGAAAGGAAGCATACCACAGGCTCACCTCCTCTCCCAACAAGACTGGTGAAAGATGCTCTTACCCTCACTTGCTACATGAGCAATCAAGGTTAGAAAAGGTTGAATTAATTGCTCCAGATCACATAGTTCATGGGATTCAAGTTCAAGACTACTTCTCCAAGTGCAAAGCTGGGTGCTAAACCTATGCCCTCTGTAGAGATAATATATCAAGCATGGGTGCATGAGCAGGGCCAGAGGGCACATGGACAGTGCCTGTCACAGTCTGACAGGACAGGGTGCCTGGCAGGCCAGCCCAGCAAGTCTGACTCTAGCGATGGACATGGTAGCTCCTCAGGGCCTGATGCCATTTTACATTCAAATCCCTTAACACACTCCCCGTGTTCGGAATCCATACTAATGAAACAGACAGGACCCATTTCCCTCTGCTGTTCTAACACCTGGGGTTATCCTCTGCTGGTTGGGGCAGCTCAACCTCTCAGCCTACGAAGCAGAGACATTTCCCATCACCCCCAGGGAGCTAGGGCTTTGGTGAGGCCTCGGTCCCTGGGAACTTTGTGGGCCAGGGCTGCCCCTCTGCCTCTAACACACACCCACAGGGGGCACAGTCACGCTGAGGGAGCACTGCGTCTTCTCTCCCCGGGGAGACTTGCAGTGGGCCAGCCCTTCACCGAAACTTCCCTCCCAAGGGCCAGGCTGGGTGCTGCGTGGTGAGCGATGAGAAGTGAGAGCATCCGGCTCCCAACGGAGCTGTGAAGACAGCGCACAATGGCCACGAATGGGCAGGCCAGTCTGAGAGAGATGCAGACAGAGCAGTCCTGTGAGGACTCCCAGTGAGGAAGCCAGCCCGGGAGGCCTCTCCATCATCTCTCCCTGTAGTGTGCCGGGACAGGGGGAGTGGGCCAGGGATTGGGGGTCTGAGATACTATCTAAAATCTTTTATTTACAAAGTGTCTTCACAAACACTATTTCACTTTGTCCATAAACACGGCCATTTTATAGGCGCAGAAGTAGAAACTTGGTAACGGCACTCATTAGCTCCGAGTTGCATGAGTGGCAGAGCCAAGGCATCTGGCTCCCAGTCTCCGGCTTTTCCTTGAATCAACACAAATCCTGGATTGATGTGGCAGCCAACACTCCCTCTGTCTGCACTAACCGCCTTCTGAGTTTCACAGACAGAGAAACAGAGGCACTGTGCCCAGGGCCTGGTGTAAGGCCAAGCCCCAGGGCGAGGTGGAGCTGTGGCTCACAGGGGCAGGGGCGCCATGGAGGGTGTTGCTGGAGGAGCCCTGCTGGGAGCCGTACCTGAGGGAGTGTACCTGGGCCTAGAGGGCAAGATGAGCAAGAGCATCCCAGGCTCCCTTCCGAGACCGAGACCGAGGTTAATGTCGCTCCTCTTGCTCAGACTCTGCATGTAGAGGCAGAACGGAGCCCCGCCCACAGCCTGTCCAGCTCATGGGAAGCACTGAGGCCCTAAACCCCTCCCTCCCCGAGCCAGTCCCAGCCCTGGCCTGTCTCACGGACCAGTCACCATCTCTGTGGGTCTTGTCAGGATCCTTACTGATTGAACATGTGGCTGGGGTTATCTTCTCATTTCTACTTGATGTTACACTTCCAAGTGGTTCTCTGAACTTCTCCAAGGAGGCCATACTCACCCACAAGAGAGTGAATCTTGGTCCTGTGAGTTGGAGGTGCCCTGATTCAGGTCAAGTTGTTGTCACCCTAACTCCCAGGCTGCCCAGCCATGCGGAGGCCTATCCCCTATGCAATTTTCTAGGCCTATCCTCTGTGCAAATTTTCCATTAGTCCATGGTGCTCGGAGCCTGTGCAGCCACCGGTCCTCTGAGCTGGTGCTGTGTTGACAGCTACATCAAGATCAACTGGCACGCTCTGGCACCCGAAGGACTGTGACAGAGTGTTACTAGTAAGGGCTCTTTCATTTGAAAATGTCAGAAAACAACTGGAATAAGTAAAATGGGAGATTCTTGATTCAAGTAATTGAAAAGCCAAGGGTAGTTGTCTGAGATGTGTGGAAATGATGGAAGTGACGACTGGAGAAACTACCCACATTGTACTAGTGGGAACTGGAGATACTGAACATCTTGCAATGTGTACAATAGTCCACACACTGAAGAATGCCTTGCCCAAATGCCAATGGTGCATCCATTAAGAAGCTGGTTCGGGTGAATCCAGGTACTCATATGCTGCTCTTAGGTATCTCTTGTCTTTGCTGTCCTCCATGTTGGCTCCTTTCTCAGGCAGGCTGTCCCCACATCACGGCAATATTGTCACCAGCAGGGTTAGGATGACTAGCAGCTTAGCTGTCCTTACAGAAGGCGATCTTCCCTTTCTCAGGGGTCCCAAGTCAAAATCTTGGGATTGATCCCCACAACTTCAGCTGACCTCCCCGACTCAGCTGTGTGACAGAGGGCAGCAGGGTGCCGACTGGTGGGGCCTTAAATAAAGGCCGTCCCTGAGCTGTCACCCACTCAGACCATAGGGACTGAGGATGGAGACGAGAGGGTGCTTTGTAGTGCTGGGAGCAAAACCGGAGGACAGGCGGCTGGCCAGGTCACAGCAGATGCCCACTCCCCAGGGCCACCTCCTCCCAGGACACTGCCCCCAGAAGCCCCCCAGTAAAGTCTGAGAAGACGGATCATCAGGTGTTCACTGGACCATATTTATGAAAATGAGATATGAAAACTGGATCTAGAAAATGTCCCACAGGAAGAATCAACAGACTTGAACATAATTATGAATGTGGAGAAAAAGTCTGAATGTGGAGGAGGTCATGTTCTTAATGTCCTAAAAAATAAAAAGATAAAAGCCAGGATACAGCAAGGAATTGTCCTGGAGGAAATCTATGCACCCATACTCCACCAGATGTTCCACGTGGGGGAGAACGCACATTGCTAGCACACTCACAGGGCCATGCGGGGCCCAGAGACAGGGGGCGGGAGGACAGAGTGTACGATCCGGAGGAGCAGGCCGGTGCAGAACAAGTAACTACAAACCCAAGGACAGTCTTTGGAAGCACAGGGCAGAGGGTCTGCCCACTCGGGACAAGATCTGACCTGCTTCCTGCCTGGAAATTCTTGGCAAAAGTGGGCAGTGTCCACACAGCGGTCCAGGAGCGCACTCCTGCCCAGGAGAAACCTGGGGACGTGGCCCATTGCATCAAGGCCATGGTAGGAGGTTCACTCCACATCTGTGTGCCTTCTCTCCAACCCTCACTTCTGTTTATTCATCACCAGCTATTTCCTGAGGTTCCTTGTGCCAGGCTCCAGGACCACAGATATGGATGGAGACAGAATGGCCTGCAGAGGTGCAAGCCTCTCTGAAGCTCAGAGTGGGGTCCTGGCAGGTCCGTCAGAGCATACCGTGCTCGGGGCTCTGAGAATGGAGGTGAACAGACCCCTGGTACCTGTATTAATCTTCTAGGGCTGCCATAACAAGGTGCCACAGACTGGGTGGCACAAACAACAAACATTTATTTCCTCACAGTTGGAGGCTGGAAATCTGCGATTAGGGGTTTGCAGAGGGCTTTATTCTGAGGCCTCTCTCCTTGGCTTACCTTCTCCCGGGTTATCTTCTCCCGGGATCGTCACGTCTTTCCTCAGTTCGCATATGTGCCCAATTTCCCTCTTCCTATGAGGCCACTGGTCATATTGAATTAGGGCTCACCCCCAATGACCTCATTTAACTTAATGACTTCTATAAGGACCCTATCTCCAAACACAATCACATTGTGAGGTACTGGGGACTAGGACGTCAACATATGAATTTGAGGAGATACAACCCAACCCATAGTAGTGACTATCCCATGGACACCACAATGCAATGAAGGCATCAAAACTTAAATTAAATAAAAGAACTAGACAGTAGCTCCCATGCAAATAATTATTGGAATGCAAGGTAAGAAGAAATCACGCAGAGAATCTCATCCACTTGTGGAGGGCAGCATGAGCCACTTTTATTTTATTTTATTTTATTTTATTTTATTTTATTTTATTTTTAGCATGGGCCACTTTTAGAGAGGGAACAGTCTATGCAAATTTCCAGAGGGGCCAGAGAGAGCCAGGTTACAACTAGGAGACCAGGAAGGGGAGAGGAGGGGAAGGAGAAAGGGCAGGGAAGCAGGGGCATCCTTCTAGGCCGAAGGCCAAAGGAAACCTTTACAGAGTTCTAAGATGGAGGCTGATGCAACCCTATCTGTATTTTATAGCTCCCTTTGCAGGAAGTATAGAGGGTGGCTGTGGGGAGCCAGTGAGGTAGCTGCTGCAGGGGCCCAGGGCGGTGCCAAGGCCTGGAGAGATGGCGCAGACCTGAAGGGCCTCCGGGATAAGCCAGTGTGGAGGCCAAGGTGAAAGGGAGTCTGTGTGAGATGTGGAGAGAGGGAGGGAGGGAGGGAGGGAGGGAGGGAGGGAGGGAGGGAGGGAGGGAGGGGCAGAAGGCTCAGGAAGGCTCCAAGCTGTGGGCCTATGAATTAGTTGGTGTTCTCCAGAGAAACAGAACCAACAGTAGATATATAGATCAACTAGGACATTTATTATGGGAATTGGCCCATATGGAGGCGAGAAGTCCCCAATCTGCCAAGTGCAAGCTGGAAACTCAGGAAAGCCCAGGAGTAATTCAGGCTGAGTGCAAAGGCCCACGACCCAGGACCTCTGATGTCTGAGGCAAGACAGACTCTCAGCGCCAGAAGGGTGAGTCACCTTCCTTTACCTTTTATTCTATCCAATCGCATGGAATGGATGAGGCCACTGGGGAGGGCGAGTTTGCTTTACTTAGTCACTAATTCAAATGCAAAACTCTTTCAGAACCATCTTCTCAAACACACCCAGAAAATGTGTTATCAGCTCGGTGGGCATCCCTCAGCCCAGGCAAGCTGACATAAAATTTACCAGCACAACTATCAGCCCATCAGGACTCCCGGTTCAGCAGGCCCCAGGGGATCACTGGGTTGCCCGCTGCCAGAAGATGCTCTGATGAGAGCCTTGCTCCTTTACTGAATGAGAGGCCAGCCTCCATCCTTGCCCTCTGCCACTAGCAGCCACTCATCTGGGTCACACTTTGGCCCAGATACCAATGGTGGTCAAGGGCTTCATTCTTTTTCTGGCTGGACCAGAGTTCCTAAGCGCCCACCAGCCCTTGTGAACAAGGCAGCCAGCACAGCCTGCACAGTGGCCCCTGCGGTGTCCTGGGTGACACCCTCCTCGCCATCCCAGCCTCTCCCAGCTGACCAGGAGCCAGGCTCCTCTGCCAAGAGCAGTCAGGGGCAGCACTTCTCCCACAGGCAAGCCAACGGTGCTCCATACTGATGGTACAGCTGTGCGAACTGAGTGCAAGGCAGAGTGAGATAGTGGCCGTGAGGGACGCAGACGAGAGCAACTGTAGAGAACAGCTCCCTGCGAAAAGCATGCAGCCTGAGCCCTGGGATTCTGCAGCGTCCTCATTCATGACGACAGACAGCAAGAGTGTGTGGAGCAGTAAGCAGTGCTCACTCTGCTCAGCCATGCTGAGTGCCTCGCCCACGTTGTCTTACTATCTTCACATTGGCCCTAGGAGGCAGAAACCGCTACCATGCTCATTTCACAGGGGGAAACCAAGGAAGAGAGCCCTTAAGCAACTAGCCTCAGGAGCAGCTGGGACTCAATCCTGGGGAATGTTGCTCTCCAGACCGCATTCCTGACCCAGGGAGGCCTGTCTGGGTTGCCTTTGGCAACATCCCCATATACGCCACACAGCTGCGTACCATTTTAACTGGGGAAACCTGCACGTGACTTTGCTCCCTGAAGCCTGATTCAAAACTGGAGGATAGTGTTCCCCATAGCCACAGTCGGTTTTCGGCTTTCCCTCTGTGGCCTTTGATGATGGTGACCCAGATCCCTGTATGCCACTTGCCCCCACTCAGATGGAAACCAACTCTATGAGTCAAACAGAACAAAAAGCCCCTGCCCATAGGTGTGCCTCTGCCCCATGCCCACAGGCAGGGGTTTGGTGGCCTTGGGCAGTGTCCCTGTAGCCAGGCTGGGAGGAACTGTTCACTGTGCCTGGAGCAGCCTGCATCAAATGGTGAGGAACTCAGGCCAGTGTCCACTCTGCCAGGCTCGGGGCTGAGGCCGGGCTCCCGCTCCCACAGGGAGTGGGGCCTGAGGGAGGGGAAAGGGAGGAAAAGAAGCCTGGGAGTCAGGGGCCAGGTTCTAGCCCCGCATGTGCCTCCAGCAGGCTTTTCGACCCTGGGTGACGTTGGGGCTAGGGCCCCTCACCTTCTATTCAATTCTCTACCAAACTGACCAACCACATCCTGATCGATAGCCTCCTGTATGTCAGTGCCTGCTTCCCGCCCCCCACATCGGAAAGGTGACCAGAAAGGTTCACACACACTGAAAAACTGCCCTGCTTGAAGCATTTCCACCAGACAGTCCCAGACTGGCACAAGGTACCCACGCTCACCCCATCACTGGCTTGCAGACCAGCTGGGGTGGCTGAGGCCACATGACCACTGCTGTCACCAGAACACTAGATAGGAAGCTCCCACAGGCTGCCCGGCTTGGCCAGGACATAGGACAGAGTCTGGGTCCTCAGAGCCAAGGGCAGAGGAAAGAACTAAACCTATTGCAGGCAGCAGGCCTTGATCCGAAGCCCAGATTCATGAACCATTTCATTGTCCCTGGCCACGCTACCTGACTTGCTGCCAAGCCTGGCTGAAACACACAAGAAGGCTCTGGGGCGCCATCAACATATTAACCAATTTTAGGTGAGACTGTCCTGCCCTCTGTCCCTTCTTCTGCTGCATTTGGCTCCATGAGGCACTCTCTCCTTCTCAGACTGAAGACCTCTCTACTCCTCCTGCAACTGGGCTCCTCCCCTCACTCCTGCTGCAACTGGGCTCCCCCCTCACTCCTGCCCTGCAGCTGGGCTCTCCCCTCACTCCTGCCCTGCAGCTGGGCTCTCCCCTCACTCCTGCCCTGCAGCTGGGCTCTCCCCTCACTCCTGCCCTGCAGCTGGGCTCCCCCCTCACTCCTGTCCTGCAGCTGAGCTCCTCCCCTCACTCCTACCCTGCAGCTGGGCTCCCCCCCTCACTCCTGCTCTGCAGCTGAGCTCCTCCCCTCACTCCTACCCTGCAGCTGGGCTCCCCCCTCACTCCTGCCCTGCAGCTGGGCTCCCCCCCTCACTCCTGCCCTGCAGCTGAGCTCCTCCCCTCACTCCTGCCCCGCAGCTGGGCTCCTCTCTGATGAGTGCCCTGTAGGCCTCATGTGCTCCTGTAGTCTGAAATGCCTCCTGTGACTGATGGGCTAGCAGGCTGGGGCCTCCACCTCCCTTCCCCCAAGCCGAGATGCAGAATCTGATTGCTGGCTGGATACATCCACTCTACTTGCCACAGACACCCCTGCACATCCTGAGGTGAACATCTCCTGGGACCTCCCTTTACATCTCAGTTGGTGGGACCCAGGCAGAGCCAGGGACTGCCCTCTACATATCCTTTGTTCTCCCTAATATCCAGCCAGTTTGCACCTTCTAACTCACGGCCCACCCCATCTTTCTGCCCCATCCTGATGTGCTCTGGTACAGGTAAAGTCTGTTTCATCTGGCTAGAGACTTACTATTACTCCTGCTCACGCTCTCACCTGGTCCGCTGCAGTCACCCTCTCCCCAGTGTTGTTATCTTCACCCTGTATCTCCTGCCAAGTGTTTTTCAAGAATCCTTGCCTGGAGGGGCTGGGCTGAGCTGAGGCAGGAGCAGATGTGCTGGGCTCTGTGGGAGATGAGTTAGTTGCAGAGGCTAATTAAGAAAGTGATAAAAATAAAACCATAAAAAAAGAAGAAGAAAAAAAGCAACAGTGAGAAGCTTGACCTGTGGGCGGGGCACCCAGAGAATTCCAGGCCCCTCTCTGACTTCCCAGCTCCTGGGTGCAACCATCTCTCTGAGGACCTCCACCCAGGAGTGCCCCTGAGACCATACCTGCTCACAAGACCCCCAGCAGCTCCACCTCTGCCTTTTCCTGAGCCACAAGCAAGATGGCTGTCTGCTTCTTGAAAGCTAAATAACCTTCTAGGCCCACCCTCAAATCTTCTAGGCCCACCTTTACTTTAGCTGTTGCCAAGGCAACCAGCTTTAGTGAGTGTCACCTGACTGCCCCTCCCTTTGTGTCCTGGGGCTTTTCTGTCACCCCAGCCAGCAAACCTGCACCTGCCCAGCACTTACACATCAGAAAGGCTGCACCAGGGGGGGAAAAGATGGTGACTGGCAAGAAGGTAGGGAGGGAGTGTGTGTGAGAGAGTGAGGGAGCGATAGAGGAGCATGTGGACGTGTGTGATGTGTGTGTGTATGAGCTAGGGACAGGTAGATCCTGCAGGTCTTCCAGGGGCTGCCAAACCGGGCAGTCTTAGATGGCAAAACCCCGCTGCCACCGCAAACACTCCAGGGTAGACACCACCGGCACAGAGACCACACCATCTTGAAGAACAGAACTGCTTGAGACTAGGATCTTAGCCTTGCCACCACCCAGTCTGGTCTCAGATGCAAACCGGGACCCTGCAGCCACTCGGGACAAAGACCTGCGACCACAGCTGCAGACCCATGGACACCAAGACTCCAGGCATCTGGGCTCTGGATTTCTGTGAGTCACAGAGCCCATCCCCCTCCCCGCAGGCCCGCTGCAGCGGCATAGGAACTGCCAGACCCGCTCCGTGCAAGCAGGCCTTCTGCCCACACAGGGTCGTAAGCAGGCCTCCTGCCCACACAGGGCAGCTGTGCTACCATGAGCCTGGGCACGTGGACATGGGGAGCTTGTTTCCTGCAGCACGCACTCGCGCAACCTGACCCCACGCCCATACAGGAAGGCTGCGCTACCTGACTTTGAGCCTGGGCACACGGACATAGGGAGTCTGTTTCCTACAGTGTGCACTTGCACGACCAGACCCCAGGCCCACACAGGGCAGCTGTGCCGCCTGACTTTGATTCTGGGCGAGCACACATGGAAGGCTGTTTCCTGCAGCTCAGGAGTGGACCTCCCGCTGACACAGGGAGGCTGTGCAACCCGGTCCCCCAAGCAGACCGGGGACCCCAAAGATGTGGGCCAATAGGCCCTCGGCCAGTGCAGGAGTCAGTGTCTTCTCCAAACTTCCCAGGGAGGTAACATGCCAAGGTTAAGCAGCACTGCTCTCTGCGTTTCAGGAAACAGCCTGGCCATCGGCAGGCCTGCACCAGGGCAGCTAACACATAGCCTGGTGAGAATGAGGGCGAGGAAGAGCACTTCAGAACGGGCTGCGTGAATTTGAGCTCCATTAATGAATTGCAGGTTGCCAGTTTAAAGTGCTGACAGGAACACACACATGCACGTGTAAATGAGCTGTCACAGACGTTTTTGCTGTAATTGACCTACACCTCTCAGACATTTGCTTGTTTAACATCTTCCCAAGGACAGGCAGCCCTGGGTCATTTTTATGGCTGCTCATTCCAGCTTCTTCAGCCTCTATTTTTCACAAAGCTTTATTGAACATCTCCTCTGGGCAAAGCGCTAGAGACTCACCATGGTAAAATGCCATCTGTCCCTAAGGTGCTCGGACTGGGGCTCTCTTGGGTCTGAGTGCTGCCGCCCTGCCACCGGGAGTACCAGTCTTCCTCTGAACGCCTCACTGGGCCCCATCGTGAGCAGGACAGGTCCCTGCTGTCTGATGCCATGAGGGAGCCTGTCTTCTGAGAGACTCCCCTACATCATGCAAGAGCTGTAGCCCCGGCCAGGGCCTCTGAGAGAGACCTGAGGCAGGGGCTGAGCTGGCAAGCATGGCTCCTCCTGAGGAAGCTAAAAGGCTAATGCCAATGTAACCCTGATATTTTTTTTTGGGGGGGGGGAGGTAATGGGGGCTAGCAATCTGAATCCATGGCAGCAAGCCCAGTGTACATTCTTGATAACCTATAATTAAGTTACTACCTCTTTCCCAGAAACTGGTCTTGCAGAGGCCATAAAACTGAACAGTGCACTGCCCCGGAGGGAGGGTTATTAATGCTGGTGCCAGGCCAAACCATCAGATATGGCCTGGAGACCCCCAACACCTGGGGGTCTTCTTGCAAAGCCCGTGAAAAGGACCAGAAGCATAATCCATGTTTGCGGGACAAAGACCACAGGGAGATATAAAAGAGAAGCCCCCTGCATGTTACTTTACTCAGATTTGGGAAGTTATTCCTATGAGTCTGCTGGCGTATTAAACAGTGTAACTCCTTTTCTCTAAAAGCATTGCTTGGTTTTTCTTTGGTCTTCTGCAACACTCCAAGATAGGCAGGAGCTGCCCTCGACAGGCCCCTGAATCAGAGCGATTTCACCTTTAAGGGGCTGCTTTAGAGTTTGACAAAATATGCCAAGAGCCTTGAAGTGTTCATACTCTTTGGTCCTTTGGGAAATCTAACCAAGAAAATAATCAGAAATCCAAACAAAAAATTACATCAAAGGCTTTGCAGTCAAGATAGTGAAGTAGGTAAATGCTGTGCTTACCTCCTCCCATGACCCCAGCAAAATGAAAGCTAAATTACAGAACAGCCGCTCTGAGAACCACCTGCAGACCAGCTTAACAGAAGTCCTGTAACCAAGGATGGAGGTGATATGGGAATTCTTGGACTGGAACACATGGTGTTCCTCTGGGCAGGATGATTCCCCGGATTCTTTGTCCGTAGGAGTCGAAGAATGAATCCACGGACGGAAGATGGTATAGCAAAGGTGGAAATTTATTGAATAACAAGTACAGACTCCCACGTGGGGAGGGGGAAAGAATCTCACAACACAGACTCCCATGTGGGGAGGGGAAAGAGTCCCACTGCGTTCTTTTCTCCCGGTTTATAAAGGCTGCCGTTTTTGTGCCTCAATATCCCCTCTGATTGGCCACTATTTCCCTTTGATTTGGTCACTCTAGCAACTCCTGAGCTGAAAGGTCAAACCTCGCATGGGAAGGACGTGTGAGGCCTTCCTTTATTTTGTAAATATAGACCTTTGGCTATTCCCAGTTCCCTTATCTTATGGAAACGTAACTGCTGCCTCTCCCAACTTTCTTGTCTTATGGAAATGTAACTTCTGCTGGCTGCCTGATTCCTGTCTTATGGAAATGTAACCTTTTGCAACTCTGTAGCCCTGTGTTTTTCCATGGACCCCCTTAATTTTAAAAAATTTCTGAACCTGCCTTTTTCTCCCTTAAAAATTCCTATTTCGGAGGGGAGAAGCCATGTGGAGACTGGCAGGATGGGCAGAGACTTGAACAGTCTGGTACCACACCCCCTTATGGTAGTTAAGGAGGATATCTCACCTGCAGAGGTGCCCCTTGAGGAGTGAGGGTCCCAGCTCCACACTGAGATCCCCAACCCAGAGCACCAGTGCCAGGAAGAGGAGTCTCCACAATAGCTGGCTCTGAAAATCAGCAGGGACTCAGTCCGGGTGAGACGTGGGCTGCTGTAGACCCAGGTGTCCTCTCTAAAGGCCTGAGCACAGACTCACTTGCTCACAAACACTCACCTTAGCTCCAGTGCTGGGACAGCAGCTCAAAAAGTGCCAGGGACATCCAGAGAAGAACTGAATTGTCCGGCTGCAGGGCGAGGGCTGGGGGGCAGCTGTCTTAGACACTGAATGTGGGCAGGTTCCATTGTTCCTTTGTTGAGACCTCCCCACACATAGCTGACAGGCGCAGGTGGGAGCCAAATCTGAGTCTCCATTTGTTATGACAGAAATCAGGTAGGCGGGAAGTGACAAACCATATGCACTCAAAGGTTCAGAAAAGGACTGTTTATTCCACACCGGTGCTGGCCCAGCAGAGTTGCCTCCAAAGGCTGAGCCCCAAATGCAGTGGAGTTTTGCCTTATATGCCCCTGGGTTTTTTGTCTCCCATTTATGGCATACATACATACACATTCTAAACATTCTTTTTACGTTACATGCTAAGCTTCTGGGTATTCTGAAGGACTCTCTATACGCATGGCAGTTTGGGCAGTTGGCTGATGCAAGAAGCAAGCGAGATTACAGAAACTGAGGCATGGTTATGGTGGTGCAAGCAAGGAGGGGGTTTGCCATCTCACATTCACTTGCCTAACACTGTTCCACCCACTTATGCACCCCACCCGCCTCTTTCAGTGGCTATTCCACACTGTGGCTGGCCTTGGTCCATGCTTCTGACTTTCCTAAAACCTCTCAGATGTTCTCAAACCCCAAACAAGCAGTGGCTGGCCTTGGTGAACGCTGTGCCCCCTGCGAAGGAGACCAAGGCTGGCACTAGTGGCAGCTGGCCTTGGTTCACAGTGTAACCACTCCCAGGTGCCTCCAAGCCCCGCACAGACAGCTACCAACTGCACATCACTTTGTAGCTCATATGGGTGGCCCTGAGCCAGGTAAAGAGAGTAGCCAACCTGGGCCTGCACTGGAGTCCCTCCAAAGAGGTTTCACAATCAACCCACCTGGTGGCAGGCTTCAGAATACACCAGAGCACCACCCAATTAGTGGCACAAATGACATACCTATAGGCACCAGATATGTAACCGGACAAACAATGGGTCCAGGCTGCCTGTCACTACTCGAGCCAATTAAGCAGAGACAGGGTTGAATCATATATGAGCATTTATTCCAATACTAGAGGCCCAGTGTATGATTAAATCATGCACGTGTAGGGTCCCCTACATGCTTTCGCTTTCGATCACGGGGGAGCTGGGTACCTGTCCGCTGGTGCACCAGGCCTTTCAGAAGTCTCCGGCGCGGCGAAGGCTTCTGAAAGGCCTGGTGCCTGAGCAGACAGGCACCCAGCTCCCACGCTTTTGCTTTCGATTGCGGGGGAGCTGGGTGCCTGTCCGCTGGTGCACCAGGCCTTTCAGAAGCCTCTGGCGTGGCGAAGGCTTCTGAAAGGCCTGGTGTCTGAGCGGACAGGCACCCAGCTTCCACACTTTCGCTTTTGATCACGGGGGAGCTGGGTGCCTGTCCGCTAGTGCACCAGGCCCTTCAGAAGCCTCCTCCGCACCTGGTGCTGGAGCGGAAAGGCACCCAGCACCCCGCTTTTGATGGTCCGCGCGGCGGGATGTGGGCTCGCTGCCCCAGAGGCCCCTTCTGTGCTGCAGCACAGCCATGGCGCAGACGCTGAGCTCGCGCCGCTGCTGGCGACGCAAGCTCAGCGTCCCGCCGGCCCAATCAGCCACCCCAGCCACCCCGAGTCCCGCCCCGCCGCGCCTCCTGGCCAATCGTGGACATAGCGAAGGTACGGTCAATTTGCATATTTGTCTATTATTAGGTAGGATTGCTGGCAATATGGGAGAGCAGCAGGTCAGCCACAGAAATCTGCTCTGCACCCCACCATAAGCCAGCTGCTTATTTACACTAATAAAAGAGAAATATGCAAATTGACCGTACCTCCGTGATGCCCACAGCCAATCAGGTGTGAGTATGCAAATTAACCCAACAAAGATGGTGGGTTAATTTCCATACGCAGGCACAGAGCGAAGACTGAAGGCTCCAGCCCAAGTGAAGACTGAAGACTGAAGACGACTGAAGACTGAAGAGGCTTGGCTTCTCTGCTGCAGCCGGAGCGGAGAAGCCTCAAGGCTTGGCTTCTCCGCTGCGGCCAGAGAGAAGGCCTGGGTCCTGGAGGAAAACTGGTGCCGGCAGCCAGGGAAAGGAAGGCCTATTGCACAAATCTTCGTGCAACAGGCCTTTAGTATAAGTAGAACTACAAAGGAAAAATAGGCAAAAGGACAGTTTACAGATATGCAAAAGGACTAGGGGTCTTCAAAGGGTTTAGTGATAAGCAAGGGCTGGGGTTACATGGGGAAATAGCCAAAGGGAGTGCCAGATGGGCAGTTAACAGGTAAACAGGCTGGAGTTTTGCAAAGGCCTGCAGGTATGCAAAAGGGCTGGGGGGATCTTCAAAGGGCTGGCAATTCTGATTTCTGTAACAAACCTGTTAATCTTTCCATGATAACAGGCAGCTCCAAATGGGGAGGAAGGGCTGCATCTCCAGGTCAGCTCCAGCCAGGGTAGAATGTGCCTTCTTTAATCAGAATCACGGTTAACAGAGCATGATTAATATTTCTTACAATACTAGTGGGTTCCCCAACATTCTATTTCTGCTCCCTTTCAGTGGCAGGCTTCAGAATACACCAGAGCACCACCCAATTAGTGCCACAAATTACACACCCACAGGCACCAGAGGCTTGCTAAAGCAAAAAGGGAGTATCTCCCACACAACAGCTTATTCGCTGTAGTCACAGCCAGTCAGCCCAAGGTTAACCTCACCCACTGACCAAGGAAGTAAAAGACCTGTATAAGGAAAAATATAAGACATGGCAGAAAGAAAATGAAGAAGTTAGAAATAAATGGAAGCATATAGCATGTTCACGGATTGGAAGAATCAACATAATTAAAATTTCCATACTACCCAAAGCAATCTAAAGATTCAATGTAATCCATATAAAAATAATAATGACATATTTTACAGAGCTTGAACAAATAATTCTAAAATATATATGGAATAACAAAAGTCCCTGAATAGCCAAAGCAATCTTGAGGAAGAACAAAGTTGAAGGTATAATCCCATCTGATATCAAACTATATTACAAGGCTATATTAATAAAAAACAGCATGGTGCTGGCATAAAAACAGACACATAAATCAATGGAAGAAAATAAAGAACTCATAAATAAATCCACAACTATGTGGTCAATTAATCTATGAAAAGGAGGCAAGAACATACAATGGGGTAAAGACAGTCTCTTCAATAAATGGTGTTTGGGAAATTGGACAGATACATGCAAAAAATGAAATTAGACCACTTTCTTTTGCCACATACAGGAATAAACTCACATGGATGCAAGACTTAAATATAAGACCGAAAGCCATGAACCTCCTTGAAGAAAACGTAGGCAGGGAACTCTTAGTAACATTGCTTTGGCTAAGTCTCCTCAGGCAAGAGAAACAAACACACAAAAACCAAATAAACAAGTAGGACTACATCAAACTACAAAGTTTTTGCACAGCAAGGGAAACCATCAACAAAAAAGATAAGATGACCTACTGAATGTGAGAACACATTCACCAATGATACATCTGATAAGGAGTTAATATCCAAAATTTATAAAGAACTCAACATCAGAAAATCAAATAATCCAATTAAAAAGTAGAAAAAAAGAGCCTAGCCAGTATGGCTCAGTGGTTGAACATCGACCCATGAACCAAGAGGAAACCAGTTCCGTTCCTGGTTGGGGTGCATGCCCACATTGTGGGCTCAATCCCCAGTAGGGGTATACAGGAGGCAGCTGATCGATGTTTCTATCTTTCTATCCCACACCTTCCTCTCTCACTAAAATCAATAAAAATATTTAAAAAAAAGAAGAAGATGAAGATCATTCAGACACTTTTCCAAAGAGGAAATATAGATGGCCAACAGGTACATGAAAAGATGCTCAACATTACTAATCATTAGAGAAAGACAAATCATAACCACAATGAGATACTACCTCATACCTGTCAGAATGGCTATCACCAATAATTCAACAAACAAGTGCTAGTGAGGATGTGGATAAAAGGGAACCCTCGTGTACTGCTGGTGGGAATGCAACTGGTACACTGGAATACAGACTGGAACCCTCATGCGCTGCTGGTGGGAATGCAGCCACTGTGGGAAACAGTATGGAGTTTCCTCAAAAAATTAAAAATGGAACTTCCATTTAACCCAGTAATCCCACTTCTAGGAATATATACCAAGAAGTCAGAAACACCAATCAGAAAGGACATATACACTCCTATGTTCACAGCTGCACAATTTACAATAAATAAGATTTGGAAACACCCTAAGTGCCCATCAGCAGATGGGTGGATAAAAAAACTGAAAACTGTGGTACATCTACACAAAGGAATATTATGCTGCTATAAAAAAGAAGGAACTCTTTACCATTTGCGACAGCATGGATGGACCTGGAGAGCATTATGCCAAGCAAAATAAGGCAGTCAGAGAAAGATAAAATATTACATGCTCTCACTCATTTATAAAATACTAGAGGCCCGGTGCACAAAATTCGTGCACAGGGGCGGGGGTGTGTGTCCCTCAGCCCAGCCTACACCCTCTCCAATCTGGGATCCCTAGAGGGATGTCCGACTGCCCTTTTAGGCCCGGATGTCCGACTGCCCTTTTAGGGGACATCCAGGCCTAAAAGGGCAGTCGGACATCCCTCTCACAATCCAGGACTGCTGGCTCCCAACTGCTCGCCTGCCTGCCTTCCTGATTTCCCCTAACTACTTCTGCCTGCCAGCCTGATCACCCCCTAACCACTCAAATCCAGCCTGATTGATGTCTAACTGCTCCCCTGCCAGCCTGTTTGCCCCCAACTTCCCTCCTCTGCTAGCCTGGTCACCCTTAACTGCCCTCCCCTGCAGGCTTGATCGCCTCCAACTGCCCTCCCTTGCAGGCCTGGTGCCTCCCAACTGCCCTCCCCTGCTGGCCATCTTGTGGTGGCCATCTTGTGTCCACCTGGGGGCAGGATCTTTGACCACATGGGGGCATCCATATTGTGTGTTGGAGTCATGGTCAATCTACATATTACTCTTTTATTAGATAGGATAATGTACAACATAAACTGATGAACAAAAATAGAGCCCAAGGAAAAAATATTTTATAATATAATAGAAGTAACCCTGTTATTTGCAGATTTTTAATATTTCCTACAACTTTTGTGATATTATACTATGTTAGTGCAGTTTTAGTAATATTATTATATTTAAAATCATTTTTCTTGAAATATTAATATTTATTGCATATAACATTATTATATTTAAAATTATTTTTCTTGAAATATTAATGTTTATTGCATGTAAATGGCTAATTATTTTGTATCTACAATCTGGTAATAGATTATTTTGTATATTGTAAATAAACAAATAAATAAATAATGAAATTGCTGTATGACTCAGCAATTCCACTTCTAGGTATATATTCAAAGAAACCTGAAACACTAATTTGAAAGAATATATGTTCTTTCAAGCCCTCATGTTCCTTGCAGCATTATTTATAAAAGTTGAGATATATGGAAGCAATCTAAGTGCCCATCACTAGATGAGTGGATAAAAATGTTGTGATACATATATACAATGGAATATTACTTGGTCATAAAAAGGAATGAAATCTTACCATTTGCAACAACATAGATGGGCCTAGGCGGTATTTGCTAAGTGAAATAAGTCTGACAGAGAAAGACATATACCATATGATTTCATTTATATGTGGAATCTAAAATAAATGAATAAACAAAGTAAATAAACTCATAGGCTCAGAGAATTAACTAATAGATGCCAGAAGGGAGAGGGTGAGTTGCTGGATGAAAAATGAAGGAATTAAGGAGTGCAAAGTGGCAGTCACAAAATAGTCATGGGGTTGTAAAGTACAGCATAGGGAATCCTATCTAATAATAGACAAATATGCAAATTGACCATACCTCCGACACACCCACAAGCCATGCCCACAAGCCACGCCCACCATCCAATCGGAGTGAGTATGCAAATTAACCCAAACCAAGATGGCTACAGCCACAGAGAGCAAGGTTTCCCAGGTAACAGAGGAAGCCAAGCTTTCCATATACATTGCAGGCCTAAGCCTCCACTCAAGCTACAAAGTTTCAATTATAGAAGGTAAACAAATTCAAACAAATGGCGGCAGAATGGAGCTTGAGAGAGCAGGCCAGGTTTGCCGCCAGCAACAAGGGAAGCAAAGCTTTCCACACACCCTGGCCAGGCCCACCCGCTTCAGGCAACAAAGTTTCAATTATAACCCCAACACAAATGGCTGCGGGCCTCGGAGGGAGCCCCAGGCTTGGCTCTGCTCCAGGCTACAAAGTTTCAATTGTAGAAGGAAAATATATTCCAGATACCAGGGCCTCCGCAATCAGGAAGGCAGGCAGGCAAGCAGTTGGGAGCCAGCAGTCCTGGATTGTGAGAGAGATGTCCGACTGCTCATTTAGGCCTGATCCCTGGGATCGGGCCTAAACGGGCAGTCAGACATCCCTTGAGGGGTCCCAGATTGGAGAGGGTACAGGCTGGGCTGAGGGACAACCCCCCTCCGTGCATGAATTTCGTGCACCGGACCTCTAGTCTATATATATAAAAAGGCAGTGACCATGACAACCGAAATGACCATTCGACTGGTCACCATGCAGTGCTAGCATAGATGTACAGTCACAGGTAAAGTCTATGAGTGAACTAAGAATGAACAAGACAAATGCTTGCCTTCACGGAGCTCACACTGTAAGGAGATTAGGTCAGGGATGAGAATTCGAAATTGCCACCAGCACAGACCTGAGGTGCCGCTTCTCAGAGCGACCAGAGATACACCCGGTAGCGGACTGGGGACATGACTGAAGGGCTGGCACCAATGTGAAGTTAGGGCCATTCTGGATTTCCCAGAGGAGCCAATGACTGCCTAGGAGGCGGAGCTTTTGATTCTGACTGGCATAGAAACTGACCAATCAGAACCTAATCTGGGTGAACTGCAAAAGTAGAACCTAAGGTGGGGACTGAGGAGGGGTTTTAAGGGCAACAGCTGTTTGGTGTAAGGTGTAAGAAAGCGGTTCAATTTTTTAATGACTAGTTTGGCAGTATAGTGCGTATGGCTGGCTATCAGTCCAGATATAGGGATTATGTGTTTATGTATGCCAAGAGCATCTCCTCCTGCTGAAAAAGGCTTTCTCCCCCCCCCCCCCATTTAAGCAATCCTATCCTATATAATCTATCTATACTAATAAAAGTGTAATATGCTAATTAGACTGGGTCAACTGGCCATCTTCTGGACATCCAACTTCCTTCCAGACAAAGCCATGGTGGTGGGGGCCGAGGCAGAGGCAGTTAGGGGTGATCAAGCTGGCAGGGGAGAGCATTTAGGGGTGAGATCAGGCTGGCAGGGGTTAGGGGCAATTAGGCTGGCAGGGAAGGGCAATTGGGGGCAAATTGGCCTGCGGGGGAGGGCAGTTGGGGGCAACCAGGCTGGCAGGGGAGGGCAGTTGAGGATGACCAGGCTGGCAGGGGAGGGTAGTTGGGGGCATTAGGCAGGCAGGAAGGTGAGTGGTTAGGAGCCAGTGGTCCTGGATTGTGAGAGGGATGTCTGACTGCCGGCAGGGATCAGGCCTAAACCAGCAGTCAGACATCCCCCGAGGGGTCCCGGATTGGAGAGGGTGCAGGCCAGGCTGAGGGACACCACCCCCCATGCATGAATTTTGTGCATCAGGCCTCTAGTATACTCAATAATATTGTAATAACTATCTGTTAGAGTTATTGAGGGATCACTTTGTAAGTTGAATAAATGTCTGAACACTATGCTGTACACCTGAAACTGATATAATATTGAATGTCCACTGTAATTGAAAGAAAAAATTTTCAGGATATTTGCTGAACCATTACCTGTAATAGTAAAAAATGATAAGGAGATTAACTGCCCAACCACAGGAAATTGTTTATCTCATCTATGGTGTGTGAGAGTATTGGGCATCTGCTGCACATGGTGTATGTGGGTGCGGGGTTGGAGATATAATAGTAGGTGAACAAGCAGAGAAAATCTGATATGCTGATAGAAAAAATCATGTTTAGAGCATAATAAATGGAAGACATATGTCAAAATTTTCACTCTGGACTTGGGGAGTACTTTTGGTTTTCATTTTCTTTTTGATTGTTTTTAACTATTTTCTGTAGTAAGTTCTTCCCTGAATTATAATCCTCTCTAATAAAATGGTAATATGCAAATTAACCATCACTCCGCTACATAAGCCACGCCCACCAGCCAAGCCACGCCCACCAGCCAATCAGGGTGAGTATGCAAATTAACCCCAATCCAAGAAGGCTACAGCCACAGTGAGCATGGTTTCCTAGGTAACAGAGCAAGCCAAGCTTTCCCTAGCCGTTGCAGGCCTAAGCCTCCACTCAAGCTACAAAGTTTCAATTATAGAAGGTAAACAAATTCAAACAAATGGCGGCAGAATGGAGCTTGAGAGAGCAGGCCAGGGTTGCCGCTGGCAACAGGGGAAGCAAAGCTTTCCGCACACCCTGGCCGGGCTCACCCGCTTAAGGCTACAAAGTTTCAATTGTAGAAGGTGAATTAACTGCCACAGAGATGGCTGCCGCCCCGGAGGGAGCAGCAGGCTTGGCTCCGCCCCAGGCTACAAAGTTTCAATTGTAGAAGGAAAATAAATTCCAGATACCAGGGCCTCCCCTTGGGTTGCCAGGGGGCGTGGCCGGCCTGCAAACCACCACAGGCCCCTCGCTCAGGCCGCTCCACGCCCCAAGGGAACCCCACCCTGATCCGGGACACCCTTCAGGGCAAACCAGCTGGCCCCCACCCGTGCACCAGGCCTCTATCCTATCTAATAAAAGAGTAATATACAGATTGGTCATCACTGCAACACACAATATAGCTGCCCCCATGTGGTCAAAGATCCTGCCCCCATGTGGACACAAGATGGCCACCACAAGATGGCCAGCAGGAGAGAGCAGTTGGGAGGCACCCGGCCTGCAAGGGAGGGCAGTTGAGAGGGACCAGGCCTGCAAGGGAGGGCAGTTGGAGGTGATCAACCCTGCAGGAGAGGGCAGTTAGGGGTGACCAGGCTGGCAGAGGAGGGAAGTTGGGGGCAAACAGGCTGGCAGGGGAGCAGTTAAGCATCAACCAGGCTGGCAGCGGAGTGGTTAGGGGGTGATTAGGCTGGCAGGCAGAAGCTTTTCGGGGCAATCAGGAAGGCAGGCAGGCAAGCAGTTGGGAGCCAGCAGTCCTGGATTGTGAGAGGGATGTCCGACTGCCCGTTTAGGCCCGATCCATCGGGCCTAAACGGGCAGTCGGACATCCCTCCAGGAGTCCCAGATTGGAGAGGGTACAGGCTGGGCTGAGGGACAACCCCCCGCCGTGCACGAATTTCGTGCACCGGGCTTCTAGTTATAAAAATAAAAGGTGTCTTTACCTAGTGTGATGGAGTTAGGTGTGGCCAGCAGATGAGCCTGTTCAGAACACCAGCCTCCTTGCGCCTCCTGGTGGCATAACCATAGAGTGCAGGTCAGCTTGGTGGCAGGAAGCACCATACCTCCTGCTGTCATCACTGGCAGAGCTGCTGATCATTAGCTAGTGAGGGGATTTTCACTTAGATAGCCTTCAGACTACCCAAACAATGCAGCAATGCTCTTTTATCCCTTGCTTTAAGGCAGTGTGGAGTGAGGAGTGTGACCCATCAGAACAGTAATGGCCAGTCCCAGGGCCCACCCCCGCCTGGGGCTCTCCTATGAGGACATCAGCAAAGGTCATGCCAGCAGAAGTTGAGAAGTTTTGCACCTTGGCATTTGCCTTCTCTAGCTCCTGGCACCTAGTCTGCTGCCTGGGGACACAGCCCCTGACAACCGGGTGACAGTCCCTGCATGGAAGGCCTCGGGCCAGCAGCAGAACTGCATGGCTGAGCCCACGCTGCAGACTTGTGAGCAGATACATGCATTTGCAGTGGTTTGTTATGGAGCAGTAGACAATAGAGTAGAAAATCTCAGCTTGGCCCTAACCGGTTTGGCTCAGTGGATAGAGCATCGGCCTGAGGACTGAAAGGTCCCAGGTTCGATTCCGGTCAAGGGCATGTACCTTGGTTGCGGGCACATCCCCAGTAGGGGGTGTGCAGTAGGCAGCTGATCAATGTTTCCCTCTCATCGATGTTTCTAACTCTGTATCCCTCTCCCTTTCTCTCTGTAAAAAATCAATAAAATATTTTTTTTTTAAGAAAAGAAAAAATCTCAGCTTGACCCAAGTCCAGCCACTTGTTGGTATGTGTGTGCAGCTTCACACGCTGAGCCTGTTCCCGCATGAGAGCTCAGGCCCCAGGTGTGCACGGAGCAGCTGGGCGCTGTCTCACTTAGAAGGCAGGAGCCAGCCCCAGACCTTGGAGGGTGAGGACCTGTAGTGTCCGGCCCCCACTCCACCTGTCAGCACCCCATCCCTCCGCCGCCAGCCAGCAGCAGGAATGAAACAGCACCAGCAGGCAGGGCTGGGAGCCATAGCCACTTACAGATGCTGGCTCAGCAGAAACCACTGTGGTTAGAGCAGTTAGGGCTGTGAGGTGCAAACAGAAAATTTGAAACGGGTAAATCGCAGCTGAATGGGAGCTTACATCCAGTCCCTGAGGCATTAGCCATGTGTCGGTGACATCTACGTTTGCCAGTCCTTCTGGCATGTGCCCAGGCTGCTCAGGGAGACTGGAGAGCCAAGAGGCAGCCACCCATGGCTTCCAGCCCCAGGTGAGCATGGGTACTGGGGAGGACAGGAGGCCGCCTGGAGGAGGCAGCCGGGTTACTCTAAAGAGTTAATGAGTTGATAGCTGTAAGGTGCCTGGCACGGAGAAAGCAGCAAATAGGGCAAATCAATACTGGGCGTCTACATAGCACACTTCCTAGGAGACCTCCTGTGATGTGGTCTGTGGCCCTGAGGGGCACAGGAGTGGGCAATGCCTGCCATTCTGTGGACCAGGTCCCCTCCTGAGACAGGCCCTGCCCCTGTTAGTCCCAGAGGACCCATCAGGCTATGTCCATGCAGCTGAGTGCCTCACACCTGTCCATGTTCCCTCTGGGACACGGCCCCTCAGCACCTCGCCTGGGAACTCTGCTGTGTTGTCTGCCTCCCTTGTCCCCAATAGCCCATGACACCTCCCAGGAGACATTTTCTGGTAAAGATGCTGAGGAATCCCCTCCCCAGAGAAGAGTAAAATGGCACAATGGCTTCAGGCCATGTTCCAGCCACTTGGAGGGAGAACCCCAGGCTTCACCAGGTAGCGCCCCCTGTGGGCCTCCTCATTCCTGCATCAGAAACACTCTCCTAAGCTCCCACCAGCGGGGAGCATGTCCCCCCCGCCCCAGCTGCCCCACCTTTCTGTGTAGCTCTCAGATTCCCCAGCATGTGCACTGCCCGGCCATGGCCATGTCGGTCTTCCAGCCTGGGCAGATCCCCAGGGCCTTTCCAAAGGCCTGCTCACTTCCGCCAGGCACTGGCCTCCGTCACTCACTGAATTCACAGCCCTCCCACCCCCAGCTCTGGGTAGTCTGGGACCACCTCAGGTTAATCCTGAGAAATGCCCTTTTAGGATGGCAAAGTGCAATAATGAGGGCCTATCCTCTCCTACCCAGATAGTCACATGAGGCAGAAAGGATGCTACCCATGCGCCTGGAGTGAGGCTTATGCGGATCCAGTCTCTCAACGCTAGGAGGTGGCACTCTCACCAGCCCCTAACAGTTTCTCTCCTTCACTGCTCATCTCACCAGGACTGGCCTCCCTGTCCCACCCAGGCCCTGGGAGCAGTGCATTTAGGCCAGCTGTAGAGTGACAAGTGCATGCTGGTGACAGCGCTGGACCTACGCAGCCCCCAAGGTGCAGGCTCCTAAAGAAGCACAGGGCTTTGGGCATGGGGCACATCATCTGCAGTGGTCTGAGGGAGGAGCGTCCTTGGGGAACCCTTGGCCACCTGCCAGGGTAGCTCAGGGCAGCCTGCTCAGGGCCCATGAGTCCTGGAATGCCAAGGAGAAAGGGCGCATGACCCAGGGGCCACTGCTCTTATCTTAATATAAAAAGGGGACACCCATTCTAAAACCTAAACCCTCTCCTCCCTACCTGCTTTGGGCACTAGCCACACTCCCAGGTTCAGGACCACAGTGCTGCCCTGTCACTGGCTCTGCTTTCCCTTTAAGGCTCAGCTTTCTGGGGTCTCGCTGGTCCTCTCTCTAGTGAAGCAGATGGGGGGGCGCCATTTGCTGCTATTGCTGATTTTATCAGCTCACCCAGGAGCCCTGGCATCACCAGTCCCAAAATCTTGCCCTGCTGGTGGGTCCGTGTCCCGCCCTGTGTCACACCCTGCTCACAGGTCACAGGGTCATACATGTCCTTCAGAAAAGAGATGCCTACGAACCCAGCATCTAAGCCCACTGCCCGTCATGGCCCGAGCCTCTGGCAGCCAGGAAACCAGGGGAGAACAAAATTGAACTTGGTTATGTCTCTTTCCAGATAACATGTCCCTTCCTTCACTCCTCACGAGGTTTCATCTGCCATCCTCTGAGACCTCAAATTCAAGGCACAGGTTTTCTTTTCTTGAATTTAGGCCTTCAGGTGGCCTCCTGCAGCTTTGTGGCCTTGAGCAAGTCACCAGCCTCTGAGCTACCTTCAGCTGGTCTTTAAGTGAGAACAATAATGCCTGCTCTCTGGGCTGGAAGGGTGGAAGGAATGTGCAGTGTCTGGCATGGAGCCTGATATAAGGATGATTCCTCTCCAAATGCACCCTTTCTCTCACCTTTGCTGGGGACCCACACCTAGGTCCCTGTCACTCCTGGTGATTTCCCATTCAACCCTCTGGTCTCAACTAACATGTCACTTCTAAAGCCCTCCCTGCTGGCCTCCGTGCTCCCAGAGTCTGGTGTCTGCTCCAGGCAGCAGTGTTGGCTTCCCACTGCACTGACCCAGGGCAGGGTTAGACACCAGTGGTTCATGAGCTACTTCTCCACACTTCCCTTGTTTCAAATCAGTACAGTGCTTGCCACCAAACTGACACTCAACAAATTTCAGTTGGAAAGTTAAATGTCTTAATTTGGCTTAAAGAAATAACAGATTTTCTTTTTAAAAAAAATATATATTTTATTGATTTTTTACAGAGAGGAAGGGAGAGGGATAGAGAGTTAGAAACATCGATGAGAGAGAAACATTGATCAGCTGCCTCTTGCACACCCCCTACTGGGGATGTGCCTGCAACCAAGGTACATACATGCCCTTGACCGGAATCAAACCTGGGACCCTTCAGTCTGCAGGCTGACGCTCTATCCACTGAGCCAAACCGGTTAGGGCGAAATAACAGATTTTTATAACAGCTATACATAGAAGACCCACCCACCCCACACACAAACATACACACACCTACAAATGTTTACATACATACACGTGCAATCCCTCATACAAGCTCACACATTCTAGGTTCACTTAAGAGCCTGAGCCCGCTCAGCCAGCATTTATGGCACTGCGCTGGTCCTGGAGATAAAAGGACAAAGAGGTCACGAGGGCGTGGGACCCCAGATGTCTACATCTACAGCAAACCAGCCATGTACACGGAAGGCTGCCGCTACACAGAATGTGGTCCGCTGGGCCAGGATGGTGTTTCCTTCCTTCCTCCCCACCATGGGGAAAGGATTTGGTAAGATGAAGAGGCAGACATATTGTGTGTTTCCCCATGTTCAGGACATGCTCTGACGGGTCCTAAGCAGCAGAGAAAGACTGAGCAGCTGTCACAGATTGGAGGAAACGCAGAGGCACAACAGATGCAAGGTGTGGTCCTGGGCAGGAAAGTGGACATTAGTTTTCTAACATTTTTCTACTCCCTGTGGACAAAGGGCAAAATTAACAAAAGGCTGATTAGGATCATATCAATGTTAGTTTTCTGATTGAGACCATCGTACTCATGCTGTGTGGGATGTCAACATTAAGGGCAGCTGGGTGAAAGGTATAGCGAACTCTGTATTATTTTGCAACTTCTTTATTAAGTCTAAAATTATCTTTAAACTAAAAGATTTTTGAAAGAAAAAAAAAACAGACATGGCTGACAGGCTGTCCCCTTAGCAAGTTTACTTTGCAATTGATTCCTTTAAAGGGCCTCAAGCCCCCACAGTACGAGGAGGGGTTGGGCCAGGCCAGGCCAGGGCCTGATTCTCGTTTGTGGAATAGCCTCAAGCTGTCTGCTAAGAGCAAGAAGGGGAAAAGAGGGTTGAGCCCTCAAGACAGGAGTGGTCAGAAATGGCTTCTCAGAAAAGACTCTGGAAGAGGGGAAAGGAATTCTGGGCCTCACCAGCACCTCCACATCCTTCCCACAACTCCTCCCAGGGCAACACCCACGCCTTGCCCAACCTCTTCCTAGCCAGCCAGGGAGTGTGTGGACTGAGGGAGAGAGCAGGGAACAGAGCCACTCTTCAACCCGGGACCTCTGTGAGTTTGGCAGAATTACCTGTATCTTTGGACTCAGAGCTTGTCCCTTGGATATCAGACAGAGATATAGGGATAGTCTCTCCCTGTCTCTCTCTGTCTCTCTCTCCCTGTCTCTCTTTGTCTCTCTGTCTCTGTCTCTCTATTCAAAGCTTTGATCCTGACACATGGCTTCTGATGTGCAAATCTCCCACTCTGCAGCCGGACTTCATGTCTGATGTTAGTGAAATGAGAAAATTAAACTGGAATGTGTGGTTTCTCCCCTGGGCAGGATGCAAAGGTGATTTCCTCGGTTCTTGTCCAGATGGAGTCAAAGAATGAAGCCATGGATAAAAGGTGGTATAGGAAAAGGTGGAAATTTATTGGGAAACAAGTACAGACTCCACGTGGGGAGGGGGAGAGAGTCCCACCAAGTCCCTCTTTCTTAGGTTTATAAAGGCGACAGTTCTTTGTGTCCTGATTTCCCCTCTGATTGGTCACTATAGTAGCTTCAGAGCTCAAACCTCACATGGGGTTCCCTTTTTTTTCTCCCTTTTGTTTTTTCTACTCCCTGTGGCCTTCCCCTTTATTCTGTGAATGGATAGCTTTCTCTCCCTTTATTCTGTAAATGTATACCCTTTGGCAGCTCCCAGTCCCCTTATTCTGTGAAGGTATGCCTTCTGGCAGCTCCCAGCTCCGTAGCCCTGTGGTTCTTCCCCATGGGCCCCCTAATTCCTAAAACTCCCTAAACCTGCCTAGTTTACCCCTAAAAACTCCTTTCATCAGCCCTTTCAAAGAGCAGAGATGTAGGCTCTGCAAGGCTCAGTCCTGGCTGCTTCTCTCATTTCCCTTCTAGCCAGTGTGGTGCTGAGCACTTAGAAGGGAAGGAGGAGGGCAGACCCTGCAACACTGAGTTGTTAAAGTCATGGCAAGCCCAATACTTGACCTGAACCCAGCCTTTTAATGTGCCTCTTAAATATGCATCATGGCCCTAATAAATGTAAATCAGTGAAATGACTTTTCAGCTGTTCATGATTGATTTATACTTTTTTCAATTATTTCATTGAGGGACCTAGATTTTAACCAAAGGCTTCAGAATCGTCTATGGGGCCAAGTCAAATCACTGTCAACCTGAAGTCTTTGGTTTATGGTGGCATACCACAGGGCCTCGCCTATAATTTAGAAGAAGCTATCACAGCATAAATAGCATATCTATCAATTACCTAAAGCTTAGTAGGACAGGTACTAGTAGATAAAACAGATGTCATAATACCTCAAGGGAAGAGATTAATGCTGAAAAGCTTTATCAAATAAAAATTAATAACTATATTTTACTTATATACATAACTTTAAATGTTATGAAGGTTTTGGCCTCTAAGAAGGGCAAAATAAAGTAACAATATATTTCTTAAATACAGCCAAATTTTTCAGCAACGGAAATTTAAAAGACAAAAAGCCTCCAGCCGACTGCATTTTAAATAGGTTGGGGGTGGGGCAGCATTTGTGCCTTGTGAATAAGACATATAAGTTCACTAATTTGCTTGCTTTGCTTTTTTTAAATAAAAACACCTACTTAAATTACTTAATAAATTAGCTTTTTAAAAACATAATCAAGGTCTCATATAAACTAAGTTATATGAGAAGCCAAAAATTTTATAAGCAAATTGGATCCTAGTAAAGTCTTCTATGAAAATTATTGAGACCTCCCATAATTCCTCTGTATATGCAAATAAACCAAAAGGGATACTCTTTAAAAATATAATTCTAGCTTAATAAAAAGGAGAAATTTAAAAATTTTAAAAATCTCTTCCACTAATATTTACAGAGTTAACTGAAAATTGTTATTCAAGCATTAAATCTGATCATAAATAGTAGTCACCATAAATGTAAGGGGAGTCTTTTAATGTGACTACATAGCCTGCTAGTATTGGTGAGCATCAGAAAGTAACCATGTTTGTTACATTTGTTGCTTGGTGTAAAAAAGAAAGTGTGTTTTAAAAGAAACTAAGTGTGGCCTAAAAATTACTCTGGAAGGAAATAAAAAGAGGTTTCCTTCAAATGTCTAACTGTAATTAAAAATCAATATATTAGGCCTTGAGAAGAAAGGTCAGTAATTTGTGTTTTTGCCTCCTTGACAAAGCTTATGTAAAGTTACTCAAAGACTAATAGCAGAAATTTAATTAATGTCATTTATTGTCCATAACCTAAGACAAGTCAAGTTAAAAAATAAACCTTATTTCAGATGGATTTAAATTGGCTAATTAAAATAAATGAATATTCATAAAAATTTGGTTGTACTGGGTAGGAAACTGTTCCTGAAGCATTAACTAATTTTTTATTAATGGTTTATCTCATAATTCAAAAACTGCTTAACATGCAATGAGTCCAAAGCAGTCATATTTCTGCATAAAATTAAAAAGTTATCAAGACTGCATTGCAAAATTTACAAAAGCCTCTAAATATTATTTAAATCGAAAAAGAAGGGGGATAGTGGAATAATCCTCTGTGAGTAAATTACATCAAGAAAATTTTTAACTTTAAAAATTATTTTTCACTTGTAATGCTGAAGACAAGACACCCATGAAAACATACATGGTGTCAAAATAAGCCAAAGGAAAATGGTTTGGACACAATTAAAAGAAAGGATCCCAAGTCTAGTTTATAGAAAAGATTCCTTTATTAACCTTTGGTCGATAATATGTTTGTATATTTCCAGAAAACTCCTCCAAGCCCATGGGGATTCATGCAACAATGAATTCGAGAGAGGAACTGACCAGATTGCTCCAGCCACAGAATAGTAGTGGCCCCCAAACAACACACTGAAGACAAGAAGAGAAACAGTCCAGAAATGGAGATGGTGAAGACACCTTGCCATACTAGCAGTCAGCAGCTATGCATCACTGCAGGTTGCCCAGGACCAAGCCAAAGAAGGTTGGACCTGCATTGCCATCGTTTGTCCACCATCCAAAACTGGAATGTCATTGCTGGCATATACACATAAAAAACTGTGGGACATTGGAAAGAGGACTCAAAAAACTGTTGGCCCAGAAAGAAACTTACTGCAGACTGATTCCTTGGATGCCTGGCAGCAATTTAAAAAGGACATGAAAGAATTTAACCCCTTCCACTGGATATCCTTGTATTTGCCTCTCAGTATAACCACTATTGCTTGTTCATTTTTCCTCATATGTTTATTTCTAGTCTGCAAATGCGGAATGAAGAGTCTTAAAAGGACTTGAACCCTTTAGGTGACATTCACTTTTCAAGATTTACAAGGAAAAGAAACAGGGGAGATGTAAGAAGCCACCCATTGTCTTCACTAGTAGAGAGGTGTGGACAAGGAGCCCGGAATGCTGGTGAATCTTGAGTCCTGGCAAAGGTCAGAGCTATGCACCGACTGTTTAGTCAAGACAATGGTAGCTGAAGCAACTTCCCAACCAGGTAGTCATGTAAATCCTTATTGATAAGATTGTCTATCTATTACTAGAAATTGCCTGCCTAAGGGCTATAGGTATATCCCAAACTGAATAAAAGGATGGCAAGGCCTGAGCACAAGCAGAGTCCTTCTTCTTGCATTGGGCTCCTGCCTGCAAACCCCCCACACACACACCAATTTCCAAATTATTATTTCTTGTCTCATCTCTGTCATTTGTGTGTGGCCCTTCTCCAAAGCCTGAACCCTGAACCACGTGGGACATGGGTCATCACAGTAGACAATACATTGAAACTACTATCATAAATACAGGCCATTACTTTCAAAAGGTAAAGGAAAGCATGAATATAGTAGTAAAAAATAAGGGAATTGTAAAACACATAAATTTAACTTATAGAGATGAAAAATACATATCTGAAATGAAAAATACCTTTTGTGCTCCTAACAGTAGATCAGGTGATTTATAGTAAAAGATCAATGAACTTGAGGACAAAGCAGTAGGAACTATCTAAAATGAAACAAAGGAGAGAGAAACCAAGATGGCGGCATAGGTAAACACCTAAACTGCTGCCTCGCACAACAAATTCAAAACTACAACTAAAAGACAAAATGGACATCATCCAGAACCACAGGAAGGCTGGCTGAGTGGAAATTCTACAACTAGAAGGAAAGAGAAAAGCACACTGAGACTCAGAGGAGCTGCAGAAGGCAGAGGTAGGGAGACGCGAGCGCAGAGAGGATTGGCGGCTGAGTGCATGACTGGCTTTCTCAAGCGGGAGGGAGACGGAAGTTCCTGACTGCGCTGAACCCCAGTTCTGGGCGAGACTCTGGGGACCCAGACTCATTCAGGGGGAATCTGGACTGTCAGGAAAAGAGAAAAGCACACTGAGACTCAGGGGAGCTACGGAAGGCAGAGGTCCAGAGGCGCGCACGCGCAGAGAGGACTGACTGCTGAGTGCGCGGCTGGCTTTCTCAAATGGGAGGGAGACAGAAGCTCCGGACTGCACTGAACTCCAGTTCTGGGTGAGACCCTGGGGACACAGACTCATTCGGGGAGAAAGTGGACTGTCTGGCAGCGGGCAAAACTCGAGGGCGGCTTTCTCTCAGAGGTGCTTGCAGCGATTATCGAGGGACACTGAGACCCAGGGGCCTCATAGAGCAGGGCTGACGGGAAGCCAAGACTGTCTGCTCCGCCCTGAGACTCCGCCCCATCCAAGCTGAGCACAGAGGCTTTTGCAATTTTCCAAGTCTTGTCTCATAAGGGTGTCTCCAGCACAGAAGTTCTCCCAGCATAGACACAGCTGATCCTCACAGCCAATTGGCCTGGAGGTCAATTCCTCCCAGTGATACCAACAACAATCAAGACTTAACTACAACAAGGCTGTGCACACAGCCCACAAAAGGGTGCACCAAGAGTGTCCACCTCAGGTAACTAGGGAGGCAGAGCCACTGGGCCCTATAGGACACCTAGCACACAAAGCTACTCTACCAACTCAGGGAAGCAGTGAAAATGCGGAGACAAAGAAACAGGTCACAAATGAAAGAAATGGAGGAAAGTAAACGACTGGATATAGAGTTTGAAACCACAGTTATAAGGTTTTTCAAGAATTTTCTAGAAAAGGCCGATAAATTTAGTGAGACCCTCGAGGATATGAAAAAGGACCAACTAGAAATTAAACATACACTGACTGAAATAAAAAATATTATACAGAGACCTAACAGCAGACTAGAGGACCACAAGAATCAAGTCAAAGATTTGAAATACAAAGAAGCGAAAAACACTCAACTGGAAAAGCAAAAAGCAAAAAGAATCCAAAAATATGAAGATAGTGTAAGGAGCCTCTGGGACAACTTCAAGAGTACCAACATCCAAATTATGGGGGTGCCAGAAGGAGAGAGCAAGATATTGAAAACCTATTTGAAGAAATAATGACAGAAAACTTCCCCCACCTGGTGAAAGAAATAGACTTACAACTCCAGGAAGCACACAGAAACCCAAACAAAAGGAATCCAAAGAGGACCACACCAAGACACATCATAATTAAAATGCCAAGAGCAAAAGACAAAGAGAATATTAAAAGCAGCAAGAGAAAAACAGTTAATTACCTACAAGGGAGCACCCATATGATTGTCAGCTGATTTCTCAACAGAAACTATACAGGCCAGAAGGGAGCGGCAAGAAATATTCAAAGTGATGAATAGCAAGAACCTACAACCAAGATTACTCTACCCAGCAAAGCTATCATTCAGAATTGAAGGTCAGATAAAGAATTTCACAGATAAGATAGAGGAGAGTGTAGACGTGTGGTGTGTGTGTGTGTGTGTATGAGCTAGGGTCAGTTAGATTCTGCAGGTCTTCCAAGGGGCTGCCTAACTGGGCAGTCCTAGACGGCGGAGCCCCGCGCACAAAGCGGACACTTCTTGGCGGCTGGTGCGGACGCGGAGACCACGCCATCTTGAGAAACAGAGCTGCCTGAGACTCGAATCCTGGCTTCTGACACAAACCAGGGCCCTGCAGCCACTGGGAACAGAGAACTGCTATCACAGCTTTTGACCAACAAACAACAAGAATCCAGACTTCCCAGCAGATTTCCGTGAGTCAAACAGCCTATCCCCAAAACACTGAACAGCTGCGAGCACCAGAACACCGGTCCCCTATCGGCGCAAACATTCGGATTCAAAGGAACCCTTCACTGAACCACGGAAAGGTCAGATTTCGCCTGAAATAAGGTGTGGTTTCTAATCCCCGCGGTGGGAGGGAAGCGCGCGAGCCGTGGGACCAGCGGGAGCCGGGAGGTCTGTGCCTAGAAAAATCGGCGGCAGTTGGAGCTGCCGTGAGCCGTGAATGTGGAAGGGGGTACTCTGAGCTGCTAACTGAAGTGACCTCTTAAAAGCAACTCATTTTAATCTGACGAGGAGGATCAGACTAAGAATTTTCAAAGGAGTGCAGGCTTCTTAGTCTGGCGCACAGACCCACTGTCCGCGCACTTGGGCTCTTTCCGACTCTGATTACTAAGCCCAACACATAGGAAAACCCAGGTGGAAAAACCCTGAAAGACTGCAGGGGAAGTTGTTTTTTCGGAACCTGGGAACAGAGCTGGGTGTGACCATCGGAGAGGCAGCTGTGAGGCACACACCTCCACAAACCGGTAGTGAGTGCCATAGAGGGGAAAAAAAAAAAAAAAAGCTAGAGAGGCCCGGAAGTCAATTCAGAAACACTGACACCCAGGGGCTGAAACGCTAATTGTCTCTGGTGTAATCAAAAATAAATACCAGAAATTAAGACTCGGCCTGCTCAAAAAGCAGGACTGGCCTACAACACTGAGGAGCAGAGGAACGAAGCTGAACTGAAATACCGCCCAGACTGGGAAACAACAAGAATAATAGAGGAAGTGAATGACAGCCGCTACTGCACATTTTAGTCTTCCTATTTTTTAATTTTTAATTCTTTTTTCAATTTTTTTTTCAATTTTTTTATTCTAATTTTTTTATTTTCATTTTTTGCATCTTTTACTTAAGAAACAAAAATTTTTTCTTTTTCCTCACTCGATTATCACCTTTTTAATTATTACATTTTTATTTTCAATCAGCATTATTATTACTATTATTTTACTTTTTTTTTTTAAAATGTCATTAGACTTTTTCTTTTATTTTGGGATTAGTGTCCTACATTCTATTTGCATCTTTCCCTTACCCTATCTCAACGCTAACATTTTGCCATCACTCTCCTCCTAACCTTTCCCCTTTTGGTCTTCTGCTTATCTTAACTCTTTCTGGCTTTAGATTTTCCCTACTTTTTCAGTTTACCCTCTGCTAAAATTTCACACTACTTATATATCTAATTCCCAACCCCCTGCTCCAAATCCATACATACCTCTCTCTACGCTACCTAAAAAAAAATTATTTTTCTCTCTGGCCTTTTGTTGTTGTTTGCTTGAATGTTGATTAGATTGAATTTTTATGCTTTTTTTATGAGACTGTTTTGATGATTCTTTTTGTTTGGTTGGTTGGTTCTATTGTTTGCTTTGTTTTTGTTTGTTTTTTACTTTTGTTTTCCCTTGCCTCACTTGATATTAGTTGGTGTTGCAGTTTGTATTAATCTCCAGGCTTGTGTTGCTGGAATTTGCTGGGATTAGTGGTTGTTCTAGTGGAGTCTACTCCCCATATATATAGTTTGTTCCCCTTTTCTCTCTTAGTATTGTTCTTGTCTCTCTTACTTATTTTTCTTTTCTTTTTTTTCCTGCTCTTCTCCTAAGTTCAGAGTCACACTCTTTTGTTGTTGTTGTTCTTTCTTTTTACTCTCCCTCTTCCACTCCTATTCCCTAATTTGTCTTTCTCTGGTGGTTACCTTTATTGGAGGTTATTAATATCGTGAATACAATTCTGTTCAGTGCCTTGTGTGTTGTGCCTGGTTGTGTTGTATTTTGTACCTTTAAATCAACGCCGGAGAGAGAGAACTATATAACCAGACATCCAGAGAAGAGAGACCATGGGGAGACAAAAAAATAGCCCCCACAGGAAAGAGAAGCAGGCATCACCAGAAAAGGGAGTAAACGAACTAGAGACAAACAACCTATCAGAGAAAGAATTCACAGAAATGGTCATAAGGTGGCTGAAAAGGATGGAAGACAAATTCGACAATATGAGTAAGAACCAAGAGGAAATGAAGAAGAACCAAGAAGAAATGAAAAATGACATCGCTGCTGTAAAGAACTCAATAGAAAGCATCAAGAGTAGACTAGAAGAAGCAGAGGACCGCATAAGTGAGCTAGAAGACAAGATGGAAAAAAATACCCAATTACAACAGCTTCTAGAAACAAAAATTAGAAAGCATGAGGAGAGCCTAAGGGAACTTCAGGACAACACAAAACAAAACAACATCAGGATAATAGGGGTACCAGAAGGAAAGGAAACGGAGCAAGGAATAGAAAACCTGTTAGAAGAAATAATAACAGAAAACTTCCCTGATATAGGGAAGAAAAAACCCATACAAATCCAAGAAGCTCACAGAGTTCCAAGCAAAATGAACCCCAAAAGACCGACGCCAAGGCACATTATAATTAAGTTGGCAAACACCAACGACAAAGTAAGAATCTTAAAAGCGGCCAGAGAGAGACAGACAGTTACATACAAAGGAAGCCCCATCAGACTAGCAACTGATTTCTCAACAGAAACTCACCAAGCCAGAAGGGAATGGAATGAAATATACAAAGTCATGCAAAGGAAGGGTCTCAATCCAAGAATACTGTACCCAGCAAGGCTATCAATCAAAATTGAAGGTGAAATCAGGAGCTTCACAGACAAAAAAGGGCTAAGGGAGTTTATCACCACCAAACCAGCAATGAAAGAAATGCTAAAGGGTCTGCTGTAAAAAATAAAAAAGAAAGAAAGAAATAGGAAGCAAAGAAGGAACACAGGGGTATAGAATAAAAATGGCGACAAATACGTGCCTATCAATAATAACTTTAAATGTAAATGGATTGAATGCCCCAATCAAAAGACATAGGGTAACATATTGGATAAGAAAACAAAACCCATATATCTGCTGTCTACAGGAAACCCACCTCAAAAAAAAGGACGCATACAGACTGAGAGTAAAGGGATGGAAAAAGGTATTCCAGGCGAATGGAAATGAAAAAAAAGCTGGGGTAGCAATACTTATAGCTGACAAATTAGATCTCAAAGTGAAGGACATAACAAGAGATAATGAAGGCCACTTCATAATACTAAAGGGAGAAATCCAACAAGAAGAAATAACTCTGGTAAACATATATGGACCCAACATAGGAGCACCAAGATACATTAAAAAACTCCTGGAAGATATCAAAGGAGAGATTGACAGCAATACAATTATAGTAGAAGACTTCAATACCCCACTATCACCATTGGACAAATCCTCTAAACAAAAAATCAGCAAAGAAACATCAATCCTAAATGACTCACTAGACCAGATGGAATTAATCAACATCTTCAGAACATTTCACCCCAAAGCCACAGAATATACATTCTTCTCAAGTGCACATGGGACATTTTCAAAGATAGACCATATGTTAGGACATAGGCAAAGTCTCTCCAAATTCAAGAAGATAGAAATCATATCAAGTTTCTTCTCAGATGACAGTGGCATAAAACTGGAAATCAACTACAATAAAAACAACCCAAAGAAATCAAACACATGGAGACTAAACAGCATGCTATTAAACCATGACTGGGTTACCAAAGACATCAAGGAAGAAATAAAAAACATCATGGCAACAAATGACAATGAAAACACAACAATTCAAAATCTATGGGACACAGCGAAAGCAGTCCTGAGAGGGAAGTTCATAACTCTACAAGCCTACTGCAAAAAACAAGAAACAATGGTAATAAATTACCTAACCCAACAACTCAAAGAGTTAGAGAGAGAGCAACAAGAAAAGCCCAGTGTAAGCAGAAGGAAAGAAATAATAAAGATCAGAGCGGAGATAAACGACATAGAGACCAAAGAAACAATACAAAAGATCAACAAAACCAAGAGCTGGTTCTTTGAAAGGATAAACAAGATTGATGAACCTCTAGCCAGGCTTACCAAGAAGCAAAGAGAGAGGACCCAAATAAACAAAATCAGAAATGAAAGAGGTGAAATAACAACAGACCCTGATGAAATACAAAGGATTGTTACAAAATACTACGAACAACTCTATTCCAACAAACTGGACAACTTGGAGGAAATGGACATATTTCTAGACAAATACAACCTTCCAAAACTCAATCAGGAAGAATCTAAACAGCTCAACAGGCCAGTAACTATGGAAGAAATTGAAGCAGTCATCAAAAAGCTTCCGGCAAACAAAAGCCCGGGGCCAGACGGCTTCACAGGAGAGTTTTACCAAACTTTCAAGGAAGAACTAAAACCTATCCTCCTCAGACTATTCCAAAAAATTCAAGAGCAAGGAACACCTCCAGGCTCCTTCTATGAAGCCAGCATCACCCTAATACCAAAACCCGATAAAGACAACACAATGAAAGAGAATTACAGACCAATATCCCTCATGAACATAGATGCCAAAATCCTCAACAAAACCCTAGCAAATCGGCTCCAGCAATACATCAGAAAGATCATACATCATGACCAAGTAGGATTTATCCCAGGAATGCAAGGATGGTACAATATCCGCAAATCAATAAATGTGATACATCACATAAACAAATTGAGAGATAAAAATCATATAGTCATATCAATAGATGCAGAAAAAGCATTTGACAAAATCCAACACCCTTTCTTGATAAAAACTCTCAACAAGGTGGGAATAGAAGGATCATACCTCAACACAATAAAAGCTATATATGATAAACCCACAGCAAACATCATACTCAATGGGCAAAAACTAAAACCATTTCCCCTAAGAACAGGAAAAAGACAGGGATGCCCACTCTCACCACTCCTGTTTGACATAGTACTGGAAGTATTAGCTACCGCAATTAGGCAAGAAGAAGAAATAAGAGGCATCCAAATTGGAAAAGAAGAAGTGAAGCTGTCCTTATTTGCAGATGACATGATATTGTACATAAAAAACCCAAAAGATTCCATCAAAAAACTAATAGACTTAATAAATGAATTCGGCAATGTAGCAGGATACAAAATTAACGCCAAGAAATCTATGGCATTTCTATACACCAATAGTGAACTTACAGAAAGAGAGACTAAAAAAGCAATCCCATTTACCATCGCACCAAAAAAATTAAGATACCTAGGAATAAACTTAACTAAGGAGGTAAAAGACCTATACGCGGAAAACTACAGGACACTGAAAAAAGAGATAGAGGAAGACATAAACAGATGGAAGAACATACCATGTTCATGGATTGGTAGAATCAACATCATTTAAATGTCCATACTACCCAAAGCAATCTACAGATTCAATGCACTCCCCATCAAAATACCAACGGCATATTTCACAGACCTAGAAAGAACTCTCCAAAAATTCATCTGGAATAAAAAAAGACCCCGAATAGCCACAGCAATCCTGAGAAAGAAGAATAAAGTAGGAGGGATCTCGATACCAGATTTCAAGCTGTATTACAAAGCCACTGTTCTCAAAACAGCCTGGTACTGGCACAAGAATAGACATATAGATCAATGGAACAGAATAGAGAATCCAGATATCGACCCAAACCACTATGCTCAATTAATATTTGACAAAGGAGGCATGAACATACAATGGAATCAAGACAGTCTCTTCAATAAATGGTGTTGGGAAAATTGGACACACACATGCAAAAAAATGAAACTAGATCACCAACTTACACCATACACAAAAATAAACTCAAAATGGATACAGGACTTAAACATAAGACGGGAAACCATAAAAATACTAGAGGAATCCACAGGCAACAAAATCTCAGACATATGCCAAAAGAACTTCTTCACTGACACTGCCCCTAGGGCAATGGAAGCTAAAGAGAAAATTAACAAATGGGACTACATCAAAATAAAAAGCTTTTTTACAGCAAAAGAAACCATCAACAAAACAACAAGAAAGCCCACTGCATGGGAGAACATATTTGCAAATGCTAGCACTGATAAAGGATTAATCTCCAACATCTACAGGCAGCTTATGCAACTTAATAAAAGGAAGATAAATGATCCAATAAAAAAATGGGCAACGGACCTAAACAGAATATTTTCAAAAGAAGACAGAAGGAAGGCCAAGAGACACATGAAAACATGCTCAAAGTCACTTATTATCCGAGAGATGCAAATCAAAACGACAATGCGGTACCATCTCACACCTGTCAGAATGGCTATCATCAACAAATCAACAAACGACAAGTGTTGGCGAGGATGTGGAGAAAAAGGAACCCTCATGCACTGCTGGTGGGAATGCAGACTGGTGCAGCCACTGTGGAGAACAGTATGGAGTTTCCTCAAAAAACTGAAAATGGAACTCCCATTTGACCCAGTAATCCCACTCCTGGGAATATATCCGAAGAAACTAGAAACACCAATCAGAAAGGATATATGCACGCCTATGTTTATAGCAGCACAATTTACAATAGCTAAGATTTGGAAACAGCCTAGGTGCCCGTCAGCAGATGACTGGATCAGAAAACTGTGGTACATCTACACAATGGAATACTATGCTGCCATAAAAAAAAAGGAATTCTCATCATTTGCAGCAACCTGGATGGAATTGGAGAATATTATACTAAGTGAAATAAGCCAGTCAATGAAAGAAAAATACCACATGATCTCACTCATTTATGGATAATAAAGAACATTATAAACTGATGAACCAAAAGATAGATACAGAGACAGTAAAGCAACAAACAGACTTTCAAATTACAGGGGGAAAGTTAGGGAGAGGGGGGAGAGATAAGAAATCAAACGAAGGACTTGTATGCATGCATATAAGCATAAACAATGGACGCAAAACTCTGGGGGGTGAGGGCAAGTGTGGGTGTGGGGTGGTGGGGTAATGGTAAGATATGTACACATATAATACCTCAATAAAAAATTAAAAAAAAAAGAATTTCACAGATAAGAAAAAGCTAAAGGAGTTCATCACCACCAAACCAGTATTATATGAAATGCTGAAAGGTATTCTTTAAGAAGAGGAAGAAGAAGAAAAAGGTAAAGATAAAAATTATGAACAACAAATACATATCTATCAACAAGTGAATCTAAAAATCAAGTGAACAAAAAATCTGATGAACAGAATAAACTGGTGAATATAATAGAATCAGGGGCATAGAAAGGGAATGGACTGACAATTCTCGGGGGGAAAGTGGTGTGGGGTTGGTAAGAGACTGGACAAAAATCGTACACCTATGGATGAGGACAGTGGTGGGGAGGTAAGGGCAGAGGGTGGGGTGGGAACTGGGTGGAGGGGTCCTATGGGGGGAAAAAAGAGGAACAATTGTAATAATCTGAACAACAAAGTTTTATTAAATTAAAAAAATAACAATTTGGCCAAAAGTACCTCAGACTTCATATTTCCAATTAGCTCATCATAGATATGAAACATTATATAAATGTTACTTCCCTTGTGGCTGTTATTTTTCTTTTGTTTACTATTAATCAAGATCTGAAAATCACTAAGTTATATATCAGATTCTAAAATGTTAATTTAAATACCACAAATTATAGATACAAATTTGTACCAAATATTATGGGTGACTGAAAGCAAGTTATTTCAAGCATTTACAATTGGGATCCACCCACAGACAATAGTCTTCAGAGTCTCCAAATAATCTCAACATCTCATCCACTGCCACCCAGCTGGTGTGGCTCATTTGGATGAGTGTCGTCCCATGCACCTGGAAGTCACCAATTGGATTCTGGATCAGGTCACATGCCCGGGTTGGGCTAGATCTTTGGTAGGGGGCATGCAGGAGACAGCTGATGGATGTTTTTCTCTCATTGATGTTTTTATCTCTTTCTCCCTCTCCCTTCCTCTCTCTGAAGTCAATAAAAATATTTTTTAAAAAAGAAAAAAAGTGAAACAAAGGAAAAAACAGACAACATTAAGAGAGCATCAGTGGGTTATGAGGTGATATCAGTTGGCTTAACATACATGTAATTAAAGTCTTAGAAAATAAGGAAAGTGGACAGAAAAAGATTTTGAAGAAATAATGACCAAATTTTTCCCAATTTTGATGAAAGCTATAAATGCAGTGATACAAGAGGCTCAATGAGTCCCAAGCAAAAAGAGCATGAAAACACACACACACACACACACACACACACACACACACCATGCACACACACCATATATACACAAATCATAATCAAACTCCTGAAAACCAGTGACAAAAGTTAAAAGCCATCTGAGAAAAAAAAAAAGCATATTACAGAGAGAAGATCTAAATTAAGAATGAGAGAAGACATCTCATCAGGAACAATGCAAGCCACAAGACAATAACACCTTTTGAAGTATTGAATGACAAAAAAACATGTCGACTTAAGCTTCCAAGGCAGTAAATATATCTTTCAAAACTAAAGGCCAAATAAAGACATTGAGACAAACAAAAGCTGAAAAAATTTATTGCTAGCGTAATTTAATAAGAATATTAAAGAAAATTCTTCAAGCATAAGGAAAAATATATCTAAAGGGAATTCAAATCTATACAAAGTAATAAAGAGCACTAGAAATGGAAAATATACGAATAGCATAAAAGATTGTTTTTCTCTACTTTAAAAATCACTATGTGATAGTAAATTGTTTAAAGCAAAATAAAAATATATGGTGAACTCGTGAGTAGGTAAATACCATGTTCATCTTTTTCCATAACCACATCAAAATCACAACTAAATTATAGAACAACCACTCTTGAGAACCACCTGAAAACTGAACTCCTATAACTAAGGTGACAAAGAAGAAGCCACATCAAGACTGGTCGGAGGGCAGAGATGCAAAATGGGCTGGTCTCCCATCCATGATGGGTCAGTTAAGAATTGGGAGGGTTTATCAGCTGTAGAGGTCCTGCTGAGGGAGGCACAAGGGGTCCCAGTCTCACACTGGGCTCCCCGGCCCAGAACATCAATGCCCGGAAGAGGAGTCCCCACAGCTGGCTGTGAAAATCAGCAGGGACTAAGTGTGAGTGAGATGGAGGGCTACTGTAGGCATTCTCTTAAAGGGCCTGAGCACAGATTCACCTCCTCACAAATACTCACCCTAGAGAAGGGACAGAGGCTCAAAAAGTGCCAGGGACATATAGGAGGAACTGAATTGTCTGGCTTTAGGGGAAGGACTGGAGGGGCAGCTCTCTCTGGATTAAAGAGCAGCAGGGTACCACTGTTGCTTTGTTGAGCACTCCCCACCACCCAGCCTGCAGGAGCAGGTCAGTGCTATATCTGACTCTCTATTAACCTTGATTACACTGCTCTAACCCCACCCTGGTGATTCTCTGAGACCCTGTCCCACCAACTTGTGTAACACCCTAACCTACTTCAGAGGTTGTTCCTCACAAGTGGCCAGCCTTGGTCTATGCTGTGGACTGTCCTAAAATCTGTTGAAGGTCCACTATACCAAACAAGCAGTGGCTGGCCTAGGTGTTCCCTTTATCTCTTGTTAAGTGGTTCCAAGCACAACATTAGTGGCAGCCAGCCTCAGCTCACAGCATAACCACTCCCAGGCACATCCAACCCCAATACAGGCAACTACTCACTGCAGATCACTTGGTAGCTAATACCAGGTGGCCCTGAGCCAGACACAGGCAGCAGCTGACCTTGGCCTGCACTAGAACCCCTCCCACCAGGCATCAGAACCAACACACCAGGTGGTTGGCTTTAGACCACAAAAGAACATGACCCAGTTAGCACCACAAATGTCAAAGGGTAGACTTGGAAGACACCAGTGGCCCACTAAAATGAAACCAGCTCCATGGTATTAGCCCACAGACAACATCCCACCCACTGTGGTCACAGCCAGTCCTTATAGTCAGTCAGCCTGAGGGCAAATCCATCCCACTGACATGACAACAGCAATAAAGGCTCAAATATAATAGGTGGGTATACATGATCCACACAAAGGACACCCCTGATACATCCTACTCAGGTTAATAGGGAGACTGTGCCACTGGGCCCCACAAGACACCTACCACATAAGGTCACTCTTCCAAGATTGGGAGACATAGCAGATCTATCTAATACGTAGACAGAAACACAGGGAGGCAGCCAAAATGAGAAGACAAAAAAACATGTCCCAAATGAAAGAACAGGACAAAACCCCAGAAAAAAAATAACTAAATGAAATGAAGGCAAGCAATCTACCAGAAGCAGAGTTCAGAACACTGATTATAAGGATGCTCAATGAACTTAGGAAAAGAATAGATGAACTCAGTGAGAACTTCAAGAAAGAGATAGAAAACATGAAAAAGAACCAGTCAGAAATAAAAAAATATAATATCTGAAATGAAGAATACATTAGATGGAATTAACAGCAGATTAGCTAAAGCAGAGGTTTGAATCAGTAATTAGGAAGACAATGTAGTGGAAAACACCCAATCAGAACAATGAAAATAATTTTTTTAAAAGGGTAGTTTATGGGGCCACTGGGACAACATGAAACATAACATCATTTGCATCATACAGGTACCAAAAGAAGAGAAAGAGCAAAGGGTTGAAAAACTATTTAAAGAAATAATGACTGAGAATTTCCCTAACCTAGTGAAGGAAAGAGACTTACAAGTCCAGGAAGCACAGAGTGTCCCAAACAAGATAAACCCAAAGAGGCCCATACTAAGACACATCATAATTAAAATGGCAAAGATTAAAAACAAAGAGAGAATCTTAAAAGCTCAGATAACAAGAGAAAGGCAATTAGTTACATACAAGGGAGTGCCCATAAGCCTGTCAACTGATTTCTGACAAAATATTCAAAGTAGTGAAAAGCAAGAAGCTATAACTGAGATTACTCTATCCAGTAAGGCAATCTATATATATAAAAGCCAAGCAACCAGACGACAGAATGACCGGAACAACCGGTCGCTATGACATGCACTGTGGCGGCCAACCGGCTCGATCGGGACCCCAATCGGCCATCCCCAACCTCCTAAAGCCCCTCCCCAAGGCTGACCTAGCCCCCGATCGCCCCCCTAACCCCAATTGGGGGCAGGGCCACCCAGCCAACTCCCTACGACCCCTCCCCCTGGCTGGCTCCACCCCTGGTTGGCCTCCCCCACCCCAATTGGGGACAGGGCAGCCGGCCAACTGCCCACGCCCCTCCCCCCAGCCGACACCACCCACAATCAGCCCCCATCTGGGCGGGCCACTGGACCCACCTGTGCATAAATTCGTGCACCAGGCCTCTAATCATTTAATATTGAAGGAGATATAAAGAGTTTCCCAGACCAAAAAAATAAATAAATAAATAACAACTGAAGAAGTTCATCACCACCAAACCAGTATTACAAGTAATGTTTTTAAAAATGTCTTTAAGAAGAAGAAGAGAGAACCAATATGGTGGTGTAGGTAAATGCCTGTACTCAACCACCTCCCACAACCACATCAAAATTACAACTAAAATAGTGAACAATCATCATTCAGAACTGACTGAAAGCTGGCTGAATGGAAATCCTACAACTAGAGAAGTAAAGAAGAAGCCACATTGAGACTGGTAGAAGGGGTGGAGACATGGAACATGCTGGTCCGACACCCTTGTATGGTGTGTGTTTTTTTGGGAGAGAGATCATCTCTGTGGAGGCTGCCCATGAGGGGCAAGGGGTCCCAGCACTACATCAGAACCCCCCAGACTAGGATTCCAGTGCTGGGAAGAGGAGTCCCCACAAATACAGGCTGTAAAAAAACAGTGGGGATTGTGGCTGAGGGACACGGAGGCTGCTGGAGTCCCAGGTGTTCCATTTAAAGGGCCAGCGCACAAACTTACTCAAATACCCAGCACTGGGCAGCTTTGGGGGACCCAGACACATACAGGGAGGAACTGGATTGTCTGGCATCTGGGCAGGAACTCGGGGATGGCTTTCTCTCAGACAGGGGTGTATGCAGGGGTCATTGTTCCTATGCTGGGACCTCCCCTGTCGCAAGGCTAACTGGTAGCCATATATGAGTCTCCATCAGCCTGGAGTGCACTATTTACTCTGCCCTGGTGATTCCCTGAGAACCTGACCCATCCAATTTACGGACCCACCCAAGCTATTTGCAGCAGCATTTCCATATGAATGGCCTATCCTGGTTCAGGCTTCAGACTTTTCTAAAATCTCTCAAACAAGCTTCAGCTCATGACAGTGAGCCACAAACCTATCAATAAGAGGCCCAAGATCGGCACTAGCACCAACCTGCCTTGCTTCACAGCTGGTCTCACCTGGGTACCTTGAAGCCCAATAAATATAGCAAATAGCAGCCATCTGCAAATCCCTCTGGGGCTGCTGCTGAGTGACCACAAGAAGTGGCTGACTTTGAACCTCCCTGGAGACCCTAGAGCCAGTGCACCCAGTGGATAGCTTCAGACCATATCAGATTATAACTACACATCCACAAGCAACACAGTATAGGGGCAGACTCAGTGAGCACCAAATCCCCACTGAAGCAAGTCCTGCTCCATAGGGGTGTTTCCTGTATAGCAGTTCTGTCACTGTAGTCGCAGCTGGTCCTCACAGCCAATTAGCCTGAATGTCAACTCCTCCTAGTGACGCCAACAGAAATCAAGACTCAACCACAAGACTGTGCACACAGCCCACACAGGGGTGCACCTAGAGTGCCCACCTCAGGTGACTGGGGAGGCTGAGCCACTGGATCCTACAGGACACCTACTACACAAGGTCACTCTACCAATTCAGGGAGACATAGCAGCTCTATCCAATACATAGAAACAAACACAGGGAAGCAGCCAAAATGTGGAGTTCAAATCCATGGTCATAAGGTTACTCAAGGATCTTCATGAGACTTTCAAGGACCTTAGTGAGAATATCAAACACATGAAAAAGTACCAGTCAAAATTAATCATACACTAACTGAAATAAAGAGTTATTTACAGTGATTCAACAGTAGAGTAGTGGATTCTGATAATCAAATCAATGATTTGTAATATGAGGAAGCAAAAACACCCAATCAGAACAGCAAAAAGAAAAAAGAACCTCAAAATATGAAGATACGATAAGGAACTTCTGGGACAACTTCAGGCATACTGACATTTGCATTATGGGGGTGCCAGAAGGAGAAGAGAGAGAACAAGATATTGAAAACCTATTTGAAGAAATAATGACAGAAAAACTTACCCTACCTGGTGAAAGAAATAGACTTACAAGTCCAGGAAGCACAGAGAGGCCCAAACAAGAGGAACCCAAAGAGGTCCACTCCAAGACACATCATAATTAAAATGCCAAAGGTTAAAGACAAAGAGAGACTCTTAAAAGCAGCAAGAGAAAAGCAATTAGTTACCTACAAGGGAATGCCCATACGACTGTCAGCTGATTTCTCAACAGAAACTTTGCAAGCCAGAAGGGAGTGGCAAGAAATATTGAAAGTGTTGAATAGTAAGAACCTACGACCAAGGTTACTCTCCCCAGCAAAGTTGAGAAGGGAAAAGAGAGGAGAAGGAGAAGGAGAAGGAGAAGGAGAAGGAGAAGGAGGAGGAGGAGGAGGAGGAGGAGGAGGAGGAGGAGGAGGAGGGGAAGGAGAAGGAGAAGGAGAAGGAGAAGGAGAAGGAGAAGGAGAAGGAGAAGGAGAAGGAGAAGGAGAAGGAGAAGGAGAAGGAGAAGGAGAAGGAGAAGGAGAGAAGAAGAAGAGAGGAAGAAGAAATAAAAATATGAATAATAAAATGGCAACAAATTGAATCTAACAATTGAATCTAAAAATCAAAATAAATGAACAAGAAATCTAATGAACAAAATAAACTGGTGAATAAAATAGAATCATAGTCATAGAAGCATGGAATATGCTGATGAATCTCGGAGGGAAGGAGAAAGGGGGGCAGGACAGATAGTAGGGTGGTGAGGGCCTGGGGCAAAGCAGGAACCAGGTGGAGGGGGGATAGAAGGAAAGGGGGGATAACTGTAATATGCTCAACAATAAAGATATAAAAAAAGAAGATGGAAAAATTAAAAGGATGATTAAGAAAATATCACATTGAAAAAAATTCTCACGAACAAAGGCAAACACATAATAGAAGCAGTAGATCAACCAACAACAAAGCTAGTATAAAGGTTAAAAGGCAAAATTAGGAAGATCATATCCTCTCTAATAAAATGGTAATATGCAAATTAACCATCACTCGGCTACATAAGCCACGCCCACCAGCCAAGCCACGCCCACCAGCCAATCAGGGCGAGTATGCAAATTAACCCCAATCCAAGATGGCTACAGCCACAGAGAACAAGGTTTCCCAGGTAACAGAGCAAGCCAAGCTTTCCATAGCCGTTGCAGGCCTAAGCCTCCACTCAAGCTACAAAGTTTCAATTATAGAAGGTAAACAAATTCAAACAAATGGCGGCAGAATGGAGCTTGAGAGAGCAGTCCAGGGTTGCCGGCGGCAACAGGGGAAGCAAAGCTTTCCGCACACCCTGGCCGGGCTCACCCGCTTAAGGCTACAAAGTTTCAATTGTAGAAGGTGAATTAACTGCCACAGAGATGGCTGCCACCCCGGAGGGAACAGCAGGCTTGGCTCTGCCCCAGGCTACAAAGTTTCAATTGTAGAAGGAAAATAAATTCCAGTTACCAGGGCCACCCCTTGGGTTGCCAGGGGGCGTGGCCGGCCTGCAAACCACCACAGGCCCCTCGCTCAGGCTGCCCCACACCCCAAGGGAACCCCCACCCTTATCTGTGACACCCTTCAGGGCAAACCAGCTGGCCCCCACCCCGTACCAGGCCTCTATCCTATCTAATAAAAGAGTAATATACAGATTGATCATCACTGCAACACACAATATAGCTGCCCCCATGTGGTCAAAGATCCTGCCCTCATGTGGACACAAGATGGCCACTACAAGATGGCCAGCAGGAGAGGGCAGTTGGGAGGCACCCGGCCTGCAAGGGAGGGCAGTTGTGAGGGACCAGGCCTGCAAGGGAGGGCAGTTGGAGGTGATCAACCCTGCAGGAGAGGGCAGTTAGGGGTGACCAGGCTGGCAGAGGAGGGAAGTTGGGGGCAAACAGGCTGGCAGGGGAGCAGTTAAGCATCAACCAGGCTGGCAGCGGAGTGGTTAGGAGGTGATCAGGCTGGCAGGCAGAAGCGGTTAGGGGCAATCAGGAAGGCAGGCAGGCAGGCAAGCAGTTGGGAGCCAGCAGTCCTGGATTGTGAGAGGGATGTCCGACTGCCCGTTTAGGCCCGATCCCACTGGGGATCGGGCCTAAACGGGCAGTCGGACATCCCTCCAGGAGTCCCAGATTGGAGAGGGTACAGGCTGGGCTGAGGGACAACCCCCTGCCGTGCACGAATTTCATGCACCGGGCTTCTAGTATACTTATAACAGTAAATTAAGGAATACACACACACACACACACACACACACACACACACACACACACACACACAAAAAAAAAAACAACAAAGAAAAACAAAACAAAAAACAAAGAATTAAAAAATAATGACCAAAACATAAACGTGGATGGGGAGAGTAAAACCCATCAATTAAAAATAGGCTGCTATAAATATAGGTTGGTATATTCCACGCACATGGTAACCACAAAACAAAAAGAGATATACAGGAAATAAAGAGAAATGAATCCAAAAGAACGTTACAGAAAGTCATCAACATATAAGAGAGCAAGGGAATAAGAAAGGAACAGAGGACTCCAAATCAATCAGAAAACAATGAATAAATGGCAATAACTCAATAGTTATAAAAATTACTTTAAATGTAAGTTGATTGAATAATCCAGTCAAAAGATGAATACATGAAGATGTGGTACATATATACAATGGAATATTACTCATACATAAAAAAGAATGAAATCTTACAACATGGGTGAACCTAGAAGGTATTATGCTAAGTGAAATAAGTTAGACAGAAAACGAAAAATACCATATGATTTCATTTATATGTGGAATCTAAAAAACACATAAAATAAATGAAAAAACAAAACAGAAGCAAACTCAAATATTCAGAGAACAGACTGATAATTGCCACATGTGAGGGGTCTAGGGGGAGGATAAAAAAGGCAAAGGGATAGGAAGTACAAACTGGTAGTTACAGAACAGTCATGGAGATGTAAAGTACAGCGTAGGGAATATATCAGTAATATTGTAATACTATGTATAGTGTCAGGTGGGTGAAAGACTTACTGGGGGATTGCTTTGTAAGTTATATAAATGTCTACACCTGAAACTAATATAATATTAAATGCCAACTGTAATTAAAAACTAAAAACAAATGTTGTGTGCTTTATATCATATGGAGAAGTAAATGTATGAAAACAATAACACATAGGCAGAGAAAGATAAAATGGATGTATACTATAGTAAAATGCTTAGAAAATGTGTGATGTGGTAAAATATAAAATGAAAGCACACTATGACAAGGTGCTTGAAAACATGTGAATTGATAAAACATTTACCTTTAATATTGTAATAATTTAGTTATTAATGATAATTAAAGATACATATTGTAAACTCTAAAGTAATCACAAAATTTTAAAACAAAGAGGTATGCTTCTTCAGCCCAAAAGGGAAATAAAATGGAAACATGAAAAATAACAAATTCAACGAAATCAGGAGAAAAGAGAAACAATGAGTAGATGAACATCTACAAAAAAAAAAATTATGGCAAGAATATAGATTTAACCCACTTGCATTACTGTAAATGATCAAAACACTCCAATATTATTAGGCAGAATTAGTCATATCGATTTTAAAAGTAAGATTTAATTATATGCTGTCTACTGAAAAACTACTTTAAACATAAGGACACAGATAGATTGCAAGCAACAGGATGGGAAAATGTATCATAAAAACACATAAAGAAAAAGCTAACATGGCTAAAATAATGTAAGACAAAGTAGATTTCAGAACAAGGAATTTTGGGGGGGATAAATGGGGTCTTTTTTTAAATGATAAAGAAGCCAACTCTCAAGAGAACTTATCAATCTTAGGTGTATATGCACCTGTAACTGACCTAACAACTGAGTTTCAAAATACCTGAAGCAAAAATCAACAGAACTAAAGAGAGACCCACAGATCCATAGATATTAAGTAGACAAATTTACTACTGTAATTGAAAATTTCAACAATGATCTCTCAGTAATTGATAGAACAAGTAGACAGAAAATCTATACATATATAGAAAATTTAATCAATTAGATCTAATTGACACTCCAACCAACAAGAGCAGAATACACATTCTTTTCAAATGCACACAGACATTCACCAAAATAGACCTTTTTTTTTTTACCATAAAACAAGCCTCAATTACATAAAGTATGTTCTCTGATTTCAATAAACTTAAATTAGCAATCAACAATGAAAAGATATCTGGGAAATTCCTAAATATTCAGAAATTAAACAACACACCTGTATAAACCCCTATAGCTCAAAAATACTAAAACAAATTTACAATTTTTAACTTAATAAACACAAATGCACAAAAAATTTTGTTAGATTCAGCAGAAACAATGGTTAGAAGGAATTTCATAGCATTAAACACTAATTGTAGAAGAGAAAGTTCTCATATTAATTGATAGATCCTCCCTTCCCCCAACTGGTGGGCGGAGTATGATGTAACCCGCATCTGTAGCTGGGACATTCCCGAGACATTGAACCACCAATCCGTGCATGCCGAGTGCCCTGGGCCCCACCCCTTCCCGTTCCTCCCTGGGCCCCAGCCCTTCCCGTTCCTCCCCTCAAAAGGCGTGTTCACCGCTGCACGTGTTGCTGTTCTCCCCTTGCGAGACAGCCCGGCTTGGTCCTCCTTCTCCTCTAATCCTGGTTTTTCTACCCTCTTTCATAATGAATCTTGCTCGTTAGTGCGGAATAAACTTCCTCTTTTAACTTGTCTGGGCCTCAACTCTGTTTCCTGCACCTCGAACCTTACGTTTGGTGCCGAGAACCCGGGAGAGGCGAGCATTCCATCTGACCATTCACCATCCGGAATGCCCCCCTCTCCTCATGGCTCAGGATCCTCAGGCCTCTCCCCTGGCTCGGCAGCATCAGCGGTAAGTTCCGGCCCATGCTGATCCCTGGTGGTCTGCTCCAGCTTCTCTGTCCATAAACCGCAGCCCGCGTCAGAGATGGCCTTCCGGGCATAGCCCTCCGGGGCCCTCCAGGAGGGTTTCCGAACCTGGGGAGGCAGCAGAGACGTTCCTGCCACCCCTCGGTTCTCTAGCCTTTTGGCCTCCGTTTTCCAGACCCCCTTCCAGGAAGGGGTTCCCGGACCCTGGGAGGTAGTGGAGACGTCCCTGCCATCCCTCAGGTCCCTCTGTCCATAGCCTTGGGACCCTGGTCCTTTAGCCCTGGCTACTGACCCCAAGTATTAGACATGGGTAATAAGAAAATCTAAACTGGATCCTAGCACACCTCTAGGATGTCTCCTCACCAATCTGGCTAAGCTAGGTCTGTCCCAGGATATGCGTCCTAAATGCCTCATTTACTTTTGTAACGTGACGTGGCCTCAGTATGAATGGGAATGGGTCTAGATGGCCTGAAAACAGGACTTTTGATTTTAACATCCTCACTGACCTCAGTAATTTCTGCCGACAAACTGGGAAGTGGCCCTTCGCTCCTGCCCCTCGCTTTACTCCTCATGTTCCACTCATCAAATACTCCTTGCAAAGTCTTCTTCACCCCCTCAAACTGGTCCTCAGCCCCTTTCTCTGTCTTCTCTTTCAACCCAGCCAATTTTTCATCTCCACCTCTCCTGCTCCCACCGCCCTGCCTTCTGCTCCCTCTCTTCCTCCTCCTCCTTCTTTGCCACGGCTGCCCCTTTCCCGGCCGGCGGCCGCCGCTGTGGGTGCCACCGTCACCGCCTCAGGCTGCAAGCCGAGCAGAGGCCGCTGCGCAGCATGAGAGCCGCCCGCCCACCACCCCGCTGGCCGCTCCAAACAGCTAAGTGAGATTTCTGTTTGTATGTAGAAATTTTGGTTTGCTCTTCCCTTGTGTATTGTGAGCAGCTGCCATGTTGGCCACATGGCTTGCCGCTCCCATGGGGGCCGCCATCTTGAAACAGCAAGGTCCAACCCCTCTCTTTGAATAAAGTTACTGAGACCTCCCACCCCTCTCTGGCCTCATGGCTTGCCACTCCCATGGGGGCCACCATCTTGAAACAGCAAGGTCCAAACCCTCTCTTTGAATAAAGTTAATGAGACCTCCCACAGCCCGCCCCCACGGGCCCAGCCTAGTGTTGTCGCTCGCCACCACGCTCCTCCTCCTCCTCTGGCCCATGGCCCGCCGCCTGCTCTGCCACCCCCACCCCTAATGCCTTCTCAGACCCTGGTTCGAAATCTAGTGAATATGGCCTTTAAGGTTTTAAATGCCCGTGAGGAGCAGGCAGAGTCAGATCGGGAAGCCCACCTTCAACAGAAGGTGAATCTGCAAACCCAAGCCTTGGTTGCAGCTCTAAGGCCAACGGCACCCACTCAAGGTCCCAAGGGGACTGTGCATGGTGGGGGTGCAACGAGAGGACGAACGCCACCTGGAGGATGCTTCAAGTGTGGAAATGAAGGCCACTGGGCAAAGCAGTGCCCCCAGCCCCTGGCTCCAACCAAGCCCTGCCCAGAGTGCAGGAAAAGTGACTGTCCCTGGAAAAGTGACTGGCCTTCTGCGTCTCAGTGTAGAGGGGCCGCCCTTCCAGGTCATGACCCGCCACTGGCCATGCTGGGACTGGCCGAAGACTGAAGATGCCCGGACCCGACGACCCCCATCACCCTCGCCGAGCCCAGGGTAACGCTCAAGGTAGCGGGTAAGCCCGTCTCCTTCCTGGTCGATATGGGGGCTACCTTCTCTGTCCTGCCCTCCCTTTTCAGGGCCCCTTTTTCCCTTCCACGATCTCGGTCATGGGTATTGACAGCAAATCACCCTTTAATGCTCTGAAAACTGCTCTGGCCTCAGCGCCTTCTCACCCTGCCCCCTCACCCACTCCACCCTTCCTAGAGAACAACTTTCTTGCCAGCACAGGCTTATCAGGAACTTAGATCTTTATGTTGAAAGAAAGAAAGAAATTCTAAAGTTAACTGTTGACAAGAATTGTAAAAGGACCCAGACTCTTACCATCTGTTTGCATTTACTTGGGAGGACCCAGACGAGCAGGTATCCCACCAACTCACCTGGACAGTTCTGCCCCAGGGGTTCAGAGACAGCCCTCATCTGTTTGGCCAGGCCTTAGCCAGAGACCTCCAACAATGCTCGTTAGAACCCAGCACACTTCTCCAGTATGTAGGTGATCTCCTTCTCTGCAGCCCCTCCCTGCACACGTCTCAGAAGCAAACAGCTGGCCTCCTCAACTTTCTAGGGGACAAAAGATACTGTGTGTCCCCTGCCAAGGCACAACTGTCGGCCCCCACTGTCACTTACTTGGGGATCTGTCTGACGCCCAGTTCCCTAGGACTGACAGTTGACCAAACACAAGCAATATGAGACCTGCAGCCTCCCACTTCTGCGGAACAGACCTTGTCCCTTCTAGGGCTGGTAGGATTCTTCTGCCATTGGGTCCCAAACTTTGCTCTCCTAGCTAAGCCCCTATACCAGGTCACTAAAGAAACACCAATAGCCCCCCTATCCTCACCCTCCCTCATTCGCCAGGCTTTTTCTAAACTCCGGGATGCCCTTCTGGCCTCTCCCCCTCTCTCTCTCCCAGACATCTCTAAACCTTTCCAACTATTTACTGATGAAAGACATGGAATAGCTATGGGGGTTCTTACCCAGTCCCTAGGGCCAGCCTTAACCCCTGTAGCCTACCTGTCCAGACAGCTTGATCCCACGGTTCAGGGATGGCAGCCCTCCCTCCGGGCTCTGGCTGCAGCCACCACTCTCACCAAGGAGGCCCAGAAGATCTGCCTCCAGCAACTCTTACAGGTATTCTCCACCCATAGACTACAGGATCTTCTGTCCCACCGATCCTTATCTCTCCTTGCCCCTCTCGCATGCAGGGACTCGATCTCCTGTTCCTCGAGAGTCCTGACATCTCCCTAACTCAGTCCCCAGCCCTGAACCCGGCCACTCTCCTTCCCGCTGCCTCCACCCAACTTGTGGCAACGCACTCCTGCCCCGAGGTCGTCGAGGCCCTCACTCAACCTCGGGCGGGACTCTCAGATTTTCCTCTCTCTCTAATCCTGACTTAACTAAACTGCACATACCCTACCGCTCACAATCATCAGGTAAGATCGAGAGGGTCAACGGCCTCCCTAAAGACCATCTAACTAAACTCCCTCTAGAAATTCGCAGCTCCTGGCTGGACCTCCTGCCCATGGCCTTGACCGGAATCTGGGCTACACCAAGGAGCCCCACCTTCTTAAGCCCTTTTGAACTTATCTTCCATACCTGCCCTTACTCAGACAACTGCTCCGGGAACACGCTGACAGGCTTCTGCACAGGCCAGGACCAGCTGACCAAGACTCCCGAGGACCAGCCCTCCAGCCGGGGGACTCAGTCCTCCTCAAGAACCTTACCCCCAGGTTGTATTTCAGCTCCAGGCCCAGAAAAACAGCAAAACCATACAAGTGACATTGTGGCAGCCTCAGGACCACTTTAACCTCCCAAGTGACTCAACAGGATCACTCTTGAGACTTCACCAACCAGTCCCTTGGGAAAATCATGCTGCTGCATCCCTCGTCCAGCAAGGAAAACACTCCCTGTTTTTCGCTCACTTACCCCATGGCTCCTCCCATCATTAGGCCCACTGGTATCTATTCTTTTAATTTTGCTCTTTGGCCCCTGTCTCATGTGCTGTTTCACTAGTTTTAGGTTTTTTGTTTTTTTAAATATATTTTATTGATTTTTTACAGAGAGGAAGGGAGAGGGATAGAGAGCTAGAAACATCGATGAGAGAGAAACATTGACCAGCTGCCTCCTGCACACCCCCCACTGGGGACGTGCCCGCAACCAATGTACATGCCCCTGACCGGAATCGAACCTGGGACCTTTCAGTCTGCAGGCCGATGCTCTATCCACTGAACCAAACCGGTTTCGGCTCACTGTTTTTTTTCAGAACAGAATGCAGGTGTTCACCAACCAGAAGGTGGGAGAGATCTATCTGGCCTTGAATTCAGAACCTAGAGACACCTATGTCACCAGAATCCTTGAGACCCCTGGTAGATGGCCCTGATGACGCCCCCTCTCAGCAGGAAGTAGCTACGAAAAACGGACCTTCACACCCTGACCTTGCCCGGACTCTCAATTTTTTTTTTAATATCACCAAAAGCCTGGAATGATATATCCTCCCTTCTCCCAACTGGTGGGTGGAGTATGACGTTACCTGCGTCTGTGGCTGGGACATTCCCGAGACATTGAACCACCAATCAGCACATGCCAAGTGCCCTGGGCCCCACCCCTTCCCGTTCCTCCCTGGGCCCCACCCCTTCCTGTTCCTCCCCTCAAAAGGCATGTTCACCTCTGCACGTGTTGCTGTTTTCCCCTTGCAAGACAGCCCAGCTTGGTCTTCCTTCTCCTCTAATCCTGGTTTTTCTACCCTCTTTCATAATGAATCTTGATCGTTAGTGCGGAATAAACTTCCTCTTTTAACTTGTCTGGGCCTCCGACTCCGTTTCCTGCGCCTCGAACCTTACATTAATGATCCAAGTTTCTACCTTAACAAACTAGAAAAACAGGAGCAAATAAACCCAAAGTTTGCAGAAAGAAGGAAATAATAAAGATAAAAGCAGAAATCAGTAAAATAAAATGTGAAAATCAATAAAACCAAAAGATGTTTCTTTGAAGAGAAAGCCAGATTAAGGAGGGGGGAAAAAGAGTACACAAATGATCTGTATCAGAAATGAAAGTGAAGATTTTCTCATAGATCCTACTAGCATTAAAAAAATAATAATAAAATATTATGAATATAAATTGATGCCAACAAATTTCATAACTTAGATGAAATTTACAACTGTTGTGAAAGACACTCAAGAAGAAATAGCAAAACTGCAGAGAGATATCTACTTAAAAATTGGACCCATAATGTACAAACTTCACACAAAAAAGTATTGGCTTTGCAGGTTAATTTTATCAAACATCTAAGAAAACACCACTAATTTTTAACAGACTCTTCCAAAAATATTGAAAAGGAGGGGATTTTTTTCAAATCATATTATGAGGCTAGCGTAACACTGATACCAAAACCAACAAAGACTTTGGAGGAAAAAATAAAGCTACAGACTGATATCCCTAAGGAACACAGATGCAAAAATTATTTTTTTAATTTAGTGAAACAAATACAGCCGTGTATAAAAAGAATAGTATATCATGATCATGTGGTATTTATTCTAGGAATGCAAGGTTTGGCATTCAAAAAAGCAATGTTAGTCACCATTTAATAAATAAATATTCACCATATAATAAACAATAGGTGTGAGTGACCGCAGCATCACAGCAGCATAAGACATTCCTCCTTTATGTCCCCCCTTTTAGAGAATAACGTAAAAATCCACCCATGAACATAAACCCCTTTGTGGAGTGTGGGATCCAGCACCTATGCTGGGGACCGAGGTGGGGGGTTTGTCTCCCCAATCTGTGTGCATGGTAATAAGCAGACAGGCCTTGGTATGGACTGCAAAATCAGAGGAGCCAGCAAACCTACCTAAACCCCTCTCCCCACTGTTGGGGAAAAAACCTGGAGAATGCTCACCTGCTCACCTGCTCACCTGCTCACCTGCTCACCTGTGCACCTGGTCAGATAACCAGAAATGAGAGAGAATTTGCAGAAGTCCAGCCTTCCAGAGGGGAGATTCCAACATGCCAATGGAGAAAAAAGCTATATTGATAGCTATAGTTGCTTGATAAGAGAAATTTTCTTAGCCCTAGCCAGTTTGGCTCAGTGGATAGAGCATTGACCTAGGGACTGAAGGGTTCTGGGTTCGATTCAGGTCAAGTGTATTTCAGGTCAAGGGTATGTACCTCAGTTGCAGGCTGTGTGCAGGAGGCAACAATGGATGTGTCTCTCTCACATTGATGTTTCTGTCTCTCCCTCTCCCTTCCACTCTCTCTAAAAAATCAATGGAAAAATATCCTCTGGTTAGGATAAAAAAAGCTCTGTCCACCATCCCCCACCTCTCCCCTCAGCCAAAGCAATGCTGCACCCCCACTCAGACTCTCCTGCGGGGGAGGGCGGGAGAAGGGGAGGAGAGGGAGTGCCTGGCTTCCACAGTTGGGCTGAAAGCAGGGGAGAAACCTGTTTCTCTCCAACAGCAGGGAAGAGTACTGAGGTGGGGCTTCCAGGACTGGGGAAGGTGCTCAGGACTTCAGTAGGAAGTCTGATCAGGATGCTCTGGGAGGCCCTCACCCTGGAATCTATCTATTCACCCTGTCTGCAGGCACCACCAGCACCTAAAATGTTTAACCAAATCTCCCACCACTCTGCAGCTGGCCTCTTGTATGCCCTCCCAAGCACAGTGGCAACAGCAAGTACAATAAATAAATGCTATCAGAAAAACTGACCAGGATCTCTGGGCTAGGGAGAAACCACACAATTAGGTTATAGTGCCACCATCTGGAAAATCCAGAAGGTGGGGAAAAAAATCCCATCTGAAGGCAACTAGAGAGATCAACCAAAGGACTTGTAGCATGCATATAAGCCTAACCAATTGACATAGACACCAGGGGCATGAGGGCATGAGTTGGGGTGAAGGTGGGGGGGCATATAGGGGGGGGGTAAGGACACATATGTAATACCTCAATCAATAAAGAAAACACACACACACACACACACACACACACACACACACACACACACACAAAACCAAAAAAGATTTAAGGAGGTGACTGCTACTTCAAATGAAACAGCAACAATGTAAAATCAAGGAAGCTTTGTTACCAAAACTTGTTACCAAAGTTGTTGTTACCAAAAGGAAACATTTCTCTAATAATCAAGCTCAGAGCATAGAATTTTGCAATGTGGCTGATAATTCAAAATACATGTTTTGAAGAAACTCAATGAGTTAAAAAAACACACACACACAACTCAGACAGCTCATTGAGATTAGGAAGAAGAGAAGAAGACATGTAAACAAAATGAGATATTTATCAAAGTGATAGAAATCATAAAAAGGAACCAAACATTCTGGAGCTGAAGAATTCAACAGATGAAATTTTTAAAATGTCGTAGACAGCATGTGGGGGAGAGTAAAGCAAGTGGAAGACAGAATGCATGAGCTGAAGAACAAAATTTTGAAGTAACCTAGTTAGAGCAAAACAAAGAAAAAAAGGATGGAAAAAGAATGAAGAAAGCCTTATGTGGTCTATGAAATTTCAGCAAAAGAACAAATATGAGAATAATCTAGTTCCACAAGGAGAAGACAGAAAGGCATGATAGAGAAAGAACGGACATCCAAATCTGGAAGAAAATAGTAACACTGCCATTGTTTGTAGATGATATGATTTTATTTATAGAGAAGTGTAAAGATTCAACCAAAACACTGTTGAAACTAATAGACACATTCAGTAAAGTGGCAACATGTACAATCAATATACAGAAGTCAGTGGTTTTTCTATACACTAACAAAGAAACAGCTCAAAAAGAAATTTAAAAAAACTATTCCATTCACAATAGCATCAAAAACAATAAGTACTAGGAATAAATGTAATGAAAAAAGTGAAAGAGCGGGAATTGAATGAAGTTGCGGGGAGGAGGAATCTAAAGGTAGTCAGATGGTACAAACCTCTTGTCCTATCTAATAATAGACAAATATGCAAATTGACCATACCTCCGACACATCCACAAGCCACGCCCACCATCCAATCAGAGCAAGCATGCAAATTAACCCAAACCAAGATGGCTACAGCCACAGAGAGCAAGGTTTCCTAGGTAACAGAGGAAGCCAAGCTTTCTGCCAGCCGTTGCAGGCCTAAGCCTCCACTCAAGCTACAAAGTTTCAATTATAGAAGGTAAACAAATTCAAACAAATGGCGGCAGAATGGAGCTTGAGAGAGCAGGCCAGGGTTGCCGGCGGCAACAGGGGAAGCAAAGCTTTCCGCACACCCTGGCTGGGCCCAGCTGCTTAAGGCAACAAAGTTTCCATTATGACCCCAACACAAATGACTGCCAGCCGCGGAGGGAGCCCCAGGCTTGGCTCTGCTCCAGGCTACAAAGTTTCAATTGTAGAAGGAAAATAAATTCCAGATACCAGGGCCTCCACTTCCATTGCCAGGGGGCGTGGCCCGCCTGCAAACCACCACAGGCCCCTCGCTCAGGCCGCCCCACGCCCCAAGGGAACCCCACCCTGATCAGGGACACCCTTCAGGGCAAACCAGCTGGCCCCCACCCCTGTACCAGGCCTCTATCCTATCTAATAAAAGAGTAATATGCAGATTGATCATCACTGCAACACACAATATAGCTGCCCCCTTGTGGTCAAAGATCCTGCCCCCATGTGGACACAAGATGGCCACCACAAGATGGCCAGCAGGAGAGGGCAGTTGGGAGGCACCCGGCCTGCAAGGGAGGGCAGTTGAGAAGGACCAGGCCTGCAAGGGAGGGCAGTTGGAGGTGATCAACCCTGCAGGAGAGGGCAGTTAGGGGTAACCAGGCCGGCAGAGGAGGGAAATTGGGGGCAAACAGGCTGGCAGCAGAGTGGTTAGGGGGTGATCAGGCTGGCAGGCAGAAGCGGTTAGGGGCAATCAGGAAGGCAGGCAGGCAAGCAGTTGGGAGCCAGCAGTCCTGGATTGTGAGAGGGATGTCCGACTGCCCGTTTAGGCCCGATCCCAGGGATCGGGCCTAAACGGGCAGTTGGACATCCCTTGAGGGGTCCCAGATTGGAGAGGGTACAGGCTGGGCTGAGGGACAACCCCCCTCCGTGCACGAATTTCGTGCACCGGGCCTCTAGTTATAAGATAAAAAAGTACTAAGGATGAAAGTGCAGCATGATGACTGTGGCTAACACCAAGTTGTTAAGAGTAAATCCTAAGAATTCTCATCAAAAGAAAAAAAACTTTTTTTTCCTTTTCTTATATCTCTATGATATAGTAAGTGTTAACTAAACTTATTGTGGTAATCATTTTACAATATATGAAAAGTCAAGTCATTATGCTGCACACCTTAAACTTACACAGTGCTATATGTTTAAGTTTTATGTCTCAATAAAACTGGAAAAAAAACCCAAAAATCTAAACAATAAAAACTGCAAGTCTTTCATGAAAGAAATAAAAGATACAAACAAGTAGGAATTTATCCCATAGTCATAGGTCAGAAGAATTAATGTTAAAATATTTATACTACTTAAAGCTATCTATAGATTCAATGAATCCCTATCAAAATTTCAATGGCATTTGTTCACATAAATAGAAAAAATATCCTAAAATTTGTATGGAGCCAGAAAAGGCCTTGCATAACTAAAGCAACCATGAAAAGGAGGAAAGCTGAAGGCATCCACACGTTCTGATTTTAAACTATACTATGAAGTTATGGTAACTAAAACAGTGTGGTACTGGCATAAAAATAGACACATAGATCAATGGGACAAACAGAGAGCCCGGAGATAAGTCCCTGTACACATAGTGAGCTAACGTTTGAGAAGAGAGCCAAGAACACTCAGTGGGGAAAGAACAGATGGTGTTGGGGAAACTAGATAACCACATGAAGAAAAATAAAATTGAATGCCTATCTTACACCAATCACTGAAATTAACTTGAAACGTATTCAGGACTTAAAAATAAGACCTGATACCATAAAACACGCAGAAGAAAACATAGTGAGGAAGCTCTTTGATATCAGTGTAGGAAATGTTGTTGTTTTTGTTTTTTATTTTATATGACACCAAAGCACAAGCAACAAAAGCAAAAATCAACCAGTGGGACATCAAACTAAAACACTTGGGATAGCAAAATAACCAACCCCCCAAAATGAAAAAGAACCTACAGAATGGGGAAAAATATTTTCAAACCATATATTGTCTAAGAGGTTAATATCCAAAGTAGATAAATAACCTATATAATTTAATACATTCAAGTCATTATGCTGCACACCTTAAACTTATACAGTGCTATATGTTTAAGTTTTAGATACAAAAAACAAACTATCTAATTACAATATGGGAAGCATAACTAAATAGACATTTTTTAAAGAAAACATACGGATGACCAACAGGACATGAAAAGATTCTCAACATCACTAATCATCAGGGAAATGCCAATCAGAACCATGAACTATCACCGCACACCTGTTAGAAGGGCTGCTATGAAGAAGACGGGACATGTGTGCTGGTGGTGAGGATGTGGAGAAAAGGAACATTTGTGTACTGTGGTTCGGAATGTAAATGGGCTTACTCACTATGAAAAACAGTGTGGGCATTCCTCAAAAAATTAAAAATAGAACTATCATATGATCCAGTAGTTCGACTTCTGGGTATCTAGTCGAAGGTGGTGAAAGGAGGATATGCCCATGTTTACTGCAGCACTGTTCACAGTAGCCGTGACATGGACATAGGTGGATAAAGAAAATGTAATGCGCGTGCACACACACACACACACACACACACACACACACACACACACACACACTGGAATATTATCCAGTCATGAGAAAGAGGAAATTCTGCCACTTGCAACAACATGGATAGACCTTCTGAGCATTAAGCTAATTGAGATAAGTCAGACATAGAAGGAGAAATATGCATGACACCGTTTACATGTGCAATCTAAAAAAGGTGAGTCATAGAAACAGAAAGTAGAGTGGGAGTTACCAGGGGCGGGGGTTTAGGGGAATTGGAAATATATTGTTTTAGGGTACAACTAGCAACTAGTAGGCAAATAAATTCTGAAGCCTGTTGCACAACAGAGAGATTGCAGAGAACAGTACTGTATAATAAACGTGAAAGTTGCTAAGGGACCAGATCTTAACTGTTCACACCCAAAAAAGAAGTGAGCATGGTGATATGATAGGGGTGTTAGGGACCTGAAGTGACCATTGCATTGCAGCATATTAAGTGTATCGTGTCAGCACGCTGTACACCGTAATCTTACATGATGCTACATGTTCATTATCTCTCCATAAAAATAAACTTCAAGAAAAGTAACTAGAAAGGACAAAAGCATATGATCATTTCAATAGATACAGAGAAAGCATTTGACAAAATCCAGCATCCATTCTTAACTAAAAGCAAAGAAACTCCAAAGCTAGAACAGGAAGGGAACTTCCTCATCCCAGGGCCTCCGTGAAAACCCCAGTGAGGACTCGCTCGTGAAAAGCGAAAGCTCCCTCTTTCCGGGGAACAAAGTGGCTCTGCTCACCACTCCACCCCGCACTGTCCCGGGCGTCCTAACAGGCCTTAAAGGGAAGGGAAAGGCAGGCCGTGGAGGACAGGCTGGTGGCCGGCACTGCCCCCTGTGGGCGAGGCCCGCTGCAGCGGTCCGGCCCTCCCGCCTGCACCCCGGCACCAGCCACCCGCCTCTGTCCCTCCGGCTGACCCAGTGTCCGTCTATTCACCCCGCAGACACCCCTGCCAGGGGTGACCCCGGGATGGAGGTGACCGTGGCCGCCTCCAGAGACATGGTCCCTGCGGAAACACACGGGCACGTGGGAAAGCCCCACTGCCAGAGGCCTGGGGCCGGAGAGCTACGTCCTGGGGCCCAAGGGCACACCGCGTCCCTGGGGAGCCCCCGGCACAGGGGACGGCCGACAGGAAGCGGGCCTGGACGCAGTCACCGTCAGCACACCGTGGGCCTGTGACCAGGTCACTGCGGCTGCTGTGAGGACGGGTCAGCGGAGGGCCTCGGAGGACGGAGACAAAGTGTCCATGCCGCCACACTCTGCCTGCACCTCCCCTCTGACCGCCGGAGGGGGGCTGCGGGCCTTGGCCCGGCTGGCCGGACTCCTGTGGCCACGGCAGTGCAGTGTGAGCGATGGCCAGGGAGCCTGGGCCTCCAGAGGCCTTGCATCCTTCATCCGAGAACCAGCGCAGGCTCTCCTGTGGGTGCGCTCGCCCCATGCAGCCGCTGACTGCAGCCTGGCCCTGAACAGCAGGCCTAGCCAGTCTGAGAACTTGTGGGAAATAACACATACATTGTACACATGTTGGGGCTGCCTTATGACTTAGTAACAGCTAGCTGATAATCACGGCCTCCCGTCTCTTCCTGTCATAGCCAACCTTCTTAGGAAAGGCCTTCTTCCACTGTGCACTCAGCCCCCCCGACCCCCCAGCTGAGTGTCTCCTGCCCCTCCTCCTCCAGTGGAACCCTGTCTCACTGTCCTCTCTGGTGACCAGTGATATCACTGCTGAGAAATCCAAGCTCTATGCATCTTTCTGTTACCCTGGACTCATTCTTAACATCAGTCCTGTCTTGTCTGCTCTGCCTCTTCTCTCCAGATGCCCTCTCCTGGCTTTCCTCCTCCCTCCCTAGCTGACCCTTCTGTCCCTATTTTTTCCCCCTGGCCTGTCCCTACATATTTTCTTTTCCTCTGGATTCGGTGGGGGCACTCGTCCTCTCTCCACACGTGTGCCCAGTGATCTCACACTCTCCTGGGCCCCTGAGCCCATCTGCACACGATATTGACCCCTCTGAATCCCGCGCTGGGCTCCCAGTCATTGCCTCTTCATTCCACAATCTGCCCCTGCCCCTGGCTACCCTGCCCAGGTCGTAGCACAACCATATGCCCAGATGAACAAACCAGAGGTGCCCTCCTACCCCAGGCCCATCCCACAGTCCTGTCTCCCCAGGACCTAATATGTCTCCTAGCCCACATCATTTCCATTGCCTTGAGCCCTCCAGCAAGCTGCTCCCCAATCTCCCCCCCCCCCCCGCCCCCAACTCCCACCTGCAATTCAATCCACTTTTACAGGGTGCCACAGGTGTTGCAGAAGACCAATGAAAACCAAAGACGCTTCTAAGAAAAAGGAGGGACACTGTTTAATACACCAGCGGACTCAGTGAACAGCCTTCCAAATCTGAGTGAAGGAACACGCATGGGGCTTTCCTTTATATCTCCCTGTGGTCTTTGTCCCACAAACATGGATTATGCTTCCGGTCCTTTTCGCGGGCCTTGCAAGAAGGCCCCCAGGTGTTGGGGGTCTCCAGGCCATATCTGATGGTCTGGCCTGGTGCCAGCGTTAATAACCCTCCCTCCGGGGCAGTGCACTGTTCACAGTAACAGGTTCTGCAAGACCAGTATCTGGGAAGGAGAGAGGGACTTAATTATAAGTTATCAGGAATGTACACTGAGCTTGCTGGCTTGGATTCAGATCACTAGCCCCAAATATCAGGGTTACATTGGAATTAGCCCTTTTTAGCCTTCTCACAGGGACTTATGCGATGATGTCATACCCCTTATTGCAACTCTTAATGGCTTCCCATCACCTTCAAGTGAAGTCCAGAACCTTTGACACCAGGTACAAGGCCTTCCCTGCCCTGGCTTTGCTTGCACCCCAGCCTCACCCAGGTCAGAGCCCAGGGGTTGTGCTCCTGCTCACCGTGCTCTGCCTGCAGCACAGCTCCACTCTCCTCTGGCTGACGGGCATCCTTCAGGCCTCACACAGACCTCCATTCCCCTGGAAAGGTTGCTTGAGGCCCCAGCGCTCCTGGATGGGCATGCCATCCTGAGCCCCAACAGATCCCGCGGCAGGGAGCCCGCACTGTGCCTGCTGGATTAGGTTAGTATTTTGTTTTTGTTTTTTTGTTTAGGATTTTTGCATCGCTTCATGCATAATCACCCTTTCTTAGAATGTCCTTGTTAGGCTTTGAAATGAAAGTTCTACTGGCTTTATAAAATGAGTTTGGGGTGTTTCCTCTACCTGTTATTCTTGGGGGGTGTTTTCCATTGCTGCTGTAACAAATGGCCACAGACATAGTGGTAAGAACAATACAAATGCATTCACCTTATACTTTTGGTGGTCAGAAGTCTCCCTCTGGTCTCATCGGGCTCCTTTCCTTCTGAAGATTCCAGCAGAGAACCCATTTCCTGCCTTTTCCAGGTTCTGGAGGCCTCCCCAGGCCCCTGCACTCCCTGGCTGGCGGCCCCACCTCCATTGTCTTGCCCTCAGAGTTGCATCTCTGATCCTGCTTTTGTCACATTTTCCTCTGACCACAGCAGGAAAGCTCTTAGCTTCTAAGGACCTAAATACTAGACTGGGCCCACCTAGGATCGCCTTCCCATTGCAAGGCTGTAACCTAAACCACGTCTATAGAGTATCTTTTGCCAGGTAAGGCAACCTACGCATAGGTTCCAGGGATTAGGGAGTGGGCATCCTGAGGTGGGGGCATTGTCTTACCTACAACAGGGAAGTTTATGAAAAAATGGCTTTCTTCTTTATTTTTATTTTTTATATATTTTATTGATTTTTTACAGAGAGGAAGAGAGAGGGATAGAGAGTTAGAAACATCGATCAGCTGCCTCCTGCACACCCCCTACTGGGGATGTGCCCGCAACCAAGGTACATGCCCTTGACCGGAATCGAACCCGGGACCCTTGAGTCCGCAGGCCGACGCTCTATCCACTGAGCCAAACCGGTTTCGGCGGCTTTCTTCTTTAAATGTCTGGTAAGATTCTGGGAGAGTTATCACAGCCTAACCTTAATGCAATTTCAATTATGGATTGACTTTTATTATGACATTTTCCATTAACTCTTATAACAGTAAGTCAATTTTTAAAGTGAATTTATCATTTCTTCTATATTTTCAAATGTTTTGACAATTTAATGTCTACAGAATCTGTAGTGATTTTTTCATTCCCATTGTTTTGGCCTTTTAACTTTCACTTTTTATTTTTGAGGTATAATTTACATTTAGTAAAAAAATTTCTATGTGTAGTTGCTTAAGTTTTTAGAAATGTATGTAGCCAGGTAACCACCAACCACAGTAAAGATATGAGATATTTCCACCCCAAAAAAATTTCCTTGAGTGCCTTTCAAGTCCACGTGCCCTGCCCTTTAACAACCTGGCAACAACAGCCAATTTCTATCCTTCTAGTTTCACTTTGACAAAAATGTCACCTAAGGAGGAGTCATAGTCTATAGCTTTCTGTGTCTGGATTCACTTAGCATGCTACTTTTGGATTTATTCATGTTCTGCATGTATCAATAGTTTGTCCATTGTATGATGAACTATACAACTTGTTTATTCATTCATCAGTTGATAGACATTTGGGTTGTTTCAAGTTTGGTAGAGTATGAAAAATATCTGCTATAAACATTTAAGTACAGGTCCTTGAATGAAGAGATATTTTCATTTATCTTCAATGCACTTTTAGGACTAGAATTTCTGGACTGTGTGGCATCATAGGCAGAACAATGGCCCTAAAGGTCTTCATCTCTGGACCCTCTGAATGTTAGGTTACACAGAAAGGGGAATTAAGGTTTCTAACCAGCAGGCAGGGGAGTGATGCTGGTGGGCCCAGTAAGTGAGAGAGCAAGGAAGAGAGGAAAGTCAGACTGAGGCATTGCTGGCTTTGAAAAGGGGGTCCAGACAGTTTTGAGAACAGTGGCTTTGTGGTATAGCTTGATATCTGGTATTGTGATCCCTCCAACACTGTTCTTCTTTCTCAAGATTGCTGCAGCTATTCAGGTCTTTTTTTATTCCAGATGAATTTTTGGAGAGTTTGTTGTACGTCTTTGAAGTATGCGGTTGGTATTTTAATGGGGGTTGCATTAAATTTATAGATTGCTTTGGGTAGTATGGACATTTTAATGATGTTGATTCTTCCAATCCATGAACATGGTATATTCTTCCATTTGTTCATGTCTTCCTCTATCTCTTTTTTCAGCATCCTTAAATTTTCTGAGTACAGGTCCTCTATCTCCTTGGTTAAATTTATTCCTAGGTATATTAATTTTTTGTTGCAATGGTAAATGGGATTGCTTTTTAAGTTTCTCTTTCTGTGAGTTCATTATTGGTGTATAGAAAAGCCATAGACTTCTGGGTGTTACTTTTGTATCCTGCTACATTGCCAAATTCATTTATTAAATCTAGTAGTTTTTTAATGGGGTCTTTGGGGTTTTCTATGTACAATATCATGTCATCTGCGAATCAGGACAGTTTTACTTCTTCTTTTTCAATTTGGATGCCTTTTATTTCTTCTTCTTGTCTGATTGCAATGGCTAGTACTTCCAGTACTATCTCGAACAGGAGTGGTGAGAGTGGGCATCCCTGTCTTGTTCCTGTTCTTAGGGAAAATGGTTTTAGTTTTTGCCCATTAAGTATGATGTTGGCTGTGGGTTTGTAATATATGGCTTTTATTATGTTGAGGCATGATCCTTCTATTCCCACCTTGCTGAGAGTTTTTATCAAAAAAGGGTGTTGGATTTTGTCAAATGCTTTTTCTGCATCAATGGATATGATTAAATGGTTTTTATCTCTGTTTATGTGGTGTATCACGTTTATTGATTTGCAGATATGTTGGAGGCAAAGACCAACAAGTAGTTAACATATAAATGCACGAAGTCCATCAGAAGGCTGATGGATTTTGATATTCAGCAAGGGCTGAGAATCAGCATAATATTACCTGTTGCTGGCTGAATGGCTGAAGGCAATCCTCTAACCTGATAATCCTTTATTGTTTACCAAACCTTACCAGTGATGTCTGTTTGCTTTGCAAAAGGGCGAATGTATATTCTAGGAAATAAAAAGCCATGGATCTGGAGATTCAGGGAGCCTTTCCACTAGAGAAGGGTCTCCGCCTGGCTCTCCCAATAATTTCTAAGTTTACATTTCTTGTCTAGTGTATCCGTTTATGCACAGCCCCTTCTCCGGATCCTGAATCCTCGCTGCAAAAGGTTGTGGCATTCTGGAGCCTCAAAAAGGGACACAGAGAAGAAGATTTGCCAGAGCTAAAGAAGAGTTTAAAGTTCACCAGAAAAGGTTGGATCACCGAAAAGGTGGGGAGATTCACTGTGCACAAGCCTGTACCAAGCTTTGGAAGTCTTGATCCGAAGTGGGCGGGAATATCTTTTTCAAGCCAGGCTATAATGGGGAAGAATTCAATTAAAAGGCAAAATTATCATTGTAAATTTTTAGCTTCTATGCTCAAGGATAAAGAAATTAAAATGTCAAAAGGTACTCTCTTAAAGCAGGCTCAAGGAAAATGAGCACCCTTGTCATCTTTAACTATGTGGGTTCTTGTTCAAATTGCATTATGCCACATGTGAGGGCGATCTGGCTGCGACATCTGTCACCCCATTGATCACCAGGGTTGATTCGGCTGATCTGGCTGGCTAGGTGGGTGTCCCCCTCTTCCCTCACCGATCCATGTGCGTCCCTCCCGAAGCTGCGCGCTCGGTCGAAGAGGACGACCTTCCCCCCAGAGGAGAGGACCGGTCTTCGGTCAAGGGTATACAAGTAGCTGCGCTCCCCTGCTAGAACCTCCAAACAAGCTCTCAAATTGCATTATGCCTAATTCATATTGGGGATCCAAAGTCTGTAATAACAAAAAATGCCCCAGACTCAACACCTCTAGTGTGGAAAGGCTCAACAGCTAGAGATAGGCCTATCAGTACTCTCACAAAAGGACTCGTTAAAGGTTTGTCTGAAAATTACCATATGACGCCTTGGGACAGGCAGATTTTAGCTAAAATAACTTTAGACACCAGTGAATGCTATGGAGAATGGAATAAAAAAGGATTCATGAAAAGAACTCTGATTTATTAAGACTTGTCTATATGTTATAGGCGCTTGTTTGATTGTTGTTTTATCTGTCCTTTTTGTTTGGTTTAATTTGTTTATTGTTAGTTTATTAAGCATGCCTTTAATTTAATTTACTAAGAAAAGAAACCTAGGTGGCCAGGCCATTTACTGAATTTCCCCAACGCAAACAGGATGTGGGGGTGGGGAGAAAGAATATGAGCAGTACACGTGGCCCATTAATTACTAAGTCTTTTGGTGATCCTGTAAAATGGACACCCATTCTCAAGAGTACTATTAAAAGTCTGATTTTTGCCATGTTTTTATTTCCCAGCCCATCATTTGAAATTTGGATAGATGAGACATTTCTCAAAATTTAAGGGATACGTCTGGGATTTCTGTACCCATAAAGAGAAACAGGCTAGCTTAAGAGAAAGGCATGCCCCACCTGACTTTGGATGGCCTCTTAAACCTGAGCCCCCTCTCTTTATGGATGCTATAGAATAAACCCAGGACTGTTTTTTTCTCTAAAAGATGGTGAAAATCACACAAGGAAAATATACAGGCTGTATTTAGGCAAGAAGATTAGTGTTTCCATAGTAAAGTGTAGTTCTTGAATAATAATGGACCACATTCCAAGGTTAACATTAAGACCACTGAAAATCAATAAGTTATCTCTGTTACAGAATTTGCCAAAGAAATGCCTTGGATAATAATAATTGGCTTTAAAATCTCAAAATGGTTGAAACATGAATAAATACATGGAAGTAAAATGAAAAATTTGTAGTGGAGCTTTTCAGTAATAATTATAGGTATACTAGAGGCCCGATGCACGAAGACTCATGCAAGAATGGGCCTTCCTTCCCCTGGCTGCCGGCACCGCCTTCACTCTGGCTGGAGCCACCTTTCCATCTTCCCACGCTGCTCAGAGGCCTTAAGCTGCTGGGGTGGTACAGAACACCGCCAGCCGTCTCAGCGCCTGTGTATACAAATTAACCCGCCATCTTTGTTGGGTTAATTTGCATACTCACTCCTGATTGGCTGGTGGGCATCATGAAGGTACAGTCAATTTGAATCTTTCTCTTTTATTAGTGTAGATTCATGGAGGAGGCTGGCTGCCTTGTCCACAGCATTAACCTTAGATGTTATCTCTAAGGAAGAATGTGGCGGTTTTAAATTCAAGCAGCTATAGGCCTGCTTCCAAAGTCTTTGGCAAGTAATTCAGTAAACTCCAACTTAAAACTTTGAAGTTTACTGAATTAAATAATAAAACTTATTAAATACCTAGGTATTTTGAAATAACAGAATACTGAAATATTAATCTGAGTTTTCCTCCTATGAAAAATCTAGAGGACAGAATTGAATATATTAATTAAATACGTCTTGTATTTTTGAAATATACCCTTAAAATGTGAAGGTATTACTAATCTAAGAAATGCTAAGTATTTAACTTGCCTCCTAAAATTTAAGGGTTCTATGAGTTTAAAGTTCAAATTAAGTTAGGAGAACTTATATGGTTGTAATAATAAAATGCATAAAGTATAAAAATTTATTTTTTGAAGAAAATAATTCTTATATTTTCTCTGGAGAAATTAGTAGTTCAAAATATATTAGAGTCCTTATATGTACCATGTGTGGTAAAATTTCAACCTAAGATATAATATTTATTGGCCTAATTAAAGAAAGAGGATTAATTTTATGGTCTGAACCAAAATTTTAATATAAAAACCAGTTTAAATTTAATTAATATATTTTAGAATAATTACAAAAAGTATATAATATAATCTTTAGGTTATGTACATTTGATAGACTTTTCAAGTTAAATTTCAAATCTTTAACTGAGAGATAGCCTTGGGATATTTCAAGGGCCCTGGAATGATTCAATGATTTATTCTCTCTTCTAAAAAGAAATGTTTTTTGAACTAAATTATGCCGATCTAATATACTTGAAATCACATTGGAAGCTTTCTCAAATAAAAATTAATAACTATATTTTATTTATATACATATATTTTAAATGTTATAAAAGTTTCAACCTCTAAGGGAGAAAAGGACAAAGTTGCTGAATACTTCTTAAGCAAAACCGGATAATTCAGCAACAGAATTTTAAGATAAAAAGTACCAACAGCCTGCTCTTTAAATAGGCTGGGGGATAGGGCGGCATCTGTACTTCATAGGTCAAACATATAAGTTTGCTTACTTTGCTTTTTCAATAAAGATGCCTGCTTTAGTTACTTAATAAACTAGCTTTTTATAATATAATCAAGGTCTCATATAAATTCAGTTATATTAGAAGCCAATATTTTTATAAGCAACTAGAGGCCCGGTGCACAAAATTCGTACACAGAGGGGGGTGTCCCTCAGCCCAGCATGCACCCTCTCCAATCTGGAACCCCTCAAGGAATGTCCGACTGCTTGTTTAGACCCGATTCCAGGATCAGGCCTAAAGGAGCAGTCAGACATCCCTCTCACAATTCAGGACTCCTGGCTCCCAACTGCTTGCCTGCCTGCCTGCCTGATTGCCCCAACCGCTTCTGCCTGCCAGCATGATCACCCCCTAACCACTGCCCTGTCAGCTGATCGATGCCTAACTGCTCCCTTGCCAGCCTGATTGCCCCTAACTGCCCTCCCCTGCCAGCCTAATTGATGCCTAACTGCTCCCCTGCCATCCCAATTGCCCCTAACTGCCCTCCCCTGACAGCCTGGTCACTCCTAACTGCCCTCCCCTGCATGCCTGGTCCCTCCCAACTGCCCTCCCTTTTAGGCCAGATACGCCCAACTGCCCTCCCCTGCAGGCCTGGTCCCTCCCAACTGCTCTCCCTTTTAGGCCTGGTCCTGCCCAACTGCCATCCTCTGCAGGCCTGGTCCCCCTCAAGTGCCCTCCCCTGCAGGCCTTGTCCCTCCCAACTGCCCTCCCCTGCAGGACTGGTTCCCCCCAACTGCCCTCCCCTGCAGGGCTGGTACCCCCCTACTGCCTTCTCCTGCAGGCTGGGGCCCTTCCAAGTGTCCTCCCCTGCAGGCCTCATCGCCCCCAACTGCCCTCCCTTTCAGGCCTTGTCCCTCTCCTGCTGGCCTGATTGCCCAAAACTGCCCTTCCCTGCCGGCCATCTTGTGGCGGCCATCTTGTTTCCACATGGGGGCAGCCATCTTTGAACACATGGAGGCGGCTATCTTGTGTTTTGGAGTGATGGTTAATTTGCATATCACCTCTTTATTAGATAGGATTGGGTCTAACAAAGGCCAAAGTAAAAATTTGCATATGTATGCAAATAAGCACTAGCCAAAAAGAATGCTGTTTAAAAGTAAATTTTAAGCTTAATAAAAAGGAGAACTTTTATTTATTTATTTTTATTTTTAAAATTTCTTTATTGATTAAGGTATTACATATTTGTCCTCATCCTCTGATTACCATCCCAACCCCGCCCCCACTCATGCCTCCACCCCCTGTTGTCTGTGACTACTGGCCAGGCCTATATGCATGCATACAAGTCCTTTGGTTGATCTCTCACCCTTACCCCCACCCTCCCCTACTTTCCCTCTGAGGTTTGACAGTCTGATCGATGCTTCCCTATCTCTGGATCTGTTTTTGTTCATCAGTTTATGTTGTTCATTTTTTACCATACATGAGTGAGATCATGTGATATTTATCTTTCTCTGACTGACTTATTTCCCTTAGCATAATGCTCTCCAGTTACATCCATGTTGTTGCAAATGGTAGGAATTTCTTCTTTTTTAGTGCAGCATAGTATTCCATTGTGTAGATGTGCCACAGTTTTTTAATCCACTCATCTGCTGATGGGCACTTATGCTGTTTCCAGATCTTAGCTATGGTGAATTATGCTGCTATGAACATAGGGGTGCATATATCCTTTCTGATTCATGTTTCCAGTTTCTTGGGATATATTCCTAGAAGTGGGACCACTGGGTCAAATTGGGGTTCCATTTTTAGTTTTATGAGGAAACTCCATACTGTTCTCCACAGTGGCTGCACCAGTCTGCATTCCCACCAGCAGTGCACGAGGGTTCCTTTTTCTCCGCATCCTCACCAGCAATAGTTGTTTGTTGATTTGTTGATGATAGCCATTCTGACAGGTGTGAGATGGTACAGCATTGTTGTTTTGATTTGCATCTCTCAGATAATTAGTGACTTTGAGCATGTTTTCATATGTTTCTTGGCCTTTCTTCTGTCTTCTTTCAAAAAGTTTCTATTTAGGTCCGTTGCCCATTTTTTGATTGGATTGTTTATCTCCCTTTTGTTAAGCTGTATGAGTTCCCTGTAAATGTTGGAGATTAAACCCTTATCGGTGATAACATTGGTAAATATGTTCTCCCATGTAGTGGGCTTTCTTGTTGTTTTGTTGATGGTTTCTTTTGCTGTGAAAAAGCTTTTTATTTTTACGTAGTTCCATTTGTTTATTTTCTCTTTAGTTTCCATTGCCCTAGGAGCAGTATCAGTGAAGACGTTCCTTCAGCATATGTATGAGATTTTGCTGCCTGTGGATTCCTCTAGTATTTTTATGGTTTCCCATCTTATGTTTAAGTCCTTTATCCATTTTGAGTTTATTTTTGTGTATGGTGTAAGTTGGTGGTCTACTTTCATTTTTTTGCATGTATCTGTCCAATTTTCCCAACACCATTTATTGAAGAGACTGTGTTGACTCCATTGTATGTTCATGCCTCCTTTGTCGAATATTAATTGGGCACAGTGGTTTGGGTCGATATCTAGGTTCTCTATTCTATTCCATTGATCTATATGTCTGTTCTTGTGCCAGTACCAGGCTGTTTTGAGAACAGTGGCTTTGTAATACAGCTTGATATCTGGTATTGAGATCCCACCTACTTTGTTCTTCTTTCTCAGGATTGCTGCAGTTATTCGGGGTCTTTTTTTATTCCAGATGAATTTTTGGAGAGTTCGTTCAAGGTCTGTGAAATATGCCATTAGTATTTTAATGGGGATTGCATTGAACCTATAAATTGCTTTGGGTAGTATGGACATTTTGATGATGTTGATTCTACCAATCCATGAACATGGTATGTTCTTCCATCTGTTTACATCTTCCCCTATCTCTTTTTTCAGTGTCCTGTAGTTTTTCTTTTACCTCCTTAGTTAAGTTTATTCCCAGGTATCTTAATATTTTTAGTGCGATGATAAATGGGATTGCTTTTTTAGTCTCTCTTTCTGTAAGTTCACTATTGGTATATAGAAATGCCATAGATTTCTTGGTGTTAATTTTGTATCCTGCGACATTGCCGAATTCATTTATTAAGTCTAGCAGTTTTTTGAAGGAGTCTTTAGGGTTTTTTGGTACAGTATCATGTCATCTGCGAATAAGGAGAGTTTTACTTCTTCTTTTCTGATTTGGATGCCTTTTATTTCTTCTTTTTGTCTGATAGCAATGGCTAGTACTTCCAGTACTATGTTGAACAGGAGTGGTGAGAATGGGCATCCCTGTCTTGTTCCTGTTCTTAGGGGAAATGTTTTAGTTTTTGCCCATTGAGTATGATGTTGGCTGTGGGTTTGTCATATATGGCTTTTATGATGTTGACGTATGATCCTTCTATTTCCACCTTGCTGAGAGTTTTTATCAAGAAAGGGTGTTGGATTTTGTCAAATGCTTTTTCTGCATCAATTGATATGACTATGTGATTTTTCTCCCTCAATTTGTTTATGTGGTGTATCATGTTTATTGATTTGCGGATATTGTACCATCCTTGCATCCCTCAGATAAATCCTACTTGGTCATGGTGTATGATCTTTCTGATGTACTGCTGGATCCAATTTGCTAGAATTTTGTTGAGGATTTTGGCATCTATGTTCATGAGGGATAGTGGCCTGTAATTCTCTTTCATTGCAGTGTCTTTATCTGGTTTTGGTATTAGGGTGATGCTGGCTTCATAGAATGAGCTTGGAAGTGTTTCTTCTTGAATTTTTTGGAATAGTCTGAGGAGGATAGGTTTTAGTTCTTCCTTGAATGTTTGGTATAACTCTCCTGTGAAGCCATCTGGCCCCAGGCTTTTGTTTGCTGAAAGCTTTCTGATGACTGCTTCAATTTCTTCCATAGTTATTGGTCTATTGAGATTTTTAGATTCTTCTTGATTGAGTTTTGGAAGGTTGTATTTTTCTAGGAATATGTCCATTTCCTCCAGGTTGTCCAGTTTGTTGGAATACAGTTGTTCATAGTATTTTTTAAACAATCCTTTGTATTTCTGTGGGGTCTGTTGTTATTTTGCCTCTATCATTTCTGATTTTGCTTATTTGGGTCCTCTCTCTTTGCTTCTTGGTGAGTCTGGCTAGAGGTTCATCAATCTTGTTTATCCTTTCAAAAACCAGCTCTTGGTTTCATTGATCTTTTGTATTTTTTTTTTTTTTTTTTGGTCTCTATGTCATTTATTTCTGCTCTAATCTTTATTATCTCCTTCCTTCTGCTCACTCTGTTCCTTTCTTGTTGGTCTCTTTCTAATTCTTTGAGTTGTAGAGTTAGATGATTTACTACCATTTTTTCTTGTTTTTTTGATATAGGCCTGTAGAGCTATAAACTTCCCTCTCAGGACTGCTTTCATTTTGTCCCATAGGTTTTGGATTGTTGTGTTTTCATTGTCATTAGTTTCCAGGATGTTTTTAATTTCTTCTTTGATCTCATTGGTAACCCAATCAATATTTAATAACATGCTATTCAGCTTCCAAGTGTTTGAATGTTTTGGATTGTTTTTATTGTAGTTTATTTCTAATATTATGCCATTGTGGTCTGAGTAGATGCTTGGTATGATTTCAATCTTCTTGAATTTGGAGAGACTTTGCTTGTGACCCAATATGTGGTCTATTTTTGAAAATGTCCCATGTGCACTTGAAAAGAACGTATATTCCGCGGCTTTGGGGTGAAATGTTCTGAAGATGTCAATTAAGTCAATCTGATCTAGTGAGTCATTTAGGATTGCTGTTTTTTTGCTGATTTTTTGTCTAGAGGATTTATCCAGTGATGTCAGTGATGTATAAAAATCCTCTACTATGATTGTATTATTGTCGATCTCTCCCTTGATATCTTCCAATTTTTTTTTTAATGTATTTCAGTGCTCCTGCATTGGGTGCATACATGTTTACCAGGGTTATATCCTCTTGTTGTATCGATCCCTTTAGTATTATTAAGTGGCCTTCCTTATCTCTTGTTATGGCCTTCACTTTGAGGTCTATTTTGTCTGATATAAGTATTGCTACCCCAGCTTTTTTTTCATTTCCATTTGCCTGGAAGATATTTTTCCATCCCTTCACTTTCAGTCCGTGGGAGTCCCTTGTTTTGAGGTGGGTCTCTTGTAGACAGCATATGTATGGGTCATGTTATTTTTTCCATTCAGCCACTCGATGTCTTTTGATTGGAGCATTTAGTCCATTTGCATTTAAAGTTATTATTGAAAGGTACTTGTTTGTAGACATTTTTAAAAAATATATATTTTATTGATTTTTTACAGAGAGGAAGGAAAGAGAGTTAGAAACATCGATGAGAGAGAGAGAGAAACATTGATCAGCTGCTTCTTGCACACCTCCTACTGGGGATGGCCCACAACCAAGGTACATGCCCTTGACCGGAATAGAACCTGGGACCCTTCAGTCCACAGGCAGATGCTCTATCCACTGAGCCAAACCAGTCAGGGCCATTTTTATTTTTTTGAACCTGTGTTCCTTCTTACCTTTTTATTTCTTCTTTTTACAGCATTCCCTTTAGCATTTCTTGCATTGCTGGCTTGGTAGTGATAAACTCCCTTAGCCTTTTTTTGTCTGTGAATCTCCTGATTTCCCCTTCAATTTTGATTGATAGTCTTGCTGGATAGAGTATCCTTGGATTCAGACCCTTGCTTTGCATCACGTTGTATATCTCCTTCCATTCCCTTCTAGGTTGATGTGTTTCTGTTGAGAAATCATTTGATAATCTGATGGGGGATCCTTTATAGGCAACTCTCTGTCTCTCTCTTGCAGCCTTTAAGATTCTCTCTTTGTCGTTAACATTTGCCATTGTAATTATGGAGTGTCTTAATGTGGGCCTTTTGGGATTCATCTTGCTTGGGACTCTCTGTACTTGTGTAACTTTTTTCTTCCCCATATCAGGGAAGTTTTCTGTCATTATTTCTTCAAATAAATTTTCTAATCCTTGTTGCTCATCTTGTCCTTCTGGCAGCCCTATTATACATATGTTATTTAGTTTTGCATTGTCCCAAAGCTCCCTTAGGCTCTCCTCCTGCTTTTTTAAATTTTTTTCTCTAGTTGCTGTTCAGATTACGGTTGTTTTTTTACTTTATGTTCTAATTCACTAATTCGGTCTCCTGCTTCTTTCAGTCTACTGTTGAAGCCTTCCATTGTGTTTTTGATTGTAGCTATATCATTTTTCATTTCTTCTTGATTTTTGCATAGGTTGTTGATTTTCTTGTCCATCCGGTGTATGAACTGTATGCCCATTACTCATTTCTTTTTCTGTCATGTTGCATGCTTCTGTTTCACTTATTTCCTTTCTTGGCGATTCCTCCTTTTCTTTCCTCTGGAGATTGTTTCGTTGTCTCCCCATTCTGACTATAACCAGAGGGTTCAAATGTTGAGTTGCGGGGGCCTGGGCCATGTGCAGTGGGAGTTTTGCACCTCCCAAGTGTCACTGAAGAGGTCTGACACCACAACTTGTGGCTGCTATGGGATGGTGGGAGCCACACTTGCCCTGGCTCAGAGTCACAGGCGCTTAGTGTGGCCTCATGTGTGCATCTAGAATCTGGGGCCCTGCCTGCATCACTTTAAAACAGAGAACCTGCTGAGGTGTGCCAAAAATCAATGTCCCCTAGTGTGTGTCAGGAGTCAGATGCTCCCTGTGTCCATGCCAAGAATCAAGTATCAGAGTCTCTGTTGCTTGGTGCTACCTTGCACAGAAAATCAGTGTCCCTGTGTGCGCCTGCACCAATATTGGAGTCGCTGGCTCTTAGTGTGAATGTACTGGGAATTAGGGATCCCAGGCACATGCAATGAGAAACAGAGTCTAGTCACTGGTGCTCATTGCTGCCTCTTGCATGGAGATTCAGGGTCCCCGATCTGCTTGGGAGATTGGGTTGCACAGTCGCACTGTGTTGGCAGGAGGTCGTCTGCCCTGCGGAAAACAGCCTGTGTGTGTGCTTGCCCTGAATCAAAGTCAGGTGGCACTGCCACTCAGTGTGGGTGTGGGGTCTGGTCCCGCGGGTGTGCACTGCGGGGAACAAACTTCCCGTGTCCATGCACCCAGGCTCAACTTCAGTGCTGCCCCCTTGTGTGTGCACGGTGTCTGGCCTTGGAGAACAAACTCCCCGAGTTCTCACGTTCAGGTTCAAATTCAGAGCAACCTCCCTGCTTGGGTGCAGGGTCTGGTCTTGGGAAACAAACTCCCCGGGTTCGCGCACCCAGGATCAAATTCAGCGCTGTCTCCCCACGTGGGTGCGGGATTTGGTCACGGAAAACAATCTCCCCAAGGTTGCATACCTTGGCTCAAATTCAGCACATCCTCCCTGCCTGGGCGTAGAGCCTGGGTGAGGGAAACAAACTCCCCAAGTTCTCATGTTCAGGTTCAAATTCAGCACAGCCTTCCTGCCTGGGCACGGAGCCTAGTTGCGGGAGACAAATTCCCCTATTTCGCACATCCAGGCTCAAATTCAGCACTGTCTCCCTGCCCTGCGTGGGCACGGGTTGCAGAAAACCATCTCCCCAAGGATGCACGCCTAGAGTCAAATTCAGCAGTCTCCCTGCCTTGGCGCGGAGCCTGCTTGCGGGAAACAAACTTCCCCTAGTTTGCACGTCCAGGCTCAAATTCAGTGCTGTCTCCCTGCCCTGCGTGGGCGCGGGATCTGGTTGCAGCAAACAATCTCCCCAAAAATGCACACTTAGGGTCAAATTAGCAGTCTCCCTGCCTTGGCGTGGAGCCTGTTCGCGGGAAACAAACTTCCCGTGTCCGACACCAAGGCTTAAAGTCAGGTAGAGCTGCCACTGCTGTATGTGTGCAGAAATCCCTATTGTGCAGCCGGGGTCTGGCAGTTCCTATCTGCTGCCACGGGGGTGGTGGGGGAGGGGGATTGACTTTGTGACTCACAGAAATCTGCAGCCGGGGTGCCTGGAGTCTTGGTGTCCCTGGGTCTGCAGGTGTGGTGGCAGGTCTTCTACCAGAGTGGCTGTAGGGTCCCAGTTTGCTATTGAGACCAGACTGGGTGGTGGCGAGGCTAGGATCCTAGTCTCAAGCAGTTCTGGTTTTCAAGATGGCGTGGTCTCTGTGCTGCCGGTGTTCTCCCCGGAGTGTTTGCGGCGGCAGCGGGGTTTTGCCGTCTAAGACTGCCTGGATTGGCAGCCCCTTGGAGGACCTGCAGGGTCTAACTGTCCCTATTTCACTCACACACACCCACTCAGGTCCACACACTGCTCTATCGTTCCCTCACTCTCTCACACACTCTCCCTACCTTCCTGCCAGTCACCATCTTTTTTTTTTTTCAAAAAGGAGAACTTTTAAAATCTCTTCTGCTAATATTTACAAAGTAAACTAAAAGTTATTATTAAAGCATTAAATCTCATCATTAATAAGACACCATAAGTAAAAAAAGAGTTACTTTTACTTGATATGTATGCATTACAGTATTGGCCAGCATATGAAAAGCAACAGTTTGTTGCTGTGTTTAAAAGAAAGAAAAGAAGTTTTTAAAAGAAATTCCCTAAATGTGGCCTAGAAATTACTCTGGGAGAAAAAAACAGAAGGAAATGCCCTTCAAATATCTAGAAAATTATAATTAAAAATCAATGTATTAGGCCTCAAAAAGAAAATAATTTGCATTTTGCCTCCCTAACAAAACTTATGTCAATATACTCAAAGATTAATAGCAGAAATCCAATTAGTGTCATTTACTGTCCACACCCAAGGACAAATGAAGTTAGAAAATAAGCCTTATTTCAGACTGATTTAAATTGGCAAAGTGAAATAAGTGAATATTCAGGGGAACTTAGTTGTATTAGGCAGGAACCTATTCCTGGAGCATTAACTTTTTTATTTTATTTTATTTTATTTTATTTTATTTTATTTTATTTTATTGATCTTTTACAGAGAGGAAGGGAGAGGGATAGAGTTAGAAACATTGATGAGAGAGAAATTTCAATCAGCTGCCTCCTGCACACCCTCTACTGGGGATGTGCTCACAACCAAGGTACATGCCCTTGACCGGAATCAAACCTGGGACCTTTCAGTCCGAAGGCCGACATGCTATCCACTGAGCCAAACCGGTTAGGGCGCATTAACTATTTTTTACTGATAGTTCATCTCATAGTAAAGCTGCTTATTATGTAATGAATTCAGACCAAGTCATCCAGAGCAGTCATACTTCTGTGCTAAGAATTAAATTTAAAAGCTATCAAATCTGCATTGCAGATTTTAAAAAACCAAAATATTGTACAGCAAGCAAAAAATATCCCCCTTGCAGGTTAAAACAAAAAAGGGGAAAGAGTAATCTCGTGTAAGTAAATTACATCAAGTCTTAATTACTTTAAATTTTTTCACTTTAAAACTTTTTTCACTTGTAATGCTGATGGCAAGATACCTGTGGAATTACACTGGTGTCAGAATAAGCCAAAGGAAAATAGTTTGGCTAAATGGAAAGATCCCGAGTCTGGTTTATGGAAGGATCCCTTTATTAACCTTTGGTCGAGGATATGCTTGTGTATTTCTAGAAAACTCCTCCAAGCCCATGTGGAAACTTCAACAATGGATCCGAGAGAGGAACTGACGAGACTACTCCAATCGCAGATAGCAGTGGCCCCAAGCAACACGCTGATGAGACAGAGGAGAAACAATCTAGAGATGGGGGATGGTAAAGATGCCTTGCCATGCTAGCAGTCATCAGCTGTGTGTCGGTGCAGGTTGCCCTGAACCAAGGCAAAGAAGGTCGGACCTGCATTGTCATTTCCCACCATTTGTCCACCATCCAGAACTCGAATATCATTGCTGTCATGTCACAGGGGACAGTGATTGAGAAGGGAACCCACAAAGAACTGATGGCCCAGAAAGAAGCTTACTGCAAACTAGTTCCTTTGATGCCTGACAACAATTTTAAAAGGACATGATAGAACTCAATCCTTTTCATTGAATCTAAAAGTATTAAAAGGACCGGAGCTCTGCAAATGGCATGCACCCTTCTAAATTTATTAAGAAAATAAAAAGGGGGATATGCTGGAGGCAAAGACTAACAAGTAGTTAACATATAAATACGAGAAGTCTGTCAGAAGGCTGATGGATTTTAATATTCAGCAAGGGCTGAGAATCAGCATATTACCTGTTGCTGGCTGAATGGCTGAAGGCAATGCACTAACCTGATAATCCTTTATTGTTTACCAAACCTTACCATTGATGTCGGTTTGCTTTGCAAAAGGGCAAATGTATATTCTAGGATATAAAAAGCCATGGATCTGGAGATTCAGGGAGCCTTTCCACTAGAGAAGGGTCTCCATCTGGTTCCCCCAATAATTTCTAAATTTATATTTCTTGTCTAGTGTATCCGCTCAGCCCCTTCTCCAGATCCTGAATCCTCAGTGCAAAAGGTTGTGGCATGAATACTGTACCATCCTTGAATCCCCGGAATAAATCCCACTTGGTCATGGTGTATGATCTTTCTAATGTAATGCTGGACTTGATTTGCTAGAATTTTGGCATCTATGTTCACGAGGGATATTGGCCTGTAATTCTCTTTATTTGCATTGTGTTTATCCAGTTTTGGGATTAGGGTAATGCTGGCTTCATAGAAAGAGCTTGGCACAAGAACAGACATAGACCAGTGGAACAGAACAGAGAACCCAGAAATTGACACAAGCCAGTATGCTCAATTAATATTTGACAAAGGAGGCGAAAGCATACAATGGAGGCAAGACAGTCTTTTCAATAAATGGTGTTGGGCCGAAACCGGTTTGGCTCAGTGGATAGAGCGTCGGCCTGTGGACTGAAAGGTCCCAGGTTCGATTCCGGTCAAGGGCAAGTACCTTGGTTGCGGGCACAACCCTGGTAGGGGGTGTGCAGGAGGCAGCTGGTCGATGTTTCTCTCTCATAGATGTTTCTAGCTCTCTGTCCCTCTCCCTTCCTCTCTGTAAAAAAATCAATAAAATATGTTTAAAAAAAATAAAATAAAATAAAATAAATGGTGTTGGGAAAATTGGTCAGATACATGCAAAAAAAATGAAACTAGATCACCAACTTACACTATACACAAAAATCAACTCAAAATGGGTAAAGGACTTAAATGTAAGATGGGAAACCATAAAAATCTTAGAAGACTCCATAGGCAGCAAAATATCAGACATATGTCATAGCTATATCTTTACCGATTCAGCTCCTAGGGCAATGGAAACTAAGGAGAAAATTAAAAAGTGGGACTACATCAAAATAAAAAGCTTCTGCACTGCAAAAGAAACCATCAACAAAACAAGAAAGCCCACTGCATGGGAGAACATATTTGCCAATGTTATCTCCGATAAGGGTTTAACCTACAAAATTTATAGGGAACTCATACAACTTAAAAAAAGGAAGGTAAACAATCCAATCAAAGAATGGGCAAAGGGCCTAAATAGACACTTTTTGAAACAGGACATACAGAAAGCCAAGAGACATATGAAAACATGCTCAAAGTCACTAATCATCCGTGAGATGCAAATCAAAACAATGAGGTACCATCTTACACCTGTCAGAATGGCTATCATCAACAAATCAACAAAGGACAAGTGCTGGAGAGGATGCGGAACAAGTGCTGGAGAGGAACCCTTGTGTACTGCTGGTGGGAATGCAGACTGGTGCAGCCACTGTGGAAAAAAGTAGGGCGTTTCCTCAAAAAAATAAAAATGGGAACTTCCATTTGACCCAGTAATACAGCTTCTAGGAATATATCCCAAGAAAACAGAAACACCAGTCAGAAAGGATATATGCACCCCTATGTTCATAGCAGCACAATTCACCATAGCTAAGATTTGGAAACAGTCTAAATGCCCATCAGCAGATGAGTAGATTAGAAAACTGTGGTACATCTACACAATGGAATACTATGCTGCTGTAATAAAGAAGGAATTCTTACAATTTGCAACAACATGGATGGAACTAGAGAGCATTATGCTAAGTGAAATAAGCCAGTCAGTGAAAGAAAAATACCACATGCTCTCACTCATTTATAGAATATAAAGAACATTATAACCGGAAGAACAAAAAGATAGATACAGAGGCAAAGAAGCATGGAACAGACTGTCAAACTACACTGGGGCGGGTTGAGGGGGGTGGGGGGTGGTAAGAGATCAACCAAAGGACTTGTATGCATGCATATAAGCATAACCAATGGACACAGACACCAGGGGGGTGAGGGCATGTGCTGGGGTTAGGGGAGTCTGGGGTGTAGGGGAGGCCGGGGGGAGGTCAATGGGGGAAAAAAGGAGACATATGTACTACTATTTGTAATACTTTAAACAATAAAATAAAAAAAGGGGGGGGGGCTCCAGGTCAGGAGCCAAGGAATATGGGTAGCTCCCAGAAGCTGGAAAGGCCAAGAGGGAGTCTCCCCTCAAACACAGCCCTGTCCACACCTTGATTTTAGCCCTGTGAGAATCATGTTAACTTTCTAACCCATAAAACTATAAGAATATGTCTTATTTTAAGCTATGCAGTTTGTGATAATTTGTTAGAGCAGCTTTAGAAAATTAACACATGTGGTGAGGATAAGAAACTGCCACAGTGGTCGAATCACTCTGCATTCCTGGTTAACACAAGAACGGTACGTAGACCACTCGATCTGCCCCTCTCCCAACTGACAGGCCACTGCAGTGTCGCATTTTAGTTCTTTATCTATTTCTAACCAAGAGGCATATCCATTGTTTTACAGTCATTATTCATTTACATGTATCTGTGTAATGACCACTTCCATTACTATATATTCCTTTCTGCATCATTATTTTTTTTAACACAACTTAACGATATTTTCTTGTATACTCAGTGTTAAGAACTACTGGCCTAGACTGTAGTCTCTCATGAGTCACTTGCTCTCTGTAGTTTCTCCTCCAATACATCTTTCCCACGAGCTCTGGAGCAATAGCTGACCATGTGAGGTCTAACTTTCCATGGCTCCTACTGCCTGCTGGATTGGTCTCATACAGTCTTTCCTGATTTGTTCCCCACCTAACTCTAAAACCTCACCTTCCTCCTACCCCACATTTTCCCTATACTCTCTATTCATACCTGGCTACCTTACAGAGTTCACAGATTTTATCAAAAACATGTTATTCCTTCTGCCTGGATTAACTTTCTCCATTCCTACATTTGAAAAACTACCTCCAATGTTTCAGGACCCAGTCACTTCCCCAGATGCTTTCTGTGCTGAGGTAGAGGCAGGAGCCCTCGGAGAGTGCTCGATGGCAGACCTGCTCTGCCTTGTTACTACTGTTGCTCCACAAGTGCATGGAGAGCCTCCCAGCCCAAGAGGAACATGGGGACTAAATTGAGTTCATCTTCAAAATGGAGATAATAATAATGCCTGTATCACCTCTTTTGTGTTATTTTGAAGCTGAAATCATAGCCTGTGACCTTTAAAATCCAGGGCAGTGTGTACAAAGATTAGGGGTTGGTAGTGAGAGGCAACTCTGTTTCACATGTCTTATGGGAAAATATAAATAAAACATATCTAGCTTTATTTTGTTTCCAGGAAATTCATCAATTTAAGCATCAGTGGATGATAACTCACTTTGTAAGATTTTGAATACAGTGCAATTGTTTATAACTTTTTTTCTTTGTAGTGTAACTCTTTTATATATATACTAGAAGCCCAGCACGCGAGATTGCTCAGCCCTGCCCACCCATGCAGCCTCACCGTGCTCTCAGCCCTGCCCACCTGCACAGGTTTTTTGTTCGTTAGGGCATTAGGACCACTGGGTTTTTAGAACATATACTACACACACACACACACACACACACACACACACACACACACACACCCTATCTAATAAAAGAGTAATATGCTAATTGACCGTCACACCAAGACACAAGATGGCCGCCTCCATGTGGTCAAAGATGGCTGCCCCTGTGTGGACACAAGATGGCCACCACAAGATGGCCTGCAGGGGAGGGCAGTTGTGAGAGACCAGGTCACCAGGGGAGGTTAGTTGGAGGGGACCAGGACTGCAGGGAAGGGCAGTTGTGAGCAATCAGGCCATCAGGGAGGGCAGTTAGGGGTGACCAGGCCAGCAGAGGAGGGCAGTTGGGGGAGACCAGGTCAGCAGGGGAGGGCAGTTGGAGGAGATAAGGACTGCAGGGGAGGGCAGGTGCAGGGGACCAGGCCTGAAAGGGAGGGCAGTTGGGAGCCAGCAGTCCTGGATTGTGAGAGGGATGTCCAACCACCCGTTTAGGCCCACTGGGATTGGGCCTAAACGGGCGGTTGGAAATCCCTCAAGGGGTTCCAGATTGGAGAGGGTGCAGGCTGGGCTGAGGGACAAACCCCCCCTCCATGCAGGAATTTCGTGCACTGGGCCTCTAGTGTATATATATTTATGGATTTTAGAGAGGAAGGGAGAGGGGGAGGGAGATAGAAACATCAATGATGAGAGAGAATCACTGATCAGCTGCCTCCTGCACACCCCTATTGGGGATCAAGCCCATAACTGGAGCATGTGCCCTTGATCAACCTGGGACCCTTCAGTCTGCAGGCTGATGCTCTATTCCCTGAGCCAAACCAGCTAGGGCTGAAGTGTAAGTCTTTTAAAATGAAGTCATATACAGAATCCCGAATGGACGGACTACATTAACATTTGCGTGGTGGCTGAGCACACGTCTTCTTGACAGCAAGGCTTGAGTGAGTCCCCTGCTAAGTGAGAGTCTTAGGCAGCTTTCACAACCTTTTTAACTGGAAACTCGAATGACTTCGAACATGCCAACCTCCAATCTGGCATTTAAAAGGAACTTTATTAGAGTTTAGGACAGCTGTTTCATACAGTTTGATATGATATGGCTACAAATAACCAGCACACACACTGCGTCCCTGAGCTTTGGGGATACACGCTCCTTTGCTCACACTGGGTGCTGTGGCATTGGCTGGGCTCTGTGCGACAGGTCACCTGCCTGCAGGGACGCCCTGCCTATCCGGCTCTCACCTTCCAGAACTTGAACATTACTTATCCTGAGAAGAATTTCAGAGCTTTTTCTATGATACTTATAACTTTACTACAGTTGAAAAAGGCTGAGAGACATTTGTGAATTTCAAATATAAAAATGGAAAGTAAATTATTTGTCCAGATAAACTGTGCTAAAAAATGAAAGGTTTTATTTGCAACTTATACAACTTCATAAAAAAAGCACTGTTCAGAATCCAACATAGACTAACTTAAAGATTTTGTTGTCTGAAAAATACTACTAACATACTGTTTTAAAATAATTCAGACATACAATTAAATAAACTAACTTTGATAAAATGTTTCTTAAGATGACAGTTTGTAAACAGAAAAATTAATGTAATTTAAACACATTTTAGTAAATATGCAGATATATTTTATTTGTCAAGAGTAAATGTCAGTTTTATTTAGAATATTTAGGTACAAAAAATAAAAAATTATATACCTATGACTGTTAATAAAAAGTTAATTGTTCTGAGACTACTACAAGGCACTGATATGAATTATCTAAATGTTTTTATCTTTAATATTCAGATGCTCATAGCTATTTTCTTAGAAATATTTTTAGTAAGGTAATTCAATCTTATTTTTCCCTTGGAAGACAGTATTAAGCAACAAATATGTAACACAATAATAAAAATACTGTGATAACACCCAGATTCAAAAGTACTTATCACTAGTAAAAGGGTTTATATATGTGGGTGTTTTTACTTTTAAACTTTTTTTTTTCCATCATAATACATCAGCCACAAGAAGGTGTACTGAAGCATGGAAGACCATCGTGTTATATAAAATTTTATACAAAAGCTTAGGATCATGTTACTAACTGGATAATTATATCCAAAATTAAAAAGTTCTATAAAACTATTGAGAAGTTAGTTTTAGGTACATAATACATTTTAAAACATATTCTCAAAATTTTACCTTTAGTGTGCACAAAACAAAAGGTTCATCTTAGAACGTAAATGCAATCAGACCGCCTGATGTGAGCAAGCTCTGTTGTCAAAGGCGGTGGCACGGCTCTGTGGTGGCGCTCTGCAGTGACAGTAAGTCGGCAGTAGAGGCAATGATCTCGATCCATCACAAACCAGCAGCTTAAAACTTCTAACAGCAGTGGACACATAAGTTCTATCACCCACTCTGGCTTATGTATTGGCCTTATACTTGAAAGTATTTTTCCATAAAAGACAGTAACTGTGGCCATTTGCCAGATACAAAATAACTGATACAGCAAATAAAATGAGCAAGAAAATCACAGCATATTTCTAACTTTTTAATAACTTTTGCTTGTGATGGCCTTCTGTGATCTGGAACCTTTGTTTTACATAAAATTGGAGCTGAAAAGAGAGAGAGAGAGAGAGAGAATCTTTTGATTGGTACAATATAAAATCAACTAAGAAATAAAAATTATTAGAATCATTAGTTTTACAAAGCTTTTTCAGAAAGAGCAAATATACATCTAATGTCTATAGGATATCTAGTTATGGAACTTTGGAAAGAAAGGAAAAAAACCCCACCAAACTCTATTTTCTTGAGGATGAATTCTGAAACTATGAGCTTGGACCTGATTTTGTCATCAACAGCTCATACCAAAGATTCTCAAGTGGAGCAGGGTGATAATTTCCACAAGGTAAGTGTAAATTGTCTTTCACATATGAAATAAATATGGGGGAATCCAATTTTAGTAACACTGGATTAAGATAAAAAGATAAAGTAAAAGGTCCCGTAGCTTTGTAATAAAAAGCAATAAATTATATTTATAGTTTATCTTTTAAAATTCAATGCTTGAATAAACATAGCTATTATTCATCATATTATGCTTTCTATGGACCAGGCACTGTGCTGGGCTCTGGGGATGGATACATCCATGAACAAATAGATCCATGCCCTCATGGAGCCTATGTTAAAAGTTCATACATGAGAATTCTTCTTTCTTCCCCCCGCAAAGCTATAAAATCCACAGGTCAATTAAATACACCAAAATCCTGTGGATTTACTTCTCCGCGGTTCAAAAATAGAAAGCTACCATGGATTAGCATCGTTTTCCTAACTATTCTCAAGTGGAGTTACAATGATCTGAAAATGCTTGGTTTGAAATCAGACCTGGTTTTGAAATCAACAATGGAAGGTTTGCTCTGTGAGGACATGAGGAGGACAGATGCTGCTAGAGCAGAGACAGTTGGAGAAACCGAGGCAAAGACCACAATGGAGAATTTACAACAGGACAAACAGGCAAACTGACAAGGACATATTAAGTGGGAGAAATAAAACGAAGGACACAAAGTACAAAAGAGGAATAAAACCTTATTTTCTAAAACTTTGGTAATTTCGATTGTGACACATACCCCAACCTATAAGCCTTGAGAATATCATCCAAATGCTACTCATGCCGCCCCATTGTACTGGGACCCTCTCTACCTTCCTCTGCATCATTGCGTCCACCATTGGTTTCATAAGCTCTGACATCAAAGCACAGGAGTTCACATCGGCCTGGTTCCCTTATTAAAATAAAAATTCTCACAAAATCATTATCAGTAGAATTTATTAAAATAAAGTGAACCTAAGAATTAGTATTTTAAAATCAAATATTATTTTACACCTATGACTCCACAAGAAAGCATACAGCTTCCAATTAGGTGAGAAATTCAATGTAACTAATGGTAGGTCAGCAGTGTATTAGAGCCGCAGGCTTGGCTATAAAATAAGAGCAGCTGACTTTTCCCCCCTAGGTAATTGATGATTTTACATTGTGATGTGTTTTTATTTCACTCATTCTTTCATTTTGCCAAATATTTAATGAGCACCTAATATGTGCGAGGTGCTGTTGTAGATGCTAGGGAAGCAGGAGTGAACAAGAAGCTGACCACAGGAGGCAGACAAGGAAAAGGAAACAGACAGAAGCACAATAAAGATCAAAGAGGGCAATGAGAGGGAGAGGGAAGGGCGAGGCTACCCGAGGTGGGTGGTTGGAGATGGCTTACTTCTTACGGTCCTTGTCCTTCTTCAGGTTGCTGCCCATAAAGGTCTGGTTCTGGTATATCTCGGAGGTAGCTTTCTTCTTAGAGAAAGAGATTATTTCTTCTTCCAAAAGTCTTCTCTTCTCCTCCAGCTTCATTCTCTCTTCTTGGTGAACTCTTTTGAGGTGCTCGAATTTGGCTTGCAGCTGGGAAACAAGGTGTAGCTCTTAGCAGTGACACAGAATGGCTGCAGCGGGGCAGGGGTGTCCTCCCGCTTTGAGCACACTGCTAATTCACGCTAACGGACACAACATATGCACAAGCCAGCAGCTGCGCAGGGCTGTCCTCCTGCCCAGAGCACACTGCTAATTCATGCTAACGGACACAGCATCTGCACAAGCTGCCTAGTGGCTCAAGTTCGTTCTTCAGAAAAAATTTAACTATGAATTTGCCTTAGCAACTTTAACTTTAAATAAATTCCCATGCAAAAAAAAATGCATGAACAAAATATAATGAAAAACCATAGCCTCAGGAACAAACCTGTTTTTAAAACACGACCTTTTCTTGAAGTTTTTATTTTCTTGCTCTAGTTTTTCCACAAAGCCTCTTCCATTAATTTTCTAAAATCCATGCTTAATAAAAGGAACACAAATTACAGAAGCAAGTTATAAAAAAGGAAAAAGAAACCCTTATTTTTAAAATAAAGTTATCATTTGTAGTGAGACAGTTGTTAAAAGTTATACTGAAAAATCTGTTTGGAAAGTTAAGTGTCAATTGCCAATTAAAATCAAGAACCTTAAAAATCGATTCTATTTTTCCACAGTCATTGACCTTCTTGAAATTTAAAACAACTAAATAGAGAAACCCTAAATTCAGGGTTTGATAGCAACTAAATCAAGAAACTCTAAATTCAGAGAAATAATACTCACTGTAGAATGTACCCCATAATGGAAAAACATAGCCTGTGTCTAATAGAAATAAAGTAAAACCATAAATTTATGCTGAATAACTCAATGCAGCCATGAAAACGAGTTTTACAAACGTTTATAATATTATAACATGAGGTTTCCCTGGTTGGTGTTAATCTGAAAACAAATCTGGGCACTTCAGTGGACTCCACATGAATCCGCTGTGTGCTGTGTATACAAGCACAGCATTCTAAATCTTGATAAAAAAAGATACCTTTTCTTTTCTAATCTTCTAACCCGGTTAAACAAATGTTAAATTAGTCTTTTTAGTTTTAGGTAGCAACCTAGCATTCAATGAAAAGTAGAACTTGGCTTCCAGAAAGATGGCATGTAATAGCTGAGGAAACAGAAATACTCTACTAGCAACCAGAGGCTGAGGGTAGAAACGAGAGAGAGCTAAACCCCACCCTAATAAACAGTAAATGTCCCAAATATGGAGCGTGTGTCCTGAGCCAGGAAACCCGACGGAGGCCTGAGACGGAGGCGGGAGAAGCTGAAACAGGAGAGTGACCTGCTGACCTCAGATCCTTTCTGAGGGGGCCATTTCAGAGAAGCACAGTGCTTGCTGCTTGCTAGCTTATTACAGGGTTCCTGCTTCTATAAAAAGGCGTGTGTGTGAGTGCACATGTGTTTACAGGGCGGAACTCATCCAGCTGTCACTCCCGTCAGTGGTATAAAGTCTACAGCTCTCTGAGCACATGTGCGTCCCCTGTAAATATGGGAGAGGAGCGGCATGGAGGCTGAAACAGAAACTGAGGCTAGAGGGGCAGATTTGTATTATGTGAACAGAGACAGAGCTAACTCTGATTACTTAAATGGGTTCTTTATAAACCTACATAAATATCTTAAAAGTTTTATATATAGAGTACTTCATATTTCATTCATGAGGTTGATAAAAATTCCAGGAAAACTGTAACAAGAAAAATGTTTTAAAAGGGGGAGTGGGAAAGATGTGAATGGGACCATTATTCATATTATGTGGCATTCACAGCTTTGATAGCAACAATCTATTCCATGTACATGAAGCACTCACTCACAGTTCCATTAGTCACTGCAGCAGGCATTTACTCAAACGTACTTTCAAATACTAATCAAAAAAGTTAAAAACCAGTACACTTTTTGTGCTCCTGATAACTACTAACCAATGCTCTTAAGACTATCACCAATATGGCACATTGCTATATCTTTTGCCAACATTATTTCTAAGAATGTCATACATTCTGATGTTCAATGATCCTTTTAAACTTATACATTTTTAGAAACAAATGCTAAAGACAGCATTCCTCTCTGACTGAACTAGATTATCCTTACGTGAGTTTTGTGCCTCCCAGTGGCCTTTTTGCCATGACTGCCTGGAAGGCGAGCTGCCTGTGCTCACTGAGAAGTCACCTTGGGCCTCAGCTCTTGGCTGCACCTATGGTGAACCCCTCTTTCCTGCCCTGCATTATAAGTCTTCTTCCTATACTCTCATGTTCAGGATTATAATGCAGCTATATTTTTACTGGAAATCATATAGAAGACTTTTGGAAATAAGGCCGAAATGAAATGAAATATTAACAGAATAGAATTATATATAAAATGGGGAAGTAGTAATGATGTAACGATGGTTATGTGCTTTGAGGGATAAATAAAAACTGTACTTTTTCTTGTAGTGGGGGAAAAGGAATGTGAAATCTGTGTATAATACATAACATGCCTCATTAGTACATTCAGAATGATGTAATAAAGATGTAAGAAAGATAACATTCAGACAGTATCTTGAGATAACATTTGTTCTGTGCATCTCCCTACTCTAGTTGTCTATTTCATGTTCACAACATTTTCAATTAACTATATGATAAAATCCAGTTTTATACAAAAGATAAATTAAGAGGTATTTGTTTTATAACAACATTAGCAAGGATATTTTAAATAACAAGGTCTCCTAATATGGAGTTAAGTAATGTTTTGGGTTACCAAAATTATCTTTTTATTATTGACTGCCAGTATCTTATTGACATAACTAAAATGTTGGCAGCCAAGTATTGGGATCAAACATCCCAGTTTACCCTGAAGAGACTTGGTTTACACCTACCTATTGCCCCAGTGTAATTATTAATAAGCCTCCTTTCCCTCTAAAACCATCGTAATTAAGGCAATAACGTATTCTGTCTTCCTCAGCCCTGGAGTAGATGATTCTAGTCTCAAGGAGTGATGATGATTGACTAGATGCCCTTCTTCAGCAGACTGACCGTAACTCTATCAAGTATCAACAACAGTGGCTTAACAGCATGAAAAGTGATCATGAGGCAACTTGTAATACTAAGGAAGCAGGCCAGTAATCTGTCTCTAAAACCATGTAACTAAAAGTTTAGAACTCCTGTGACAACTCCGTGGTGCCTTAGTTTCAAATTAACTTTGTTTGTTTAATATATACTCTTAAGCACTTGAATCATAAAAATAAAACTCTACAAAGCACCTACTAACAAACAGAATTCCTCTTTTTCTCGCAATCATTTGGTCACCTGAATTTTTAATATCCTTTTAGATAATAAACATTTAAGCAAAATATTCTTATGTGAGATTTTAAAAATTAAAACTTATCTATAAACCACTTTTACAACTTCTCTCCTCATTGGAGAAACTAGGAATCATGATATATGAGAAACTCTTGAAAAAATTTTACTCTACTACCATCTTAAAGATGAATCCACTAATTAAAAGAAAAACCAGCATCCTTATTTCCTATTCATTACAACTCCTTCCTCCTCAATATTTGTATTTTAAAATAGCTACAAAGTAGAGACTAGTTTAAAAGAGAAAAAGAAACAGAACACCCAAATGCAATGTGACCTGTGATTTAATTCTGGTTCAAAAACAAAAATCACCAAACAAAAAGAAATAATAATAGACAATCTTGAGACAACTGGGGAAATATGAATATGGATTAGAGATTAGGCAAGATTATGGCATTCCTATTAATATTCTTAGGTGTAAATTGGTACTACGGTTATGAAGAAAAATACACCCATGCTTCAGAGATGCACGCTGGTGTGCCTAGAGATAAAGTGCCATGATGTCTCAACCAGCGTTCAGATGACAGGGGGAAAATACACATGTGTGTACATACACACGTATACCTGCACACACACACATGTGCACATAGACACATGTAAAATAAAAATGGCAAAATGTTCCCTGCTAAATCTAAGTGTGGGAGGGACACGGGTGTACTCTGTATTCACTTTTCTATTATCTGAACTTTTCAAAAGAAAAGTCCAAAATTCAAATTATAAGTAGGCTATATTAGATTATTATTTTACAAAACCATTTACTATTTAAATACCAAGTACTGTAAGTGTACTTGACATAATAAATTTGTAAAATTAATTACAAATAACTCTTCAGGGACTCTTGTGTTATCAAGTTCACTTGTATTAACATTTCTGTCTTCTCCTAGAAATTTCTTTTTGCAGCTCACCCTTTTTGAGCCTCATTTGAAAATGCGGCCATTTACTTAAAAGTAGCCATTGCAATTAGGTCTACAGATCTATAGTAAATAGCTTAACAAATAAAATTAAAATTGTTGCTTGAAGAATGAGAAGCAAACAAAACTAAAGGAATTCACCGCTGAAGTTTAGCTGTGCCAAAGGTCATTTAGACCAAAGGTCATCTAAACTCTCAAAAAAGGCTTTAGCACACCAGAGCGACACCATTTCTGGCTCCTGGTTAAGACACTTAAAACACTTCTTAGTAAACTGGTGCATTACAAGTCCTTGGTAAGCCACTTCTAAAGGATGACCATTTTCTCATAATGGCCAAAATTATTTGATTTCAGACTATGATTTTTTAAAAGACTAGGTGTTAAAATAGCTAGTTTTTAAAGAATAACAAGTCTCCAAATGCATCTCAACTAAATTCTTGAGATAAATCCCCCAAATTAATAGGACACCTAAAAAAAATGCAAATCCCAACAAACTAGTGTACTTGCCTCTCTTTCAGCTTCTTTTAGTATGGCTTCTTTCTCCTTCACCCGCTGTACAAACATCTGCTTCATTTCTTCTTCCTTCCTCTGACGTTCCCCATAAAATTCGTGTCTTTTGGCTTCATAGGTCTCTTGAAGACTAAAAAGTTTTTATAGTACTCTCATGTTAAAAATGTGGTGTTAACAAACTTGCAAAAATTCAAATATCTCAGGAGAAGTCTCATAACTATAACATGTGCCAATATCCTCCCACATACAGTAACCCAAAACATGAGATTTCCCATAGCAGGAAACATACAAAGCCACGGTGCTACAGCTAACAGAGAGCACTAGAGTTTGAAAACTGCTTTATCAAATCCTTCACAGTAAGTACCCGCATTTTACCTCAAAGGAATCCCTTTCAATCTTTGTTAACTGGCATTACTATGTCTGGAAACCTCCAAGTCCTGACGTCATCTCTGACTCTTCCCTTGTTCTTATCTCCATATCTGATCACCAAGGCCTGTGACCCTGGAACATCATTTAAAAGCAGTCTTCTTTTGATTTCTACAGCTATCCTGTTACAGGCCAACTTGATCTCTGTGATTTTCTGTCTTCACTACTGCAATAATATCCTAAGTGATCTCTGAGCTTTTAGTTCTCCTTTCTTGAACTTTGTTCTTGCCACCCCTAAGATTTTTTTCATCAAAACCACAGAGCTCACTACCTTTTTCTCTGCATTAGAGTTATCTACAGAATAAAGTCCCACCTCCTTCGGAGAGCACTTAAGGAACTTCACAATGTGACCTAATTCCACCTTTCCAGATTCATTTCTTCCAAACAAACCCAAACCCCCTTAGGTCCCAGCCATACCGGCCTATTCAGCCCCTAAAGCATGCCACACGCTTCATGCTTTAGTCTGCCGCACCTCCTCCGCTTCCGATGCTATTGCCCCTCCTCTACCCAGCTCTTCCTTAAGGCCAAATTCAAATGCAACTTGACTCTCAAGTCTTCTCTGGTCTTCCCTGGAACTAGCTGCCCCTTCCAAGCACTCCCATGGCACTGTGTTCACACCTCTCCCTGGCATTTATAGCCACCTGCTCTTCTCTAACAGATAGACCATCTTCATATTTGTAACCCCACTCTGCAGCACAGCTCTCTAGACACTTCAGTGTGTTCGTAAATGTTCATTTAATAATAGAAATTGTCAGGATGTAGAGCCAAATTTAACAGAGCAGAGCAAGGACTGTCCAAAAAAAAAAAAAAGTGATAAATTGCCCAGGCCGGGGTTGCTCAGTGGTTGGAGCGTCGGCCTGTGCACAGAAGGTCTCGGGTTCGATTCCCGTCAAGGGCACAGACCTGGGTTGCAGGTTCGATCCTGGCCCTAGTTGGGGCTCTTGCGGAGGTGGACAATTGATGTTTCTCTCTCTTTCTCTCTCCTCCTCCCACCTTCCTTTCCACTCTCTCTAAAAAGAAATAGGGGGAAATGTGACAAATTAAGAAATTTTAGGAAAAGAACCCAAGTAAGTACTTCCGGAAGGAGCAAGCATGTTTTGGCCCTATGCAGTATAACACTATACAACTGACTTCTTGGGGCTTTTTGTTTTTAACTTTTACAAATGGATTTTAGAAAGCGAGGGAGAGAAAATCATTGCACATCCGGAGGACGCTCTTTTTTTTTTTTTTCCATAAACACCCTTATGGTTAAAGAAAAAAAGAAAAAGAAAAGAAATTTTACCAATTTAAAATACTATAACTGGATAAGTAAATATTTTAAGTATAGAATTCTATAAGTTTAAGGAAAAATAAAGAAACGTTGCATAGTAGTTACCACGGCTGCCAGTGAATGTGCGGTATGCATAACAGGCATTCCAAGGAGGACCAGATCTTGAACACTGTCTGAGAGCATGGATGGACCTGGAGAGCACCATGCTCAGTGAAATAAGCCAGTCAGAGAAAGACAAATACCATGTGATTTCACTCATATGTGGAATCCAAAGAACAAAATAAACTAACAAACCAAATAGAAATAGAGTCATAGATACAGAGAAGAGACTGACAGCTGTCAGATGGGAGGGGGGGAGGGGCTGGGTGAAAAAAGTGAAGGAATTAAGCAAAAATAACAACAACAAACACAGACAACACTATGGTGATTGCCAAGGGGAAGGGGAATGTGGGGAGGTGGGAGAGGGTAAAGGGAGGGAGGATAAATGGTGACGGAAAGAGCCCTGACTTTGGGTAAAAAACACACAATACAATGTACAGATGATGTATTATAGAACTGTACACCTGAAACCTACATAATTTTATTAACCAATTTTACCCCAATAAAAATTACAGAGTAAAGCTTATAAATGTACAAAATGCTCTAGATAACCATGTAAGTGCTTCAAATTCAAAGAGGCATTTTAGTTTTTAACAGGTTTCTTGTTTCTCTGTGTTTGTTCTGGACGTATTTTAAAGAAGCCTCTAAATCTATCAGGTTACTTTCACCACTTTCAGAAACCTCACCACATTTAGCTGGTCCTACACTGGGCTGATAGCCTTTAATGACAAATTTGGTTTAAATAATGTCTTGAATTCATATCAAATGTAAGTTTTAAAAAATTCTTCTTAATCTACTTATATAAGTACTTGAGTTGCTTAGGAGGAGAAGAAATCTACCCAGCAAAAAGACCTAACATCTGTTGAATAGCTGTTAGCAGCAAGGTACTTTCCTGGGTTTCTTTCAGTAATTCCGTGGCAACTAAGGGCAACCGGGAAGAACAAGCATTAATACTCTGCTTTACAGGTAAGAAAACTAAAGCTCAGAGAGGTACAGTAATCTGCTCAAAGTAACATAGTTGGGATACGAGCCAGAGCCAACCTGCTCGAAAGCCATCCTAACCACCACGACTGACTACGATGAAGTCTCAGCAAAAGGTAACAGAGATGGGTGCTCTACATTTCCACCTCACCACAGCGCTTTCCCACATGGACAATGTAAATTATAAAGCTAACTGCAAGTACAGAAGTCTTTCAAAAGGCGGTAAAGAACCCCTTAGAGCTGAAAGGAAATAGTTTATAAAGTTAGTGTTATAAAACTAATGCAACCATTGTTTACTATCAAACAAAAGTGAAAACTAGTTTCTTGCTATACTACTTTTTTCTAATAGTAGCTTGCAGTCATGAATGTTTAATGTAACATATTAATGTAACTATAGTTGCAAATATCACTGATTTAAAGCAAAGTTGAAAACCAAACAGGAAGAAAATTCTCAGATGCTCATGTTCACCAAGAAAACCATTGCAGCAGTCCCTGCACTTTGTGCTCCATGTCGGTCCTGGTCCTCATAAACCTGATGGGCTTTTTCCATTTCTACTGTCGACTAAAATGCTTACAAGTTCACTATTTACTTACTGACACTTTCAAAGACACAAAATTGTATGACACAAAAGATTATGTCAAACACTTGAGCAAGTCAAAAATACTACCAAACCTTCCACTCAAACTTTAGGTCTCACACACTTCAAGGACAGTGATTTGTATGCATATGTTAAAGGTGATTAACTGTAGGAGCAAGACTGGTTATGTCCATCTAAAATAACTTGGGGATTTAAGTAGGTTTATAAAAGCACTAGAGGCCTGGTGCATGAAATTCGTGCACGGGGGGGGGGGGGGCGGGGAGGAGGGTGTCCCTCAGTCCAACCTGTACCCTCTCACAATCCAGGACTGCTGGCTGCCAACCACTCACCTGCCTGCCTGCCCTAACTGCTTCTGCATGTCAGCCTGATCACCCCTTAACCATTCCCCTGCCAGCCTGATCGACGCCTAACAGCTCCTCTGCCAGCCTGATTGCCCTTATTGCCCTTCCCTGCCAGCCTGGTCACCCCTAACTGCCCTCCCCTGCCGACCTGGTTGCCCCTAACTGTCCTCCCCTGCTGGCCTGTTCTCCTCCAAATGCCCTCCCCTGCAGGCCTGGTCACCCCCAACTGCCCTCCCCTGCAGGCCTGGACATCACTCCTAACTGCCCGCCACTGCTGACCTGGTTGCCCCCAACTGCCCTCCCCTGCAGGACTGGTCCATCCCAACTGCCCTCCCCTGCAGGCCTGGTCACCCCTAACTGCCCTCCCCTGCTGGTCTGGTTGCCCCCAACTGCCCTCCCCTGCAGGCCTGCTCCCCCCACCACTGCCCTCCTCTGTAGGCCTGGTCACCCCCAACTGCCCTCCCCTGCTGGCCTGGTCCCCCCCAACTGCCCTCCCCTGCAGGCCTGGTCCCCCCCAACTGCCCTCCCCTGCAGACCTGATCTGCCCCAACTGCCCTCCCCTGCAGGCCTTGTCCCTCCCAACTGCCCTCCCCTGCAGGCCTGGTCTCCCCCAACTGCCATCCCCTGCAGGTCTGATCCCCCCCAACTGCTCTCCCCTGCAGGTCTGGTTGCCCTAACTGTCCTCCCCTACTGGACCGGTCACCCCTAACTTCCCTCCCATGCCAGCCCGGTCGCCCCTAACTGCCCTCCCCTGCAGGTCTGGTTGCCCTAACTGTCCTCCCCTACTGGACCGGTCACCCCTAACTTCCCTCCCATGCCAGCCCGGTCGCCCCTAACTGCCCTACCCTGCAGGTCTGGTTGCCCTAACTGTCCTCCCCTACTGGACCGGTCACCCCTAACTTCCCTCCCATGCCAGCCCGGTCGCCCCTAACTGCCCTCCCCTGCCGGCCCAATTACCTCTAACTGCCCTCCCCTGCAGGCCTGGTTGCCCCTAAATGCCCTCCCCTGAAGGCTTTGTCCCTCCCAACTGCCCTCCCCTGCAGGCCTGGTCACCCCTAACTTCCCTCCCTTGCCAGCCTGGTTCCCCCCAACTGCCCTCCCCTTCAGGCCTGGTCCCTCCCAACTGCCTTCCCCTGCTGGCCTGATCGCCCACAACTGCCCTCCCCTGCCGGCTATCTTGTGGCGGCCATCTTTGACCACATGGGGATGGCCATCTTGTGTGTTGGAGTGACGGTCAATTTGCATATTACCTCTTTATTATATAGGATGTTTCATACAGCTTAAATAATTGAAGATCTGTTAATTAAGATGCTAAGAACATAATGCCAATTACCTGAACTTCATAATAAACAGATAATCAGTGTAGACAGATTAGGACACTAACTATGACCTGGCAGAAAGACTCAATAAATGTAAATGAAAAACAAGCTAAAGGAGTATCCATGAAGAGGGCTAGTAAACAGAAAGAAAGGCCATCCTAAAAGGTTCATGTAACTATTTTTTAAACTCATATATACATACTGGAGACCCAGTGCACAAATTTGTGCACAGGTGGGGTCCTTCTGGGAGTCCTGTGGGGATCGGGTCAAAACCGCCTGCAGCTCCTACCTGCTGCACCCACTCTTTCTGGCCCCACTGCGCTGCTGCAGGCTCACACCCAATCAGTCCCAATCAGTAGAGGCTCGTGCCACCGCCACAATAGCGCTTGCCAGCCGTGCTTCTGGCGCCCTCCTGAGGGGGTGGCCTGCGGGATCGGGCCAAAACCGGCTCTCTGACATCCCCTGAGGGATCCCAGACTGCAAGAGGGCACAGCCCAGGCCGAGGGACCCCACTGGTGCAAGATCAGGGCCTGGGAAGGACTGCGGGAGGGATCCAGGGTGTGTCCAGCCCATATCGCTCAGTCCTGATTGGCCAGACCCCAGCAGCAAGCTAACCTACCGGTCAGAGCGTCTGCCCCCTCCATAGTAATTGCACATCATAGTGACTGGTCGACCAGTTGGCTGTCAGCCCCCTGGTGGTCAGTGCACGTCATAGCGAGTGGTTGAGCGGCCTTAACATATCATTAGCATACTAGACACCAGGTGCACAAAATTCTTGAACTGGGAGGGTGTCCCTCAGCCCAGCCTGCACCCTCTCTAATCTGGGACTCCTCTGGGGATGTCCAACTGTCGGATTAGGGCCTAAATCGGCAGTCGGACATCCCTCTCATAATCCAGGACTGCTGGCTCCTAGTCACTTGCCTGCCTGCCTGCCTGCCTGCCTGATTGCCCCAAAGTGCTTCTGCCTACCAACATGATCGCCCCCTAACCGCTCCCCTGCCGGCCTGATTGATGCCTAACTGCTCCCCTGCTGGCCTGGTCGCCCCCAACTGCCCTCCCCTATAGGTCTGGTTGCCCCTAACTGCCCTCCCCTGACAGCCCTGTTGCCCCTAACTGCCCTTCCCTGTAGGCCTGGTCACTCCCAACTGCCCTCCCCTGCCGGCCATCTTGTGATGACATGGGGGTGACCATCTTGTGGCCGCCATCTTGTGACGACATGGGGCGGCCATTTTGTGATGACATGAGGGCACGAGGGCCACCTAGGCTTTTATTAGTATAGATTATGCTTTGATTTGTTGAACAGTCGACTGGTCACCTGACGACCAGACACTTAGCATATTAGGCTCTTATTATATAGGACTAAAGGCCTGGTGCATGAAATTTGTGCACGGGCGGGTGGGGGGGGGCAGGGTCCCTCAGCCCGGCCTGCACCCTCTCACAATCCGGGACCCCTTGGGGGATGTCTGACTGCCGGTTTAGACCTGATCCCCGGGCCTAAACCGGCAGTCAGACATCCCTCTCACAATCTTGGACAGCTGGCTCCTAATGGCTCACCTGCCTGCCTGCCTGCCTGATCGCCCCTAATGGCTTGGCTGCCTGCTTGATTGCCCCTAACCACTCTGCCTGCCTGATCGCCTCTAACTGCTCGCCTGCCTGCTTGATTGCCCCTAACTGCCTTTCCTCGGCCCCTGCCACGGCGGTTTCATCCGGAAGGACGTCCGGATGGTCGTTTGGCTGTCCAGTCTAATTAGCATATTATGCTTTTATTATTATAGGTAATATTAAGGGACAGACTTACATGCCAACCAAATTATAGTGACTACTAGAGGCCTGGTGCATGAAATTCGTGCATGGGTGTAATCCCCAGGCTTGACTGGCAATCGAAGCACGAGCGTCTGGCGTGGAAGGGCAGGTCCCAGCTGACCTCTGGGCTCTGGGCATCACCTGGGCCCCCAGACCTCCATGCGGCCCCCTCTGCCTGAGTCATGGCGCCTGAGTCCCCATGTGGAGATGTGGTGAACGCAGCCAGATGCCGCGGGCCAGGGTGCAGCGTGGGCCTCTGGTGGACAGCACGCTCTCTCCCTGCCGGCCTCGCAGACTGGCTCTGGCGCAAAGCCACAGGGAGCCAGATCAGCCCCTGAAGTCCTGGAGGCTGCAGCCCCTTGCCCGGGCGCCGCGGGAGGTTGGTCGCCACCACTCATCCCCAGTTTCCTGTCCCAGCCTGGGGCCCGGCCCAGATAGGGCGATCAGGGCCTGCCAGCCGCTGGTCACCATCTGCGGGGCAATTGGTCTGGGCCGGGCCCCCTGCCCGGCTCTCTCAGCACCTGGGCACCGGGCAGTGGCCCCGCCACCCGCCACCACCGCTGTTTGCCATCTGCAGGGCGATCGGTGGGGCGATCAGGCTTGCACTTGCACCTGCCTTAGCCTGGTGCTGCCTGCTCACCTGCTCTACCATCCCGCCAGGTTCCCACTCTTGTCAGGGCCCATCGGGGCCTGCAGCGCCTCCACTGCCACCCGCTGCCAGTGCCGCGTTGCTGATGCCTGCCAGGTACCATGCCGTCCCCGGTGGTCAGTGCACGTTAGTCACAGCAAGGGGACAATTTGCATGTTAGTTTTTTATTATGTAGGATTGTTATGTACACCCCAAATTAAATGGGAAAGATTCCCCAGAAAATAGAATGTAACTTCTTCAAAGTACAAAAGTAATACCTTCCTGAGACATCAGGCTATAATTAACTATGGAAGCTATATCAAATAATTTATCCACAAGTGAGAAGAGACATTCTGCTGCCCCTGACCCGAGAAATCCAGTAGGAAGATGCCTTCTGTCTTAAGGACAGCAGGCATGAAAAGGGCAGAGCCTCCCTTACACTGATATCTAGTTCTCTATTTTTCTTGCTTGTCCTCTGCAAGCAACCTACACTCACTGCTCTGTACCCAATCTGTGTAACCTGGCCTTTGAAGAAACCCCCTTTCCCATTTCTCCATTCTTCATCTGGTTAATAAGCAGATACATCCCAAACTGACAAATGCTCAAGAAATGGTCTGAGCAGTCATTGACTCTGACTGCCCACCACCTGCCTATCTCCTTTTTAAATAAAGTGTTTTTATTGATTTCAGAGAGGAAGAGAGAGGGAGAGACAGAAACATCAATGATGAGAGAGAAACATTGATCAACTGCCTCCTGCATACCCCTTACTGGAGATCAAGCCCTCAACGTGAACATGTGCCCTGATGGGGAATTGAACTGTGACCTCCTGGTTTATGGGTCCACGATCAACCACTAAGCCACACTAGCTGGGCTGCCTATCTCCTTTTGGTATTACTACTCTGATTCCCTTTTGGAGTGCTACCTCTCCGCCATGGGATATAGTCTGGCAGGACAATTAATCAGGTTCATCCCAACCTAAGCCAAAACATGTGTGCATGTCAAACTGGGCCTACTGAGCACCTCATAGCCCATCCCTGTGGTATTGATTGTTGAGCAGAGAATAAAAAGGCTGGAAATGGTTTCAGTTCATTCATTCCGCTCCCAGCACTAGAATAAAACTGGTTCCTATTGGTTCTAAACCAGTGGTTCCCAACCTTTTATTGACCATGCCCCACCTAAGCTTCTCTAAAATCCTGACCTCCCCCCCTCAGCCCGTGACATATAATTCTTATTCAAAGAGTGAACTCCTATTCACGTGGAGGAAGCCTAAAAGGCCATTAACTTGGTCTAAACAAGTTTCCAAAGAACATGGCATCCATGAAAGAGAAAAATAAAAGAACAAAAGGAGAGTTGCAGTACTGAGGAAGAAATCACTAAAAAATTATTTTTTTAAAATGAAGATATATGAAAAAATAGCAAATAAAGTTTCAAAACATATAATAGAGAACTGAAATGCATAAATATGTCACAATATATATTTATATACTGTATATGAGGCCCCTAGAACCATAAGAAATGCAAAAAATTCACTGTTAATAACACATTCTCAAATTGCCCTCTTAAAACTCAAATTGTCCCCCTATGGGGCGTGTGCCCCATGTTGGGAACCACTGTTCTAAACATTCCCTTTGAATCTATAGGTCTTGGCCTATGTAGTCTTCCAACTATTGCTCTTTTTGTTTTGGATGAAGTGATCTCCATTATTTTCAAAGAACTGGAAAGGAAGCAACTAGATTGTACTGCACTGCTGTACTTCCACAGCAAAAATCTGATCCTCAACTTCAACATAGCTGACCTCTTCTTTTTTCTTGAGACCCTCTTCACTTGCTAGTTTCCCTCCTTCCTCTACCCAAGGCTTCTCAATCTCTTCTGCCTCTCCAGCTGACAAATATTAGAGAAACTCAAGGCTGTTTCCAAGGCACCTTTCTTTTCAGATGTACTTCCCTTTCCAAGTAATCTCATCCATACTCATATATTCAATTAACCATCTTAAGCTAATTTCTTTGGTCCAGCCCTCTCCTCTGAGCTCCAAATAAATATCCAAAGTGCCATTTGACATTGTCACTTGGATGTTTCAGAGGAAAATTAAAGTCAACAGGTACAGCCCTAGCCGGTTTGGCTCAGTGGAGAGAGCGTTGGCCTGCAGACTGAAAGGTCCCGGGTTCGATTCCGGTCAAGGGCACATGCCTGGGTTGCGGGCTCGATCCCCAGTAGGGGACGTGCAGGAGGCAGCTGATTAATGATTCTCTCTTATCAATGATGTTTCCATCTCTCTCTCCCTCTCCTTTCCTCTCTGAAATCAATAAAAATAAAAAAATAGAAAAATAAAAAAGAAATAAAGCCAACAGGTACAAAACTCAGCTTATGATTTCCATCATGCTAGTTACTGCTGTCCTCCCACCCCTCCAAAAAAGTTACTTTTCCTCCAGAGACACCTAGCATGATGAATGGTACAAAGATCTAACTAGCCAACGAAACCATAAATACAGGAGACTAGAAGTCTTCCTCTAGCATCCTCTGGCATCCCCTACCTTTTTATCTTATTACTAGAGGCCTGATGCACGAAGATTCATGCAAGAATGGGCCTTCCTTCCCCTGGCTGCTGGCACCGCCTTCGCTCCATCTGGAGCTGCCTTTCCACCTTCACTCTGGCCTGGAGCCGCCTTTCCGCCTTCCCACGCTGCCCAGAGGCCCGGAGCGGCTGGGGTGGTGCGGAAGGCCTGTGTCATCGCCATGGTGATGACACAAGCATCCCGCCCCCGGCCGCTTGGCGCCTGCAAATTAACCCACCATCTTTGTTGGGTTAATTTGCATACGCACTCCTGATTGGCTGGTGGATGTCGTGAAGGTATGGTCAATTTGCATCTTTCTCTTTTATTAGTGTAGAGAGCTAAACAATCACTTAGTTCTTTCAGTTTCATCTTTTAGTTATTTTTCAAACGCAACCAGTTCTAATTTCATTGCTGTTTCTTTAGTCCCACCCACATCTCCTAACTCGTCTCTCCTAAGCATCATTGTACACTCCTTTAATACCTTCCTTACATTACAGCTAACAGTGATTTTTTAAATGCAAACATGATATCACTCCTTCAATGACTTTGCCTTTCCCTTAGGACAAAGACCAAAATCCTCCCCAGAGCCTCCATGGTCTTACTCCTGCCTGTCTGTCCTCTCAATCTTATGCCATCCCCACTGTCGCCTTTCCGGAGGCCATTTGCTCTCTGCCTTCAGATCTTTACACGTCTTGCTCTGTTTCCCCCATGTTATTATAGTTCAAAACAGTAATTGCCTCAAGGAAGTCTTCCCTAAATTTCTGAATTAAACCAGGACACCCTCCCCTCAATATACACTGTCTGTCGTTTAGTGCACATTTCACAACTGGGATTTGTTGTGCAATTAGTTGATTTTGTCCACCCCTACAAGAACATAAACTACAAGACGGTCAGGACCATGTGATCATCATCAGTATATCTCCAGCACTTAGTCCACAGCCTTGTAAATAGTAGACACTTTAAAAATACTTATAATTTTACACAGTATTATTCACTGTTGAATCCCAAAGTAACTTCTTCCCAAGTTCCTACTCAAACTCTTCACCTAAATATTTAATAAGCAACTTAAATTTAACATGTCCCAAATCTCTCAATTACCACACACAACACCCAAAATCTAACCCTTCCCCAATCTTGCTCATATCAATAAACATCACCACCATGAATCCAGTTTCTTAGGTCACAATTGGTGACTAGAGTCATCCTCAATTCCTCTCCTTCCTTTAAGTCCTATGTCCAACCATCAGTGAGTCCTATTAACTTTACCTTCAAATCACATATCCTAAGTATGCTTCTGACAACCTCTACTCCACTCCCCTAATCCAAGCCTCTACTTCTCATGCCTGGAATACTACAGTGCACTCCTAATTTGGTTTCCTCACTTCCACTTCTGAGCACATCCCACATTCTCTTTTCCACACAGGGCCAGAGTATCTTCCTCCCACTCCCACCTCAGAAGCTCTACAAGGGTAGGGTCTCGGTTTAATCCCACAGTGCTTACATGCCCAGTGACTAGCATCATGCTGGGCAGACAGCAAACAGTTAAGTATCTGCTAAATGACTGAACTTAGAATATTACTTTAAATGCAGATTCTTGGGCTCCATCCCTAGAAATTCTGAATCTGTATCCCTTAGTCATCCACAGGTGACCGATGACCCATCCACCAGGCAACCTGAATCCCGATGCTCGGAGTCCTTCAAGGCTGTCCTACTTGCTCTCACTCAGGATCCATGTCTCACTATTGCACACAGAGACCTCTGAATTGACCTTGAGACTTGAAAGAATGAAAGATGAAGCCTTCTTTGGGAAACATTAGAGGAATCAACTCTAGGTGACTTATCTTCAATAGAGAACGTAATCATTTTACCAGAACTGGCTCAGAACTGAAAGTATAGCATTCCTGAATAGGTGATGAGGTATTAAGTACATAAAATGCTCCTAAGAACTAAAACACTAATTAAATCCATAGATTGAAAAAAATTTAAAAATTTAATGTCATTTATTAAATCTCCCCAAAAGTCATTTGCAATAGCAGCATCAATTTAATTTCTCCTCTTCCTTCCTTTTGTTTACTATGGTGCAATTTCTAATAGCCAGAAAAATGACTGAAATACAAATAATCAAAAGGAGAAGAAGTCCTAAGTTTTATAACAGAGTTTAAAATAGTTTAAAGATTTCATGCTTTCCTTCTGGAATACTCTTGTCAAATCTGACTTAGTGTATTAACGATTAGAGTTTCATGTTTACATATCTTTAAAAAAATGGAATGCAGCAGCAGCATAAAAAAATTACATTTAATGTTCATCATAAGAAGGTCATCAGGTTCTAAAATTCTTGTAAGTATATTGCAATATTTAAGACACAGTCTAATTTCTGACTCCCTATAAGTACTTTCATTCTTTCTTTATATTTCCCTAAATTTAAGTCATTCTAAAACATTCATCAGGATAAAAACCAAGTTTTTAAATTTATTTAATATGATTCCCATTTCAACTTTCCTTTATAATAATAAGTAAATATGCTTTCATTTTTTTTCAGATAAGTAAAAATCAAAACCAAATTAGTTATTCATTTCAGCACATACTGAAATAGTAAGCTTTTGCCATATGTTCTTCCTTTTATGTGAGGACTTAGAAACCCTTAAAAACAAGAAGGCTTTAAGTGACCTAAAAGCACAATAATTAATCACTATCAAATGGTTCTACTTCATATTGGGAGATTTCTGGAAAAGACTTTTTCCATCCTTCTGGATAAATAAAAAAGTATAATCCCCGCTTACCTGAGAGGCTTATTCTCTGGGCCCACATCAGTAAAGCCCATTTCCTCCAGTTTGCAACGCCTGTACAGTTCATAGTGCCTCGTATGGGTCTGTTCTCGCAGATCCTCCATGTTTGTACAAATGAGCATTTCCCGAAGCTTTACAAAGTCACAGTGGTTTTCATTTTCCACTAGCCAGAAAAACGAGAAACAGCAACACCAGTTTTTAATTACTGACACACAATTAGTGTTTGTTGAATGAATGATTAAATGAAAATATCTGAAATAACAAACAGGGAAATGATAAGTCTGACATCTGTATAAGTAACCAAGGAAGAAACTCTTGCATAAGAATTATAGGCAACATTAATCTGATGGCCAGAAGATTTGCTTTAAATTTAGTAGCCAATGGATAAACAGAAAATAGGAAAGAAATGTCCTATATTGTGTTATCACGTGCTCCAGTTATTTCACTAATATAGTGCTAACAGTTTAAAAACATCTTCAGGATACTTCACATAGTGCTTAAAAAATAATGTAACATCAGCCCTAGCTGGTTTGGCTCAGTGGATAGAGTGTCAGCCTGTGTCCTGAAGGGTCCTGGGTTCGATTCTGGTCAAGGGCACATGCCCGGGTTGTAGGCTCGATCCTCAGTAAGGGGCATGCATGAGGCAGCCAGTCAATGATTCTTTCTTCATCATTGATGTTTCTATCTCTCTCTCCCTCTCCCTTCCTCTCTGAAATCAATAAAAATATATTTTAAAAAAGAAGTAACATTATTTCACTTCAAAGTAGTAAAGTCTGCATACTCAAGAATCCCATCTGTGCATACTATCAAATTCTTTTGATACAAATGCCACATTTACAATCTTGTGTTAGACAGTTAATAAACTTAAATGTTCCCCCTATGTTTATAGTGACCAGAAAACCACAAATAAGTATGTTACTGTTTAAGTACAACTGTTTTTTAATATTTTTATACATTAAAAATGTTTAATTTTCAGTATTTAAATTCATTATAAAATTTGTCAGTTTAATAAAAAGCATTGGGAAATCAGTACTAGCAATTACCATTACAAGTAAATGAACCAAATAGTTCTAATTACTTACTCATTATAATGCTAAATAAATCCTAACATTTTTTTAGTTGGCTGACTGGTTTATTTTGGAAATAGTTGGCAATACTTTGTAGTAAAAAATATGTAAATTTGTAAGATAGCTTATTATACCCTAGAATTATCTGATAATTAGTTTATGTATCATGTTTACACACTGTTATTTACACTCAAATTTTTGTTCAAAGTGCCTGACCAGTGTGTCCCACCTTCTGCATGTCTTGGTGCATCTGAGCAGGCAATGGGGATGCTCTGCCTGGCCTCTACAGACCTGGCTAACAATGAGTCAACAAAAAATAAGCATCACTTTATCCAGCCCACATGGCTCAGTGCTTAAGTGTTGATCTATAAACCAGAAAGTCAGTTTGATTCCTGGTTAGGGCACATGCCCAGGCTGTGGGCTCGATCCCCAGTGTGGTGCATGCAGGAGGCAGCTAATAAATGATTCTCTCTCATCACTGATGTTTCTATCTATCTCTCCCTCTCCCTTCCTCTCTGAAATCAATAAAAATGTTAAAAAATCAATAAACATCACTTTAAAGAATGCATTAAACGCAACTTTGAGACTATTGGGTAACATAAATATTTCTAGTCATTGTTTATCTCATTTACCTTGTACAACACCCCAAGGGTACTGGCGAGCTTTGACCAGCTTATTTCCAACTTTTACCTCATCCATACTTCCTACAACAGCAAATGGCAAATGTCCCTGGAAAGAAGCCACATTATCAACTACATTTCATACCAGTGTGATAAATACTAAAACAGTTTTATAAAAATAACATAAAATTAATTAGATAGCAAATTTATTAAAATCAAATAATCTACTATGCTTCAGATTTTAAAACTTGACCATATATATATTTAGTGTGCGCACAGATATATACTATTAATATAAAATAATATTTACATCCCAAATTAATGCTAAATACAGAAAATGTTTCTGAAATTTAGAGAAATGAGAGATTACTATGAGCAAGAAGATACAACCCAAACTAAAGATGAATCGAGCAGACTGGAAAACTAGCTTAAGTAAGGAGAAAAACAAACTTATTTGAAGAATAGTGTACTGCTTTTTAGAGAGAAAGGAAGGAAAAGGGTGAGAGACAGAAAAAAAACAAACATCCATGTGAGAGTGCAACATCTATCAGCTGCCTCCTGCAAGCCTCCCTACTGGGGATTGAGCCCGCAATCCGGGCATGTGCCCTTGACCAGGAATTAAACTGGCAACCTCCTGGTGCACGGGATGATGCCCAATCAACTGAGCCACACTGGCCAGGGTGGTAAGGAGAAAATGTTGAGCAAACATACAAAAGGTAGATTTAGAGTCAATGAGCAGACTGGTCTGTCTAAAGTTAAGGATTAATATAGGGGAAAAGACAGATGTAAAAAATATTAAGTATTATGTTAAATATTTAATCACTGACATTATTAGTCTCTTAATTGTGTCTTTCTAAAAAGTTATTCCAGATGGACATAGAAATAAAATTAGATGTAGAGATAATATGACACATAAGGATTAAGATCACTTACATTTATATGTCATTTAAATTCATCAGGTTTTTTATATATTTAGTTTTAAGTATCGTAAAATAAATGGGAGTATGAAAAATCAGAAAAGGGAAAAAAGAGAAATGGAATGAACAGTTATTGAATGTCAAGATGTTGGCAGTGCATAAAAGTGTATCCTCTTAACAACCCTTAAGATAGGTATTATTAATCCCACTTTATAGGTAAGTTAATAGTCTTAGGGGAGGGGAGGTTAATAACTTCCACAAGAATATATGGTTAAATCTGTCCAACTCCAAAACCCATGATCCTTCAAAATATAAGCCGATATTTTAAAAGATTTGGAAGCCTGAAGAAAGTAATATAAATAACTTATCTGTCTTCAATTATAGTAAACTAAAGGTTATACGAATGTTACTAGAGGCCCAGTGCATGAAAATTCATGCTCTAGAGCTGGGGTCCCTCAGCCCTGCCTGCCCCCTCTCACAGTCCAGGAGCCCTCAGGGGCAGGAGGTGACCCAGCAATCAGGGAAAGGCGATGCCCCATCACACCTCTGCTGCTGCCGCCACTGTCGGCAGCGCAAGCCTCGGGTGGCCCTGGGCTGCTGGGCAGCCGCCATCCTAGGCTTGCCTGCACCTCGGGCCGGCCCTGGGGGGCTGAGGGGTTGAGGGGACTGGGGGACTCTGGAGGCAGGTGCCCCGGCGGGGCTGAGGGGACTGGGTGTCTCCATCTTGTGGCTGTGGGTGCCGCCATCTTTGAGGGCGGGCCAGTCAATTAGCATATTCCCTCCTTATTGGCTGTGTATGCGGCCATCTTTGCGACGGTGTGAGGGTCAATTAGCATATTCCCTCTTTACTAGATAGATTATGTACTTGTGACACTATAAGAGAGAATGAGCTTAAACACCAGATCAGAAAGATCTCCTTAAAGATTTTAAGATTCTGAAGTATCCAAAGGAAACTATCAAGTCTTCTGTTTTTAAAGACAGAGTCGAAAGGTATCTTTAAGGCAATTAAGGTATCTTTAAGGTATCTTTAAGTATGGTTCCACAAAAGGAGTATCCCAGTCTCACAATGTATCATTTGATTTACATGAAAATATGGAAGAAAGAAAATATGTTAAAAAATATAGGCTTGTTATACTTTTTTCAACTCCAGAAAACAAAACATTTTCCTATACTAGACTTTTTGAAAATTCACCTTTAGAGTCTTTTTGGAAAACATAAGTGAAAATATGTTAGTAGCAATGTTATCTATAAGTTACTTTTTTCACATGTAAAACAGATGTAATATTCAGTTAGGAGCTCACATTCATTGAAGCATTGATTTTAGCAACAGTTTCATCATCTGTCGGGAATTGGTATATCTGGACACCATTGCTGACCAATTCACTCATAAGCTTGATCTTAAACTTCTGTAATTCAGTTTTAGAAATTGCATCTGCTTTGGCAATCACTGGTATAATGTTCACCTATTAAAAATAAAGCAAAACAAAATCTCATAATTGAAGATTTATTTTTTTAAAAATATATTTTATGGTTTTTTTACAGAGAGGAAGGGAGAGGGATAGAGAGTTAGAAACACTGATCAGCTGCCTCCTGCACAACCCCTACCGGGGATGTGCCCACAGCCAAGGTACATGCCCTTGACTGGAATCGAACCTGGGACCCTTCAGTCCGCAGGCCGAAGCTCTATCCACTGACCCAAACAGGTTAGGGCAAGATTTATTTTTTAATCCTTCAGTTTCTGCATTCAAAACCACTAAATCTCTGAGAAATTTCCTTAATCTAGATTAGGGGATGGGCAAACTATACTCTAGCTCATTGCCTGTTTATAGAAATAAAGACTTATTGCCCTGGCTGTTATGACATCGGCCCTCGCACCAAAGGGTCGTTGGTTCAATTCCCCATCAAAGGAATGTACCTGAGTTACGGGAGGCAACCAATGGATGTGTCTCTCTCACATTGATGTTTCTCTCTTTCTTTCTCTCTCTCCTCCTCCTCCCCACCCCTTCCACACTCTAAAAATTAATAGTCAAAATATCTTTGGGTGAGGAAGGAAGGAAGGAAGGGAGGGAGGGAGGGAAGAAGGGAAACAGGGAGGGAAGGAGGGAAGGAAGGAGGGATGGAGGGAAGAGGAAGACAAAGAACAGGAGAGAGAAGGGGGGAGGAAGGAAAGAAGGAAGGAACTTACTGGAATACAACTAGGCCTATTCATTACTTATTGTTTACGGACACTTACATGCTACAATCAGAGATCCTGTGGCCTAAGAAGCCTGAAGTGTTTACTACCTGGCCCTTCACCGAAAAAGCTTGCCGACCCCTGTCCTAGATTAATCTTTCACCTGAATTTCAGTTTAAAAATCTCACATTTTCTTCTCTCAAAATCTCTTACAGTCCTATCATACACAAATAAGTAACATGTATCATTAAGTTGAAACCGCCTGCTTACTTACTAATATTTTATTTCTTAATAATCTAAGCACTAAGTAATTAGGATGATTGATCCCATACAAAATTGTGAAACAGGTTGTTTCTCCTTCTGCCTCTCATTTCAACAGCTCCCTTTCCCCAAAGAATCTATCCAACCTGTGCCTCATCAGCAGTGACTCCTACCTAGATGTTAAAGGAAGGAAATTTTATGACCAAATGAAAATGTTCGTAACTCAAGGGAATAACTTTCTCAGCATTATCTGAAGTCCTATCACCAGCCAGAGAGAAAGAGATCTGGGGTCATGAAGGCCAACAAACTTGTAAAAAGCTAATTCTGTAAGATTAATGTCACAATAAAAGATGGATGTCTACACAAATTTAGGAGTGTGTAAGTTTTTGGGGGTTTTGGTTATTTATTTATTTACGTAGTTTGTTTTTAGTGAAAAACTTCAGGCTAACTAGTCACATGTGTCAAGAGAGTGAGATATCAATATAATTTCCAAAATGAAAATGAAAAGTAAAAATCATAATTTCTACTCTATTCCTATATTTCTTTCTCGTCTCCAATTTCACACTGATTTACTGGTATGTTTGGATTTATTAGTCTTAAATATGGAAGTGAAAATTTTTCTAACTATCCATAAAATAAATGACAGAAAACTTTCCAACATGTTGGTAAAAATAGCTTTTATGTTAAATTAGTCAGAGTACAGTACATAAAAAGTTGATGCAAAGTTCAATATGATGTACTTAAATATTCAATAAATTATGCCAAGTTAATAACTTACATAATTGCATCCACAATAAGTGCAGAAAGCGGGCTACAGTATAAGTGGCCCAACGTTAAGCTTTTTGACTGTAATAAAAGTGCCTGACCTTAAGTTTTCGATTGCCAAGGCATCCATTTCAAAGACATCAAACTTGAATAAATATATTGCTAGGTATACGACAAAGCTACTAGCAAAACACCAGTAAGGAACCAGGCTGCCAGACCCATGAAGTTTCCCTTTTAGATAGCCTGAGCCACCTAAAGAACTGACCCACATCTCTCTTCCCACACTCTAATTCCCACTCTTAGGCTTTACATTCACCAATAAAGAGCAAACCCACAACACCCGAGATACCCCATTCTTGAGCCCTAATAAACACAGAGTTCCAGGTTTGTACTCCCTTCTTTTCTCTCTTCTCCTGATCTCCTATGTGGTCCTTGGATGTGCCATGTACCCTCCAGGGATCTGTAACAAATCTTGTTCTTTTGAGTTCCCTGATGGTTTCTTGCCGAATTGCATCCTGAGATCATAATAAGAACCACAAGGACTGGCCCAGCCAGGACACAGACTCTGGTGGTGTGGTAAGCGGGTGGGGGATGTCTGTGGAGCTCATACCATGAATAAATACAGTCAGAGGAGTACCTTCGGCATTTCTAACCACCAGCATCACCATCAATAGGCTTGAGGACACACATAGACCGAAAGATAAACCTAATTAGTATTTGTATACCAGGGGGAGGGGAAGTAACAGGTTCCACATTGAAGGTAAGATAAGGTAGGTTTCCATGTGAGCAGTGGAGTGTTCTGCTTTTAGGAACAAAAGACAAACTATCCATTTTAATTAATCTTCACATCTGCCCCTTGAGATCACCTCTTTTTAAAACTCACTAGCTTTTATTTTAGAGGCGAAGAAACGGAGGCTCAGAGGGCTAAAATAACTTGCCAAAGAACATATAGCTATTAAGTGACAGAGCTAATATTTAAAACCAGCCTTTACTGACACCAAATTCCATGATCTTTACACAAACTACATCATGTTGCTTCTGTCTAGCTAAGACAATGTTGCATGCTTACTTTTATGTTCCATTAATAAATATGAACTTCCATATAATCAGACTAAATAATGAAAAATAACTGGCTAAGTGGTTACAAAGTCTGGTCAGATGAACAGGCTATCAAATAAGCTTCATCAAATTTTCGCTAAAACCAGGAGCCTGCAACTAGTGAAACGTCGATTGATCTATGCACCAAGACTTCACCGGCAGGCCTTCATGCTTTCCACTCTATCTACATAGAAAGTAGTAATGCCCAGAATGACCTTGCTTTCTGAATACTATCTCATAAAATAACTAGCCAGGATAATGAAAGCTGAATTTCTCATAATATTAGAGGTTACAGAAAATTTCTAGTTATTTTTTTAGTATAAGATAGTAGTCTATAACCACCTCTTAAACAAAAAAAAATTGTGAGTTAATTTGTGAATAATATTTTTTATAGATCTCTAAATTTATATATATGTCCTTGGCTCAGAAATTCAAAAATAGTTGTGTGTTTTTTGTATAATGTACATTAAAACACAATTTACTATAATATATGATAAAACATTACATCTTAATCTTTGTCAATGAACTTGTCATAAAGTAAAATTAGTGTCAAATAAATTCCACATTTAAAAAATGTAAATGACCCTTCCACCATGTGAGGCTACATTGAGAAGCCTGCAACCAGGAAGATGACCCTCACACAGCCATGCTGGCACCCTGATCTTAAACCTCCAGCCTCCCAAACTAAATTCTACCAGGACCCTGGGCCGTAGGAATTTCACTATACAAGAGAAACGAACAGTCCTGGGTGTACCCTGTCCATCTACACACTGGCTCTTACAAAGCACCAACGGCACAAAGATTCTAATAGAAGTTTGTGTTATTAATCAAATGTGAAGAAAGGGATTTTCTGTCATGTGTGCACACCCTATTTTTCCTCTACCCCGATTTTTCTTTAACATAAGTCCCTAGAAATTTTGTCATAAAAAATAAATAATTTTAGCAAGAAAAAAGTTAGTTTTCTACTTGTGGATGCCTTTGCAAGCCCAGGAGAGAGGACTCAGAAGACATCAAACCTACTGACACCTTGATTTCAGCCATCTTCCAAAACTGTGAGAAAATTTCTGTTATTTCAGCCACTCGGTGTGTTGTATTTTGTTATAGCAGCTCTAGCAGACAAACTAATAAACTATGTCTCCTAGCAATTTCACTCCTAGATAGACAGCCAAGGGAACTAAAAATTATGTGACCACGCAAAAATGTGTGCATTAGCAGCATTATTCAGAGTAGCCAAAACTCCAATGTCCATCACCTGATAGAGAAAATATGACATATCCATACAATGGAATATTATTCAGTAACTAGAGGCCCAGTGCATGAAATTCGTGCACAGGTAGGGTCCCTAGAGGCAGCCGGCCAGGGCCTTCCTTCGTTCCGTGCCATTCCCTGGTGGTCAGCGCACGTCATAGCGAGCGATCGAACGCCCGGTCGGTCGAACTCCTGAGGGGACACTTTGCATGTTAGGCTTTTATATATATAGATTAATTAAAAGGAAAGGACTACTGATAGGCATTTTAAAAGAAAATGTAAATAAATTCTCATATTCTGACATACAATTTAATATGAAAAAAGAACTAAAGTTGCCCTAGCCGGTTTGGTTCAGTGGATAGAGTGTCGGCCTGTGTCCTGAAGGGTACCGGGTTCGATTCCGGTCAAGGGCACATGCCAGGGTTGCTGGCTCGATCCCCAGTATGGGGCGTGCAGGAGGCAGCTGATCAATAATTCTCTCTTATTTATGTTTCTACCTCTCTGAATTCAATAAAAATATGTTTTTTTAAAAAGTGCTGCTACTAGCATTTAAAAAAGAACTAAAGTTTTATGTTAATGTTTTTTCTTTGCGTCTCATCTTCCAAACCAAATTTCTCTGGAAAATAAGCTAAGATTGAAATTTAGCAAATATTTTAAAAATGCAAAGAATGAAAGTTATACATATATTATCATAAAGGTATTTTAATAAGTAAAAATAAATATTACAGCAGGGTAAGTTTATTCCTCTTCCAAACCCACCTTGCTGTCAAGGCTCTTCATGGCTAAGAGGTCCAGTGTCTTCAGAGAGTGGCCTGTTGGAGAGATGAAGTAGAGGCATGCATGGACACGAGAATCGTGGTAGTTAAAGAGAGAACGCTTGATCTTCAGTTCTTCTTGGAGATAGGCCTCAAACTGAGCATCTATGTAGTCAACTATTGGTTGGTAGCTGGAAAAATAATAATTTAAATACTGAATACAACATATTCATGTGACCTTAATAAGATATCTATAACTCTAAAGTTTGAGATCCATATTTTCATCAATTAATAAACACTCAATATCTATGCAAAACAGATAACTTTAGTATTAAATTGTGCAAAACATGCACGTACAAATATAGTGCTTTAAGCTGTTTTACAGAAATGATATTGAATTTACATTGATTCATTCTCAATTCATTCATACAATGGACCCCTTTCTGACAAGGTTCCCACACTTGCCTGAGTTATTGATATTATCCTTTCACTTGGTGTGTGCCTTCCTTCCTTAATATGTTCATGATTTTCATGCCTTACAAATCTGATTTAAGAAGAAGTCACGAAATTTTACTTTACTGTCTATTAAGCTATTGATACTCAAGCCTTTTCTCAGTTAAATAATAATGCCATTCCATAGTAGTTTGCCCTAGGTTTCCATTTCCAGTAAATTGCAGGATCACTCTTCTAATGAAATGAAAGATACTGGCTTAAAATAGAAAAATCACCTCTTAAAATATCAAAGTACTCATAAAGTGGTAAGGAACTAATCATTTTGACTTATTAAAATTGAAGAGAATATACAACCTGGCTGGTGAGGCTCAGCGGGTTGAGCATTGTCCCATCCCGTGCACTGAGAGGTTGCCAGTTCGATTCCCAGTCAGGGCACATTCCCAGGTTTCGGGCTCAATCCCCAGTAGGGGGCATGCAGGAGACAACCGGTCAATGTTTCTCTCTCATTCATGTTTCCCCTTCCACTCTCTCTAAAAATTAATAAAAACATTTTTTTAAATTGAAGAGTGTGTGGAAACTGAGAGGTAAGCAGAGGCAAATCCAGCCTGATGCCTGTTTTTATAAGTAAAGTTTTATTGAAATATAGAATGCACTTTGGCTGCTTTTGTACTATAGTGGAAGGGTTGAGTAGTGTAGACAGAAACTATATGTCCTTCAAAGCTTGAAATATCTACTATGTGGCCCTTTAAAGAAAAAGTTTAGTAATCCCTGCACTAAAGCATCAGTGCTAGTTTTGTCTTGAAGTCATTTGTCAATCTAATTCTTGGGCTTTGCTCTGAAGAACTTATAAGATGAGAAGGAAGAATAAAAGTCCAAGACCCATACAAGGTGGAAATCTATTGAGACTGCTCCTCACATTGAGCTGAGATCCTAAAAGCCTAAACCTTCAGGGTAAGAATGAACTAGAATAGATCTACATTTCCTACTCTCTCCCCAAGTATCTATAGGGAAGGCTGCCTGGCACTAAATGAAGTAGGAAAAATAAAAGGAAAAGGAAAAAAACACCCATCATTGAGAACTTATGGCCCAAGGCGGCCCTGGTGCAGCACAGGTGCACACTGCCTCTGATTCTGGAAACCTCAAGCCATGAAACAGGTTTAGGGATCTTCAGAGTATTAATGCCCAGAGGGGCTTAACATAAGCAAACACAAATCTGTTCATAGCAAGATATGTTCACCTTAGACCTCAAAGTATCTCTGCTAATAACTTTTCAAAGGCCATCAACTACAATAAAAAACAACAAGCACATGAGAAAATAAAAAGCACAATGAATGAAAACCAGAGGAAAAAACAAACATCAGTAAAATAACTGCAAAATTTTAATATACTGGAATTATAAGATATAATTATAAGTAGAGATAAAAGAAACAGAAATAAAAGGCAGCTTAAACATATGTGCTGGGAATAGTAAAGTATAACAAGTGATCCTACAGATATGAACCACACAGAGTGTACACACTTGAAAGATTAATAACCAAAATATAAAACGCAATGGATTAGTTTAATAGCATACATTAGACCAGGGCTGGGGAACCTTTTTTCTGTCAAGGGCCATTTGGATATTTTAACATCATTCTCGGGCCATACAAAATTATCAACTTAAAAATTAGCCTGCGCTTCTTTCCAGCCGGAACTGCCATCTTCCAGTAATTCGCCAAAATGACTAACGCACAGGGAAAGAGGACAGGCCCCCGCTATATGTCCTCTAGGCCTTTTAGAAAACATGGAGCTGTTCCTTTGGCCACATACATGCAGATCTACAGGAAGGTGATGCTGTGGACATCCAGGGAATGGGCGCTGTTCACAAAGGAAGGCCCCACACATGTTACCAAGACAAAACTGGAGGAGTCTACAATGTCACCCAGCATGCAGTGGGCATTATTGTGAACAAGCAAGTTAAAGGCAAGATTCTTGCCAAGAGAATTAATGTACATATTGAGCATATTAAGCACTCTAAGAGCCGAGATAGCTTCCTGAAACGTGTGAAGGAAAATGATCAGAAAAAGAAGGAAGCCAAAGAGAAAGGTACCTGGGTTCAACTGAAGCACCAGCTTGCTCCACCCAGAGAAGCACACTTTGTGAGAACCAATGGAAAAGAGCCGGAAAAAGGAGATTTAGAAAGCTTAGAAAGCCGAAACCGGTTTGGCTCAGTGGATAGGGCGTCGGTCTGCGGACTGAGGGGTCCCAGGTTCGATTCCGGTCAGGGGCATGTACATTGGTTGAGGGCACATCCGCGGTGGGGGGTGTGCAGGAGGCAGCTGGTCGATGTTTCTCTCTCATCGATGTTTCTAGCTCTCTATCCCTCTCCCTTCCTCTCTGTAAAAAAATCAATAAAATATATATTAAAAAAAAAAAAAAAAGAAAGCTTAGAAACCTGACCTGATTGAAAAGAAGTAAGAAATGGTGGGCCTTGAAAATGACTTCAGGTTTTCTCACTGCACAGAATATAGTCAAACATTGCTGCAGTTAAATATTTTACCCTTTGTTCTCCCTGTGTGATCTACAATAATAATCTGCTTTGTGTTGATATTTACTGCTGTGTTGCTGACAATTACCTGAAAGAGAAGTTGGGATGCTTCACTGGGCTGGAAAAAGTTTAGCTAAATCAGAAAGCAGGTCTAATTAAGCAAGTTTAGTCTATGTATATATAAAAGGCTGAGTTGACTCACGCATGCATGATACATATAAAGCTCTCACTGGGACCACGTGTGTTTCAATCTATCATTGTTGATCGTGAATTTGGTTGACACTTCTATTATAGAGAAAGGGCGAATAGCGATATTAAAATATTTCTTCTAATTAATTTCCTTTCAATGTGCACAAATTCGTGCACTGGGCCACTAGTATAATAATAATGTCTGTGTGGTTAAGAAAAAAAAGAGATATAAAACACATGCCATGATAAGTCAGAAGGGTGAGTTAATGAAGTTTAACTGGTCAAAATTCCAATTTATTGTTTATTTGAATCATCAGGGACAAGTAGAAATATCAATTTATCTTAAACTTTGATTAGGTTACATATTATGCTTTATAATTTCTAGAGTAACACCTATAAGAATAGAAATCAAGCAAGAAAGAATAAAGAAACACAGAACTGGCAGGACAAACAAAAACACAAAATCCCCCGCCCGGTCAACCTCCCACAGTCCCTCCCCCTGGCTGGCCAGCCCCGATTGGCCCAATCGGGACTGGGCCAGATGGCCCCAATCCGCCCTGATCGCTGGCCAGGCTGAAGGACCCCACCCATGCACAAATTCATGCACCGGGCCTCTAGTATAAAATAAACTTAATTAGACCTGCTTTCTGATTTAGCTAAACTTTTTCCAGCCCAGTGAAGCACCCCAAGTTCTCTTTCAGGTAACTGTCAGCAACACAGCAGTAAATATCAACACAAAGCAGGTTATTATTATATTATAGATCATGCAGGGAGAACAAAGGGTAAAATATTTAACTGCAGCAATGTTTGACTATATTCTGCGCAGTGAGAAAACCTGAAGTCATTTTCAAGGTCCACTATTTCTTACTGCTTTTCAGTCGGGTCAGGTTTCTAAACTTTCTAAATCTCCATTTTCCAGCCAATGAAAAGAAAATAGGATTCCACCGAGTCTTCTATCTACCTACTCCAGGACTTCTGTGAGGATCAAATGAGATGAGGCATGTGAAAACGCTTCACAGACATTTGGTTAAAGGGTAAAATGTTTCTACCTAGCTATAAAGCAAGTCATGTTCCTGGGCTGAATAAACTGCAAGGAGGCTAATTGCTAGGGAGAGGAAGCCGGGCGTTGCTACATGACGTCATTACCCGGCGCCCATAGTGACGTTTCCGGGCTGGGCTGGGCTGTGAGCCGCATTTTGCACAATGGGGTGTCGGCAGCGTTGTCTGTGATTTGGTGGGCTATCTCTCCGGGGTGATGGTGGGGCCTGTGTCCCACTTGGGGAAAGCCGAGTGTTGCTTTGTTGGCACAAGTTCCACAGTGCCGTTTCTTTTTGTTGAGCGCCTGCCCCTGGTGGTCAGTGTGCGTCATAGCGACCGGTTGAACGGCTGGAGGGACACTTAGCATATTAGCCTTTTATATATAGAGATGATTTAAAAAAACACCCACAACTATTGTAATATAGAGAAACTCCCTTATTCTAACCAAAAGAAAAAAAGGTAAGCAAGTATAATATACGGCTTAAAACATAACTTTCCCTTTGGAGTCAACACAAGACAAGGATGCCCACCATCACCACTGACTATCCAATAAAATACTGCAGATTCTACCAAGTACAGTCAGGTATTTAAAATGAAAGAAAAATAAAGACTACCATCTTCAGACATGATGGAGTAAATGGGACTGGATTTACTCTCCCACCTTAAATAGCCAGAAACTTGGACAAAATATATGGACAAAGGTTTTCAGACAATGGACAATCGGCAGTATAAAACTGTGATCACAAAGGTGGGAAGTAAATGAGGAGAGCACAACGATTTCCTCAGATTATTGTCTGGAGACAAGTTTCCAGGGCATAGCACAGAAGAGAGAACAGAGCCTGGCCAACTCTATGACTGGAGAGATACAGACAGCAGTTCGGGGAGGCTAACGTAACTAGAATTTGTAGGCAAGAACACTAGGAAAAGGAGCTACACCAAGAGAAAGCAGTACAGGTCTGGAGAGGGCCGGCCTGGCTTTAGCAAAGCCCTAATCTGTATGTGCATGTGCATATGAGAAAAGCACTCAAGACTCTGGCCTTCTCCTGTATCTAATCAAAATAACTGAATTGTACACTGAAAACAATCAGTACGTTTTATTTTTTCTATGTGAATTTTACAGCAACTAAACATTTAAAAAGAAAAAAAAGAATTGGAAATATAAATGTCATTGTACTATCACATACATAGAAAATCTAAATATTAGAAGTAAATTATTATAATTAATCAGAGAATTTACAAAAGTTTCTATATGTAAAATTGATATTTCTATAGAAAATGAAATACTTTTAAAAGGTACAGTGTATGAGATCATCAAAAATGCCCAAGATCTCTATATAGAACATTATTTTAAAAACTAATATGATTTAAAGTAGCATGTCATAGGCCTTTGCCTCTGCCACTGATCTGTTTCTTCCAAAAAGCACACAAATCATTTTTTGAAATTTAAAGCAGCACACACAAATGCGCTGAAAAGGCTAATATAAGTTACATAGAGTCAATTATGCAAAATATTTTCTCTCTAAAGCAAACTTTAGGAAATTACTGCTAATAATGAAAATATATACATTTCAAAAAAGAAACAAAAGAACAAAAGTTATTGCTTTACCCCAATCTATTTCTCCCTTTCTTAGTTTAAATTTCATACAGAACCTATAATCAATCTTTATAATAACACAAGAGAAATAATGACATAATATAAAATGGAAATTTCATTATCAAACCTTTCCTGTAATGCATAATAAGGTACCTGGCTAATTTGGTTAGAATTTCACAAAAAAATTCATGCACCATGGATTTGGCCATTTATATTTGCCACTAGTAGCCCTGCGCACGAATCCGTGCGCCAGTAGCTCGCTGTCGCCCTCCAGTAGCTCACCACCCACTCCCCCACCCTCCTGTAGCTCCCCCCCGTGCCCCCTCCTCCCCTCATAGCTTGCTGCCCTGCCCCCTCTAGCTCTCCGCTGCCCACTTGTAGGAGCTCACTGCCACCCTCCTGTAGCTCTCAGCCTGCTGCCCTGCCCTCCTGTAGCTCCCTCCGTCCCCCGCCCCCCTTCCCCTCATAGCTTGCTGCCCTGCCCCCTCCTGTAGCTCTCCACCGCCCATTTGTAGCTCGCTGCCCCACCCTCCTGCTGATCCGTGACCCGGTCGTTATGTAATCGGTCATTACGCGTTCGGTTGTTATGCTTCACAGCGTAACGACCATTTGCATATTACATCTTTATTATATAGGATTATATGACTTATTGCTTTTTTTCCCCCTCACTGAAATAAGTCTTGCCTGAAAATACATACAAGTCACTTAAAATACACTATATTGGCGTATCAGAAAATAATTAAAACTATTTTTGCTGAAATAGACATTTTAATAATGTAATTCAAATCATTCTAAAGAAATTAGATAATCAAATATAGAAATGTCAATTGTTAGTGAGAATAAAATATTGCTTAATGTTTAAAAAAATTAAAAGTCTGGGAGGCTAAGGTATGGATTTCCATAGTAGAAAGTCAAATCATAGTTCATGGGGCAAGAATGCAAATGTCCTGAATTAAGAAAAATTTGTTTTATTACAAGAAGAAAACATGTACCTCTCTTCTTTGTTTATTTGGTCACCAAATCCCACTGTATTCACAATGGTCAATTTCAATCGAACATTACTTTCTTGAAGTTCATATGTCTGAGCTTTAAGTCTAACATGTGGGCAAAAATGTGAGGATTCATGGTCTTCAAAATTAGTATTAAACAATGTATCAATCAATGTTGATTTTCCAATTCCAGTCTCCCCTGAAAGAAACAAAGGTATATCTTCACTGGTACACAGGATGGATGAGAAAAAAATAGAACTATAAACTCTTAAAGTGGTTTTAAGGATCCCAAATATTTCAAATATTTCAATGGCTGAGTTGTCCAAGAAAGAAATATATGCTAAGGGTGGTCCACTAAGTCATTAGCAGAACATAAAAATGAGTACGTAAGATAAGTTACTCAGAACGTTGAAGTACTGAAATGTTTAAAGAACAAACAAAAAAGTTAAAGTAGTACAGCTAAAAAAAATAAAAAGAAAACTCATAGAATTTAAATAACTGAAAAATATCTGTGATCATGATCTCAAACTGATAACATGAGCACCACACAGCTTACAAGAATTAAGTGAGCCCTAACCAGTTTGGCTCAGTGGATAGAGCGTCGGCCTGCGGACTGAAGGGTCCCAGGTTTGATTCCGGTCAAGGGCATGTACCTTGGTTGCGGGCACATCCCCAGTAGGGGTGTGCAGGAGGCAGCTGATCGATGTTTCTCTCTCATCGATGTTTCTAACTCTCCATCTCTCTCCCTTCCTCTCTGTAAAAAATCAATAAAATGTAAAAATAAATAAATAAAAATAAAGAATTAAGTGAGCACAAGGAATATGAGAACAATTTAGAGGAAGAGTCTGGCACTTACCAACACAGAGAATATTAAAACAGAAGCCTTGCTGAATAGATCTGTTGACCAGCTGATCAGGCAAACTCTCAAAACCAACATGGCCAGACATAGTTAAAGAACGAATATTTTCTCTTTTCTGCAGAAGAAAAACAGCAATGATAAAAATAAAACTTTTACTAAAATAGGATGTAAGCAAATTTGAAAGAATAAAAAAATCAAAGACACTAAAGATTTTATGACCATTATATTTCCCCAAGATACAACTGTTTTAAGTAAATTGTGTCCAGACCCTCATAACATAGTTCTCTTCATATAATGAATCCAGCATTATTTGTAACACTGAAATATTTGATTTCCAAAATAGGAAAGTACCCAAGTAAACTATGGCATATTCACTCATAAAACAGTATGTTTAAAGTCATTAAAGATGTTTGTTATACATTTTTAATAACATTTTAATTATTTTTGCCTTTGATCAGGTTTTTATTCAAAATTAGCTATCCAAAGTGATTTAACTTTTATGAAAAAATTTAAATTTATGTGCAGGCCTCTTTTCTTCTGTGGTAGGTTTCTTTTCTGTGGGTTTCTTCTCAGCTGCCGGTTTCCTGGTAGCTGCAGCCTTATTTCCCACCAAAGGTTTCTTCTGCTTCGTAACGGCAAGGCCTTCTTTCCTTCCTTTCCTACACCACAGGCTTCATGCCTGGAACCCCCTTCTCATCTGATTTGGCCTGGAGAAGACTGGTGTTCCGGTGCATGGTCTTTGCACATGGATTTAGCTTCAACATGATTCTCAGATTTGTCAGGCGATTCTTCTTTAGGACTTTGCGATGAATTTTCTTACGTAGTGCTCAGAGGGTTCTTTGGATCTCTGGGCTTTTCACGATTCTGCTCAGGTCTCTATTGAGCATCATGTGCATGGAAGGTTGTAGTTACTCTTGAGGGAGACAGCTTTGCACAGTGCCATACAGATCATCTAATGTGCGGAAGGCACTTTCAGTCCAAATGCAGACATAGCCCACATGCTCACCAGGAGCAAGTTTCAAAATATTCTATTTGCTTAAATTAAGCAGAGCAATTCTAGGAATGTTTCTGAAGGCTTTGATGATACTGTTGTCTGCATTATAGATGATGCAAGGTCCCCTGCCCTGGATATGACGATGATTTCTCATTTTGCCCTTGCCAGCTCTCATTAGCTGAGAGGTATAGACCTTTTTAACATCCTCCCAGGCCTTAAGTTCCTTAAAAAATAAATCAGCCACCTTGGTCTTCTTGTAGCCTTCAACTTTACCTTCAACCACCAAAGGAAATTCAGGAACTTCCTCAATATGATGACGTTCAGACATGACCAGCGCTGGCAATGCCAAGGCAGCCACGGCAGAACAGATGTCATAGCACTTCTATGTTGCGTTCACTCTATGGTGCCAATGACATCAGGTTTTTGTTGGCGTAAACATGTGGTGGCCCCATGACACATATTTTCAAAAGCACCCTGCGTAGAACAAGGAGTCCCACCACCTCAAACTCTGGGAATTCGAGTCATAGCTCTGCCAGTACCTCAAGACTCCATACTGGTTTAATGACCTGCCAATTCACTGACCACTGACAGCACAGGACTGTCTATTGTTTTTGCATAAGTTGATGAGAACAAAGTCCACAATATCTGGTCGAAAGGGAGCCTTGAACACAGTAGGCAAAGTGACATTTTTGCCAGATAATTTCACTTTTTGGAGTACACTAAGTGCATGGAGAGGAGAAGCTACACTCCTCTCAACCCAGTGGCTCCCACAGAAAAAGGAACACTTTAATTCTTATGTTAAAAAGTTAAGTGTAAAAAGTACAATATAAAATTATAGCTATAGTTCTAGCACCCAGTAATGGCAGAGTAATTACATCACACTAACCTCCCAGTTAATAATTATAATCAATTTTTTCAAGGAACTGGAGTGCAATCAAAGGTTGACAGACACTGAAGGGGAGACTCTTGAGAGAAGGAAACTATATAAGGTGAGATGATACTTACTACCTTTTCCCCTGAGAGTACTGCCTAGTCATTGCCATACAAAGATAGAGCTCAACATGCAAATGGCAGTCTTACTGGGTTGACAAGTCAGTTGGAGATAAGGGCAAGTGAAAAAAAATTCCAGAAGAAAGGATGGAGTCCTAAATCAGCAAATACACTTCCCTCAAATCCTTGGCTGACTGCTGAACCGCACATGTATCGGAGGAATACAAAGAGCCTAGCAGGGGAGAAATGGGAATGGGGAAAAGCTATGTGAAGTGTTCAAGAGAGCTTGAATTTTAAGTCTATAAATTAAAGGAGCTTGTTAAACACTCTAAGTCTTTTTACTAAAAACCTGTATTAGCCACGTGTTAGGAATAAGAATCACATCCCAGAAGTCAGAAATGCTCACTAGTATAAAAGGCACAACTGAAGTAGACCTGCTCTAACAATGCCTATAACAAGGGCTCAACATAATCAATGTGACCAGCTAGTAACTTGCATGCCAGAACAAAGGTCAACACTCTTCAGAAGAAAACAGAACCCAGCATCTCCACAACATATCATTCACAGTATTTCTTTTACAAATAAAAACTACTATATACGAAGCAAAAAACGTTGATTCATAGTCAAGGGGGGAAAAAAGTCAACAGAAAGAAATCCACAAATGAACCAAATGTTGAATTACCTAATAAGAACGTTAAAATACCTATGATAACCATGCTAAAGGAGAAAAATATGTTCTTTTCTACAGAAGAGATGGATTATAAGAGGTGACAGCACATGAAATTATGACATTTGAAAGCTCCCACAAAGAAGGGGCAACAAACAGAATTCAGAGAATGGCAAAAAGCAGCATCTGAAATAAAAAGTTATTGAGCAGTATTAACAGCAAGATCAAACAATGATAAAATTCTCTCATGGAAGAAATAAAACTGTAACATGAGACTCAAAAAACTGGAACAATATCAAATGAGCTAACATACCTATAATTAAAATACCAGATGATAAAGAAGGAGTAGGCAAGGGGAAAAAGTATCTAAGTAAAAAATATCTAAGTAAAGAGTAATTGAAAATTTTATAATTTTCTAAACATGAACTCGGAGATGCAAGAATTTCAGCAAACTACAAACAGAAATATGTAATGGAACCCACAAACAGGCATGTCAGAACAAACTGTTTAAAAATAAGGATAAAGGAAAACTTTATGAGCAAACAGGTGTGGGAGACATATTACACACAAGTAAAACATAAAATGACCAGTTTTCTCATAAGAAACAATGCAAACCAGAAGACAATAGAACAAAATCAATAAAATGCCAAAAGAAAAAAATGACAACCAAAAATTCTATATCCAGTGAAAATATCCTTTACAAATGAAGGCAAAATGAAGACATCTTAGAATCTAAGAAAATTCTGTGTAAGCAGACATACACTCTATGAGATGTTAAAAGTTCTTCAAGAGAAAGGAAAATGACAATGGAAACTCAGATCTGCAAAAAGGAATGAAGACTACAGGAAAGGTAAAAATATGAGTAAATATAAGAGAATATTTGCTTTTTTAAATTTTTTGAAAATATAACTGAATGTTTAAAGCAACAACAATTATTACAGGGTTTATAATACATGAAGAAGCAGAACATATTATAGTAACAGCACAAAGGATAGGAAGGGGACTAGATCTGCACATGGATAGGATCTGCACATGTAATGTTTCTGTGCTTAATATCTGCATGTGACTAGTAACTACCTGTTGCATGGCTCAGATATAGAACATTTTCATCATCACAGGAAGTCCTATTGGTTCATATTATACATGAACTACTATAGCACAGTTTGAAGGTAGTGTGTGTAAGTTAAAGCCTGCATCGATTACTATTTTAAAAAAATTTAAAAACAGAAGTATAGCTAATAAACTAATATAGGAGACAAAATCCTATATAATAAAAGGGTAATATGCAAAATCCTAATGGCGCAACGACCAGAACAACCACTCGACCAGTCACTATGAGGCACACTGACCACTTCTAGGTCCCTTTCCCCAGCTCGCAGGCTCCGATCGCCGAGGGGTGTGTGGCGGGGGACATGGGTGGTGCCAGGCCAAGACCCCTGCCCCACCAATCACCCCACACATAGAGGGCAACCCGTGGCGGGGCGGGGCCAGTGAGCAGGCGGGAATAGCCCACCTCTTGGTCCTTTCCCCCGGCATCAGGCTCCAATCGCCCAATGGCAAACGGAGAACTGGGGTGGGTGGCAGTGGGGGGTGGGGCTGGCGGGCAGGCAGAACAGCCAAACTCTCAGTGCTTCCCCCAAGCCGGCAGCTCCAATCACCCAATGGGAAATGGGGAACTGGGGATGGGTGGCGGCGGGGGATGGGGCTGACTGCGGGCAGCTGGGGAGATGGCTCTGATCGCATGCCAGGCCTAGGGACCGTACCCATGCACGAATTTTGTGTGCCAGGACTCTAGTGCAATCATAAAAATACTGTTAGTCCAAAAGAAGACAGGATAAGAAAAAATATAAAAGAAAAACCTGGAACAAATAGAAAATTAATAGACTTAAATCCAGCTCTATCTATAATTAAATTAAATGTAAATGATCTAAACCAGTGCTGTCCAACTGTACTTCCTGTGATGATGGAAATATTCTTTATCTGAGCTGTGCAACAGGTATCCTCTGCTAGTCACATACAGCACTTAAGCACTTAAAATGTAATTAACAAAATCCAAGATGGTGGCCAACAGCATGGCAGTGAGGGAGAGTGTGAGTGAGGGAGCGAAAAGGGAGTGTGTGGGTGTGTGGGGCATGTGTGTGTCAGTGAGGGACAGTTATATTCAGCAGGACTTTGGGGGATGGCGGACCAGGCTCCCCTAGCTGGGTGGCCTCTCTTACCGCTGAAATCTCTCCCGGGGCAGCCGGCTCCACCACAGAGGCTGTGCCATCTTGAAGGGGAGAGCTGCTGTGACTGGGAGCCCAGACTCACCTCCACCCAGAGAGCCCTCAGACACCCCATGGGACCCTGCAACCACACCAGCCAGGGACCAGCTGCCTCAGCTGCGAACTCACGAACACCAAGATTCCAGGCTTCAGGCTCCTAAAACATTTGTCTGGGGGGAGACAAAATGGCAGCCAAATAGGAAGACGTGTCCTGTGCCTTCTCACAGAGCAGATAGAAGAAACAGCTGAATCGAATAACATCCACCGGAATTGGTGAATTAAACACAGCTGGTGAGACAATCCATGGCCGGAGAGGAGAGAGAAACGCGCAACTACCGGGACGAGAGGGTCAGAAGGAAACTGTGCTGCACCAAGTCCGTGTCCCGTGGGGACACCGTACCACTCAACTGTGGAAGGTAGTCCACAGGGCTGCTGGCAGTGGGGGACTTTAGATCTTAGTCCACAGCCATGGGAGGCTGCACCCAGAAAGGCAGCCTGAAGTTCTGCACTGGCCACACAATGCCAGGGGGAGAGAATCAAGCAGCAGCATGGTTGCTCTGTCTTTATATTGCCCTTGCTTTTACTCGCTAAACCCAGTATATAGGATCTTTCAATTACACTCACCGAGTTGGATGTGGGTTTGGTGGAGACTGAGGAGCAAAGCAAGGAGAGGTGACCAGGAATCCAGCTCTGGGACAGCCCGGTCCCTCCAACCCTAAACAGCCATTTTTCTCCAGAAGAGCTAGCCCTTCCTAGTGGCCTTGGAAACTAATAAAGCAACACTGCCACCTAGAGCCCGTTTCAGAAATAGATGCTTGTGTAAATACGACTGAAAGAAGAGAGACCAAGTGGGCAGATTGGTCCCACATACCTAAATCCAAACCATGGGGAGACAGATACAGAGGAGCAGTAGATCACTGGGAACTTCAACAGGTCCTGACTACCTAACAGGAAACTGAAAAGTGGCAGACAGAACAGTAGAGAGGGGTCTTAATATAGCCCCCATGGGACATTAACCTTTTGCACTCGGATGTTAGCATTGGTAGCAGGAATCGAGAAAAAAGCAAGCGAGTGCAAAGGGTTAAAACTCAGCTGAAACAAACACTTAACTTTTTTATTTTTTACTATTTACTTAAAGGAAAGAAAATTTTTTTCTTTATTTTATTTTATATTATTATTATTACTTTTTAACCTTTTATTATTTTTAACCTTTTATTTTTTTATTAATATTCTACATGCTATTTTTGTTTATCATTATTTTACTTTATCTCACTTTTTCCTTTTTGCCAACCTTTTCTTCCTCACTATTCCCTTTTTCATTCTGTATCTATTCTCCTGTTCTTGCTTTAGTTTTTATCTCTCCTTTCTTTTTACTCCTTGTTAAAAATTGATCTGTTTTATCTGCTTTATTGACGTGTTCTGTTATAGTAGTCTCTGTTGGCTAACTCATATATCTAATTTCCTCTTCCCTGATACAAGTCCATGCACCCTTCTCTTTTCTCTTTATTTGCTAGCCAATTTATTTAATTACTAGAGGCCTGGTGCACGAAATCCGTGCACGGGGGGGGGGTGGGGGTGGGGGGGGGGGCGTGTGTCCCTCAGCCCAACCTGTACCCTCTCCAATCTGGGACATCCCTCTCACAATCCAGGACTGCTGGCTCCCAACCGCTCGCTTGCCTGCCAGCTTGATCACCCCCTAACTACTCCCCTGCCAGCCTGATTGACGTCTAACTGCTCCACTGCTGGCCCGATTGCCCCTAAGTTCCCTCCCCTGCCGGCCTGGTCACCCCTAACTTCCCTCCTCTGCCAGCCTGGTCGCCCCTAACTGCCCTCCCCTGCTGGCCCAGTAACCCCTAACTGCCCTCCCCTAAAGGCTTGGTCGCCCCCAACTGCCCTCCCCTGCAGGGCTGGTGCCCCCCAACTGTCCTCCCCTGCAGGCCCAGTCACCCCCAACTGCCCTCTGCTGCAGGCCGGGTCCCCCCCAACTGTCCTCCCCTGCAGGCCTGGGTCCCCCTCAACTGTCCTTCCCTGCAGGCCCGGTCAACCCTAACTGCCCTCCCCTACAGGCCTAATCGCCCCCAACTGCCCTCCCTTGCAGGCCTGGTCCCTCCCAATTGCCCTCCCCTGCTGGCCTGATCGCCCACAACTGCCCTCCCCGGCCGGCCATCTTGTGTCCACATAGGGGTGGCCATATTGTGTGTTGGAATGACTGTCAATTTGCATATTACTCTTTTATTAGGTAGGATGCTTTTGTTTTTCCTCTCCTCACGTGCTGTTCTTCTCCTAATTGCTTAATTAGTTTAACTAACCAAACTCAAGCCTATTTGCTCTCTATTCTCCTTTTCAAAAAATAGATGAATATACAGATAGATAGATTAAAGGGGGAAATTTATTTATTTATTTATTTTAATTGACTATTTTGTTTTTTACTTTCCTTCCTATCCACTCATTCTCTTTCTACCTCCTCTATACTGAACCATAGCCATTCCCCCATTCATTCAATACCTTTAACTTACTTTCTGGAATTAAGGTCTGCCAATTCAGATTCAGTTCCCTCCCTTTTCTCTGGATGTTTGTTGTTTGCATTTTTTTGGTTTATTTATTTGTTTCATGAAGTTATCTCCCCATATATGTATACTTTTCCCCTTCTTTTTTCTTTTCTCTCTTACCTTTTCCCCTTTTCTCAATATCATTTTTGTGCTCTTTTTGCTCTCCAAATTCTCTTTTCTCTGGTGGTCACCTTTATTGGGGTTATCGGTGTGGTGAATACATTCACCTTTTGTTCCCTCTGTGTCGTGTCTTGTCAAGTTGTATTTTGTGCCTATCGGTCAACGTGGCAGAGTAAGCTACATAACCAGACACCCTGAAAGGAGCAAAAATGGGGAGACAAAGAAACAGGCTCCATACAAAAGAAATGGAGGCATCACCAGAAAATGCAGTAAATGAAATGGAGGCAAGCAATTTGTCAGAGAAAGAATTCAGAGAAATGGTCATAAGGAGGCTGAAAAGGATGTAAAACAAATTCAACATGTGTAAGAATCAAGATGAAATGAAGAAGCAGCAAGAAGTAATTAAGAATGACATAGCTGCAATAAAGAACACAATAGAAAGCATCAGATTAGAAGAAGCTGAGGACTGAGTCGGTGAGCTAGAAGACCAGGTAGGAAAAAACACCCAAGCAGAGCAGCAACTGAAAAAAAACACACACTTAAAAGCAGGAGGAGAGCTTCAGGGAGCTTTAGGACAACACAAAATGAAACAACATCTGCATAATATGGGTGCCAGAAGGAGAGGAAACTGAGCAAGGAAGAAAAAACCTGCTTGAAGAAATAATGACAGGAAATTTTCCTGATATTGGGAAGAAAAAACTCACACAAGTTCAAGAAGCACACAGAGTCCCAAACAAGATGAACTCAAAAAGACCAACACTAAGACACATCATAATTAAATTGGCAAACACCAACGACAAAGTAAGAATATTCAAGGCTGCCAGAGAGATAAAAAGTTACCTATAAGGGATCTCCCATTAGACTCTCAACTGATTTCTCAACAGAAACACACAGGCCAGAAGGGAATGGAATAAAATATACAAAGTGATGCAAAGCAAGGGACTGAATCCAAGAATACTATACCTAGCCAGGTTATCTTTCAAAATTGAAGGTGAAATAAGGGGCATCATAGACAAAAAAGGGCTAAGGGAGTTTATTACCACCAAGCCACCAATGCAAGAAAGGCTAAAGGGACTGCTGTAAAAAGAAGAAATAGGAAGGGAAGAAGGAACACAGGCATAAAGAATAAAAAAGATGACAAACAAGTACCTATCAATAATAACTTGAAACATAAATGTATTAAATGCTCCAATCAAAATATATAGGATAGCTGAATGGATAAGAAAACATGACCCATATATCTGCTATCTACAAGAGACCCACATCAGAACAAAGGACTCACGCAAACTGATAGAGAGGATATGGAAAAAAAATTTTTTCAGGCGAATGGAAATGAAAGAAAAGCTGGGGTAGCAATACATATATCTGACAAAATAGACCTCAAATTGAAGGCCATAACAAGAGATAACGAAGGCCACTTCATAATACTAAGGGGAGCAATTCAACAAGAGGATATCACTATGGCAAACATAACTGCACCCAATACAGTTACTTAAAGGAAAGAAAATTTCCTTTAGATGCTTGTGTAAATACGACTGAAATACATAGCACCCAAATACATAAAAAAACTTTTGGAAGATATCAAGGGAGAGATCGGCAGCCATAGTAGGGGATTTTAATACCCCAATGACACCACTGAATAAATGCTCTAAACAAAAAAATCAGCAAAGAAACAAAAATCCTAAATGACACACTAGAACAAATGGAATTAATTTACATCTTCAGAACATTTCACCCCAAAGCTACAGAATATACATTCTTCTCGAGTACACATGGGGACATCTGCAAAGACGGACCACATATTGGGACACAGGCAAAGTCTCTTCAAATTCAAGAATATAGAAATCATATCAAGCATCTTCTCAGATCACAATGGCATAAAATTAGAAAACAACAATAAAAACAATGAAAAAAAATCAAACACTTGGAGGCTAAATAGCATGCTATTAAACAATGATTGGGTCACCAAAGAGATCTAAGAAGAAATAAAAAGCATCCTGGTAACAAACGACAATGAAAACACAACAATCCCAAATCTATGGGACACAGTGAAATTCATAGCACTACAGGCTTACCTCAAAAAAACAAAAACCAAAAAAAAAAAAAAAAAGTATCTAACCCTACAACTTAAAGAATTAGAAAGAGAACAACAAGAAAATCCTAGAGTGGGCAGAAGGAAGAAAATAATAAAGATCGGAGTGGAAATAAATGACATAGAGACAAAAAAAAAAAAAGATAAATAAAACCAAGAGCTGTTTCTTTGAAAAGATAAACAAGACTAATGAACCTCTAGCCAGGCTCACCAAGAAACAAAGAGAGAGGACCCAAATACAGTAGGTCCTTGGGTTACGTCGGAGATCCGTTCCTAAAGTGCGATGTAACGCGATTTTTGCTGTAAGTTGGAACCCACCTACATAAGCACCTACTTCACTCACATGGAGCACATACACAGCGGTAATGAAGTGAAACAGTAAAAAAAACTTAAAAGATAACAATTCCTGACATTTACTTGTGGTAAATAAATAATAAAAAACATAAAGCACATGTGTGCATACATCGAAATGACGGAACTTTTTTTTTAATATAAATAAATGGGTGATGGTGACATAACCACAAAATGATGTACGTCGAGCCCAACATAACCTGAGGACTGACTGTAAATAAAATCAGAAACGAAAGAGATGAAGTAACAACAGACTCCACAGAAATAAAAGGATTGTAAAAAAAAGAATACTATGAACAACTCTACTCGAACAAACTGGACAACCTAGATGAAATGGACATATTCTTAGAAAAATACAAGCTTCCAAAACTCAAACAGGAAGAATAAAAAAACCTGAATAGTCCGATAACTACCGATCAAATTGAAGCAGTAATCAAAAATCTTCCAGGGGAGTTTTACCAAACATTCAAAGAAGAACTAAAACCTATCCTCCTCAGACTATTCCAAAAAAAGTTCAAGAAAAAGGCACACTTCCAAGCTCTTTCTATGAAGCCAGCATTACCCTAATTCTAAAACCAGATAAAGACACCACAAAAAAAAAACAAAAATAAACTACAGGCCTGATGATGAACATAGATGCTAAAATCCTCAACAAAATTCTAGCAAATCAGATCTAGCATTACATTAGAAAGATCCATGCAAGGATGGTACAATATCCGCAAATCAATAAATGTGATACATCACATAAACAAACTGAGAGACAAAAATCACATAATCATATCAATCAATGCAGAAAAAGCATTTAACAAAATCCAACACCCTTTCTTGATAAAAACTCTCAGCAAAGTGGGAATAGAGGGATCATACCTCAACATAATAAAACCCATATATGACAAACCTACAGCCAACATCATACCCAATGAGCAAAAACTAAAATCATTTCCCCTAAGAACAGGAACAAGACAGGGATGCCCACTTTCACCACTCCAGTTTGACATAGTACTAAAAGTGCTAGCCATAGCGATCAGACAAGAGAAATAAAAGGCATCCAAATTGGAAAAGAGGAAGTAAAACTGTCATTATTCACAGATGACATGATACTGTATATAGAAAACCCTAAAAACTCCGTCAAAAAACTACTAGATTTAATAAATGAATTTGGCAATGTAGCAGGATACAAAATTAACACCCAGATCTATGGCTTTTTTATACACCAATAATGAACTCACAGAAAGAGAAATTAAAACAACAATCCCATTTACCATTGCACCAAAAAAATTAAGATACCTAGGTATAAACTTAACTAAGGAGGTAAAAGACCTGTACTCTGAAAACTACAGGACATTGAAAAAAGAGACAGCGGAAGACAAACAAATGGAAGAGCATATCGTGTTCATGGATTGGTAGAATCACCATCATTAAAATGTCCGTACTACACAAAGCAATGTATAGATTCAATGTAATCCCCATTAAAATACCAACAGCGTATTTTACAGACCAGACTAAACTGTCCAAAAATTCATCTGAAATAAAGACACCCAAAGAGCCACAGCAATCCTGAGAGAGAAGAACAAAGTTGGAGGGATCACAATACCAGTTATCAAGCTATATTACAAAGCCATGGTTCTCAAAACTGCCAGGTAGTGGCACAAGTATATACATATAGACCAATGGAACAGAACATAGAACCCAGAAATTGACCCAAGCCATTATGCTCAATTAATATTTGACAAAGGATGCAAGAGCATACAATACAGGTAAGACAGTCTTTTCAATAAATGGTTCTGGGAAAATTGGTCAGATACATGGGGAAAAAAATGAAACTAAATCACCAACTTACACCATACACAAAAATAAACTCAAAATGGGTAAAGGACTTACCAGGTGTACCAGTTAATAATGTGGATTCTGTAATCAAAGAAAACACAATAATTTCAAGAGAAACATCAAAAGTGCTTTATTCAAAGTAATGTCCATCGCTGGCTACACATTTCCCCCATCTTTCAGGTAATTTGTGGATACTGTCCCAATAGAACTTTACTTGTTTGGAGGCAAACCATTCAGAGACCCAATTTTCACTTCTTTGTATGTTTTGAAGTGCTGCTCAGATAGTGCATGTGCCGAGGAGCAACCAAGATGGCGGCATAGGTAAACACCTAAACTGCTGCCTCACACAACCACTTCAAAACTACAACTAAAAAACAAAACGGACATCATCCAGAACCACAGGAAAGCTGGCTGAGTCGAAATTCTACAACTAGAAGGAAAGAGAAAAGCACACTAAGACTCAGAGGAGCTGCAGAAGGCAGAGGTACTGCGACACGTGGAGAGGGCGGGCAACTGAGTATGCGGCTGGCTTTCTCAAGCGGAAAGGAGACAAAAGCTGCCAACTGAGCTGAACTCCAGTTCTGGGCGAGAGTCTGGGGACCCAGACTCATTTGGGGAGAAAATGGACTGTCTGGCAGCAGGCAAAACTTGAGGGCGGCTTTCTCTCAGAGGTGCTTGCAGCAATTTCTGCAGGACACTACGACCCAGGGGCCTCTTAGGGCAGGTCTGATGGGGAAACCAATGCTGTCTGCTCCGCCCTGAGACTCCGCCCCATCCAAGCTGAGCACAGAGGCTTTTGCAAGTCTTATCTCATAAGGGTGTCTCCAGCACAAAAGTTCTCTCAGCGTAGACACAGCTGATCCTCACAGCCAATTGGCCTGGAGGTCAATTCCTCCCAGGGATACCAACAACAATCAAGGCTTAAATACAACAAGACTGTGCACACAGCCCACAAAGGGGTGCACCAAGAGTGTCCACCTCAGGCAACTGGGGAGGCTGAGCCACTGGGCCCTATAGGACACCTAGCACACAAAGCTACCCTACCAACTCAGGGAAGCAGCCAAAATGCGGAGACAAAGAAACAGGTCACAAATGAAAGAAATGGAGGAAAGCAAACTACTGGATATAGAGTTCAAAACTATGGTTATAAGGTTTAAGAATTTTCTAGAAAAGGCCGATAAATTTAGCGAGACCCTCGAGGATATGAAAAAGGACCAACTAGAAATTACACATACACTGAATGAAATAAAAAATATTATACAGAGATCCTACAGCAGAATAGAGGATCACAAGAATCAAGTCAAAAGATCTGAAATACAAAGAAGCAAAAAACACCCAACCGGAAAAGCAAAAAGCAAAAAGAATCCAAAAATATGAAGATAGTGTAAGGAGCCTCTGGGACAACTTCAAGCATACAAACATCCAAATTAAGGGGGTGCCAGAAGAAGAGAGAGAGCAAGATATTGAAAACCTATTTGAAGAAATAATGACAGAAAACTTCCCCCACCTGGTGAAAGAAATAGACTTACAACTCCAGGAAGAGCACAGAACCCCAAACAAAAAGAATCCAAAGAGGACCACACCAAAACACATCATAATTAAAATGCCAAGGGCAAAAGACAAAGAGAGAATATTAAAAGCAGCAAGAGAAAAACAGTTAGTTACCTACAAGGGAGCACCCATATAACTGTCAGCTGATTTCTCAAAAGAAACTATGCAGGCCAGATGGGAGTGGCAAGAAATATTCAAAGTGATGAATAGCAAGAACCTACAACCAAGATTACTCTACCCAGAAAAGCTATCATTCAGAACTGAAGGTCAGATAAAGGGCTTCACAGATAAGAAAAAGCTAAAGGAGTTCATCACCGCCAAACCAGTATTATATGAAATGCTGAAACGTATTCTTTAAGAAGAGGAAGAAGAAAAAGGTAAAGATAAAAATTATAAACAACAAATACATATCTATCAACAAGTGAATCTAAAAATCAAGTGAATAAAAAATCTGATGTACTGAATAAACTGGTGAATATAATAGAATCAGGGGCATAGAAATGGAGTGGACTGACAATTCTTGGGGGGAAAGGAGTGTGGGGGGTGCAGGAAGAGACTGGACAAAAATCGTACAACTATGGATGAGGAGAGTGCGGGGGGGGGGTAAGGGCAGAGGATGGGGTGGGAACTGGGTGGAGGAGAGCTATGGGGGAAAAAAGAAGAACAATTGTAATAATCTGAACAATAAAGATTTATTAAATTAAAAAAAAGAAAAAAGAAAGTGCATGTGCCATCGACCAGAACAAGTGGTAATCTGAAGGAGCAAGGTCTAGTGAATACGGCAGGGGGGTTAATATTTCCCAGGCAAGATCTTTTAACGTGTCTTTAACTGGTTTTGAAGTGTGTAATGGTGTGTTATCATGAAGCAAAATTACTTTGCCGTGTCTTCTAGCCCATTCTGGTCGTTTCACGATCAAAGCGTGGTTCAAATCGATTATTTGTTGACAGTAGTGATCAGTATTAATGGTTTCACCTGGTTTTAGAAGCTGATAATACACCACACCTTCCTGATCCCACCAAATGCAGAGCATTGTCTTCTTTCTGAAGCAATTTGGCCTTGCATTCGATGCTGATGGTTGTGTTTGGGATCCTCAAAATAAATCCACTTTTCATTACCAGTCACAATTCGATGCAAAAAAGACTTTCTTTTGTGCCATTGAAGCAACATTTTACTGATGCCTTTTCAATTTTCCACTTGTCTTTCGTTCAGTTGATGTGGCACCCATTTTCCTTCTTTTAAATCTTTCCCATTGCTTGTAAATGATCAGAAATTGTTTGCTGAGCAACATATAATCTCTATGCAAGTTATTTTTGAGTTTGACATGCATCTTCATCCAATAATGCTTGTAAGTGTTGGTCTTCAAACTTTTCGGTTGACCTGGACATTCTTCGTTTTTCACATGGAAATCATAACTTTTAAAGGCTTTAAACCAACGTTCACAATTATCTCAAAATGGAATACGTTCACCATAAGCTTCCTGAAGTATATGGTAACTTTCAGCAGCACTTTTCTTCAAAATAAAGTAATGCATTAAAACTTCCTGCAAATGCTCTTTTTTGGGCACAAAATTCGACATTGTTAAGCGTAAAAATATCTATGATGTTAACCCCTTCAGGAAATTTGACATATGAAGTTTTGAAGCTTGCTGTCAATACAACAAAATAGCATACATATCAAATTGCATAGATATCAATATATGTGTAACTCCATCTATTGAAAAAAATCCGCATTATTAACTGGTACACCTGGTAAATGTAAGACAGGAAACCATAAAAATCTTAGAAGACTCCTTAGGCAGCAAAATATCAGACATATGTCGTAGCTCTATCTTTACGGATACAGCTCCTAGGGTAATGGAAACTAAGAAGAAAATAAACAAATCGGACTCCATCAAAATAAAAAGCTTCTGCACAGCAAAAGAAACCATCAACAAAACAACAAGAAAGCCCACTGTATGGGAGAACATATTTGCCAATGCTATCTCAGACAAGGATTTAATCTCCAAAATTTACAGAGAACTCATACAACTTAACAAAAGGAAGATAAACAATCCAATCAAAAAATGGGCAAAGGACCTAAAAAGACACTTTCGAAAGAGGACATACAGAAGGCCAAGAGACATATGAAAACATACTCAAAGTCACTAATCATCTAAGAGATGCAAATCAAAACAACAATGAGGTACCATCTCACATCTCAGAATGGCTATCATCAACAACTCAAAAAACGACAAGTGCTGGCAAGGATGTGGAGAAAAAGGAACCTTGTGCACTGCTGGTGGAAATGCCGACTGGTGCAGCCACTGTGGAAAAAAGTGTGGAGATTGCTCAAAAAATTAAAAATGGAACTCCCAATCAACCCAGTAATCCCAATGCTGAGAATACTAGTATATCCCAAGAAACCAGAAACACCTATCACAAAGGACATATGCACCCCTATGTTCATAGCAGCATAATTTACAATAGCTAAGATTTGGAAACAGCCTAAATGCCCATCAGCAGATAAGTGGATTAGAAAACTGTGGTACATCTACACAATGGAATACTACGCTGCTATAAAAAAGAAACTTTTACCATTTGCAACAGCATGGATGGACCTGGAAAGCATTATGCTAAGCAAAATAAGCCAGTCAGAGAAAGATAAATATCACATGATCTCTCATATGTGGAATATAATGAACAACATAAACTAATGAACAAAAGTAGATCCAGAACTAAGAAACACTGAACAGGCAGTCCAACCTCAGAGAGAAGGTGGGGGTGGGGGGTTAAAGATCAACCAAAGGACTTGTATGTATGCATATTAGCATAATCAATGGACAGGGACACTGGGGTGGTGGGGGCTTGTCCTAGGGGAAGGGAGTGGATGGCAGGGTGTCAATTGGGGAAAAAGAAGACATATGTAATACTTTAGACAATAAAAAAAACGTAACTAATACAACTGAGAAAGTAATTTTAAAATTTTATTTAACTAATCCTATATAATAAAGAGCTAATATGCAAATGGTCATCACACCCTCACACCATAAAGGCTCAACACTGGGGAGAGAGGAAAGGGGACCAGCCGGGTACAAATGAGCTCGTGAGAGAGGAATGGAGACCATCCAGGCTGCGGCCCGGGAGAGGGACAAGCCGCCCACTCCATGGTCTCAGGCGCCAGCAGCTGAGGCTGCGGCCCGGGAGAGGGACAAGCTGCCCGCCCCGCAGTCCCGGGTGCCAGCGGCTGCATCTGCACCTGCGGCCCAGGAGAGGGACAAGCCGCCCGCCCCATGGTCCCGGGCGCCTGCGACTGTGGCCCGGGCGAACCCGCCCACTCACAGGGCCCTGCAGCTGTGGCCATCCCGGGAGAAGCTGGCCCGGGTCCCGTGTGCCTGCGACCGGCCGGAGGAGGGAATCCTGGGTCCTAGGTGCGGGGCAAGGCAGAGGCGGTTAGGGGCGATCAGGTCAGCAGGGGAGCAGTTAGGGGCGATCAGGCAGGCAGGAAGGCGGGCAGTTAGGAGCCAGCGGTCCCAGATTTCAAGAGGCAGTCGGACATCCCCCGAGGGGTCCGGATTGGAGAGGGTGCAGGCCGGGCTGAGGGACCCCCCACCCCCGTGCATGAATTTCATGCATTGGGCCTCTAGTTTAGTGGCTACCATACTGGACAGTGTAGGACAAAACATTTCAATTAAAAGAAGGAAACTGTCAAATTTGACAAAAGAACAAGATCCAGCTATATGCTGTCAATACGGTAACTGAGAAGCTAATTCTAAAATTTATATGGAAATGTAGGATTTAGAATAGTAAAAACAGTTCTATAGAAGACAGGATTGAAGGACTTATACTACCTACTCAAAGCTATAATCATTAAGTGTGATATAAAAAGGGCTGAGAAGTTCTGAAGAAAGGGGTTTGAGGCATTCCAGTTCCTTGCTGTATGGGTACAAAGGAGCCACAGAGCAAGTATCTAAGAATGATGAGGAACTGATAGCAACTGGCCTGCCAAAAAATGAATTGTGCCAACAAACTGAGTTTGGAAGGGGAGCCTCCAGATAAGAACCCAGCCAGCCAACATCCTCAGTGTGAGACCCTGGACAGAGAACCCAGCTGTTCCGTGCCTGGCTTTCTGACCTACAGAAGTGAGCTAATAAATAGGTGTTGTTTTAACCAAGTAAATTTGTGGCAATTCGTTATGGAGTAACAGAAAACCAGTACACTGTATTTTCTTTTGTCCCCTTTAATCCCTTTTAGTCATGTAAGCATATTATCTTTATAATTTAAAAAAGGGAGAGTGAAGAAACACTGTGCTTTCCAGTCATGAAAGTATTCAAGAAAATTAAAATACTTGTTATCTAACAAGCATATGCAAAAGTTGAACTAAGTGGCTGTAGAATTCCTTCTGGCTCTAAAGCTATATAATTTTTTTAAGCTAAGAGGGTTTTTATTACATTAATAATTAGGATTATGCTAATATGTGTATCTCAAAATAATCCCGAATATTTAAGACATGCTATTACAATAGTCATATGGCTAACAGAGAGGGGTAGGAACCAACACATTGGAATAACTCACCTGTATCAGACATCAAAATCAATGGCAAATATGGCTCCAATTATTCAAAGTACCAGACAAAAAGCTGAACAGCTTTGTAAAGCTATATAATTTTAATGTCATGAAAACAAAAGAAGCTTTTCAAAAACATGGTATTGGTCACCATAAATTATTTGAAGAAGGGCCAGAGAAAATCAGGAGTAAGCGATGAGCACTCAATGGATTAGTCACTAAAGATTACTATGACAGTAGTTTCAGCAAAGCAGTGTGTCAGAAGGCACATTAAGAGTAATTCAAAGTCTTTGAGGAGATAAAATAAAGGTGAAATATACTATTATTACCAATGAGAAAAAAATTAAAAGGATGGCAGTTTGGTGGTCTGATTATGACTTATCGAACCCATGAGGACTTTAGCATGTGTGGGGAAAGAAGGAAAAATAAGAAAAGACTTAACTGGAACACAGAACTAAAGGCAATTATTTAATCTTATCGAATTACCCAGGCTTGTATTTGTAATTTTCTTTTTTTTAAAAAACTGACAACCTCTCTCTTTCACCAAGTTAAATTTATCCATCCTTTTAAATATAAATTTTAATAGGAATTACTGAAACACATCCCTGCTATATGGCCCATTTAGGACTTTGGGACCCTGTAAACATTAAGGTCTGACCTCACACTCAGGAAGGCATCTGACTGCTGTCTTGTGACTTCCACACTCTCAAGAACTAGAGGAGTTCTCCACATCCACCAAGTTCTGCAAGTATGCCCAGCAAAAGCAGATCTAGTCTTCAGTTAGAATTTTAACTTGCTTAATGTCAAGTAGGATAGAGATACTGGACACATAGCAATTATTCACTCCATCATTGACTTTTAACTTGAATAAACATAAAAGTTATTTCACATTCAAGGTAAGTACAAACAAAAGTCTCTTAGGTCTCTGAATAATTATCTTGAAATCACAGAGATATCTGGAGTACTTTATGGATCTATTTAAAAGATATACTCACTCTCTGTTCATCATCAGATACTTGGGAGGACATACAAGATTTTGTTGCCATGTGAGACTGAAAGAGCTGAAAAAAATTAATAGAAAACATACATATTACTCCAAAAACCTACACCTAAATAATGTATTTACATTAAAAAGAAATTCTAATAGTCATTATTACCAAATTTTGACTTGTAATCTATACAACTGACTCATGTTTAAAACCTTCTTGCTAGATATCTGCATAAGTAAGTAATATATAATCGTCAAAATATAATATACATTAATGCACTTACCCCCACACAAATTATTTTAAAAATTAGCAAATGCCCACTTACATAAAGGAAAACAAAGAACATCACTTTTATTTGAAAGACTTTATTGGATTAAAAAAAGGAAAATAAGCTATATCACTTAAAAACTACTCTAGGAGCCAAGAGGCACTCAAAATTTGTTATATTCCACTGTAGCATGCCAGGGGAAATAGATATGTCAATGCTCCAATTTCAGTATAGTTGGAAAAGCAAGTATTTTTAAATGTCCCTTGGTTATCCAATTAAAATTGAAATAATTATCATTTATCCAACTACTATTATATGCCCATCACTATGCTAGCTTATTAAATACACTTTCTTACTTAAACCTTACAACAGATCTGAGTTTTAACATTCCCTGCATGAGAAAGCTACAATTCAGAAAGTAATCATATAGGCCAGTAAGCCAGGTCTGATCTGACTGCAAAGCTGTTCCTTCTACTATCCCAAGTGGTAAACCAAATACATATTCACTGTGCTTGTAACAGTCAGGAATAGGAATGGGGTAAGACAGGTGTGAGAGAAGTTCTGTGAATTTCAAAGCAATGCTGCCTCAGAGGCATTACTATTCTACTTCTGAGTGCAGCGCACAATACTGAGGAAATGCGTGCATTTTTAAAAAGTATTATCAATATGGACATAGTAAGAAAATATGTAAACAGTGCTAATAAGCTCCCTTCCTACCTTTAATTCCCTAATCCCTCAGCAATTCTGCTACCCAGAGGCCACCAGCTTATGTCTCCTTCCAGAGACAGACCATGCATGTAGAAACATACATGAATATGCAGGTCTCCTTTGTTTACAGGAGTAGCCTATTGTTCTATACTGTTTTTTGGTTTGTTTGGTTTTTTTTTGCTTAATCTGTCCTAGAGGCCATTTCACTAGTACCCAGATCTACCTCATCCTATCTAATAAAGAGGGAATATGCTAATTGACCCTAATACTGTTGCAAAGATGGCGGTGCCCACAGCCAATAAGGAGGGAATATGCTAATTGACTGCCCGCACTTAAAGATGGCGGCACCCACAGCCAATAAGGAGGGAACATGCTGACTGCCCCTCCTTCAAAGATGGCAGCGCCCACAGCCAATAAGGAGGGAATATGCTAATTGACTGCCCCTCCCTCAAAGATGGCGGCACCCACAGCCAATAAGGAGGGAACATGCTGACTGCCCCTCCCTCAAAGATGGCAGCGCCCACAGCCAATAAGGAGGGAATATGCTAATTGACTGTCCGCACTCAAAGATGGCAGTGCCCACAGCCAATAAGGAGGGAATATGCTAATTGACTGCCCCTCCCTCAAAGATGGCAGCGCCCACAGCCACAAGATGGTGGCGCCCATGCCCCTCAGCCCCGCTGGGGTGGCAGGGGCCTCCGGAGTCCCTCACTCCCCTCAGCCCCCCAGCCACCCAGGGCCGGCCCGAGGCACAGGCAAACCTCGGATGGCGGCTGCCCAGCCGCCCAGGGCCGCCCGAGGCTCAGGTAACCAGGGCTGGCCGAGGCTTGCTCTGCCGGCAGTGGCAGCAGCAGAGGTGTGATGGGGGCGTCACCTTCCCCTGATCACTGGGTCACCTCCCACCCCTGAGGGCTCCCAGAATGTGAGTGGGGGCAGGCCAGGCTGAGGAACCCCCGCTCCAGTGCATGAATTTTCATGCACTGGGCCTCTAGTTGTTTCTATAGTGTAGCATTCTGTTCTGTGTACTAGAGTATATGTAAATGTTCTACCTTTATTTAAGCAGTCCCCTGGCCTTTAATTACAATGAACTATACTACAGTGATAAAAGGGGGAACCATACCAACTGCAGCAAGGGAGTGGTGTTTCTACACCTCACCAACCCCCTGATCCCATCCCTCCACCTCCACCCCTACCTCCACCCCCACCCCCAGGTGTGAATGCAATCCCACACAGACACACAGGTATATTTCATACTGGATATTACAGAATGCTAACAACCATCTTCCTCTGGTACATATGGGTAATCTAAGCTATTGAAGGCTAGACTTGTTAAATAATCACTACACATACAGTGTTTCCAAATCCTAAGTAGCTAACTGAACACGCTGTTCCAACATGAAATGACTCTTATCAGTTGGAAGATGCCACTATATGAAAGTACACCTACTGGCTATGTTTCACAATTTAAAAAGTAAAAGCCCATCAGATTGGCCTAAGGTTTTGTTTTTAACTATACAAACATTTCACCTTACTCCCTCCAGCCAGCCCCCTGCCATTCTAATAAGCCCCTTCACTCTAGTCACTGTGTGGACATAAGCAGATCCAGTCCCTCTTCTACACCAAGACAGAAAGGTGAGAATAACTAGAAGAGTGTGGTAGTTAATGGAGATTTGGAGAAAGAGGAGGTCACTAAAGGCCAAAGCAGTTTCTAGGAAGACAATGATACTGAACTGAGTCAGAAAGGTGGTACAGCATCAGATGAGGTGGCATTTAAAGTAGAAAAAAAAGCTGAGCACCAGGAGGAAGCAGAATTTCGTACCTGGAAAAAGTAAGTAGTGATTATGGAGTTTGGTAAGAGAAGGAAGGGTTCATCCGTCTCCTGGTGCAAAGTTATGACTGAGGTTGAGAAACAGATTAGGGACACTAAAGATCAGTATCTGACTAAACAGTCTGAAGCATCCAGTCCAGCTAAAGCAGGGGGGTGGGGGGGAACCTTTATTCTGCCTAGGGCTATTTGGATATTTATAACATCATTCTCGGGCCATACAAAATTAACTTAAAAATTAGCCTGCTATATCTGGTCAAACATTTAATTAACTCACTCCTCATGTGCTGGCAGGGCCAGACCAAATTATTTCATGGGCCTTATACAGTCCACGGTCCGGACATTCCCCACCCCAATCTGAAGAGGCTGACTTGTGGTAAAGGCAAAACATGCCACAGACAATGTCTTTTTAGGAGCCCTGTTCAGAGCCTTGCATGAGATAAGCTGAATGAGAGAGCAGAACACTCCACGATCAATGTTACTTCCTAATGTAAGGTGCCATTTGCTCACATCAGTGATGGAAGTGAGATGCCACACATCTAATTTACTGAAGACTGTGTTATTTCTACATATCAACTTTAATTAAACTTTAAAAAATTACAGTAACATTAGTCAGTTTTTAATATAATGGGTAACATATGACTTGGTTTTTGTGAAATGCGGTTCAGTAAGCAGTTTGGTTGGTAAGTACCAGTAAAATTTGCTTAGAAAACAATGATTGGTTTTGTGCTCATCTGTCATTAAACTTTGACTAATAAAACCTGTGTTACATTTCTGTCATTTATGTAAGTTAATATAAAATATCTGCTTTTGTTTATTCATTTCTGGTGTTTCTGAATACCTGCCAAAAAGCCTACTTAACATCTCTGTGGATAAATGTTTTGATCAGGAAATAATAATGAGTCACATAAAAAGTATTATAAATAGCTGCTTTTCATATTTTCCACTGGTACTACTTTACTAGTCAAATTTCCAAAACAACTTTTAGAATGAAAACAGTTCTTAATAAATGTCCTGTCCCATTTTTAAAGGTAAAATAATAAGCGGACCAGAGTTGACCCAGTCCCTTTAGTGGTAAGCCCTGAATTAAAAGTAACAACCACCAAGAAGTGGAATTCTGTCTGCTCTATTACTGACCATCTACTTACTATATGCAAATCACTATGCTGAGCAATGGGGTCTTGGGAGGAGGAAGACATGGCCCTTGATCTTAAGAACTTATCTCAGAGAACACAAACTTACAGCAGGCAATCATAATCCCATTCTAAAACACAAAGAAGACTAATAAAATCACTATTCATTCCTACACTTGATTACACAGTCACACAAGTTTGCTTTTCCTGCATTTTTTAATTTTAAATACATATATACATCATACATACAGAAACATACATATTTAAATCTCTATACTTACTACCTAGAAGAAAAAATATTAAACAGTACCTTTAATTCCTAGCAAAGTCTAACATATTTATTTACTTATTTACTCATTTTTTAAAAGTTGTAGTATGTAATGAGTCGTAGAAAAAAGTGCCAGAACATTCCGGGGTAGCTGGAGGAAAATCAGGTTCTTCCCCTTCTTCAAAATTTCAGTGTGGGGAGTACAGGCCAATTACAGGAAAACATATGGTGATTCTTTCACAACAGGACCCTAGACAACTTTCCTTACCCTACTTGGAAACATTCCTTAGAGACTGTGTATAGCCTCTGGGTATAACAATGAGCCTGAGGGGAACAGAATTCAGACTTGACTTTAAAAATAGCTTCATTTTAACTTCATTTCCCTGTAAGTTCTATCTTTATAAAGTTAAAGAAATAGAACCAAACTTTTCAAATTGTCCCCTGGTGTTTCTTAGAGTCTTTTAAGACCAAAAATAAAAAAATAAAAAATCTGGGCCCATTTAATGGGTTTTGAGGGCAGGGTTCTTTGGCTTAAAACAATAATTTAAAAGATTACACAGGCTCATTCTTTAAAATCACTTTATCACATCTTCAGGTTAAGGAAACTTTAAAAAAAGTTAATAGTGCTAATCTAAACATTTCCTAAAAATAAATAGTAATATTACCTTATTCAAATTCTGCATAGGATCATTCTAGAATTAGATGCTAATTACAACCCAGGGAAAAAAAAGAATTCAAATGAAATCAGTAAGACTTGGTAATATAAGACAAAGCAACACAATATATGGCAAAGCCTGCCTGGATCTCCCCCAGGATAGTCTCAGTCTAGGGCAGCTTAGGGTAGTACAAGTCCCATCAATATATCCATTTTACCTCAATTTTACCATCCTCTTCAATAAATACAAAACCTAAATGATAACTAAACAGTCTAACATTCAGCCTCAAAATATCAAGACAAGGAAATTCTTGATAATTGTTTATGTACTAGTAAAAGAGGAGTTTCAAGCTTAACAAAAGCTTACAGTATTAACATGGCTGCTTAAAATACAAATGGAAGTTTGCTTTGAAATTACTTCCCCCCCCCCTTAATTAGAAAAGCAATATTTCATGTTTATTATAGGGGGAAAAATACCATTTCTAATTATGTCATTTTAAATTAACACTAATAAATGTCCCTCATGCAGCAGCCAAAGAGGTTGTCCTCCACTCAGATCTCCCTCCCTTCCAGCAAGAACTTGCCCTTTGGCTATGGAGAATGCCGACAGCTTCCAGCTGCGGAGCCTTCAGGGTCTGCACAGTACTCAATCCAAGACCAGCTCTTCCCAGGAAGCCCCTAGCCAAAGACTGAGCACAGTGAGGGTGTCAGGACCCGGCCCCTTCTGCCCTAAGCAGGCAAACCTAACAAGCAGTCAAAGCTCTCCACTGGGCTGGCCCAAACTTTGCCAGATACGCAAGACCTCTGAAGCTCTTTGGGCCCAATTCTGCTTCCTAACCTCTTTCCTTTCACAGCTATCAAAATCTGCACCAAGGCCTGAACACTTTTCCTCTCTAGTCTAGCTTCCTCCCCCTTTCTCTTCCACAGGCATCACTTCTTCTCCCCAATTTCCACCCTTAATCAATCTCTAACACTCCTAACTCCAGCATCTGCTTCCTGCTGGATCCAAAGGAACAGTCCTATAGAAACAACTGTTAATTTCCTCATAATAAATTCCTAGAATGTAGTACTAGTCAAAGGTATAAACATATTGCCAAACTGCCCCTCAAAAAGGCTGTACCTGCTTACTTTTCCAAAATTAGAGGTGAGGGTGCCATTTTGAACAGGGTAGTAAGGGAAAGCCCACCTGAAAAGACCTGAGGGGTTAAAGGAGACTGGTGAAGAGGATGTCTGGAGGAAGAGCATTCCAGGCAGAGGGAACTAACAATGGCAGAGATCCTGAGGCAAGTGTGTACTGCAGTGTTTGAGGACTAGCAGTAAGACCAAGCAGCTGGAGCAGAGAGAGGGAGGCAGAGTGGCCAGAGATAAATGCAATGCCAGATCATGCAGAGTTCTTGTGGCTTGTTGTAAGGCCTTGGCTTTGAAGGGTTTTGTACAAGAGGGACATGACTTGTCTTTGTACTAAAGGGTTTGCTAAAGCTACTATGTTGAAAGTAGACTGAAGAATGGCAAGGCAGAAACAAGACTAGCTAAGAGACTGCTGCATTAATCTAATCCAGGAACGACATCATGGCAGAATGTTAGTGGTGGAAGAGGTAAGATGAGGTCAAATTCATCTACCTTGAAGGCAGAACCAACACAACTTGCTGAGGGCTCAATGTGGGATGTGAGGAGATATAGAGAATGGTTCCAAAGTTTTTGGTTTGAACAATAAGGAGGAGGGAGCTTCCATTTACTAAAACTGGGAAGACTGTAGGAGGAAGAGGATAGGGGAAGATCAGGAGCTCTCTTTAGAACATGTTAAATTGGAGATGCCTATTAGATACTGAAGTGAAGGTACTGAGTATGTAGTTGGATAAACAAGTTGAGAGTCAGAGATATCTAACTGAAGAAAACAATTCTGAAGTCATCAATATATAGCTAGTACTTAAAGCTGTGGAATGAGATGAAATCACCCAGGGATTGAAGGTATTCAAAAAAGAGAAGGGATCACAGAATTGAGCCCTGGGCGGGGGTTCTCCAACATTAAAAGTTCGAGAACTGAGGAGCAACCAGTCCAAAGGGCTAAGAAGGAGGGTGAAAGGAATCCAGAAAAGTGTGGAGTCCTGAAAGACAGGTTAAAAAAAAAAAAGTCCGTTAGGGAGGAATGAAGAATGTGCCACTACCATTCCTTTACTTACCATGTGTGGCTGCTTTCAGAAAACAATGACATTGCATAATTGTGACAGACCTTGTGGCTTACAGCATTGAAAATAGTTACTATTTAGCCCTTTAAATGTCTGCTCACCCTTTATCAAGAAGAATGAGAGGGTGAATGAATGAGGAAAATGCAGTACAATTTTTAAGCAGCCTCTTGAGTTTACGTAGTGATCATGATATTAGAGTAAAACCACCAGCATGACTTTCCCCCATCATAATCAGCAGTGAGGGTACAAGAGCAGAGTCCTGGGACAGTTTAAGTGTGTGGGGGGTTTTGCCAGGGAAGAATGAAGGAGCAAGAGATGAAACTGAGATGTGCAAGAAAATAATTATACATGTTACAAGATGGACTTAAAGCTGGCAAAAAAGGAAAAGAAGGCATGAAGGATATGAGGGAAAGGGGAAAGGTTCAACAGATTAGATCAAAGAATTATGGGACTTGGAGTTACCTGAGGGAGTAAACAAACAGGCAAAGTAGGAAGTATGGTCAGAGTGAAATGCCTGAAAGTGAGATTAGGAGGGGTTGCAGTTATTGGGTAATGACAAGGTCAAGTTATAAACTACAACAAGGAGATGCTACAGTAGGATAGAGAACACAAGGTATTTTAGGAGAGGAGGTCAAAAACTGAAAGGCAGATTATTGAAAGGATAATCTATGTGAATACTGAAATCACCTAGAATTATGACAGGTCTAATGTTAGAGAATTACAGAGAGCTAATAGCAACACTGTCAAGCATAGAGGGAGGTGAGGTTTCAGAGATGACTGAACAAAGAAAGGTAGATGAGTATATAGTGTTATAGCTAAGTGAGAGTCAAAATTGGGAGTATTTAGGGAGAGAAAAATGATCTGGAAGTGGCAATGAGAAGTAATGTTGTCAACAACCATGCCTCCAGGAAAGAGTGATGTGATACAGAGAGAGAGAGAGTGTGTGTGTGTGTGTGTAGGGGGGGAGGGGGCGGGGAGGGCAAGAATTTTCAACAAGGTACAAATGCTATTTAAGGGAGAAAGGACAGTTTTTGTTTTTTTAAATGGTGCTGGAACAACTGGACTCTCATATGCAAAAAAAAAGTGATCCTCAATTCATATTTCATACCTTGTACCATATGAATCACAGACCTAATAGAAGAAAAGGTATAAACAAAATCTTTGTGGCCTTACATTAAGTAAAGATTTCTTACTATAACATCAAAAGCATGAACCATAAAGAAAAAAAGCTAAATTGTACCTAATAAACTAAAATCTTCTGCTCTTCAAGGCATACTGTTAAGAGAATTAAAAAAATAAGACACATACTTGGATAAAACATTGGTAAATAATTTATCTCATAAAGGACTTATATGATATATATATATATATATATATATATATATATATATTTAAAAACTTGTATAACTCCATAATAATTTAGACAATAACTTAATTTTTAAAAATGGGAAATGATGTAAACAGACAATTCACCAAGGATATAAGATGGCAAATAGGCACATGACAAGATGCTCAATAGCATTAGTCATTAGATTAATGAAAATTAAATCATGAGATATCACTATATATCAGAATTACTTTTTAAAAATTGACAATACTGGCAAGGATGCAGACAACAGGAACTCTCAGTTGTTACTGGTGGGAATGCAAATTGGAACAAACATTTGCAAGAGTTTGGCAGTTTCTTAAGTTAGTTAAACACACACTCAGTAATCCTACTCCTAGATATCATCCCAAGTGAAATGCAAACTTATATTCACATAAAAACCTACATGTGAATATATAGTTAACTTTATTCATAACTCTTAAAAACTGCTAACAGCCCAAATGTTTTTCAATGGAAAAAGGATGAACAAAATAAATTGTGGCACAACCATACAATGAAATACTAGTCAACAATAAGAAGGAACATGCAACACATGGAAGAATCTCAATATAATAATTCATACATAAGAAATTCTGGTAAAGACAAAACAACAGGAACACAAAACTGATCAGTGATTGTCAGAGATGAAGAGAGGGACTACAAAGAAGCACAAAGGAATTTGGGGAAAGCGGAGTGATGGAACTATTCTACATGTTTGCGGTTATAGTTACACAATTGTATATATTCACCAAATCTCATAAAACTTTATAATAAAAAAGAATAAATTTCAATGTATATAAATTATACGTCATTAAAAAAAGTTAATTCATAAAGATATAACAAAATTTTCTAACTAAAAGTAATCAATAGATGGTAAAGTAGTAGCTAACAAAAACTTGGACTGAGGATAACAACATGATTAAGACAATATATGTATTATTATTTTTTAAATATATTTTATTGATTTTTTACAGAGAGGAAGAGAGAGGGATAGAGAGCTAGAAACATCAATGAGAGAGAAACATCGATCAGCTGCCTCTTGCACACCCCCTACTGGGGATGTGCCTGCAACCAAGGTACATGCCCTTGACCGGAATCGAACCAGGGACCCTTGAGTCCGCAGGCCAATGCTCTATCCACTGAGCCAAACCGGTTTCGGCGATATATGTATTATTTTATAAGCAGTAATAAAAAAGAAAATATAGAGCAAAATATGCAAATGCAAAATGAGATTAAAATATTTTCTCCAATTGTTCAAATTACAATGCAGTATTTTGGCTCTATGTGGAAACTGTAAATTTTAATTCTTTTCTAAACAACAGAATCTCTGTTACTATATGACCAGCAGCATATAGATTCTGCCTAAACAGAGATCTCCTAGAACAGTGGTCGGCAAACTCATTAGTCAACAGAACCAAATATCAACAGCACGATTGAAATTTCTTTTGAGAGCCAAATTTTTTAAACTTAAACTTCTTCTAACGCCACTTCTTCAAAATAGACTCGCCCAGGCCGTGGTATTTTGTGGCAGAGCCACACTCAAGGGGCCAAAGAGCTGCATGTGGCTTGCGAGCTGCAGTTTGCCGACCACGGTCCTAGAATTAATAAAAGTATGGCTTGCCCTGACTGGTTTGGCTCAGTGGATAGAGCGTTGGCCTGCGGACTGAAAGGTCCCAGGTTCGATTCCAGTCAAGAGCATGTACCTTGCTTGCAGGCACATCCTCAGTGCGGAGTGTGCAGGAGGCAGCTGATTGATGTTTCTAACTCTCTATCCCTCTCCCTTCCTCTCTGTAAAAAATCAATAAAATATATATTTTTTAAAAAGTATGGCTTAAGAAGGCTGTTAGAATTAACTGTTTATGGATCGCAACAGATACAAATTGCTAGTGCACTAAGTAACTGCCAAAACCACGGATGAGGGCATGGGGCAAGGAGGTACAATGACAACATGAACAAAATAAGAGAATGTTAATTCCCCTTTCTCCCCAAATGGAGACATTACTCAACTCATGGGGTTGGGAGGATATCCTATATAATAAAAGCCTAGGTGCCGTCATGCCCTTGTGCGACACCCTCACATCATCACAAGATGGCCGCCCACACGTCATCACAAGATGGCCGCCACAAAATAGCTGGCAGGGGAGGGCAGTTGGGGGTGACCAGGCCTGCAAGGGAGGGCAGTTGGGGGTGACCAGGTCTGCAGGGGAGGGCAGTTGGGGGCGATCGGGCCAGCAGGGGAGGGCAGTTGGGGGGTAATTGGCCAGCAGGGGAGGGCAGTTGGGGGTGATCGAGCCAGCAGGGGAGCAATTAGGTGTCAATCAGGCCGGCAGGGGAGCGGTTAGGGGGAGATCAGGCTGGCAGGCAGAAGCGGTTAGGGGCAATCAGGCAGGCAGGCAGGCAGGTGAGTGGTTAGGAGCGAGCAGTCCCTGATTGTGAGAAGGATGTCCGACTGCCGGTTTAGGCCCGATACCCTAAAACGGCAGTCGAACAGCCCCCGAGGGGTCCCAAATTGGAGAGGGTGCAGGCTGGGCTGAGGGACACCCCCTCCCCAGTGCACAAATTTCATGCACTGGGCCTCTAGTCCTATATAATAAAAGCCTAATATGCTAAGTGTCTGGTTGTCCATTTAACCAGTCAAAGGGTAACCTACACTAATAAAAGAAATATGCAAATTGACCATACCTCTGCAACACCCACCAGCCAATCAGAAGTGAGTATGCAAATTAGCCCAACAACGATGGCAGGTTAATTTACATATGCAGGCAGGGAGCGAAGGCTGAAGGCTCTGGCCCAAGCAAAGACTGAAGACCGAAAACTGAAGACTGAAGACGACTGAAGACTGAAAACTGAAGAGGCTTGGCTTCTCCACTGCGGCCAGAGCGAAGGCCTGGGTTCCGGGTGCCAGAGAAAAACCAGTGCCAGCAGCCAGGGGAAGGAAGGCCTATTGCACGAATCTTCATGCAATGGGTCTCCAGTATGCTGATATGCTAAGGCCGCTCAACTGCTTGCTATGACATGCACTGACCACCAGGGGGCAGTCGACCAGTCGCTATGACGTGCACTGACCACCAGGGGGGCAGATGCTCCAACCAGTAGGTTAGCTTGTTGCTGAGGTCCAGCCAATTGGGATCAAGCAAGGTGGGCCAGACACTCCCTGGAGCCCTCCCGCGATCCCTCCCCAGCTGGCCAACCTCCTGCATCCCTCCCTAGCCCCAATCGTGCACCAGTGGGGTCCCTCAGCCTGGCCTGCGCCCTCTTGCAATCCGGGACCCCTTAGGAGATGTCAGAGAGCCAGATTCGGCCCGATCCCACAGGCCAGGCCGAGGGACCCCACTGGTGCATGAATTTGTGCACAAGGCCTCTAGTATGTAATAATGCAAGCACTGCAATCCTTGCCATAGTGAATGCACTTTAGCATTTGGTAGCATTCACTTACCCATTGGATGTATTCAGAGCAGCAAAGAACAAATCCATATAAAAATGCATCTTGAATACTTTAATGTTTGCAAAGATCTTTAGAGATCACTAGACCACTGAAAGGTAAAAATATGAACCAAGAAGTAAAAAAACGCCTAGAGTTCCCTTTAGTTTTAAATATCTTACCTTATAATAGAGAAACATGCAAATTGACCGCACCTCCGCTATGCCCACGATTGGGCCAGCAGGAGGCTGGGGGCGGGACTCCGGGTGGCATATCCGCCATTGAGAAGATCAAGATGGCGGTGCCCAGTGGCCGGGCCCATGCCGCCGCTCCTGGGGGTGCCTGGGGCGATCGGCACCCCGGGGGGGCGTGGCCGGACCCATGCCGCCGCTCCCAGGGTGCCTGGATCCATCGGCACCCCGGGGGGCGTGGCCGGGCCCATGCCTCCGCTCCCCGGGGTGCCTGGGGCGATCGGCACCCCGGGGGGGCGTGGCCGGGCCCATCGGCACCCCGGGGGGCGTGGCCGGACCCATGCCGCCGCTCCCGGGGGTGCCTGGGTCCATCGGCACCCCGGGGGGCGTGGCCGGGCCCATGCCTCCGCTCCCCGGGGTGCCTGGGGCGATCGGCACCCCGGGGGGTGTGGCCGGGCCCATGCTGAAGCTCCCGGGGGGCCTGGGGCAATCGGCACCACGGGGGGCGTGGCCGGGCCCATGCCGCCGCTCCCCGGGGTGCCTGGGGCGATCGGCACCCCGGGGGGCGTGGCCGGACCCATGCCGCCGCTCCCCGGGGTGACTGGGGCCATCGGCACCCCGGGGGGGCGTGGCCGGGCCCCTCCCGGGGGTCCCGGGGTTGATCGTCCACCTGGGAGGGCGTGGCCCGGCCCCTCCCGCCCCTCCCGGGGGTCCGGGGGTCATCGGCCACCTGAGGGGGCGTGGCCCGGCCCCTCCAGCCGCTCACGGGGGTCCCAGGGGCCGAGGCTTTCCGGGCATTGGGCACCAGCGGGGAGCTTGCACCGATTGCAGGAAACCACTGGGGGTCGGCTCCTGCGATCCTTAGCAAGGATGTTGGGTGCAGTGGAGCCCAAGGCCACCGCCCGGGGCCAAGCCCCGACCCTGAAAAAGGCAGAAGGCGGTGGCCACAGCCAAGGCCTGGGTCACTGGTGCCGGCAGAAAACTGGTGCAGGCAGCCAGGTGAATGAAGGTCTATTGCACGAATCTTCGTGCAAACGGGCTACTAGTCCTTTAATAAGTACTGCCCACTACCAGACTCTCCCACCCCAACAGGGGGCGGGGCCGGCTAGCCAACCTCCTGCAGCCCCTCCCCCCACCTGGCCCCACCCCAGATCGACCCCCCCCACCCCGATCAGGGGCAGGGCCAGCCGGCCAACCACCCATGGACCCCCCCCCCCCAGGCCACTGGCCCCCAATCGGCAACCTCCACCCCAATCAGGGGCAGGGCAGCCCAGCCCACCACCCATAGCCCCTCCCCATGGCCGGCCCCACCCCCAATCGGCTCCCCACCCCCAATCGGGGGGGGAGGCCCTCCAGCCAATTGGTCCACGGCCCCTCCCCCCAACCTGCCAGGCCCTGATCACCCCGATTGGGGTGGGCTGGCCAGCCACCTCCCACCATCTCTTCCTCCCAACAGGCCCAGCCCTGATCTGCCCCAATTGGGGCCGGGGCGGCGGGACCCCATCCGTGCACGAATTTGTGCACTGGACCTCTAGTATACATACATTAAAGAAAAATTTAAAGCTATTTTCTTCATGATTGCTAAATACAATTGAAAGGCATCTCATGTTATTTTAAGATTGAGTATATAGACAGTTTACAATTGCTTTAAAAAAAATCAAATAGGTATACAGTAGTCCCCCGCTTATCTATTCTCTCCATACTTTCAGTTCCCATGATCAACCACAGTTTGAAAATATTAAATGGAAAATTTCAGTAATAATAAGTTTTACATTGCATGCTGTTTTGAGTAACATTATGAAATCTCACACCATCCCGCTCCATCTTCAAGAAAGCGACAGCCCTATGTCCAGTGTATCTATACTGTATAAGCTTCCCACCTGTTACTTAGTAGCATCTCAGTTATCAGATTAACAGTATTGCAGTACTTGTGTTCAGTAAACCTTATTTTACTTAATAATGGCTCCAAAACTCAAGAGTAGTGATGCTGGCAATTTGACTATGCCAAGGAGAAGCCATAAAATGCTTCCTTTTTCAGGTGGAAATGGTGTAGAGCAGTGATGGACAACCTTTTGAGCTTGGTGTGTCAAACTTCACCAAAAAACTGAGCATAACTCGGGTAGTGTGTCACTTTGAGGAAAAAACATTATTTCGCAAATGTTTCATCCTCAGGAGCAGCAAATGTTTCATCCTCGGCATGCGGCCGCCTGAGCGGCCACGTGTCATCAGAAATGGCTACGTGTGTCAGTGCTGACACGCGTGTCATAGGTTCGCCATCACTGGTGTAGAGGAAAAAATAACATATATAGGGATCTTGGAACATATGTACTAGGAAAACGGGAAGTATTGTAACAAAACATATGCAGAGCTTGTATATAATGCTGATGAAAGAAATGAAAGAATATGAAATAATGGGGAGAAATATTATGCTCATAAGTTGGAAGACTCAACATAGTAGAGATATAAATTCTCCCTAAAATGATACACAGATTTAACATCATTCCTATAAAAATGCCAGCAAAACTATTTAGACGAATCTAAAATTTATAATTAAAGACAAAAGAACTAGAATAGCCAAAAAAATTGAAAAATAGAATTGAGAAGAATCAGTCTACTTTACTTCAAGACTTATTATTTAGTTACAGGAATCAAGACCGTGATATTAGAAAACCCAGAAATAGATACACACAAATACAGAACCTTGCAGTGGGGAAGTCGGGGCTCAACTGATTTCTGACAAAAGTGCAAAAGCAATTCAATAGAAGACAGACAGCCTTTTTGACAAATGGTGCTGGAGCATGGCAAAAAATGATCTTCAATCTAAGACTCACACCTTATATAAAACTTAATTCAAAATGGGTCATGGGCTTAAATGCAAAACATAGACTGGAAAACTTTTAGAATAAAAAATAAGAGCATACTTTTGTGATCTAGGGTTAAGCAGATAATTCTTAGACTTAATAAAAGTACAATCCGTAAGAGGAAAAATGGAAAAAAAAAGGTTTATAAAAATTAAAAATGTTTGCTCTGCAAAGGGTTCTATTAAGAAGAAGAAAAAAACTACAGACTAAGAGAAAACATTTGCAAATCGCATATCAAGGAAGGACTAGTATTTAGAATATATATTAAAAAAAAACCTCTAAAACCAACTATTTAAAAAATCTAGTTAGAAAATGGACAAAAGACTTTCACTGAAGAGAATATGCAGATGGCAAATAAAGCCATGAAAAGATGTTTAACATCATTAGCCACCATGGAAACACAAGTTAAAACCACAATAAATCACTATATACCTATCAGAATGCCTAAGTAAAAGATAGGAACTCCAAATGCTGGTGAGGATGTGGAGAACCTGATCTCTCATACATTGCTGGTGGGAATGGAAAATGTGCAAAAACGCTGGGAAAGTTTGGCAGTTTCTTATAAATCTTTACACCCAGCTACTATGGGACCCAGCAACTGTACTCCTGGGAAGTTATCCCAGAAACCTGAAGTCTTATGTGTTGTTCATTATTTTACATTACATGTTACTGTACATCAATGTTTATAGCAGCTTTATTCATTAATAGCCCAACAATGGAAACAACCTAGATGTCCTTCAAACAAAGTGTGCTACATCTATACCATAGACTACTACTCAGCAATTAAAAAGAACAAACTAATGACACATGCAACAACCTAGATGAATCTCCAGAGAATTTTGCTGAGTGAAAAAAGTCCAATCCCAAAAGGTTAAATACTGTGTGGTTCTTTAAATAACAGTCATGAAATGACAAAATTATAGAAAGGAATAACAGATTAGTGGTTGTTGGAGATTAAGAAGGAGGTGGAGTGGAAATGAAGCGGGTATGAGTATAAAAGGGATCCTTCTGGTGTGGAAAGTTCTCTATCTTAACAATCAATGTCCTGGTTGTGGTCTTGTACAATGGTTTTGCAAATGTTATTATTGAATAAAGCTGAATAAAGGGTACAGGGATCTCTATTGCATGTGAATCTACAATTATCTCAAAATGAAAAGTTTAATTAGAAAATACATAAAGGTAGCCTTACTACTGAACTGCAAAATAAGTGCAGTTGACAAGAAATCCAACGCCCATTAAATGAAGCGCTTGCTTCAGCACAAGTTTAATTCTGAAGATTACTACGAACCAAAGTTTATAAAACACATTTTTCCCACCCACACATGCACACGAACACAGCCACCGTAACAAGGCAGCTCAGATAGAAAAACCGAGACTTCTCTAAGGACATCATAGAGTAGGAGGCGACCCGGCGGAATCGGGCTGTCCGGGCTGTCCCAGAAAGGCTGTGGGGCTTGGACACATCACCTACCTCTCAGGCTGCAAAGGGTAAGCTGTTCCTACCAGGGAACCTTCTGACTCAAGAGACTGCTTAGACCAGCCTCAAACTTTCTGGTCTCAGGCCCCCCAGAGAGCTTTTGTTTGCAGGGATTACAACCATCGGTATTTGTAGTATTAGAAATTACAGTAAAAAATGTACACGACAGTGTGCACAGAGACACATTCCACGGTGAGGGGCGGTGAGGTCCACGTCATGTAGCCTCTGAAAAACCACCTACACTCCCGCGGGAACAAGTGACAGCTTGGTATTGTCAGGAAAATAACTGACCACACGTTGAGAACCGCTGGCTTCAAATGAGATAACATGTAACTGGTTTGAAAGGTATAAAACCCCGGACAGCTCAGTCACCCGTCTTTTAACGCGCGAGGGTGCCAAGGTCCCCCCAAACGAGGGTCGGGGAATCGAATTTTAGCGGAGGACCCGGAGGAGGACCGCGCCCGGAGCCCGGGGGCAGAGTCGGGGAAAGGCCAGGGCTGCGGAAGACCGCGGCCGTCGCGGCCAGCGGCTCGGTGCTCGGGGCCCAAAACCGTTACAAACACGCGGACCCACGATCGCTGTTTCCCACGTAACTTTCGGCGAAGACGGGAAGCCGAGCACCAAGTTGAGCGCTCCCGCCCGGCGCGGAGAGCTGGGGGGCCTCGCGCGCCGGGTGCGGGCCGCCCGCCGACGCCCGCGGACCGAGGGGGTGAGAGGGTCCCGTTCGCCCCAGAGGGGGGACCGCGGAGCCCGCAAGGACCGCGGAGGGCGGGACCCACCACCGCCCGACCGGACGTGCGGGAGGAAGTTACGTTGGGACCCCGGGAACGGCGAGGCGGAGACCCCGGGAGTCCGGCCCCGGGGGTCGCCTGGACTCACCAGGTGCCGCGCCTCCTCAGAGCTCATGGTTGCGGCGGGAGCGGGGCGAAGCGAGCCGAGGGCGGGCGGAGCGGCGGTCTCGCCGCGGCCGGAGCAGCGCGTCGGCGGAGGGAGCCGGGGGCCGGGAAGCGCTCGGGACGCGGGGCGCGGGCCGGAGGCGGCGCGACGGGGAGGGGCGGGGCCAAGCCGGCGGCCTCAGTGACGCGGGCGCGAGCGAGCCTCTCACAGGGGTGTCCCACGACGTGTCGCGCGACGAGTCAGTGCGGGGCCAGTGGCCGCCGGACCCCGGGCCGGGAGGGAGAGGGGATGCGGCCAGGACTGCTCAGCGGGCGGCGGCCGGAGGCGCTCCCGCGCGAGGGCCGGAAGTGGGCGGGCCCGGGGCCGTGTCCGCGGGCGGCCGGCGGGAGCCGAGATTGCGGCCGCGCGGGGACCGGAAGTGGGCGGGACGGGGCGGGGCCGGCGGAGGCGTGTTCGCGCGGGGCGCGGCCCTGTGAGCGAGTGGCGGCGTCTCCGGCCGCGGGGCGGCGGCTGGGAGTTCGCGGAGCCCGCACCGGGGAGCGCCCCGCGATGGGGCCGGGCTGAGTCTCCCGCCGCCCGCCCGCAGCCCAGCGAGCAGCGCGATCCCGGATGGAGGGCCCGGCGGAGCTCGGCCCCGAGGCGGTGCTGCGCTTCCTCGCGGAGCGCGGGGGCCGGGCCCGGCACGCCGAGCTGGTGCAGCACTTCAGGGGGGCCCTGGGCGGCGCGCCCGAGCGGCGCGCCCACTTCAAGGAGCTGGTCAACGCCGTGGCCACGGTGCGCACCGACCCCGCCGACGGCGCCAAGTACGTGCACCTCAAAAGGAGGTTCTGCGAAGGCCCGCAGTCACCCAAGGCCGCGCCCCCTCGGGACCTGCCCCGCATTTCGGTGACTGCAGAGCCCGAGCCCCACGGAGGCGGCGACCCGGAGGGGTCCGACGACCCGGCCCAGTGCCGGGAGCGCGGCTTGTGCCCCGAGGCGGCGTCCCCCGGGCCGCGCTGTGAACCCGGCGATGAAGAGCCCTCCGCCGCCGCGCTTGGGCCGCCCAGCCTGGCGGGCGACGGCCGGAGCGGGCCGCCCCGGAACGGCGGGTCCAGGAGAAAGAACTCGCGGCGCGGCGCGCAGCCTCCAGTCCGCGCACCAACCCCCGAGCCCAGCGAGGACCTGGAACCCCAGCCCCAGGTCTGCGAGGAGGCGGACGGAGGGAGCTCTCCCGGGGGAACCACCACCCCAAGGTCTACTCGCCAGAACCTCCGGGACCTCGTGATGGGTAACTCCCCGCAGCTGAAGAGGAGCGTCTGTGCGGGGGGCGGCAGCACCGGGGGCTGCTCTGGGGGAGGACGCGGCAAAGGCGGGGGCGACTCGGACAGCGCTTCCCTGGCTTCGTCGTCGGCCGAGGAGGAGATCAGCAGCGGGGCCTCGGTGACGCTGGACCCTTTAGAACACGCCTGGATGCTCTCGGCCTCGGACGGCAAGTGGGACAGCCTGGAAGCGCTGCTCACCTGTGAGCCTGGCCTGCTGACCAAGCGGGACTTCATCACCGGCTTCACTTGCCTGCACTGGGCTGCCAAGCACGGCCGACAGGAGCTCCTGGCCATGCTAGTCAATTTCGCCAACAAACACCAGCTGCCAGTGAACATCAACGCCAAGACGAGCGGAGGCTACACCGCCCTGCACTTGGCAGCCATGCACGGGCACGTGGAGGTGGTGAAGTTGCTGGTGGGGGCCTACGACGCAGACGTGGACGTCAGGGACTACAGTGGGAAGAAGGCCTCGCAGTACCTGAGTCAGAGCATCGCCGAGGAGATCAAGAACCTGGTGGGAGCCCTGGACGAGGACGATGGTGAAAGTGCCGCAGGCAGCGGGGGTGGGCGCTGGAGGCTTTCAAAAGTGCTTCCTTCCCACCTCATCACCTACAAACTCTCGCACGTCCTGGAGGATGGAGGGGATCATCACCATCACCACCACCACCACCTCCACCACCTGGCTGAGGGATGGGCAGGAGGCAAAGCAAAGGACCCAGGTCGCAAAGCCTCAGGCAGCTCTAGTGGGCGAATAAAACCCAGACTCAACAAAATGCACTTCAGAACCCAGATCATCCACACCACGCCCTTTCTCAGAGACCCGGAGCAGCCCCCGGAGGAGGGGGAGCAGGAAGAAGAGGATCGATCTCTCAAAGGCCACTTACCCTCATTCAAATTGAGACCGAAGTCCAATGTATTTGGGTAAAAGTAATTTTTTAGAAAATTCTAAGGGTTATTTGTCTGAACTACAATACTAGAGGCAGGCAAGTAAATGAGACCAGAAAAGACTTAGGCTAAATTATGCATTCTTGCTTTGGGGGGTTGGAGTGGGGGAGGGCGCAAGGAGGGGAGTTTCCCCTAGTATTCTGAGTGAGGTGGCTTTCCAAGTGATTCATCAAACCTTGACCTAGGCTTCTTTTCTCCATGCCATTCCTCTGCCCTGGAGTCCCTGTTTGTAAAGACTACAGATGTATCTAAATTGGAGGTACAGAATTGATGACTGAGGGTTTCTTTGATTTAACCATTATTGGATGCCATGCTAAGTGAGGAATATTGCTCGTTTATGATTGTTAAAAGTGGTTACTCTTCCAAAAACAAGATATGCAAATTATAATGAAACTGGTAACATTTGTTAAGTGTGAACAAAAACTAATTGCATTTGCTTTTTAAGATTTTTACGAAGGTCAGGTAAGAGTTGAAATGCAAAAATTCTAATTAGAAAATGAATAAAAATGGGAATCCTATTGGTATCCTACTGTATTGTAAGTGTTCAACTGTTTTTAAAAAGCAATTTCAGCTTTAATCACTGAACTAAAGAAATAAGCAACATTCACTTTTAGTTAATCTGTAGTATGCTTTCCTCTTAACTATCATACTGCACTCAGTATTAAGGTGCATTACTAATAACTACCCAAATTTTTATTTAAAGAAAATACCTTGAACAACCTATGGTACTTTTAAGTAAAATATTGCATGTGGTTCCGATTCTCACTGACTTGTTTTGCTAATCTAAAAGTCTAAATTTGCTGAAGTTTTTATTCTGGGGTTATATAACCATTCTTTCTATTTGACATGACCCTAGTTCAGTGATGGCGAACCTATGACACGCGTGTCAGCACTGACACGCGTAGCCATTTCTGATGACACGTGGCCGCTGATGCGGCCGCATGCCGAGGATGAAACATTTGCTGCTCCTGAGGATGAAACATTTGCGAAATAATGTTTTTTCCTCAAAGTGACACACTACCCGAGTTATGCTCAGTTTATTTGGCGAAGTTTGACACACCAAGCTCAAAAGGTTGCCCATCACTGCCCTAGTTGATGGTGCTTAGACTTGAATTGCCTACAGAACTGTTTCTGGTTTAGATGATTAGCAAAAATTGGCATAAGTGTACGTGAGCCTATGCTTCTCTCAAGTAATTATTAAATCAACCTAAGGTACACTTTTTGTTTTACTAATAAAACATGCTCATAGTTTATGCTTTGTAGCAATATTTTGCAAATTTTTAAATTACTAAATCCTTTCAATTTTTCATTGTTTCCTTGAACCTAAATAGACATACAGTGAAGTTAATGAGAAGCTGGATAGTAACTCTACCCAGTTAAGAATAGCACTTTATAAAAGGGAAAAGAGAAGAGATTGTACTGTTTCTATATTTAAATACTGCTGGCTATTGAATTTCTTTGCATGTAAGTGAAAAATACCAGTCATTAAAATTAAAGACTTACACATGATTCTTAATTACATTCCATTCAAATATATTAGTGTGAATATTTTATAATTGTAAAATTTAACTCACAAGCAAATTAAATCTATTTGTAACAAGATTCAAAACAACTTTCCTGGGAGACTAATTCCACAAGTTCTTCTTTAGTCTTTTTGGTCTCATTATTGATGAAACAAGTACCTGCAATCTATAGAGATTAAGAGGTGAGTTGGCTTGCAGAGTGAATGAACCAATATATGAATTGTATACCACTGCAGTCTTTAGAGAGATCTTAGATCTTTAATTTCCCCAAGTCATAGAAATTTGTAACAAGTTTATCACACATCTCTAGAGTGAATTTGTTTAAAGATTAATGAAGAATATTCACATAAAATATATAAACTATTATCCATTTATGTGCCTTTATTTTTATTTTAGGATTATAGAAGTGGGGGCTATATACATTTGAGAAGCACTTTTTCCATACATGTGGGTAAAAATCTAATTTTGTATAAATTAAAAGTAGATTCCTTGAAGGTGAAAACCACTATTTGCTCTGAATCTTACACGCATTACCTATATCTAGTGCAGAATAAGCTATAACTTCCCACTGAAGAATCTTATCTTTCATTGACATGTAAAGCTAAAGTAATCTATAAAGAGTAGGCACTTCAGAACCACCTAAACATTCTATTAAACAGTCAGTATTAAGCTCTTAAATGTGTATGTTACTAATTAATTGCACAAAAATCTGTAATTTGCTAGATCTTTAGAGATTGAGCTAATAATTCATATAACTTTCTTTTCACACTAGAGATTTTAACTTTTCTGATAAAATTGACTTTAAATTTTTAAAAATCATTCCTGAGGGAAACTACTTGTACATTCCTTGTCACAGTGTGCTCATGTAGCATTTTCAGCTACTTAACTCTAATTCCTCTTATTTTTCAATTTCCAATTTAAGATTATAAAGAGCAAATGATTTGTGTAATTTGATATTTGTGAAGTTGTATTTACCATTAATGGAAATTATGTCAGTTACTTAGATGTTTGTTGATATGAAACTGTGTAGTTAGGAAACTCAAGAATGTCCATGTGTTCTTTTATAGGTACATTTGAAACTAATGAATGTATGTCATAGTTCTCTTCACATTTATGGTATATAAAATGCAACCAGCTTATATAACTTGAAAATCTGGTACTACTTTATTCATACCTGAAATCGGGGTGTCCAGGATGCCTTGTCTTTTATTTTTTAAATAAGTGAAACTTTGGGAGCTTAGAATGTAAAATTTATAGTTTGTTTTGTCAAAATAAAAGGTTCATACTAGATTTTTTTTCTCTGAATTGTCTAAATATCTCTAGTCCTTTATCATGTTTTATGGTTCATACAATGCTTTTTGACGTTTCGGTTTATTTGGTCTCTTCCTATCCCTTGAAGTTATTGATCATGTATCCCTAATCCTATATAATAAAAGCCCAGCAATCAAAACGGTGGAATGACCAGAGACCAGAATGACTGCGGCCTCTACCCCCGGCCGGCCCTGCCCCCCAGCTGGGACCCCCAGCCTGATCTGGGGCCCTCATCAGGGCAGGCCAGCCAGCCCCCACCCGTGCTGGGCCTCTATATAATAAAGAGCCAGGGTCGTAACGACTGTTAACACCGAAGGCTCAACCAGACCGGAAGTCACTGCCATAGCCCAAACCCAGCACTGACTGCCTAGGGGGCTGCGGATCAGGCCTGGAGAGAGGCCTGCAGAGAGAGAGGCAGGTTTTAATCCATAGCCTCTGTGGCAGCCCTTGATCAGAACTTGCCTCTCTTTTCCAGCCTGGCCAATAGCCATGCCTCCATTTCTCTCCAGGCCTCCACTGATTAGCTCCACCTTTCTGATCAGGCCCCATGGATAGGTCGAGATGCTGACTGGCATAGAAACTGACCAATCAGAACCAAATCTGGGTCAACTGAGGAGCCAATGGCTGCCTAGGAGGCGGAGCTTTTGACACTGACTGGCATAGAAACTGGCCAGTCAGAACCAAATTGGCCGGCAGAGGAGAGCAGTTGGGGGCAAGATCAGGCCAGCAGGGGAGGACAGGGGTGATCAGGCAGGCAGAGGCAGTTAGGGGTGATCAGGCAGGCAGAGGCAGTTAGGGGTCATCAGGCAGGCAGAGGCAGTTAGGGGTCATCAGGCCAGCAGGGGAGAGCAGTTAGGGGTGAGATCAGGCCGGCAGGGGAGGGCAGTTGGGGGCAACCAGGCTGGCAGGGGAGGGCAGTTAGGGGTGATCAGGCAGGCAGAGGCAGTTGGGGGCTCAATCAGGCGAGCAGGGGAAGGCAGTTGGGGGCTTGACCAGGGCAGCAGGGGAGGGCAGTTAGGGGTGATCAGGCAGGCAGGCAGAGGCAGTTAGGGGCAATCAGGAAGGCAGGCAGAGAGGTTAGGGGAGATCAGGCAGGCAGGCAGAGGGGTTAGGGGCAATCAGGCAGGCAGGCAAGTGAGTGGTTAGGAGCCAGCAGTCCCAGTTTGTGTGAGGGGTGTCCGACCACCGGCAGTCGGGCATTCCCCCAGGGGTGTAAAATTGATATTAAAAAGTTTTACCTTACAAGTTGACTGAAGTACATAATCCCTAGGAGAATCTTTTAACTCTACATTCTTCTTAATTTTCAATTTCCAAATTGAGATTTTAAGAATCAATTTGTGGAGTTGTATTTATCATTAATTGAAGTTATGTCAGTTATTTAGATGTTTGTTTATATAAAACTGTGACTAGAAAACCCAAGTTTCCTGGCTTTAAATATATTATTATCAGTATACAAAAGACTACTTATTTTGTGAAGCTCCAACAAGCAAAATAAGAGATGATGTTTAGTTTTGCCTAGAGGACTTTCTAATAGTCATTTAAAGCTTGCCATGGACTGTCTCATGAGGTGGAACACTCAACCTTTGGAAAGAATTGGTCAGAGGTCATGTGAGCATTTGAAAAGTTAAAATCAATCATTTAAAGCATCCCTGTGACTGATTGTGTCTTGAGAAACTTTGCTCTAGCCCAGTGGTCGGCAAACTCATTAGTCAACAGAGCCAAATATAAACAGTACAACGATTGAAATTTCTTTTGAGAGCCAATTTTTTTAAACTTAAATTATATAGATAGGTACATTGTTATTAACTTAATTAGGGTACTCCTAAGCTGGCCTTTGCTAAAAACTCAAGGGGCCAAAGAGCCGCATGTGGCTGAGAGCCGCGGTTTGCCTACCACTGCTCTAGGCTATATCCATACTGATCAAAGGTTTAGCCAAAACTGGCCTGACTGAGAATGAAGTTAACCAGAGAAACAGGGTCACTTATGTTTTTGTGTTTTGTTTTTTTAAACACAACTTTATGCTCTTCTGATCAGAGAACCTGGAAATACCCCTTTGAATACTCTTCTGGGTCTCTAAGAAACATTGAGTTTAATAGTCTACAAATATAATTGAATATTCTTGAAATTTGTCCAGAATTGTCTGATATTGACAAATGTGATCTTTAAGCTTTGTTTAGTCTGTTTGGGCTGTTATAACAGAATAATAGACTAGGTGACTTATAAACAATAGAAACCGATTTTGCAGTTATGGAGGCTGAGAAGTCCAAGGTCAAGGAACTGGCAGATTCAGTCTCTGATGTGAGCCTGCTTCGTGGTTCATAGGCATTTGTCTATTTGAAACCAGACAATCAGTGGGTCTGGGCTGCCTGTCACTACTTGAGCCAATTCATCAGACAGGGTTGAAGCATATGTGAGTGTTTATTCCAATACTGCTAGCAGTGTGGGAGAGCAGCAGGTCATCCACAGAAATCTGCTCTGCAGATCCCCATAAACCAGCTGCTTATATAGGGTAGGACAAAGATCACATGGGGAAGTTGGCAATGCAGGCTGAGTGGGACTCCATTGTTTGGGCAACAAGGTTGTTAATCTTTCCACGATAATAGGCAGTTCCTGAATAAGATTGTACTACATTCCAAGGTTGACTCCTAGGTCCAAGGTTGACTCCCAGGTCCTGGCAGTGTTCAACTCCCAACCATGTCAGAATGTCCTTTCTTTAACCAATACAAGGTAATCATGGTGTTGTGGAGCGAACGCGAGTAAAGACCACTGGAGTCCAAACCAAATTAAAATTTTAGGGAACCTTTATTGCCGGCCGGCGGCTGATCTGCCTTCCAGATCTCCAGGTCAGAGAGCAGCCCCGACCCTTTGTGTGGGACCACTTTTAAGCACATTAACCACATCCTGTTTTTGCGGAACAAGTAATCCTAAGACAAAACAGTTTTCCCAAGTAACATCAAGATTATGCCAATGACGACCATGTTGCTCACAGGGTCATCCTGTTCTTCAGAAAGCTGACAGTGTTCTATCTAGCAAGGCTATTTTGTGAGGTGCAAGGGGAAGGGGCCATGAAGCCATATCTCAAGGCCTGGCCTGGTGTCAACACTGGCAACTCTATCTGGGGTATAGTCCACAGCCTCTGGCAACTCTATCTGGGGTATAGTCCACGGCCTCTCCGGAGTGCTCAAAAATTCCCACTCTCCAACAATGGTTAACAGAGCATGGGCATCATTAATATTTCCCATAACCATAGCTATTCCCCAATATTCTATTTTTGCCCTAACATATTTGCTATGTCCTCACATGACAGAAGGGAGTTCTCTGGGGTCTCTCTCTCTCTCTCTCTCTCTTTTTTTTTAGTTGAAATCTATATTGTTGAAAGTTTACATATGGCCCTGACTGGTTTGGCTCAGTGGATAGAGCATCGGCCTGTGGACTGAAGGGTCCCAGGTTCGATTCCGGTCAAGGGCATGTACCTTGGTTGCGGGCACATCCCCAGTAGGGGGTGTGCAGGAGGCAGCTGATCGATGTTTCTCTCTCATCGATGTTTCTAACTATCCCTCTCCCTTCCTCTCTGTAAAAAAACAATAAAATATATATTTTAAAAAGAAAGTTTACATATGTTTGGGGTCTTTTTTTATTAAGGGCAGCACCTTCATGACCTAATCACCTCCAAAGGCCCTACCTCCTAATCCCATCACACTGGGGATTAGGTTTCAACATATGAATTTGGGGGTGACAAGCATTCAGTGTGGATGAAAAGGGGCCACATGCTAACCTGACAAGTTCAGGGAAGGCCTGTTGTAGTGACCTTGAAAACTCAGGGACCTAAAGTAACCACAAAGGATGATCTGAAATTAAAACATTTTTTTTTTTAAAAAAAAAGCAGTTTATGGCAGTTTATGTCCTAGGCTAGAATCTTCCCTGACAAAAGTCAATCTTTACCTTAACGAAGTCTGTCTATTGTCTTTTGCATCTATGATAACATACCTTGGGAATGTCAGGATAACTTCCCTTTTTTGGGACCCCTCAGGGCATAACCAATGCACCAAAGCAGAGACTACAAATCTTCTTGTTGTTATTATCATATTAATTGTTGATATTAACTATTCTGTACTGACCTATGTTAAAGATGGATCATTTTACTTATTATCCAATCCCAGTGGTTTCCCCCACTTTGCTTTCTCCAGCCTCCCTAATCTATCACCAATGACTTTCAAGTAACCCACTTATGTCTTCTCTTTTGATTGTAATGTATAAAATAAGGTGCAAAACTGCCATTCTCTGGAGCATTATCTCAGAGATTTTGCTTCTGGCAATTGTCACAATTCTGTGACAGGCACCTCTCACAGACTCCAGAGAGGTGTAATCACACAGCCAACCCCCTGAGTCAGAGGGAGAGGGATGTCCCCCACCTCCATTCTTCTCTTCTCATATAAATGAATTTAAATGAGAGACTTCAGACTATTGTGTTGTGATAAAGCCAATTTATTCAAAAAATTAAAGCATGCACATTTATTAAAGAAGTAAGGCAAGCAAATCTATACATCTGGTTTATGAAGTGCAGATGGGCTCAGTTAATCTGAAGAGCATGTGGGGTGCTGGTTTTCTGCCGTATATACCCTCTTATCTATAAGTTTTTAAAAATTCCTCTGCTAGATATCTTGGTACAGATGAACTCTGAAGGTCCCCCCTTTTCCTTGTTATGGCTTTTCCACAATTATGAGAAGCACCTGGCAACTCTATCTAGACCAATCAAAGACTGCTGGTTTCACTGTTTGAACAGTAGGGCATTCTTCTTCCCCCTCTAACCTCCATTCTGCTGTCTTTTAGTAATTTCAGGGTGATTTAGCCATGTATTTTCTAGTTGCATTAAGATTCCCCCTCCTCTCCTGCATTCTTTTGTGAGGAGAGGTTTTAACCTTTTGTTCTCAAGGTAAGGTCCTGCTACAAGCTACCTGCATAGCTTTTTGGCTTTGTTTAATTTTCTTGCCTCAGTTTCCCTATTCCAATTTGTTAGAAAGAAGGCGATCACCAGAGTTAAGGGTGCTGGTAGAACACAAAGGATACTCGGGAGTCAGACAGCAAGGCAATATCTTTAGTTCTGCAGGAGGGTGTGCAACCGACAAAGAGCCTGGTAAGCAAGCACATGGAGCAGGAAGTCCGCTCAGATTTTATTCCTGACACAGTCTGCCTCTCCCTGATTGGTTAAGGCTCAGGTTCACATTCTTGCATGATCAGCTAATTCAAAGGACAGGGAGGGGTTGGAATTTAGGAAACCAAAACTTAGAATGGTGGCCTCCTAAGTCATGCGACTTAGAATGACGGACGTCTCTCAAAATGGCTGCCCATAAACTAAGGAACTTCCTTCTTTGACAGAAAAGATTACAGGTTGATTCTCATAATTCTCACAATTCCCCCCTTTTTCTTATTTAACTGATTTCACTCTTCAAATCCGGTCAGCATTAGTTGACTTACATGTTCTGCAGTGTCTAGGACAGTGATGGCGAACCTATGACACGCGTGTCAGCACTGACACGCGTAGCCATTTCTGATGACACGTGGCCGCTGAGGCGGCCACATGCCGAGGATGAAACATTTGCTGCTCCTGAGGATGAAACATTTGCGAAATAGTGTTTTTTCCTCAAAGTGACACACTACCCGAGTTATGCTCAGTTTTTTGGCAAAGTTTGACACACCAAGCTCAAAAGGTTGCCCATCACTGGTCTAGGAGAAGGAGATTGTTTTGTTGGTATGATACTGGGGTCTGTTTGGTCAATGTGGTTTCAATTAACCTTTGGATAAGACCTCTCATACATGGGATGATACAACATCCCATTACTGTCATAACTCCTAACACAATTATCAAAGAGGTGACTATGGATACCATCATTACTTCCCACTTCCCAAAGCATTGCTCTAGTAAATTGGAGAAAGGATCCTCAATCCCAGGATTCTCAGCTAACTCATTAGCTAAAGTTGTTAATCCCTATAGGGCCTTAGTGATGGTTCCATCTGGAGCTGTGTTGTTAGGGATGAATGTACAACATTGGCCCCCTCATCATTATACAAACTCCCCCTTTTTCTGACAGAATCATATCCAAGGCCAACCTATTCTCCCAGGTCATCCTGCTGGTAGCATCTAGTTGTTCAGCTATACCTTTAACTGCATCTCAAGGAAAGCTGACAAACCTTGTTGATTATAGTAAATACTGGGGGCCCAGTGCATGAATTTATGCACCTTGAAAGAAACTGTGGGCTGCGAGGCTGCAATGGGAACAGGAGCAGCTTGGCCCATCCTCCATGGCCCCTCCAGCCATGGCCCCAGTCCCCTGTCTGCCGGCAGTCCCTCCCGCCACCACCGCTCCCACGCCCTGACAGCGCCAGTCCCGCTCACACCCACTGTTGGTGCAGAGCGATTGGGGCCGGCGCCAGCAGTGGGTGTGAGTGGCAGCTCTGGCGCTGGCAGTGGGTGCAAGCGGAGCCATCACTGGCAGCGGGTATGAGAGGCAGCTGCTGGCCCTGATCGCCCCTCAGGAGCAGGGTGCGGGGTGGGGAAGCCCTGAGGGGCAATCAGGGCTGGCAGCGGCTGCTTGCACCTGCTGACGGCGCCGAGCGATCAGGACCAGCACCAGGTGCTGGCAGCGGGTGCAAGAGGGACCCGCACCAGCAGCAGGTGTGAGTGTCAAGTGGGACTGCTGTGCGCGGGAGCAAAGAATTTTCATTAACCACCAAAGGCTTGCTCTGATGACAGCAAGCAGCACCCCACCTTGGTCTGGTGCCTCCACTCATCTGCTCCACCATCCAGCCACGGCTGATGCCTGCCATGTTTTGCGTGCACCTACTGGTGGTCAGTGCACGTCATAGCGACTGGTTGTTCGGTTGTTCCGCCATTTGGTTTTATATATATAGATAATCCAATCTACATTTTTGTTGATGGTGGACCACCAGAATAGGACAGATTCAAATCCTGCAGCAATTTGATTTCTAGCCTTAAACTCATTTGGAACTCTTCTTGGAACCCCAATGGAATCTATGTAAATACTAGAGGCCTGATGCACCAAGTTCGTGCAAGGGGCTTGGCCCCCGCAGCCACAGCATCTGCCTTGGCCTCAGCCCCCACCCACCACCGTGGCCACCTCTGCCTTGGCCCTCGCCACTGTGTTGGCTTCGTCCAGAAGGTTGTCGGTCTAATTAGCATATTACCCTTTTATTATTATAGATGGGGATCAAAAGAGCCCTCTGAACTCTCTCTTTTCTTCCTAGTTTGTCTGTCCATTAAAAAAGGCTTATGGTATGCCAAAGTGAAAGTGATAGACAATTGTATCAGAGCGCAAGTTCCACTCCAGTGGCTAGGCAAGGCCGCAAGTAATGGTCCCCTGCAATACCACCAGACATCAGCACGGGATATTCACAGTGCAGCATGATTGGCTTCTGAGGACACTCAGCCATTTACATATCCGGATAAATTTCCCATGAACTCTGAGTACTGTTCCCCCTCTACCTTGAGAGGCAGGAGGTATAATTTACTTCAGAATATGGGGGCTGGATCATTTTGGGAAACGCTTGCTCTTTACCTCTGTTGGATGGGAACAACAGGGAGTCTTACAGGAAGCGTTTCCCCAGGTGGTTTCCTCCTGATACAAGGCAAGCATACATTCCATCCCATGTCTGAGGCCGTCTGAATGGAAATGGGACCATTTGGACCTCTGGCCTTCCTGCCGCAAAAGCGTAACAGTTGCTTTTATATAGGGCGTGTACAGTACATTTAACCCATTCCACCCAGACATTCATTTCCTTATATCCTTCTATTTGCAAAGTTTGTCTTGAATCCTCAGCTTCAATTAGGGTCACTTTTATAGGATCACTAGAAGCCCGGTGCACAAAATTCGTGCACGGCGGGGGGTTGTCCCCCAGCCCAGCCTGTACCCTCTCCAATCTGGGACTCCTGGAGGGATGTCCGACTGCCCGTTTAGGCCTGATCCCACCAGGATCGGGCCTAAACGGGCAGTCGGACATCCCTCTCACAATCCAGGACTGCTGGCTCCCAACTGCTTGCCTGCCTGCCTTCCTGATTGCCCCTAACCGCTTCTGCCTGCCAGCCTGATCACCCCCTAACCACTCCGCTGTCAGCCTGGTTGATGCTTAACTGCTCCCCTGCCAGCCTGTTTGCCCCCAACTTCCCTCCTCTGCCGGCCCGGTCACCCCTAACTGCCCTCTCCTGCAGGGTTGATCACCTCCAACTGCCCTCCCTTGCAAGCCTGGTCCCTCTCAACTGCCCTCCCTTGCAGGGCTGGTCCCTCACAACTGCCCTCCCTTGCAGGCCGGGTGCCTCCCAACTGACCTCCCCTGCTGGCCATCTTGTGTCCACATGGGGGCAGGATCTTTGACCACATGGGGGCAGCTATATTGTGTGTTGAGTGATGATCAATCTGCATATTACTCTTTTATTAGATAGGATAGAGGCCTGGTACAGGGGTGGGGGCCAGCTGGTTTGCCCTGAAGGGTGTCCCTGATCAGGGTGGGGTTCCCTTGGGGCATGGGGGGGCCTGAGCGAGGGGCCTGTGGTGGTTTGCAGGCCGGCCACGCCCCCTGGCAACCTAAGTGGAGGCCCTGGTATCTGGAATTTATTTTCCTTCTACAATTGAAACTTTGTAGCCTGGAGCGGAGCCAAGCCTACTGCTCCCTCCGGGGCAGCAGCCATTTCTGTGGCAGTTAATTCACCTTCTACAATTGAAACTTTGTAGCCTTAAGCGGGTGAGCCTGGCCAGGGTGTGCGGAAAGCTTTGCTTCCCCTGTTGCCGCCGGCAACCCTAGCCTGCTCTCTCAAGCTCCATTCTGCCGCCATTTGTTTGAATTTGTTTACCTTCTATAATTGAAACTTTGTAGCTTGAGTGGAGGCTTAGGCCTGCAACGGCTATGGAAAGCTTGGCTTGCTCTGTTACCTGGGAAACCTTGCTCTCTGTGGCTGTAGCCATCTTGGTTTGGGTTAATTTGCATACTCGCCCTGATTGGCTGGTGGGCGTGGCTTGGCTGGTGGGCGTGGCTTATGTAGCGGAGTGATGGTTAATTTGCATATTACCATTTTATTAGAGAGGATTCTGTGGTACAAAGGGATTTCCCCTCAGCTTAGAGGTAGAACTAGTGATGGCAGTGATGATGTCCTTGGGTGGGGCTACCAGTCTCAGAGCAAACCTCCCTTGGGGATCTTGTCCTGTGACATCTACTCCTAAATCTAGTCCGAGCCAATCTTTTGGCCTTGAGGCTGAAATATCCAAGTCATTCAAGTTATCCATAGTGAAGAGCAAGGGATTACACTGTAAATTCTGGCAAGCATAGGGAGGTGTACCTCTGAATAGATGTATTCTAGCCTTTAGTTGACTAAACTTTTTATCTGCTGGTCAGGGTATAGCCATCCAGCCCTGGTAGAGTGATCCACTATACATCATTCCAGGTAGGACAGTGAGGTATCAGGATACATGTAAATGGAATAGGCCGGTAGCTGCCTTTGATGGTTTGGCAGGCATTGAATTGAAGGGTTATAGGCTTATCGCTCTTGGTCAATAACTTAACTGGGTAAGCATGATCCAGATTGTACACATTTCCCCAGCCCACATTGTAAGCCCTTGCAATTTCCAGAGCCCTAAAACAAATAGAACCTAGTACATGATGGCTATTAAGACAGCTTACAGTTGCTTTAGTGTTAATTTCAAGGGGCTATGTCCTGGTATGACCATCCAAGTTGAGGTGTCTCTACCCTGAGAGGTTGGTGGTACGCCCTTAACCCAAGTGTGATGGGGTGCAACCACATTCTGCAGTCTGAACAGTGGTCTCAGCGGTAAGCAAGACAAGATAGGGTCCTTCCCAGGAGGGTTCCAACTTGTTTTTCTTCCAAGTCTTAATTAGAGCATAGTCTCTCAGTCAATGGCGATGAACCAGAAACCCAAGAGGAGGACTTTGGGCTAGGAGGCCTTATAACCAGAGAGATTAGAGTAGAGGAGCTACCCAGTACATAGTTCTTAAGAAATTAATCTTTAGTCTCCATTGTAGGAAGATCTTGAGGCCTTCCTAAGTAGGGAAGGCCATACACCATCTCATAAGGGGATAGCCCTACATCCTTCCTTGGGCTGTTCTAATCCAGAGAATTAGATAGGGAGACATTTAGTGCTTTGTTTCCAGCATCAGTTTGGTGATCTGTCTCTTTAAAGTTTGGTTCATTCTTTCTACCCTTCCCAAAGAAGGGGGGGGGGGGGGCCAGGGGATGTGACATTCCCATCTTATATCTAAGCCATAATATCCTTAATAATAGTGGTAGTAAAGTGGATCCCGTTATCAGAATCTAAATTTTAATGGCTTCAATCCAATTTGTTAAGTGATCTACTATCACCAGTAGGTATTTTTTTGTCTTTCTACTTTGGGCATTTCTGCATAATCCATCTGGATGCTTTGGAAGGATCTGAGCCCGGGAAGTCTTCCCCCTGAGAGTTGCTTCCTCAGGCCTGTTTATTAACCTTTCTGCAAGTAATGCAGCCCTCTTGGACCTGTTTTGCCACTGTCTTTAGAATGAAATCACACATAGCTTGTGGCCCCCAATGGCTCCCTTTGTGTAGGAGGGTCATAAGTTCTCTAATCTTTTCCCTTCCATCAGGCAATTCCATTTTTCTTCTTTATCCTTCACAGCTCCCATCTGTGTTGTCTCTCTTCCTCCATGCTAAACTTTGGAATAACTTCAAGGGGTAGCAGGACTGGTACCAGAGTAAATATAGGAGTTTCAGACTGTCGTGCTGCCTCTTTAGCAGTCTCATCTGCCATCCTGTTTTCCCCAGGCTTCCAGGGTTCCCCCCTTTTGATGACCCGGCGTGTAGACAATAGAAATTTCTCCTGGCATCATCAGGTTGTCTAGTACTTGAGTTATTAATTTCAGACCATCCTTTGTGGTTACTTTAGGTCTCTTTTTGAGCTTGCAAGGCCACCACACAGGCCTTCCCTGAGCTAGTCAGGTTAGCATATGGCCCCTTTTTGTCCACACTTATCAGGCTACCACCTAGTGCTGTAGAAATGTAGAAAATTCATAGTCTCTCTACAAGAGACCAAACAAAAACCACAAACAAGCACTAAAGGTTAAGACAGACGCACAAGAACAGATTAGAACTAGAATTTTAGTTTTTGTGTTTTTTTTTTCCCCCAGCTCACCTAGAATAAAATTCTTTTGGATTGGGGAAGAATATTTCCTTAGGTCAGAATGGTAGACTTGCTAAGATGTATAGGGTGTGGTTATGTTTCTATTTTTAGGCTCACCATGCCTCTCCCCAGCCTCCACCCACTTTGTCTAAGCACTTAAGCACTAATAGAAAGACTCAGACTCCCTTCCACATATCCATGAGACTGAAGGCCAACCTGAAAGGAAACCAGCAACACAGCACCCATTTTCCTTACCATAAATCTATAAATTTGTAACACTAAATCTGAATTTTGATAACCTCTTTTGGAATAGGCAGAAGCCTACCTTAGCTCTATTTCTAAGAGTGATATTTAAATGTATTTAAGAACAGAAGACATTGGCTTATTGTCTGTTAACTACGCATGTACTTCAAATGAATGAAAGTTCAATATTAAATCATATATTTATTAAATTTATTATTAAATTAAATTTTAATTAATTTAATAATTTATTTAATTTATTAACTATTTTTATATAAAAATGTATACTCATGGATTTAAATAAATGACAGTATAGAAACAGGGTGAAAAGTAAAAAACTACTTATTTCTCCTCTATTTCTTTTCTTTTTTTAAATATTTTTTATTGTTTAAAGTATTACATGTAGTAGTACATATATCTCCTTTTTTCCCCCCCGCTTGACTTTCCCCCAGCCTCCCCTTCCCCCTGTCGCATGCCCTCATCCCACCCCACCCCCTAGCGTCTTCTCTATTTATTTTCCCCAGAGTAACTTCAGCTAATGGTTCCTTCTAAACTTTAAATTATTTGACACTTCTTTAATTCAGGCTAGCATATCTCTTTGATTTAAAGTAATTTATTAAGTTTTTACTGGGTTATACCTAATGCAGATATCAAAGAAGTGAAACACAGCTAGTATTTAGATTCTTATCCAAAGAACACCTTAACTATAAGGCTTCAGAGGTGAAAGTAGGACTTGTTATAGTTTAGGTTCCCAGGAAGCTTCACTCAGGCCCTGGCTCCATCTCAGAGTTTTCCCCACCAGTCCACTGCACCCTTCCTAGGGAGAGATTTGCAAATGAACAGCTGACTATGCCCTGGCCTTCTATTAAGGAGATGGCTCTGCAATTTCCCAGCCTACTTTCTCCTTTCTGGCTTCCATTCTCCTCACCCGGCACCATGCTTTGGACACACCAAGCTCTTTGCTGTTCACGGAACACAGTGCCCTTTCCAGCCATGCCCTTTTCCAAACTGTGCAGATGGCTAGAAGTCGAGTTTCTTCATTGCCTGGAAATCCCTAGTCCCTCCTTGGTTCTACCCCCACAATCCTGACCAGCTGACAATGTTCTCCTCTGTGCTTTGCTCAACCCATGAGTGTCCCTGTATCATCCATTCCTGGTTTTCCTGACTGCTGTCAGCTCCTCATGCCCAGACATCCTGAGGTGCACTTGCTCTCAGGAGTTCTTTAAAGTCTAGGGGATAACAGCTCTTCTCGCCAGCCGCACCTCTCCCCACAGTCCTTACATCTCTAAGACAGGATACATCTGGAGCTTCTTTTTCTCAAAACCTCAAGTGGCCCAGGTGCATAGCTTCTGGCAGGTGCATCTGGTATCTGTGTAGGGTTATGTTACTTGTTTAAAAGCTATTCCACCCTGATTACCTTTCCCAATGTCTTACCTCAGAAGCCTAAGTGTTCCCGGATTAAGGTACCCTCCTATATGCACACTTTGGGAAAGTGAAGTAATCAACCACTAGAAACCAAATCAATCTCCCAAAATCTATCTATATATATAAAGCCAGCGACCGGAACCCTGTAACGACCATAACAACTGGTTGCTATGATGTCCACTGTGGCCAGTGAACCAGCCAGATTGAGGGCGGGGCAGCCAGCCAACCCTGCCCCCCCCCTGCAGCCCCTCCCCATGCCTGGCCCCACCCCCGATCAACCCACCCCACCCCGATCGGCCTGCAGCCCCTCTCCCCAGCCAGCCCCGCCCCTGATTGCCCCCACTACTCCAAATAGGGGGTGGTACCGGCCAGCCAACCTCCTGCAGCCCTCACCACCCCGATCAGCCCCTTCCCCAGTCAGCTCTGCTCCTGATCAGCCCCTGCACTCCTATCAGGGGCAGGGCCAGCCGCCAAACCACCCATGGACCCTCCCCCAAGCCACTGGCCCCTGATCGACCCCCCTACCCCATTAAGGGGCAGGGGCAGCCAGCCCACCACCCACAGCCCCTCACCATGGCTGGCTCCACCCCCAATTGGCCCTCCACTCCAATTGGGGGCAGGGCCCACCAGCCAATCACCCTCAGCCCCTCCCCCCAGCCAGCCCAACCCCGATTGGTCCCCATCGGGACAGGCCAGCAGGCCAACCTCCCACCATCTCTTCCTCCTGACAGGCCCAGCTCTGATCCACCCCCATGGGGGCCGGGCTGGCCGGACTCCACCCATGCACAAATTTGTGCACTGGGCCTCTAGTAACTTCATAAGCAAGATTAGTACGTTTGTGGTGGAGGGAGGAGAAGAGAAGACACAAGGACAGCCTGATATGGGTCTGGACAAAAAAAGGGAAGCTCTTGAGTGTCCTGGGATACACTGCAAAGGGAGGGGCTGCACAACTTTCTTCTGGGTGTCATCTTTGTGCCAATTTAATTCTACAAAAATGTGATGGTTGCTCTTCTGTGCACTGCAGGGCTAGGCATGCCCTGTTGGCCTTCCGGCTCCATGAAGACAGGGGCGAGGCTGCCTTGACATAGTCTACAACAGTGCTCTGCACATGATAGTTGCTTCGTCCAAATGTGTTCAAAGGAAGCCATGGGAACATGGTCTGAGGCTAAGACAAAAATAAATGCCATGGTCCAGCCTATCATACAAAACTGTTTTGAGGTAACCTCCATTCTAGGGGTGCTCCAGGGAGGGTTGGCAGGAGATAAACATGAAAGCAGGTAGGGGCCATCTCTTAGAAAGTTTTGAATGTCAGGCTGAGAAGTTTATCCATACTCTGGTGAGTTTTTTTCAATAGGACAGCAACATGATGAATATTATATTTTAAGAAAATTGATCTCTCACAATCAATTGCTTTTATTATTCTGAGCAATATTCTGGAACATGAAACATGCTTTCAATCAAACTTGCCCATTTCATAAACATAGTTCAGACTCTTAGACTGCTTCTTCAGGTTTCCATTTGAAGCCACCTGTGAGCTGTCTGGGGAATGTTTCTGGAGGTATGCTCTTCTTTTTCTTCCTTGTGGGGAGGTAATAAGTATAGTCTAGATGAGTGTGATTATGATGATGATTGCAGCCACCTCTCTCCCTGTGTCCTCCACATCTCTCTCTGCCTCTTGCTAACACACTGAAAATCTACTTATTCAGATTTGGTCTACATTGAATTTAAGCTCTTAACTAATTATGAAGAGATATTTTAGTAAGCAAATGAACAGAATAAAGGAGTATTTAAGGAAAACATTGCTAGGTGAGGACTTGAAATCACTACAGCATGCCTTTCATTACAGGCTAACACTACCATTCTGGTGGAATAGTGAAGAGAGAGTTTCTGAACTGAGTGGAAAGTTGGCAGGATAAACTTTGAGGTCATTTTAAGTAGAATATTTTGGTATATAGGTACTGATTCTCATGTTCCAGAAACTTGGCTGCAGGTCACTGTTAGCATTCATTAACTCTGGAACCTATGATGAAGCAAAAATTTGTCAACCTAGTTTAGAGTTTACTAAATAGAAATGAATTGTACTTATAATATCTTATAATTCAGAAGTTTCATAAATTCATATTGATCTGACCCCCAATTGTAATTAATTATAGTACTTAAAAATATTTGTTTAGATAAAATTGACTCATGCAAAATGTATATTCTTTATTTTCTCCTTGAAAGTGACCACTGTCTTCTGATCACTGGAAAATTGATCTGCCATTTACATGCCATTTAAACTGAGGAACTGTGTATTTTGTTTCAATAGTTCTTGTATAAATTGAAGATAATATGGATGTCCTGTACAGCCCATCACACATAGTTGTTTTGATATTCAAAAGATTTATCATGTGGATGGTTTAAAATACTGTAAACACATAACATGTGGAATTAAAGAAGTCCAGTGTCCAAATTCCTTTTTCTTTTTCTCTTAGCATATCAGGCTGTTTCCTCTTCTAAAATCATGGTTAAGGTTCTGGTCAAGATGGTGGAGTAGGTAAATGTAGTCCTCACTGCCACCCACAACCACATGAAAATGACAACTAAAATATAGAACAACCATCATTCAGAACCACCTGAAATCTGGTTGAATGGAAGTCCTACAACTAGGGAATTAGAGAAGATACACATCAAAACTTAGGAGGAGAAGCAGAGATGTGGGGCAGAATCACTGAACTGGCTGGTCCCACACCCATATGTGGCAGTTTAAAATCAGGAGGGATATCTTGGGTGTGGAGGTTTCCCTGAGGTGTGAGGGGTCCCTGCTCTAGCCCAGGGTTCCAGTACTGATAAGAAAAATCCCCACAACTTCTGGCTATAAAAATCAGCGGGGATTGTAGCTGAGAGACACAGAAACTGCTGGAGTCCCATGTAGTTTCACTTTTATGAAACTATATTTTTATTTATTTCAGAGAGAAAGGGAGAGGGAGAGACAGAAACATCAATGATGAGAGAGAATCATAGATTGACTACATCCTGCACACCCCATACTGGGGATCAAGCACACAACCCAAGCATGTGCCCTGACCCAGAATTGAACGGTGACCTCCTGGTTCACAGGTTGATGCTGAACCACTGAGCTACAACAGCAGGGCCCAGACAGTTCCTCTTAAAGGGCCTGTGCATGGACTTATTCAGATTCACTCCCTCTGAGCTCCATGGGTAGGACAGCAGCTTGAAAGGAACCTGGGACATTAGGGGAAGAACTAACTTGCCTGGAATCAGAGAGCTGAAGGGGCACCTTTCTCCAAGGCTGGTGGAGACCGGTGTTCCATTGATGAGCCTTCCCTGCCACAGAGTTGGTGGGCGGGACACCATATCTGAATCTCCATCAACCTGGCTCACACTTTTTGCCCTGCCCTGGTGACTCCCTGAGACCCTGCTCCTCCCTAATTGCAGTGGCTTTTCCATACTACTGGCCTCTCTTGTCTCATGCTTCAGGCTTACATGACATCCCTCAAAAAAGCAGTAGCTGGCCTCAGCATGCCCTGTACCTCTCAAAAAGTGGCCCTAGACCCAGCACTAGCAGCAGTCTGCCTTGGTTCATATCTTGGCCTCTCCTGGGCACCTCAAAACCTAACACAATTAGCAACCATCTACAGATTGCTTTGTAGCTCAACCTGGTGGCCTCTGGCAGGGCACAGACAGTGGTTGACTTTGCAACTCTCAGGAGGCCCCAGAGCAAGTGCACCCGATGGTCAGCTTCAACCATGCCAGATTACAACCTTATCAGCTCCACAAGAGACACATTCAATGGGTAGACTTGGTGAGTACCAAAGCCTCACTAAAGCAAGTCCTTATCCATAAGGGTGTTTCCTTCATAGCAGCTCTTCTGCTGTAGTTGCAGCTAATCTTTGCAACTGATTGGTCTGGGGTCAATTTCTCCCAGTGACACCAAAATTAATCAAGGTTCAACTACAATAGGATAGTGCACACAGCTTATACAGAGTCGCACCTAGAGTGCCAAGCTGAGGTGACTTGGGAGGCTGAGCCACTGGGCCCTACAGGACACTTACTACACAAGGCCACTCTACCAAGTCTGGGACACATAGCAAATCTACGTAATACATAGAAACAAACATAGGGAAACAGCCAAAAGGCAGAGACAAGGAAACATGTTACAAATGAAAGAACAGGAGAAATCTCCAAAGAACTAAATGAAATGGAAGCAAGAAAATTACCTGATACAGAGTTAAAAACAATGGTTATAAGGATGTTCAAGGAATTTACTGAGAATTTCAGGGAACTTAGTGAGAATATCAACAACATAAAAATGGACCAGTCAGAAATGAAGGATACATTAACTGAAATAAAGAATAGCTTAAGGGAGTCAACAATAGAGTAGAGGATGCTGAGAATCAAATTAAGAATTTGGAATATAAGGAAGTAAAAAACACCAAATTAGAACAGCAAAAAGAAAAAGAATTAAAAAATTTGAAGTCAGTGTAAGGAGCCTCTGGGACAACTTCAAGTGTACCAACATTCACATCATGGGACTGCTGGAAGGAGAAGAGAGGGAGCAAGAAATTGAAAACATATTTGAAGAAATAATGACAGAAAACTTCCCCTACCTTCTGAAAGAAATAGACTTATAAGTCCAGGAAGCACAGAGAGTCCCAAACAAGAGGAACAAAAAGAAGCCCACAACAGGACACATCATAATTAAAATGCCAAGGGTTAAGGACAAAGAGAGAATCTTAAAAGCAGCAAGAGCAAAGCAATTAGTTACCTACAAGGGAGCACCCATATGACTATCAGCTGATTTTCAACAGAAACTTTGCAGGCCAGAAGGGAGTGGCAAGAATATTCAAAATGATGAATAGCAAGGACCTACAACCAAGATTACTCTACCAAGAAAACTATCATTTATAATTGAAGGTCAGATAAAGAGCTTCCTAGAAGAGAAAATGCTAAAGGAGTTCATCACCATCAAGCCAGCATTACTTGAAATGTTGAAGGATATTCTTTTAAAAATATTTTTATTGATTTCAGAAAGGAAGGGAGAGGAAGAGAGATATAAAAACATCAATGAGAGAGAAACATAAAACCCAGGCATGTTCCCTGACCAGGAATTGAACCGTGACCTCCTAGTTCTTAGGTTGATGCTCAATCACTGAGCCATGCTGGCTGAGTGAAGGGTATTCTTTAAGAAGAGAAATAAGGAGAAGGAGAAGGGGAGGAGAAGAAGAAGAAGAAGAAAAGAAGAAGAAAATGTGAACAATAAAATGGCAACAAATACATATCTATCAATAATTGAATCTAAAAATCAAAATAGAAGAACAAGGAATCTAATGAACAAAATAGACTGATGAATAAAATGGAACCAGATGCATGGAAGCATGGAACAGACTGACGAATCTCAGAGGGAAAGGGGGTGGGGGTAGAAAGAGATTAATAAAAACTCTGATATGCATATATGCATTACCTATGGACACAGATAATAATGTGGTAAAGCCCTGGGCTTGGGTGGTGAGGGGTCAATGGGAAGGGGGGGAAAGTGGGACATCTGTAATACTCTCAACAATAAAGATTAATAAAGAAAAAGGATAGGTATTAGTTTTCCTTTGAATGTTTGGTAAAATTCACCTGTGAAGGCATCCAGTCCAGGACTTTTGTTTTGGGGGAGTTTTTTGGCTACTATTTTAATTTCATTAGATGTAATCAGTCTATTCAGATTTTCTGATTCTTGCTGATTTAGTTTTGGAAGATCATACACTATGATCAAGTGGGTTTTATTCTGGGGATGCAAAGTTGGTACACTACTCACAAATTAATAAATGTGATATACCACATAAAAAATAGATTAAAAAATAAGATTAAAAATGCAGAAAAAACATTTGATAAAATCCAGCACCCATCTTATATAATAAAAGCCTAATATGCAAATTGACCGAATGGCAGAACAACCAATCGCTATGATGCGCACTGACCACCAGGGGGCAGACGCTCAATGCAGGAGCTGCCCCCTGGTGGTCAGTGCACTCCCACAGGGGGAGTGCAGCTCAGCCAGAAGCCAGGCTCATGGCTGGCAAGTGCAGGGGCAGTGGCAGGAGCCTCTCCCACTTCCATGACAGCACTAAGGAGCAGCGAACTGAGCAGTAAGGAGCAGTGAGAAGGCAGGCAGTAAGGAGCAAGGGGTCCTGGACTGCAAAAGGGATGTCCTGGACTGCACGAGGGCACAGGCCAGGTTGAGGGATCCCCGCCCCCCCCCCCCCCCCCAGTGCACCAATTTTGTGCACCAGGCTTCTAGTTTATGATAAAAACTCTCAGCAAAGTGGGAATAGAGGGATCAACCTTAACATAATAAAAGCCATATATGACAAACCTACAGCCAACATCATAATCAATGGCAAAAATTATGAGTGTTCCCCTTAAGATCAGGAACAAGGCAGGAATCTCCATTTTCACCACTGTTATTTAACTTAGTACTGGAAGTCTGAGCCTCAGCAATTAGACCAGAAGAAGAAGTAAAAGGCATCCAAGTTGAAAAGGTGAAGTAAAAATGTCATTATTTGTAGATGATATAATACTAATATAGAGAACCCTAAAGATTCCACATAGAAAAATACTAGACCTGATAAATGAATTCAGTAATTACAAAATTAATACAAAGTTAATATTCAGAAATAGTTAAATTTTTATACACTAATAAATATCAGAAAGAGAAACTAAGAAAACAATCTCACAATTGCACCAACAAAACAAAATAAGTTACCTAGAAATAAATTTATCCAAGCAGGTAAAAGATCTGTATTTGGAAAATTATAGGATACTGAAGAAAGAAACTAAACAAGATACAAATAAGTGGAAGCATATACCATGTTCAGGGATAGGAAGAATTAACATCATTAAAATGTCCATACTACTCAAAGCAATCTATAGTTTCAACAATTCCTATCAAAATACCAATGGCATATTTTACAGAACTAGAACAAATATTCCAAAAATGTATATAGAACTACAAAAAACACTAAATAGCCATAGCAGTTTTGAGAAAGAAGAACAAAGTTGGAGGAATTACACTATCTGATATCAAACTATACTCCTGAGACATAGTAATCAAAACAGCATGTTACTGGCATAAAAACAGACCTATAGATCAATGGAACAGAATAGAGATCCCAGAAATAAACCAACACCATTATTGTCAATTAATATTTGAAAAAGGAGTAAAAAACATACAATGGGGTATGGATGACAGGGAGACCAGAGGATGGGGCTATTGCATTCCACAAGATTGATGCCACGAGAAGGTGAGTGCTCCACTCAAGATAAATGGGATCTGCAGTGGGGGAGAGGGACTCAGCACAGGGATCCTGGCAGCTGACCCTTCAGCTCTTTCCCAGAGCCACAAACCCCTGTCTCTCCTCACACAACTCTAGTCTACTCCATCCTCCTTCTGTGAGTTGCTGTAAATGAGATTAATTGGCCCTTTAAGAGAGTGCCTGTGCATACAGCAGACTCCCATCTCTCCCTGGGAGACAGAATCCCTGCTGATTTTCACAGCCAAAATGTTTTGTGGGCACCCCTTCTTGGGTCTGGTACTCTGGGATGGGGAGCCTAGAGTGGGGTTGAGATCCCTTGCTTCTCAGAGGGAACCTTTGCAGCTGACATATCTGTCCAGAATCTCAGCTGACTGAGAGCGGGGCCAGTCCCCTTTGTGTCTCCACCCTTCCTACCTGTCTTGATGTGCCTTCTTCTATAAATCCTTCTGTTCAGGTTGTCTTCAGTTGGTTATTCAGGTTGATTGTTCCACATTTTAGTTGCAGTTCCATTTTGGTCCTGGGAGGAGGTAAGTGCAGCTTCTACCTACTCCACCACCATCTTCCATCCTCTTTTTGTTTGTTTTTTAGATTTCACATGTAAGTGAGATTCATATGGTCTTTCTCTGTCTGACTTATTTTACTTAGCATAAAGCCCTTAAAGCCCATCAATGTTGTAGTGAATGCAAGATTTCCTCCTCCTCTTCCTCCTTCTTCTTCTTTTTGTTAATCCTGACCCAAGGATATTTTTCCCATTTTTTTTTAAAGAGAGAGTGGAAGGGAGGAAGGAAGAGAGAGAGAGAGGAAGAGAGAGAGAGAGAGAGAGAGAGAGAGAGAGAGAGAGAGAGAAACATCCATGTAAGAGAAACACATTGATTGGTTGCCTTCCACACTCACCCCAACCAGGGCTGGGGATCAAACCTGCAACCCAGGTATGTGCCCTTGAGTGGGAGTTGAACCTACAACCCTTTGGTGCATGGGCCAATGCTCTAACTACTGAACAACACAGGCTAGGGTGAGATTTTCTTCTTTTTATGGCTGAACAGTATTTCATTTTGCATATATCTTTTCTTTTCATTTTTAAAATGTATTTTTATTTTTTATTTATTGATTTTAGAGAGAGAGAGAAATGCCGCTTTGTTGTTCCATTTATTTATGCATTAATGGGTTGATACTTGTATGTGCCCTGACGGGATTGAACCTGCGACCTTGGCATATCAGGACAACCCTCTAACCAACTGAGCTACTGGCCAGGGCTCTTTTCATGTTTTTATTAAAGTGTAGTTGGCACACAAGTTTCAGGTGCAATACATATTAAAATGTAATCACCATACTGGATCTAGTAAGCATCTGTGTTTGTGAAAACTTATCACACTACTATTACTATATTTCCTTTCACCCTTTCACCTATTCCTTCTGTTCCCTCCCCTCTGAAAACATCAGTTTGTTTTTTTGTTTCTATGAGTCTGTTTTTGTTTTGTTTGCTCATTTAATTTTATTTTTTTAAACATTTTAAAATAAATCTTTATTGTTCAGATTTTTACAATTGTTCCTCTTTTTTCCCCCCATAGCTCCCCTCCACCCCACCCTCTGCCCTTACGCTCCCCCCCGCACTGTCCTCATCCATAGGTGTAAGATTTTTGTCCAGTCTCTTCCCGCACCCCCACACCTCTTTCCCCCCGAGGATTGTCAGTCCACTCCCTTTCTATGCCCCTGATTCTATTATCTTCACCAGTTTATTCTGTTCATCAGATTTTTTATTCATTTGATTTTTAGATTCACTTGTTGATAGATATGTATTTGTTGTTCATAATTTTTATCTTTACTATTTTCTTCTTCTTCCTCTTCTTAAAGAATACCTTTCAGCATTTCATATAATACTGCTTTGGCAGTGATGAACAACTTTAGTTTTTTCTTATCTGTGAAATTCTTTATCTGACCTTCAATTCTGAATGATAGCTTTGCTGGGTAGAGTAATCTTGGTTGTAGATTCTTGCTATTCATCACTTTGAATATTTCTTGCCATTCCCTTCTGACCTGCATAGTTTCTATTGAGAAATCAGCTGACAATTGTATGGGTACTCCCTTGTAGGTAACTAACTGTTTTTCTCTTGCTGCTTTTAATATTCTCTCTTTGTCTTTTGCTCTTGGCATTTTAATTATGATGTGTCTTGGTGTGGTCCTCTTTGGATTCCTTTTGTTTGGGGTTCTGTGCGCTTCCTGGATTTGTAAGTCTATTTCTTTCACCAGGTAGGGGAAGTTTTCTGTCATTATTTCTTCAAATAGGTTTTCAATATCTTGCTCTCTCTCTTCTTCTGGCACCCCCCATAATTCGGATGTTGGTACACTTGAAGTTGTCCCAGAGGCACCTTACACTGTCTTCATATTTTTGAATTCTTTTTTCTTTTTGCTTTTCCGGTTGGGTGTGTTTTGCTTCTTCATATTTCAAATCTTTGACTTGATTCTTGTGATCCTCTAGTCTGCTGTTGGGTCTCTGTATATTATTCTTTATTTCAGTCAGTGTATGCTTAATTTCTAGTTGGTCCTTTTTCATATCCTCGAGGGTCTCACTGAATTTATCGGCAGTTTCTAGAAAATTCTTGAAAAACCTTATAACTGTGGTTTTGAACTCTATATCCAGTAGTTTGCTTTCCTCCATTTCTTTCATTTGTGACCTGTTTCTTTGTCTCCACATTTTGGCTGCTTCCCTGTGTTGATAGAGTGGCTTTGTGTGTTATGTGTCCTAGAGGGCCCAGTGGATCAACTTCCCCAGTTACTTAAGGTGGACACTCTTGGTGCACCCCTTTGTGGGCTGTGTGCACAGTCTTGTTATAGTTAAGCCTTGATTGTTGTTGGTATCCCTGGGAGGAATTGACCTCCAGGCCAATTGGCTGTGAGGATCAGCTGTGTCTACAATGGGAGAACTTTTGTGCTGGAGACACCCTTATGAGGCAAGACTTGCTTCAGTGGGTTTTGGTGCTCACTGAGTCTGCCCCCTGAGTGTATCCCTTATGGATCTGAGGAGTTGTAATCTGGATGGTCTCACTCTGACCACTGGGTACACTGGCTCTTGGATCTCCAAGGAGGTGCTAATTTATCCTCTTCCTGAGGCCACCCAGCAGGAGCTATGGAGAGATCTGCAGATTCCTCCTCTTTGTTTGGGGTTTGGAGGTGCCCAGATGAGGCCCAGCTGTGAAGCAATGCAAGCTACTGTGGGGCCTTGGGCCTTCTTTTGGATGTTCTGGGTCTCTCTGACTCAGCTGCAGTTTGTTAGGTAAGTTTTGATTTCAAAGGACCAGGCCATTCATATGCAAAAGCCTCTGCGCACAGCTTGGGTGGGGTGTGGTCTCAGGGCGGAGCAAACAGCAATGGCTTCCCGTCAGCCCTGCCCTAAGAGGCCCCCGGGTCTAGTGTCCCTCGGTAATCACTGCAAGCACCTCTGAGAGAAGGCCGCTCTCGAGTTCTGCCCGATGCCAGACAGTCCAGTTTCTCCCCGTATGAGTCTGGGTCCCCAGAGTCTCGCCCGGAACTGGAGTTCAGAGCAGTTGGGAGCTTGTGTCTCCCTCCCGAATGAAAAAGATAGCCGCGTCCTCAGTTGCCAGCACTTTCAGTGTGCATGCTTCCGTACCTCTGCACTTTACTTCCGCAGCTCCTTGAGTCTCAGTGTGCTTTTCTCTTTCCTTCTAGTTGTAGAATTTCCACTCAGCCAGCCTTCCTGTGGTTCTGGATGATGTCCGTTTTGTCTTTTAGTTGTAGTTTTGAAGTGTTTGTGCGAGGCAACAATTTTAGGTGTTTACCTATGCTGCCATCTTGGTTTCTCTCCTGTTTTGATTTTTTAAATTTCATATAGAGAAGTGAAATCATATAGTATTTGTCTCTTTGTATCTGACTTATTTAACTTACCATAATATCCTATAGATCCATCCATGTTGTCACAAATGGTAATATTTCATTCTTTTTTTTGCCAATTAATATTCCAGTATGTGTGTGTGTGTACCACATCATCTTTACCCATTAATTTACTGATTCACACCTAGGTTGCTTACATATTTTGGCTATCCTATATAATAAAGAGGTAATATGCAAATTGACCATCACTCCAACACACAAGATGGCCGCCCCCATGTGGACATAAGATGGTCACCACAAGATGGCGGGCAGGGGAGGGAAGTTGTGGATGATCAGGCCGGCAGAGGAGGGCAGTTGGGGGTGACCAGGCCTGCAGGGGAGGGCAGGTGGGAGGGACCAGGCCTGCAGAGAAGAACAGTTGGAGGGGACCAGGCCTGCAGTGGAGGGCAGTTGGGGGCGACCAGGCCTGCAGGGGAGGGCAGTTATGGGCGACCAGGCCTGCAGGGGAGGGCAGTTGGGGGTGACCAGGCCTGCAGGGGAGGGCAGGTGGGAGGGACCAGGCCTGCAGGGGAGGGCAATTGGGGGTGACCATGCTGGCAGGGAAGGGCAGTTAGGGGCATCCAGGCTGGCAAGGGAGGGAAGTTAGGCGCAATCAGGCTGGTAGAGGAGGGCAGTTGGGGTCAACCAGGCTGGCAGGGGAGGGCAGTTAGGGGCAACCATGCCAGCAAGGGAGGGCAGTTAAGGGGTGACCAGGCTGGCAGGGGAGGGCAGTTAGGCACAATCGGGCCAGCAGGGGAGCAGCTAGGCATTGGTCAGGCTGGCAGGGGAGTGGTTAGGGGGTGATCAGGCTGGCAGGCAGAAGTGGTTAGGGGCAATCAGGCAGGCAGACAGGTGTGCGGTTGGGAGCTAGCAGTCTTGGATTGCGAGAGGGATGTCCGACTGCCCTCAAGGGGTCCCAGATTGGAGAGGGTGCAGGCTGGTCTGAGGGACACATCCTCCCCCTGCCCCCCATGTACGAATTTCATGCACCAGGCCTCTAGTTGTAAATAATGCTGCAATGAACATCAGGATGCATATATCATTTTGAATTCGTGTTTTGGATTTCTTCAGATAAACACCCAGAAGTAGAATTGCTGATTCATCTGGTAGTTATTTTTTTAATTTTGTGAGGGCTCTCCATACTGTTTTCCCTAGTGGCTACATCAATTATATTCCCACCAACAGTGCACAAGGGTTCCCTTTTGTCCACATCATCACCAACACTTCATATTTCTTGACTTTTTGATTATAGCCATTCTAACAGGTTTGAGGTAATATCTTACTATGGTTTTGATTTCCTGATGATTAGTGATGCTGAGCATTTTTTATGTACCTGTTGGTCATTTGTATACCTTCTTTGGAAAATTTTCTATTCTGATTCTCTGTTCATTTTTAAATCACATTGTATGCTTTTTTTTTTTTTGCTATTGAGTTGCATGAGTTCTTTATATAGTTTGCATATTAACCCCTTATCAGATATATAATTTGCAAATATTTTTTCTAATTCAGCAGGTTGTCTTTTCATTTTGTTGATGATCTTAGCTGTACAGAAGCTTCTTAATTTGATATAGTCTCACTTATTTATTTTTGCCTTTGTTGCCTTTGCTCTTGGAGTCCAATTCTGAAAATTATAGCCAAGACTTATGTCAAGGAGCTTACTTCCTATGCTTTCTTCTAGGAGTTTTTGGTTTCAGTTCTTACATTTAAATTTTAATATGCTTTGAGTTAATTCTTGTGTATGGTGTAAGATAGTAGTCTAGTTTCATTCTTTTGGATGTTGTCCAATTTTTCCAACATCATTTATTGAAGTGGTTTTCCTTTCCCCATTTTATATTTTTGACTCCTTCGTCATAAATTAATTGATTATATAAGCATAGGTTTATTTCTGGACTCTCTATTCTGTTTCATTGATATGAGTGTCTATTTTTATGCCAATACCATGCTGTTTTGACTGCTATCGATTTGTAACATAGTTTGAAAGCAGGAAATGTGATGTCTCCAGCTTTTTTCTTCTTTCTTAAGATTGCTTTGGCTTCAAGATCTTTTCTGGTTCCATACAAATTTTAGAATTTTTTTTTGTGTGTGTGAAAAATGCCATTGGAATTTTATAGAGGTTGCATTGATTCTGCAGATTGCAATGTGTAAATACATTTTAGCAACATTAGTTCTTCTAATCCATGAGGACTGAATATCTTTTTATTTAATTGTGTCTTCTTTAATTCATTTCATCAATGTCATAAGTTTTCAGTGTACAGGTCTTTTAGCTCCTTGGTTAAATTTATTCCTAGGTATTTATTCTTTTTAATGTCATTGTAAATGAGATTGTTTTCTTAATTTCTCTTTCTGATAGTTTGTTATTAGTGTATAAAAATACAATTGATTTTTAAAAATATATTTTTATTAATTTCAGAGAGGAAGAGGGTGAGAGATAGAGAGAGAAGAGAGAGAGAGAGAGAGAGAGAGAAACATCAATGATGAGAGAGAATTATTGATCGGCTGCCTCCCACACAAGCCTCACACTGGGGATCGAGCCTGCAATCGGGGCATGTGCCCTGACCGGAAATTGAACTGTAACCTCCTGGTTCATAGGTGGACGCTCAATGCCTGTTGGGCTGTATTGATTTTTGTATTCTGCAACTTTACTGAATTCATTTATTTTTTCTAACAGTTTTCTTGGTGAAGTCATATCATTTGTAAATAGTGACAGTTTTACTTCTTCATTTCCAATTTGAATGCCTTTTTTTTTTTTTAAATATTTCTTGCCACTTGCTTTAGTGGGGACTTCCAATACCATGTTGAATAAAACTGGTGAGGGTAGGCTTTCTTGTATTGGTCCTGATCTTAGAAGAAAAGCTTTCAGGTTTTCACTGTTGAGTATGATATCAGCTGTGGGCTTGTCATACATGTCCTTTATTATGTTGAGCTATGTTTTCTCTATATTCACATTGTTGAGAGTTTTTAATCATAAATGGGTATTTAATTTTGTCAAATACTTTTTCTGCATATGATGACATTATTTTTAATTTTGAATTTTTTTTAACACAGTTCATCACATTTATTTATTTGCAAATGTTGAACCATTTTTATATCCCTGGAATAAATTTCACTTGATCATAGTGTACGATTATTTTAATGTGTTGTTGGATCTGCTCTGCTATAATTTTATTGAGGAGTTTTGCATGTATTTTCATCATATATTGACCTGTAATTGTCTTTTCTCATTGTGTTCTAGTCTGGTTTTGCTATTAGGGTAATACTGTTCTCATAAAATGAGTTTGGAAGTGTTCCCTCCTCTTCTATTTTTTTTTTTTTTTTGAAGAGTTTGAGAGAATTGGTATTAGTTATTCTTTAAATGTTTGGTAGAATTCACCAATGAAGCTACCTAGTCCTGGCCTTTTGTTTTTTTGGGGAGGTTTTTGATTACTAATCCAATCTCCTTACTAGTAAATGGTCTATTCAAATTTACTATTTCTTCACAGTTCAGTTTTGGAAGATCAGATGTTTCTAGGAATTTACTTATTTCTTCTAGGTTGCCGAATTTGTTGTTGTATAATAGTTCATAGTAGTTCTTATGATCCTTTGTATTCCTGTAGTAGCAATTGCAATATGTCTTTCATTTATGATTTAAATTCTCTTTCTTTTTCTCTTGCTAAAGCTTTGTCAATTTTGTTTATCTTTTAAAAGAACCATTTCTTAGTTTCATTGATCTTTTCTATTGTATTTTTAGTCTCTATTTCCTTTATTTCTGCTCTGTTCTTCGTATTTCCTTCTTTCTATCAACTTTGATGTTTCATTTGTTCTTCTTTCTAGCTCCATGAGGAGTAAAATTAGGTGGTTTGGGATATTTATTATTTCTTGAGGTAGGTAGGCATTTATCGCTATGGACTCTCCTAAAACTACTTTTGTTTCTTCATATCATAGATTTTGGTATATTGTATTTCCAAATTTGTTTGTCTCAATGTATTTTTAAAATTTCTCATTTGATCTTATCATTTACCCTTGGTTGTTCAGTAGCATGTTATTTAATCTTCACATATTTGTGATTTTTTTTCAGTTTTCTGTAATTGATTTCTAATATCATAATATTGTGGTTGGAAAATATGCTTAATATTATTTCAATGTTTTAAAATTTATTAAGACCTCTTTTGTGGGTTCAATTCCTGGTCAAAGGGCATGTACCTGGGTTGCAGGTTCGATGCCTAGCCCCAATCAATGCCTCTCTCTCTCCCCTCTTCTCCCCACTCCAGTATCTCTGAAAAGTAATGGAAAAAATATCCTCGGGTGAGGATTAACAAAAATGAATAAATAAATAAGTAAAATGTTTTGTGGAGGGAAGCTTTTAGAATATATATAGGTGAGAGAAAAAGAGGTCTTATACTCTGATTCTATCTGTGAGATGGTGGAAGTTGAATGAATCTGGGATATATTTTGGGGGGCGTATAGAACTGTTTTTTAGTGGTTCTAGAAGAAATCAATTATGAGTCCAAGGTTTTTGGCCTTAAGTGACTGGGAGAATGGTCATGAACTTACCAAAAAACTGAAGGAGGCAGAAAACTGGGAGAGATAAGCAGAACTCATTTCAGTTTTAGCCACACTAAATTTGACATGGCAGTGAGAAATGTCAGTTGGCAGTTGGAAGTCCAGCTCTGAGGCTCCAGCAAGATGTTGGGGCTGACAATATACATTTAGGTGTCAACAGCCTAATAGGACTTAAAAGTATCCGGTCAAATTAAGGTCATAAGGGAGAGAATGTGGTTAAAGAAAAGTAGTGTATGTTAGAGTAACAATTTTCCAGAATCTAGGATGAGTACTAAGAAATCATCTGCAAAATGTTTACAAATCAAAAAAACAGAATTCAGTCTTTTGCAGTAACCAAATTCAACCTGCAGGAGCTGTGAGCTGGCTCCTGTTGTCTCTTCACCCCCAAGGCTCCTAGAATCCTGTTGCTGGGGGTCGCAGCAACGCTGCCGCTGCCGGGATGCAGCCTGTGCTGGAATTTAAGCTTGCAGCCAGCACTCCACTTCCCAAAGAAGTGGAGCTGTCATCACAACTTGGACCTTGTGTCCTGCCCTGGGTCCCTGGCTGCTTGTCAATATTTGGTTTCCAGATCACAGGACCCCATCCAAGCCTCAAGGCCTGTCACTTAAAACAAACAAAGGAGGAAGTCAACACAAATGGGTCTGATTAAACTGGCTACTTTTAGGGACTTTTTCCTAGTTGGCTTGTTCCTGCTGGCCCCTCTCCCAAGATAGAAGGCAGGCCGTGATAACGCTAAGGAGTTTTTGTTTTCTTCCCTCACTGTGTGGCCCTAAATGACAATGACACGATTCATAAGCCAATGCAATCCTAAACGTCAGCAGAAAGGCAGCTGCAAGATTACTTTTCAGTCAGTTGGGAAAATTCTTCCACCATATTTTATTTTGAATGTACACCTTTATGTCCCAGCGAACTTCGGTGCTTGCTGCTGCCTTTGCACCTCGGCTGCCAGCAGAGCAGGGTTGGTGGTACAATTGAAGACAGCTTGCAGGAAGGAGGTGGGCTGGGACTCACAGGGCAAATCCTCACCCATTTAGTTAGCAATTTCAGCTACTTTCTCTAGAGTGACAAGTAGGCTGTGAATTGGCAGTGGGCACCCAGCCCCCTCTGACTTAAAATACACGCTTTCAGCTGAGATTTTGTTCTCATTTAAAGATAATTGCCTTATTAAAATAACTCCAGGTCCTCCCAAGTTTATATCTAAAGGGTGAGGATGGGGTGGTAAGGTCCTGAGGGATGGGAGAGCCTAGTGCTCTGTGCCTGGAGTCTGAAGTCAGACTGTCTGGAGCCGAAGCATCAAGTACCGTGGGGACCAATGTGGAGCAAATCAACCTCCCTCTGCCTCAGTGCCTCACCTCATTGGTCCAAGGATGCTAACAGTGTGTAGCTTACAAAGCTAGTTGGAAGTCTGAATTCGTTGCCATAGGTAAGCCCCCAGAGCTGTGTGTGCACATAGTAAGTGTGGTGTGTTAGTACCTATTTGGTGATGGCTGTCACCCTGTGCTGGCTCCCAGTCACATTCTTCCCATGGTAAGCATTCTGCTCCAAGTATGGACTAAACCTACTTTCTCTTAGCACAGCCAAGAAAGGCTGCAATAGTCTTAAAAACTTAACTAAGTTACAAGGTAGAACCAAAGGGAACTAACATCAGAGTAAATTTGAAGCCTGACCCCAGCCCTGTGGTACTCTCCCTGGATGGCCTCCCGTCCAGACTGCTTCCTACCTCTCGAGCACTGACTTTCCGCCTCAGGCGCCGTTCTGTTCCTTGGCCGTAGTTCCGGTCTCCCTCCAGTTGATTGACCCATTCTTCACTCAGGGAACTGGGTGAGGCAACTGAGACACTCACCTCAGGTGCAACGTTGCTGGGGGAGGGGGGATGTCAGAAAACTTGGTCATCCAGATAAATAATATTTTGATGCACTATTTAAAAAAAAAATCAAGTGAATGGAAAAAAATCCATAATAAAATTAAAATTTTAAATGAAGACAGGTTCTGGCAGCACTATGCTGAGCCATATTGGAGCCTGAGGCCAAAGGAACAATGTGCTCCCTATATTCATGTCTTTAGGTCTTTTTAAATGGCTGATGATTTTGATAAAATATTATTAAAGTGATTACTTCCATCAAAGCCTGAAAAGTAAAATGATAATAAATTCTCGTTTTCGTATAAGTAAAATATTTAAACTTAAAATAATACTGTGAGTTTCAATGAGCCTATTGAAGGATTCAGAGCAGGCCTCCCCAGATCTGTAACCCTGGCCTGTGAATTATTTTGAAGGCAATGTAGACCCTAAAGGCTCATGAGACACTTTTAACTCTCCTTGAAAGAACTTAAATTAGGGGCTTTGACCATGATAAGAGATTATCAGAGCTAACTTTTTATTACCTATCTTTAGGGCCTAGAAAATTTCTAATTACTGAATATCTGCTCTTATTGTCCTGCAAATGATCTTCTTCCCCTGGGTAGCCCCAAGGTGCTTTACCTGATCCTCAGCTCCAAATGCCATACATACACCATTTTATGTTTCTGTCTCTGACTCCCATGTATGTGGGGTTGCTATATGTACATATGTAATTAAACGTGATTATTTTCTCATGTTAATCTGTTTCATGTCAATTTAATTATTAGAGCAGACAAAACAACCTAGAAGGGTAGAGGAAAGTTCTTCCTTCACTTCACTGCATTTAAAATTTTCAGTATTTTTAATGTTCTGGGGGGAAAAATCCATTAGAATCTGTAGGAGAAATGTACTTTTTCTTCTTTGCCTTGGGCTCCAATATGGCTGCACAACTGGGCCTGCCCTCAGGCCTAATGATCTGCATGTGTGTGCACACTTTGGGAGGCATCGCCCAGCAAATGACTCTCTTATTTAAACACTAGAGGCCCAGTGCACAGATTGGTGCACATTGAAAGGAAATTAATTAGAAGGTGGCAGGTGGGGTGGGACTGGGCGAGAGGGGCCAGACATGCCCTGGAGCCAACCTCCGTGGTCCCTCCCTGTCCACCCATACCTGGGGCAGCACCTGGCTCAAAGGGTGTCTGTGGAGTGAGCAGGGTCCCTCTGAGAGGTGGGGTCCCTCGGCCTGGCCTGCAGGGATTGAGCCAAAGCTGACAGTCTGACATCCCCTGAGGGGTCCTGGAGTGCGAGAGGGCACTCTGCAAAGTTGCTGTCACTCAGCAGCTCCTGCATTGAGTGTCTGCCCCTTGGTGGTCAGTGCACGTCATAGCTACTGACCAGTCAGTTGGACGGCCAGTCGGCTGGTCATTTAGCCTTTTATATGTATAGATTGCTCCTTTGCCCGCAAGAGCAGTATCTGTGTTACAGATTGGGGTTACTGGAGTTACTGGCTGGGACCTTGTCTCTTTTCGTCAACACAGAAAAGATTTTAAGGTCGATGACAGTAAAAGTAAAGCAAAATGGGGTTTATTGAAGATACATTCCAAATGAGGAGCGGGACAGTTGAGAGAGAGAGAGAGAGAGAGAGAGAGAGAGAGAGAGAGAGAGAGAGAATGGCCTGGCTGCTTTAGCTCACTGGGAAGTCAGGGAAAAGGGAGCCTTGGAGACAGGTTCAAGGGTTAGCCCAGGACAAGCTGTAGCTGCCCGTTTCTCCCTGGCTGCAAGTTTCATGGGGTCCCTTAGAGTTTGGGGGATACATGCCTGTGGGAGAAGGGAAGAGGAAAAGGAATGGCATTGGTGTGCTCCTTGGAGGTAGAGCTTGTGAGAGAGCCAAAATGGCAAGAGCACATGGCTCCCAACTACCGGGTTTAAAGGAGGGATTCTCTGGGTGGAGCCTTTCATTTGCATTCAGGGATGATTGATAAAAACTATTATTTCTTGTGGTCATGCCCTTACCCATAATAAATATAGAAAAACCCATGTGGGGTGGGGTCAAAACAAAAATGCAAATTTTATTATAATTAGTCCAGGGCCCTAGTAAGATCGCTTTGGCATTGAGGTCATGTCATTTTTTCCTGAGCTTTCACCAAGAACCCTCTGGTTCCAAACCTGCCTGCTGGGGATCTGCTGGGCCACCCACAGAGAGGTGGTCTTAAGGCAATGTTGGTCCGACCCCTGCTCCGGACCCCAGCCACGCATACCTAACATCGGCAGGTAACGTCTATTCAGTGTGACCCTCCTGAGCACATCTGACTGATCACTTGACCCAGACTGCGCCAGACAGAATAGATCCCTTTAGAGAACTGGGGCCAGAAAAGCTTATCTGTGTGCTGTTGCTGGAATGAAGCAAGGAGACAGCTGTGGCTGCTCACATAATAGTCTGCAAAGACAGAACATGAGTGCGGTTCAGACAGAAATGGAGACAAGTGGTCATGTGGCCCAGGAGTGGGACTTGGAAACAACTTTGTAAGTCCTGAGTATTTCCTCAAGGATCCATGATCTACATGCATGTCCTTATAAACAAGCTCTTTTTATCCTTTAAGCTGATGTAATAGATTTCTATTATTTAGAATAAAAAAATAATTGAGGCAAATTTGCTGAGTCCAATAGGATAGTGGAGGCCTAATAACATGGCTACAATTTGTAGGGCTGTCATTGTCAATGACAGATAATGTCAGGTAGAAGATAATAGGAACGTGCCAATTAGCAGGTATTATGACAGTCCCAGGAGTGGCTATTTTGAGAAAATGCAAAAAGCATGATTGGTTAACCTTTATGTTTCGTTTTACCACTTCCTCAGAGAATATTTTCCTGACCCCAGACTAAAGTGAATCCTCTCAAAATCATGTAATCAAATATTTGTAAGAATGCTTGCTTTGGTATGTGTCTTCTCTGCTAGAATGTAAACTCCCTGAGAGTAGGGGTCTGTGGCTGTTTGCTTACCCTTCTATCCCCAGTACCTAGTACGGGGGCGACAATGTCAGGTACTTAATATAAACAAACAGATGCTTTGGGTAAGACAGTATCGTCCTGTGATATCATGAACCCTAGAGCAGTCTAGAAGTTAGAAGTTACAAATGCATTCTTTGCAAATGAATATTTGTTCTTAGAATGAGTTGTCACAGCTAATGCTCATGTGATAATTGTTCTGCACCCGTGAAGGCACCTGTGCTGTGAGTACCCTTACACGACCGACCATTTTTCTCCAACAACAGCTCTAAGTGGCCGTCAGTGCAGAGCTGGGGCTCAAATCAGCCCTCCAACCCTAAGGCTACCCTTTCTCTTTAATGAAATGAATGAATCAAATGAATGAACGCTGAAATACAAATTTTCCAGTTTTAGTGTCATTAGTCATTCATACTTCATTATAAATAGAGCACCTGAGAAAATAAAGCAAGGAGACCGAAGGAAATTAGGAGGCCTTGGCCCCTGGAACAGGGGGGCATAGAGATGTAGAAGTAACTTGCACAGAAAGCAAGGAAATAAAGACACACTGATATTTATCACCACCAGCCCATTTCACAGAGAGGAAAGCTGAGACACAAAGAGTTATTTAAAACTTAAGTGGCAGAACCAGGGTTCAGACTCGGGCAGCCTGTGAAAAGCCAGCGCACTGCATCAGTTTTGGTCTAGTTTGAAGTTAGGTTCCGAGTCATTTAACATGACATTCTAATGAGACAGCCAAAACATACAAATATAAGGTGATATTAGTACTGATATATTTAAAAATAGGCAAGGCGATATCCTCGGGCTTGTCTGCTTTTCTGTCCTGAGAGTGGAGGGTGAGCTCCTTCTGCTCAGTGAGTGATCACACTGTGTAACCACTGCCCAGACCAAGAAAGAAGACACCACCGGCTCCCAGAGCCCCATGCCCCTTGCAGCCCCTGCCTCACCCTCCTCCTCAAAGGGAACCACTGTCCAGCTTTCTTACAATGCCGTTTAGTTGCATCTGGTTTGAATCATGGAGTATGCTGCTAAAAACCAAAAGATTCCAATTTCTGGCTTGAACAACTTGGTGGCATTATTGAGATGAAGACCCAATGGAGGAGCAAGTTTCAGGGGGAAACTGGGGGGTTACATTTTGGGATGGAGTAAGTTTGGGATGTGAGCAAGATACCTAGGTAGAAAGGTGAGGCAGCCGTTTGGAAACAGATACCCCGGGAGGTGTCTAGTCAGGCCCAAGAGCTCACAGGTCCTGAGACAGCCAGGCCGAGATCCTCTGGCCCAGACTGTAAAGACCTCCAACCTCCCCCTCCTGCCCTCTTGCTCTCCTCTGGAGTGAATCAGGCGGCCAGTCTGGTGGAAAGGCTAGGTGCGCTGCTGTTCTAAGTGGTATCACACGTCACTGGCAGTAACTACATGTCGCCATGCAAATACATGCCTGAGTCAGGCTCTCACCATTTCTGGGGGGCAGGATGAGTGTGCTCCAAAGGCAAGCCTGTTGAAAACAGTAACTTGGGACCCCATTACTATAGGGTGGCTGCCATGCTGACCAGAACACCCTCTTCATCGCTAACGATGGAGGAGTGCTTCCCTCCCTGCAGCCAATCCCAAACACACTAGTGGATAAGTAGTAGTTGCGTGTTAACAAACAGTAAAGGAACATAGAGATTGGAGAAGTTAGGAGGCCTTCAGCTTCAAGTTCCAAAATATCTCAAATGAATTGTCTAAAAATATATATATTTATCTCTTATTAAAGGACATTCCAGAGATGCGATGGCCACTCCACGATGTTATCAAGGACCCAGGTTCTTTCCATCTCTGTGCTCTGCTATTCTCAGACTGCTAAGCTCACACTAACCCCTTCAGGGCTGCAAAATTTGGGCCCCCATCACAGACAGACACTGAAATATGCTGTGGAAGAAGACCCGGTTTCTCTCTGGAGCTTCCTTTTAAGAGTGAGGGAATCTTTCCCAAAGACCCCAGCCCACACGATCTTCCTCCCTTGTCTCAGCCAGAGCTGAGTCAGTGGGTCCTAGTGGGGGAAGGGAGCCCCCACCCCCCCACGCCTAATAGCCATCTTTTGTGAATTGTGAAAGAAGGACCCAGAGTGCAGGCTTCTGATCTCAATTACTGAGTCAACCAGGCCTGGATGTCAGGCTGCTCAGGGCCTGAGGCTGGCTGGCTGCTTGAATTGAAGGGCCCCATGTTCAGCCACCTGAGGAAGCCCCTTTAAGTTCAGTCCGTTTTTCTGCCTACTCTTCTGACCAGGGCCATGAGAGATCATCACACAGAGGGAAAGCACTTTTCCAGTGTGCTGAGGGAGCAAACATGGGGTTCCACAGCCCGGGCTTTCTGGACCTGTGTGCCTGAGATTGCCCACAACAGGCAACTGGCCCATGGTCATTGGGGGAAGATCCAGAGAGGAGGAACCAGAAACATCTCCCCTCCCCCGCCCTGGCAGGCTCCAGGAGAGATGATTAGTTGGTTCCTGGTCCCGTGGATTGGGGAATACCATTCATTCAACATAATGACAAAAACTGCTTCCTTCGCGCGTGGGTCCAGCAGGAAATGTTCCACCTCTGAGGCAGCAGGCTCCCACCTCCCCAGAGCACAGCAGATGGGGCAGTGGCCCCGCGTGGGCACGGCTAGGGAAATGCCAGCCTCCATCTTCCCTCCCATGCCCTTGCCTCTCCTCTGCACCCGCCTGCTGGCTCAGAAGTGCAGCCTGGGCACTCAGGCATCTGAGGGCCTTTCGCTGCACCAGGTTCGGGGACGCCTTTCTATGCACATCGCTTCTTCTTCCCAGTTACGCCCAGTTCCGCTCAGGAATCCACCATTTGGGAAGGTGACCTTTGCACAGTGTAGAAATATTGGTCAGTCTTAGCCCGTCACTGGGACCCATTGTTTTGCCAAGGTTTAGACAAAGGCCAGCTGGTGAGGTGCATGAGGAAGTCTGCTGGAGGGCCTGGGAAGGAGCCCCTCACTCTTGAAGGAAGGAGCCGGCCGTAGGCTGACCAGGGTCTTCCCAAAGCTGGGAACAGGACACCTACCCAGGGCCTTGTGGAGAATGCAGCAGGAGGGAATAACATGCTTGCATCGTAGGGGAGAAGAGGAGACACCCCGACTGGAAATAGACCCTGTGCCCTCACTGTCCCCAGTCACTACCTCAGGTGTGCTTGGGACCCTCAGGGATCAGAGCCTCCCTCTGCCCTTCCTTCAGAGCCGGGACTTGCCTGAGGTCAGGGCTGGACCTCAGATTCAGGCCTTGGTCATCGGTGCCCTTACAGCCATTTTAACTTCCTATTGCTTTAGTGAAAACCTCTATACCAGAGAGCAGTGCTTATCAAACTTGGCCATGAATGTGAGTTACCTGGGAATTGTGCTGAAATGTGGATTCTGATCCAGCAGGTCTGGGGTGGAGTTAGAGACGGTGTTCCTAACCATTGCGCAGGTGACACTGGTTCACAAACCAGGCGTAAAGTAACCAGGCCAGGTAACCTTGGTCCTGCGACCCATTTCTCCCCCATTGAAAGCTAAATCAGCTTCTGCTGCTTCAGTGCAGTGCTGAACCACCGCCCTCACCCATGAACAAGGTAAGACACAGTGTTCACTACGAATCAACATTTTACAGCTCTTGTTCAGAACTAAAAAATAAACATCCAACTACGTAAGCATTAAAAAAAGAATGAAAGAAAATAAGAAAGAAAGAAAAGAAAAGAAAGAAAGAAAAAAAAAGGAAAGGAAAGGAAAGAAGGAAACAAGCTTCTTACAAGTTGGGAGCAGCAAAAGAGAGAAAGTGCTTAGAAAGCAAGAATAATTTGTCTCCGTGCCTGTTGTCCTGCATGCTGACATCTGAACCTTTCTGATCTGAGACGTGTTCCTGAAAATGGTGCTTTAATGTATTACAGGGATTTAATAGTTAAAGGTATTCTGAATGTTACACTTTACTAAAATAAATGTTTTGGGTGAAGCATTTGATTAATTTGTCATTTATCTATTTTAAAATTCCTAGTTTTTCATATTCCATTTTCTAAACAGCTGATTTCCAGAACACAACTTCCCTTTAAGAAACGCTCCTCCCTTGTGTGCTGAAGAGAAAGAGTGATTACTTAGGCAGAGACCTGGGAGCACGACCACAGTGACAGTCCACCGGAGGCCGCGAGCCCTTCCTCTGCAGTGTGTCAGAGTAGATGTGATGAAATGACAAACTTGGAATGCAACCATTTGTTGCAAAACAGTGGTGAGCTGCTCTAGGGCAAGGCTGCAATGATCATAATGGTTCCCGTAATAACCTCCGTTCCAAATGTCTATTGCAGGGCACTGTGTGTAACTTTGGTTTTTCAACTGATTCACAAACATTTGTGCTCATTTACATTTTGTGGGAAACAAAGGTCAGGGAGACGATGGAAATTCATAAGGCTCATCCCAATACATTCTAGTGATGTGACAGCACACACAGCAGTGGCCAGGCTCAGGAAACAGCCTGAGCCACAATGATCAACAGTGGGAATTCAACCTGGGAAATTCGGAACAGTGTGTTGGAAGCTGACAGAGCACAGTGGAGGGCACAGTATGCCAGATATTAGTAAATGCAGAAAGCCACTACCTCCCTAGAGCAGAAAGGACAAAGAGGGGAGGTGAAGCCAGGTGTCCAAAGCCAGGATGCCCTGTGTGAGCTGGAGCCACAGAGGCAGCTGTGAGCCACAGAGGCTGTGTGGCTGGAGCTGGGGCCAAGGGGGTGTAGCCACCCAGCCAGAGCTGAAGCATGGAGAAGACACAGCCTAGACACACAGCAAGAGCAGGGAGAATGGGGAGGGAGTACCCTTTCTCTCCTTTTCCTTTCTACCTATCTTTTGCCAGTACCTCCCATTGGCCAATCCTAACTGGGAGCTGGCAAGGAATTCTGGGAAATGTAGTCTGATGGAGCAGAATAAGGGCAGTGCTGGGAAGGTGTCTGAAAGCAAAAGGCCAATGACTGGCACAACCACTCCTTTTATGGCTCAGTAACTATTCTCATATATCTATTCACATTTAACTCCCACTCAGTAATATCATAGGTCCAACTACCAGGGTTAGTTCTTCTTAATATACCCTCTTCCTCCAACCTCTGGATCCATCTCAAAGCCCAGGTCTCTGGTGATACACAATACCTTCTTTCAGATCCAGATGTGGCTTCAGGTGCCTATGAACTACCCTGGTTAATTATTGCTAACTCTCCTCATACCAAATAATAGGCAACAGGTAAAGTGAACATATAGGTACATGTGTGTATATAGTTTTAAAACTTATATTTATGTATTATATTTTTTTCATTATATTTTACTATTTAAATCTACTGCAGTTCTCATTTCTGTAACTGTCATGAGATTGATACCATCACTTTTTTTCTTATCACTTATTTTAAGTTCTCATCTCTATCATGTGATTGGATGACACACACCTTTGTTTCTTAGGGGTTCTACTCCTCAGTAGTCCAGCCTTTAATGGGCAGCCGTAGTTTTCCATTAGAGTTTATTTTGGACATGGAAGTATTAGGAAGAGTCCACTAAATCCCCTGGTGCCAAACCTGGCCTCTCTTGTTCCCATTGCATAATGCCAACCCAGTGTCCCCTTGGAAATCAGGATGTATTACCCTGTCAGCTCAGTAAACCCCCTTCTCCATCTGCCTGTTAGTTCAGTGGTACAGGGAGGCCTCAAATAGTCGGGTTTCAGCATGCAAGTCAATGGGAATTGTTGCATTCCCTGGTGAAGCATTCTCCCCTGATGACGAAGACTGCAACAAGTTTTCAAAGATGGAAATGGGTTATCCGGTAATGGGGAGAGGGTTCACTACCATTTCCACCCCCTGATCCCAGAACCTGTGAATTTCTGCTATGGAAGAAGAGGCACCAAATTTGCTCCCTGACTCGCAGCACTCCAACCTCATTTCCCTGCTGGTTCTATCGCTGAATATATCTAAGATTGGGCTCAAGAAGGCCCAGAGTTATAGAGTGCCGGGACACCTTCTACTACTGCACCCCAATCTCTCTCCCTCACCCCATTCTCAAGGCCTTAAGGAAGCTCAAGATCACATGAGAGTGACATACGAACTTGGGTCTGGTTTATAGATACATTCACACAACATGTTGGTACCAGCAAGGACTGGACTGCTGTTGCATGTAGTCCCTTTCCAGGGTGGCTCTGAAGGGCAGTGGTGAGGGGAATCTTCCCAGCATGCAAACTGAGCACTGGAGAGATCCAGAGGTGAGGATCTGCCCTGATTCACAGATAGTGGCTAACAGTTTGGCTGGTTGGTTGAGAACTTAAAACAAATTGGAAGACTATAGCAAGAAAGTCTAGGGAAGAAGTCTGACCTCTCAAAATGGACAGAGCATGATGATATTTGTGTCCCATATGATTGCTTCCCAATGGCATCCACTGGAGGGGAGACTTTCAAAAGTCAGTGTACATGATGATGTTCATATGTGGATATTAGCTTTTCCCATCAGTTTGCTCAATGGCCCACTTTTCTTACAAAGTGGCCACAGCACCAAGGATGGTGGCTGTGGATGGATTCAGCAGCATGGACCACCCTCACTGAGGCTGTTCTGGCTGCTGCTGCTGCTGAGTGCCCAATGCTGATGGTGGGAGCCAACACTTTTTTCCCAATAGGGCACCATTTCTGAGAGTGGGGTGGTCAGAGGCCGGCTACAGGTGGTAGGTTAACTACATTAGACCCCTTTCCATCACGGAGGGGGAGGCCAGTTGTTCTCACTATAATAGTCTGCTGTTCTGGTGTGAACTTGCCTTCCCTGCCTGCAATGCTTCTGCTAGCCCCACACTCCATGGATTCAGAGAATGTTTTATTTATTGTCACAGCATCCTGCAAAATCTTATTCTGACCAAAGAATCCTTACACATCAAAGAAAGTAAGGCATTTTTCACTTGATGATGGATTCCTGCAGTGTATGCACAACTACATGGTTTGGTGGGTCAGATAGCACCCAGTTCATGATGGCAACTTGACTTGCCTACTGATCTGTTGTCCCATGTCAACCTTTCAGTCTCTACCAGAGCCCATTAGGAGATCAGAGCTGTTTCTCTAAAGCATAAACTATAGTTATCTATAAAATAATGTATACTACAGAATATTTGGTCTGAATTATAGAATACAGGGATATTTTAGCTTTCCAGAAATTAATGTCAATATGTATTTAGTGCTTAATAAGTGCTCAAAAGTCTCTCTGTTTCCCTTTCTCAGATGCACGGTCACCCTGGGAAATGACCTCAGGTCCCTTTAGGGGGTGCTTGGAGGAAGACTTACAGGTTATATTTCTGACAGTGTTAAAGTTTCCTTCCTAAGGAGACCTGGTTTTCTCTCCATCAAGAGGCTGGGGCTCCTGTAAGCTGGCAAAGGTCTTGGAATTGAAAGAGAAATACCTTCCTTTTTGTTACTCGTCATGTTTCTACTGACAGAATTTTTTTGATTACATAAATTAAAGCTTTGGGAGGGTGCCCATTTGTTTCATTTCAAAGGTGACTGTGATCCCTATAGTTCAAACTGAAGACAGTCTTTATGCCTTTTGCACACTACAGTGATGGCACTCACCTTGTCTGCTGGTTAAGCATTGTCAACTGCATGGATTGCTCCAGGCCCCCATTATTCCCACTGAATCAAAAAGCTCATTTCAATGGGGAGTCTCCCAGTGTCATTCTCACAGGGCTTTTCAAGGCTGCTGGTCCTTGCTCACCAAAGCATTTCTCAAAACCTTAATAGAGGGGAGTCTCTGGGTCCTACTGGGAAATAGTCAGGTTATGAGCAGGTTAAGTTACACAAAATAATTTCCTTCCTCATATTTCTAAATCTTTGGATTCCTCCCCTGATATCATCCAGGGAAGTTCTGGCCTCTCTACTTTGTTAAATGCAGACCACTATTGGGCCCAGGTTTCAGTCAATCAAACATCCAGATTGTTAGAGCTGCACCTAGTCTTCAAGCTAGCACAAGAAGTCCAGAATCTTGGATAATAGTTCCCATATCAATAAGCATAGTTCAATATTTTATTGTATCTCAGGTTCTTGTGTATATAAATTTAGCAAAATCTTGCAGTTGTTTTGGCATATAAGCTGTTTCTCCTCCAGGAACAGGCCTCTCTACTCTAACAATGAACCCTGAGAAAGAAGACACCTACTAAGACACCTACTACCTTCTGGTGGCTAACTGGGCTAAAATTTTAAAAACAGAGCCTAGCAGTCATTTCTACACGGGAGCCTGTTACACAAACTGCACTGCAGCGAGAAGCCTGCACTGAACTGCCTGCCACGCTGTGTTCCTGCCGCCTGAGCCAGCCCTTGTAAAAGAGTTCTGGAATCCTATGTCAACCAATAGGACTGAGGCTTTCCCCATCCAATTGGAGATATGCAGCTCTGACCAACCAGAATGACTCTATTCTGTCCAATCAGGACAGTGCCATTTGGACCAATCAAAATTCAAGAATTTGGAGTCCTCATTTACATGAGGACAGACCAATCAGAGACCAGGGCCAAGAACTTCTGTCCATATAAGCCAGCTTCCCTCTAGCTCTCAGAGTGCACTTTCCCTTTCCATGGAAGTCTTAGGACATCTCACCAGACCACTGCCTTGCTGAAGAGGGACTGTCTCACAGCCATGCTATATCACAATTGAACTGGTCCTTGAGCTATATGCACTGAATAAACATCCCAAGTTGGGGATTGCTGTTGAATTGGTGCCAATGACCTTTAGTTGACAAAGGAATGAGCGGAGATGATAGTAAGTCTTCAGGAAACTAGGGATTTCCTTGAAAGACAATGATCTCAAGTTAGTGGCCTCAAGTGGCATGGAAACAGATGTTTCTGCTAGTAAGGAAGTCTTGGTGGATTTGGGGTGCAAGGTTCTCAGATTCTTACAAACCCATCCAAATGTTCTCATCTCAATCTCAAGGCCCCATGAGTCATACTAATACTTTTCTAACATTAACATAAGTGATATGACAAGGACGAAGGTTGGACTTGTAATTTGGAAGCCTGCAAACTATACTTTGGTTCTAGTCCTCAGACTGTGATGTAAAAAATGAGACATTATGTTAAGGCAACTATGGAAGTTCTCAGTTTCTGTGACTATGCCTTGACTTGAACTAAGAGTTTAAAGCCCTGAGATTAGTGCTTCCCTCTTGCCCCCATCCTTCTTCATTATTACTATCATAATCAGTACTACCATAATTACTACCATTACCATCATTACTATCATATCAAGTGCATTAGCTACTTCATGCTCCAAAATCTTGCTTTCAAGAGGCCCTTCACCTCAAGTCAGCACAGATGATAATTTAAGTCATGCGGTTTCATAAAATTGGCACAGAACTTATGGCTGCTTTCAAGCTCAAATATGTAAGCAATCTCCGAATTCTTGAGTCTCAGAATTCCTGGGACCACTTCTGGGATCAGCCAGAAAACAATCAAGGTAAGATATGCATCTGAGACCAAACAAATGGCTATAGAGTTTGCACTCAATGACTTACTGTGTGATCTTTGGAATGCTCTGTGATCTCTCCAGGAATGTTGTCATTTGTAAAGTTGAGGTGATATTATTTCCCAGTCCTACCACACTTTGCCAAGTGGCCATGAACTATATATCTCTACTCCCACTGCTTCCAGCCACAATTTTTAGAACTTGGAGGTCATCAGACCAGCAGCTTATAAATGATGGCATTGAAGAGTAGGAGAACAGCTCCAATCAAATGTCTCATTTAAGAATTAAAGAAGATAAGGCTTGGAAGCTCCTCAGGTTTGGAAAAGTTTGGGGACATGAATAAGCTCATGAAGAAGCAGAGATAACTCAGACATAGGAAGATAAAAATGGAGAGGAGAAGAGCAAATGGAGGGGGGTGGGGAGGGAAACAGAGACTGTGAGGAGACTAAGGGTCTTCATTAGGTGTCAGAACCTACCTCCATCCAGTATGCACAAGTTTCTGCCCTGGCCCCTCATTTAGGTTCCCTGAGCGGCCCCTATATCTTTATTTTAAAACAGAAACAAACAACCAAAAGCAAAATCAGCAAAATAAAACCCTCCTTTTCACCTGAATGTTTTACATCGTCTATCTTCCTTAAAACCAAAAGATCCTGGCTTGAGGGGGGCGGATAACATCTTTAATACATTGTTGTGAGTATTAAATGAGGTAATTTGTGCAAAAAACCAAGGCTTTTGGGAAAACACCAACTTGTTGTTTTCAGATAGCTCAGGGTTAAAATTCTGGGCCTACTACTTACTAGCATGGCTGTGGGTGGCTTACTTCAGTTTCATCAACTATAAAAGAAAGAATAATTCCATTTGGAATGCCCTTCCAGACCTATCAATTTCTATTCGAACATTCATTTTTCAAAGTCTAGTTCAAGTAACATTTCCACGAGTCCTTCCTAAGTCTCTCGGGATCACTTTCCTTCTCTGCCTCAGTAGATTGATCCTATTCTGCCTTCTATTCCACTAATTTATATGCCTGCCTCATCTCTGCTACCTTGCCATGAGCATCTTGCAGTCCGTTAGGGGCGTGTCCAATTGCCCTTTATCCCCTGCAGGGCTGGCAGAGAGCCTCTCAGAGAGGAGGTACAGAATAAAGCTTTGTTGAACGAGTGAAGCATTTACCATCCCTTAGAACACATTCTTTCTTTTCATTTTCAACTTCTTTTCTTAAAAATAAAATTTCAAATGCAGCCCCGCTTCATTTGTTAGGGTGCTTATTATATATAATTATTTCTGAAATATATCTCATGATAATTAGCAATTACAAAATAAAAATTTTTCCTTTTAGCATTAATGTTATGTGACTATTCTGAGTTTTCTTCAGCTAAAACTTTAGTGAATAAAGAATGAGGCTTCAAGGGAATGGTCAGAGATAAAACATGGTCTATTATGATTCTATTAAGATAATAGAAATAATGTAGAAAAGTAGGAAGATTCACAGGGAAACTCAAGATCCCCAATGGAGAAAAAAAAGACAATTGGTAAAAATTAACTATAGGATGAGGATGATCTTGTGACCAATTATTTCAATAATAGGGCCAAGAAAATCTATGAGATAGTTTGAAAGATGAAGTCATTTCAGGTAAATTAGAAATAACCTCTGGATCCCCTGCTTTCATGAAAGGCCCAAACCTAGATATTACTTAACTGCTAGAGGGTTGGATGAAGCTCTGTTGGGACATGCAGACATCCCTACATTTCAACATGCCAAACAGTTGTTTGTTAAGTAAAACTGGGACACTCTAAATCATGTTCTCTATATTCCCAAATAAAGAAAAGAATACAAGTATGCACAGTAAATCCAACTTGAAATAAATATTTGAGTTAGTTATAAGTTCATGTTAGGCCATGGTTAACTATTGAGTGGTATATGTAGTAAGAGGGAGAGGAGAAGAGTCCATTTTCAAAAGGCCATCTGAGTTGACTGAAAGTTTCCAAGGCATTAATTACTGAATTTGTCATTGGTTGTTTGATGTGAAGATCCTACATTGAGTTTATAACTTTGAAATGACCTCAAATCAGAGTTCATGGTATAATTTTCCATTTTTTCCTGAATATAATTATTTCTATTCTAACAAACATAGATCAGAACAATACCACTCCTTATTTTAAACATATCAGCATGATATCTAGTGATAAGATCCTTTTAGAACAAGGTGGAATCATAGTGAAAGGACCTTATTAACACTATTCAAAGATTGACAAATGACATCAGTAACATCCCAGGAAAGAAATAGATAAAATCAATAAGCTCAAATAACAGAACCCCATTGACCTTGGTTACATTTTAAAGTAAATGTTGGTGAATATCAAGCAGAATGTTGTCTTCTAATGGGACATGTTCTGTGATTTACTCCGGGATGCTGGTGAGTATGGCCATGGGCTTGCAGCTAGACAGTGGGAGGAGCTGTGGATGGGACAAACTCAGGCTGGCGGGAGGGGTGGCACACAGCTTCTGCAGCAGGTTCTGAGTGCAAACAAAATTTTGTCTAGCAGTGTGAAAGCCACAATAAAATAACCTGCCAGAATGGCTATCATCAATAGATCAATGAACAACAAGTGTTGATGAGGATGTGGAGAAAAGGGAACCCTTGTGCACTGTCAGTAGGAATGTAAATTAGTACAGCCACTATAGAAAAAAGTATGGCGGTGCCTCAAAAAATTAAAACTAGAACTACCATATGACCTAGCAATCCCACTTGTGGGTATTTATCTGAAGAAAACAAAAACACTAACTCAAAAAGACATATGTACCCCTGTGTTTATTGCAGCATTATTTACATAGCCGAGATACAGAAGCAATGAATGTTACTCATAAAAAATGAAATGTTGTCAGTTGAAAGGAAAATAAAAAAGAGTCCTTCTAATGACTATTCTCTCCTTCGTCCAAGTACTATTATCTTAACTTCTAATACCATATGTTAGTTTTGCCTTTTCTTTGTGACCTTTTATAAAATAAATCATATATTAGTTATTATTTTGCATCTGGCTTCTTTGAGTCAAAAGTATGAGATTCTTAGATGCCATTGAATATATCTATACTTAATTTTTCATTGTATAGTATTCCACTGCATTCCACAATTTATTTATGCATTCAACTGTCCATGGGCATTTGGTTTACTTCAGTTTAGAGCTATTATAAATAACTAGAGGCCCGGGGCACGAATTCATGCACGGGTGGGATCCCTCGGCCTGGCTCGCGATCAGGGATGATCAGAGTGGCCAGGCAGCTGGGAGAGGGACCACGGGAGGTTGGCTGGCTGGGGGGAGGGACCATGGAAGGTTGGCTGGCCAGCTGGGGGAGGTTGGCCAGCTGTGGGAGGTTGGCTGTGGGAGTGCACTGACCACCAGGGGGCAGCTCCTGCATTAAGCGTCTGCCCCCTGGTGGTCAGTGCATGTCATAGCAACCAGTCAACCAGTCGTTCGGTCACTTAGGCTTTTATATATATAGATGCTGCTATAGAAATTCCTTTTAATGTTCTGGCACACATGCATACACATTTCTGTTAGATATTACCCAGGAGTAGAATTGTTGGGTCATGGAGCATGAATATGCTCAACTCTATTCAGAAAACTCCAGAGAGTTTTCCAAGGTAATAGTATCAATTTACCATTACAGTGTATGAGAATTCCACGGATCCCCAACTTTATCTATATTTGACATTGACAGTTTTTTTTCCCTCTTTACTAGTATTTTAGCTATTCTGGGAGTAATGTAGTAGCTCATTGTGATATTAACTTGCATTTCTCTGAAGACAAATGAAGTTGAGCACCTTTCAATGTATTTATTAATATTTGGGGTTTCTGTTTTGGGAAGTGCCTGTTCAAATCTTTTGTCCAGTTTTTCTACTGGATTGTCTGCCTTTTTCTCATTACTTTGTTAGGAATATGTTGCAAATGCCTTCTCAGGCTCTGTGAAAGAATGAAATACCTTTCACTCACTCAATGCTCTCTTGACAGCATTTCACTGTGTCAATCTATTTGACAGTTAGTACATACATCTATTTTAAACAATAAATACTGAGTGTAATTTTACTTGAATTTAACAGAAAAAAATCTGAAGTACAATTGAAGAAATTGCTGAATTTCAGATAAATGTTTCCTCACCTTAAAAAAAATACTAGTTCCTAAAATGTTTATGGAAAGCATTAATAGGTAACAGTTAATTTTCAATATGTTCTAACTTTAGGTAGTATCTACAAAATCCTTGTTATGAATCAGGACATTAATATTCATACATTTCCTCTTCCCTTCTTTCCCAACCTCCTGTCAAGATTTACATTTTGTCCTGACACTACACCTACTGTAGTACAATCTTCACTCTGTTTTTGCAGTCATCCCTCTCTACCATTCTTTTTACTATAGCTTCTCCCTCCCTCCACTTAAAATTTTGATTCATCTCTTGGTTGGCTAGACTTCATTTCAAGTACAATTTCACGGGTCCTTAGGTGCAGATTTCATCAGATACTAAAGAATGTCTGTTACCTTCAAACTCAAAGCACAATTTGGAAAAATGTAAAGTGGCTGGGCAGGACCCATAGACAGGATCATGCATATACCTCCTACAGCATTCTGCTGTGCAAGTCCAGGGAGTGTGAACTCATTTCCAATGACTACCCCCTCTGTGGTGCACTGATATCACCAAGTTCCCAGGTTCCTGGAATCAATAAGCAGAAGTCAGACCCTGAGTCGGGAAAGGAGCCACGGTAGCCTAGTGGCTCAGTGTTAACCCGGGGCCTCCCTGCTTGCTCTCTTTGCCACTCTTCTAGGGTATGATCCGTTTGAAAGCTGTATAGCAAAGTGACATGAGGTGAATTGATGGGCTTAGATCAGTCTTGCTTTCAAACCCTGGGATCTACAAGGACTCAAGAGAGCCGTTAAGGTTTCACTGTAGCATGAGCTGTTTGGTATATGTGTGAAACAGCGAGATCACAATGGCCAATGAGGAACATGGAATTTATTTATCCAAGCCATCTGTTCAAGTATTCCTTCAACAAATGCATACATGCAAGAAAGTTCTTTCAGTGTAATACCTACCACAGCCTTGCTTTGTGTGTGAGTGCTTAAGAGAAGTCTTTTCCAACAAGCGGGAAGGACCAGAGCCTGATAGCACTGTCACCCTTCCTGACTCTTGTCCCCACTGTGAGGCACTGCCTTGCAATCTGCTTTCTTATTTCCACCCATACAGCTCTGGGAGGCATGGGTGAAAACAGGAGTCAGGTTTTTCCTTAGCATCACCATCACCCGCTAAAGGGAAGCCTTTCCCAGCATTGTTCTTCACCACCACACTGGACATGCTCTCTCCCACGCTTCCTCACCACTAACTAACTAACTAAATTTGCTGAGTTCAATGTAATGGTCCTTCTTAAAGAAAGCCAGCAGTCCCACAGACGGGCATGTGCAGACACATTGAACCCACCCAGTGCCCAAAGTGCAGGCTGTGCAATATTGCCAAGCCCAATATTCAGCACTGCCAGGTAGGAAGTGCCAATTTTCTCTAAGCACTGAGATTACCTTCATCAGAGCAGAAGCCACAGAGTTGACATGACATGACAGGCTCAGGAAATTCCAGCTAAAGGAGGGCCCTGAGCCTTTCCATGGAAAGAAAAGGAAGCATTTTTTTTTCTCCCCCAAATAAGGAGACAGGCAAGATGTTAACAACTCAAGACTTTGCAAACTCTGATTTAAGAAGGCAAGCTAGCACCGTGGCTTCATTTTGCATAGTGGTTGAATTCTGTGAGTATTGGGCATGCCCACAAGCAGAGGCTGATCTCAGGGAGGATCTGTGATAGACACTTAGAGAGACAGTAGTGGGTTTTCTTTGGTGTCTGTTTCTCTATGATCTTTCTTTTTTCCTTTTAAAAAAAATCCTTATTGTTGAAAGTATGACATATGTCCCCCTTTATCCCCTATTGACCTCTTCTAGCCCACTCCCACCCCCCAACCCCAGGCCTTCACCACCCTATCATCAGTGACTATGGGTTATGCATATATGTATTCAAGTTCTTTGGTTTATCTCTTCCCCTGCCTTCCCTCTGAGGTTCAACAGTCTCTTCCTTGCTTCTATGTCTCTGGATCTATTTTGTTCATCCATTTATTTTATTCATTAGGTTCAACATATGAGTGAGATCATAGGTATGCAGATTGACCATCACTCCAACACATAAGATGGCTGCCCCCATGTGGTCAAAGATCCTGCCCCCATGTGGACACAAGATGGCCACCACAAGATGGCCAGCAGGGGAGGGCAGTTGGGAGGGACCAGGCCTGCAAGGGAGGGCAGTTGGGGGCGATCAAGCCTGCAGGGGAGGGCAGTTAGGGGTGACCGGGCCAGCAGAGGAGGGAAGTTGGGGGCAAACAGGCTGGTAGGGGAGCAGTTAGACATCAATCAGGCTGGCAGGGGAGTGGTTAGGGGGTGATCAGGCTGGCAGGCAGAAGCAGTTAGGGGCAATCAGGAAGGCAGGCAGGCGAGCAGTTGGGAGCCAGTAGTCCTGGATTATGAGAGGGATGTCCGACTGCCCGTTTAGGCCCGATCCCACCAGGATCAGGTCTAAATGGGCAGTCGGACATCCCTCGAGGGGGTCCCAGATTGGACAGGGTGCAGGCTGGGCTGAGGGACAACCCCCCCCCCCTGTGCATGAATTTCGTGCACTGGGCTTCTAGTGAGTGTGTGTGTGTGTGTGTGTGTGTGTGTGTGTGTGTGTAAGGATTTTTATTGTTTCAGAGAAGGAGGGAGAGGGAGAGAGAGAGATAGAAACATCAATGACGAGAGAGAATCACTGATTGGCTGCATCTTGCATGCCCCACACTGGCAATTGAGTTCAGCACCTGGGCATATGCCCTGACTATGAATCGAACCAGGGTTCTCCTGTTCTTAGGTCAGCACTCAACCTCTGAGCCATACTGGCCGGGCTGATTTGCTGATATTTTGTTGAGAATTTTAGCATCTATGTTCATCAGGGATATTGGCTTATAAATCTCGTTCTTTGCAGTGCCTTTATCTGGTTTTGGAATTAGGCTAATGTTGATTTTGTAACAAGAGCTTGGAAGTTTTCCTTCTTTAATTTTTTAAAAATAATTTGAGGAAGATAGGTGATAATTATTCTTTGAATGTTTGGTAAAACTCCCCTGTGAAGCCATCTGGACCAGGGCTTTTGTTTGCTGGAAGTTTTTTTTATTATTGCTTCAATTTCATCAGTAGTTATTGGCCTAATCAAGATTTTTGTTTCTTCCTGACTGAATTTGGAAGATTTTATTTTTCCAAGAATATATCCATTTCATCCAGGTTGTCTAGTTTTTTGGAATATAGTTGTTCATAGTATTACTATTTTTTTTTTTTACATATCTTTGTATTTCTGTGGGGTCAGTTGTTACTTTGCCTTTTTCATTTCTGATTTTGTTTATTTAGGTCCTCTCTCTTTGTTTCTTTTTTTAAAAATATATTTTATTGGTTTTTTTTTTTTTTACAGAGAGGAAGGGAGAGGGATAGAGAGTTAGAAACATCGATGAGAGAGAAACATCGATCAGCTGCCTCCTGCACACCCACTTCTGGGAATGTGCCCGCAACCAAGATACATGCCCTTGACCGGAATCGAACCTGGGACCTTTCAGTCCACAGGCTGACGCTCTACCCACTGAACCAAACCAGTTAGGGCTCTCTTTGTTTCTTCATAACTCTGACTAGAGGATTATCAATCCTGTTAATCTTTTCAAAGAACCAGCTCTTGCTTTTATTGGTGTTTTGTATTATATATATATATATATTTGTCTCTATGTCATTTACTTCCACGCTGATCTTGATTATTTCCTCACTCTGGACTTTTTTTGTCGTTGTTGTTCTTTTTCTAATTCTTTAAGTTGTAGTGTTATACAACTTATGAAAATTTTTTCTTGTTTTTTTGAGGTAGGTCTGCTATGAACTTCCCTCTCAGACCTGCTTTCACTGTGTCCATAGATTTTCAGTTGTGTGTTCATTTTCATTTGTTTCCAAGATGTTTTTAATTTCTTCTTTGATCTCATTGTTTAAAAGTATGCTATTTAGCTTCCAGGTGTTTGTGTATGAGTAGTTGATTTCTAATTTTAGTGTAGTTGATTTCTAATTTTATGCAATTGTGATCTGGGAAGATGCTTGATATAATTTCAATCTTCTTGAACTTGTGAAAACTTAGTTTGTGTCATAACATGTGGTCTGTCTTTGAAAATGTCCCATGTGCACTTGGGAAGAATGTGCATTCTATAGATTTTGGGTGAAATGCTCTGAAAATGTCAATTGATTCCGTCTGATCTAGTGTGTTGTTTAGGATCGCTGTTTCTTGTTGATTTTTTGTCTAGAGGATCTATCTAGTGATGTCAGTGGGGTGTTAAAGTCCCCTACTATGATTGTATTGCTGTCACTCTCTCCCTTAAAATCCTTCAGAAGTTTTTTTATATATTTGGATGCTCCTGCATTTGGTGCATATATGTTTACCAGGGTTATATCCTCTTGTTGGATGGACTCCTTTAGTATTATGAATTGGCCTTCATTCTCTCTTGTTATGGCCTTCAGTTTGAAGTCTATTTTGTCAGATGTGAGTATTGCTACCCCAGCTTGTTTTTCATTTTCATTTGCCTGGAAATTTTTTCCCCTCCCTTTACTTTCATTCTGTGTGAGTCCTTTATTGTGAGGGGAGTTTCTTGTAGACAGCGCATATATGGGTCATGTTTTCTTATCCAATCAGCTACCCTATGTTTTTTTGTTTGTTTGTTTGTTTTTTATCAGAGCATTTAAGCTTTTTACCTTTAAGGTTATTATTTATAGGTACTTATTTATTGCCATTTTATACTTTATGCCTGTTTTGTTCTCTTTCTCTTCATTTCTTCTTCTTATACCAGTCCCTTTAGTATTTCTTGCAGTGTTGGTTTGGTCTACTATACTCTTTTATCCTGTTTTTGTCTAAGAAGCTCTTTATTTCACCTTTGATTTTGAATGATAGCCTTGCTGGATAGAGTAGTCTTGGGTTCAGTCCCCTTGTTTTCTTTACTTTGTATGCTTTCATTCACTTCTGGCCTGGAGTGTTTCTATTGAGAAGTCAGCTGACATTCTAATGGGAGCTCCCTTGTAGGTAACTTTCTATCTCTCTTTTGCTGCCTTTAAGATTCTGTCTTTGTCATTAATGTTTGCCATTTTAATTAATATGTTCCTAAGTGTGGGTCTTTTGAGGTTTATTTTGGCTACTCTCTATGTTTCCTGGACTTGAGTGACTTTTTCTTTTACCAGGTTAGGAAAATTTCCACCATTATTTCTCCAAACAGATTCTCTATTCCTTGTTTGGGTTCTTCTCCTTCTGGTACCTCTATGATGAGAATGTTGTTATGTTTTATGTTGTCCCAAAGCTCCCTTAAACTCTCCTCCTGCTTTTTAATCTTTTTTTCCCCCATTTGCTGCTCTGAATGGGTGTTTTTGTCTACCTTGTCATCTAATTCACTAATTCATTCCTCAGCTTCTTCTAGTCTACTGTTGAAACCTTCAAGGGTGTTCTTTATTTTGGCTATGTCATTTCAAATCCAATTGATTTTTATTTATTGTTTCAAGATTTCTTTTCATGTTGGTGTAGCTCTCATTGAGAATCTTATAATTCTCATTAAGTTGCTTATAATTCTCACTGAATCGTTTGAGCGCCCTTATTACCATTACTCTGAATTCTTTACCTGACAAATTGTTTACCTCCATTTCATTTAGTTCATTTTCTGGAGTTTCCTCCTTTTCTTTAATTTGGGGGTTGTTTCTTTGTCTCCCCATTTTTGCTGTTCCTTTGTTTTTGTGTCTATGTATTATGCCTATGAGTAGTAGATAGATAGATAGATGGAACTATTAACGCCTTCCAGATTTTGTGGGGTGGTCTTATGTAGTTGGTGTTTTGTGGGGCCCAGTGGTGTAGTATTTTAGATCTCCTGAGCTAGGTGCTCTAGGAGAGCCCATTACTTGAGTTATTTGGGTTCTCCTGTTGTAGTTGTGTTTTGAATGTTATTATCATGACATGGATGGAATCTCCTCTCGGGCTGGCTGACTATATGGCTCACCCTGATTATGTAATGCTAGCTGTTGTGGAGGTGCTGATTGAACAGAACAAAACACAATAAAAAAATACAAAACAAAAATATACATAAGACCCCTACAGCACCAACAAAAGAAACCACCAGAGTAAAGAGTTAGTAAAGAGAAAAGAGAACAAGAATGATAGAAAAAAGAAAAAAAATACTAGGAGAAAACAAAACAAATCAACAAAAAAGAGCACAAACAAACAAACAAAAAAGCACACACATGCGCGCACACACACACACACACACACACACACACACAAGGGGGGCAGAATATGTAGATGCAGGGCTGAAATAAAGAAAGTAAGAATAAACAATTAGAAGAATAGGGGAAGGAAAATGGTTTAAAATAAAGGAGGAATAAACAAAATGAATAGATAAGAAAAAATTTGAAAAGGAAAATAGAGGAGAAAGTAGATAGCCCCAAATTAAGAAAAATAAAACATGAGTAAGCAGGAGAAAAGCAAAGAGAAAGAAAATAGAGAAAAAAAAAAGAGTAGTAAAAATAAGAAAAAAGAAAAACATTGAGTAGGCAAAGAGGGAAATTAGATATGTGAACAAAACAACAGAGACTAGAATAATAACAAATCAATAAAGCAGATAAAGAAGACAAATATTAAAAGGGAAAAAAGAAAGGAAAGAGAAAAACTCAAAAAAGAAAATAGAAGAAAAAAGGAGGAAAAAGACAAAAGAAAAAAAATGAAGTGGTGTTTGTTTTAGTCGCGTTTAATGCCCCATGGGAGCTCACTTTGGATCCCACTTTTATTTTCTGTCTGCCATTTCTGGGCTTCCTGTTAGGATCTTAGGTGCTAACCACTGTCATGCACTGTCTTTAGGCTTTTGGCAACCTGCTTGAAGCTCCAAGGGATCCACCAGTCCACTGCTTGTGTCCGTCTCCACATGCCTTGGTTGCAAGCAGGAGGGGCAAATCTGCCCCCTAAAGTAGGTTTGTTAGCCGCACAGGACCCCGGGCTGGGTCAGCAAACTTCCCTTTGTTCCCTTGGCTCTGCCTCTTTCCACCTTTGCCTGCTAGCCAGCTGTCAATCTTAATTACTCAATAGTCTTTTTTTGAAAGGGCTTTAGGCAGAGGAGGTGCTGTTTAGCTTTCAGGGAATATGGTGAGTGTTTTTTTGTTTTTTTTTCTGTCCCAGAGCTAGTCCTTCACGAGTATAGGACAGAGATCCTGGTATTGAGACCAACGGGGTTGGCTGGAAACCTGGAGTTTTTATCAGTTCTCCTATGTGGAGAAAACATCAGTCTGGTTCCCATGATATTGGGGCAGATGGTCCCTCCCCCAATCCAGTCACTGATGGCACCTTGAGACTGTTCAAACCCACAAGCTTGGCCTCTGCTTTTGTTTCTTCTGAAAAGCTCAAAATGCGGAGTGTGGCAGGCAGGGCACCTGTGGGTGGAGCAAGCTGTAGCACATAGGGTAGGGTTTTTTTCCTTTACCTGCCCTCTGGCTGCTGGGAGTGGCTGGCTCTTCTCAGGAAAAATGACTGTTTTGGTTTGGGAACCTATGACCAAATGCTCCTGGCTGCTGTTCCACCAAGTCTCTCTGCAATGTTTTCCACCCCAGGCAATCCCCAGGCACTTGGAGTCCATGTCTCCCTCCCTGCACTGAAGCCTCAGGTTAGTAGTTACAAATGAAAACTCCTGGGCTCTCGGTTTAGAGAAGAAAAAGAAAAACAAACAGACAAACAAAACTACCATTTCTCTCCAACCAGCTGTGGTCTACGAGCTCCAGGCTCTGTTGTAGCCAGCAACTCTGCCGCCTTTCACAGCTGATGATATGGGTGCTGCGGGTCTCCAATCTGGCCCACTGGTTTGTGGAGCCCAGCCTGGGCTCTGGGCCTCTATCTTCTGAGGGAATAGACTCTCCCTAGGCGGGAGGTCCCTCCTCCTTTTCGGCCCAATGGCCTCCCGCCTGGGGAGCTGGGTCAGTTACTCTCATGACCTCACCCTTCCTAACAGTCTCTAGGTATTTTCTGTCCTTCCTTCTTGATATCTATCATCTTTCTATTATCTATCTATCTATCTATCTATCTATCTATCTATCTATCTAGTCATTTACCTACCTCTGGACATAGTGACACTCTTGAAGGTAGATAGGGCCATACTCCTGAGAATTGAATTTGAGAGAAAAATATAGTTGTATTTTTAGAAGCTGAAATGTTAGCTCCAAGGTGTATACCTCTGCTCTACTTCTTACTAAATGTGGCCCCATCACATTATGACAAATTCTCCATTATCTGAGGTTTGCTTCCTTTGCTTTTGCTCATGCCCCCTTCTCCTTCCCGGAAGTTCTCATGGGAGTCACATCCACTGGGCACCTTTCTCTGACTCTCTTCCCCTCACCTGTGCTACAGGAAAGCCTGGTGTTGGCCCAGCTCTCAGGACTTCTTAAGATCTGGATAGGATTAACTTAGGTCTTATTACCCAACTTCTCAGACTGGAAATCAGTAACCATCCCAATATTTCTCTGAATTTGTGTGTATGTGTTTGTGTGTGTGTGTGTGTTTGTGTGTGTATGTGGTGATTATGTACTAAAGGTTACAATCCTGACAATTTTCAGCTTTGGGCAAACTGATCATTTCTCTAAATGTTGTGGCTTTTTATCTCTGGTGCTTTCTCTTTGGATCTCTCCCTTCACGATAAAAGTGATCTGAATTCTGTTCTGAGCAGAAGAATATTTATTGAAGATTTGTTGTTCATAGAGAGTGCTTTTAAAAACAAAGAACTTATAATCCACATTACTCTTATTTTTTAAAATATATTTTTTTTATTGATTTCAGAGAGGAAGGGACAGGGAGAGGGAGATAGAAACATCAATGATGAGAGAGAATCATTGATTGGCTGCCTCCTGCACATCCCCTACTGGGGATTGAGCCTGCAACCCAGGCATGTGCCCTTGACTAGAATTGAACCTGGGACCTTTCAGTCTGTAGGCCAACCCTCTATCCACTGAGCCAAACCAGGTAGGGCCACACTAGTCTTTAAACTTGAGCTCCAGCTAGGATTTCTTATAGCTGGGCAATCAGTGCTCCCCACCCCTCACCCCCACCCACCTTTTTCAGAAATTCTCACCCTTGACTCTTGACTCTTCTTTCCAGCAACATCTGTCTCTCATGTGCCAAATCCTGACCCAGAAGTTTATCAAGTTGTTTTCCCAAATAAAGCCAGACTTCTAGAGAGACTTCTTGGCTGTTTAGATAAAACTGTTTTTTATTTCTTTATACTAGCAACTACTACACTATAGCATAATCATCTGTTTCTGTTCTCTCTCTCCAAAACCAGGCTGAACTCTCCCTGAAGGCCTCATCTTTTGATCTGTGTATGCCTAGTACTTGGCAAGGAGACTTATAAGCACTCAATAAACCCATCTGTTGCAAGACTGAATGACTGTCCACAAGAGAAGAGGCAAACAGGCCTGTCAGGCAACATACCTATGGAGGTTGTACTTCACAGTACCCTTAGGGTCATACCAGGCAGCCTGTTGCTAGGTGATGGTGGAGTTTTGGGGAGGGATGTGTGGTGTGGCTTAGCAACATTTCCTCCCTAGCCTGTTACTCAGAACGTACAGAACCAAACAATTCTTATGGCAAGACTAAGTTATTTTTTTTAACCTATATCACTTACAAATAGGTAAGATCTTTCCTTTTACCTCAGCTGAAAAGTTATTTTTTTCATTTCTAAACATTTATTTTATTATATCTTTCTTTGCTGGAAACAGAAGTATTTTTCTTTGACAAAACTGTGCCAGGGGAACAAAACAAATGCTTTTCTAAATTAGAGCAGATGTTGATAGGGTTGTAGTCTTTTTTTTTAAACGCGTCACAAATTTGTGTGTCATCCTTGCACAGGGGTCATGCTAATCTTCTCTGTATTGTTCCAATTTTAGTATGTGGGCTGCAGAAGCAAGCATGGCATCAGTTCTCATGAGAACCGCTAGCAGGGTCGCCTCAGACCATCAGAAAACACAGATATTTACATTAGGATTCATAACAGTAGCAAAATTACAGTTATGAAGTAGCAACGAAAATAGTTTTATGGTTGGGGGTCACCACAACATGAGGAGCTGTATTAAAGGGTCGTGGCATTAGGGAGGTTGAGAACCACTGGGTCAGCGTCGTGGGGCACCTCACAGGATACCCGCAGCTGTTGCCGCTGCCGGTCCAGACCAACGTACTCACCCAAAATCTCCATCGCAACCACTGAGCTACCAGAACACGCCACCGGGAACTACCACCTGGAAGCGGAAACTAGAACCTCAGCTGGCTCAGGCGGGAGAAGGGCGAAAACAGTAATTTTTAAAAGGACCACAAGGGTAATAAATATTGAGAATCTAAATACTTATACCCAAGAAGCTACTTCATCAGAAGGTTAACTGGGGACAATGAGAGGATTTCCAAGGTCCCACAAGCTGTTTTCTGTTCCTGGCAGGGCCGAATTCAGTTAGCTGTGGCCGGTAAAGCTCTGGCCTGGGGTGCAGCTTAGTTTCTCCGGCCTGCTCAGAGCTGGCGTTCGCGCACTTGGGCTGCCCTAAAGCAGAGTGGGCTGGTAACCAAGGACAGAAATGCCTTCTGAATATGGGTCACATTTCCGTATTAGCTTAGCTTAGCCCAGGAAGAACATTCAGATTTATTGTCCGTCTGAAATCTAGAAAACCGTATGAATGTCAGTTTCTTGAAACACATGCACTGAAAAAGTTGCCCGTGAGTCAAGTAGTCATAAATAATGAAGCAGATTTCCCTCTGTCAGGGAATGCACTTACACCCTGTGGATGTTTTTCTTTCTTTTGCTTGTTTCCTAGCCTCCACGAAGGGAAGCTGGTGGGATCCTGGAATCTGGATCGAGGCTGTGGAGTGTGGCTGAAGGAGGGCTCCTGTCAAGTCTCTGGGCTTAGGGGAGGCCTCGTAGCCTGGTATAGGGGACTGGCAACTCACCGAGAGTGGTGATCTTCAGGGAGGACTTGGCATATAGTAGGGGCACAGTCAGTGACTAAATCGCAGCATTCAACAACACCTGTGCTGGTACAGGCTCCGCAAAGGCAGAAAGTGCTTCCCGCACTGAGAATACAGTTTGACCAGGAACCAGGCAGTTGAGCTGCCTCTGCCCCGCCTCACAGCTTTCCCCAGGAATTCTGTTCTGTAACATCGCAGTAAACACTGCATTATCAAATACTGAGTCATTGCTCCTAATGGTAGGTCCTGTTGCTGTCTGTGGAAATTGTATTCTCTCATGGGATTGCAAGAAAAGCATTCCAAGGACCCATGTGTGGGAGACTGTGGTATGGCAAGATTAATTCAGGTGGAAATAGAAGGCTGCCCCTGGGTTTTCAATGTCCCGTTTCCCTCAGTCCAATCTTGTCTTCTTCAAGGCGAAAATAAAGGCCAGTTCCAGAATTTCTGTTTCATATTAAAGCTTAGTTCTTTGGAGCCTGCATGGGCACGAGAAAGAGTTCTTCTTTGTTTCCCTGGGGTTATGTTATCTTGGGCTTGGAAAAGATCAGAATCCCTTTCAAAATAACCAATCAACTTCCCAAGCTTTTGTGCGTTTCTGGTGGGTCCACCCCCTGACCAATCTATTTTCCTTTTCCAGAGTGGATTGACAGACCTCTACATTGCATGCCTCATAGAAACACTCCCTCCTGCACCATTTTGACTTTTATTGCACGTGTGCTCACCTTCCCCTTGTTCTATCCTTTCTCCAGTGATCTGTGCAAACGTGTGTATAAAGTTGGGCTGGCAAGCATGAGCCCCATGAAGCAATTAGGCTCAATAATGTCCAATTCCCTTTGCTTCCTTTTTTGTTAATATGTAGCTGACTACCCATGGTAGCATTTCCCTCTTCCCACTCCCCCCCCCCCCCCCGGCCTCACCGAAGACCTTGTAATCTTACAAAGAGAAATAGATGAAGGTCTCATCTTCTGTAGCTGCTTCTTGCTGTCAAGGGGTGTAGTCTTGCCCATTCCCAGGCCCAGAGGTTCTTCCTATCTGCCAAAGGAAGAAGGGAGAAAAAGGGAAGGGGGTCTTTATGCAGAGAAGGGGGATTTTGCAAAGTCAAGGTCAGTTTGGAAACAGCATGCACAATGTCATACAGGGTGGCACTGTCTAGAGGATGGCCTTGCTGGACAAGCTGTCATCATTGTCATTGTAGAGGTAACAAATTTGACAAGAAGATTAAAAGGAATAATCCAAAAATGAGAAGAATTATTGCATCTAAAGATCTGGTGAGAAGTAAAAACGTAGTGATAGAGGGAGGAACCAACTTCACAGTGTCCCAGATTAAGTTGAAGGAGTGGCTTCCCTGGATGGAGGTATGTCACACCTGTCTGAAGCTCTTTTGTCTACCACCCTTAACTCAAATTAGGCTGAGGGGAACATTATAAGATTTCCCCCTGAAGAACTTTTAGGCCCTTTATGTCTGAATCATTTGGGCAGAAAAGGGAAAGCAGTTTCAAGTGATGCTGATAGTCCACTCCATATTTCACCAACTCAACCATCTAGTTCTGACAAGTTAACCCAGCCAAACCAATGAGTCTCATTTCAGATGGGCTCCTAAAGTAAGGCCTATTCTGTGTAAACAAGCTATCAGGTGAATAAGTTCATAGGCATACATCCAATGAAAACAGAACGAAGGAAACAAAACACAAAGGTTAATGAACACAGCAAGTAATAAACCAGTTTCTGAGTCTGTAAGACTGTCAGTTGAGGAGACTTCCAGATTTAAGGTTTTCGCTGGAATGAAATCAAGCAGTGACAATCTGATAGATTCTCTTTGTCTGTAGTTTAAACATCTTTCATGATGTCAGCAGGTGCTGAGGTAAATTCTGTATGGTATATACAGACACAGCCTTAGCGAAAAGTTTTAGTTCCCAATAGTTCCTAGTTCAAAGATGGGAGAAAAATGAAATATTAGCTTGGAGGATTGAAGAAAACTGGAAGAATTCAGGAACCAATACAGTTCACAAGTGAAAAACAAAACTTTGAAGACAATTCACTGCACTAAAGTCCAATATTCATAGTTGGGTATTGTGATTTCCATTAAAACATACGTTTTCTGTCCTAGATGGTTTGGCTCAGTGGATAAAGCATTGGCCTGCAGGCTGAAGAGTCCCAGGTTCAATTCCAGTCAAGGGCATATGCCCGGATTGCAGACTCAATCCCCAGTGTGGGGTGTGCAGGAGGTAGCCGATCAATGGTTCTCTCTCATCATTGATGTTTCTCTCTCTCCCTCTCCCTTCCTCTTTGATATCAATAAAAATATATTTTTAAGAAAACATACTTTTTCTCCCTAAAATTACCTTCAATTTTCATCAAAGAGATGGCATTAAATTAAGTCCAGTTTTAATTTCACCCAATGATTTGCATAAACACAACAAGAATAAAAATTGATCATTTAGGCTTTCTTAAGTCTACTTCACTGGAATCTTATAGGAATCTTCAGATTAAGCTTTCATCAGCCCCTTTGGGTGAAGAAGCAAAGCCACATAGTTGCCACCAGGCTTTGCCTGCAATCCCTATAGGTTTGGGTAAATTCCTCAAGCTCGTGAGGTCCCCCAAAATGTCTTGAGGTTTCTTCCTTGCCACCTCTCAGGAAAGCAACCTTTGTTCCTTACCTGGTAAGACTGCCATGAACCACATGACCAAGCAAGATAATAGGCCATTTCTTTAATGGGATTTTATTTGCTTTGAAAGTCAATCTCAATTCCTTAAAACTTTCTGGTGACATCCAGAGTCCAGGCATGTCTCTCTCAGATATGACATTCCAGTCAAAATCTTAGTTAATAAAACCACAATTGGAAATTTGTTTTATTGAATTTATGCAAACAAATGTATTACCATGACTCACTCATTAAGAATTGCCGAGTTCTGGAGGGATAAGGTAGGGGGAAAAATATAAAGCAAAAGGAAAACTGTTGTCCTTTTAACAGAGTAAAAAAGGACCAATCTCCAGCTCTGCATTAGATAGCTAAAAGGTCAGCAATTAGCATTCTTTAGATTGGCAAACAGATTTTATAACTTCTAAAAACATAAGCTCCTTTACTGGCAAACACACACTTTTAAGAGACATAACTTCCATGAGACAGGTATTGTATAGCAAACCTCACTTGTCTAGAAAGTTTGAACGTTTAAAATACTAGGTTAAATTGATTTGCTCAGATGGCTAAGGTTTTTCTCTGTTGATAAGATTTACCTCCTAGAAATTTTCATTTTTAAAGATGGTCCAGATGAGAATTCTTGGAGATCAGGCATTTGCATTTCAAAGGCAGACTTTGGTTTCATAAAGGCAATTATGTATAAACCCTTTCCTTGAGGAATCCAGAGTAAAATTTCTGCCAGTTGGCAACTATGTACCCTAAAGGAGGGTTTCCTGAGACACTGTGGATGGAGATTATATTGCCTATTGTCTTCGGGGAGAGAAAACTTCCATCCTCATAAAAGAGGGAGATATTAGGTAGCTGGGGATGCTGAGGCTGGCAGTGGTGGGTTGTCTGTCCCCAATTTTTCCTAGCTTCTTTATTTAAATCTAGCTAACTTCCTACACTAACACTTGTGAGCATAGCATTTTCATCAACTGATCAATGTTTTATGTATGTTCTGTTTAAAAACACCTTATTTAGAATGAATTGTTGATTCATTAACATTGAACTCTTGCCAACAGCATTCTAACACAGACCTGAATAAAGCTCATCTAACGCATTTTCTCCCTGCAGCACATCCCAGTGTTCCTGCCCTTAGGAACACCGGCTAGCACTTCAGTGTTACGCTTGGGGGCCATTTTCAACGGGAAAATCACCTGCAAGAAGCAGAAAACAGAAAACTAGATCATGAAAAGGACATGTTTACTGTGTGAGAGCCTCCCTTGTTTGAACTTATCTGGGAATGTGCGAGATAGGAGGCTCAAAATTTTCTCTACTCTGGATACACTTGTGTACAAATGAGCATGAAAGCACTGCAGGTATTGATTTTGGAGTAAGTTTTAGAGAGAAGGTGAATTCATAAATACAGAAACTGTGATAATGATCAACTGTGTCTATGTATGTATGTAAATGGAATTATCTATTAAAGTTGGACACATATAACACCCACATGCATACATAGGTAGGTATTTTAAAAAGGAAATTTAAACTCCATACCTACCCACTTCACTATGAGAAGGCATGACCCATATTTGCCAATGTTATCTCTGATAAAGGTTTAATCTCCACCATTTACAGGGAACTCATACATCTTAACAAAAGGAAAATAAACAATCCAATCAAAAAATGGGCAATGGACCTAAATAAACACTTTTAGAAAGAGGACATACAGAAAGCCAAGAAACATATGAAAACATGCTCAAAGTCACTAATAATCCGAGAGATGCAAATCAAAACAACAATGAGGTACCATCTCACACCTGTCAGAATGGCTATCATCAACAAATCAACAAACGACAAGTGCTGGTGAGGATGCGGAGAAAAACGAACCCTCCTTCACTGCTGGTGGGAATGCAGACTGGTGCAGCCACTGTGGCTTTTCCTCCAAAAATTAAAAATGGAACTGCCATTTGACCCAGTAATACCACTTCTAGGAATATATCCCAAGAAAACAGAAATACCAATCAGAAAGGATATATGCACCCCTATGTTCATAGCAGCACAATTTACAATAGCTAAGATTTGGAAACAGCCTAAATGCCCATCAGCAGATGAGTAGATTAAAAAACTGAGGTGCATCTATACAATGGAATACTATGCTGCTATTAAAAAGAAGGAATTCTTACCATTTGCAACAGCATGGATGGAACTGGAGAGCATTATGCTAAGTGAAATAAGCCAGTCAGTGAAAGAAAAATACCACATGATATCACTCATTTGTGGCATATAAAGAACATTATAAACTGATGAACGAAAATAGATACAAAGACAAAGAATCATCCAACAGACTGTCAAACTACAGCGGGAAGGCTGGGGAAGGTTGAGGGGCAGGAGTAAGAGATCAACCGAAGGACTTGTATGCATGCATATAAGCATAACCAATGGATGTAAGACACTGGCGGTGGGGGGGTGAGGGCATGTGCAGGGGGGCGGGGGGGGGGTAGGGGAGGCCAGGGGAAGGTCAATGGGGAAAAAAGGAGACATATGTACTACTATTTGTAATACTTTAAACAATAAAATAAAATTTAAAAAAGAGAGAGAAGGCATGACCCTAAAGGCACCCAACACAATGCCACCTCCTATAGCTGAGTGAAACAATCTTCTGGTTACTTGGTTTCAAAACTCTTTAGGGTAGAAATTTCCAAATCTAATAACCCAACACCATATCAATCAGACTAACCCTGCTAGCATATTCCCAGGGAACCTTGTTAAAACGGTGTGTTCATGGGTCCCAACCACATTCCTGACCTATTAAAACAGTCTGGGATAAGAGAGGACTGGAGTCTAGGAACATGAATCTGTATTTTATACAGTTTATAAAGCTCACAATTCAAGTCTGAGAATCACTGTGAAGAGGTTTCCAGCCATTATAGAAGTCAGCCCTTCACACTTTTTGTTTGACCTCAGGACAAGAGACAAATTGCGGACTCTTATTTGCCCCATCCCTCTCCCCCTCTCTGAGCAGATGAAACCAGACTAAATTTGATTTCAAGGAGAGAAAAATGTTGTATGACTTGTGGGTAGTTCTATTTAAAGTTGGGTGACCTAGGGAAGGTTATTTAACTTCTCTATATCTTATTTGTAAAGTGAGAATAATAGCAGTTTTCTCTTAAGGTTGTCATAAAATTACAGATATTTATACATATAGAACGTGAAGAACAGTGCTTATTATTATTACTAACTTGTTTTGCTGGGACTTCATTTAGATCCCTCCAGCCAGGCATCACCCCTTTTCTCATGCTCACTTTTTAGCTACATGAATCTCACCTTTTTTCCAAACCTTTCCTATTTTAGTCTGGATGTTTCTGTTTTAAATAATTACCGTTCAAAACAATTGTATTTAAAAGAGAAGTAGGACTACACATCCATTTGGATGGCTGAAATGGAAAAAAAAAAAAGACAATACCCAATGTTGGTAATGATATATAGAATAAGTGGAATTTTCAAACCTTGTTGTTGGCAATATAAATTGGTACAAACACTTTGGAAACCTTTTGACATTATTATAGTTGAACTAGAAGCCCGGTGCACGAAATTCGTGCACGGCGGGGGGTTGTCCCTCAGCCCAGCCTGTACCCTCTACAATCTGGGACTCCTGGAGGGATGTCCGACTGCCCGTTTAGGCCCGATCCTGGTGGACATCCCTCTCACAATCCAGGACTGCTGGCTCCCAACTGCTTGCCTGCCTGCCTTCCTGATTGCCTCTAATCGCTTCTGCCTGCCAGCCTGATCACCCCCTAACCACTCCGCTGCCAGCCTGGTTGATGCTTAACTGCTCCCCTGCCAGACTGTTTGCCCCCAACTTCCCTCCTCTGCCAGCCTGGTCACCCCTAACTACCCTCTCCTGCAGGGTTGATCACCTCCAACTGCCCTCCCTTGCAAGCCTGGTCCCTCTCAACTGCCCTCCCTTGCAGGCCGGGTGCCTCCCAACTGACCTCCCCTGCTGGCCATCTTGTAGTGGCCATCTTGTGTCCACATGGGGGCAGGATCTTTGACCACATGGGGGCAGCTATATTGTGTGTTGCAGTGATGATCAATCTGTATATTACTCTTTTATTAGATAGGATAGAGGCCTGGTGCACGGGTGGGGGCCAGCTGGTTTGCCCTGAAGAGTGTCCAGATCAGGGTGGGGTTCCCTTGGGGCATGGGGCGGCCTGAGCGAGGGGCCTGTGGTGGTTTGCAGGCAGGCCATGCCCCCTGGCAACCCAAGCAGAGGCCCTGGTATCTGGGATTTATTTTCCTTCTACAATTGAAACTTTGTAGCCTGGAGCGGAGCCAAGCCTGCTGCTCCCTCCGGGGCGGCAGCCATTTCTGTGGCAGTTAATTCACCTTCTACAATTGAAACTTTGTAGCCTGGAGCAGAGCCAAGCCTGGGGCTCCCTCCGAGGCCCGCAGCCATTTGTGTTGGGGTTATAATTGAAACTTTGTTGCCTTAAGCGGCTGGGCCTGGCCAGGGTGTGCGGAAAGCTTTGCTTCCCCTGTTGCCGCCAGCAACCCTGGCCTGCTCTCTCAAGCTCCATTCTGCCGCCATTTGTTTGAATTTGTTTACCTTCTATAATTGAAACTTTGTAGCTTGAGTGGAGGCTTAGGCCTACAACGGCTATGGAAAGCTTGGCTTGCTCTGTTACCTGGGAAACCTTGCTCTCTGTGGCTGTAGCCATCTTGGTTTGGGTTAATTTGCATACTCGCCCTGATTGGCTGGTGGGTGTGGCTTGGCTGGTGGGTGTGGCTTATGTAGCGGAGTGATGGTTAATTTGCATATTACCATTTTATTAGAGAGGATATGCACACACACTGTGATCCTGCAATTCCACTTCTAAAGGTCTAGGGACGGTAAGGGAAAAAAAACTTTTCATTTAACCTTTGGGTTCTGTGACTGGGCCTGAGAATTAAAGTGACATAAGACAGATTAATAGGAAAAAATCATACAAATTTTATTTAATATATTTATGTTCATATTGGAGCCTTCACAGGAAAAATAAGACCCCCAAAAGAGGTAGGCCTGAGAGATTTTTAACACAGAACAATAAGTTGAATTTTAGATAAACAATGAATAATATTTCATTGTGTGTATGCATGAGACATACAACCTCCAGTGTTGGTGGAGGTGTGGGAAAACAGGTATTATCATACACTTTTGGGAAAGAATAAATGGGAACATTTTTTGGAGGGCATTTTGTTAACATCTACAAACATTAAAAATAAACACACCTTTTGACCTAGTTTCCCTGTAAGGATTCACCATACAGACTAACCCTTATTTTAAAAAATTGATGTTTATTGTTGAAAGTATTACAGATTACAAATGTCCCCTTATTTCCCCCCATTGACTCCCTCCACATCACTCCTGCCCCTCCCTAGGCTTTTACCACCCTATTGTCCATGTCCATGGGTTATGCATAAATGCTTATAAGTTCTTTGGTTAATCTCTCCCCTCCCCTCCCTCCACCTCTTCCCTCTGAAATATGTTAGTCTGTTGCATGCTTCAATGTCTCTGGGTTTATTTTGTTCCTCAGTTTATTTTGTTCATTAGATTCCACATATAAGTGAGATCATGTGATACTTGTCTTTTTCTGACTGGCTTATTTCACTTAGAATAATACTCTCCGGGTCCCTCCATGCTGTCTCAAAGGGTAAGAGATCCTTCTCTTTTACAGCTGCATAGTATTCCATTGTGTAAATGTACCACTGTTGTTTTATTCATTCATCTACTGATGGGCACTTAAGCTGTTTCCAGCTTAGCTATTGCAAATAACTCTGCTATGAACATAGGGGTGTATATATTCTTTCTGATTGGTGTTTCTGATTTCTTAGGATATACTAGTATTCTTAGAAGTGGGATCACTGGGTCAAATGGCAGTTCCATTTTTAATTTTTTGAGGAAACTCCACACTGTTTTCCACAGTGGTTGTACCAGTCTGCATTCCCACCAACAGTATACAAGGGTTCCTTTTTCTCCACATCCTCACCAGCACTTGTTGTTTGTTGATTTATTGATGATAGCCATTCTGGCAGGTGTGAGGTGGTACCTCATTGTCATTTTATTCTGCATTTCTCTGATGATTAGTGATGTTGAGCATTTTTTTTGTATGTGCCTTGGCCATTTGTATATCCTCATTGGAGAAGTGTCTATTCAGGTCTTCTGCCCATCTTTTAATTGAATTGTTTATCTTCCATTTTTGAGTTGTATGAGTACTTCATATATCTTGGAAATTAAACCCTTATCAGATGTATCATTGGAAAATATGTTCTCCCATACAGTGATTTCCCTTTTCATTTTGATGTTGGTTTCCTTTGCTGTGCAGATGCTTTTAAGTTTGATGTAGTCGCATGTGTTATTTTTTCCTTTGTTTCTCTTACCCATTGGGATGTATCTGTGAAAATTCTGCTACATGAGATGTATATTTTACTGCCTACATTTTCTTCTAGGATTTTTATAATTTCATGACTTAAATTTAAGTCTGTTATCCATTTTGAGAATATTCTTGTGTATGATATAAGTTGGTGATCTAGTTTCATTGTTTTGCATGTACCTGTTCAATTTCCCCAACACTATTTATTGAAGAGACTGTCTTTACATCATCATATACTCTTGCCTCCAATGTCAAATATTAATTGAGCATAACAATTAAGTTCGAGTTTTGGATTCTCTGTTCTGTTCCATTTAGCTCGATTTTTGCATTCTCTGTTCTGTTCCATTTAGCTGTATGCTTGTTCTTGTGTCAATACCAGGATGTTTTGATTACAGTGGTTTTGTAGTATAACCTGATATCTGGTATTGTGATCCCTCAAACTTTGTTCTTCTTTCTCAAGATTCTTGTGGTTATTTGGGGTCTTTTTTTGGTTTCATACAAATTTTTGGAGTGTTTGTTCTAGATCTGTGAAATATGCCATTGGTATTTTAATAGAAATTGCATTGAATCTATAGATTGCTTTGGGTAGTATGGACATTTTAATGATGTTATTTCCACCAATCCATGAGTGTGATGTATTCTTCCACCTGTTTATATCTTTTCTATCTCTGTTTTCATTGTTCTGCAGTTTTTGAGTACAGGTCTTTTACTTTCTTGGTTAAGTATATATATATATATATAGATATAATTTTGTTGTTGTTGCAATGATAAATGATCTCAGAAAGAGAAAATAAGAAGTTTTAGTTTCTCTTTCTGAGAGGTTATTATTGGTGGCTAAAAATGCCATTGATTTCTGGGTGTTAATTTTGTATCCTGCTACATTGCTGAATTCATTTATTAAATCTAGTAATTTTTTGGTGGAATTCTTAGGGTTTTCTAAGTACAATATCACATCATCTTCAAATAATGACAGTTTTACTCCCCCCTTTACAATTTGGATGCCTTTTTATTTTTCTTACCTGTTCACTATGGCTAAGACTTCCAGTAAGAGTATGAAAGCAGACATTCCTATCTTGTTCCTGTTTTTAGGGGGAATGCTTTTAGTTTCTGCCCGTTGAGTATGATGTTGGACATAGGTTTGTCATATATGTCCTTTATTATGTTGAAGTATGATCCCAGTTTGTTGGAAGTTTTTATAAAAACTGGGTGTTGGATTTTGTCGAATACTTTTTCTGTGTCTATTGATGTGATCATGTGATATTTTTATCTTTCATTTTGTTTATGTGATGTATCACACATATTGATTTCTGAATATTGTACCAGCTTTGCATCCCTGGAATAAATCCCACTTGGTCATGGTGTATTATCTTTTTAATATATTGCTGGATCCATTTTGCTAATATTTTGTTAAGGATTTTAGCATCTATATTCATCAAGGATATTGGCCTGTAATTCTCTTTTTTTGTAGTGTCTTTTTAAAAATATATATTGATTTCAGAGAGGAAGGGAGAGGGAGAGAGAGATAGAAACATCAATGATGAGAGAGAATCATTGATCAGCTGCCTCCAACGCGCCCCACACTGGGGATCAAGCCCGCAACCCAAACGTGTCCTGATCATGCCCTGACCAGGAATCGAACTGTGACTTCCTATATCATAAATGGATGATCAACCACTAAGCCACGCTGGTTGGGCTCTTTGTAGAGACTTTATCTGGTTTTGGAATTAGGCTAATGCTGGCCTTATAAAAAAAGAGCTTGGAAATGTTCCTTCTTTTTGAAATTTTTGGAATAGTTTGAGGAGGTTGGCTGTTAGTTCTTCTTTGAATGTTTGGTTCAACTTCCCTGTGATGCCATCTGGACCAGGACTTTTGTTTGATAGGAGTTTTTTTATTACTGCTTCAATTTCATCAGTGGTTATTGACCTATTTAGGATTTTTGATTCCTGCCAATTCAGTTTTGGAAGACTGTGTTTTTTCTAGGAATTTGTCCAGCTTGTTGGCATATAGTTGTTCATAGTATTTTCTTACAATCCTTTGTATTTCTATGGTGTCAGAAGTTATTTCACCTCTTTTGTTTCTTATTTTATTTATTTGTGTCCTCTTTGTTTCTTGATGAGTCTGGCTAAAGATTAATCAATTTTGTTTATCTTTTTAAAGAGCCAGCTCTTGCACTCATTGATCTTTTGTATTGTATTTTCAATCTCTGTGTCATTTATTCCCTCTCTGATCTTTATTATTTCCTTCCTTCAACTTACTCTGGGCTTTTCTTATTGCTCTCTTTCTAATTATATTAGTTTTAGTGGTAGATAATTTATTAAAAGGTTTTCTTGTTTCTTGAGGTAGCCCTGTAATGCTATGAACTTCCCTCTTAGGACTGCTTTTGCTGTATCCCACAGATTTTGGGTTGTTGTGTATTCATTTTCATTTGTTTCAAGGAAGTTTTTTTTTATTTCTTCATTGATTTCACTGGTAACTTATTCATTGTTTATTCACATGCTATTTAGCCTTCATGTGTTTCAATGTTTTTGAGTATTTTTATTGTAATTGATTTCTAGTTTCATGCCATTTTGATTCAAGAAGACGCTTGATATGATTTCAATATTCCTGAACTTGTCTCATGGTCTATATTTGAGCATGCCCCATGCACTTGAGAAGAATGTATATTCTGCAGCTTTGAGGTGGAATATTCTGTAAATGTCAATAAAATCCATATGATGTAGTGTGTCATTTCAGGTCTCTGTTTGTTGATTTTTTTTTCTGGAAGATCTATCCAGTGCTGCCAGTGAGGTGTTAAAGTTCTCTACTGTCACAGTATTGCTGTCAATCTCTTCCCTTAGAGTCCTTCAAGAGATTTTTTATGTATTTAGGTGCTCCTATATTGGATGCATATATGCTTACCAGGATTATTTCCTCTTGTTGTGTTGATTTCTTTAGCATTATGTAGTAGCCTTCTATGTCTCTTCTTATGGCCTTTGCCTTGTAGTCTATTTTAAGTATTTTTATCCTTGCTTTTTATTTTTGTTTCTATTTGCCTGGAATTTTTTTTTTTCATCCCTTCACTTTAAGTCTGTGTGAATCTTTTGTTTTGAGGTGGGTTGCTTACAGACAGCATATATATGGGTCATGTTTTCTTATCTATTCAGCTACTCTATGCCTTTTAATTGGAGCATTTAATCTATTTACATTTAAGGTTATTATGGATAGGTATTTATTTACTGCCTTTTTTTTTCTTTATACCTATGTTCCTCTCTCTCTCAAATTCTTCTTCTTAAAGCAGTCCTCTTAACATTTTCTGCAGTGCTGATTTGGTGGTAATGTACTCCTTTAGCCTTTTATTTTTTCTTTTCTGGGAAGCTCTTTATTTACCCTTCAATGTTAAATAATAGCTTTGATGGATAGAATAGTCTTGAGTTCAGGTCCTTGCTTTTCATTACTTTGAATACTTCATCCTTTTGGCCTGGAGTGTTTCTCTTGAGAAATTAGCTAACATTCTAATGGGTATTCCCTCATAGGTAACTTTCTGTCTCTCCCTTGTTGCCTTTAAGATTCTTTCTCTGTCTTTAATGTTTGCCATTTTGATTATTATGTGTTTTGGAATGGGTCTCTTTGGGTTCATCTTGATTGGAACTTTCTGGGCTTCCTGACCTTGTGTGATTTTCTCTTCACTGGGTTAGGGATGTTTCCTGTCATTATTTCTTTAAATAGGTTCTCAATTCCTTGCTCACTTTCTTCTCCTTCTTGTACCCTTATGATATGAATGTTATGTTTCATGTTGTTCCAAAGTTCACTTAAACTATTCTCCTGTTTTTTTATTCTTTTTTCTTTTTTCTTCTCTAGTTGGGTGTTTTTTTTTCCTACCTTGTCTTCCAAGTCACTGATTCTATCTTCTGCCTCATTTAATCTACTTTTTATTTCTTCCAGTGTATTCTTGATGTCAGGTATGTTATACTTCATTTCCAACTGATTCTTATTTATGGTTCTATTTCTTGTTTTATGCTGTTGTAGTTATCAGTAAGTTTATTGAAATTCTCACAAAGTTTCTTGAGCATCCTTATAATAATTACTTTGAACTCTGTATCAGATAATTCATTTTCCTCCATTTCATTTAGCTCTCTTTCTGGAGTTTCCTCCTTTTCTTTCATTCGTGGGTTGTTTCTTTGTCTTCTCATGTTTGCTGTCGCGTTGTATTTGTTCTTATGTATTAAAGCAAATTGCTATGCCTCTCAGTCTTGGTAGGGTGGCCTTATGTGGTAAGTGTTTTATGGAACCCAGTGGTGCAGACTCTTGGATCTCCTGAGCTGGGTGCTCTAGGATTGACCCTTGTGTGAGTTACTTGGGCTCTCCTGTTGGCTCTTTAATGTTGTTGTCCTATTCGTGATAGGAATCTCTTCCCAGGCTGGCTGACTATGAGGCTCACTCCCAACCATGTTGTGCGAGCAGTTGTGCAAGGCTGGCAGAACAAAACAAAACAAGAAACAAAACAAAAACATACAGCAGACCCCTAAAACAACTACAAATCAACCATAAATGAAGAGAGAATTAGGAAGGAGAAAAGAGGACAATGATAGAAGAAAATAAAGGAAAATTGGAGGAGAATAAAAGGTGAGGAAAAAGAAATATGAAAGGGCAGATAAAAGAAATAAAATAGGAATAAAGAATAGGGGAGAAAATGGTACAAAAGAAAAGAGGAAGAAACTAATTATGAAAATGAAAATAGAGGAGAAAGCAGATAAACAAAAAACAAGAAAAGGAAAAACAAAGAGAAAGCAAGAGAAAGAATAAAAAATATGGTAAGAAAAGGGAAGGGAAAATGAGATCTTTGAAAGAAAAAAGAGAGACTAAAATAATAACAAATCAATAAAGAAGAAAGATAAGGCAGATAAAGAAAAATAATAAGTGGCATTTGTCTCAGCAGAGTTTAGTGCCTCCTGGGAGCTCCCTTTGGATCCTGACCTTCTAATGACTGAGGCTGACTATTTTGTCTGCCAATTCTGGACTTCCCAAGAGGTATTTAGGTACTAGCCACTATCATAAACTGACATTCTTTGGCTCTCAGTATCCCACTTGAAACTTCAAGCGATCCACAGTTTGTGTCTGCCTCCACATGACTTGGCTAAGAGCAAGAGGGGGCAAGCTTTACTCTAAGTCGGTTTGTTAGTAGCACAGAGCCCAAGTTAGGGGTCAGCAAACTTCCCCAGGCTCCCCAGGCTCTGCCTCCACCTGCTTTTAACTGCCAGCCAGTTACCAATCTTAAACATTCAAAAGTCTGTTTCTGAAAGGGATTTAGGCAGAATTGGGAGTCTAGACCTCTGGGTCTTTTGTGCCATTCAGACTTCAGGGAAAGTGATGGGTGTGTTTCCTGACTCAGAGCTACTACTCCTCTGAGAGAGACCCAGAATATTTTCCTGCTCTCAGCTGGGCGGAGATCTTCCTATGCAGTCCAGTGGGATCTGCTGGAAACCTGGAGTTTCTATCAGCTCTCCCATGAGGGGGAAGCACCAGTCAGGTTCCCGGCATAGTTGGCCCCACCCTGATGCCGGTGACTGACGCTTCTTGAGACTGTTCAAACCCCTAGGCGAGGCCTCTGCTGCTGTCTCCTCTGCAAAGGTGGAGATGCAGGGAGTGGCAGTCAGGGCTCCGGAGGGTGTGGTGGGCTGTGTCACCAAGAGAGTTTTGTTTTTGTTTTTCCTTTTCCTGAGCTGTGGCTTCTTGGAGGGGGGGGGAGGTAGCACCTCTCAGGAAAAATAGCCATTTCAGTTTGGGAATGGGGGGAGTGCGACCAAATGCATGTCTCACAGCCACCTCTTTTCCACATCTACCCCCAATGCTTCCTAACCCAGCCTGTCCTCAGGCACCTTCAATCCACACCACCCGCCCTCCACTGAAGTCTCAGGTGAATAGCTACAAATGAAAATCCTGTGCTCTGGGCTTTAAAAACAAAACACACAAACTTTTGCTTCATGACTGGCTCCAGACTCCCTGGCAGCCAGCAGCACTACACCTTTCACAGCTGGATGTTATGTGGACTGCTGGTTTTGGTTCTGGTTCTCTGGGCTGTGGAGCCCAGCCTGGGTTCTGGGCTTCTATCTTCCGAGGGAATGGCTCCTCCCATAGCTGAGAGCTCCCTCCTCACTCTCAGCCTGCCACCCATGGAAGCTGGGTCAGCTCCTCTTGCAACTTGGCCCTTCCTACCGGTCTCCAGGGTTTTCTGTCCTTCCTGGATATGTCTCCTCCTCAGCTGGACCTCAGTTGGAAATTCCAGGTGAATGCTCTCCAACTTACTTGTATTTCTAGTCTGGCCCTGGGAAGAGGTGCAAGAAAGGTCTGCCTATTTGGCCAACATCTTCTCCCCTTCTAACCCTAAAATTTGTAGAAAGATATTTACTGCAGCACTGGGTTTAACAATAAAAAAGCCAGAAATGAAAAACCTAAATGTCCACCAACAGGGGATGATTAAATAGATTGCAATTTCTTTCTCAAATTGAATTCCATGTGACCATTAAAAAGAATGAGCTAGGTCTGTAGATACTGACATGGAAAGACCTGGGTAAAAATGGCTTCATTTCCTTATACAACAACTAGAGGCCTGATGCACGAAATTCATGCATGGGTGTGTGTGTGTGTGTGTGTGTGTGTGTGTGTGTGTGTGTACCTCAGCCTGGTCTGCACCCTCTCGCAATCTGGAACCCCTTGGGTAGGGTCCCTAGGCCTAGTCAGCAATCAGGACCTATCGGGGCTTTCCTTCCCCTGGCTGCCAGCACCTGGCCCTACCCCTGCCACTGCCACTGCTTGCCATCTGTGCAGTGCTGCCCCCACCCCCCACCACTGGTCACCTCCCTCTGCGGGCAACAGGCATGGGGTGCAATTGCTTGGCTGGCCTGGGCCTCCTTCTGTGGGGTGATTGCTGGCTGGCCCTGCACGCCTGCCACAGTGTTGCTGGCCAGTGGCCTGGGCCTCTCTCTGTGGAACAATCGCCCTGTAGAGGGAAGCCCCGCCCACCTGCCGCAGTGCTGCCAGCTGGGTAGCCTGGGCCTCCCTCTTTGGGGCGATAGCAGAGACCCCCCCCACCCCCCATCGATTGCCCCACCAGCTGGTGGCCTGGGCCTCCCTCTGCGGGGAGATCATGGGGATCTGACCAATCGCATAGCATCTGCCTTGGCTGGCCTGGCGCCAGTGCATGCCATAGCATGGTCATCCAGAAGGTCATCTGGACGGTCGTTCTGCTGTTCGGTCGTTTGGCATATTATGCTTTTATTATTATAGATGATTTCACTTCCTCATCAATCAAAAGAGCTGGTGTGTGTGCTATACGTGTGTGTGTGCACGTGCGTGCATGTGTGCGTGTGTGCGCGTGTGCATGTGTGCGTGTGTGTGCACTGTATGTGATGGTGATAGAGCAGATGGGAGCGTTTACACTTTGATTTGGGGTGGGTGGAACCACAGGTTTTCTAGGAAGAAGAAGCAGAGGGTATGGAAGGCCTGGTTGCAGTATGAGCCTGTACGAAGCCTACTCACCAATGAGGCTGAACTTACTGTGTGTTGTGTGTGCGCTGAGATCTCCCCACAGTGGACTGAGATGAACTCTGCTCCCTAACTCTCAGACTCTAAAAGGCTGGGACTGGTGCATGCTGGACTGCAGACACAGAGCAGGGACAGATAGGGACCCACAAAGGGACCATTGGGACAGGAACAACCATGGTCACAGAAACACAGCTCTCAGGGGAGGACCCTGTTTCCTGTATGGTACAAGAAGAATTTTCATGGTCAGCCTGGACAGCAGCAATTCCTGATTCCTCTTGGCGGTGATGCTGACCATGCAGCTGCTCTGTGAGGTCCATCACACTCACTGGGAGAACCCATGCCATTTGGTTTTCCTTGGAAGACTTGCCTCTGATTGTGACCAGAGACAAACCACCCCTTTTCTTTATTTTCCCTACTTAAATAAGAAGCAAGCAACTCTTTCTCTTTAAGTATCCCTTTAAGGGTTACCCAGGACTCACATGTCTAAAAGTCCTCACTAGGTGATCTCAGTGACAATAGCAACCCTGACTTTTGGATGTGATGATTAGGAAGGGAAGATTAAATCACTCAATCATTGAAAAAGTATTTAGTGAGAATCTAGTAGGTGCTGGAGAAGACACCAAAATAGAAAATACTTAGTCCTAGCTATCAAGGGGATTATAATTTGTTAGGAAAAGAAAACTGCATAATGGTATTAGAATTAATTAAAGGTAAAACTGTGTAATTCTATTCATTAAAACCATAAGTGGGAGGTGGAACAGCAAAGGAAGGAGAAAGTTTTATGAAGAACGTAGGACTTGAGTTAGGTAGTGAGAGATGCATAGGATTTGGCCAGGAGGGAGGGGACAGGCATAAGTAAAATGATCTGGAGCAAGTTGTCCCAGAGAACTGAGCCTGTGGGGAGGAGAGGTGGGTCAGCCTGAAGGGCCACAATGGGAGTGAGGTAGGCTGGGGGGAGAGTGGCCAGGATATGGAAGACCTTGAAGGTCCAGAAAATCAGGAAGCAATAAGAGCATTCAAACACTGGCTCGTGAACCCTGAGTCACAGGGAAGGCTTCTATGACTCATGTTGCTTCTCTGGCAACTCCTCTCTCCACCTGACTAAGACCTGACACAGAACAAATATCACTTCCAGAACATAGAATAAGTCAATTCTTTTGTTCCTGTTAGGCTGTTTGCCTTGAATCCTTCCATGACTATCCTCACAAAAATGCTGGTATATACAGCAGTAAAGACTTGGCTTTCCAGGGCAGAATCACTATCTGGCTTGATTTCTACTGACATTGCCCAGAGCACTCCCAGTGGCCTTCTGCACCATGAATGGACATGTTCCACTTGCTCTCCCAGGCCTCATTTCTCCCTGACCCCTCAGTATTGTTACAGGGGATGGAGGTGAGGGGTGGTTACATTGCATTATTTCACTGTATCCTTCCTAGTATTGTTTGCTAACAGTTGTCTGCTCATTTTCACTTGAGTAGAGACTATTTCATGTTCTTCTTTTGTATGTCCCAAGGAATAAACAGAGTGCCAGGCCCACAATGGGTTAAAATTAAAAAACACTTTCACTTCCCCCAAGTTCATTAGAGATAAAAAAAACTATACATATTTTTTAATATTTTATTTTTTAGAATAAACATAATTATAAATGTATAAAAGAGAAAAGCAAATTTTCCTCTCTCCCTTGCTTTTCATTCCATATAATTACCTTCAGGGCAAACATCTGTAGACTTCTTGAGTGTCCTATGAATATTTGTGAATATGTATTATAGTTTTCACGCAAATGGCAATATGCTATACTCATCATTCTGCATGTTGCTTTGTCACTTATCCATTGTATCTTGCAGTATTTCCCATATCAATACATGTAGATTTGACTCTTCCTATTTACATAGCTACTTACTATTCCATTGTGGGGACACACCTGGGATTTATTTAACCAGGCCGCCAATGATGAACATGTAAGACAAACAACATTGCCGTGATTATGCTTATAAACACACAATTTTGTACTCATACCAGCATAACTGTAGGATGATTACTGAAGAGTAGAATTATGAGTCTTGGGGTATGTATATTGGTAATTATTGCCAAATTGTCTTTGTAGAGATTGTAATAAGTTACACAGTGGCAAGCAATATATGAGACATACTTCCCATACTCTCAGAAACCTATCATGTTTTTTAATCTTGAGGCAAAAACTATTTCCTGAGCCTTCAGTCTCTGTGGAACTCTGCTCGGTGAATATGTGGAGAGCTGAACAAGGGAGCAGCCCCGGCCCCTGGGCAGCTGTCATGGACCTTGTGTATGGGACAGCCCCATGAGATTAGCAATGACATACATGTCAGTGAGGTTCTCAGAGGGCTTAGCAAGCTGGGGGGTGTTGGGTTGCTGTGGTTCTGGCTTGTTTTGAAATGGCTGTCTGTTGGTGGGAAGGGTTACCTTAGGGTTATGAAATGTGAGGAAATGGTTCCAAGGCTAAGGAGGGGGTGGTGATAGATGAGAAAGACTGGAGGAATGGTTGAATGATGTCTGTAGTCATCACGTGCTGGAGAGTGGGGAGGAGCAGGAGATGTGAGGAGAGAACAAGTTTGGGAGACAAAAGGGGGTGCTACACCATGAGGGGAATCTGTTTTTTTAAATATTCCTGGGAATTTTTATGGGAAAGTAATTTTAAGGTATTTGTGGTTAATTTGGTAAACTTTGGAATTTCCTCATCTGAGATGGTTTCACCATATCTGCTCAGTCACTTGGTGACTGGACACCTGTGTCTTGGGGACCATTGGCAGTGTTAGGGGCAACTTTTGAGAAGGGTTTGAGAGGGCCTCCTGGATTTTTGCTAAAGCAAGGCCAGGCCCTGCATCAGTGAGCTCTGTAAGATGGAGAGAAGACTGCCTATGTTACAGGAGAAAGTGGAGCCCCAGGGTCAAATTGGTTTCAGCACTTAAATTTCAACCCATTACCGATGTGATAAAACAGCGGTCACCAACCGGTGGTCCGTGGACCACTGGTGGTCCGTGAGGTCCGAAAGGTTGGTGACTGCTGGTTTAAGGAAACCTTTGGAGGTAAACTATATAAAGTTGTTTGCATTTCTAATTCTAAACTTGCTGGTTTGAACAGGAAGAGCTTACACCTTAAATATGCCTATATAAAGGAAAAGTTGCTCACAGAACCACAAATGTTTTACAAAGGGTATTTATCCTTTAAATGCATCCCCCTAGCCTGCATTTGATTTCTTTTTTATTCAGAAGTGTTTTATTTGTACAGCTATCATGCACTTACACATATTGGTCCACTTGCCAGCACTCAATGCATTCAATGACGTTACTTACTGACTTATCAGAGTGGACTCAAGAATACTTATTTTATTTGGGGGATAGTTATAATCCAGCATTATCATCATTTATATTGTTGCTCGCATTGTCCCAGCACTGACCATCCAGAGTTCCTTCAAGTTGTCCCTATGTGGCTGCCTCCATTTGATTTTTCTTTTTTAGCACTTCCTTGCTTTTTGGCAGTACAAGATGTTTAGGCTCATCTTGTCTATTCCTTTCCCCCTCCTGGAATCAATCCCTTTTCCAAGGAGCCCTGTTTCTTTCCTTGGAGAATAGTATCTGAGAGCTGGGTGTTCTCAGTGCTAGGGGGATGTTACTGTTTCTAGACCTCATCAGTAATAGAACTAGGAAATAGTTCTATTTATTTACTGTAGATATATATTTAAAACATCATGGGTTGATAGTAACACCTTGATGTCAATTGCACACCCCAAGTTCATTCTAGCTCCACCTGTAACTTCTTTCTCCAACAGCAAGAAACCTGGATCTCATTCTTTACATTTCCTTATTTGTTCAACCCTGCCATGCGTATAAGGTAATTTTAGAATTGCCAATCCTTACTGGTGGGAGGAACAACCTTATCTAGAGTCTCTGCACCGCTTGTTCCACCTTTGGCCTGACATACCCAACCACGTCACTCTTTTCCCAAGTCACTTAGGTCAGGAGAATATTTGTTTTTATAGATAATACAAATGATTCAGAAAACAGGAAAAGCAGATCCAAGATGGCTGTCAATGGGAGGGATGGCAGGCTGCAAGATAGTGTGTGAGTGAGAGAATGAAAGGAGAGTGCGTGGATGTGCGGGGAGAGTCTGTATATGTGAGTGAGGGACAGCTATATTCCAAGGGACTGTTGGGGACTGCCGGATTGGGCTCCCCTGGCCAGGCAGCCTCTACTGCTACTGAAATCTTTCCCGGAGCGGCCGGCTCTACCGCAGAGATTGTGCCATCTTGAAGGGGAGACCGGCTATGATCAGAAGCCCAGCCTTATCTTTAACTGGGGAGACCTCGGATACCTACAACCACAATGCCCAGGGACCAGCTGCCTCAGCTGTGAACCCATGAACACCGGGACTCCAGCCTCCCTGACCACGGGCCTAAATAGTCTGTCAATGGGGAGACAAAGCGGTGCTGAATACGCAGACGATCCCTGCGCCTTCTCACAGAGCCGATAGAAGGAACAGCTGAATCAAACAACACCCACGTGGAATTGGCGAATTAAACACAGCTGGTGAGGCAATTGCGGATGGAAAGGTCAGATATCACCTAGAGAAAGGTGAGGTCTGGGATCCAGGCTATAGGGAGAAACCCATGATCTAGAGTCTCAGAGGAAGACTGCGCCCCACAAAATCCGCAGCTGTTGGGGTCAGTGTAGCCCAGTGATGGCGAACCTATTACACGCGTGTCAGCACTGACACGTGTAGCCATTTCTGATGACACGCGGCCGCATGCCGAGGATGAAACATTTGCTGCTCCTGAGGATGAAACATTTGCAACTAGAGTCTTGGAGTTAGTTTTTTCCTCAAAGTGACACACTACCCGAGTTATGCTCAGTTTTTTGGTGAAGTTTGACACACCAAGCTCAAAAGGTTGCCCATCACTGGGAAGGGGGTCCACAGGGCTGCTGGCAGAAAGGGACTCTAGAAATCAACCCATAGCTGGGCTGGGCCCAGAAAGGCAGCCTGAAGTTCTACCAGTATACCGGCTGGGCAGTGCCAGGGGGAAAAGACATGTGTAGAGACACACACAGTACCAGGGGAAAAAGTCATGAGTCCACGTGCTTACTCTGGCTTTTTTTCTTTTTAAATCCTTGCTTTTGATTACTAAGCCCAGTACATAGGATCTTCCAATTAAAAACACTCACAAAGACTTTAGGGGAAAGTTTTTTGTGTGGAACCTGGGGATCAGAGTGGGGAGAGACGAACAGAAAACCAGCTCTGGGGCAGTCCTTCCCCTCAACCCAGTATTAAGTGCTGCAGGCAAAGCAATCTAAACACTGGGTAGAGGGGCCTTTTAGCCCCGAATATTAATACAGAAACACTGCCACCCAGGGGTTGAATCACAAATTGACTCTTGTATAAGTACAACTAAAGGCAGGCTGAGAAACAAAGAGATCCCACCTGCTTGAAAACAGGGTTGTGGCTTACAACACAGAGGAGCAGTGGATCGCAGGGAACTTCAATACTGTCCTGACTACCTCACAGGAAACAGACGTGCTAAACAGAACAGTAGAGGAAGTGAACGACCTTCACTACTGCACATTTTTATTTTTTATCTTTTACTTAAGAAAGTAATATTTTTCCTCACTTGATTTTACCTTTTTTATTATTATATTTTTATTTTTAATTATCACTATTACTACTATTTTACCATTTTTTAAGTTTTATTTTATTTTATTTTGGGATTAGTGTTCTACATTCTATGTTTATTTTTCCTTTAGCATTATTTTACTCTATCTCAATTTTTCCTTTATGCCAACACTCTCTTCCTCACTTTTCTTCTTTTTTTGTCCTGTTTCTCTTACCCTGTTCCTGCTTTAGTTTTTCCCTATCCTTTCTTTTTACCCTGTTAAAAATTTATCTTACTTATATATCTAATTTCCACTCCCTTGCTCCAAGTCCATACATACTTCTCTCTTCTCTTCACTATCCAATTTTCTTATCTTCCTTTTTCTTTCTCTCTGTCTTCTTTTGTTGTTGTTTGATTATTTATTAGTTTGGTTTGTTTCTTTGTTTGTTTTTCTTTTTTTTTTGCTTCTGTTTTTCCTCTCCTCACTAGTTATCTTCTTCTACTAATAGCTTAACTAATTCCAATCACTAACTCAGGCCTACCTACTCTCTATTCTCCTTTTCCAATAATTAATGAATACATAGATAGATTAAAGAAGGGAGAAAATACATATATATATATATATATATATATATATATATATATATATACACATTTATATATATATATAAATTTTCTTTTATAATAGTGGCCTGGTGCATGAAATTCGTGCACAGGGGAGTATCCCCCAGCCCGGCCTGCACCCTCTCCAATCTGGGACCCCTCGCAGGATGTCCTACTGCCGGTTTACAGGGATTGGGACTAAACCGTCAGTAGGACATCCCTCTCACAATCCGGGACCGCTGGCTCCTACCTGCTCACCTGCCTGCCTGTCTGATTGCCCCTAACCACTTCTGCCTGCTAGCCTGATCGCCCACTAACCACTCCCCTGCTGGCCTGATTGACGCCTAACTGCTTGCCTGCCAGCCTGATCGCCCCCAACTGCCCTCCCTTGCTGGCCCGATCATCCACAACTGCCCTCCCTTGCCAGCCCAATCACCCCCAACTGCCCTCCCCTGCCGCAACCTGCCTCCTCCACCAGGACCTGCCTCCTCCACGCCGCACAGAGCTGCAAGATCCCCAGGCTTCACCATGCAGAGTGGCCACCGAGCCCCGCCCCTGCTGTGCACATGGCCATCTTGTGATGGCCATCTTGTGGCAGCCATCTTGTGGTGGCCATCTTTGTGGCAGCCATCTTGTTGTGGCCATCTTGTGACATTATCACGCAAGGGCATGACGAATACCTAGGCTTTTATTAGTATAGATATATATTTTAATATATATATTTTTTCTTCTTTTGTATTTTGTTTTTTACTTTTCTTCTTATACACTCATTCTCTTTCTACCTTCTCTATACTGAATTGTGGCTATTTCTCCATTCATTCAATTCCTTGACCTTACCTTTGGAAATAAGCTCTGCCTCCTCAGATTCATCTCGGTGTTTGTTGTTTGCATTTTTTGGATTAGTTGTTTTTTGTAGTTTTCATTCATCACTGGGTGTTTGTTGTTTGCATTTTTTGGATTAGTTGTTGTTTTATTGGAGTTTTCTCCCCATATACATATATTTTCCCCCTTATTTTTTCTTCTCTTTTTTTTCTCTCTTACATTTTTTACTATTCTTAATATCATTTTTGCACTCTTTTTTTAATCCCCTAATTCTTTTTTCTCTGATGGTCACCTTTATTTGGGGGTTATTAGTATAGTGAATACATTTGTGTTTGGTGCCTGTGTGTTGTGTCTTATTGTGCTGTATTTTGTGCCTTTAAATCAACACAAGAGAGAAAGAGATACATAACCAGGCACCCAGAGGTGTGATCATGGGGCAACAAAGAAACAGCTGGCATATGAAAGAAAAGGATGCATCACTAGAAAAGGAAGTAAACAAAATGGAGCCAAACAATATGTCAGAGAAAGGATTCAGAGAAATGGTCATAAGGCTGCTGAAAAGGGTGGAAGACAAATTCAACAAAATGAAGGAAATGAAGAAGAACCAAGAAGAATGAAAAATGACATCACTCTAATAAAGAATTCAATAGAAAGCACAAACAGTAGACTAGAAGAAGCTGAGGACTGCATCAGTAAGCTAGAACACAAGTTAGGAAAAAATACCCAAGCAGAGCAGCATCATTAAAAATAAGTTAAAAAAACAGGAGGAGAGCGTAAGGGAACTGTGGGACAACATGGAACGAAATAACATCCGCATAATAGGGGTGCCAGAAGGAGAGAAAACTGAGCAAGGAATAGAAAACCTGTTTGAAGAAAAAACTCACAAAATCCAAGAAGTTCACAGAGTCCCAAACAAAATGAACCCCAGAAGACCAACACCAAGACACATTATAATTAAATTGGCAAACACCAACGACAAAGTAAGAAACTTAAAGGCTGCCAGAGAGAGACAGAAAGTTACCTACAAAGGATCCCCCATCAGACTAGCGACTGATTCTCAACAGAAACACATCAGGCCAGAGGGGAATGGAATGAAATATGCAAAGTCATGCAAAACAAGGGTCTCAATCCAAGAATACTGTACCCAGCAAGGCAATTAATCAAAATGGAAGGTGAAATCAGGAGCTTCACAGATAAAAAAGGACTAAGGGAGTTTATCACCACAAAACCAGCAATGCAAGAAATGCTAAAGGATCTGCTATAAAAAGAAGAAATACGAAGGGAAGAAGGAACACAGGCATAAAGAATAAAAATGGTGACAAACAAGTACCTATCAATAACCACTTTAAATGTAAATGGATTAAATGCCCCAATCAAAAGACATAGGGTAGCTGAGTGCATAAGAAAACATGACCCATATATCTGCTGTTTACAGGAAATCCACCTCAGAACATAGGACTCACACAAACTGATGGTGAAGGGATGGGAAAAGGTTTTTCAAGTGAATGGGAAAAAAAAGGCTTGGGTAGCAATACTTATATCTGACAAATTAGATCTCAAAGTGAAGGACATAACAAGAGATAAGGAAGGCCACTTCATAATACTAAAGGGAGAAATCCAACAAGAAGATATAACTCTGGTAATCATATATGCACACAGTACAGGAGCACCCAAATACATTAAAAAAAAAAACTTCTGGGGGATATCAAGGGAGAGATTGACAACAATACAGTCAGAGTAGGGGACTTTAATATCCCACTAACCACTGGACAAATCCTCTAAACAAAAAATCAGCAAAGAAACATCAATCCTAAATGACACACTAGATCAGAAGGAATTAATTGACATATTCAGAACATTTCACCCCAAAGCCAAAGAATATACATTCTTCTCAAGTGCACATGGGTCATTTTCAAAAATAGACCACATATTGGGACACAGGCAAAGTCTCTTCAAATTCAAGAAGATAGAAATCATATCAAGCATCTTCTCAGATCACAATGGCATAAAACTAGAAATCAACTACAATAAAAACAATAAAAAAATCAAACACCTGGAGGCTAAATAGCATGCTATGAAACAATGATTGGGTTACCAAACAGATGAAAAAAGAAATAAAAAGCATCATGGCAACAAACGACAATGAAAACACAACAATTCAAAATCTATGGGACACAGTGAAAGCAGTCTTGAGAGGGAAGTTCATAGCTCTGTAGGCTTACCAAAAAACAAGAAACAATGGTAATAAATTCTCTAACCCTACAAGTCAAAGAGTTAGAAAGAGAGCAACAAGAAAAGCCCAGCATAAGCAGAAGTAAGAAAATAATAAAGATCAGAGTGGATATAAAGGAAATAAAGACCAAAATAACAATACAAAACATTAAAAAAAAAAAACACACCAAAAGCTGGTTCTTTGAAAGGATAAACAAGATTGATGAACCTCTAGCCAGGCCCATCAAGAAGCAAAGAGAGAGGACCCAAATAAACAAAATCAGAAATGAAAGAGGTGAAGTAACAACAGATCTCACAGAAATACAAATGATTATGAAAAAATACTATGAACAACTCTATTCCAACAAAAAGGACAACCTTGATGAAATGAACATATTCTTAGAAAAATACAAGCTCCCAAAACTCAACAAGAAGAATGAAAAAACCTGAATAGGCCGATAACTACCAAAGAAATTGAAACAGCCATCAAAAATCTTCCAGCAAACAAAAGCCCTGGTCTGGCGGCTTTACAGGGGAGCTCTACAAAGTATTCAAAGAACTAAAACCTATCCTCCTCAGACTATTCCAAAAAATTCAAGAGGAAGGCACACTTCCAAGCTCTTTCTATGAAGCCAGCATTACCCTAATCCCAAAACCAGATAAAGGCCCCCCCAAAAAAAAAGAGAACTATAGGCTAATATCCTTGATGAACATAGATGTTGAAATCCTCAACAAAATTCTAGCTAATTGGATTCAGCAATACATTAGAAAGATCGTACACCATGACCAAGTAGGATTTATTCCGGGGAAGCAAGGATGGTACAATTTCACAAATCAATAAATGTGATACATCACATAAACAAACTGAGAGACAAAAATCACATAATCATATCAATTGATGCAGAAAAAGCATTTGACAAAATCCAACACTCTTTCCTGATAAAAACTCAGCAAAGTGGGAATAGATTGATCATACCTCAACAGAATAAAAGCTATATATGACAAACCTACAGCCAACATCATACTCAATGGCCAAAAACTAAACTCATTTCCCTAAGAACAGGAACAAAACAGGGATGCCCACTTTCACCACTCCTGTTTGACATAGTACTGGAAGTGCTAGCTATCACAATCAGACAAGAAGAAGAAATAAAAGGCATCCAAATTGGAAAAGAAGAAGTAAAACTGTCTTTATTCACAGATGACATGATACTATAAATAGAAAACCCTAAAGACTCCATCAAAAAACTACTAGACCTAATAAATGAATTTGGCAATGTAGCAGGTTACAAAATTAACACCCAGAAATCTATGGCCTTTTTATACACCAATAATGAACTCACAGAAAGAGAAATGAAAAAAAAATATCCCATTTACCATTGCACAAAAAAAATTAAGATACCTAGGAATAAACTTAACTAAGGAGGTAAAAGACCTGTATTCTGAAAACCACAGGACATTGAAAAAAAGAGATAGAGGAAGGCATAAACAAATGGAAGAACATACCATGTTCATGGATTAGTAGAATCAACATCATTAAAATGTCCATACTGCCCCAGCCGGGTGTAGCTCAGCGGTTGAGCATCAACACAGGAACCAAGAGGTCACTGGTTCGATTCCTGGTCAGGGCATATGCCCAGGTTGCGGGCTCTGTCCCCAGTGGGGGGCGTGCAGGAGACAGCCAATCAATGATTCTCTCTCATCATTGATGTTTCTATGTCTCTCTCCCTCTACCTTTCTCTCTGAAATCAATAAAAAGATATAAAAAAATGTCCATTCTACTCAAAGCAATCTACAGATTCAATGCAATCCCTATTAAAATACAAACTGCATATTTCAAAGATCTACAACAAACTGTACAAAAATTCATCTGGAATAAAAGACCCACAATAGTCACAGCTATCCTGAGAAAGAAGAACAAAGTTGGAGGGATCACAATACCAGATATCAAGTTATATTACCAAGCCACGATTCTCAAAACTGCCTGGTACTGGCACAAGAACAGACATATAGACCAATGGAACAGAACAGAGAACCCAGAAATCGACCCAAACCATTATGCTCAATTAAGATTTTTTAAAAAAATATATTTTATTGATTTTTTACAGAGAGGAAGAGAGAGGGATAGAGAGTCAGAAACATCAATGAGAGAGAAACATCGATCAGCTGCCTCCTGCACACCCCCCAATGGGGATGTGCCCGCAACCAAGGCACATGCCCTTGACCGGAATCGAACCTGGGACCCTTGAGTCCGCAGGCCGACGCTCCATCCACTGAGCCAAACCGGTTTCGGCATCAATTAAGATTTGACAAAGGAGGCAAGAGCATACAATGGAGTCAAAACAGTCTCTTTAATAAATGGTGCTGGGAAATTTGGTCAGATACATGCAAAAAAAAAATGAAACTAGATCACCAACTTACACCTTACACAAAAACAAACTCAAAATGGCTAAAGGACTTGAATGTAAGATGGGAAACCATAAAAATTCTACAAGACTCCATAGGCAGCAAAATTTCAGACATGTGTTGTAGCAATATCTTTACAGACACAGCTCCTAGGGCAATGGAGACTAAGAAGAAAATAAACAAATGGGACTACATCAATATAAAAAGCTTCTGGACAGCAAAAGAAACCATCAATAAAACAACAAGAAAGCCCACTGCATGGGAGAACATATTTGCCAATGATATTTCTGATAAGGGTTTAATCTCCAAAATTTACAGAGAACTCATACAACTTAACAAAAGGTAGATAAATGAGCCATTCAAAAATGGGAAAATGATCTAAATAGACACTTGTCAAAAGAGGACATACAGAAGACCCAGAGACATATGAAAACATGCTAAAAGTCACTAATAATCTGAGAGATACAAATCAAAACAACAATGAGATACCATCTCACACCTGTCAGAATGGCTATCATCAACAAATCAACAAATGACAAGTGCTGGCAAGGATGTGGAGAAAAAGGAACCCTCCTGCACTCCTGGTGGGAATGCAGACTGGTGCAGCCACTGTGGAGAACAGTATGGAGTTTCCTCAAAAAGTTAAAAATGGAACTGCCATTTGACCCAGTAATCCCACTTCAGGACTATATCCCAAGAAACCAGAAACACCAATCAGAAAGGACATATGCACCCCTATGTTCATAGCAGCACAATTTACAATAGCTAAGACTTGGAAACAGCCTAAGTGCCCATCAGTAGATGAGTGTATTAAAAAACTGTGGTACATCTGCACAATGGAATACTATGCTGCTATAAAAAAGAAGGAACTTTTACCATTTGCAACAGCATAGAAGGAACTGGAGAGCATTATGCTAAGTGAAATAAGCCAGTCAGAGAAAGATAAATATCACATGATCTCACTCATATGTGGGATATAATGATCAACATAATTTGATGAATAAAAATAGATCCAGAGACAAATGATAGAGGAGGGGCTGTTAGAGAGCAACCAAAGGACTTATATGCATGCATATTTAGCCTAACCAATGGACACAGACAATGGGGCAGTGGGGGCTTGCCCGAGGTGGGAATGGCTGGGGTGGGGGGTCAATTGGGGAAAAAGGAGACATATGTAAAACGTGAGACAATAAATAAATAAATAGAAATAAATAAAAAAGAAAACAGGAAAAGTGTGCTGGAGTCTGGTGTGGGAGAAGGGTAGTGTGAGGAAGACAGCTGCCACTGCCCATGGGGAAGCTGGTCTAACTCTGCGGCTGCGCCACATCTTGGAGCAGAGGGCTGGTGTTTGGTGCTCAGTCCCCTGTGTAGGAGGGAGAGTTGTGCGAGTGTTGTGGCATCGCAGGGAAGCTCTTCTTAGCCCATGGTGCCCTGCTTATTGCGATTCAGGGCAGCGCAGGCCTTTGCAGACCATTCTTGGGACAATCTCATGCGTGGACTCTGCTGGGCCCTCACAAGAGGCCCGGGCCCCCATGTTGCTTCACATTCTGTTCTGTGCAGACTGTTTTTGGAGAATGTTTTGCAATTTTACTTTCTTTTGTGTGGACTCTTGAATGAGTACTAGTTCCTCTTACAGCACCCAGAGGCTCCTGGCTCTCCCTGTACTTCTTTCAGAAGTGTGACCCTTGCAGTTCCCTGGGGTCAGTCTCCTTTGGGCTATAAATCAACAATGGGGGAAAAAAATGGAATAAGCCCTGCTAGGAGAGTTCTTTAAAATGGTCAGGAGGCTCTTAGGGAAGTGGGGCCTATCACATCTTGTGCTTTAGTTTTCAGAGCTACTAAATTGCTAAACCAGTTGTTAAGCTCAGTTCAAAGCATCCTGGAACTTCCCGGGCCGGTAGCTCAGTTAATTAGAGCGTCCTCCCAGGGATTCTCTCTCTCAAAATCAATAAAAAGTAAAAATAAATAAAAAAAAAATCCATAAACATCCTGGCACATGTCCATCTTGTAGTTGTACTTTGTGGTTTTTGCCTTTATAATCCCTGCCTTTTCTTGTTCTCTTTGAAGAATAGTTTGGGTTGCTGCCTGAAATCTGAGTCTTCAAGATTTGAATCTTTAAGACCCCAAAATAAACTTTTAAAATGTTTTACAGCTTCAGATCTTTATCTACACTAATAAAAGAGAAACCTGCAAATTGACCGTCACTCCACTATGCCCACCAGCCAATCGGGAGTGAGTATGCAAATTAACCCAACAAAGATGGAGGCGGCAATGGAGTTGGAGTGAGCAGGAGGCTTGGGTTGCCCCTGGAGATGGAGGAAGCCAAGCTTCCTGCCTGCCCTGGCCTCTGCTGAAGGAGGGGCTTGGAGCCTGGGTTGCTGGGGGGCGTGGCCAGCCTGAAAACAGCCCTCAGCCTCTTACCCAGGCTGGCCACACCCCCATGGGGTGAGGGTCCCCCTGGGGGGCTTGACCAGCCTGCAAACAGCCATCAGCCCCTCACCCAGGCTGACAAGGCACCCCAGTGGGGACCCCCACCCTAAAGGGGGTGTGGCCAGCCTGAAAACAGCCCTCAGCCCCTCACCCAGGCTGGCCACGCCCCCATGGGGTGAGGGTCCTTGTTGGGGGGCATGGCCAGCCTTCAAACAGCCATCAGCCCTCACCCAGGCTGGCCACACCCTCACAGCGGGGACCCTCACCCCAATGGGGGCATGGCTGGCCTGCAAACCACCACAGGCCCCTCGCCCAGGCCACCCCACGCCCCAAGGGAACCCCCATCCTAATCTGGGACACCCTTCAGGGCAAACCAGCCGGCCCCCACCTGTGCACCAGGCCTCTATTTATACTAATAAAAGGGTAATATGCTAATTAGACTGGAGACCTTCCAGGAGACCTTCTGGACGTTCTTCTGAACAAAGCCATGGTGGTGGGGCTGAGGTAGAGGCGGTTAGAGGCCAAGAGGGGAGGGCAGTTGTGGGTGATCAGGCCGGTGGGGGGGGGGACAGTTGGGGGTGAGCAGACCAGCAGGGGGGCCAGTTGGGAGTGAGCAGGCCAGTGGGGAGGGCAGTTGGGAGTGAGCAGGCTGGCACGGGGGGGCAGTTGGGGGTGAGCAGACCAGCAGGGGGGCCAGTTGGGGGTGAGCAGGCCGTCAGTGAGGGTCAGTTGGAGGTGATCAGGACAGCAGGGGGGCAATTTGGGGTGAGCAGGCCAGAAGGGGGGCAGTTGGGGGCAAGCAAGCCAGCACGGGGGGCAGTTGGGGTGATCAGGCTGGAAGGGGGGGCATTTGGGGGCTAGCAGGCTGGTGGTGGGGAACAGTTGGGGGCGAGCACGCTGGCACGGGGAGCAGTTAGGGGTGATCAGGCTAGTGGGGGGGGCGCATTTGGGGGCGAGCAGGCTGGCAGGCAGAGTGCTTAGGGGCAATCAGGCAGGCAGGCAGGTGAGCGGTTAGGAACCAGCAGTCCCGGATTGCGAGAGGGATGTCCGACTGCGGTTTAGGCCCGATCCCTGTAAACCGGCAGTAGGACATCCTTCGAGGGGTCCCAGATTGGAGAGGGTGCAGGCCGGGCTGAGGGACACCACCCCCGTGCATGAATTTCATGCACTGGGCCACTAGTTAGTTAATAAAATAGATCTAGCTGGATCTCCACTTCCTCCTTTGGAATGAAAATGAAAGTTTTCTCTTACTCCACCTGTGTCCTGGCTAACCTTCTGTAGGAATTTGTTACCTTCTTCTCCAAAATCTGGTAGGCAGTTAGGAACAGCCTCTGAGCTAGAGATAGGCTGGTAGAAAGGTCAGAACTGAATGCTTGGGAAACAGGGAGGGCGAGCTTACAGAATAGGCACAGCTTGGTTGGGAACAGGAGGCCTTCCAACAGCCTCTGAGATGAGCCTTTGCAGCCTCAGTGGCCCTAGCATTTCTTTTCAAATCCATTTTGGATAAAGCAACAGGGTAGAACCTGTTTTATCTTAATTTAAACTTAAATGTAAACATCTTTATCTTTCAGTGCATTTGGGATCACTAGGCATAGAGGAGGGGAAAAGTCAACAGGAAACGATTCATGGCAAGATTTTCAACTGTCTGTAACATATTTCCAATACCTGCTTCTCGTTAGCAATGACAAAATCCAGCCACAGACTAAATTTAGCCTCAGACTAAAATTCCTTCTGCCAAGCACCCTTTCCTCCCCTCCCCCACCTCTGCTCTATTTCTAAAAGCATGTTCAAGCACTTACCAGGAAATCTGATCCATCTGGGTTGGATTATCTACGCTTAACTCACAAAAGCTGCTTTTTTGTAAAAGCTATCCCTTTACCAAGTGTCTCAGAACAATAAAATGTTTTTCTAAGGAAAAATGTTAACTGAATTCCCAAAATTATCTGCACCCACTCTCTCCCTTACCTAAAATTTCATTCAATTTCTCCGGCTTATGAAAAATTTTAATAGGTTTCAGGTACATATTGGGGTAGGTACCTAAGGGTACAAAGATAAGGCTATCTGGTTCCTGCTCTCCAGAGGTTTATTGGTCTAATGAGGGAACCAGAAATGCATGATGATGATACTATTATTAAGTCCGTAGCATGTTCCTGGCTCATGTGACAAAAGAAGCCACCAGGTACAGAGGAATTTCAATCAGTTGAGACTGGGTGACGTGCTCAAGGTTCCACTGTGAGTCAGAAGCTGAGCCACCCTTTGAAGCCAAGCCTGCCCTCACATCCACCTACTGCTCACCATCAGTGAATCATGCAGTGCACCTGGGAGCCACCTTGGTGGCCCAAGAACTTTGCCAGACCCACCCCTGCCTGACTTTGTTTTTCCCTTTACCCCACCTTCTTCCTTCTCACACTCAGTAATCAGAGTGCCAGACACTGCCCTCCTGTGCTTCTCATACCTCTGAGGGCACCTCACAGGTCAGGTGACATCTGGTTCCGCAGGTTTTAAAATCATTAACTCCAGAGCAATCAGCTCTATCCTGCTACCAGGCAGGTTCTTTACAAATGACAGAGCAAGGACCTGGGTCTCTCCCAGCACTACAACACTCAGGGCTAAAAATATGAAGGAATGATGGGAAGTGTTTACAACAGTCCTGCCAGAAGCCCAGCAAATGTGTTTAAGGAAAAACACACTGAACCACCCGTAGTCAGCCGCTGATGACAGGGAGAGAAACTTCCCTTAAACAACAGATTTTTAGTGGATACCACATGGTGGTTTCTGCCTAAACAAGGGGAGCCACCCAGAGTCACAGATCGATTACGTCCATTGGTTGGGCATTAAGTTCTGCTGCACTGTTCCTGACGGACCCAGGGCCTGGAGGAGCTGGTCTCCAGGTTCACCTAGGTATTCCAGAGCTCTGCTCTGAGCTGGTCAGAGCAGCAATGCCCAGGATGACCTGGCATGTGCCTGGAGCTACTTAGCCGCAGGGGCCAATCTAGGTTCAGAACAGACTTCACAGAGCACTTTGCAAGTTCTGCAGCCCTCCAGAAGTGGACGTGGAGCTGCTTCAGATGATCTTTTGGGACGCAAGAGTGCAGAGAGGGACAGACAAGCAACCCGAAAGAAAATCTATGCAGTAAAAAAATGAAACATTTGTGGGTGTCCTGGGTATACACAGCCCTGTTTTCCCTTCCAGCTATGAGCATCCTGGGAAGTTTGTGATTGGTTCTCAATTTCTGCGGATCAAACCCAAATCCACCTCTGCAAGTGTATTGCCTGGCAAAAAGGCATGGTGTTCTGGACCAGATGCTGATCAAATATGTCCGCACAAAGAGACCAGACACAAAAGACCACATGTCGTATGTGTCATGTATATGAATTGTCCAAAATAGGCAAAAATAGAGACAGAAAGTAGACTAGTGGCTGCCTAAGGCTAAGAGGTGTGGGGAGGTGCAGGGATTGGGGGTTAGGCAAAGAGTGCTGGGTAACCTCTTAGGGTAATAAAAATGTTCTAAAATGGATTATAGTGGTGGTGGATGGAATATTGTGGGCATAGACTAAAAAGTGCTGAATTCTACACTTTTAAATGGCTGAGCTTTATAGTATATAAAAGATATCAATAAAAAAATAAATGTGACAGCAAAATCAAGAGAAACAAAATCGAAGCCAAGAGGCCCCATGCCTCTCTCCTCATTAGGAAAGTCCCTGGGTTTTCTGTGTTTCGGGCTCAGCCAGAAGCTACAGGCTATGTGGGAGGAAAACCTAAAACACACAATGATAGCCTACTGCTCCCTGCACTGGCCTTTGCTGCTTCGTTCCTTCAGTCATAATTTTGGGTTTTCAAGAAAGTTGCTAAATGTTTGCCTGAATTAATTCACCTCCCAAATTGCAGAGCAGTACATTCATATATGTCTCATTTGACATCCTTCCTTTTTATTGTTGACACTATTACAGATACCCCTGGTCCCCACCCCCCTTTATAATCCCCATCCAGTCCCCACTACCACTCTCCTGGCCTTCACCACTCTGTTGTTTGTGCCCATGAATTATGCATATTTGTTCTTTGGCTACTCTCTTGCCCTTCTTTTATTTAGTCCCCCTCCCCCTCTCCTCCCACCTCTGTCAGACTGTTCCATGTATCCATGCCTCTGGTTCAATTTTGTCAGTTTATTTTGTTCATTAGCTCCCATATATGAGTGCGATCATGTGATACTTAGCTTTCTATGACTGGGTTATTTTGCTGAGCATAATAGTCTCCAGGTCCTCCATGCTGTTGCAAAGAGAAGAGACCCTTCTTTTTTACAGCCACATATTATTCCATTGTGTAAATGTACCACAGCTTTTTTATCCACTCATCTACTTTGACTGTTTCCAGATCTTGGCTATTGTAAATAATGTTGCTATGAACATAAAGGTGCATATATTCTTTCTGATTGGTGTTTTCAGATTCTTAGGATATATTCCCAGAGGTGGGATCCCTGGGTCAAAAGGCAGTTCCATTTTTAATTTTTTTGAGGAAACTCCATATTGTTTTCCACAGTGGCTGCACCAGTCTGCCAGCTCACCAACAGTGCACTAGGGTTCTTTTTTGCACATCCTTGCCAGCACTTGTTTGTTGATTTATTGATGGAAGCCACTCTGGCAATATGAGGTGATAACTCACTGTAGTCTAATTTGCATCTCTCTGATGATTAGTGACCTTGAGCATTTTTCATATGTCTTCTTTATATATTTTGGAAATTAACCCTTTATCAGATATATCATTGGCAAATATGTTCTCCCATGCAGTGAATTCTTTTTTCATCTTGTTGATGGTTTCTTTTGCTGTACAGAAGCTTTTTAGTTTGATGTAGTCCTGTTTATTTTTTCCTTTGTTTCCCTAAGGTATGCATTGGTAAAAATATTGCTATGTGCCCTGGCTGGTGTTTCTCACTGGTTACAGCATTGGCCTGTGCACCGAAGTGTCACGGGTTTGATTCCCCGTCAAAAGCAGTAACCTGGGTTTCAGGTTCAATCCCTGGTCCCAATTGGGGCATGTTCGGAGATAAGCCATCAATGTTTCTCTCTGTCTCTGTCTCTGTCTCTCCCCCTCCCTACTTCCCTCCCTACCTTCCACTCTCTAAAAATTAATGGGAAAAATATCCACAGTTGAGGGATATATATATATACACACACATCTCTCTCTCTCTCTCTCTCTCTCTCTCTCTCTCTCTATATATATATATATATATATATATATATATATATATATACACACACACACACACACACACACACACACACACACACACCACACTCTGAGTGGCCAGATTATTATGATCTCTGAACACATAATAATCTGGCCACTCAGTGTATATTGCTATGTTAGATGTCTGAGATTTTATTGCCTACTAGTGGCCCAGTGCACAAAATTCGTGCACGGGGTGGGGGGCGAGTATCCCTCAGTCCGGCCTGCACCCTCTCCAGTCTGGGACCCCTTGAAGGATGTCCTACTGCCGGTTTACAGGGATCGGGCCTAAACCGGCAGTTGGACATCCCTCTCGCAATCCGGGACTGCTGGCTCCTAACTGCTCACCTGCCTGCCTGCCTGCCTGATTGTCCCTAACCACTCTGCCTGCTGGCCTGCTCACTCCCAACTGCCCCTGCCGTTGGCCTGCTCACCCCTAAATGCCCCCCCTGCCGGCTTGCTCGCCCCCAAATGCCTCCCCTGCTGGCCTGCTCACCCCAACTGCCCCCCTGCTGTCCTGATCACCCCCAACTGACCCTACTGATGGCCTGCTTGCCCCCAACTGGCCCCCCTGCTGGTCTGCTCACCCCCAACTGCCACCCCCCCACCAGCCTCATCACCCCCACCGGCCTGATCATCCACAACTGCTGTCCCATCCTGGCCTGATCACCCACAACTGCCCTCCCCTCTTGGCCTCTAACCGCCTCTACCTCAGCCCTGCCACCATGGCTTTGTCCAGAAGAACATCTGAAAGGTCTCCTGGAAGGTCTCCCAGTCTAATTAGCATATTACCCTTTTATTAGTATAAATAGAGGCCTGGTGCACGGGTGGGGGCCAGCTGGTTTGCCCTGAAGGGTGTCCCGGATCAGGGTGGGGGTTCCCTTGGGGCTTGGGGTAGCCTGGGCGAGGGGCCTGTGGTGGTTTGCAGGCCAGCCACGCCCCCATGGGGTGAGGGTCCCCGCTGGGGGGCGTGGCCAGCCTGGGTGAGGAGCTCAGGGCTGTTTTCAGGCTGGCCACACCCCCTTCAGGGTGGGGGTTCCCGCTGGGGTGCCTGGCCAGCCTGGGTGAGGGCTGATGGCTATTTTCAGGCTATCCACGCCCCCTGGCGACCCAGGCTCCCAGCCCCTCCTTCAGCGGAGGCCATGGCAGGTGGGAAGCTTGGCTTCCTCCATTGCCGGGGGCAATCCAAGCCTCCTGCTCACTCCAGCTCTGTGGCTGCTGCCATCTTTGTTGAGATACTTAATTTGCATACTCACTCCTGATTGGCTGGTGGGCATAACGGAGCGACGGTCAATTTGCAGCTTTTTCTTTTATTAGTGTAGATGATTTCTGCTAGGATTTTTATGGTTTTGAAACTTATATTTAAGTCTTTTATCCATTTTGAGTTTATTCTTGTGTATGGTGTAAATTGGTCTAGTTTCATTTTTTTGCATGTATCTGTTCAATTTTCCCAACACCACTTATTAAATAGACTGTTTTTACTCATTGTATGCTCTTGCCTCCTTTGTCAAATATTAATTTTCCATAAATACATGGGTTGATTTCTGGGCTTTCTGTTCTGTTCCATTGATCTATATGTCTATTCTTATGCCAGTACCAAGCTATTTTGATTATAATGGCTTCGTAGTATAGTTTGACATTGGTATTGTGATCCATCCAACTTTGTTTTTCTTTCAAGATTGCTGAGGCTATTTGGGATTTTTTTTTCATACCATAAATTTTTGGAATATTTGTTTGAGATCAATGTAATATGCCATTGGTATTTTTATAGGAGTTGCATTGAATCTATAGATTGCCTTGATAGTATGGACATTTTTATGATGTTAATTCTTCTAGTCCATGAGTACAGTATATGCCTCCACTTGTTTGTATAATCCTCTATTTCCTTCTTCAATGTCCTATATTTTCTGAGTACATGTCTATTACCTCCATGATTAAATTTATTCCTAGGTACATTATTTTGTTGTTGTTGTTGCAATAGTATATACTAAATGGGATTGTTTTCTAGTGTATCTTTTTGATAGTTCATTATTGGTGTATAATAATGCCGATTTCTGGGTATTAATTTTGTATCCTGATACTTTGCCAAATTCCTTTATTAGGTCTAATAGTTTTTAGCTGGAGTCATGAATGTTTTCTATGTACAATAACATGTCATATATTTACTTGGTACTTCCTCCTTTCTAATTTGGATACCTTTTATTTTTTCTTCTTGTCTGATTGCTGTGGCTAGGAATGATGAAAGGGGACACCCCTGCCTTTTTCCTGATCTTGAGGGAAATGGTTTTAGTTTTTGCCCATTGAGTATGGTGTTGGCTGTAGGTTTGTCATAAATGGCCTTTAATATGTTGAGGTATGACCCCCTCTATTCCCACTTTGCTGAGAGTTTTTGCCAAAAATGGGTGCCGAATTTTATTGGCTGCTTTTTCTGCATCTATTGATATGATCATGTGATTTTTATCTTTCATTTTGTTTATGTGATGTATCACAATTATTGATTTGCAAGTATTGTACCAGCCTTGCATCCCTGGAATAAATTCCACTTGATCATGGTGTATGATCTTTTTAATTTATTGTTGGATCTGATTTGCTAATATTTTGTTGAGTACCTTTGCAGCTATGTTCATTAGGGATATTAGCCTATAATTTTCTTTCTTTGTAGAGTCTTTGTCTGGTTTTAGAATTAGGCTATAGCTAGCCTCATAAAAAGTGTTTGGAAGACTTCCCTCCTCTTGAATTTTTTTGGAGTAGTTTGAAGAAGATAGGTGTTAGTTGTTCTTTGAATGTTTGGTAAAATTTGCCTCTGAAGTCATCCATCCAGGACTTTTGGGGAGTTTTTGACTACCACTTTAATTTCATTAGTTATTATTGGTCTCTTCAGGCTTTCTGATCCTTCCTAATATAGCTGTCCATAGTATTTTATTACTATCTTGTGTATTTCTGGAATACCAGTTGTTACTTCTATTCTTTCATTTCTGATTTTATTTATTTGGGTACTCTTTCTTTGTTTCTTGATGAGTCTGGCTAATGGTTCATCAATCTTGTTTATCTTTTCAAAGAACCAGGAATTGGTTTCACTGATCTTTGTGTGTGTGTGTGTGTGTGTGTGTGTGTGTGTGTGTGTGTGTGTTTTAGTCTCTATGCCACTTATATCTGCTCTGATCTTTATTATTTCCTTCTTCTACTTAATCTGGGCTTTGTTTGTTGTTCTTTTTCTGGTTCTTTTAATTGTAGGGTTAGATTGTATATTTGAAAATTTTTTTGTTTCTTGAGGTAAACCTGTAATGCTATGAAATTCCCCTCTCATGACCACTTTCACTGTGTCTCATAGATTTGGAATTATTGTGTCTTCATTTTCATTTGTTTCCAAGTAATTTTCTATTTCTTCCTTGATCTCATTGGTAACCCATTCAGTGTTTAATAACATGCTATTTAGCCTCTCCATGTTTGAATGTGTTTGAGGTTTTTTATTGTAGGTTTTTTATAGTTTCATGCCATTGTGATCCAAGAAGATGCTTGATATTATTTCAATCTTTTTGAATTTGTTAGTTTGTGTCCTAACATGTGGTCTATGTTTGATAATGTTGCATGTGCTTCTTTGGGATGTATTATTCTGCAAATATCAATTAAATCCATCTGATCTTGTGTGTCATTTAAGGTCACTGTTTTCTTGTTGACTTTTTTGTCTGGAAGATCTAGTCAGTGATGTCAGTGGGATGTTAAAGTCCTCTACTATGACTATATTGCTGTCAATCTTTCCTGTAAAGAGTTTTTAAAAAATATATTTAGGTGCTCCTATATTGGGTGCATATATGTTTACAAGAGTTATATTTTCTTGTTGGATTGATCCCTTTAGTATTATGTAGTGACCTTCTTTGTCTCTTTTATGGCCTTTCTTTTGAAATCTATTTTGTAAGATATGAGTATTGCTACCCTATTTTTTTCATTTCCATTTGCATGAAATATTTTTTTTACATTCCTTCACTTTCAGTCTGTTTGATTCCTTTTTTTTTTCGAGTTGCGTCTTTTGTAGACAGTATATATATGGGTCATGTTTTGTTATCCATTCAGCTATCCTATGCCTTTTGATTGGATTATTTAAACCCTTTGCATTTAAAGTGATTACTGATAAATGCAAATTTATTGCCATTTTATTCTTTATAACTAGGTTCCTCTCTCTCTCTCTCTCTCTCTCTCTCTCTCTCTCTCTCTCTCTCTCAATTTCTTCTTCTTCTTAAAGCAGTCCCTTTAACACTTGTGCAATGCTGATTTGGTGTAATGTACTTCAGCATTCTTATTTTTTTTGGTCTGGGAAGCACTTTATTTCACCTTCAATTTTAAATGATAGCCTTGCTGGATAGAATAGTCTTGGATACAGGTCCTTGCTTTTCATTACTTTGAATACTTCATGCCAATCCCTTTTGGCCTGAAGTGTTTCTGTTGAGAAATCAGTGGACAGCCTTGTAGGTAACTTTCTGTCTCTCACTTGCTGCCCTTAAGATTCTTTCTTTGTCTTTAATGTTTGCCATTTTAATTATGATGTGTCTTGGTGGGGGCTCTTTAGGTTCATCTTGATTGGGGCTCTCTGTGCTTCATGAACTTGTGTGACTTTTCTCTTCATCAGGTTAGGGAATTTTTCTGTCATTATTTCTTCAACCAGATTCTCTATCCCTTGCTCATTTTCTTCTCCTTCTGGAACCCCCATGATGGAGATGTTGTCACATTTCATGTTTTCCCAAAGTTTACTTAAACTATCCACATTCTTTTAAATTAGTTTTCCTTTTTGCTGTTCTAATTTGGTAATTGTTTCTACGTTGTCTTCCAAATCACGGATTTGATTTTCTACTTTATCCAACCTACTTTTAATTCCTTCCAGTGTATTCTTGATGTCAGATATCATATTGTTCTTTCTGACTGTTTTTTTTTTTTAATTCATGGTTTCTATTTCCTTGTTCATGCTGTTGTAGTTCCCATTAAGTTCCTTATAATTCTCATTAAGTTCCTTGAGTATCCTTATAACTGTTACTTTCAACTCTATATCTGATCAATTACTTGCCTCCATTTCATTTAACTCTTTTTCTGGATTCCCCTTGTTCTTTCATTTGGGGCCTGTTTTTATATTTCTACATTTTGGCTGTCTCTTTGTGTTTGTTTCAGTGTATAAGATAGGTCTGCTATGACTCCCAGTCTTTGTGGGGTGGTCTTATTAGTAGGTGTCCTGTGGGGCCCACTGATGCAGTCTCTTTGATCTCCAGAAATGTATGATATAGGAATGTCCTTTGTGTGGATTATGTGGGTCCTGTGTTGTAATTGGATCTTCATCACTACTGGCCAGTTCATGTGTGGGATCCACCCTCATGGTAGCTCACTGTGAGGCTCACCTCCAACCACATCATACAAGTTGCTGTACAGGTGCAACAGTCTCAAAGTGGCTTCTGCCGTCTGTGGTCAAAAGTTTCCTCTTCAGATAGTCTACAGTTAGTATTTCAGGTTAATTGTTCCCCAATTTAGCTGTAACTTCCAGTTTGGTGTGGGAGGTGTTGTAAACAAGATCCATGGTTACTCTCACAGTCTTGAATCTCTCTCTCATTTGGCAACCTTTAACTACTGTTATTCATTCAACACATTTATTGAGGGCCAAATATGAGCTAGGCACTGTTCTTAGCAGTTATAATACATCACATGTTTGCATGACGGCACTCCCATTTTGGTCAAAAAAGACAGAAATAAAAGCAATAAACATTAAAAGAATATAAGTAAACCATGTGGCATATTATAAGGTAATAGTGCTAAGAAAAAAAAGAGCAGGGTAAGGGGGTTGCTAGTACAAGTTGGGGATGGATAATACTGCAAGTTTAAAAAAGAGTTAGGGAGTGGAAGATGGCGGCTGGCAGGATGGAACGGAGAGAGAGGAAGTGAGTGAGGGTATGAAAGGAGAGTGTGTGGATGTGCATGTGGGGGGAGTGTGAGTGAGTGAGGGAAAGTTAAATCTCGCAGGAGCAGCAGGGGCTGGCAGAAAGCCTCTCCTTGACAAGGAGAGACTACCACCACTGCGAGCATGCCCTGGACGGTGGGACCCCAGCACAGATGGAGCCCACGCCATCTTGAGCAGAGAACGGCCTTATGTAGAAACTCATCAACACCACCAAGACAGGCCTTGGAACTGCCCCGCAACCCAGCACCCACTCCAGCCAATATCCTGCTACCCCAGCTGCAGACTTGCAGAACCTGGGACCTCTACCTCCAAAGACACACCTTTCCGCAGCTGTAAGTGTAACTCCCCATCCCCAACAGCAGAACCCTGGGTATCCGTGCACGCGCATGAACATGCACTCGTGCGGTCTCATCCCCAGGACACTTCACTCCGGGTTTTCACCAAAGGGTGTGATTTTGCACAGATGGGGGCCCGCAGCCCCGCAGTGGAAATTCCTTCTTCCTTCTTCCTTCTTCCTGGAGGGCTGCCGACATTAACCCCAGCTGCACACACACTCATGTGTTCTCAGCCCCAGGTCACTTTGCTCAGCGTTTGCACCCAAGGGTGTGATTCTGCGCAGACGGGGCGTGTGGCCCCTTAGTGGAAATTCTGAATTCCCTCTTCCTAGAGGGTTGCTCACATTAACCCCACCTACTCAACCGCTTGCCGGGACCTCTTGGAGTGCATCAAAGTTCTGCGCCCAGAGAGCGCACCTCCACAGATACTAACACACTGAGCCCAACTAACCACAGGGCGCTAGAGAAAGCCACTGTGAGCTCTCCTTGGGTGTGATCTTGAACAAGCAGGGGGCGCACGCCCCTCCAGCAGTAGAAGCTTTGAATTCACTTAGCCTGGATACCAGCCCACTGGCACCTTCAGAGCCCTTCAGTGTGCCTCACTGGCAAACGTACTGAGGGTGCTCCTGTAAAAAGCTGCTGGGAGTAAGTGCCTATCCACCACAGGTGCAACAGAAAAAGCTGGGTCTGCCCACCCCACGACTGCGGAACTCTGGGCACCACAGCCACGCCTTTCCAAAGACCAGGTCCCCTGAGCCCCAACACCCCAACAGACAGTACCTGGGGGCCACTGTGAGTCCCTGCGTGATTACAATTAAGGTGCAAGACAGCAAAAATTGGGACACTCCCACCCACAGTTGCTGACTTCTGGACACCGCAGTTGTGCCTCTCAAGCTTGCAGGCCTACATCAAGAGAAGCCAAATAGCTCGAGTAGGAGCTACACTAGATTAACAAACCCAGGAAAACTGAGATTAATCTAGTAGCACCATCCCCAAAAGAACCTGGGCAGCAAAGCAACTGGATCTACAATTAAAACATTACAGGAAAACATGGGCAGACAAAAAAGCAATCCCCAAAGGAAATAAAAAGAGGAATCACCAGAAAGGGAGTTAAATGAATTCGAGGCTAGCAGCTTATCAGAGGTAGAATTCAGAGTAATGGTTATAAGGATGTTTAAATGGCTGGATGACAAATGCTCACAACTCAATGACAAATATACACAACTCAATGAGAACTACAAGGAGCTAAATGAGAATGTCACCAACATGAAAAGAAACCAAGAGGAGATGAAGAACGGCATAACTGCAATAAAAAACACAATGGAAGGCTTAAAAAGTAGACTAGAAGAGGCTGAGAACCACATCAGCGAAGTAGAAGACAAGGTAGAAAAAAACACACAAACACAGCAGCAACTGGAAAGAAGACTTAAAAAGCAAGTGGAGAGCCAAAGGGAGCTTTGGGACAACACAAAATGAAATAACATTCGCTTAATAGGTATACCAGAAGGAGAGGAAGAGAAGCAAGGAATAGAAAACCTGTTTGAAGAAACAATGACAGAAAACTTCCCTGATATTGGCAAGAAAAAAACTATCCAAGTCCAAGAAGTACACAGAGTCCCAAACAAGCTGAACCCCAAAAGACCAACACCAAGACACATCATAATTAAATTGACGAACACCAACGACAAAGCAAGAATCTTAAAGGCTGCAAGAGAGAGACAGAAAGTTACATACAAGGGATCTCCTATTAGAATAGCAACTGATTTCTCAACAGAAACACACCAGGCCAGAAGGGAATGGAATGAAATATACAAAGTGATGCAAAACAAGGGACTGAATCCAAGAATACTATACCCAGCAAGGCTATCATTCAAAATTGAAGGTGGAATCAGAAGCTTCACAGACAAAAAAGGGCTAAGGGAGTTTATCACTACCAAGCCAGCAATGCAAGAAATGCTAAAGAGACTGCTGTAAAAAGAAGAAAGAGAAAGGCAAGAAGAAAAACAAACACTAAGGAAAAATATGACAACAAACAGGTACTTATCAATAATAACATTAAATGTAAATGGATTAAATGCACCAATCAAAAGACATAGGGTAGCTGAATGGATAAGAAAACATGACCCATATATTTGCTGTCTACAAGAGACCCACCTTAGAACAAAGGATTCACACAGACTGAGAGTGAAGGGATGGAAAAACATTTTTCAGGCAAATGAAAATGAGAAAAAAGCTGGGGTTGCGATACTTATATCAGATAAAATAGACCTCAAAGTAAAGGCCATAATAAGAGATAAGGAAGGCCACTACATAATACTAAAGTGAGCAATTCAACAAGAAGATATAACTGTGATAAACATATATGCACCCAATGCAGGAGCTCCCAAATGCATAAAAAAATCTCCTGGAAGATATCAAGGGAGAGATTGACAACAATACAATCATAGTAGGGGATTTTAATTCACCACTGACATCAATGGATAAATCTTCTGGACAAAAAATAAGCAAAGAAACAGCAATTCTAAATGACACACTAGATCAGATGGACCTAATTGACATCTTCAGAGTATTTCACCCCAAAGCCAAGGAATATACATTCTTCTCAGGTGCACATGGGATATTCTCAAAAATAGACCACATATTGGGTAACAAGCAAAGTATCCCAAAATTCAAAAAGATTGAAATCATATCAAGCATTTTCTCAGATCACAATGGCATAATATTAGAAATAAACTAAAATAAAAACATTCCAAAAAATTCAAACACTTGGAAGCTGAATAGCATGCTACTAAACAATGATTGGGTTATCAATGAGATCAAAGAAGAAATTAAAAACATCCTGGAGACCAATGACAATAAAAACACAACATTGCAAATCCTATGGGACACAATGAAAGCAGTCCTGAGAGGGAAGTGTATAGCTCTACAGGCCTACGTCAAAAAACAAGAAAAAATGGTAATAAATCATCTAACTCAACAACTCAAAAAATTAGAAAGGGAGCAACAAGAAAAACCCACAGTGAGCAGAAGGAAGGAAATAATAAAGATCAGAGCAGAAATGAATGACATAGAGACCAAAAAAAAAAAAAAAATACAAAAGATCAACAAAACCAAGAGCTGGTTCTTTGAAAGGATAAACAAGATTGATGAACCTCTAGCCAGACTCACCAAGAAGCAAAGAGAGAGGACCCAAGTAAACAAAATCAGAAATGAAAGAGGTGAAATAACAACAGACCCCACAGAAATACAAAGGATTGTTAAAAAATACTATGAACAACTCTATTCTAACAAACTAGACAACCTGGAGGAAATGGACACATTCCTAGAAAAACACACCCTTCAAAAACTTACTCAGGAAGAGTCTAAAAATCTCAATAGGCTGATAACCATGGAAGAAATTGAAGCAGTCATCAAAAAGCTTCCAGCAAAGAAAAGCCCGGGGCCAGACAGATTCACAGGGGAGGTTTACAAAACATTCAAGGAAGAACTAAAATCTATCCTCCTCAGACTGTTCCAGAAAATTCAAGAAGGAACACTTCCAATCTCCTTCTATGAAGCCAGCATCACCCTAATACCAAAACTAGATAAAGATAACACAATGAAAGCGAATTACAGGCCAATATCCCTCATGAACATAGATGCCAAAATCCTCAACAAAATTCTAGCAAATCAAATACAGCAGTACATCAGAAAGATCATACACCACGACCAAGTAGGATTTATCCCGGGGATGCAAGGATGGTACAATATTCGCAAATCAATAAACGTGATACATCACATAAACAAATTGAGAGATAAAAACCATATAGTCTTATCAATTGATGCAGAAAAAGCATTTGACAAAATCCAACACCCTTTCTTGATAAAAACTCTCAGCAAGGTGAAAATAGAAGGATCATATCTCAACATAATAAAAGCCATATATGACAAACCCACAGCCAACATCATACTCAATGGGCAAAAACTAAAACCATTTCCTCTAAGAACAGAAACAAGACAGGGATGTCCACTTTCACCTCTCCTGTTCAACATAGCGCTGGAAGTACTAGCCATAGTGATCAGACAAGAAGAAGAAATAAAAGGCATCCAAATTGGAAAAGAAGAAGTAAAACTGTCCTTATTCACAGATGACATGATACTGTACATAGAAAACCCTAAACACTCCGTCAAAAAATTTAGACTTAATAAATGAATTCGGCAATGTAACAGGATACAAAATCAATGCCAAGAAATCTATGGCATTTCTATACACCAATAGTGAAGTTACAGAAAGAGAGACTAAAAAATCAATCCCATTTACCATCGTACCAAAAAAATTAAGATACCTAGGAATAAACTTAACTAAGGAGGTAAAAGACCTGTACGTGGAAAACTACATGACACTGAAAAAAGAGATAGAGGAAGATGTAAACAGATGGAAGAACATATCATGTTCATGGATTGGGAGAATCAACATCATTAAAATGTCCATACTACCCAAAGCAATCTATAGATTCAATGCACTCCCCATTAAAATACCAACGGCATATTTCACAGACCTAGAAAGAACACTCCAAAAATTCATCTGGAATAAAAAAGACCCCGAATAGCCACAGCAATCCTGAGAAAGAAGAATAAAGTAGGAGGGATCTCAATACCAGATATCAAGCTGCATTACAAAGCCACTGTTCTCAAAACAGCCAGGTACTGGCACAAGAACAGACATATAGACCAATGGAATAGAATTGAGAATCCAGATATTGACCCAAACCGCTATGCACAATTAATATTTGACAAAGGAGGCACGAACATACAATGGAGTCAAGACAGTCTCTTCAACAAATGGTGTTGGTAAAATTGGACAGATACATGCAAAAAAATGAAACTAGACCACCAACTTACACCATACACAAAAATAAACTCAAAATTGATACAGGACTTAAACATAAGACAGGAAACCATAAAAATACTAGTGGAATCCACAGGCAGCAAAATCTCAGACATATGCCTTAAAGAACTTCTTCACTGAAACTTCTCCTAGGGCAATGGAAGCTAAAGAGAAAATAAACAAATGGGACTACTTCAAAATAAAAAGCTCTTTCACAGCAAAGGAAACCATCAATAAAACAACAAGAAAGCCCAATGCATGGGAGAACATATTTGCCAACAATATCAACGATAAGGGTTTAATCTCCAACATTTACAGAGAAGTCACACAACTTAACAAAAAGAAGACAAACAACCCAATCAAAAAATGGACAACTGATCTAAATAGACACTTTTCGAAAGAAGACAGAAGGAAGGCCAAGAGGCATATGAAAACCTGCTCAAAGTCACTAATCATCAGAGAGATGCAAATCAAAACAACAATGCAGTACAATCTTACACCGGTCAGAATGGCTATCATCAACAAATCAGCAAATGACAAGTGTTGGCGAGAATGTGGAGAAAAATGAACTATCTTACATTGCTGGTGGGAATGCAGACTTGTGCAGCCACTGTGGAGAACAGTATGGAGTTGCCTTAAAAAACTAAAAATGGAACTCCCATTTGACCCAGTGATCCCTCTTCTAGGACTATATCCCAAGAAAATAGAAACACCAATCAGAAAGGATATATGCACTCCTATGTTCATAGCAGCACAATTCACCATAGCTAAGATTTGGAAACAGTCTAAATGCCCATTAGCAGATGAGTGGATTAAAAAACTGTGGTACATCTACACAATGGAATACTATGTTGCGGTAAAAAAGAAGGAGTTCCTACCATTTGCAACAACATGGATAGAGATGGAGAGCATTATGCTAAGTGAAATAAGCCAGGCAGAGAAAGATAAACACCACATGATCTCACTCATTTGTGGAATATAATGAATGGCATAGACTGATAAACAAGAACAGACCCAGAGACTGAGTAACATCAATCAGAACCTCAAACCTCAGGGAAGGAGAGGGTTGGTGGGAGTAAGGGGGAGAGATCAACCAAGGGACTTGTGTGCATACATATGAGCCTAATCAATGGACACAGATAACAGGGGGGTGGGGTATTGGTGGGGGGGTAGAGGGTAATGGGGGGATAAGGACACATATGTAAAATAATAATAATAATAATAATAATAATAATAATAATAATAATAATATAAAATAAAAAATAAAATAAAAAGAAAGTGTGAGATAACCAGAACCACGAGAACACCTGAGAACGTCTTTCCTGCCATGCTAGCAGTCATCAGCAAGATGGTAAGATTAACTGGGGCTAATGGGGAAGTATTTTGGACTTATGTTCCTAACCCTTCATGGGTGGGAACACTTACGCGGGTTGATCCTCCCACCTAATGTAGTCACTGATGATACCAAACATCTTGGTCATTCAGGAGGACAATGAGTGGGGCAAGGAAGTATAATTACACAGAGGTCACCACCCAACTTCCCTTCAGTATAACACAAAATCAAACCACTGCTCCTTTGTGTATAAAATTAAAGAGAGGTTTCTGGCTTGCATGGACACCAAAGGAAGAGACTATCACTACTTGCTCCTGGGAGAGGTGCAGAAAATGTAACTAAGACCTTGTCTATACAAAAAAAAAATTGACAGCCAGTTGGAAATGGAATTGTCATGGCCTAGAGCAAAGAATATCCTTACATGATATTATTCTACAATGTCATTATAATTTCCCCAAGATTTGCATTACCCCCATGATGTATAATAGCACCTCGCACCCTTGGGAATCAATAAAAAAACATCTCTTTGGTGCTCGGAGATAAAGGTAACACATCTCTTGATATTTTAGAATTACAACAGCATAATGTACAATTATGCCAAACAAACTTACAAACCAATTCTTTGAATGTCTGGCAGCAATTTAAAAAGGACATGAAAGGATTTAATCTCTTCCACTGTGTAGAGAGCCCCCTGGGAAGGCACCTGAACAGGCTACATTGGCCCCTCTGGCCCTTTTGGCCAAGAGGGACCCTCTTCTCATGGTCCAGTTGCCCACAGCTGTTGCCTGAGTTTTCAGTTCATACTGAGGTTAAAGCATCATGGTGGCTGGTACCATGGATATGTCTCTCACCCAGTGGGGTGAGCTGGGCCATCCCTGGAGAAGAAACCTGGGTTCCCCAAGATATGTGATCAGTGCCGGGGCCTCACCAGCAGGCAAGAGGATCCCAAGGCAGGTGCTGGGCGTGGAGGCCACGGGGGCATAGGCTACCAGAACTGAACCTCACATCACCCTGCTTGGCCCCAGAGGATGGCTGGTTAGCCAGAGATGGGTAAGATTCCTCAGGGAAGGAACAACGTAAGACAGGCACAGTCGCAGAGGGGCCATCAGGAGAAAACTTGGGGGTCAACAGAGGAGGGGTACAGACCCTTACCCCCCCCCAACTTTACAGGGGCCTGAACCTTCACCCCTTCTGAGGGAGGTCTCCTGCCCCCATGACTGCTTCGCTTCCCATGCACAGCTCAAATCGGGACCCAGGTAACAGACAGAGACTTGGCCAACAGCAGCTGTCCTCTCACTGCAACAAGACTTGTTGGAGATGCCTTGTATCCACGGTGAGGGGAAGCAGGTTTTTGATATCCAAATCTAGCCTAGTACCAGGAATGCTCAGGGCCTACTCAAGAAGGCAAATAATCCTTTCCACTAATATACACAGGGTAAAATAAGATTGTTGGTAGAGTGTTGAGTTTGACAGTAGAATAGTAGTCAAGTTTTCAGAGTAATTTAAATTGGCTAATTGAAATAAGTGAATATTCTAGAAAAATTTATTGTAATGTACAAAAAGCTGTTCCTAAAGTATTAACAAAAATCTTTATTGGCAGTTCATCTCATGGTAAAATTGCGTAACATGTAATGAACCTAAAGCAGTCATATTTTAGCGCAAAAAATTAAAATGTAAAAGCTATCAAGACTATATTATAAATTTCCAAAAGCCTCCTAATATTTAAATAAAAAAGGGGGGGTGATAGTAGAAGAATATCATGTAAGGAAAAATATCCTGTAAGTAATTTACATCTAGAAAATTTGTACTTTAGAAAATTAACTTTCATTTGTAATGCTAACAGCAAGACACCCATGAAAAACACACATGGTGTCAAAACAAGCCAGAGGAAAATCATTTGGGCAAAAATTGAAAAAGGATCCCAAGTCAAAGTTATAGAAAATATTCCTTTATTAACTTTTGGTCGAGAATATATTTGTATATTTTCAGAAAACAACTCCAGGACCATGTGGATTCCTGCAACAGAGAGGAATTGACAGAACTGCTCCAGCCATGAAGACAGAAGAGAAACAGTCCAGAGATGGAATACGCTGACAACGCCTTGCCATACTAGCAGACAGCAGCTGTGCGTAGCTGAAGGATGCCCAGGACCAAACCAGAGACGGTCGGACCTGCATCACCACCATTTGTTCACCATCCAGAACTGAAATATCAATGCTGACATCTACACATAAGGAACTGTTTGACATTGAAATAAGGACTCAAAAGAAATGTTGGCCCAGAAAGAAACTCACTACAGACTGATTCATTTGCCTCTCAGCATAACCATTATGGCTGGTCTCATTTTCAGTTCTTACAAGTGTATTTTTGTATCACATGATCTCACGCATCTAGGGGAAATAATGAGCAACATAAACGGATGAACAAAAACAGACCCGGAGACAGGGAAGCATCAATCAGACTCTCAAACCTCAGAGGGAAGGTAGGGGAGAGTGGTGGAAAGGGGGAGAGATCAACCAAAGGACTTGTATGGATGCATATAAGCCTAACTAGTAGTCACGGACAACAGGGGGGTGGGGGGATACGTGGGGAGGGGTTTGGGGTGGGAATGGGGAGATGAGGACAATTATGTGATACCATAATCAATTTAAAAAAAAAAGAGTTAGCAGAGCAGATCCCATTGAGAAGGTGCCATTTGAGCAAAGACCATGAAGGAGGTACAGAAGTGAACCCAGCAGGTAGTTGAGGGGAAGAGCTGTCCTGGCCAAGAAATATGCCATGTGGCTGAGATGGAGTCAGTGAGGGGATGGTGGGAAAGGAGGCCAACAAAGGCCAGGAGGAAGGCAGCAATACATGTTAGATGTACTAGTTTCATCTTTCTTAGTCTGTATTTTTGATGCTTTGACATCGTGGGACATTGCTGACCTTGGAGGGACTGCTCCTCCCAGAATCAGCTAATTCCTAGCGAATAAATATGCAAACCAACCAATCCAGAGCCCATGCCCCCAAATGCCTTCTCTATTGGACTCTCACACACTATGATTCCCCAGCCTAATCACCTCAGGACCAGCTGCCAGGAAACCAGGGACAGTCCCTACGCTCCATAGATGGCAGAAATCATTCAAACCAGCAAATCCAAAACCCGCTTCCCAACTTTACCTGTACTTTCCTGAAGAAACCACAATAAAGGCTTGTACCAATGTTTTCCATTCTCCCTCTGCCTCCTGACTAGCCTTAGTGTTTTCCACAGGACCCTGTGCCTATTTTAGGGATCTGCATGTATAAAATATTCTTCCTTCCTGACAGTCATTTCCATGTTTGCGTATCTTACCACACCTGATTAAAACAAATCTTGGTACCCTTAAAAGATGAGGCCTTTGGTTTCTTCCCTGAGAGAGATATAGAACCTCTGGGTGGTTTACAGTAGAGGATGGATATAATCCAAGTTGTTTCTAAAGGGTCATTTGGGAAGATAAATTATGGGACAGAGATGGAGTCAGGAGACCAGAAGGAGGTTGCTGCATCATCCTCGGAAGAGACAGTGGTGCTGGGACCAGTGTAGTGGCTGTGGAGATGGTTAGAAATATATTCCATTCATGATATATCATGAATGCAGAGCCTGCCCAGATGTATGTGGAAGGAAAGAATAGTCCAAGATGACTACAAATTTTGCTATGAGCAAAGGACAAACAGCATTGGCATTGACTGAGGTAGAGAAGGCTATGGATGAAGCAGGTTTTGAGAGGAGGGCTTGATTAGGAATTTAATTTGGGGGATGTTTCCTTGGAGATGTCTACTTGCTTTCCAAGCAGAGGTGTCAGGTAAGCTGTTGGATACACCAGTTTGAAGTGTGGAGGAAAAACTGAGCTGGAAATAACTTGGGAGTGGCCACCAGATAAGTGGTATTTAAAGCCATGAGGCCAGAGGAGACTTCCCAGAGAGAAAGAGAAGTAGACCAAGAAAATCCAGGCATCCAACATTAAATGTTCAGGGAGAAGATGAGGCCAGCCCAGGAAGACAGATATACTGTGGTAAGGAAGAATTCTGGAAAGTATGTTGTCCTCCAAGCCACAAGAAGAAGGAATATCAGGAAGAGGGTATGAGCACTTGTGTCAGATGCTGCTAAAAGGTGATCACTATGGTCTCACTGACCAGGAGATTTGACAAGGTCTCAATGGAGATCTTAATAATAGCTCTTGTTTTGGCCAGATCATGGGAGGAGAAGAATCGAAGGAAATGAGAGCACCAAATGCGAGAAGACATCTTCCTGTGTACTGAAACTTTATAGCAAGTGTGGCTTTGGAGAGACTCTGAGCCAGGAGAGACAGGCGAATCATACTGGATCCAGGTGATGTAAGCAGAGACAAGTCCTGGGTGATAAAAGCTGGGCCCCTTATGTCTCAGTCCTATTCTTCAGGGAAGATAAGGCATTTGAACTGTGCTTTGAAGATTTCAAGAAGCAGTGACATTGTTTCATGCCTAACATTCTCTGCATCATGGATGAAGTTTTGACTTCATGTAATTTTAAAATAGAAAGGTTAATTTTAAAAGTAAACCATTTAGTAGTTCTTGTTTGGCCAGATCATGGGAGGAGAAGAATCGAAGGAAATGAGAGCACCAAATGCGAGAAGACATCTTCCTGTGTACTGAAACTTTATAGCAAGTGTGGCTTTGGAGAGACTCTGAGCCAGGAGAGACAGGCGAATCATACTGGATCCAGGTGATGTAAGCAGAGACAAGTCCTGGGTGATAAAAGCTGGGCCCCTTATGTCTCAGTCCTATTCTTCAGGGAAGATAAGGCATTTGAACTGTGCTTTGAAGATTTCAAGAAGCAGTGACATTGTTTCATGCCTAACATTCTCTGCATCATGGATGAAGTTTTGACTTCATGTAATTTTAAAATAGAAAGGTTAATTTTAAAAGTAAACCATTTAGTAGTTCTTGTTTAAAAAAATAAAATATTATCAGGTTGTCTTATTATTTTTGTTTTGTACCTGTGGATCAATGGGTGTTGACAGAAAATGGGCCTCATCCCATATATACCAATCAAATCTGTGTCAATAATTGGTGTATAGAAAACTTGAAAGGAAACAGCCAAACCCTTCTTTGCTTGGAAACTCTTTGATGGCTCCCCATTGCCAGCAGTCAGGGTCCCTCCAATGTGTGTGAAGTCTTCCAGATGTGGCCTCCTTTCTTCCTTTCATACACACCATGTGTCAATGACCTGAATTTTTAGTCCTCTGTATATGAACCCACATTTTCTTAGCTCCCTACTCTGCCTTGAATGTTCTCACTTCCTCACCCTCTAGTCAGTCCTCTTCCTCCCATCCTTCAGGACTCAAACCAAGCATCACTTCCTCCAGGAGATGTTCCCTGGCTCTCCCCCCCAGCCCTAGCTGGGAGAAGGCACTACTCACCTGGCCTCACATGGGTCCTCCCCTTTGAGCTCCATCCCAGCCTTTAGCACTCAACAATGGATACGTCAGATTTTTCCCCCCTGTTTAAGCACATCCTGGCCTACTCCTGGAAGCTGGAGGGTGGGGGTGGAGGTAGACCCTTACCTTCTGCTAGTGGCTAGTGAGGCTTCCTGTGTAGACACTGAAAAGGTTAGACAGGCCATTGGCAGGAGGCTGCCCAAGATAATGGAAATCAGTTGCTTGCTCTGCACAGACTTTACCAGCCAGATTCACAAACTGCTGTGGAAGTTGATGAGGGCTGTTGCTATAGCTCTTGGTTTTCAGAATAGGCAAAGGCATATTCTCCTTTTCATGCTCACCTTTTCAGAGTAAAATGAATGGGATGTAGTGGGATTGAGGAGTGATGGATAGAGGCCAGAGAGGAAATATTCTGACAGGGTTTTATGTAGGAAATTCCTCCCTGACTTGTGATTGTTCTAGTTAGGAAATGGAATAATTATTTACAGTCAGAAAATCCCAAGAGGGAGCCTGAGAGCAAGCTTCCAGAACACAGAAACAGAAATTGTAGGCAGCCTCTGTTCTCGGGATACTTGCCCATCGCTGGTGAGTGGTGAGGCGCAGGAACAGAGGCAAAAGACACACAGGGAGGTCCACACTACAAGAGATAGCATGAGTGCAACATCCACTTGCTTGAAGTAGCCCAATTCAACGGGAAGAAAAAGCCTTCTTTTTCTGTAACTTCTGTCTCTGTTCTTCCCTTTATCTGTCCTTCACCCATCTTTATCTCTCTCTCTTCCTTCTCTTTATTGTGTTTCCCCCTCCTTTTTAATCTACATTTCTAGTATACTCACTGCATTTTCTCAGTGGGGTCTGATCATAATTCAAAACCCAAAACTGTTACTTTCCTTCAAAGTGTTTTTCAGGTTTAAACCTGTAACACCTCAGGCAGAAATCAAGTAATTATCAGGCTATTTCCAAGAAGCAGAAAGAAATACTGATTCTAATGGTCAACCGAATATTTTGGGAAGCCTGTTATTCAGCACTGAGGTTTCAAGTAAGGAGTTATAACTGGATTCAGGAATGAAAGTGAGGAAGTGATGATTGCAGGATGAGGAAAAAGGGCCCCTCTTTTCTTGAGTGACACAGTGAGGGCTAATTGCCAATACTGACCCTGAAATATTTCTGACGAAGCACTGTGTTGAATATACTGAGGTAGTACCTTTTTTCAAATTGCTAAGATTCCTTCAATAGCTTCATGAAGAAAAGAATGGGAGGGATTATTACCAATCCTATATAATAAAAGGCTAATATGCAAATTGACCCTAACAGCAGAATGACCAGTAGCTATGACGTGCACTGACCACCAGGAGGCAGATGCTCAATGCAGGAGCTTCCCCCTGGTGGTCAGTGTGCTCCCACAGGGTGAGCTCTGCTCAGCCACAAACCAGGCTGATGGCTGCAAGTGTTGAGGGGAGTGGGGCCTAAGCCACAGTCAGACATCCCCCAGGCTGCCAGAGGAATGTCTGACTGCCAGCTTAGGCCCAGTCCCCTGGGAGAAGGCCTAAGCTGGCAGGTGGACATCCCTTAAGGGGTCCGGGACTGCGAGAGGGTGCAGGCCAGGCTCAGGGACCCCCCCCCCCCCCAGTGCATGAATTTTCGTGCACTGGGCCTCTAGTATTTTATAAATAAAGAATTGTAATCCAAGCTCAGGGGTCTCACCTATGGACTTTGGATGTGTCAATGACAGAGACAGGGAGAGCCCAGTAGATTCCCAACAGCCAGGCCAAAGGGTCCTTCCTCTCAATCTAAATATCCCCCAAGTAAAGATACCATTCTGCCCTCTTCCACTCTGCAGGAATAGTGTCAAGATTTTGTCATAATAGCAATGAAGGGCTTTAAGACATAGTATGAAGATGGCATTGAAAAAAGAGATCTAGTTAGAAATACTATTCAATACAGCCTTAGTGGGTTCACTTTACTTTGATCAGGGATTTCCCTGAATACAGTCGGCCCTGCATGTCCTACTTGTGCTTATGGATTATCTCTGAATTCAAAAAGTAACACTGAAGTTAATCAAAGTAATCTCTATGCCCCAAACCATGGTATTGATTATCTATAATAATCTATAATAATAAAAGCATAATATGCTAATTAGACTGGACGTGCTTCCAGATGAACTTCCAGACGAAGCCAGGATTTCCCAAGTCCCGGGTGCCTGCTGGCAGCTGGAGGGGAGCCTGGGTCCAGGGTGCCAGAGGGAAGCCCAGGTCCTGGGTGCCAGAGGGAAGCCGGTGCCAGCAGCCAGGGGAAGGAAGGCTTACTCTTGCATGCGTTTCATGCATCGGGCCTTAGTTATTATATAATTCATAAAAATTACTTGTGAAGCTCTAGGAAATAACATGTATATTCTCAAATCTTTTTAAAATTGAGTAAAATTGATATTTAATATTATATTAGCTTAAGCTGTACAACATATTGCAAAATGATCACCACAATAAGTCCCGTTAATATCTGTCATCATACATAGCTACAAATTTTTATTCTTGTGATAAGATCTTTTAAGATCTACTTGGCAGCTAAAGTACAGCATGGTGACTGTAGTTAATCATACTGTATTGCATATTTGAAATCTGATAAGATAGTAGAGTTCGTATCTTTTGAAGGAAGTATTTTAATCAAATACTCATTTATTTATTTGCTTTTATGGCTTTCCTTCAATAAAGGTAATCCACGTTCTTTCTAAACATTTCAGAAAATATAGAGATAAATGGGGGGAAAGGTCACCTCTTACTCCACCACTTGAAGATGCTATTGTTATCATTTGGTTGTACAGCTTTTCAGGCTTTTCTCTGCACATAAACACAGACTTAAAGAAAAAAATCCAGAGACAGGGTAATATTCCACATGCTGTTTTATAACTTGCTTTTTAAAATTTAACAATATACTTGAACTTTTTTCTAGTCGTGCCAATATATACAATTCAACACAGCCATTTGTAATGACTACTTGATATTTCATTGACTGGATGAACCATGAAGTGTTTTATTAAAGCCCAGCTGATGGACACTTAGGGAGTTCCCATCTACCAGTAGTATTAGCAATGTTAATGTGCATCCAGGCCTGTGCATGTCTCTGGATCACACCAGAAGAGAAATCCCAGATTGTGAAATTATTGGGTCAAATGGGATACACACATTAAACATTAATATATATTGTCACACTACCTACCAGGAAGGCTTCACCAAGGGGTCCATTTTCCCCACACTTATGCTAATAATGAGTTTTTGGCCTTTGAAAATAGTTTCTGTTGATCTGATATTTAAGTTGCATTTTGATATATTTATTTAACACAAATATTTTTTCCAATAATATTTTACACACACTTTTAGATTTTTGACTGACTTATGATTTATAGATTTTTATGTTTTACATTAATTAGTAAAAATATAAACTTTTGATTACAAATATTTCCCTCCAATTTTCTTTTAACTATATTTATGGCATAAGGTTTATTTTTACAGAGTCAAATATGTACTTTTACCTTGAGTCTGGCTTCAGTGACCAACTTTTTTCTTTTTAACTTTTTATCTTGAGATAATTGTAGATTCACATACAGTTGTAAGAAAGAGAGATTCCATATACCCTTCCCTCAGTTTTCCCCAATGGCAATATCTTCAGAACTATAGTACAATACCACAACAAAAGAAATTGACATTGATACAACACATTGACTTTTTTGGATTTCACAATTTTTACATTTAATAATTTGTGCACATGTTTAATTATATGCAACTTGATCACGTGCTAGATTCCTATGGGCACCACCGTTGGGATACAGAACAGTTCCAGGCAAAACTGCTGTGCTCCTCTTTAAGCCACATCCACTCCTGCCCCACGCGGTCTTAATACCAGGCAACCATGAGTCTGCTCTCCGGTTTCCATAATATTATCACTTCAAGAGTGTTATGTAAATGGAATCATATGGCATGTAACCTTTTGAGGTTTGCTTTTTAAAAATTCAATGTAATTCTCCTGATATCTGTCCAACTTGTGTGGATCAATGGTCACTTTTACTGTTAAGTAGTATATATCAGGGTATGTACGTATCATGATTTACTTAACCAGTCACCCATTGGAGAGCATTTGGGTTTCTTGGAGCTATTAGCTATCTATATATATAAAAGGCTAAGCGATCATCTGACCAACTGACCGTCTGGCTGGTAGCTATGATGCACACTGACCACCAGGGGGCAGATGCTCAATGCAGGAGTTGCCAAGCTGCGGTGAACTGCCCTCTCACAATCTGGGACCCCTCGGGAGATGACGGAGAGCTGGTTTCAGCCCAATCCCACAGGCCAGGCCAAGGGACCCCACCTGCCAGAGGGACCCTGCTCACTCTGCAGACGCCCTTCAAATCCCAGCACTTCCCCAGGTGTGGCCGGTTGGCAGGGACAGTGGGAGGTTGGCTCCAGGGCATGTCCAGCCTGTCTCCCCAGTCCCACCCTGCCAGCCACCTTCTAATTAATTTCCTTTCAATGTGCATGAATCTGTGCACCAGGGCTCTCGTTATAAATAAAGCTGCTGCAAACATCAGTGCACAGGTTTTTGTGTGAATGTTTTCATTTCTCTAGAACAATACCCAAGAGTGTAAATTGCTGGATTATGTAGTAAACAGGTTTAGTGTTAGAAAAATGGCTATACTTTTTACCAGAGTGATTCCTGTTTTACATTACCACCAGGAATGAGCGATATACTTTCTTCATATCCTTACCAACATTTGGTGTTATCATTTATTTCAGCCATTTTCATAGTTATAGAATGGAATATCATTGTGGTTTGAATTTGCATTTCCCTAATGGCTAATGATGCTGAACATATTTCCATGTCAACTAACTGCACATCCTTTCTAGTAAAGTGTCTTTTTATGTCTTTTAGCATTTTAAATTGGATTCATTTTTACTGTTGAAATTTGAGTCTGTATGCTGTAATTCTACATACAGCCTCTTTGTTGGATGTGTGGCTTGCAAATGTTTACTCTTGGACTGTCTTTTAATTCTCTTAACAACGTCTTTACAGAGCAAAATTTTTGAGATCCAATCATCAATTTTTCCTTCATGGATCATGCTTTTGGTATGAAGTTTAAGAACACTTCACCCAGGCTGGTCCTGATGATTTTCTCCTGATGTTTTCCTAAATGTTTTGTTTTACCTTTTCATATTTAAGTATGTGGCTCATTTCAAGTTAATTTTAGTATAAGGTATGAAGTTCTGATTATCACTTTTTTTGTTGTTCAATTACTCCAGCAGCATTTGAAAAGGCTATGTTTCCTCCATGGAGTTGAACTTTCCCCTTTATAAAAATAATTTGGGCATATTTGTGTGAGTTTATTTCTGTTTCTCTATTCTCTTCCATCATCTGTGTGTCTGTGTCTCTACCCATATTATATTGTATTCATTATTATAGTTACACATTAAGTCTTTTTTTTAGAGTTCTATAAATCTTTATTTATTTTAAAAGTATAATCTGAAAATTTATTCTTAGAAATTCATATTTTAGAACAAGTCAGAAGATGTAACATTTTTGCAAATGCATGAGTTAAATAATGACTGTCTTTAAATGACAAAAAATATTTAAAATGACATGGTAATGATTTGATTATAATGCAATTGACAAAGGAATTTGCTGTCTTTGTAACAACACTTTAAAGTTTAAGATAACATTTAGAATTAGAATGAGAAATAAAAAATCACCTAAAGAAATGGAGAAATACTATATTCAAAAATCAGAAGACTCAACATAGGAAAGATGTCAATCTCCCCAAATTGATGTCTCAATATAATGTAACTCCTACTGAAATTTCAGAATGATTTATTTATTTTTTATTGTTGTCAGCAAGATTTCTATAGATAAAGACAAACTAACTCTAAAATCTACAAGGAAGCACACAGAACCTAGAATAGCTAACAGTTTTGAAAAAAAAAAAAGTAGGAGGAATTGCTCTGTCTAATGTTAAGTCTTAATTTGTACATTATTTTATTTTCTTTGGGAAGAATTGCTCTGTCTAATATTAAGACCTAATATGTACATTATTTTATTTCACTGTGTAAATGTACCACAGTTTTTTAATCCACTCATCTGTTGATGGGCATTTAGGCTGTTTCCAAATCTTAGCTATTGTAAATTGTGCTCCTATGAATATAGGGGTGCATATTTTTCTGATTAGTGTTTCTAGTTTCTTGAGATATATTCCTAAAAGTGGGATCACTGGGTCAAATGGGAGTTCCATTTTTAATTTTTTGAGGAATCTCCATACTGTTTTCCACAGTGGCTGCACCAGTCTGCATTCTCATCAGCAGTGCAGGAGGGTTCCTTTTTCTCTGAAACCTCGCCAGCACTTGTCATTTGTTGATTTGTTGATGATTGCCATTCTGACAGGTGTGAGATGGTATCTCATTGTCGTTTTGATTTGCATCTCTCAGATGATTAGTGACTTTGAGCATGTTTTCATATGTTTTTTAACGTTCCGTATGTCCTCTTTTGAAAAGTGTCTCTTTAGTTCCTTTGCCCCCCGCCCCCCCTTTTTTTAAATATTGTTTGTCTTCCTTTTGTTAAGTTGTATAAGTTCTCTGTAAATTTTGGAGATTAAACCCTTATCGGTGATAACATTGGCAAATATGTTCTCCCATGCAGTGGGCTTTCTTGTTGTTTTGTTGATGGGTTTTGTTTTTGTTTTAGTTTTTTTTGTTTGTTTGTTTTTGCTGTGCAGAAGCTTTTTATTTTGATGTAGTCCCATGTGTTTCTTTTCTCCTTAATTTCCATTGCCTTAGGAGCTATAACAGTAAAGATATTGCTACGACAAATGTCTGCTATTTTGCTGCCTATGATTCTTCTAAGATTTTTATGGTTTCCCATCTTACATTTAAGTCCTTTATCTATTTTGAGTTTATTTTTGTGTATGATGTAAGTTGGAGGTCTAGTTTCATTTTATGCATGTATCTGTTCAATTTTCTCAACACCATTTATTGAAGAGACTGTCTTGACACCATTGCATACTCTTGCCTCCTTTGTCAAATATTAATTGAGCATAATGGCTTGGGTTGATTTCTGGGTTCTCTGTTCGTTCCATTGGTCTATATGTCTGTTCTTGTGCCAGTACCAGGCATTTTTTAAAACAATAGCTTTGTAATATAACTTGATATCTGGTATTGTAATCCCTCTGACTTTGTTCTTCTTTCTCAGGATTGCCATGGCTATTCGGGGTCCTTTTTTATTCCAGGTGAATTTTTGGAGTGTTTATTGTAGGTCTGTGAAATATGCCATTGGTATCTTAATGGGAATTGCATTGAATCTATAGATTGCTTTGGGTAGTATCGACATTTTAATGACATTGATTCTACCAATCCATGAATACGATATATTCTTCCATTTGTTTATGTCTTCCTCTATCTCTTTTATCAATGTCCTCTAGTTTTCCGAGTACAGGTCTTTTATCTTCTTAGTTAAGTGGGTCTCTTGTAGACAGCATATAGTTGGCTGTCTGTATCCATTCAGCTACTCTACACCTTTTTATTGGAGCACTTAATCCATTTACATTTACAGTTATTATTGCCATTTTAATTCTGTATGTCTAGGTTTCTCTCTCTATTTCTCCTTCTCATTGCAACAGTCCCTTTATCATTTCTTGTAATGCTGGCTTGGTGGTGATGTACTCCTTTAGCCTTTTTTTGTTTTCTTTTTTCTGAGAAGCTCTTTATTTGACCATCTATTTTGAATGATAGCCTTGCTAGATATAGTAATGTTGGTCTCAGATCCTTGCTTTCCATTACCTTGAGTACTTCACACCATTCCATTCTGGCCTGTAGAGTTTCTAGTGAGAAATCAGGTGTCAACCTTATGGGAACTCCTTTGTTATGTAACAGTTTTCTTTTCTCTTTGTCTTTAATTTTTGGCATTTTAATTATGATGTGTCTGGGTATGGACCTGTTTGGGTTCTTCTTGCTTGGGGTTCTCTGTGCCTCCTGAACTTGTGTGACTTTTTCCTTTATCAGTTTAGGGAAGTTTTCTGCCATTATTTCTTTAAACACGTTCTCTATTCCTTTCTCTCTTTCTGCCTCTTCTGGCATTTGGTTCTCTGATTGAGTGATATTTTCAACTCTGCCTTTTAATTTACTTATTGGATCCTCAGCTTCCCCTAATCTTCTGTGTATTCCTTCCAATGTTTTATTTATTTGTGTTATGTCATTCTTTATCTCAGAATGTTCTTTTTTCATAGTTATCATATCTTCTTTCATGCTGTTGAGCATCTTTACCATCATTATTCTGAACTCTGTTTCAGATCAATTTCTTATCTCTGTTTCATTTATCTCTTCTTCTGGTGAATTCTCTAGTTCTTTCATTTGGGGGTTGTTTCTTTGTCTCCTCATTTTGGCTGTCTGTTTGGATTTGTGACTATGTATTAGGTAGATACTCTACATCTCTCATTCTCTAGTGTAGGACAGTGTTAAAGGCTGTTTCTGAGTAATTAGATCAGGCAAAGACTCAAAGCCTCCAGAGACCTCCTCTGCCTATAGACTGATAGGATTCCAATTTGAATTGCCCCCCAGGCAATTGTCCTCAGGTGTGGCGAGAGTTTTTTTTCAACAGGGTGGGGCAGTTGCTTCAGTATAAAGGCTAATTGTTATTTTTAATCTCTTAAGTGGCCTCAGGGCATGGTGTTTTCCAGTAGGGTGTGTCAACTGTCTTCTCCTGAGGCAAGGAAAATGTGGGAAAGATGCTCTCTGCTGTGTGAGGGAATGACTCAGCCCAGGAAACTTGGGGTGTCTGTCTTCTGAGCTCTAACCCTCAAGGCCCCAGTCCTGGCTTCTGCTATCACAGCTATAATACACTTCACCCTCCCTCTGCCAAAGCACAAGGTGGGTGGCTCCACAGGGAATTTTGTGCATTGGTCTTTTAACAGGGTGCCTGAACTTTCAGCTGTCACTCCCTGGCAGACAGCACCCCACTTCTTTTCATAGCCAGATGTTATGTGGGTACCTTCTTAGTTTTGGTGCTTTCTGCTAGGGGGCCCAGCTTGGAGATTAGACCTCAGATTTTTCATTGGCAACCCCTCACAGCTGAGATATCTCTCCAGGATTTCAGTTGCTGTCTGTGGGTACTTGGCCAGCCCTTTCACACCTCCACCTCTCCTACCAGTCTCTATGGGGTCTCCACTTTCAGTCCTCAGGTATTAGGGTTCTCTCCTGCAAGTTTTTCGTTGATTATTCAGGAAGTTTTTCTGTATTTTAGTTTGTTCCTGGGAGCATGTCCATGCAGCATTCACTTACTCTGTCACCATTTTTAATCGTCAGTAAAAACAATTTTATGATGCTTGCAACCTAGTATGAGTACTTGGCAAACTATAGGGATATTACAGAGATTAATTGTTGTTTGTACAGCCTGTGAAAATAAAACACTTTTCTACCGAAATGTAGTTATGGCTAAGAAGGACAAGATAATCAGAAAAGGTAAGGACAGTCCCTTCAGTGCTGAAACTGAGTAGCCATAATCAAGAATAGACACTTGATTACTTGTTTTTTTTTTTCAGGTAATGGCAAAAGAACCAATTAGAAAGTGGGATAGGACAAAAACTGGGAGTCTAGGGAAAGACAGGAAAAGGAGAATTTGTGAATCACAGAAACTTCAAAACCAACAAAGGAGATAGATTCAACCTCACAGCTCTGTGTGACTGAGGGAATGTAGGGGAACCCAAGGTGAGGGAGCCAAGTTCTCAGGAGCTTGAGGCCTGTCTCAGCATTGCCACTCACTTTACAGAAAGAAACGAAGGCCAGAAAATCAACCACCTTCTGCAGTCAGAATACAACAAATAAACCTGGTCCCACGAGAGTCTCCACATGCAATTAGATGTTGTTTTTTTATACAAGGAAAATTAGAAAAAAAAATTATTTTCTCTCATAATGACTTTACCTTTGGTTTCTAAAGCACTGTTTTAAATCAGAACCCACTTGTGTTAACTGAAAATGTGCAGCTGTTTTCCTTTTAGGAAATCACAAAGGCCAGCCAGTCCCTGCGCATCTAGGTGATTCTTTTGTCTTATTAATGACTACACTTATATGCTATGTCACTTCACACCTTTGAATAGCCTTCTGTGGAGTTAAAGTCAGCAACCACCTATTGGGTTTGATCTGGGGTTGATAACTAGGAAGAGTCGTCTGCCTGAACTGCTATTTCCATGTGCCTCAAGTGCTGTGTGTAATGTCCTCAAGAAGGGAGACATCACTAACTGGCTTCCCCGCAATCACCCTTCAGTGAGACATAATGTATTAGCTTGGCTTCCTCATGATGAATTACTGAGACCAGGCTACAGAGAAACCCACTGGGTGGGTTGTAAAGAAAGGAGTGAAACTTGGAACATGAAAAGTTCTCTAGGCAGGACAAGATGGAATGTTCAAAACCTCGGGACTGGAAGGTATTAAAGAAGAAGGTCAAAAAGAGGAAGACAGAGCAAACACAAACTCCACTCACACATTTGCTTACGGCAGGCCTTGGTTCAGTGTCTCATTCTTACGCCCTGGTTTGCATTCACAGATTTTCATTCTAACTTAGTGGCTCCATGGGCTGAATTGCTACTAATTCATCTGGCATCCTGGCCAAGGACATTGTGCCACTTGGCTATACAAACACTGTCTGAGTTCAACCCGGTCTCTCTCTCACTTCTCACACAAAGATCACAAATCCCCAACCACACAGTAAGTTTGCCCTTAACTTGCACTTAGAGAGAATTCATTCCAGAGCATCCCTTCCCTCCTGTTCTGACCTGTACTTCCCCTGACCACTTAGCTTCATGTGATCTTATGAAAGTTCCTATCAGTTAAATGTGGGAGGGTTTACATTGCTCAGTGGTTTCAGAAAGTGCTAGGTTGAAGTTCATGACCAGTTTATTTCCCTAGATCTTTCCTTCTCTCAGCCTATATTTTGGGGGTTCTGAATCAGTAACATTTTATTATAGCTATATCATAGATACACTGGCTTTTCCTGTGTTATGTGGTATGACAACAGAGGTGTGGCTAGTTAGAGGTAACCTGTTTTTTCCAGAGGCCTTTGCTCCTATACTCATATAGGAATGTGGTATGCTCACCACATTCTCATCCACACCCTGACCTCAGACAGGACAGCGTAACAAGTATATCACAAACATAGCCAACAATGTTGAAAAGATTTGGAGGTGAGGCTAGGAGTGAATTGTATAAAACGTCTGTCTGTTTTAATAAAACAACAGTAGTGCTAATTAAAACCCAAATGTTTATAATAGTTGACCAGGCATGAACTTGCTGAGTTCCCAATTGTTGAGATTAGTCAGTTAACGTGGGTAAATGCAGTGGTTTGAGTTGTTAGCATCTTATGTTATATTCTGAGCTGCTCTGATAAAATAGCACCGTGTCTTTTGAGCTGTGTCTCACCTGAGAGGATACTGCCTAAATATATGGGGTGGCAGCCTGCTTTTCTTTCCTGCATGTCCATTTTTTTTTTTTTTGCCTTGTGGTGGTTGTTAGAGTATCTTTCCAGTGGAATCTTCCTCCTTTACTCCTTTCCTTCCTCCCCTGTCTAACACACTCTGTCAGAATAAAATTCCTATAACACCCCTTTGCAAATGTCCTCACCATGCTCAAAATATATGTAGGTTCCTAAGTACCTATGGTTAAGTCCAAGCCACATACTTGGCCACATACTTGGCCACTGGTGATCACTGTGACTTCCATCGCTGGAATTATCTGGAAGATACCCCCTTGCTATAAAATGAATTAGAGCTGCCAGTCATTTCTTCCACCATCACTTCCTGCTTCTACATCCCTGTTTATCAGAAATTCTACCCAGGCAGTGGGCTGAATGAACAGAGCCATCTGCGAGCTCATTGGCCCAGGGGTAGAAACTAGATCTATCAGATTAGTGCAGTGATCTCTCCCACACGTTTGGAAGTGGGCTCAGAAACCCTGGTTAGTTTATGCTGACACTTAAACTGAGCTGCCAGGCAGCCAGGCTGACACCCAAGTGTTACACCAAGCATGTCAGACTCGTGGCCCATGGGCCGCATGTGGCCCACAACAAATATTTTTGTGGCCCAGCCAATTACAGTATGTAAGAAACGTTTTAATAAAAATGTTGTTACTTAGTTTTACAATATCCTGTTATATATAATCTATAATAATCTATAATAACAAAGCATAATATGCTAATTAGACCAGATGTCCTTCTGGACGTCCTTCCTTCTGGACAAAGCTGCAGTGGGCGGGGGCCGAGGCAGAGGCGGGTGGGCAGGGGCCACGGCAAAGGCCCCCAGCCTCAGCGGCATTGAGCCTCCAGTTATTAATAACAAACTACATAGTTCGCTAATGACTGATTACTATAATCATGTTGCATTTATTTCCCTTCTGCGCCTTCCGCGCAGGCACACCGTTTCTCTCCACTAATCCTAGCAGCGGATATTTTAGCAGCCGATTGCCACATCATTAGTCTTGTACTGACTTGTTTGGTGTGCACAGCAGGAAATACTTTACTTTCAGAGAACAAGAAGCATAGGTTTATTTGCATTACACTTATTAATTTATGCAGTTATTCAGTGTCTGGTAAGTTAATGTTCAAGAAAAAATATTAATTTTTATTAAAATGTTCTATTATTTTATGTTAATGATGACTCATTTATTTCAGCCCTTTGTATTCAGTATGTCTCTATTGAAATAAACCTACATTTCTATGAAAATTGAGGCTTTTGTTTCTTTGCGGCCCACATAAACTTAAACCTTGTTTATTTGGCCCGTGTTAGCCTTTGAGTTTGACATGCATGTTACACAGAACAGAGAACTGTCCCGCAGAGAGAAAATATAATAAAGAGACATCAAGAAAAAAGGGTAGCAGAAAGTCAATAACAGGAATAGCAATAATTCAGTGTAAGTCAGTACTTACATAGGTTGCTCAAACCCCTCTAGGAATTATAAAAATGCACAATGAAACAATCATTTTCTGCCAATCAGATTAGCAGATAAAAACAAAATGGAATATGTGCAGTGAGGATGTAGACAGGAGGAGTAAGTAAGTAGTCAGACATGAAGACAATGGGCAGTGGGAGGCTTTCTTTTGCTTTCCAGCGTTGCTGTAGAGCTTGCTCCTGCTCGGTGTGTGCAAGTCCGCTAGGGTGCAGTTCCCTGCTGTTCCAAGCTCAAACAGATTACGGCTCCCAGAGTTCCCACCTGCTCAGCCATTGTTCTCTAAAGCACAGACCTGATCTAGGTGACTGAGTCCTGGGCCTGAGCCTGGCACCCTGTAGACCCTCGTGGCATTATGTGGCACCATATCCATGCCTGGCCCTCCCTTGGACTTAAGCAGGGCCACTCAGGTCCAGCAAGCTTTCATTTGAATTTGGAGACAGGAGTTAAAGTCTCCTCCCCTAGGGAAGGTTAGAACCAATAACAACAGACCACCACCTCCACAGCTCTGTGGACTGAGGTTTTAAGAAATAATTACCTAATGGTTATCTCAAGTTCAGTCTTCTAAAATGGAAATCCTAACATCAGTCCCCTGTGAAAAATAGCACTGCTCCACCTGCCCCTTCTCAGATACAGGTAACTCCAGCTGCTCATGTAAACAAGTCAACCACCCGGAGCCTCCGTGCCATCGTGGGCTCCTCAGATTCATACCCAGATTATTAGATTATTCTTCCAAATGTATCAAATATTCAACTGCTTCTCAACACTGACACTCTGGTGGGAGCTGCTGGCACCTGGATGATGCTGTCCCTTCCTGGCTGCCCGGGCCCTGCTCCCAGACGTAAATCAGGCCAGGCCACCCTTTGCTCAGACCCGGCATTGGGCCATTTCACTCAGATCAGGAGCCAAAGTCTCACCAAAGGAAGGTCCACATGACTTCTTCAATGCCTTCCGCTCCAGCAGACTGGCTCCTGCTGGTTCTTGGAGATACCAGGCACAGCCTTGCCTCAGGGTGTTTGCACTGGCTGTTCCCTCTGCCTGGAATGTGCTTCTTCAGAAATCTGCGTGTCTGATTCCTCTCCTCCTTAAAGGCTTTGTTCCAGTCAATCTACCATTGAGGCTTTGACCACCCACTTTCCCACACACCTCTGCTACTGACCCCTATGCCCTTCTCTGCTTTCCCCTCACTGCAGCTCTGCCCTTCTAATGTAGTATGTAATTCTGTTATTTATTATGTATGTTCTCTGCTTTTCCTTCATAGCTTCATGAGGGCAAAGATCTTCACTGAGGAACTAGAATAATACTTGGCACACAGTAGGCACCCAATAAATGTTTGTTGAATGAATGAATGATTGATTACATCTGTGATCTCCTACAAATGGGTTCTGCCTTAGATATGAGCACCCAGGAGTGTTTGTCAGCTTCCCTTCAGAAGGGCTGGCACGAAGGATGATGCCTAGGTCAAACTTTGCCGCGATAGGCATATGCACATACGGGTGTGCAATGCTTCCGAGGACACTGACTAAGCGCTCCCACCAATCTGCTCACAGCACTTCTGTGGAGAGAATATGCTAGAGGGAGAAAGGGGGACTTCTCTTTTGACTCTGTATAGTTCTGAATTGATGGAACTTTTTATATTTAAGCAATATTACTTTTATAATTAAGTAACTTTTCATTTTTTTAGAGAATAAATTTGAATAAAGTTGATATTCTGAGAGAAGCAGAGTGAGAGACCATGTGGACTGTGGACTGCGGACTGGGAAGCCATCTGGGGGTGGGTCCTGGAGGCTTCCAGTCCCTGGTTCCAACCCCTTTGCACGCAGGCTGAGTTTCTTGCCTGCAACCCATGAAATGATCCAAGGAAGAAATGCAAGCAACAGAAAGGGCTGGCCGATTTAAGGAGAAAATGAATGTTCACAAGGACAGTTGCAGGTTCAGGCTTGGGAAAAGGGCAGGGCAACCAAAGCTGACCCAACTGGAGCTGCACAGAAGCTGTGCCTCAGGCCTGCCATGCTCCTGACCCAGGGTTCTGCCATAGGTGCTGGCTGCCCCCAGCTGCCGCTTCCACCTGGAAACTGTGTGTTGCTGCCCTTACCGCCATCCCTGAAGAGGATTCGCTCATCCCTGCTTCCTTGCATCTCTTGATTCAAAACCTGGTGTGGGTGCATCTGATTGACCCACTTGCTGCCCATCTTCTAGCAGCAAGGGGAGCTGGGAAAGTACCTGGTTCAGTCGAGGATTCTCCAAACAGAAAAGGGGTTCAGAAACTAGGCAGCCAAAAAGTCCCAACAGGTTTCTTTATGAGAATCCTATCAGATCCAACTAACAACTCCTGACTCAGATAGGAACGAATTTTGGGTGGCTTTAAAGGGTAATTTGTTGGGAAATTAGCCTTCAAGGAAAATGTCCTGCTATGATAGGGAGGTCTGCATTTTGTAGCTTGCCAGTGGAGTGTGCTATCACCACAGGAACTTTCTGAAACCTCTCTGGGAGGTGGAGGGGTGTGAGCCAGATGACTGACGTGTAGCCCTTGTGTGGGAGCTGGGCATGGGGCTGACAGCGCTGGACTCACAGCTGGGGAGAGGGTGCTTCAGGGCCATGGACAGGCTGCTTTAGCTTTAGGGAGGGAAGAGAATGATGGAATCGGGGAAGGAATTCAGACGTGGATGGCAGAGAGGGCTGGGTTGTGGGTGGGAGATGAGGACCGATAGGAGCTCTGTGGGCCCCTCAGGCAGATCTTTTAGTTTCTTGGCTCTTCCAAGTGACCAAAGAGGACGTGAAGGCCCTTGCAGGTATAGCTCCTACCTCCCCTGTCCCAGCTCACCTGGCCCATCTACTGACTGCTCCCAGACAGGTCAGGAGCACTCCTGGGCCTGAGCTTTGTTTTAGATCATCGCCCCAAACCTGTGTCCCTGCTGCCCTCAGCTTTCACTGCCTTCTTTTGTGGTTTCCTTCAGAGTCCAACTTACTGCTGATCCTTCACCCAAGTTTCCAGACTATCTCCCCAAAGTGGTCACCCACTCCTCTGAGCAGCTCTGGGACCTGACTCTGGCTCAGGTTGGATCTGTTCTGCGTTTGTTGCCCTCATATTCTCCCCCTCCCCTTCCTGGAGCCATTTTACCGAGACCCGTCACTAGGAGCCTGCAGTGGGTGCCAACAGGCCTATTCAATCGAGCAGAGTCCCAGTGGAGGAAGCCCAGGAGGACCTGGGAGCAGAGGGAGGCCACCTCACCTGAATGGAGCAGGAAGGTGCTCAGAAAGGCCATCTGAAAGAGGTTCTTACTTGAATATTAAAGAATAAATTTCAAGATAGATTTGGAGTCATTCATGGAATGGACCGGCCAGTAAAAGACAGGGAGGTGTGCAACATACTCTCATGTTTCTCACCTCACCTCCAACACAGGAGAGAAGGGCAGGACCCACATTCGTTGTGCCGTGTTTGTGTCCTTGCACACGTGTGTGCCTCCCCTCCACACAGAGTGCAGTCGTGGTTGTGTCTGTTTGCTGGGACCAGCCACAACTTACTTCTATAAACACATTTTTACAATCATGAAAATGGTTGCTCAGTTCCCCTTGCAGAAAAAATTGTATTTTCCTAGCCAGTGACATGTTTTGGAGGGCGTCCTTAAAGTAGACCTATATGTCAGAGCCACTTTCAGGTGGTAGCCCAACTGGTTCTTTTCTTGCTTTCTGTCTTCTACAACTTACATCTGCTTCCACTTAGGTTGGACGCAGCCCCTTCATGTACACCTCCTAATAAACCCAAGGGGAAGTGGTGCTGAGATTATGAACCTGTTTGAAAACACCCTATCCTGAATATACCCCTTAGCTAGGCTGACATCAGCTAGTAAATACCCATTTGGCCAAATGGATTGTGAAATATTGACATAAGGCAGTAGTGGTAGGTGTTTTGTTGTGACTCCCAAGCCTTTTAGCTGCTCCCCCTCTCTCCATGACCCACCCACTAAACGGGGGACGGCTGGCCCAGCAGATCTATGCTATGGGATAGGACAGCACCCATTCTATTCTGATTGGTCAGTGCCCATCTGCACTGGTTGTTAAAGAATTTGAATAGCCCCCTGCCCATTTAAATACTCCTTTTCTGCCAGAACCGGTTTGGCTCAGTGGATAGAGTGTTGGCCTGAGGAATGAAAGGACCCAGGTTCGATTCCGGTCAAGGGCATGTACCTTGGTTGTGGGCACATCCCCAGTAGGGGGTGTGCAGGAGGCAGCTGATCGATGTTTCTAGCTTTCTATCCCTCTCCCTTCCTCTCTGTAAAAAATCAATAAAATATATTTAATAAATAAATAAATACTCCTTTTCCCCTGAAATTCAAAGCTCTTTAATTTCATACTTTTCTCTGTCAACCACACAGTTCTAAAGTGTTGAATAAATATCTAAATGTTTAGATGTAAATAAAGCAAACAAAACCTCCTTGGGTTTGAACCTCACAGACAAGCCAGGCTCCCCATAGCTCCATGCAACACAGAGCTCAGCTGGTGTGTCTCACAGAAAGTGGACATAGAACCACCCTGGGGGTGGCAGAGGATGTGAACTGGGCATCTGGTACCAGCAGTGTGAATGCAGTCTCGTGTGAAGAAGTATTGGTCGGTGCTTAGAAAAACCTCCTTAGCATTGTTCTGAGAAACCTTTCTTTTGTGTCTTCAAACAAGACCTCCACCTGCCTAATTCTGAGTGGCTGGATACCCCATTCACCTGGTTATACCTGGCCTCCTGGTTCAGTTATTAATAGTACCCCTTTCAGTCCAGTTGAGATGGAAATTTTATAGTTGACCTGTTCATTCCTCATGGCCTCTCTGAGTCTGGAGGAGGCAGTCACTGATGTTATGGTAAAGTGCTTCGATGATTAAAATAAAAGGTTTATTACAAATCTTTGGTTCAGCACAGCAACCTTGAGATGGATGATGTTTCCAGGTGGTTTGTGTAGCCAGCAGGATCACTGAAGCACTGAGGAACTGGGGCAGAGATTTCTGACGATCCATGCTCACTGTCACAGAATAGAAACTGGGCTTCTTGCTCTTTGTTCTCTCTTGAGAAACCCCACTTGCCATCCCTAACTACTATTAAATAGTCGGTCCCTTAGCACCACCACCAAGTGGAATGAAAAAAATAAAGTATTTTTTATAACCTTTTGCTATTTTCTGGAAACAAAACAAAACAAAAAACCCTGCTCTCAGAAATAAATTAGAAAAGGGATAAAAGGAAAACTATGTGAATAAAACCCCCATAATTTAGACAGCTGTCTTGGAATTTTCCAAAAGTCACTATTATGAAAAGTGAAATGATTGTTTCTAGATGGAAAAAGACTAGAGATTACAAAGCAACCAAACGTTATAATGCATAAACCCTCACTGAGTCATAGATTAGAAAAGAAAATCAGAGAGAAGAATTTGGGGACATGTTGTTAATGGATAAATAACTGATATTATGGGATTATCATTAATTTTCTTAGATGTGAAACAAAAAGTGTGCGCGCACACACACACACACACACACACAAGGAAACAAAGTAAATACAGCGTTAGCTAGTGTTGAATCTGGTTAAAGGTCATGTGGGTATTCATCATACTATCCGTTTTTAAAACTATATTTTTATTGATTTCAGAGAGGAAGGGAAAAGGACAGAGAAATAGAAATATCAATGATGAGAGAGAATCATTGATTGGTTGCCTCCTGCACACCCCACACTGGGGATTGAGCCCACGACCTGGGCATGTGCCCTGACCTGGAATCGAACCATGACCTCCTGGTTCAAGGTTGACGCTCAACCGCTAAGCCACGCCAGTCCAGTGCCATCATACTATTCTTTTGACAATTTTTTCATGCTTGACAAATTTTAAAATAAAAAGTTGAAGCTATATTTACCTGTAAACATTCCACTAAAAGGTATCCACTGTTGACATCATCTACACTAATAAAAGAGAAAGATGCAAATTGACTGTACCTTCGTGACGCCCACCAGCCAATCAGGAGTGAGTATGCAAATTAATCCAACAAAGATGGTGGGTTAATTTGCACACACAAGCGCCAAGTGGCCGGGGACCGTATGCTTGCATTGTCGCCATGGTGACAATGCAGGCATTCCGCACTGCCCCAGCCTATTGGGGCTTCTGGGCAGCATGGGAAGGCGGAAAGGCAGCTCTGGCCGGAGCAAAGGCAGTGCCGGAAGCCGGAGAAGGAAGCCCCATTCTTGTACGAATCTTTGTGCATTGGGCCTCTAGTTTACATATATTTACACATATCACAAATACATACTTTATGTAAAATTCAGTTATATATACACAATTTTATAACTCTTTTAGAGCAATATGCTTACATTTTATTTTTTAAAATTATTTTAAAAATAAAATTGAGTAACACAATTTTGCAATCTCTTATTGACTATTTTGAGCATTTTCAGCCATTAAATATCCATAGAAAACATAGCTATCAATGCTGCCTAATATTCCACCATGTGACTATATCATAGCCTACTTAACCATCTTCTGATTTAGTTGGCTTCTGCACTAATAAATAACTCATTATGAACAACTGTACATGAATCTTTGTTTTTATGTACAGTCTTGGCCTTCTGTATGTCCTCTTTTTAAAAGTGTCTATTGAGGTCCTTTGCCCATTTTTTGATTGCATTGTTTATCTTCCTTTTGCTAAGTTGTATGAGTTCCCTGTAAATTTTAGCGATTAAATTATTATTGGAGATAACATTGGCCAATACATTCTCCCATGCAGTGGGCTTTCTTGTTGTTTTGTTAATAGTTTCTTTTGCTCTGCAGAAGCTTTTTATTTTTATGGAGTCCCATTTGTTTATTTTCTCCTTAGTATCCATTGCCCTAGGAGCTGTTTGGTAAAGATATTGCTATGACATATGTCTGATATTTTGCTGCCTATGGATTCCTCTAAGACTTTTATGGTTTCCCATCTTATGTTTAAGTCCTTTAACTATTTTGAGTTTATTTTTGTGTATGTTGTAAGTTGGTGGTCTAGTTGCATTTTTTTGCATGTATCTGACCAAATTTTTGCAACAAGAGACTGTTTTGACTCCATTGTATGCTCTTGCCTCCTTTGTCAAATATTAATGGAGCATAATGGCTTGGGTTGATTTCTGGGTTCTCTGTTCTGTTCCATTGGTCTATATGTCTGGTCTTATGCCAGTACCAGGCAGTTTTGAGAACTGTGGCTTTGTAATATAGCTTAATATCTGGTAGTGTCATCCCTCCAACATTGTTCTTCTTTCTCAGAATTGCTGAGGCTATTCGTGGTCATTTTTTATTCCCTATCAATTTTTGGAGAGTTTGCTCTAGATCTGTGAAATATGCAGTTGGTATCTTAATGGGGATTGCATTGAATCTATAAATTGCTTTATATAGTATGGACATTTTAATGATGTTGATTCTACTAATCCATGAACACGATGTATTCTTCCATTTGTTTAGCTTTTCCTCTATCTTTTTTTTCAATGTCTTGTAGTTTTCTGAGTACAGATATTTTACATCCTTAGTTAAGTTTTTCCTAGGTATCTTAATTTTTTTGGTGCAATGGTAAATGGGATTGTTTGGGGTTTTTGTCATTTCTCTTTCTGTGAATTCATTGTTGGTGTATAAAAAAAACCATAGATTTCTGGTGTTAATTTTGTGTTCTGCTACATTTCCAAATTAATTTATTAATTCTAGTAGTTTTTTGATGGAGTCTTTAGGGTTTTCTATGTACGATATCATGTCATCTGTGACAAATGACAATTTTACTTCTTCTTTTCCAATTTGGATGCCTTTTATTTCTTCTTCTTATCTGATCGCTATGGCTAGCACTTCCAGTGCTATGTCAAACAGGAGTGGTGAAAGTGAGCATCCTTGTTCCTGTTCTTAGGGGAAATGATTTTAGGTTTTGTCCATTGAGTATGATGTTTGCTGTAGGTTTGTCATATAAGGCTTTTATTATGTTGAGGTATGCTCCTTCTGGTCCCACTTTGCTGAAAGTTTTGATCTGGAAGGGGTGTTGAATTTTGTCAAAAGTCTTTTCTGCATCAATTGATATGATTATGTGATTTTTGTCTCTCAATTTGTTTATGTGATGTCTCATGTTTATTGATTTGCAGATATTGTACCAGCCTTGCATCCATGGAAAAAATCCCACTTGGTCATGGTGTATGATCTTTCTAATGTAATGCTGGATCCTATTTGCTAGAATTTTAGCACCTATGTTAATCAGGGATATTGGCTTGTAATTCTCTTTCTTTGTAGTGTCTTTACTGGTTTTGGAATGAGGGTAATGGTGTCTTCATAGAAAGAGCATGGAAGTGTGCCTTCCTCTTAAATTTTTTGGAATAGTCTGAGGATAGGCTTTAGTTCTTCTTTGAATGTTTGGTAAAATGCCCCTGTAAAGCCATCCGAGCCCGCATACTAAAGAAAAGGAGGCATCACCAGAAAAGGAACTAAGCAAAATGGAGGCAAGCAATATGTCAGAGAAAGAATTCAGAGAAATGTTTAAAGGTCGCTGAAAAGGTTGGAAGACAAATTCAACAATATGTGGAAGAACCAAGAGGAAACGAAGAAGAACCAAGAAGAAATGAAAAATGACATCACTCTAATAAAGAACTCAATAGAAAGCATCAACAGTAGACTAGCAGAAGCTGAGGACCGCATCTGTGAGCAAGAAGACAATGTAGAAAAAAGTACCCAAGCAGAGCAGCATCTAGAAAAAAACAACTTAAAAAACAGGAGGAGAGCCTAACAGAACTTTGGGACAACACAAAATGAAAAAACATCCACATAATATGAGTGCCAGGAGAGGAAAATGAGCAAGGAATAGAAAACCTGTTTGAAGAAATAATGGCAGAAAACTTCCCTGATATAGGGAAGAAAATACTCACACAAATCCAAGAAGCTGACAGAGTCCCAAACAAAATGAATCCCAAAAGACCAACACCAAGACACATTATCATTAAATTGGCAAACACCAACAACAAAGTAAGAATCTTAAAAGTGGCCAGAGAGAGACAGAATTACAAACAAAGGATCCCCCATCAGACTAGGAACTGATTTCTCAACAGAAACATATCAGGCCAGAAGGGAATAGAATGAAATATACAAAGTCATGCAAAGGAAGGGTCTGAATCCAAGAATACTGTACCCAGCAACGCTATCAATCAAAATTGAGGGTGAAATCAGGAGCTTCACAGACAAAAAAGGACTAAGGGAGTTTATCACCACCAAACCAAAAATGCAAGAAATGCTAAAGGGTCTGCTGTAAAAAGAAGAAATAGGAAGAGAAGAAGGAACACAGGCATAAAGAATAAAAATGGTGATAAACAAGTACCTATCAATAATAACTTTAAATGTAAATGGATTAAATGCCTCAATCAAAAGACATAGTGTATCTGAGTGGATAAGAAAACATGACCCATATATTTGCTGTTTACAGGAAACCCACCTCAGAAAAAAGGACTCACACAGACTGATGGTGAAGGAATTGAAAAAGGTTTTTCAGGCGAATGGAAATAAAAAATAAAAAAGCTGGGGTAGCCATACTTATATCTGACAAATTAGATCTCAAAGTAACAAGAGATAAGGAAGGCCACTTCATAATACTAAAGGGAGCAATCCAACAAGAAGATATAACTCTGGTAAACATATATGCACCCAATACAGGAGCACCCAAATACATAAAAAAACACACAAAACTTCTGGAGGGTATCAAGGGAGAGATTGACAACAATACAGTCAGAGTAGGGGACTTTAATACCTCCACTAACACCACTGGACAAATCCTCTAAACAAAAAATCAGCAAAGAAACATCAATCCTAAATGACACACTAGAACAGATGGAATTAATTGACATCTTCAGAACATTTCACCCCAAAGCCATAGAATATGCATTCTTCTCAAGTGCACATGGGTCATTTTCAAAAATAGACCACATATTGGGACACAGGCAAAGTCTCTTCAAATTCAAGAAGATAGAAATCATATCAAGCATCTTCTCAGATCACAATGGCATAAAACTAGCAATCAACGACAATAAAAACAATTTAAAAAATCAAACACCTGGAGGCTAAATTGTATGCTATTAAACAATGACTGGGTTACCAAATAGATTAAAGAAGAAATAAAAAGCATCATGGTAACAAATGACAATGAAAGCACAACAATTCAAAATCTATGGGACACAGTGAAAGCAGTCTTGAGAGGGAAGTTCATAGCTCTACAGGCCTACCTGCAAAAACAAGAAAAACTGGTAATAAATTATCTAACCATACAACTCAAAGAGTTAGAGCAACAAGAAAATCCCAGCTAAGCAGAAGGAAGGAAATAATATAGATCAGAGCGGAGATAAATGACATAGAGACCAAAAAAACAATACAAAAGATCAACAAAACCAAGAGCTGGTTCTTTGAAAGGGTAAACAAGATTGATGAACCTCTAGCCAAGCTCACCAAGAAGCAAAGAGAGAAGACCCAAATAAACAAAATCAGAAATGAAAGAGGTGAAGTAACAACCAATCCCACAGAAATACAAACAATTATGAAAAAATACTGTGAATAACTCTATTCCAACAAAATGGACAACCTAGATGAAATGGACATATTCTTAGAAAAATACAAGCTCCCAAAACTCAACCAAGAAGAATAAAAAAACCTGAATAGGCTGATAACTACCAAAGAAATTGAAACAGCGATCAAAAATCTTCCAGCAAACAAAAGCCCTGGTCCGGATGGCTTTATAGGGGAGTTCTACCAAGCATTCAAAGAAGAACTAAAACCTATCCTCCTCAGACTATTTCAAAAAATTCAAGAGGAAGGAACACTTCCAAGCTCTTTCTATGAAGCCAGCATCACCCTAATCCCATAACCAGATAAAGACACCACTTAAAAAGAGAACTACAGGCCAATATCCTTAATGTACATAGATGGTAAAATCCTCAATAAAATTATAGCAAATCAGATTCAGCAATATATTAGAAAGATCATACACCATGACCAGTGGGATTTATTCTGGGGATGCAAGGATGGTACAATATCCGCAAATCAATAAATGTGATACATCACATAAACAAACTGAGAGACAAAAATTACATAATCATATCAATTGATGCAGAAAAAGCATTTGACAAAATCCAACATCCTTTCCTGATAAAATTCTCAGCAAAGTGAGAATAGAGGGATCATACCTCAACATAATAAAAGCCTATATGGCAAACCTACAGCCAACATCATACTCAATGGGCAAAAACTAAACCCATTTCCCCTAAGAACAGGAAGAAGACAAGTATGCCCACTTTCACCACTCCTGTTCGACCAGTAGTCAGAAAACTACAGGACATTGAAAAAAGAGATAGAGGAAGACATAAACTAATGGAAGAACATCCCATGTTCATGGATTGGTAGAATCAACATCATTAAAATGTCCAACCTACCTAAAGCAATCTATAGATTCAATGCAATACCTATTAAAATACCAATGGCATATTTTAAAGATCTAAAACAAACTCTATAAAAATTCATCTGGAATAAAGAAAGACCCCAAATAGCCACAGCTATCCTGAGAAAGAAGAACAAAGTTGGAGGGATCACAATACCAGACATCAAGCTATATTACCAAGCCACAATTCTCAAAACTGCCTGGTACTGTCACAAGAACAGAAATATAGACCAATGGAACAGGACAGAGAACCAAGAAATTGAGCCAAGCCATTATACTCAATATTTGACAAAGGAGGCATGAGCATACAATGGAGTCAAAAGAGTTTCTTTAATAAATGGTGCTGGGAAATTTGGTCAGATACATGCAAAAAAAAGATGCTTGATATAATTTCTATCTTCTTGAATTTTAAGAGACTTTGCCTGTGACCTAGCATATGATCTATCTTTGAAAATGACCCTTGTGCACTTGAGAAGAATGTATATTCTGTGGCTTTGGGGTGAAATGTTCTGAAGATGTCAATTAATTCCATCTGGTCTAGTGAGTCATTTAGGATTGATGTTTCTTTGCTGATTTTTTGTTTAGAGGATTTGTCCAATGGTGATAATGGGGTATTAAAGTCTCCTACTATGATTGTATTGCTATTAATCTCTCTCTTGATATCCTCCAGGAGTTTTTTTATGTATTTGGGTGCTCCTATATTGGGTGCGTATATGTTTACCAGAATTATTTCTTGTTGGATTTCTCCCTTTAGTATTATGAAGTGGCCTTCCTTTTCTCTTGTTATGGCATTTACTTTGAGGTCTATTTTGTCAGATATAAGTATTGCTACCCCAGCTTTTTTTTTTCCATTTCCATTTGCCTGAAAGATATTTTTCCATCCCTTCACTTTCAATCTGTGTGAGTCTCTTGTTCTGAGGTGGATCTCTTGTAGACAGCATAGATATAGGTCATGTTTTTTTATCCATTCAGCCACTCGATGTCTTTTGATTGGAGCATTTAGTCCGTTTACATTTAAAGTTATTACTGAAAGGTATTTCTTTGTAGTCATATCTATTTTTGTGTCTGTATTCTGATGACTGGATCAGAAAACTATGGCACATCTACACAATGGAATACTATGCTGCCATAAAAAAAGAAGGAATTCTTACCATTTGCAGCAACCTGGATGGAATTGGAGAACATTATGCTGAGTGAAATAAGCCAGTCAATGAAAGAAAAATACCACATGATCTCACTCATTTATGGATAATAAAAAACATTATAAACTGTTGAACAAAAAGATAGATACAGAGGCAGTAAAGCATCAAACAGTCTGTTCAATTACAGCAGGAAGGTTAGGGAGAGGTGGTGAAGATAAGAGATCAACCGAAGGACTTGTATGCATGCATATAAGCATAACCAATGGGCGCAAAACTCTGGGGGGTGAGGGCATATATGGGAGTGGGGTGGGGGGGACAATGGTAAGATATGTACACATATAATACCTTAATAAAAAAAAAGAAAAAGAAAACTATGGTACATCTACACAATGGAATACTACACTGCTATAAAAAAGAAGGGAATCTTACCATTTGCAGCAGCCTGGATGGAACTGGAGAGCATTATGCTAAGTGAAATAAGCCAGTCAGTGAAAGAAAAATACCACATGATCTCACTCATTAATGGATAATAAAGAACATTATAACCTGATGAACAAAAAGATACAGAGGCAGAGAAGCATCGAACAGACTGTCAAATTACAGCGGGAAGGTGGGGGGCAGGGAGGTAAGAGATCAACCGAAGGACTTCTGTGCATGCATATAAGCATAACCATTAGACGCAAGACACTGGGGGGTGAGGGCATGTACCAGGGGGTAGGGGATGCTGGGGGAAGGTCAATGGGGATAAAAAGGAGACATATGTACTACTATTTGTAATACTTTTTTAAACAGTAATAATTATAGTAATAATAAATAAATAAATAAATAAATAAATAAATAATAATAAAAGCCCTAGCCAGTTTGGCTCAGGGGATAGAGCGTCGGCCTGTGGACTGAGGGGTCCCAGGTTTGATTCTGGTCAAGGGCACATGCACAGGTTGCAGGCTCGGTCAAGGGCACATGCACAGTTTCAGGAGGCAGCCAATCAATGATTCCCTCTTTTCATTGATGTTTCTATCTCTCTCTTCCTCTCCCTTCCTCTCTGAAATAAATAAAAATATATTTTTTAAAAAAGAAAGACAGAAATAGAAAAGAAATACAAAAACATCCAACAACAATTAACAAACTGGCAATAAGTACATATCTATCAATAATTACTGTAAAAGTGAATGTATTAATTCTCCAATCAAGACACATAGAGTGACTTAATAGATATAAAAACAAGACTCATCTCTATCCTGCCTATGAGAGACTCACCTCTTAGTTATACAAAGACTGAAAGTAAAGGGCTGGAATATGATATTCCATGCCAATAGAAATAAAAAGAAAGCTAGTGTGACTATCCTATCTAATAATAGAGAAGTATGCAAATTAACCATCACTCCGCGACAAAAATGGCGGCGCCCATAGACACAAGATGGCGGCGCCCAGGCCCGCAGGAGTCCCCCAGTCCCAGGGAAGGCTGCCGCTGAGAGAAGGCAGCGAGCAGCCCAGCCTGTTGGCCTAGGAGGCGGCTTTGCCCTCCAGCCAGATCCTCTTCTAGCCCTGAAACTGGCCGTGGGTCGGGGAGGCTCCCACGCTCGGCCGCCATGATCAGCTTCATGCCCGACCCCGGCCGTGGGTCTGGAGGTGCCCGCGCACGGCCGCCTCCATCGGCTGCCCTCCCGGACCCGGGCCGTGGGTCCGGGAGGAGCCCGCGCACGGCCGCCTCCATCGGCAGCCCTCCCGGACCAGGTCTGTGGGTCTGGGAGGAGCCCGCGCACGGCCGCCTCCATCGGCAGCCCTCCCGGACCAGGTCTGTGGGTCTGGGAGGAGCCCGCCCACGGCCGCCTCCATCGGCTGCCCTCCCGGACCCGGGCCGTGGGTCCGGGAGGAGCCCGCGCACGGCCGCCTCCATCGGCAGCCCTCCCGGACCAGGTCTGTGGGTCTGGGAGGAGCCCGCCCACGGCCGCCTCCATCGGCTGCCCTCCCGGACCCGGGCCGTGGGTCCGGGAGGCGCCCGCGCACGGCCGCCTCCATCGGCTGCCCTCCCGGACCGGTCCGTGGGTCTGGGAGGAGCCCGCGCACGGCCGCCTCCATCGGCTGCCCTCCCGGACCCGGGCCGTGGGTCCGGGAGGCGCCCGCGCACGGCCGCCTCCATCGGCTGCCCTCCCGGACCCGGGCCGTGGGTCCGGGAGGCGCCCGCGCACGGCCGCCTCCATCGGCTGCCCTCCCGGACCGGTCTGTGGGTCTGGGAGGAGCCCGCCCACGGCCGCCTCCATCGGCTGCCCTCCCGGACCCGGGCCGTGGGTCCGGGAGGCGCCCGCGCACGGCCGCCTCCATCGGCTGACCTCCGCGACCCGGGCCGTGGGTCCGGGAGGCGCCCGCGCACGGCCGCCTCCATCGGCTGCCCTCCCGGACCCGGGCCGTGGGTCCGGGAGGCGCCCGCGCACGGCCGCCTCCATCGGCTGCCCTCCCGGACCCGGTCTGTGGGTCTGGGAGGAGCCCGCCCACGGCCGCCTCCATCGGCTGCCCTCCCGGACCCGTGCCGTGGGTCCTGGAGGCGCCCGCGCACGATCGCCTCCATCGGCTGCCCTCCCGGACCCGTGCCGTGGGTCCGGGAGGCGCCCGCGCACGGCCGCCTCGATCGGCTGCCCTCCGCGACCCGGGCCGTGGGTCTGGGAGGAGCCCGCGCACGGCCGCCTCCATCGGCTGCCCTCCCGGACCGGTCCGTGGGTCCGGGAGGAGCCCGCGCACGGCCGCCTCGATCGGCTGCCCTCCGCGACCCGGGCCGTGGGTCTGGGAGGCGCCCGCGCACGGCCGCCTCCATCGGCTGCCCTCCCGGACCGGTCCGTGGGTCTGGGAGGAGCCCGCGCACGGCCGCCTCGATCGGCTGCCCTCCGCGACCCGGGCCGTGGGTCTGGGAGGCGCCCGCGCACGGCCGCCTCCATCGGCTGCCCTCCCGGACCCGGTCCGTGGGTCTGGGAGGAGCCCGCGCACGGCCGCCTCGATCGGCTGCCCTCCGCGACCCGGGCCGTGGGTCCTGGAGGCGCCCGCGCACGGCCGCCTCCATCGGCTGCCCTCCGCGACCCGGGCCGTGGGTCCTGGAGGCGCCCGCGCACGATCGCCTCCATCGGCTGCCCTCCCGGACCCGGGCCGTGGGTCCGGGAGGCGCCCGCGCACGGCCGCCTCCATCGGCTGCCCTCCCGGACCCGGGCCGTGGGTCCGGGAGGCGCCCGCGCACGGCCGCCTCCATCGGCTGCCCTCCGCGACCCGGGCCGTGGGTCCGGGAGGAGCCCGCCCACGGCCGCCTCCATCGGCTGCCCTCCCGGACCCGGGCCGTGGGTCTGGGAGGCGCCTGCGCACGGCAGCCTCCATCAGCTGCCTGCCCAGACCTGGGCCGTGGTTCTGGTAGGCGCCCGCGCTGGGCCGCCTCCATAGGGTGCCCTCCGAGACCGGCTGCCTCCATCATCTGCCCTCCGAGAACAGCTGCCTTGATCAGCTGCCCTCCGCGACCCGGGCCGTGGGTCTGGGAGGCGACTGCACAAGGCCGGCACGATCAGCTGCCCACAGTGGCCTGGGCATTGGGCCTGCGAGGTTCCAGTGCATGGCAGGAGCCGTCTGCTGCCTCTCCCAGCCTGGGCTGTGGGCCTGGGAGACCCAGGCTGCCTATACACCTCCCTCCCACCCCCCCACCCTGCCCCCTCTGAGATCAGCTCCCATCTGCAGCTGGGGGGTGTAGGCCTGGGAGGCAGCCGTGCCCCCCAGAGCTATTCCCTCCAAGAGGCAGCCTGGGGTGTCAGGGTGCACCCCCATGGAGTGATCCCCCACACACACTATAGCCTTGGAACTTCCCTTGCAGCCAGCCGAGTGATTGGAGAGGGAGGGGGTTAGTAATCTGGGCGATGCTGCCCAGCAAACCTCTCCCATTGGGTAGAAAGTTCTGACCAGGTTAGGGAGGTAAATGGGTTTTGTTTAAAATCTTTAGGAACCACATGGAAATGTCTGAGATAGGGTTTCACATCAGAAGTAACTTACAACTAATTTCTGAAGGCAAACCTGGACATTGCAGTTACATTACTGGAGAGTACCCCGAGGTCCGGAGGTTGGCTCTGCAGAGGTGGTGCAGAGTGCTCCCCACCCTGGTTCCTCAGCACCTTGGGCAGGGCTTGAGCCCACCCAGGAAGGCCTTTTCCCCTACAGTTTTCACCAAGGCAGGGAGGTTTTGTAGACATGAATAAGAAGTGCCCATGCACAAGTCCTGAAGATGCCGGGGCCGGCAGAAATGACAATCAAACCGGGAAAAGAGCAAAACCAGAAACACCACCAATCCCATCATAGATCATCTTTTTCTTCAGATGACTGTGTGTTTCCCTCTTCTTTGTCTTCTGGAAGCAAGACAGATTCAAGTACTGACAATTCTACCAACGGAAAAGTTAAGAGAAAGAGAGGACAGAAAAGGAATAAAAGGAAAAAAGAAAGAAAGGAAAAAAGTTGAAACATCAAGAAAAAGAAAGAAAGAAAAAAGAAAGAAACAACCACATCATATCACCTTTCTAAGGTCTCATGAAATTCCTGTTTAAGTTTATTTTATGACACTTTTAGTTTGGGTTTACATTTTTTACTGGTTTGTGAAGACCACGGCAGGTACACAGTCCAATATGTTAAAGAAAAAAACCCTATCTACTAAAGAGGTAATAGGAGGGGAGAGCATTTGGGGGTGACCGGGCTGTCAGGGGAAGGCAGTTGGGGATGACTGGGCTGGCAGGGGAACAGTTAGGCATTGATCAGGCTGGCAGGAGAGTGGTTAGGGGGTGATCAGGCTGGCAGGCAGGCAAGCAGTTCGGAGCCAGCAATCCTGGATTGTGAGAGGGATGTCCGACTGCCCGTTTAGGCCCGATCCTAGGATCGGGCCTAAACGGGCAGTCGGACATCCCTTGAGGGGTCCCAGATTGGAGAGGGTGCAGGCTGGGCTGAGGGACACCCCAACCCCGTGCACGAATTTCGTGCACCGGGCCTCTAGTCTATATATATAAGAGCCTAAGTGACTGAACAACCGGATGACTGAACGACTGGTTGACCGGCCTCTATGATACACACTGACCACCAGGGGGCAGAAGCTCAATGAAGGAGCTGCCCCTGGTGGTCAGTGCACTCCTACAGCCAACCTCCTGTGGCCCCTCCCCCAGGCCAGCCAACTTCCCACAGCCCCAATAGGCTCTAACTGCCGGCCAGGCCAAGGGACCCCACTTGTGCACGAATTCGTGCACCAGGCCTCTAGTCTATATAAATAAAATCCTAAGCAACTGTTATGACCCAACGACCAGATCAACCAGAATGACTGGTCAACCAGTCGCTATGATGCGCACTGACCACCAGGGGGCAGACACTTAACACAGGAGCTGCCCCCTGGTGGTCAGTGCGCTCCCACAGCCAACCTCCCGTGGTCCCTCCCCCTTGCCGCCAGCCCCCTCCCCGCCTATAGGCCTTGATTGCCAGCCAGGCCGAGGGACTCCACCCATGCACGAATTCGTGCACTGGGCCTCTAGTAGAATTATAATGTTATAAACTTAAAATATATACAATCTTGTACCAATTTCATCATAATAAAAATGCCAATCTTAGCCCAGCCAGTATGGCTCAGTGGTTGAGGATCAACCCATGAACCAAGAGGTCACCAGTTTAATTCCTGGTCAAAACACATATCTGGGTTGCAGGCTTTTCCGCAGTAGGGGGTGTGCAGGAAGCAGCCAATGGATGTTTTCTCTCATCGATGTTTCTGTCTTTCTATCCCTCTTCCTTCATCTCTCTCTAAAAATCAGTTTTAAAAATGCCAATCTTAAAAACAATAAAATAATCTCAAACACAAAATAAAACTTTAGCTCCCTAGATTTAAAAAATTTATAAAAGAAAATAATTGAGAAAGCTTTAATTATCAGAACTTTATAGAAAGAAAATTCTTTTACATATAAGTAAATTAAATTTCAATTTTGGTTAGTAAACATAGAATTGTAATTATTCATTTTTAAAAGTTTTGATTGTTAAAGAAAATGTAAATAAATGGAAAAACATCTAATGTTCATGGATCAGAAGACTAAACATTGTTGAGATGGTAATACTTGCTGAATTGATCTACAGGTTTAATGTGGCCTCTTTCACACTCTCAGCTGACCTCTTTGTAGAAATTGACAAGTTGATTCTAGATTACATAAGGAATTGCAAGGGTCTCAGAATGTGAGGATATGGGAAGTCTGCAAGATGAGAGAGGGCCCTCACCTGCTCAGGCTGGCTGCCTGATCTTGGACTTCCAGCTTCTAGAACTCTGAGAAATAAATTTTTGTTTATAAACCACAGTCCATGGACTTGTGTTATAGCAGCCAAAACAGACTAAGACAAAAATATTCTAGCTGTGGGTGATGGTTGCACAACCTGTGAATTAAAACCACTGAATATCATTCCCTTAAATATGGGATTATATGGTATGTGAATTATATCTTCATTAAGCTGTTAAAAATTGGCGGGGGTGAGGAGAATCTGTAGCTACATCCAATTCTTCAATGGGTCCAAAAAAGATCATTTCAGAAGTACTGACCTAGGCAGATCTCTGCCATGAGTTTCAAGGCCTGGTCACAGGAATGATTTTTCTTTGAGCAAAAATTCATTTCTCTTGACAGACATTTACATAGATAAAAATTTGATGATGTCAACCCTCAAGCTTGGAGGAACAGGAAGAAATGAGCAGCTAGAAAATGCTATTCTGAGGGATGAATGATTCATCGTACCTGACCGGAGGGTAGCCCTTTGCTGTGCACACTCACCAGTCAGCTTTGACCTATCCAAAGTCAGCAGCCACTTGTGGTTTACATAAATTTCATTTGAACTTTATATTGACTTCAGAACCCTTTGGCAATAGAACAAGCTATTTCATATTTCGCCAATATGTAATGTCCAACTTCCTTCCCATTAATGGTTCTCAATTTGGGCTACCGTTTAGAATCACCTCAGGAGCTTTTTAAAAATAGTAATGCCTGGCCTCCAGGCAGATTGAAACCAAATCTCTTTTGGGGGTAAGACCTGGGTGTCTGAGCCTTTTACAAGCCCCTGAGGTGACGCTGAGGAACACTCCACCCAGGCAGTGCAATAATGCAGGCCCCCACGAAACTGAAGATGTATAGGAATTTGACATTCTGAATGTAAATCCTCAAACCAGGAATCCAGACACTAAATAATGCCATTATTGTTCTGATGAGACATCAGCCGTCATCTAATCAAATCTCCTTAGTTTTCAGATGTGTAAAGAACCCAAGGTGTGAGGTTCTTGCCAAGGCTACATGATTTTGCCCTTGTCCCAGCTTAGGGAGTTTTCTCAGGCTGGATTCTGAAAGGGGCACTGTGATCCCTTCTCTTAATTGTCACTCGCCCAGCCCTCCAAGAAGACGGCTATTCCAGAGCAGCTCAGGAATGCGGCTGCCATCCTAGCTGTACCTCTCCTCATCTAACTCTGAAGCCTTGTTCAAATTTGATAAACACCATCAGGTTACAGACAGTGGTCTTGGGGAGGGACGGGGGTGGGGGGGTGGAATGGCAGGGGGGGACTAATGCCGCTGCAAGGAGATCGCACAAAATGTGCAGCTCCTATCAAAATGTCAGCTGCCCCGCAACAGAATGGGAGTGACCGAAACCCTGGAATAAATGCCTGAAATGGTAATGGATTATTAAAAGCTCCTTCATGAAGACTTTGGAGTGCACACTGGATGGTATTTGAAAGGATATTAAAATAAGTCTGTGGAAATGTAAACTTTGTTGTACTCACTTCAGGTTTTTCCTTTGAGGCCCCTCCAAAAAAGGCCAAGTTGAACATGTTTGTTCAGCAGCTAAAAGCTGTCATACCAGAAATTCCACCCCATTAAGGCTTATGGAACATAAAACACGTGATTTATGTTTCCAAAGCAGCAGACTCATAAAAGCAAAAGATTGCTTGAAAACATGCCGGGTGTCTGTATGACTAATGAGTAGGGCTACCTATGCAGGCAGTTACTAGTCTTAGAGCCAAGAGCCAATCACAGAGGGAGTGCTGGAGTTTTGCCAGAGGGCACCTTTTTCTAGTCTATTTCAGTCCCAGAGATCAGGAAACAACAGGATTATCCAGCTGCATAGCTCTAGGTGGAATCAGGGTGCAGACAAAATGCTTTCCTCAGAAATACCAACCAACCTCATTTTTATTCTCAATTGGTTTCATTACATAGTTTACATATAAAATATGTTGCCCTCAGTAATATGTGCTGGGCACCTGTTGATGTCCCCTAGTCCTAGAGACTATATCGGCTTCATGGATGCAGAAAACATAAGTGGCTGGTAGAACTAAGTATCTCCTTGGCAGGCAGCTGTCCTGCCTCGGACCCTGCCAGAGAAGACCTCCAACTGGCTGGTCCCCGATTCAACTCTTCTTTTGGGGTATCTCTCACCACACAGCCCATCCAAACTCAGGAGTCCTGTGCAGCCAGCTAACTCACTTAGTGACTCAGGCAACACATTTACTTTATTTACTTTATGGGGGGAGCATGGCTGGAGAGATATCTTTCTGTGGGTGAGAGGGGAGGAAATTGAGTCCCCAAATCGTAGGGTGCACGAGCTGTCTGGGAAGCAGGGCTCCTAGAAGAAGAGGGGCCTCAGCTTTGGACGTGGGACCAGGTGAGAACTGATCAAGGAGTTCACCCAACGTAAGCTTCAGGGCCGCTCCCGCTCCCGGGGAGAGTGCCTTCCAGGGCATAAGTGTAAGGGGGCCATTAGTGATGCATTCCCATAGTTTTGTAAATGTGGTCCCACAGCTTTATAAATCTTTTGTACATCTTTCATTGTAGTCAATTCACCTTAAGATTGCGTATCTTTCTACTCTGAGTCACATCTCTGTACATTCTGGGGTATTGGAGTGGATGGGAGCCTTTTGGGGACCTGTGTAAGCCTGTGTAAGGGGGAGGTTAGTGGTGATTCAGGTTGTTTTATTGAGCAGGGTGCAAGGCTGATTTCTTTCCCGGGTTCTTTTCCAGAAGGATTTGAAGAATGAAACCACAGACAAAAGGTGGTAAGTGAGAAGTACAGAAACTTTATAGCAAGCAGAAGAAACTTTATTGAAGCAGATGCTATCTCTAAAACCCCAATCCTAAATTCTTAATCCTAAAACTCTGTACCTCCTAGCACAGAGGAACAGAGGGGTCCCCGAAGAAGGCTGGCCACTGCTTTCTTTGAATGAGGTATTATATATCCTGGAGACCCTTTCCCTTATTGTACCTGTCCCACCAGGGGACCTTAACCCTGTCATTAGTTCTCACGACCCCCACATCCACGCTTCTCCTCTTTTTGGTTGTCTTATTTGTTCAGGCTGGAGTTATTGTAGATCTCCCTATGGTTTCCTTTCAGTTGTCCTAGCCGGAGATGTTTTATTACCCCTTAGGTCAGGGCTGCTTTAATTGTTTAGGCCAAGATGTTTCTCTGGACCCCCTCCCTCCTTCCTGTCTACCTAATTAAGCTAGTTAGCTAACCCTTATCAGTGGTGTATTAGTGTGTTTTCCAGAAAAACAGATCCAACAGAAGATATCTATCTATCATTTATCTATCTGCTACAGGCCCAGTGCACGGAATTTGTGTACTCAGGGAGGTCCCTCAGCATACCACCGCCTCTGTGCTCGCCAGCCAAAAGCCCGGCTCAGGGCTTCTGGCTGAACGGCGCTCCCTTTGGGAGCACACTGACCACCAGGGGGCAGCTCCTGCATTGAGCGTCTTCCCCCTGGTGGTCAGTGCACGTCATAGCGACCCGTTGGTCCACCATTTGGGCAATTTGCATATTAGCCTTTTATTATATAGGACTAGAGGCCCAGTGCACAAAATTCGTGTCTTCTCACAGTCCAGGATTCCCCAGGGATCGGGCCTAAGCTGGAATTTAGACATCCCTCTTGCAGTCCAGGGCTCTCGCAGTCCAGGTCCCCTTGCTCCTTACTGCCCACCTGCTGTGGAGGCAGGAGAGGCTCACACCACCTTCCCTGTGCTCGCCAGCCTTGAGCCTCCCCCTCCCCCACTGGTGATCAGGGCTGATTGGGGCCTTCCAGCTGCTGGCCGGGGCCTTGCTTCCAGCTGCCAGCCGAGGCCTTCCTGCCGGCTGCCAGCTGGGGACTGTTGGATGGGGCGAGGGACCACGGGAGGTTGGCCGACGTGATGAGGGACCAGGAGAGGTTGGCTGGCCGTGGGAGGTTGCTGTGGGAGTGCACTGACCACCAAGGGCCAGCTCCTTTGTTGAGCATCTGCCCCCTGGTGGTCAGTGCACATCATAGCGACTGATTGTTCCGGTTGTTCCGGCATTCCAGCCACTTAGGCTTTTATATATATAGACTAGTAGCCTGTTTGCACGAAGATTCGTGCAATAGACCTTCATTCAACTGGCTGCCTGCACCAGTTTCCTGCCAGCACCAGGGACCCAGGCCTTGGCTGTGGCCACCGCCTTCTGCCTTTTTCAGGGTCGGGGCTTGGCCCCGGGCGGTGGCCTTGGGCTCGGCGGCACCCAACATCCTTGCTAAGGATCTCAGGAGCCGACCCCCAGTGGTTTCCTGCGATCCCTGCAGGCTGCCCCCTGGTGCCCAAGGCCGGGAAAGCCTCCGCCCCAGGCTTTCCTGGCCTTGGGCTCGCTGCACCCAGCGTCCCTGCTACCGATCACAGGAGCCGACCCCCAGTGGTTTCCTGCAATGGGTGCAGGCTCCCCGCTGGTGCCCAAGGCCCGGAAAGCCTCGGCCCCTGGGACCCCCGGGAGCGGCGGGAGGGGCCGGGACACGCCCCCCCAGATGGACGATCACCCCAGGCACCCCCGGGAGCTGCGGCATGGGCCCGGCCACGCCCCCCGGGGTGCCTATGGGACCGGCCACGCCCCCCCGGGGTGCCGATCGCCCCAGGCACCCCGGAGAGCAGCGGCATGGGTCCGGCCACACCCCCCAGGGTGCAGATGGGCCCGGCCACGCCCCCCGGGGTGCCGATCGCCCCAGGCACCCCGGGGAGTGGCGGCATGGGCTCGGCAACGCCCCCCCGAGGTGCCAATCGCCCCAGGCACCCCCGGGAGCAGCGGCATGGGTCCGGCCACGCCCCCCAGGGTGCCAATCGCCCCAGGCACCCCGGGGAGTGGCAGCATGGGCTCGGCCACACCCCCCGCGGTGCCAAACGCCCCAGGCACCCCCGGGAGTGGCGGCATGGGCCCGGCCACGCCCCCCGGGGTGCCTATGGGCCCGGCCACGCCCCCCCGGGGTGCCGATCGCCCCAGGCACCCCCGGGAGCAGCGGCATGGGTCCGGCCACGCCCCCCCGGGGTGCCTATGGGCCCGGCCACGCCCCCCGGGGTGCCGATCGCCCAAGGCACCCCGGGGAGCGGCGGCATGGGCCCGGCCACTGGGCACCGCCATCTTGATCTTCTCAACGGCGGATATGCCACCCGGAGTCCCGCCCCCAGCCTCCTGCCGGCCAATCGTGGGCATAGCGGAGGTGCGGTCAATTTGCATGTTTCTCCATTATAAGGTAAGATTAGAGATCCGGTGTACAAAATTCATGCACGGTTAAGGACCCTAGGCCTGGCTGGCAATCAGGGCCGATTGGGGCCTTCCTTCCCTCAGCTGCCAGCTGTTGGCCGAGGCCTTCCTTCATTCTGTGCCATCCCCTGGTGGTCAGCACACATCATAGCGAGTTGTCAAACTCCTGGTTAGTTGAACTCCCAAGGGGACAATGTGCATATTAGCCTTTTATTATATAGGATGGGTGTTAGATGTTATCATATGCTTTTTCTGCATCTATTGATGTGGTCATGTGATTTTTGTCTTTCAATTTGTTTATGTGATGTATCTGTTTATTGATTTGCAAATATTGTACCAGCCTTGCATCCCTGGAATGAATCCCACTTGGTCATGGTGTATTATCTTTTTAATATATTGCTAGATCCTATTTGCTAATATTTTGTTGAGGATTTTAGCATCTATGGTAATCAGGCCTGTAATTCTCTTTCTTTGTAGTTTCTTTATCTGGTTTTGGAATTAGGATAATGCTGGCCTCATAAAAAGAGCTTGGAAGTGTTCCTTCCTCTTGGATTTTCTGGAATAGTTTGAAGAGGATAGGTGTTAGTTCTTCACTGAAGTTTGGTAAAACTCCCCCATGAAGTGGTCTGGATCTGGGTTTTGTTTGCTGGGAGTTTTTTGATTACTGCTTCTGTTTCATCAGTTGTTAATGGCCTATTTGGGTTTTCTGATTCTTCCTGATTCAATTTTGGGAGATTGTGTTTTTCTAGGAATTTGTGCATTTCATCCACATTGTCCAGCTTGTTGGCATATTAATCTATGGAGTTAATCTATGCCTAGGCCAGTTCATAGTATTTGCTTACAATCCTTTGCATTTCTGTGGTGTCCATGGTTACTTCTCTGCTTTTGTTTCTGATTTTATTTATTTGGGTTCTCTCTCTTTGTTTCTTGATGAGTCTGGCTAATGGTTTATCAATTTTGTTTATCCTTTCAAAAAAACAGCTCTTGGTTTCATTGATTTTTTATTTTTTAGTCTCTATGTTTTTTTATTTCTGCTCTAATCTTTATCATTTACTTCCTTCTACTTACTCTGGGCTTTTCTTATTGTTCTCTTTCTAGTTCTTTAAGTTGTAGGGTTAAATAGTTTATTGCTAATTTTTTTTGTTGTTGTTTTTTTGTGGTTTTTTTTTTTGAGGTCGGCCTGTAGTGCTATGAACTTCCCTCTCAGGACTGCTTTGGCCATGTCCCAGAGATCTGGGATTGTTGTGTGTTCATTTTCCTTAATTTTCAAGAAGTTTTTAATCTCTTTCTTGATCTCTTTGGTAATCCATTCATTGTTTAGTAACATGCTATTTAGCCTCCATGTGTTTGAATGTTTTTGGGTGTTTTTACTGTAGTTGATTTCTAATTTCATTCCACTGTGATCTGAGAAGATGCTTGATATGATTTCAATCTTCTTGAACTTGTAGAGACTTGTTTATTGTCCTAAAATGTGCTCTATCTTTGTAAATGATCCATGTACACTTAAGAAGAATGTATATTCTGCAGCTTTGGGGTGAAATGTTCTATAAATGTCAATTAAGTCCATCTGATCCAGTGTGTCCTTTAGATTCACTGTTTCCTTGTTAATTTTTTGTCTGGAAGATCTATCCAGTGAAGTCAGCAGGATGTTAAAGTCCCCTACTATGAATATATTGTTGTTTATCTCTCCCTTAAAGTCCTCTAGAAGTTTTTATTTTTTATATATTTAAGTGCTCCTATATTGGGTACATAAATGATTATCAGGGTTATATCCTCTTGTTGGATTGATCCCTTTAAAATTATGTAGTGACCTTTGTTGTCTCTTGTTATGCCCTCATTTTGAAGTCTATTTTGTCAGATATGAGTATTGCTACTCCAGCTTTTTTCTCTTTTCCATTTGCATGGAAACTTTTTTTCTATCCCTTCACTCTCATTCTCTGTTTGTCTTTTGTTCTGAGATGGGTCTTTTATCGATATCATATAGTTGGGTCATGTTTTTGTATCCATTCAGCTACTCCATGTCGTTTGATGGGAGCATTTAATCTATTTAAGGTTATTGATAGGTATTTATTTATTGCCTTTTTAATTCTGTATGCCTAGATTTCTCTCTCTATTTCTTCTTCTCATTATAGCAGTCCCTTTAGCATATCTTGTAATGCTGGCTTGGTAGTGATAAACTCCTTTAGCCTCTTTTTGTCCAGGTAGCTCTTTATTTCACCATCTATTTTGAATGACAGCCTTGCTGGATATAGTAATCTTGGTTTCAGATCCTTACTTTCCATTACCTTGAGTACTTCATGCCATTCCTTTCTGGTCTGTAGAGTTTCTGATGAGAAATCAGGTGTCAGCCATATGGGAGCTCCTTTGTAGGTAATAGTTTCTTTTCTTTGTCTTTAATTTTTGGCATTTTAATTATGATGTGTCTGGGCGGGGGCCTGTTTGGGTTCTTCTTGCTTGGGGTTCTCTGTGCCTCCTGAACTTGTGTGGCTTCTTCCTCTTTCATAGAGGAGTTAATCTATGCCTAGGCCAGGTTAGATGCAACCAGAGGCAGAACCTAGAACTGCCCCTTGACTCTGTGCTTGTTCATAGCTGGAACCGAGAGGACATGGTCCCCCAGCCCTCTTTCCCATCTCTGTGCTGCTTCAAGGTCAGTGCATTCCTGCTGGCCCTTTTCTTACTGGGACAGTCATTGTTTCACACGTGAGGGGCCCAGTAGAGGAGCATAGGCCCTGAGGGCACTTGGAATCTGGAGTGGCCCTGAATGCTTTTTAAAAATCTAAGCTGGAGGAGAACATTCTGCCCTAGCACTGACCTAAATCTGGGCCCTGGATTGTGCCAGCAGTGCCCATGAAAGATAAGACCTTGAAACTCTAAATGTTTGTTTTTCTCCCTAGCACTTGCTGATCCTCTTCCTGGAAGCTCCGAGGTAGCGGTTTGCCTCCGGGAGAACCAGGGTGACTGCAAAAAAACTACAAAAACAGCTGCGTGGTCTTTACTTGGCAAGACTTCAAAAGGAAGCAGGGCATAGAGTTATGCCGGGAAAGGCAGATGGCTCTGGGAACTTTGTCCCAAAAGGGGTCCATAAACTGGGCTAAGAAGATAGAGTATTAGGCATGACCTTGAGGTGAGAGAGGGGAAAATAAGAGCTGAGTGGGAGGAAGAAAGGGGAGGAAAGAATGAGGATACTTTGGTGGCCATCATCTGAGAGTCAGACAACCTGGAGACCACCCACTGCTCATTCTCCTTGGCAGGCGGCTGAATACTTGCTGAGTGGCCAACCTGGTCAAGGTTCTTTTCTAGGCCCTGGGGACTCAGCAGTGGACAGAACAGACCAAAAGCTTTGGCTCTTAAAGGCGACCTGCCAGGGGTTGGGGAAAAGACCGACAATAAACACAGGCCAGGTTTTGCTGTCACACCCACGCCCCGTGGTTGAGGGCCTTCCTGGAAGGCCTCCTGGTCCTCACTCCGTACGAGGAGGCCCTCTTACCTAAGTCGAGAGACCTATTGGGGTCCAGGTGCAACCCAGCATGCCTGTGAATGCCACCTCCATTCCATAGAGTGAGCGTCTCCATGCCAGAAAGTGATGGTGGGGTGAAAGAGGACGTGCCAGTGCCTGGTTTTGGCGGGGTCTGGACAGGGGACAAATCCCTGTTCCTTGATATAGTGCCTGTGCCCCCTCACCACCCTTGATGATTGCTTTATCCAAACTGCGCTTTGCACTGTGCCATCCACTTTCACTTAAGGAGAAGATAAGCACTCTCCTTGGCTGTTGCCCTGCAGCGCTCCTGCCCTCTCTGCAGCTCTAGAGAAGCACCATGATATATTTAGCAGAGACCACGTGCAGGACCTTGGTTACCTTTATTCTGTAATTTCTCTTTCTGAAGACTCTCAGCAGAAAAGTCTCTGTTCTCAGGGACAGGAGCACTATTGTGCATTTCATATAAGGACACAGTCACAGAACTGAGGTCGAATCTTTATATTGGCCACTAGAAAGCTCAGAGCCAAATTTGTGGCTCCCAGCAAATGTACAGGACGCCCAGCAAATGCTTTGTGAACCAATTTACTCCTGGCTTATCTTTCTCCATTCATTTGCTTCATCCATTGTTGTCATCACCCTTTTTAACTTTATCTTTCCATAAAGATCCCTGCAAAATTCTGCTCAAATACTGTCCTGGAAAGCCTTACCTGAAAGTCCCAATAGGACTGACCTCACTCTGGTTGGGTCCCCACAGAGCCCTGGACTGGGCTCCCCCTCAGGCCACATGGTGCAGCCCAACCTGGCCCCACAAACATGCCAAATGAATGCAAACAAGCTTTATATGGTCCATGAGAAAGAAGACATCTGCTAAGAAGGCCTCTGGGTAGCTCACTGGGCTCCGATTTAAAACAACAACACAAACAACAACAAAAGCCAGGACTTAACATCCATTTCTATTCAGAGTCCTCTCACACAAACTGCACTTCAGGGAGAAGCCTGCACTGAACTGCCTGCCTGCACTGTGTTCCTGCATCTGAGCCAGCCCTTATAAAGGAGTTCCTGGAATCCTATTTCAACCAGAGGACTGAAGCTTTCCCCAGCCAATCAGAGCTGCACAGCTCTTACCAACCCGAGCGGTTCTATTCTGATCAATCAGGACAGTGTCTTTTGGACCAATCAAATTGTGAGGAATTGGGGGAGGGGGGGAGGAAGGGCGGCGCTTCTGTCCATATAAGCCAGCTTTCTCTGGCTCTGGGAGCACACTTTGCTTTTCATCTCCAGATGGTCTCCCTGGCTGAGCTGAGCTGAAACACTGACACAATGATGTCTCGCAGGAGCAGAGCAGACCTCCGAAGGTCAGAGCAGCCTGGCCAGAATGGAGGAGGAGCAGACCAGCATGGCACAAAGCAGACCAGCCAGGAGCAGAGCAGACCAGCGAGGAGCAGAGCAGACCAGCGAGGAGCAGAGCAGACCAGCGAGGAGCAGAGCAGACCAGCGAGGAGCAGAGCAGAGCTGTGTAGTGGGAGACGGCTGCCTCACAGCTGTGTTGTGGTGCTGAATCACAATTGAGCTGTTTTGCACTCAATAAAGATTCATTCTTCACCACAGCCCAAATTGGGGATTCCTGTTGGTGTTGAATTGGCACCTTACTATTGAAGACAAGGCAGAAAGGTCATCTCTGTGAATTCATACTTCACTTTAAAGAGAGTAATTACAGGATTAACTCATTAGAAAGGGTCAGAGGCCAGGAGGGGAACGAGGGAGACTAGGGGAAGGAGGAACTCAAGTTCATTAACGAGAGCTGAAATCTATTCTATGCCAAACTCCTATTAAATTCTTGACTCACACGTGATTAAGCATGATATCCATTTTACAGGTGTGGAAACTGAGGGTAGGTAATTTGTGGAGTGTGCCTGAGGTTACAGAGGAGGGATTCAGTGCAGTGGGTTGCAGAGGCAAGCTGGTTCGGATAAGAACTACTAGCGGCCTGCCACGGTGGCACACAGGGAGATGTGGGGAGAAGCTGGAGAGGGTGGCAGAAGGGCACTTGGGTTGGACCATGAAAAGTAGGCATGGAGCCCCAGCCACTGTGGCTCAGTTGGTCGAGCATCATCCGGTACACCAAAAAGTCACTGGTTACATTCCTAGCCAGGGCACATCCCCAGGTTGCAATTTTGATTCCAGGTCAGAGACAACCAATCGATGTTTCTCTCTCACATCCATCTCTCTCTCTCTCTCTCTCTCTCTCTCTCTCTCTCTCTCTCTCTCTCTTCCTCTCTTCCTCTCTACTGCCCTCTCACTTCCTCTATCTCAAAAATCAATCCTATATAATAAAAGGGTAATATGCAAATTGTCCGAAAGGCAGAACAACTGGTTGCTATGATGTGCACTGACCACCAGGGGGCAGACACTCAATGCAGGAGCTGCCCCCTGGTGGTCAGTGCGCTCCCACAGGGGTAGAGCCGCTCAGCCAAAAGCCAGGCTCACAGCTGGTGGGAGCCTCTCCCGCCTCCGCGGCAGCACTAAGGACATCCCCCGAGTGCTCCCGGACTGGGAGAGGGTGCAGGCCAGGCTGAGGGACCCCTGAGTGCATGAATTTCATGCACTGGGCCTCTAGTAAAAACATATAAAAGTTTAAATAAAAATGAAACTTCTGTCTGACCCAGTGATTCCACTTCTTGGAATATATCTAAAGAAACCGGAAACACTATTTCAAAAGAATATATGCACCTCTATGTTCACTGCAACATTATTTATAACTAGAGGCCCGTTGCACGAATTCATGAACCAGTGGGGTCCCTCGGCCTGGCTTGTACGATTACATGCACCTGAACTCTATCAAGCCCTGAACTCAGCCTCCTGGGACCACAGGTTCGGACCATAAGGTCAAGCTTACAACTATAGCCTGTTAACGTAAAAAAACCATTGAAACCTGTAAAGAATTTTTGTAAGTTTATTTGAGCCAAACTGTTGACATATGCAGGGAAGCAGAACCTCAACGAATTGAGATAATGCTCCAGAGAATGGCGGGTTACATTTGTATTTATACATTGCAATCAAAGGAGGGACATAGGTGGGTTACATGAAATTCATTGGTGATAGATTAAGGAGGTGGGATAAAGCAAAGCGGGGGAGGGGGGGGAGGGGAGGGGGGGAAATCCCTGGGATTGGATAAAAAGTAAAATGATGGACACATACTCAGGTGGGTGCAGGAACAATTAACATGATAATGAAGGAATCTGTGGTATCTGTCCTGGCGCCCAGCACATTTGGTTGTGCTCCAGGGGCTCCAGAAAAAGGGAAGTTACAAGTTACCCAGACATTTGAAGGGTATGTTATCATAGATGCAAAAAGACAGATGGGCTCAGTTAAGGTAAAGGTTGACCTTGTCAATGAAGATACTGGCCTAGGACAGTGGTCGGCAAAATGTGGCTCGAGAGCCACATGCGGCTCTTTGGCCCCTTCAGTGTGGCTCTTCCACAAAATTAGGAGTACCCTAATTAAGTTAATAACAATGCACCTACCTATATAGTTTAAGTTTAAAAAATTAGGCTCTCAAAAAGAATTTCAATCATTGTACTGTTGATATTTGGTTCTGTTGACTAATGAGTTTGCCGACCACTGGCTGGGATATAACTGCCCACCATAACTGCGTTTAGTTAAAGTTTAATTTCAGACCATCCTTTGTGGTTACTTTAGGTCTCTGAGTTTGACAAGACTGCTATGCAGGCCTCCCCTGAGCTTGTCAGGTCAGCATGTGGCCCCTTTCGTCCACAAGCCTTTGGCTATAATTGTGCTGGGACTTGCACGTGGCTTTGCCACGAGAGGATCATGCCCTCTAATTAGTCCGAGGCTTGAATGCTGTAGCTGCTCTCCACAAGGTGTCACCTCACACCTATCAGAATGGCTACCATCAACAAATCAACAAATGACAAGTGCTGGTGAGGATGTGGAGAAAAGGGAGCCCTAGTACACTGCTGGTAATAATACAGACTGGTGCAGCCACTGTGGAGAACAGTATGGAGTTTCCTCAAAAAATTAACAGTGGAACTGCCATTTGTCCTAGAGATCCCACTTCTGGGAATATATCCCAAGAAATCACAAACACCAATCAGAAAGGATATATGCACCCCTATGGTCATAGCAGCACAATTTAAAATAGCTAAGATCTGGAAACAGCCCAAATGTCCATCAGCAGGTGAGTGGATAAAAAAAGCTGTGGTACATCTACACAATGGAGTACTATGCAGCTGTAAGAAAGAAAGAAGTCTTATCATTTACAACAGCCTGGAGGGACCTGGAGAGTATTATGTCAAGAGAAATAAGCCAGTCAGAAAAAGGAAAGTATCACATGATCTCATTTGTATGTGGAATCTAATGAACAAAATAATCTGGTGAACAGCATAGATCAAGAGACATAGAAGCATGGAACAGACTGTTTAATGAATCTCAGAGGAAAGATGGAGGTGGGTGGGTTGATAGGAAGAGATCAACCAATGAACTGTATGCATGTATGCATAACCCATGGACACAGACAATAGGGTGGTGAAGGACTGGGGAGGGGGAGGAGGAGCTAGAAGAAGTCAATGGGGGAGAAGAAAGGGACATATGTAATGCTTTCAACAATAAGGATTTTTTAAATAAATAAATAAATAAATAAATAAATAAATAAATAAATAAAACAAGTTGTCTCACTTTAGCTTGTATGGCTTTGGGAAAAGGAAAGTTTTAGTTTCAAAAATTCCAAGTCAAACAATGAAAGAAAAATTGGAAATGTTAGTTTAGAGAGTTGTAGCCAGATGTTAAAAGAACTAGAAGAATTCAGGATTCGGTTCAAGAACAAAACCTTAAAAGTAATAAGCAACACTAGAGTTTAACATCCACAAAGATTTATCACTGAAACATAATTTTTCTTTGTAAAATCACCCTCATCTTACCAAAGATAGCCAAATTAGACTGATTTTCTTTGTAAAATAAGTTTACTTTTAATAAAGGTGGCATGTTATTTACATAAAATCAGGAAGAATAGTAATTAACCATATAGGCTTCTTTAATCTGCTCTGCTGACATTTTTTATAAGGAATCTTCAGATTGTTTAAAATGTCCTCCCAAGGCCAGAAAAGCTAAGGAGAGGACTTGCCACCAGACTTCACCTGCAACATTTATAAATTTTGGTGAATTCCTCTAATTCCAAAATTCCCAAATTATTGAGGTTCCTGCACCTGCCAGGAAGTGACCTTCCTCACTCACTTGGTAAGGCTACTGGAAACACTGTAAACAAGGTACCAGGCCTATATTTCCAAGAGTTTTATTGGTTTTCACAAGTCAATCTTAATTCCTTAAAGTTGTCTTGTCATATCTGAGTCTATGCATGTTTCTCTCAAATATGACATTTCAGTCAAAGTCTGTCATAGTTTCCAATTGGTCCTTGAAGTATGGTAGCAACCATACTTAGGTAAAAACTGCTGTTTGAATTTTAACCCTGCTATTCTGGCTTCTGCGCGCACTTACTTGCTTAAACAATAGGGTAGTTACCTCAGCTTCCAGACTGAGACCTGGAGACTCACAGAGGTAACGTTCCTGTGCCTGTGGACCAGGACTGCAGGAGACTGATTCCCACTGACTCAGTAGCTCCAGGAGTAGAAACTGCAGATAACCTTTAGAGATTACTGACTCCACTTGGTTCTGTTCTGTAAAAACCTGCTTTCGCAAGATAGGGCCACATTCCAATAATGTCCAGCAGGGGCTGGGAACCCCGCTGCAGGCTGTTCCCAGACTTTAGAATTTAGAACAAAGGAAAATTTTTGTGGTTTGGACCTTTAAAAGGACTGCCTACACCTGGGACAGCGCGGTCGTGAGGGTGGCCACCTGCGTGTGGAGCTCTCGCGGCCGTCCTGGCCAGTTCAACAAATCCTCGCCTGCTTTTTTAATCAATCAGCAGCCTCCGGTGGTCTTATTCTGACTCCAGGGTTCGACCCCACAACAGTCCTGTAACAAAGAAAACAGGATTTTATTAATACTGTGCAAATAATAATATTGCCATGAAAATAAGAATACTAACTGATAGTTTCCAAATTCTGGAGGAGTCAAAGAGAGAGAAAAAGACAAATGTTTCAATTCTGCTCACAATGGTATAATTTACCATACTATAAGTCATAGGTAGCTTAAGAGAAATGAAGTCCTTATATCTTGAAAACAAAAGATTAACAAACCAGATTATTTATGTTTCAAATAAAGTCATAAAAATTATAATCATCCTCATCAGTTCATTCAGTTCCATGTAATTCATTCTTGTTGATCTTGACCGTTAGCAATTTTACAAATTCCGTTTTTCCTTAGACTGCTACCTATTCTTACCCAGTTAAATGATACAATGTGAAAGTTTATCAGAATCCTGTACTTTAGGGTGTCAGTCCTCCCTTCATTAATCTCACTGAATATGAAACATTTTTGAAAAATGAAACAGTAAGACAATGACTGTAAATGGCAAAGGCTTAGAATTACATGGTTAAAGATTTGATTACAATGAAATTGAGAAAGAAATGTGCTTTTCTCTGCAACATACAATGTTAAGATAACTAAATTTGCAAATGAAAATATACAGGACATTGTGGTTTCTCAGAGGTTTTATATACTTTCTAGAATATTTATTTTAATAACAATATTTACATACAAATACATTATTATTTTTTAATTGCCAATGCTTCCCATGTAAATTTAACACATCAATATGTTTACTTAGCTTAATACCCTCCTTTTACAAAGAGAGAGAGAGAGAGAGAGGAGAGAGAGAGAGAGAGAGAGAGAGAGAGAGAGAGAGAAAGAGAAAGAGAGAGAGAGAGATTTCCTTTAAAGAGTTCAAAGAACCTTCTGAAAAAAATCTCAAAGTTATTTTTAGGTTAAGAAGAAACTATTAAACATTTGAATTTTTAGAAGTTTGTTAAGCATGTCAAAAGTTTTAAAACACGTGGTTAATGAAATCATAGTGAAAGGAATTTAGAGACAGGAAAGGCAGTTTTAGGGAACAGGGTTCCATGGGAGAGGAAGACATACCATACCCAGCAGAGACAGCTCTAAGCCCCAGGATTGTTTATCTTACATACACAGAGGAGGGAGGAATGTTACAAGATAATGAGAAGAAGAAGAGGGGGGCACTAGGTGAGCTTTGAAACTTTGAAACTGATTCCATGTGGGAAAGCAGGGGGTAGGGGAGCATATAATATGAGGAAGCAATTAGAAACTGGGATGAACAAAGAGACTCAGAGAATTATGTTCTCCCCATTTTAGAGAGACAGAGCAGGTTTTCCCATTTGGGGACCCTCCCCAGGGGGAGTTTGTATATGCTTGCAATAAACTTCCAGACTTGTGCCTATAATCTTTTAGTCGCAAATTTTATTCTTCAAACTTCATAGGACAAGAACCCACAATGAAAGTCTGAGCTCGCCAATTCCTGGTATCAATAGATCACTGTGAAACAATACTTAGTTATCAATTTAATAATAGTGACAAAGACTTTGTAGGCAAATACAGAAAGTTAAATGGTTTTAAGCAAAATTTAGCTCTTTTAATTTTAAAAAGACTTGGTTTATCTAAGTACTCAAAGACCTGATAATACAGAGTACAGGGAATAATTTTAATAAAACAAAATATTTGCATTCTCTTTATAATCTCTTATTAAGAGCATACAATAGTACAGGACAACTTTGTCTTTTTAACAGAAAAAGAATCAAGCTCTAATTTTGTATAAGCTTTCTTTTAATATTTAAGTTCACTTAATTTAATTAAATTAACTTTATCTTATTTAGCTTGATCATATCACATTTTCTTTTTCAAGATTCCTTTTTTATAAATTTTTTCACAACTTACCTTGCCCCTATTTTGTCTCTTCTTACTCATTCAGAAGTAAGACAAATCACTTTTTAAAAGTGTCCTCAGAAATGCATTTTCATACTTTATACCTTCTTTTACCATTGTTACTCCTATTATTTCATTTACATATATTCATTAACAGATCCAAATTTACCTTTTAGTTGATCTGTAATAAGAAGTCAAAAGTAGGTAAACCAAGACTTATTTAGCAGTTAATGTTTCAATATTTTATCTTATTTGGAAATGATCTGGATGTTCAATGACTATTCGTCATTTAATTTAGCTGGCAAAACAGTAAAGTTTCAAGGTACTAAAAGACTTTGAGAAACTATTTTTAAGTACAAATACTATAACACATACAGTTATTACTAAAAAGTTACAACTAAAAACAACCTTTTCATCCTATTTACATTCACCTGATTTACTTTATTTTAACAATTATGGATAGGTTAGTTATAAAAATTTCACCATACAAAGTTATTCTTTCTGACAAATTTTGCAATAGAGATAACATGAACTCATTTAACGAATAAACCCAGATAGAATAAAAGTATTATACTTAATGTTGATATCCACAAAGACATGCCTATTTAGCCACACTAAATGCAAACCAGCTCCAGTATCAAATATTTTTCCAGATTATGTGATCCTGTAAAGTATTTGGCTTAGTTTATATTATATTTTAAAGAACGTTCATACAAGTGCTTAATTCCTTAAGCCAATTAGACAGAGCATTTTACATACCAATTTTGGTAATATCCTTCAGAGGTAGACATACTAGTACATACACAACGCAGATGTAACCAGAGACCTGATAGTTTCATTTTAAAATGTCAGCCATGAGATAGGTACAAGTAAGGCAAAAACCCCAATAATATATAGCAGTTGAGGTATGTTAAGTGTATTATTTCAGATGGCTAAGGGTTTTTCTTATTAATATTTGTGGAGAAGACAATTAAGATTTATATTTGTCCTTGGAAAGGAGCCTGGGAGCCATAGCAGCAATTTACACTTGAAGAAAAATTAAAGCACTTGCTCAGATGCCCAAAGTTTCTTTGGGGATCATTTTGGAGCTCTTTTTTAAAAAAGTCATTTTGTCTTTTAGAAGCTTCTGCATATCAGTCACAGAATGCATTGATATGTTTGGATTCCTTTTCTTTAAGGGGGGTGGGCTCTCCAGGTAGACTTAGAACAAAGGGTTTTTAAACTGGCCATTAGAGTTTTAAATTATTTTGATTAAGTTGGTCTATTTTATTTAAAAAGCACAAGTGGAGAGAGAAACCAAAATGGTGGCATAGGTAAACACCTGAACTTGCTGCCTCGCACAACCACTTCAAAACTACAACTAAAAGACAGAACGGACATCATCCAGAACCACAGGAAGGCTGGCTGAGTGGAAATTCTACAACTAGAAGGAAAGAGAAAAGCACACTGAGACTCAGAGGAGCTGCGGAAGTAAAGTGCAGAGGTACGGAGGCACTTGCGTGCGCGGAAAGGGCTGGCAACTGAGTAGGCGGCTGGCTTTTTCAATCCGCAGGGAGACACAAGCTCCCGACTGCTCTGAACTCCAGTTCCAGGTGAGACTCTAGGGACCTAAACTCATATGGGGAGAAACTGGACTGTCTGGTATCGGGCAGAACTCGAGAGCGGCCTTCTCTCAGAGGTACTTGCAGCGATTACCAAGGGACACTGAGACCCGGGGGCCTCTTAGGGCATGGCTGACGGGAAGCCATTGCTGTTTGCTCCGCCCTGAGACCCCGCCCCACCCAAGCTGTGCGCAGAGGCTTTTACATATGAATGGCCTGGTCCTTTGAAATCTAAACTTACCTAACAAACTGCAGCTTAGTCAGAGAGACCCAGAACATCCAAAAGAAGGCCCAAGGCCCCACAGCAGCTTGCATTGCTTCACAGCTGGGCCTCATCTGGGCACCTCCAAACCCCAAACAAAGAGGAGGAATCTGCAGATCTCTCCGTAGCTCCTGCTGGGTGGCCTCAGGCAGAGGCTAAATTAGCACCTCCTTGGAGATCCAAGAGCCAGTGTACCCAGTGGTCAGAGTGGGACCATCCAGATTACAACTCCTCAGATCCATAAGGGACACACTCAGGGGGCAGACTCATTGAGCACCAAAGCCCCACTGAAGCAAGTCTTGCCTCATAAGGGTGTCTCCAGCACAAAAGTTCTCCCATTGTAGACACAGCTGATCCTCACAGCCAATTGGCCTGGAGGTCAATTCCTCCCAGTGATACCAACAACAATCAAGGCTTAACTACAACAAGATTGTGCACACAGCCCACAAAGGGGTGCACCAAGAGTGTCCACCTCAGGTAACTGGGGAGGCTGAGCCATTCAGCCCTATAGGACACCTAGCACACAAAGCCACTCTATCAACACAGGGAAGCAGCCAAAATGTGGAGACAAAGAAACAAGTCACAAATGAAAGAAATGGAGGATATAGAGTTCAAAACCACAGTTATAAGGTTTTTCAAGAATTTTTTAGAAACCGCCGATAAATTTAATGAGACCCTTGAGGATATGAAAAAGGACCAACTAGAAATTAAGCATACACTGACTGAAATAAAGAATAATATACAGAGATCCAACAGCAGACTAGAGGATTGCAAGGATCAAGTCAAAGATTTGAAATACAAAGAAGCAAAAAACACCCAGCTGGAAAAGCAAAAAGAAAAAAGAATCCAAAAATATGAAGATAGTGTAAGGAGCCTCTGGGACAACTTCAAGCGTACCAACATCCAAATTATGGGGGGTGCCAGAAGAAGAGAGAGAGCAAGATATTGAAAACCTATTTGAATAAATAATGACAGAAAACTTCCCCCACCTGGTGAAAGAAATAGACGTACAAGTCCAGGAAGCACACGGAACCACAAACAAAAGGAATCCAAAGAGGACCACACCAAGACACATCAATAATTAAAATGCCAAGAGCAAAAGACAAAGAGAGAATATTAAAAGTAGCAAGATAAAAAACAGTTAGTTACCTACAAGGGAGTACCCATATGATTGTCAGCTGATTTCTCAACAGAAACTATGCAGGCCAGAAGGGAATGGCAAGAAATATTCAAAGTGATGAATAGCAAGAACCTACAACCAAGATTATTCTACCCAGCAAAGCTATCATTCAGAATTGAAGGTCAGATAAAGAGCTTCACAGATAAGAAAAAACTAAAGGAGTTCATCACTGCCAAACCAGTATTATATGAAATGCTGAAAGGTATTCTTTAAGAAGAGGAAAAAGAAGAAAAAGGTAAAGATAAAAATTATGAACAACAAATACATATCTATCAACAAGTGAATCTAAAAATCAAGTGAATAAAAAATCTGATGAACAGAATAAACTGGTGAATATAATAGAATCAGGTGTATAGAAAGGGAGTGGACTGACAATTCTCTGGGGGAAAGGGGTGTGGGGCGTGCGGGAAGAGACTGGACAAAAATCATACATCTATGGATGAGGACAGTGGGGGTGGGGGAAGGGCATAGGGTAGGGTGGGAACCAGGTGGAGGGGAGCTATGGGGGAAAAAAGAGGAACAACTGTAATAATCTGAACAATAAAGATTTATTTTAAAAAATAAAAAAGAATTAAAAAAAATAAAAACAATAAAAAGAACAAGTGGAGAAACCAATGTGTTTGTACATATAACTAGTAGAGTTCCCGAGGAAGGAACTTTGGGGAAACTTTTAGAAGACGAAGATCTCATGTAAAGATAAAGTCCCCTGAAAGCTGTCATGGCCAGACAAAACGACAAAAGAAATGTAAAGACTATCTTTGAATCATTTAATTACTTAAAGGCCTCTAAGTACTTGTTGAAAATGTTTCTTATTCAGCTTCTTGTTTCTAAAAGTTTCTAATTGTATATGTAAATACACTAATTTTGGAATTTCAAAAGATTCCCAAGTGGCCACTGTCATTCCAAATTGTCTTTTGTAACAGAGGTCCATTAAATAGATAATTAACAGAGGATTGACTATAACAGTGATGGGCAACCTTTTGAGCTTGGTGTGTCAAACTTCGCCAAAAAACTGAGCATAACTCGGGTAGTGTGTCACTTTGAGGAAAAAAAACATTATTTCGCGATATTTATAGTTTAAATAACATAAATGTGTAATTGTTATATATAATTGTATTTAATAAACCAAAAACTAAATATTTAACTTACCTGCTTAGTGACTTCTTTGTTCATCCATCAGTCGGTTTCTTTTGTTGGTCTTGATATTATTTAGCTTGTGTGGGGTGCCGTGAACTAAGATAAGTGAGGAGGAGGGGGAATTCTTTAACTAACCTGCCTATTAGTGACTTTTTTGTTGCTGAATTTCATTGGCTAAATCTTCAATTGAAGGTTGGTATTTTGTACACTTCAGGCCCAAGCAAGCGCTACTAACTTCATCTGTCAATCTGTTTCTTTTGTTGGTTTTGATATTATTTAACGCTGAGAATAAGGCCTCACAAAAGTATGTAGAGGGAAAAATTGTGAGTAAAGCCATTGCTATATTTTTCAGGGTGCTAAAAGTGTCTGGTAGTCGGTTCTAAGCACTTCAAATTTCCTGTTCGTAGTGGCACTCCTCTTGATTCTCCAAGCGGCACCTTTCCAGATTCTCAAGCTTTGACCTCAAGTTGACAAACACCTGAGCTCAGATACTGTCTTGAAATTCTGCAAGTTGCATCTCCAAATCATCAATTTGCATCCATTGGAAACCATTTAATTCCAAACAGCTGTAGACTACTACATCAGGATACTTAATTATTTTCATGGTTCTAGACTTCTAAATTGACTAAATCTATCACTAAACTGGTCAAGTAACGAGTCTAAAACAAGCTGGTACTTCATATGCAAGAGTTCCATTTCATTTTGTACAGCTGCACTGGCCTTCTCAAAATACTTTGTTACTCGAGGAAAATACTTATAAGTTTTAGTTTCTACATCTCGCTTGAAAATTTTAACTTTACTTTCAAAAGCTTTTATGTATCCAAACATAACGTCAATACTTTTGCCAAAACCTTGTAACTTTAAGTTCAGTTTATTAATATGAACAGAGAGATCTGTAAAAAACATCAGGGTGTTGACCCACTTATCATCATTAAGCTGAGGAAAGTTTCCCAGATCCTTATCGTCAAGAAATACCTTAATTTCTTCAAAGCACTCCACAAAGTGCTCAAGAACTTTGCCTTGGCTCAGCCATCTTACATTATTGTACATCAGCAGTCCACTGTAGGTGGAATCAACCTCCAGTAAAAGTGCCGAAAATTCTCGCTTGTGAAGGGGGCGAGCAGCTATTAAATTAACTATTTTTGTAACAACTGACATTAAGTTGTTTAAGTCGGTGAATCCTGCCTTGGCACATAAAGCCTCCTGATGGATAATACAATGAAAAGGCACAATCGGATGTCCAATAGCTTCTGTAAACAATTTGACAAATCCGACTTTTCCCCCCACCATATTTGGTGCCCCATCTGTCGTCACTGACACAACTTTAGAGATATCAATGCTTAGGTCACGAAATGTTTGTATAACAACCTTACATATTTCACTTCCTGATTTACTTGTTGACACTGATACTAACTTTATCAACTCTTCTCTCATTGTGAGACCATCAGAATATCGACCAATAATGGCCAACTGAGCATGTGATGTGACATCAGTAGTTTCATCAAGAGAGATCGAAAAATATTTACACTTCCTTATGTCTCTCTTTAATTGATGTTGTACGTTTGTGTTCAGTCTCATTATTCGGTCTTTTATGATATTTCTACTGAGTGGTAACTCAGATATTCTCTTAATAATTGCATCTTTATTCTGCATACCGTGAAATAGAACTGGTGCACATCTTAGGAGAATTTCTTTAATAAATTCTCCCTCACTGAGCGCTTTTCCATGCTGAGCTATATAGTGAGCAATGCTCAAACTTGCAGATGTTAAATTTGTAGAGCCTTTCATAAATTTAAGGATGGAATTAGATTGGCTCTTATAAAGGTGTAGCTGCCTGGAAATGTATTCCTTCCTTTCATCCTCACTTTTTTCCAAGAGCTGGGAATGATTAGTTTCAAAATGTCTATTTATATTCCACGTTCTGCTTATTACCGTTTCAGTACATAGAATGCAAAATGATCTGCCATTTTTTTCTATAAAGCCATACATCTCGGTCCATGTCTCTTGAAAGGGTCGGCCACTGCTACTACCACTTCCTTTACTTAACCTTAGTTTTTTATTTTTTGGGTTCTCCATTAGGGGGCAGTGACAGAAGATAGAATTATAGATAGCTTGTTAGGCCTGCAGGCAATTAGGGGTTAACTAGCCTAACTAACCACAAAATGGTGCATATAACTGTCTTTTAGGAAAGGGCAGGGTTAATAAGCAGAAATAGGGGTTAATAAGGATGCACAACAGTAATAGTGGTGAAATGGAGTCTGCACTATGGAGCAAGATGGTGTTCCTTATGTGAATTAAAATGGCTGCCACTATTTCTAATGGTGGGAAACAGCACCCATAGCACACCACAAACCCTCACCTCTCCCAGCCTCCCCTTCACTTATCTCAGTAATGATGGAATAGAAATCCATGGCACCCCAGAACAGTAGATAATGGTTGCTGTGGTTATCTGTTATTTGGTTACTGGTAATGGCAGGGCCCCCAGAGATGCGTCCCCCGCTGCGTTCCGCTGCTCCCTGCTCTGCCTGCGGAAGTGAGGGCAAAGATCCCGGCTTAACCGGAAGTCCCAGAACTAGACGCTCTGTGCCGGACTTCTGTTGTTTTGGCCTACAGACCTCCGGCACAGAGTGTCTAATAGGGGAGGATGAAACATTTGCGACTAGAGTCTTAAGACTCTAGTCGCAAATGTTTCATCCTCCGGAGCAGCAAATGTTTCATCCTTGGCATGCGGCCGCCTCAGTGGCTGCGTGTCATCAGAAATGGCTACGTGTGTCAGTGCTGACACGCGTGTCATAGGTTCGCCATCACTGGACTATAATGTTTAAACATAAATCCAGCTGGTGTTGCAGATGGGGGTTGTCATTCTGTAGCCAATTTAGACAAAAAACTGGTATCAGACAACCCATGAATAAAAGTTCTGAGCCTTGCCAAAACCGGTTTGGCTCAGTGGATAGAGCGTCGGCCTGCGGACTGAAGGGTCCCGGGTTCGATTCCGGTCAAGGGCATGTACCTTGGTTGCGGGCATATTCCCAGTAGGGGGTGTGCAGGAGGCAGCTGATCGATGATTCTCTCTCATCGATGTTTCTAACTCTCTATCCCTCACTCTTCCTCTCTGTAAAAAATCAATAAAATATATTAAAAAAAAAAAAAAAAGTTCTGAGCCTCAACTGAAGGAGGGAGACTAGAAACAAGAGAAGTCACCACTGGAACCCCAGAGCACGAAAGTTTCAAGCAGCTACCTTGCTCAAATCCAACAGTGCTGAAATTAAAGCAGAGAACTCTTTGGATTCCACAATGCTGATACCACAAAATGTCGACTGAGTACAAAGAGTCAGGAGGCTTTGGCTAGAAATAAATGATAAAGTTTTATTCAAAGGTCTTAGAGTTGCAAACTAGAAACAGCTAGGCAAAAGTCCATAAGTGTTCCCAAGAAGAAGTAAAAGTTAACAGTTTTATTGTAAAAATTATATCCTTGAGAATATTCAGTCCTGCATTCTTAGACCTTGGATTGGTACAGGACTATTATTAGTCACATGTCAGGTCTGGATGATGGCTGCCAGCTGGTCTGAGGATGGGCACCAGGAGGTCTGGTCATGTCCTGAGACCTTAGTTTAGGGCCATGGTCAGCAAACTGTGGCTCACGAGCCACATGCGGCTCTTTGGCCCCTTGAGTTTTTAGCAAAGGCCAGCTTAGGAGTACCCTAATTAAGTTAATAACAATGTACCTACCTGTATAGTTTAAGTTTAAAAAATTTGGCTCTCAAAAGAAATTTCAGTCGTTGTACTGTTGATATTTGGCTCTGTTGACTACTGAGTTTGCCGACCAGTGGTTTAGGGGATAGTCAGAGGGCTATTTGTAGGTTTAATGTATGTCCAGGCTTGACACACAATGAACTAGTATATACCTAAGTATTGACAGGACTGCAAAGTTCAAAAGTTTAAGTTACCAGGGTAGTTAAGATAAGAAAAGAATCCTTTACTTAAGCCTCAACCTTCATAATGTTAATAATTTAGTAGCTTGGTTAAAATGATAGCATTTTACCTTTTCTATATCTTTACTGTTGCCTCGGGACTTGTGCAGTAGGCATTCCTTCAGCCCCAACCACCAGATAGTCTTTTATGAAGCAGCCCCTCCCACAGGGGCCTCCTCCAGAAGTCTACCCTGTGGTGGTACCTGCAAATGACCACAGTCAATCCTATTTGCCTTAAGGGCTCTCGGGTGTCTTACCAGTAGTTACTCCAGCTTCACTCACCACTCAGCCCTAGCAAGGCCGTCCAAAACCTGGAGTCCTATGTTTTGTAAGAATTTCCTTAGTGAATATTTTAGGGCTTGAGAGGAGGGATATGCTTCCTCCTGCCTCCACCTATGACCCACCCTCCCCTGACTGTGCCCAGCTGTAGATCCCTGGCTGCCCTGAACTGCTCTGCACACGCTGGCCACAGAATGCACCTCTCGCCATGCTTTGGGCAGCAGGTGTCCTTTAAACCTGTAGAGCTGGGGCCTGGATAGTCCTCAATGACTATGCGGACCACCTCTAGAAATCACCCTGAAGTGGTAGCTACAGATTAGGGACACTCAGCCCTCATGTGGACTCTCGGCAGGAGAAGTCCTGAGCTTTTCCATCAATCAGGGTTTCGGGTGTCTCTTTTGAGATGATTCCCTGTCAGCCAGCCCGGCTGGCCCTGCCCTGACAAACAAGCCAGTTCCCTCCAGCTCTGCCTTCAGGGAGCATGTGCTCACCCTCCGGCTGCAGCAGTAAATTGTCTAATTTGAGGCTTAGAAGTAGGCAGCTGCCTTGTATTACAGGGATTCTGCTCCTGTGACCAGTCCTCTCCCAAACCATTCCTTCGCTTAGGTCCCTGGCACCCCTACGGCCAGGTCCACGCATGTGCAGCTTGCATTGCTTCCGTGGGCTGTGGGCAGCAGGGCCCTCCAGACCTGAGGAGCTGGGACCCAGCCTCACGCACCTGCATGCTCTCAGCTGTGGAGAGAGACCGCCCCCTCAAAACAACCCTGGGGCAGCAGCTGCATATTGGAGACAGTCATTCTCATTTGGACTTGCTGCCTCCCAGGTGGAGAGCTTCTCTAGCTCCCAGGTGTATGTTATAGAGGACACCCCAACTCGTCCTCCCAGCCCCACTCTAGCAAGGCAATGGAGTAACCCAGCACTCTGCACTCAGTCTGAATATTGCTCATTGGGTATTATAGGGCTTTCAAGGTAACATCACTTTGTTCTCCAAGAACTCATCCTGTGACCCAAGCCCTCCCAACCCTTGTCAGTTCTAGATCTGTGGCTATTCTGATCTGTTCCACACATTGGTTGGGCAGTAAGCATCCCTTCAGCCAACCTGGGGCAGCTGGGGCCCTCCAGACTGTGGGCTGGGGCCCAACCTAACCAACTGGAATCTTTAGTGAGGAGGTGGCCTAACTTCTAAAAATAACCTTGAGGTGGCAGCTAAAATTGGTTGCAGTCAGTCTCTATGGAAACCTGACCCTTGAGGATCCTGGTGGGCTTCTCCAGCAACCAGTGGTCCCAGTTGCTTTTATTAAGTGACTAGAGGCCCGGTGCATGAAATTCGTGCACTTGGGGGGAGGTCCCTCAGCTCAGCCTGCACCCTCTTGCAGTCCAGGAGCCCCTCGATTGATTGCCCCGAAGAGGGAGGCCCCACCCACCCGCCTCAGACCTTGGGTTGGTTGCCTCAGACTCCCTCTGTGGGGCGATCATGGGGCAATGGTGGGCGCCCCCTCTCCCCCCCAATCGCATTGCACCCGCCTTGGCTGGCCTGGCGCCAGTGCGTGTCATAGTATGGTTGTCCGGACGGTTGTTCTGCTGTTCGGTCGTTCGAGTGATTTGCATATTACACTTTTATTATTATAGAAGATTGCTCAGTCAGTCGGCCTGGCCCCACCCTTGCAAGGCAGACCTATATACTCCAGCTCTCCTTTCCAGGGGAAACATCTGAATTTGTGTAGTTCAGGGACTGGATTTGCACAGATGCTTGTGTCCACAAGATCCTATTCCTGTGACCCAGCCTCTCCCAACCCACGGGCTCTTCCAGGTCCCTGGCCACCCTGGCCACTCGTGAGTGCACAGTGGGCTTTGGCAGCTGGGCCCTCCTGGCCTGTCCAGCTGGTGCCTGTTTTCAACCGCCTGCATGGTCTCCTATTTGGAGAGGGCCACCCAATGGCAAGCTCCCTCCCTCTAGCTGCAGCAGCAAATCGGCCACAGTTAGTCCCACTGTACTTAGTGTCTCACGGGGTCCCAGGCTTCTGAAATCCTGCACTCAGTTTAAATATTGCCCATTGGGTAGTTTAAAGCTTGCAACATGGCATAAACCTTGTCCCCCAAGGACCCATCCTGTAACTCGACCTCTCCTGGCTCTTCCATTTTCAGAACCCTGGCTACTCTTATCAGCTCCATACATGCATGGGCATAGGCACCTCGTGACCAACCTCTGGCAGGCTGTGTGTTCAAGGCAGGGGATCCGGGAGCTGTCCCTAACCACCTGCACAGCCTCCAGGTGTTGAGGAATCCCACCCCATCCTGGCAATAGTCTGTCCGCACTTGGGCCTTCTGCCCAGTGGTGTCCTGGGCTTCTCCACTGTCAACATATCCAGGTGTCTTGTTCCAGGGAACCATTTCTGGCCAGCCCAACGGGCCCCACCCTGACAAGGCAGGGCAGTTTAGCTTTTTCCAGCAGAGCCCTTGAAGGAAATATGTGAATTGAGTAAGCTAGGGCTTTTATCTGCCTTGTGCTCCATGAGCGAGTGCCTAAGACCCCTTGACTCTCCAGACACCTGTCTCTTGTTACGGGGTCCACTTGGCACGTGAAAGGCACACGCACAGCAAGCACCCCATCAGCTGACCACTGGCAGATGTTGCCCTCGGGGCCAGGATGTCTCCAGGTGGTCCCAACTACCTGAACAGCCTTCAGAGGTGGAGGAGCCCCCTCACTGGTGATAGTCCCCATCCTCATGTGCTGCCACTGGCACCCCAGGCTTCTCCAGCCACCAAGAAGGTGTTTCTTAGGAGAAATGGAGCTGACAAGCCAACTGGCCCCACTCTGGCACTGCAAACATATCTGTCTTTTTCCAGCCCAGCCTTTAGAAAAACACATGCATTTGAATAGGCTGGTGTTTTTAATTAGGCATCTGCCTCGTAATGGAAGAGGCAGCACCTGGGACCTTCAGCCTCTTCCATACCTGCTTCTTGTTCCTGGTGCAGGTTAGACGGGCCTGCAGAAGCACAGGCCTGTGCAGTATGCATTCGGTCAGCCGGCTTCTAGGCAGAAAAGCTAGGGTGTTCCCCAACCACCCACACAGCCCAAAGGGATGAAGGGCACGCCCCCTACCTGGAGCTGGTTCCTCCTTATAGGGAAGTACTGTCCTGTAGTGCCCCATCCTTCTCCAGCTGTCAAAAGGGCCAGGTGTCTCAGTGAGAGAACCTCTGCTCTTGAACTGGAAAATGGGAGGATGGTGGGTGGATGGTGGGCAGTAGGGAGAGTGGTAGGTAAGAGGTGAGGTTTATGGGAAGGTGACATGGTGGGAAGTGGACCAAGGAGATATATTTTTTGGGTACAATTCATAGCTTGCTGAAGAACTGAGTATGGGAGATAAGGGAAAAATAAAAAAATGCCAACTTGGAAGCGTGAGCAATGAGCTGATGGAGGTGCTGTTTACTGAGCCAGGGGAGTGTGGGAGAGAATAAGGAGCAGGAGGAGGGCATGCTGCATTGAAAATGAAACAGGCACTTCTTGCCATACTCTGTTTTTTAAATGATTGTCTCTCTCCAACCCACTTTTTTTCCTTCTCTTTGCCGTTAGAATATTGTCTGGCTCCTAGCAAGGGAGCCAGGGGAAGCAAGGTACGAACAGGAGCCAGACTAGTTCAGCTTTTCAAGGTGCTGGGCCCTTTCTGCTTTTGTTCCTCCAGCCTCAGTCTGGGGCTTTCCTTGCGGTGTGAGATGGCTGCTGAGCCCTCGGTGTTGGAAGAAAATTCTCCGAGAATATTTCGTTTTTGCATGGTTCAGTCTTTATGAGAAAAGGCACATTTCAATAGAAAATCTTTGGAAACTGAGAGACTATCTCCCTAAAGGTAGAGAACCTCCAGGGGGATTTGAAGAGTTAGAACACTCTCCTCCATCCTGGAGACATTTCTTACTCTCCAAGTTTATAATCTGGTGATGCTTTCCCTCTCTTCCCTGAAGGAGACTTGAGTAATGAGTAATCTCAAGTGGCAAATGTACCAATAGCTGATGAGCCTCCTAATTTTGGGATTGCTTTACTGTGATGCAAACCCAGTGGGCAGGTAGCATCTGGTTCTCACTGTGTCCTCCCCCTGGGATGTGTAACCTGCTCTGGCTGCTTTTACCATGAGTAATCACCTGTTTCTCTGACTCAGAGCGCCTCCTGCCTCCTGGCAGTATATATACGGTCTATAAACTATGGCAAGCTAACTTGTTAGCTTGCAAGCAAGGCAACGTCTGAGACCCTTCAGTTTCTGACAACAAATCTAAGTCTCAGGTGCACAGGCTGAGGCTGTTCCTTGTAGAAGCGATCTTGGAACCCTTAGCTTATACAATTGGCCAGAACTCGGCCACTTAGCACTCCTCAAAGCAAAGAAGTTTGAGGGTACACGTGACATTTCTAGCTGCATGCCTTGCCACCCCAGACTACCTTAGAGTCTGATACCAAGGAATACGGTGGGAGTGGGTGTCAGTGACGCAGCTAACAGCGCCTGTCCCAGGGTGTTTGTAACCCGGCTGTTCCACTGCCATCTTTCCCAGCTTTTCACAATTTCCTATCAATGGAAATACTTTTTCAAGTTTCAAACAACTTACAGTTATTGGGTAGGGAATTGGTAGGCCTGGGTTTGAATCCTAGCTGTGCTGTTTAGTAATGGTGAGCCCTTAGGAAGGTCATGATCTTGCTTAGTCTCAACTCCTGAAAATTGAAAATGATGATTAAAAAAATTCCTGACATGGTTACTAGGAGGGAAAAACATGTGTCAATACATGTGAAGATTTGTAGTAAATATGAATCCCAGCTGAGAGGGTGGAAAGTGAAGGGCAAGTCCAGCACTCGTTGGCAGCATGGAGCCAGGTCATCTTTCAGAACAAGCAAGAGTCTGCTCCAGCGATGTACCGTGTCCGAGTTCACACAGGTCAGCACAAGACCTTATGTCCTGACAGCCAACGACACCCAGGACTCCTGAACCACACAAGCAGCGGCCAGTTATTACCACTCCACTCTGGGGAAATATGCAGAACACAGAGGGTCAGTCTGGACCATGGCCTCAAGATAGCGGAACGTGAGTCTGGCCTTTCCCTTACGGCAGCTTTAGTGGAAATAACTGGGTTGCATGTTTTCCTATTTGCATAAACCAAAGTACCTTTCAACTTGGCACAGAGGCTTTCATGCATACAGCGCAACGCTCAGCATGGGCAGGAGAAGGAAAAACATGACTGAGGAATCAGCATCCAGTCCTTACCACAAGCCTCTCCCGTAAACCCCTGCTCTGCTCGGATGGGACTGAAGTCCCAGTATCTACAGAACCATTTGTACCCTTCTCAAATGTATACTGCAGCTTTCTCGAAACTTATTGAGCAAACCAGATATCAGAATGTTAAAAGGCATCATTGATTTGTATTAATTATGTACCATTCACTGCTATTCCAAATAAAGAGTGTATAATTAATACATATAAAGAAGCTTCCAGCAATGAAAGATGCTTGATTGTTCTTTCCTGAAATGTTATACATTATTTCTAAAGTTGTTTACTGATGAATTGGATTGTGTCTGAATTAAAACCATTATCTGATTGTTTTGTGCCTCCAGTGGTAGCACCTTCTCCTTCTCAGGATTCAGTCTGCCCTTCAGGCCTTCAAAGCTTTCCTCTCTGGGCAGCTGTTTGGATAATGTGCCCTGGCTCCTGGCCAATCATTAGTTCTATTTTTTTTTTTTGCAATTTTTTATTACAACTTAATTCAATGAACATAAAAATCACCTTTAAAGTGTACACTTCAGTATTTTTAGTATATTACAAATCTGTGCAACCACCAGCACCAATCCCAGAACATTTTAATTATCCACAAGAGAAACCCCATCCTCCTTAGGAGTCTCTCCTCATTTCCCTCTCATCTGGCTCCTCGCAAACACTAATCTACTTTCCGTCTCTACAGATTTGCCTATTCTCTATATTTTGTATAAGTAGAATAAAATGATACGTGGGCTTTTGTTTTTGCTTTCTTTCACTCAGCATAATGTTTTCAAAGTTCATCCATGTCATAGTACTAGTATGTTTATCCATGTCATAGTGTGTTCACCCATGCTCCAGTGTTCCTTTTATGGCTGAATAATATTCCATTGTATGGATCTACTGGATTTTGTGTATCCATTCATTAGCTGATGGACATTTGGGTTGTTTCCACTTTTTGGCTATTATGAATATGCTGCTATGAACATTTGTGTACAAGGTTTTATTTAAAGATATATTTTCAGTTCTTTTGGGTTTGCACCTAGGAAAAGAATTGTGTTATCAGTAAAACTGTTTAACATCTGGGGAACTGGTAAAGTGTCTTCCAACGTGGCTGACTAGTTTACATTCCAACCTCAATGAGTCCCAGTATATGTGTGAGGGTTCCATTACTGCACATCCTCACCAACACTTGTTATGTGTCTTTTTTATTCTAGCCATCCTAGTGGGTGTGAAGAGGTATCTTACAGTTTCGATTTGCATTTCCCTAATGACTAGTGATGTTGAGCCTTTTTTTAAGTGTTTATTGGCCACTTGCATATCTTGTTTGGAGATGTCTGTTTAATCCTTTGTCCATTTTTAAATAAGGTTGTCACCCTGGCCTGTGTTTCCCAGTGATTAGAGCATCTGCCCCCCTTACTGAAAGGTTGTGGGTTCAATTCCAGTCAAGGGCACATACCTGGGTTGCAGGTTCAACCCCTGGTCCCTGTAGGGACACACAGGAGAGGCAACCAATCGATGTATCTCTCTCACGTTGATCTTTCTCTCTCTCTTTTCTCTTTCATCCTCCCTCCCTTCCACTTTCTCTTAAAAAAAAAAACAGAAATAATACCCTTGGGTGAGGATTAACAAAAAAAATTAAATTAGGTTGTCTTTTTATTATTGAGTTGTAAGAGTTTTTTTATATATTCTGGATACTTGACTCTTATCAGATATATAATTTGCAAATATTTTCTCCCATTTTTTTAGGTTGTCTTTTTGCTTTCTTATAGTGTACTTTGGTGCACAAAAGTTGTTAATATTTTTTAACTTTATTTTATTGTTGACTATTATAGATATCCCCATCCCCCCCCCCCCTTTGCCGGCCCCCACTCAGACCCCGCACCCGCCCTCACTTCCCTCTGGCCATCACCACACTGTTGTCTGTGTCCATGGGTTATGCATATATGTTCTTTGGTTAATCCTTTCACCTTCTTTCATCTAGTAAAAAGTTTTTAAGTTTTATGAAATACAAATAATCTATTTTTTTCTTTCGTTGCATGTGATTTTGTTGTCATATCTATGAAACTGTAGCCTACCAAGGTCATGAAGATTTATACCTATATTTTCTTCAAGTGTTTTAGTTTTTACATTTAGGTCTTTGATCCATCTTGAGCTAATTTTTGCATATGGTGTGGGGTAGGGATCCAAATTCAGTCATGCATGTGTATGTCCAGTTGTCTCACCATCATTTATTGAAAGCCTATTCTTTTCCCATGGAATGGTCTGGACACACTTGTTAAAAATCAGTTGACCATATGTTTATTTCTGAACTCTCCTGCCGGGGTTCTTTTTCCCCAGCCTTACAAAGGGTTCAGCATTCTGGAGAAAGGGCTGCGCGTAGATGATTAAGAAGGAGTCTGTGGACGAAAGATATTTTTGAAAGGCTTTGGGGGTCAGAGGAGCTTCCAGCTGAAGGAGCTAGAAGACTCCACCCTTGACCAAGGACCCGTGCTTTTATTAAACACAATTTGTCCCAAGGCAAGGTGGAAATATACACTTCAAAGGGTAAGGTATCAAAGGGTACAATACAGAAACATTATCAGTTTGGGGAATAGCCTACAGCTGTTCAGGTGTTTGGCCAACAGGAGGCAATAAAATGCCCTGAGCTGTCTGGCAGTTAACAATCCCATTCAGGTTTGGGGGAGATGCTTTGTAGCCGTTTCCAACAGGTAAACTACATGTGACTCAACCCTATTGAGCTCCCCAAGCTTCACGAACCTTTTGGTAAAACTCTTCTAATTATTACATGCTGGAATTGGTTCTCGGCACTCTCCATTCTATTCCATTAGTCTGGCTGTCTATTCTTACACAAGTACCACACTGTCTTGATTACAGTAGCTCTGTACTAGGTCTTAAACCCAGGAAGTGTAAGTCTTCCAACTTTTTTCTTCTTTTTCTGGATTGCTTTGGCTATTCTGAGTCCCTTGCATTTCTATATAAACTTTAGGATCAACTTGGCTGTTTCTGTAAAAAAGAAGAATAAAACCTAAAAAAAAAAAAAAAAAAAAAAGCAGTGACATATGCCAGTCAGTTTTTGCTTAATAATTAGAGACTATTTATTAGGAGCCCTTAGTTGCAGAGTGAGGAACTCAGTGATATGAGGATGAATCAGAGAGTACTTAAGCTTAAATATTACCCCATCTCTTCAAACAACCACCAGGCACAGTAAGGGTAATCAATTTAGGAGGTCAAAATGCTCAGAGAGACCAGCAATGTCCTGACTCGACTGTCATCTTCTACTCCCTCCGCCTCGCTGTCCTGCCAGCTTGGACTCTAGCAGAAGCCTGAGTCCTGCCTGGGGCCTGTGAAATGGCTGGAGGGCTTCTGGCAGGTCCCTTTCTTCTCCAGCAGTGCAGGCCCTGTGTGCTCTCAAATCTCGAGAGGCTCTGGTCCCTGATCCTACCTCCCAGTGCCCGGAGCCCCTGGAAGTCCTCTGTGCGCACACTCTAGCAGAAGCCTCCCCTCCCGGCAGAGAGCTTTGCAGGGACACTTGGAAGAAACAGCCCTGCAAGGACCCTGGGCTCTGATTCAAAGACTGCTGGCTTCTAAGTCACAGACAGTTAAGCACTCTAATCCATAGGGGCAAAAGGCAAAATAAATAGATAACAGCAGTTTTTAATCGTATAAAAACTAAATGTTGATCCCTGTAGGAATGTCAGAGAACTCCACATTCCCACTGCTGCTTGGGACTCACGGGCCACGCAGTTTTATTTTCTGTAGCTGCAGTGTTCCAAGTGTCCTGGGCAGGGCTTCCTAGCGAATTAAACCTCTTGTACACTGAGCCTTTTGCTACTGTCCTTTCTCAGGGAGTCAGAGTACAACTCGCAGCTGAGCTTCCTGCTCTCAGAATCGTGCAGAAGTTCTGCAGGTCTCTGGAACTGTCAGGGGGCTGGTGGGAGAGCTCTGTTGAAGGCACTGGTTTCCCGATGGTTTCTGAGACTCCATCCTGGTGGGTTATGAGCCCTGTAAAAACACTGCTGCCCCTTATGGCCTCCGTTTCCCGGGCCTGTGAGTGATTAAGTAACACCGATGCAGGGATGAAAACCGTTTGGGAGCCCCTGGCTGGCCCATCTCCCTCTCTGGGAATGGACCACCTGCCTGGCTTCTGTGTGTCTTCCACGCCCACAATCCATTAGCGGAGCAGTGACCACTCAGACTCTTTCTTTCTGGAATCGGGAGACTTACCCAGACTGCTGTCACTCAGTGCCTTGTGTGGATATGTCAAATGGCCACCGTGTGTGGGCCAAGGTTTGGAGAGCAGGCAACCTGAGTGAGCAGAAACCCCGGGTTTAAGGGAAAGTCAGAAGGAGAAAGAAAGGAAAATAAGCAAAGGGCAACGTCCATGCCCACCTTCCCCATAAGGCCCAGCTGGGCCTGCTGCAGTGACCAGGCCCAGCCCAGATGCGGGATAAACCACAAAGGACATCTGTCCTGTCCAGCTCCTCCGACTTGGCTCCCGAAGTGGGCAGGACCCAGGAGTACCCCAGGATCCAGGGGCACTTGGGCATGTCTGGGGGACATTTTTAAGGCGTTTTGCCTTTTTTTAAAAAAATTAATTGCGGAGGCGTTTTACCTTAGAATAGGTCTATGCTTAATAAAAAAGTGTTTTCCTACAAAGAATTTTCGAGCTAAAACCGTGTCTGTATCCCCTTGGATTCCGGATTCCTGATTTACTAGCCCCATTTGAGAAACAAATTTGTCAGGCGTCTGATCCCACAGGTGAGAGGATGAAGCCGAAGACAGAGCCTTTCTCCTTCCCGCCTCGCCCTCAGCTTTCTCATCTGAAAAGTGAGGTTATGTGGTATTTCCGAAGCTGCGAGGAAGGTTAAGAAACTGAACAAAGCCCTGGGCAAAGGGCCTTATAGACTTGCCACGTGAGGAATGGTTGTACTCATTACCATTCCCTGTCTCCGCCCTCCCCCTGCCCCTCCCCCTCCGCCCTCCCCCTCCGCCCTCCCCCTGCCCCTCCGCCCTCCCCCTGTCCCTCCCCCTGCCCCTCCCCCTGCCCCTCCCCCTCCCTCCTGCCCCCTGCCCCCTGCCCCTCCCCCTCCCCCTCCCCTCCCCCTCCCCCTTCCCCTCCGCCTCCCCCTCCCCCTTCCCCTCCCCCTGCCCCTCCGCCCTCCGCCCTCCGCCCTCCGCCCCGCCTCCCTCCTCCGTCCCCTTCTCGTCCTTCACTGGAAGCCGAAGCCGGAGCCGGGGCCGCGGCCGGGTAGTGCCGGTCGGAGCCGGGGCCGGAGCCCGGAGCCCGGAGCCTCCAGCGCCTGGACGGTAACCACTCGCGGCCGCCGGGAGCCAGGCCGCCCACCCGGTCCGGGCGCTGGGACGCCCTCTCGCTCGGCCGGTGCCATAGCTCCCCGCCAGCAGCCGGCACCCCGCGGCCTCGTCCCCTCCCCGCCTCCCCTGCTGCGGGGGGAGCGCCTGCCCCCAATGTCGGTCTGTCGGTATTCCTGGGCGTTGGAGGGAACTTCTGGAGGTTTCTCTCCACCCCAGCGGAGCGGGAGCGCCTGTGACTGAGCTCTGGTTCCGGCGCCGCCGCCTGCGGGAACCGGGAGGTGGGGTTCCCACGCCGCGCCCCCTGCAGGTCCCGCGCGGCTCCGGGCGCCGGGAGCCCTGTCCGCAGCCCTTCGGAGCCTTCCTGGCCCGGGGCCTGGCGAGCTGGAGGCCAGTGACCTGCGGAGGCCCCCACCCCAGGGACACAGCCCGAGATCCGCCCGCAGTGGCCAGGGCTTCTGCTGCTGGGGTGCACGTCTCTGCCCGGCCGCACCCCTTCTCTGAAACCCTCTCCTCCTCTCAGGAGCCCTTCCCCAAAGGCCCCCGCCAGGGCGGCCTGTTTCCCTGTATCCACCCGGCCCATCTCCACCCTGGAGTAGGATCGGTCAGTCACAAGGATCCGCTATAAAACCCTGTGCCTCAGGGGCCCCGCAGTCCGGTCCCTGCCTCTGTGCTTGGAGCGCCCACGCACCAGTGGGACAGCATTGCTTGATTTTCTTCCTCAACTTCATCGCTCCCTGTGGCAGCTCCTTCGACTCCTGGGCTTCTCTGTCTGGTTTATGAGACGCTGAACCTAACGATGTGTTTCTCTGTGCGGCCTGAGAGTGCTGCCCTGGGGGTCACAGGGCAGAATAGCCTGCCCCAGGCTGGTCAGCCCAGCTCCCAGCACTGACGTGTGCTGAGCCCGCGGTCAGGCCCTCTGCTTTGTTCCTGGGCGTTTGTCCACATCCTTCAGAAAATGCAGAGCCCAGCCGGGCCTGTGCAGCTCAGTGGTTGAGTGTCGACCTATGAACCAGGAGGTCACGGTTCAGTTCCTGGTCTGGGAGCAGTCACTGCATGTTCCTGGTTGCAGGGTTGATCCCCGGTGTGCGGCATGAAAGGGGCAGCTGATCAATGATTCTCATCATGATGTTTTTATCTCTCTCTCCATCTCCCTTCCTCTCTGAAATAAAAAATATATTTAAAAAAAGAAAAGAAAAGAAAATGCAGAGCCCAGTGGCAGGTGTGATGTAGCCTGTCCTTATAGCTCTGGTTGCACCCCCCCCCCCCCCCCCCCCCACACACACACACACTCAGCCCTCTGCCTGTGGCAGCGTCTTTGGCAGCGTCCTTCAGCCTGGTCCTGTGACGTGGTCAGGCAGGATCTCCCTCGTTACTCCAGGGTCGTGGGCAGTTCGCAGTAACTCTAACCATTGCCACAGCTACAGAAACTCCTCCCCTTATTGAAGGCACGGCTGGTCCCGGGTCCCTTCCCTGGTTCTGTTTGTAAAACATGGGGCCTGCTTTGCTTCCCTGCTGCAGTTGACTCTTGGAGTTACCCTGATTTCATATCCTTGGCATGCCTCCCTATACCACATGCTCCAGTTTGCCTGAGACCGTTGTGCTTATACCCATTGCCCTGGCATAACTATTAGTAGTATCCACTTTCCCTTTCAAAAGATCCATGATGTGGGTGATTGAACTTGTCTCTGTCTGTAAGTTGGATGCATCGGTGTTTGAAACCAGTGCCCACCTCTCAGCCTAATCCGAGAAGAGTAGTTGGAAGTACTGCTGGGCTGCCCTTAGTACTTGGCATGGCTAGCTGGCCCTGGATGGACTCAGAGGTCTCTGTCTGGGGTGGGTGGGAGGGTGTCCAAGGGTACCGCCAGCCTCCCTTTGGTCACACTGCCACATCAGTTGGATTCCCTGGAGCTGGGTGCCATGTCAAGGGGGTGGCGCCCAGCAGCCCTTATAGGATGCACCCAGAGCTCAGAGGTATCGTATCCACAATCTAGTACACCAGAGTTCCTCCCGGGCCAACGCTAGCTTGTACCTTTTCTTCTAGATGGGAAGCTTTAGGTGGCTTTGCCCCCTGAGGGCAGGGGTCGCCCTCTGGCCCTGGCACCTGGGAATCCATTGATGTGGCAGTGTGACCAAAATGAGGCCTGAGGGGCTCTTGGACACCCCCCCAGCCATCCGAGACCCCTGATTCCACCCCGGGCCCCTCAGCTGTGGCCAGAGTATTAGGGGCAGCCTGACAGCTACTCTTCTCGGATCAGGCTGAGAGGTGGGGCACTGGTTTCAACGAGGGCGACCAGCTGTCCTCGTTTGCCTGGTACTGAGGGGTTACCTGGGATGTAGGACTTTCAGTTTTAAAATTAGGAAAGTCCCAGGAAGACTAGGTGAGTTAGTCACCCTACTCTTAACGCTGGCTGCATTTGAGCCTCACACAAGGAGCCTCTCATTTGAAGATTCTAGTTGAATTGATCCAGGTAGGGCCGCACGTCAACGTATATTTTTTAACTCCTAAGTTGATTCTAACAAACTACCAGAGTTGAGAACCACTAGGTTATAGGCAACATGACTAAGTGACCATTGACTGTGGTTATTTTTGAGCAGAAGTGGGCGCAAACGTCTCTCGAAAGGGTGTGTGACCAAGTGTGGTGGTCCTCTCCTTATCAAAGGGGATGCCAGATGGCAGTCACTCTTTTTGCTATTACCTTCCCCCACCCACGGCCTTCTTCACCAGTGAGGACCACGCTGTCTTTCCCATTATGCTCTGGTATCCCCTCAGTAAGCCGTGGAATTCCCTCATTTTGATCGGAGGGTTCATGATTTGCTTAGTCCCAGATGAAGCTGGCATGAGACTTGGGGCAGGGCTCCGGTATTCTGGGCTGGAACACTTACTCCAATGAGTAGTGGTCCAGGAGCTAGCTGAGGGGATAGTGTCCACGTTAGCTTTGCCCACGGGGTGTTGGGAACGAGACCAGGTGCCTCTGGACTGTCCCCTCTGCAGGCCTTCAGAGTCATGTGGTACGTCAGCACCAGGGGGATGGCCCCCCGCGTCGACTTTGAGGGTGCCCTCTTCTCTGGCTATGCACCCGACGGGGGCCTCTTCATGCCCGAGGAGCTCCCGCAGCTGGACAGGGAGACGCTGCGTCAGTGGAGTGCGCTCTCCTACCCCGGCCTGGTCGCCGAGCTGTGTGCTCTTTTCATTGGCCCGGAGCTCATCCCAAGAGAGGACTTAAATGGTGAGCACCCCCATCCCACTTCCACTCTCCTCCCTCTGCCAGCCCAGGCCCCCAAGGAGTTGAAAATCTAGCACTTCATCCCTAGGAGATTTTTAGTCACATTTCCCAAAATTTCGTGTTTCTTTCAGACTTTGGAATTCCAGAATTGGAAATATCCAGCTCTCGCCACCAGCCAAAATGATCCGCAGAGAAATTTTTTTCCTTTAGATTATTTTTAAAACACCTTTTCAAGACTAGCAGCTTGAATGTTGAGATTTTTCTTTCCTGCATATAAGGCACACAGACCCTCAGCTTGCTGTTTTATTTCCAGAAGGGACTCTGTGTGTCTTGGACCAGCTGGTCTCAAACTGTAAAGTGCTGTGGATTCCCCTCAGGGGCTCACTGAAATGCACATTCTGGTTCCGGAGGTCTGGGTGAGCCTTCCTCTCCAGTGTCCAGACAATGCCAGTGCTGCTGTTCCGTGGACCAGGTGTGCGGTATCCGTACCTCAGGTTGAGAGTTTAGGAGAAGAGGGCCACTCAGAAGGTGGTTCGACAACCAGCACCGATAACGTTGCCTGGGCGTTTATTAGAATTCTCAGATTCCCTCAGACCTGCCGGACCAGAGTCTGCATTTTAAGATCCCAGGTGATCAGTTTGCCAGTGAAACTCGGATGTGTTCAGACTGCCTTGCCTCAGAGGGCTTGTATGAACAGCCTTCCAAAGTTCTGGCTTCCCAGTGTGATTTAATAATGCCGCAAACAGTGTGCTGTCTTTAGGAAGAAAAGTGGGAAGAGATGAGGCATTGATTTGTTTGTCACATAACTTTAATTGAATGTTCTATCGGAATACATTCACAAGAAATCCAAATGATGAAGATGTTTATAAAATAGAAAGTCTTGCACTACCATCTCTGCTCTGGGGGATCCTACGGGGGGTGGTGGTGGAGGGCTCTGTCAGCAATGTGGTGCCTGTCTTTCCAGACTTTCTCTAGAATTACACAGTTATATTCATGTGTGGTATCATTTAGGATAAAAATTTCTGCTCTTTTTATCTTGTAGCGGAGATAAAAACTTCCAATTCCAAAGTATGAAGAGACTGAGAGACTGGAGGGAAGGCATAACAATGCTCTCTGCCTGCTGTGCCTGCAGGTCTGATCCAGCGGGCCTTCCGCAGGTTCCGCCACAGAGAAGTGGTCCATCTGTCCAGGCTGCGGGATGGGCTGAATGTGCTGGAGCTGTGGCATGGAGCCACATATGCGTTCAAGGACCTGTCCCTGAGCTGCACGGCGCAGTTCCTGCAGTACTTCCTGCAGAAGAGGGGGAAGCACGTCACTGTGGTTGTAGGTACGCTTCCGCGTGAGCCCTGCAGCCCCTGAGGGCCCCGGCCTGCCGGTATCCACCCACCGTGTGTCCTCCGCTGCTGTCTCTCAGGGCGTGTGTCACGGGTCTCCTAAAGCAGGGTTCTCAACCTTCCCTCGTGCCACAGTCCCCTTTCACGGTCTGGTGGAGGCTATGGAACCTTCTCAGAAGGATATTTTTAAAGATACAGACTACATAAGATTCTGTGGTTTAAGTCCACAGATGCTTTGAATTCTCTCCGTGGGTCTCTTGGTGGTTCATGGTTTGCTTCCTTTGAGTATTGATGGTAGATGTTGCCTCATTTGGCAACAGTGCTTTAGGGGCGTTTCCCCCTCTTATCTCCCTTATTCTAAAGGGAGGTGCTTTCCCTTCCCATCCAGGAACTTCTGGAGACACAGGGAGTGCTGCCATTGAGAGTGTCCGAGGAGCAAAGAACGTGGGCATTATTGTTCTCCTGCCCCAGGGTCACTGCACGAAGATCCAGGAGCGGCAGATGACCACCGTGCTGGAGGAGAACGTCCGTGTGTTTGGAGGGGAGTGCTGGGGCGGGCGCCAGGGCAGTGGCCTGTTTGGGAAGATGGGCTGGACCAAAGCTGGTTGTTCACTAGCAGACCATCCTTCCTCTTCCTCCCTCCCGCCCTTCCTTCCTTCCTTCCTTGATCAGTTATCTTTTGAGGTTAGTAATATGATTTGGCTTAGCTCTGGGCAGGTTCTTGGCTACAGTCTCATAAACTGTTGGAGGTGACAGGTGCATAAGGCGACATTCACAGTCAGGCTAGGAAGTGCAGGTTTAAAATCATACCCCCGAGAGCACCACCTCCGTGCAGTTCAGCCTGCCAGTGCCACGTGGCCACGTGTATGTGCAGCAACCAGCGCCATAGCCTGAGCTGGTGGCCGGGGGCTTTCTTCTCCCCGGGACACTGAAGTTTAGAGGACAAAACCGTGTTAAATAATTATTTTAAAAGAAAGTGTCATTACCGGTGGATTACTTATGCCCTCCTTATAGTATGGAAATAACTACTAGTAAGCCATGCACTTGGTTAGCAGGCCTGAGATTTAAAGTAGGCAGCCACTCAGCTGCATGCATCACTGGTGACGTCCTGAAGCCACATCACAAACTGTAGCATTTGGAAAAAGGCACAAGTCCATCTCCTCTAATATCAGGCCTTGTAGTCCCAATAGGTTTCATCTTTGTGGAGTAAGAGGGGGTGAGCTTTCATTTCCATCTCATACCCCACAGGATTCCAGGTAGCCCCATCGTGGGGGTCTTGGTTAGGTTTTGTGTGTGGCGGCCTTGGGCCAGCTGTCTAGGCATCCTGGCTCGGTTTGGTCACTTATCTGGCAGAGCAGCAAATGTGGAAGAAGACATTCCTTTTCCAGCTGGCCTGGTCTCCTGGCATAATCCCATAAAGGATGTTTTTATATAACACCAAGTTTTTAAAAAGCAAAAGCACAGTGAAAACAAACCTTACCCACGGGAGCAGCATGACTATCCTTTGTCTATTTGTTCAAGACCCAGGAAAAAGCCCCTGTGTGCTCTCTTTAACAAGTGCATCCACAGTCAAGTGAGAAGTTCATGGTTCAGCTAATGCCGATATTGGCAAGATCTTACACATTAGTTTTGGTGATTGCCCATATTTAGCTGCATTTTCCTGCAGTCATTGCAAGATTTTAGTGCACAAGATTCAGGTTCTCGAGGGTCCCTGTTGTACCCCAAGTACCAAAATTGCTAGTTGTAGAACTAGGACCATCTTTTCCTAGAATCAAAGCAAAGAGGAGAAGAGCTTTTTGTACCTCTGTCCTGCCATCTGCTCCCCCTCACTTTGCACAGATGCTGGAAGGCTTTTCCCTGAGGATGTGCATGGAAGCTTCATTCCTGGTGTGAGTTGGAGAAGGTGCCCGTTGCAGAAGAGAGGCAGAAAGTGTTACTGCTGGAGCCAAAGGGGCATTTCTGTTGTGTCCATGTTCTGAGCTTTAATAATATAAGGCAGCAGACTTTAAATTAGTTTTCGTTTCTAGACACTACTGTTCAAGTTCTTCCTTTCCTTTCTAGAATCTGCCGATTTGGTTTCCAGGAGAATGTGTGTAGTTCGGGAGCAGTAAATATTTATTTTCTCTTAGATGGGTGAGCGCAGGCAGTAGGGGTGGATCACCTAGATTGTTATGTGTTGGACACTTTTGTAAGTAATTAATTTCCATATACATTATGTATGTGGTTCTTCTTAAGCACAGAGTAATCAGCATGAGCTAGTTAATATATTATTTGGGATGGTTTTGGTGGGAAGCAACAGGAAATCTAACTCAGACCAGCTTGAGCAAGGTTTTCCAGCTTATGTAACTGGAAGTCCAGAGGTGGGGTAGTCTCCTGATTGGTTGATTCAATGACTCAGCAGTACCTTCAGGGATCCAGGTTCTTTGCATTCTCTGTTCTGCTTTCCCCAATCGTAAGGCCTATTCTTGTGTCCTTTGATGACTACTTGAGGTAAGCAAGTCTCTCTCTCCCCGTGACTTGCTCTTAAAAGCAGTGGATCTTTTCCTGAAATCGCAGCAAGATCCCCCTTGCACCTGGTTAAGTCATCCCCAGACCTCACTGCTGTGGCACAATGATGAAGGTAGGACGGCTAATAACCTCAGTGCAAGCCATGGCCCTTCTCCCAATGTCCTTCAAGTTAGGGTCCAATGGAGAAATAGACCCAGGTTTCAGGTATGAGGTCAATATTGGCCTGATTGGGTTGGAGAAAGCAAGTTGGACTAGTAGCCAGTTCATTCCTATATTCACCCAATAATTCATCCATAAATTAACCTCTGTACGTACCCATCTCAGGGAGGAGTCCTGCCCGTGCTGGCTTACCTACCAAGTAGGAGCAGAGAGCAGACCACCCACCTGCGATCTAGATGAGGGAGGAAGGGCGGGCACATGGGTCAGGGACTCTTCCCCTTTGAACTGCTGATAGAGGATCAGCCTGTCACTGTCTCACTACCTGACAAGCCATTCCTTCTTCCCCGAGGGGAGGTGGGCACGGATACCAATGGGAATTCTTTTCCCAATATCCCAGAGGTTGGTATTTTATATCTCAGTTTATATAATGGTAGAAACCTCAGAAATATGACCACATGAACACGAGACATGATTTCTAGCCTCGAGGAGCTTAATTTTGAGTGTAGAAAGCCAGGCCAAGGCCCATTAGAGTAGAGAAACCAAGGCCGAGCCAAAGTCCCAGCTGGCAGGCTCAGCCTGGGAGGGCCTCTGGGCAGTGCTGACTGCCTGGGGTGCTCTGTGCTCCTGACACCTACTCTCTCCTCTCTCCCAACAGTGGAGGGAAACAGCGATGAGCTTGATGAACCGATCAAGGCCGTGTTTGCCGATGTGGCTTTTGTCAAGAAGCACAATCTGATGAGTCTGAATTCAATCAACTGGTCCCGGGTCCTCGTGCAAATGGCTCACCACTTCTTTGCTTACTTCCAGTGTGTGCCATCCTTAGATTTGCACCCGCTCCCCACTGTGGAGGTGGTTGTGCCAACAGGGGCTGCTGGTAACCTTGCAGGTAAGGAGACCCTGGGCACAAATGGGCTTTGCAGAAATCATGTGGCCCCACCCCCATGCCCTTTGCCTGCAGCCCTGAGAAAGATTGAGCCCTGGCCCTGAAGGGGATGGAAACTGCAGAAGAAGCTTCCAAAACACTCCCCCCAACGCCCTGGGGGACGCCGGCACTGGCTGCAGAGGAAGAGTGATAGGTTGACCCTGACATCCTCCTGTCACCTGACCTGATGCCCAAACTGGGCAGAGTGTGGGGAGATGAAGTCAAGGTTTGGCCACCATACTGGCTCATGGTGCCCTCTTCCAGAAATGCGGGCTTTCCTCCTGCTCGGTGCTGCCTGCTGGAGGGCAGGCAGCTCCCCTGGCACTGGGCTGCCCCTCTGGGAACCCTGGGAGGGCTGGGGGAGTTCCAGACGTGGTTCTGGCCCATCAGTCCTTTGCTAGTTGAACAGCCATGGGTGGCCCCTCAGACCTGGCTTCTCAGATGTGAAAGGGACGACGGGTCACTCGTGTCTCAGGACAGCTGTGAGGACGGCGAGATTGGTTTGTGTGCACATGACCTTTGTGCAGCTGCATGGTACTAAATCATTTTCGATAATAATTAACATCAGGCACCAGCTAGCTGTACAGCAGGCATTGCTGTAAGTGCCTTTCGCGTATTAACTCATTTGATATGTGTGCCCATGAGAAGGATGATACTGTTCCTTCTGTTTTGTGCTGACACCAGGCACAGAGGTTAGTTGGCTCACCCTGCTTCCACACGGGTCCGTGGCAGAGCCAGTGCGGGACCAGGCTGCTCCAGGGTTCGTGTCCTCGCCTGCTGGCTGGGCTGCTTCCTGTGGGCATCACTGTCTCTGGGGGTTCTGTCCGCGGGTGCCAATGGGTGGCCTAGGTGAGACCCTGCAGACATCTTAGTGGTTAGGCAAGGAGGCCTCAGCCTCCTTCCCCACCCCCGAGGCGAAGCCCAGCATGCTCCTTCCCCTCTGCCCACCCCAGCGAATGAAGCCACCTGCAGTCACACAGCCTGCCGGTGCCCAGCGCCCACCACAGGGCCTGGCACAAAATAAACATCAGCAGAGAGTGCTTCTGTCTCCCCCTTATCCATTAGGAACCACTTTACCTTAGGCTGCTCGGCCCTCCTGACCTTCCGTCTCCCCTCTTTCACGGAAGTATATCATGACATTTTCATGAGTAGCAAATGAAATAAGAATGTGAAAACACTTTGCAAAATTAAGAATGATGTTGAGGTGGGTGGCTATCCTAACTTCTTAACTACTCACCAGAGATAAACCATTCGCAGAAGTATACGGGGTGGGCAAAAGTAGGTGAACAGCTGCAATACAAATAAAATACAATAAGTAATAGATAATACAAGAGTAAACTCTGTTTCGCATATTCACAACTGTAAACCTACGTTTGCCCTTCCTGAATAGAACCTTCCTAAACTACGCTGCTTTGGGGGCTCACCATCTCTCAGGGTGAGGAATTCCCTGTCTGTCCCATGCAGACAGGACTGCTGTGAGGGTGGGCCCAGGGCGGCTGCTGCTCCCTGCACCCGAAGGCGCTGCTCTCGGAGGATGTCTGAGCGCAAGCACATGTGTCTGGCTTAGGTCTAGTTTGAATCTTCACTCTGCCACTCAGCAGGTTTTGGATGCTCCCAGAACCTCCATTTTCTTTTCTGCAAATGGTAGTGAGTGTGTCAGTGCCTGGGGTGTGTGTGTGTGTTGGGGGCGGGGGGGGGGGGGGGCGGGCATTCTCCTCTTTCTCTTTCCTTCTCTTTTTTTTGGTAACAGCTTATTGCTGGTACCATACAACTCACTGGTACCATACAACTCACTGATTTAAAGTATATGATTCCATAGTATTTAGTATATTTAAAGATTTATACAACCATTACCACTATCAATTTTAGAACATTTCATCACCCTAAAAGGAAACCCTGTTCTATTAATAGTCACTCCCTAGCCCTTGTTCCCCCAGCTCTAGCAACCATTAGTCTATTTTGTCTCTATTGGCCTATTCTGCAAATTTTATATAAATAGAATCATACAATATGTGGCCTTTTGTGTCTGTCTTCTTTCATTTAGTATAATGTTTCCAAGGTTCCTCTGTGTTGATACATTGATCAGTACTTCATTTCTTTTTATGTCTAAACTAGAGGCCCGGTGCACGAAATTTGTGCACAGTGCAGTCCCTAGACCTGGTCAGCGATCGAAACGTGAGCATCTGGTGGGGAAGGGCAGGTCCAAGCTGACCTCTGGGCCCTGGGCAGCACCTGGGCCCCCAGGCCCCCCCACACACCCCTCAGCCTGAGTCACGGCGCCTGAGTTCCCACGCAGAGATGCGGTGTGCGCAGCCCAGCTTACCCGGAAGAGGCTGCGCGGGTGTGGGGTGGGCTCCTCACAGGTGCCCAGCACCTGAGCATGGGGGCTTCCCCAGCGCGCAAGCCCTAGCGTCCTGGGGGAGAGCGAGCTTGGCGGACACCCCACATTCTCACTGCACCTCCGTCCCCATCACCCCACCCCCAGGTAGCTGGCGAGAGGTCACAGCCCCCCCTCCCCGCCCCCCCCAGGCATTGTGGGAGGTTGGTCGCCGCCACCCACCCCCAGTTCTCGGTCACAGCCCGGGGCCGGCCCTGATTGGGTGATCAGGGCCTCCTGGCTGCTGGTTGCAATCTGTGGAGCAATCAGGGGGGTGATCAGGCCCTCACTTACATCCGCTTTGGCCTGGAGCCGCCCACTCACCTGCTCCAACCATCTCACTGTGGTCCGGCTCTCGTCAGGGTCCATCAGGGCCAGCAGCGCCTCCACTGCTATCAGCTGCCAATGCCACGTCGCCGATGCCCACCATGTTCCACGCCACCCCCTGGTGGTCAGTGCACGTCATAGCGAGCGTTCGAACTCCCAGTCAAGGGGACAATTTGCATATTAGGCTTTTATTATCCTATCTAATAATAGAGTAACATGTAAATTACCATCACTCCGCTACGCCCACGATTGGGCGGCGGGAGGCTGGGGGGCGGGACTTGGGGTGGCCTATCCGGCCATTGAGAGGCACGGATCCGCTGCCACTGAGGGGAACTACCCTGCTGTTGAGAGGCGCAGGGGGTGGGACTCCCGCCCCCTATGCCTCTCAACAGCCAGATCCACGGCTGCTGAGGGGGCCTGCCGAGGACACCCAGCTGCGCCTCTCAACGGCAGGGTAGCCAGGTGTCCGCGGCAGCCCCCCTCAGCGGCCGCAGACCATCAAAAGTGGGGGACCTGGGTGCCTGTCTGCTCCAGCACCAGGCACCCAGCCCCACCGCGAAAAGCGAAAACGTGTAGGGGACCCTACACATGCATGATTCAATCATGCACTGGGCCTCTAGTATAGGATAATACCCCATTGTATGGATAGATCACAATTTTATCAATTAATAGACTTTTGGATTGTTTAATTTTTTTAGCCATTATGAATAATGCTGCTATGAACATTTATGTAAAAGTTTTTGTGTAAACTTGTGTTTATTTATCTTGAGTGTTATACATAGGAGTGAATTTCTGGGTCATATGGTAACTCTACGCTTAATTTTTTGAGACTGTTTTCCAGAGTGGCTGCACCATTTTACATTCTCACTAGCAGTATATGAGGGTTCCAGTTAATTCACATCCTGAGTAAGACATGGAATTATCTGTTTTGTTCTATTCTAGCCATCCTAGTGGGTATGAAGTGGTATGTCATTGTAGTGTTGTTTTGCACTTTTCCTGATGACATGCTATTGAGTGACTTTACATGTGTTCATTTGCCATTTGTATATGTTTGGAGAAATGTCTATTCAAGTCCTTTTCCCATTCTTAAATTGGATTATTTGTATTTTTATTGTTGGGTTGTAAGTGTTTATATATTCTGGACATAAGTCTCTTATCAGATGTATGATTTGCAAATAGCTTTCCCATTCAGGGTTGTCTTTTCATTTTCTTAATAGTGTCTTTTGAAGCATAAAAGCTTCAAAAAAACCCAGAAGTTTCATAATTTTGATAAAGTACAATTTATAATTTTTTTGTTTTGTGTGTGCTCTTGAAGTCGTGTCTGAGAAGCCATGGTTGTTCTCCTCTCTTGTCTTTTTTTTTTTTTCTTCAATTTTTTTATTAAGGTATTATATGTGTCCTCTCTTGTCTTAAGCTGGGTGCATTGCTCAGAAGATGGGCCTGCCCGTCCACCTGGTCGCAGCGGTGAATTGCAATGATATCATTCATAGGACTGTCCAGCGAGGGGACTTCTCTCTGTCTGACACTGTCAAGCCAACCTTAGCATCAGCTATGGACATCCAGGTGGGACCTGTGGGGAAGCATGCAGTCAGGTGTTGGGTGGGTGGGATGGACAGGGCTGAGATAAGAGTAACCCCCTGCCCCCGGCTCCTCCTTTCTGTGCAGGTGCCCTACAACATGGAGAGGATTTTCTGGCTACTATCTGGCTCCGACAGCCAGATGACAAGAGGCCTCATGGAGCAGTTTGAAAGGACCCAAAATGTGAGGCTGCCTGAGGAACTGCAAAGCAAGGTCAGTCACTCCCACACCACAGAGAAAGGAAAGGGTGCAGCCCCAAAACACAACTAAAACTTGGGGTTTGAAAATCTGTTCAAGGGATGGAGACCTGTTTCTTGAACACCTGCTCTGAGCCTGGCACTTTGCAGTCACTTTATATGGATGCGTTTATTGAAGTAGAGAGGCAGTAGAGAGTGCTGGCTTAGAGTCAGACAGGGCCCAGTTTCTCAAACTCAGTGCCTCAATTTTCTTACCTGTATATTGGGGATAATAAGAATGCCTATGCTACAGCCTTGAAGATTTAAGACAAATAATACTTATGAAGTATTTTGAATACTGCTAAGCAATATAGGGCTTGATATATTAACTGTTATTATTTTAATTTTTATTGTTGTTAATTTCCAATAGTCTCAACTGGAAGTCACTTTGTCCATCCAGTATGAGCAGAGACCACTGTCCTGTTAGTTTTATTTTATTTTATTTTATTTATTTTTAAAATATATTTTATTGATTTTTTACAGAAAGGAAGGGAGAGGGAGGGGATAGAGAGAAACATCGATGAGAGAGAAACATCGATTCAGCTGCCTCCTGTACACACCCCACTGGGGATGTGCCCACAACCAAGGTACATGCCCTTGACCAGAATCGAACCTGGGACCCTTCATTCCACAGGCCAATGCTCTATCCACTGGGCCAAACCGGTTAGGGCATGTTAGCTTTATTTTAAAAGGAGGTGCAATTTTATCTCCTCAGAGTGATAGGAATCTAGTTGGGAGCGATTGCTTTCATTTTAATGCCACCTTGGTGATGTTCACTTATTTAATATAAAAAAATAGGATTTTGTATGTTGAAGCTGCGTTTAGTTTTCTCTACCACATTCCCACCAAGTGGTCATCTGGACTCGGTCCCCAGGGACCAGGGCCTCGCCACCTCACACCAGTTCAAGCATTGCACAGTTCTTCGTGTTGAGTGGAAGCTATGTCTTATGTGACATAGTTTTGAGTGGTCACTGTCCATCTTAAAGGGTTGGTCCCAGAACTAGACACAGCTCTCTGGGCTTAGCCACCCATGTAGAGCAGAGGCAATTTCTGTCTTCAGAATCTGTGCTGCTTTCGATTTAACCTGTCTTAATCAGTCTGGGCTGCTATATCAAAGTGCCATGGACTGTGTGGCTTATAAACAAAGCAAATTCATTTCTCACAGTTATGGGGAGAGGCTGAAAGTCTGAGGTCAGCGTAGATGGGTTCTGCTGAGCCTTCTGCCAGGTTGCATGTGGTGCCTTGTACCCTCACACAGGAGAAAAGAGACTTAGCCAGATCTCTGCCCTCTTTTTATCAAGGCACTAATTCCATTCATGGGGACTTTACCCTCATGACCTAAATACCTCCCAAAAGCCCATCCCCTAATGCCATCACATTTTTAGCATATGAAATTGGGGTAGACACATTCAGACCGTAACACAAGCACAGATCAGCTTGTTAGGTTAATGGTTTGTTTTGACCTCCACTTTCCTTCTCCTCGTGTGAATGAGGTGCTGCAGGAACACAGACACAGTATCCACCAGTTCTTTGTTCTCTCCCTGTCTATGCATGCAGAAGATACTTCATCGCTAGAATAGCATTCATTCATTCATTCCATATATATTATGAGCTAGAGACTGTGTGTGGTGCTGGAGATAACAATACAAATAAAATGCACCCATTGTCTTCCATGAGCCCTAATGGGAGAAGTTTGTAACACCCTCTGGTTTCTGTTGCCATCGAGTGTATGCAGGGTGTTTGGCACATCGTAGGCCTGCAATAACTTTTCAGAGAATGATCAGGGGACACCAAGAAGGGGGTGTTCTCTGCCTGGTGCAGTGGGGAGGTTTCCCAGAGGAGCTGCTGCTGAGCCAGGTGGAAACATACAGGAAGGGGTCTTGTGCCCACAGGACCAGGGCGCACCAACCACACAACACTGGGAGTGTTTGAATGCCCTTAACCTTCTGTGTTCTTGAGGTTGTTGAACCAGACTCTATATTTGCTGATTCATGAGCCACATCCTAAGTTTATTGGCCTGGAAGTCAAATGCATCCTTTCCTCAAGTTGAGTGAGTCAGCTTACAACTGGGAAATGTGGGAAAACGGGTTTTCCTCTGAGCTGAATCTAAGCCATTTCATCTGAACTGAGACTCTTGTTATTTAGTGTGTGTTTTTGTCACCTTTCTTCTTGCTTCCCCTAACCCTGATTACCACCCCCCTGGCCCTGGGACCATTAGCTTTCAGCGGCAGTGACATCTGAGTCAGTGTCCGACGAGACCATCATGCAGACCATGGCCCGCTGCTGGGAAGAGAACCAGTCCTTGCTGTGCCCTCACACGGCCGTGGCCGTGAGCTACCATTACCAGCAGATGCTCAGGCAGACCCCCAGGTACGGCCGTGGGCACCTGGGCCACTTTCAGGGACCCTCTTCTTCCCCAAGCAGGGAACACAGGAATGTGAACAAATGGCTTGAGTGAGCATAGTGGGTGCTCTGTGGAACTGGGCCTCAAGAGCCGTGGTCTTGGAAGAGGGGACATGATAGGTGTCCCAGGACAGCCCACATGGAGGTGGCGGGGGAGCTGGGCCTTCCACAGGAAGAGGCAGTTTGCTCAGCAGTCATTGCAGAGACAAGTTTAAGGTCTGTCTCTCTTTTTCCTGTGTCCCACACGCCTCCTCCTAACCATCTCTGTTCCTTCTCCTTCCCCTCCCCTTTCTGTCCCTGTCCCTCCGTCTGTCTCCACATACTTGTTCCCCCGCCCCACCCCGCAGCCCTCCCCGGTGTTGCCTGGCCCCTGCCTCTGCAGCCAAGTTTCCCGAAGCTGTCGCGGCTGCTGGACTGAGCCCGGAAACTCCCGCGGACATCCTAGCCCTGGAGGGAAAGGAGACGTGCTGCACCCCGATGCGGAGGAGTGACGACTGGACGGCGATGCTCCGGGACACCATTGAGGACATGGGCCGGTGGTGGAGGGCCACGGCCCGAGTGCTCCCAAAGAGCCCGGCTGCAGCTGGCCTCCTTTAGGCTCAGACCCCAGGGCGGGGACGGGGTGCCCTCGGAGCTACCTCCGCCCTGTTAAGAGTTGATGTGGAAGGTTCTCAGGAGGCTGCTCAGTGGGGTCTGGAGCCAGCTGGCTTTGCTCATTCCCACAGCTGCTCTGTGCTCTCGCCGTGGTGGGGTGGTGCCTCGTCAGCGGGGCTGCATAGGGCTGTGCGTGGTTGCTGGAAGTGCACCCCCACCGCCGGACAGCACAGGGCCTGCAGATGGAGATCCTGGGCACAGCGTTGACCTTGGCCCCAGAGTCTGGGACCCCAGACCCTAAGCCTGTGCAGGCAGGGCTGCATACTCCATTAGCACAGCCTGGGGCTCCGCCGTCTGCACCTGTTTATCTGGAGATACCGGCTGGCCCGCCCACCCTGCCGAAGTGTCGGAATCCCGAGAACACAAGTGCATGTCCAGTGTGACGGTCACTGTGCCGGCCTGTGGCCGAGGACAGTGGCTGCCAGGGGTGGTAGTGGTGCGCGGTATGTGCTACATCCTTCACCTGCTTTTCATTGGCCCAGCGACGAGGGGCAGCAGAGCAGTCATTGGCAGGTGGCACAGGTGGCGGGGAGGGTTGAGCTGTGGGATCACCAGGTGGACGCCGTGTGGGAAAGTGCTCCTCAAGGTGCGGACTGAGAACCGGTACAAGTACCGGTTCACCTACTTTATGAACCCAGGGCAGGTGTCAGAGCAGCAGGAAGCAGGGATCCTTCACTGAGCACTAAGTCAAGCCCAGACGCCTGCATTTCCATGGGGCCGTGGTCACAGCGCCCCAGAGAAGTCAGATCCTCCTCTGAGCACATGACTTTGCTCTCCCCGCCCCATGCCTCTCACACTGCACTGGCCTCCGGGAGCCCGGCCTCGGATGAGGCCACAGAAACCCCGCAGGCTGCTGGAGGTTCGGTCCTGTGTCCTGTCCGTCGTCAGCCCCGCTGGAAATGATGACTCCTGTGCCTGACAGCGAGGACTTTGCTCACAAATGGTCTTCCACTCGCAGAGTGCTCCCTCTCACAGAGGCGTGCTAGATCCCTCTGCTGTTTTACCCTCTAGCCTGCATTGTCCAGCTCGGTAACCACTGGCCACGTGTGGCTGTTGAGTACTTGAAATGGGAATAAGTATAACTAAGGAATTAAATTTTAAATTTTATTTAATGTTTAATTAATTTGCATTTAAAAACTATTACTTGTATCGGTTATTAGAAAACTTTGCAGTGTGGTTGGGAAATGCTGGTACGTGAATCTGCTTTTCAGCTGTAAATTTTATGAAGTCCATAAAGTACAGATGGTATTTCCAATGAAATTAGTTGGAACACTACATTAGAACTGAGATATGCCACATTGTCAAATACATATGGAACTTCAAAGACTTCGAATGAAAAATATCAAAAATTTTTCATTAATAATTTTATATTGATTACATGTTGATAATATTTTGATGTTTTGGATTAAATAAAACATTAAATCAATTTCATCGGGTTTCACTTACAAGGTTATTGGAAGTTATACATGTGGCTCACCCTGTACCTATGGCCAGCAGTGATCTGGAGCTCAGCCTTGGCTTTGTGCACACATGAACACACCACACATAGTTGTGGGTTTAGTTCTATCACTGGATTCGAATCCTGTGTTGATTGAGGGGGTTTATGCAAACACAAATACATGAATGTCAGCCCAAGCCTCAGTCATGCCCTGGACTGTGGGCCCCTGAGAGGCAGGTGAGGCAGGCACCGCGTGGAGGTGCCATTAGAGGCCGCTGTTGCTACCAGTCTGAGGGTCGCTGTGAGGACCCAGTGGGTACCTGGCCTCCACTGGGTCTAAATGAGTCGGTCACTCAGACTAAACTCTGCCTGCCATCCCCACATCGAACATGCCGCCCTGCATCCCGTGGTGCCCAGGGAAGGAAGGGAGAGGCCAGAGGCTACCCTTGTGCTGGGAAATTTGGCATCGCAGCACGACATTCAATACAACGATGCTGGATACACGGGAGGATGGGAGGCATCCCTGAAGGAATGACTGGCCCTATAGCATAGCACTGTTAGTCCCCAAGATACTTGAACATCCACAACAGCATGCATGATAAACCCATCGGCACAAGAGGGCTGGAGCTTTGTGTCATGCATTTAGAGGGCATAAAAGTGCTTTCATTTCTTTCAAAGGAAAAGCAGATGTGCCTAGGGCCCACAGATGGAATGATGTGGCACTGAGAGCACCTACTATGTGCCAAGCAATACTTGATAAAACTTACTTTAATCCTGACAGCAACCTGTGGAGTAGGCATTACTATCGTCTGCATTTTAGAAAGGAGACTGAGGAGCTGAGGTAAGGGGCCTGGCCAGGGAGCAGAGATTGGACTTGAGCTAGGCCTGTGACTGCAAACCCAATGTGTAGTGTTCATCACACCACGTCACAGGGAGCTGGCCACCTTCCGCTGCGGTCTGCCCTCTGCATCCTTCCCCAGGCCATGGCCCTTTCTGTGGGTGGACCTGGGAGCATGGCGGTGCTTCTCCGGGAGCCCCCCCAGGGGGCCGCTGCAGCCCTGCCTTCCGGGGCTCTGTGACCTGCACCCCAGCCACGTGCTCCTTTGCTCCATTTTCTGAGGGCCTCAGGTCAGTGTGAGGGCCACAGGGGTTACCAAATCTCCTGTCCTCTTTGTAGTTCAGAGACCTAGTAGCTCTGAGAGGCCACCACACCTGTGAAAGGGGACCAGAACAGAGCCATTGGACACAGCACAAATAGACATGAAACGTGAACTAGAGGATATTCTGGCTACAGCGGTCTTGGGGCCAAGTGTGGAAGAAGGACAGGAGTGAGATGAAGTCTGAAGAAGTACCCATCCATGCAAACATACACCCAGGCACACACACGTCCCACTCAATAGAAGAAGGCAGAAGCCTCATACAACTGAAGTCAGAACCAGGTTGAAGTTGTCCTCTCATTCACTCACTGCTGGTGCTATTACCAGCATTTCACCTCCGTGAGCCTCAGTTTCCCCGCCTACTAATTACAGTACAATACTTAACCTTGCTGGTTTGTTCTGAGAATTACATAAGGTAATGCATTTCCAAGTGCTGGGTAAATGCTAAAATGCCATACAAATGGTTCTGATTATTAGCACAATTATAGTCTGCACCAATCAGTTTAGTACTTTTAAGCTATCTTGTATATTTTGCTAATTGCTTCAAGAATTAGTCTTATCTTGCCAGTGAGATTGCCACTTCCCAGAAGACAGAGTTGTGTGTGGCCTCAGAGTGCCAGCACAGCCTGGTGCAGGGCTGGAGTGGCCACCACGGAGCCCTCGTGCCCGGCAACAGGCTCTGTGAGGGCTGCTGGGGGTGGGGGTCATGGGTTAGTCAGTGGTGGCTCTGCCAGAGGTAACAGGCCTTGTTAATTGCAACGATGATGGCGGAACGGTTTCCTTTCTTGAGCACTAATGTGCTGAGCCCTTTAAAGCGCTCTCCAGACATAGACTCTGTCAATCCCCATGAAAACTCTATGAAAAATACGACTAGAATCCCCATTTTAGAGATGAGGAAAGGAAGTCAGAGACATTAAGCAGCGTGCCCAAGGCCACCCAGCCAGTAGGTGATGGAGGAGATATAGAGGCTGGGTGCAGGGTCTCTGAGCTTAATCGTGTACTAGACTAGGAGAGGTGCTTTGGTTCGGGTGGCCTCCAAGTCTTCCAACCAGAGCCTGCAGGTGAGGCATGTGCACACACTGAGCTGGCCGTGTCTGAGGGAGAGGTGGGGAGAAGAGGGCCCAACATTAGGAGGTGGACCAGCTGCTCTGTGTAGGGGCACAGAGCTGGTCCCTTTGCAGGGAGCTTTTCTCTGGCTGGGGCTCTCCCTTGGAGCTGGGTTCCTCACTGGGGCTGGCTGCTCGGAGTGGGTGTTAGAGTACAGAGTGGAGTTAGAGCTGTTCTGTGGGATTCCAGCTGCTGACAAGGAGGCTGAGCCCGGTCGGCCCCACTGGGAAGACTCAGAAAGCAGCTGGATGAGCCAGGAAGGCTTGACCGCATCTTCTGTGTCCCCGAATAAACAAAGGGCGAGCAGCACAGACAAGGCTGGGCCATTAGCCTCCTGGAAAGAGAAGAGGACCTTTTGCTGTCCTCCCTGCTGCCTTTGCCCAAAAGAGCATCTTCCCAGATCTTCCCTTTCAGGCCATCAATTCCACAACCTGGGTGCCTCCTGGGTGCCAGGGCCTGGGCAAATGCCGAGGAGCAGTGTGGTGACTTCCTACCAAGTGCTGGGCACTACATTGAATACCAAGGGATAGATAAAAAAGTAGGGGAAGATGTGGCTGGAGTTGATGAGAAGGGAAAATGTCTGGGACAACACCCTGGCGCTGCTCCAGGCCTCTAAGCAACTGGTTCTTGAATGCAAGAGCCCAGTAAGCCCTCCTTTGGCCCCTCGTCCCCGCCCCACTTCAGCACTGACCCACAGAGGCCTAGTGTTTGGTTTAGGGGTCTGCTTTCCCATCCCTTACACAATCCTTTAAGTCTGCTGTAGAATACCCCCCCATCCCGGCATCTAGCCAGGAAACGCAGCCTTCGGTGAGTGTGGCCCCTGAGGATGGTTGATTGGGACGGAGCTGGCGGAGGAGCTGCCGGGAGGAAAGCTAACTGGGCGAGAGGGAAGTGGTGGGGGAAGAAGGCAGGACTGGGTCTCCAAGAGTCCGCTGGGTGCCTGGGTCCCAGGCTCAGCACTGTTTCCCGATGGTCTGGTCATCACAGAGGTCTCTCATAAACCAGTGCCCTGGAGAAGGCGGGACCCCCTGGAACAGAACAGCGTGCACATAGGGCCAGGTTCCTCAGCTCTGAGTGGAAGCTCAGGACAAGGCCCTGTAACAGGTACAGAACCCAGGCCCCACGATTGGCCGCTAGGGGGACACAGCAGTGTCACCTCTGGGTCCTCCCTTTCATCACTTGCTTCTTTCCACCATGCCTTACCCAGGCCTCAGCCACAAGCAGGAAAAATACTTGCTTGTGAAATTTATTCAATTTAGATCTTAAGGGTTGAGAAGAGTCGGGGCCTAGCTAAATAAAGGTTATTTGGAGCTGTAATCACCCCACCTTCCTTCTGTCCCCACCACCTGTGGGAAAATAAATGCATCCCTCCAAACTCCCAGAGCCCAGCCAGTGATCCACATGGCCAGCAGAGGGCAGCAGAGCACACCCAAAGCTCTTCCCCCTCCCATACCTTGAAAGCACTCGGGGCTGACTTGGTTCTCCTGGAATTTGAGTCCCTGAAGGTCAGAGGCGGGGACAAGCTTCAAATATGTTTATTAGTTCATTGCTTCTCGAATGTAATATTGGGAACTCTCTTTTTAAAAAGAGAGTTTGAAAAACTCTCTGCCAGATTGCCTACCATCAACCAATAAGTGCTGGCAAGAACGTGAGCCAGGAAGGCTTGACCGTGAAAAGGAAACCCTTGTGCACTGCTGGTGGGGATGCAGACTGGTGCAGCCACTGTGGAAGACAGTATGGAGTTGTCTCAAAAAATTAAAAATCAAACTGCCATTTGACCCAGTAATCCTACTTCTAGGAATATATCCAATGTTATTTTAAGTAGCTTTCCTGTTTTGTGGTAATGCTACTTAAACATGCAAACATAAAACTACCTATAAGCTCCTTATACTGAAAACTGCCATACAAGAATAAACAGAAATAAAAATTTAAATTAAGTGAGAACGAGTCAACAAACAAAATCAATACAATTCAAAGTGATCTCGTTAATATATGTGATACATCGTGTGCCCGCACAAATCTCCTGCGCATAGAACTGGGGCACTTCATCCCAAGGCATTGCTCACTGAGTATACTTATTTTCCGCCTGTGCAATAACTGCTCTCCCATCACTTTTTGTATTCTAACCACAGGGGAACATCCCAAGCACAGCACACTGTGATGTCATGTGGCCTTTATTTGGCACCAGCTCATCATATGTGTGCCATACCTGCCTGCCCGCCTCTCCTTACTGGCTTGTGACAATTGAGATAGTATTGTTGCCTACAATCATAAATATCAATGCAAATTCAGATGCTGAGATATATAAGACTTAGTTGTAAGGTGTCCAGAAAATGTCTTTTAAAAATTATCCAGATGAAATCACATACAGAAAGAAGCACACCATTAGTCGAAAATTCTTAAACACCAAGAATGCATGCCTGGAGCCCAATCTGACAAATATCTCCCCCAGCCCTTGCTTTTTATAGATGTGCAAACAAACTCAGAGAGGAAGATCCGCCTAGCCAAGGTCACACAGCTAATCTGGTGGTGCAGTTTGAGAACTCTGGGCTCTCACTTTGCTAGGCACTGCCTCCTGTCAACAGCCTCAGGCAGCCCTTTGGCCTGGCCCAAGGAAAGGCATCCTGGATTCTCTTAGGGATCAGCCACTGCCATCTGAGTAGAGCTTCCTGCAGATTCCAAGTAGTCTCTCAGCTTGGAACAGGAGAGAGACTGGATATACACAGCCACTGCCACTGACGGGAAGAACTTGTCTGAAGCCCTGCCAGACGCTGCGGTCTGAAAAGAAGGCCCAGCCTGCACCTCCCTGTGTGTGTACACGGTTTCCAATATGTATCCGGAAATGAGAACACACACTCACTCCTTAGGTCTTTCGGGTATAGAGATCTTATTGGATGCTCTTTTTAGGGCCTGGGGAAAATAGGCCCTCTCTGCCCCAACTCCAGGGCAGGTTTTTAATTTGAGGTCCCTTAGCTCCCAAAGGGTCCACGGAAAGAATGGGAGTGGGGGTGGGGCTGAGACCTTACTAGGAAGAACTGCATCTTTACTTGCCCCAGCCTGTATCTGAAAGTAAGCACTTGCTTAAAATATGAATGTTGGTGACAAACAACTTGCCCCCATCAGCCTGGGACGTGGTCAGCAGTGTGGAGGCAGGCGCTGCCCCTGGGGCTGTAGCAGGTGCAGGTCTCCACCATCACGCCTTTGAAATAATATTAGATAATAATATCAGATCTGACACTATGTTGTTATTTATCAATAAGGAACATACTTCTATATTATAAATATTTTTAACTATTTTGATAATAGTCTTTTGATATAGTTGGTTTCCTTTCTTATCCCATGTATTTTATTTAATGCATTTGAAAATGCTCCAGACTGTCAAAATAGTTCCCAGCACAAGAAAGTCATCCCTCAGATGGGGAAAACAAATATTTTAGGAATTACCATTTCTTGGCATCAACTGGGCACATCCTGGGTGCTTTATGCTCACTATCTTTAAGTTTTGCAACAATAAAGTGGACATTATTGCCCCCTTTTATACATGAAGAAACTGAGGCTCAGAGAGATACCCAGTGTCATATACTCCACAAAATATACTAAGTATGTGCATTACTATCATAGAAACAGAACAGGAGGAAGGCAGCACAGTGTCTGTTTGTTTACTGCCATATCTCCTGTGCTCAGCACCTCCAAATGCTCAATGAATGATGCTGAGTGACTAGATGAGAAGCAATCATGAAGCCCTGTTAGGGGTGGGGAATGTTTCCAAGGAAACATGAGGGTTGCGATGAGCCCTGGGCTGCAGGGAAGTGCAGGCTGGTATAGACCAATCCTGGTTCTCCATTCCTCATGCCAGTCTCTGAAAGGGGCTGTCACCTGCTCCTGGCCCATGAAGCTCCAGGGAAAGCTTACTCAGGATTGGTTTCGCCTCTTGACATTGGCGTGGGAAGCAGATCCACCTGGAGCCACTGCAGCCATCTTGTTCCCTGGAAGATGGCAGAGTAGAGCGTGAGCAAGGCCCTGGGACTCAGCGATACTGTGACCCTCTGACCAGAGCAGCACTGAGCTCCCTCCAGGACAATGGGAGAGTTTTATCTAGATACCTGTTAGCTGAATTTTCTGTACCTGCAGATAGCGGTGTCCTCATGAGAGAGTGTGTGTGAGGAGGAAAGCAGGCCATGTCAGGAAGGACTTCCTCGCTGTTCTTCTAGGGAGTCTGTGGTTTATCCCTAGGGGTGGTGGCGTGGTCGGCGGGGCGGGAGGTTGAATGATGGGGAAAGGGACTGAAGTGACAGATTAATGCTCTAGAATACTTTGGTGGCAGTGTGGAAGATGGGACAGTGCAAGTGGTTAATAAATAAAATGGTAAGGCAATGCAAATCTATAATAATAAAAGCATAATATGCAAATCGACCGAACGACCGAACGACCGAACAACAGAAGGACCATCCAGATGACCTTCTGTACGGCCACGCTATGACATACACTGGTGCCAGGCCAGCCAAGGCAGGTGCAATGCAATTGGCCCAGGCCACCCTCTGTGGGGCGATCGATGGGGGGGCCCCGCAATTGCCCCAAAGAGGGAGGCCCATGCCACTGGCCAGTGAGGCGATTGATGGGGGGGCCTCCGCGATCGCCCTAAAGAGGGAGGCCCAGGCTACCCGGTCAGCAGGCCTACAGTGGGTGGGCGGGGCCTCCCTGGGTGGGGCCTTCCTCTAGGCGGCGATCGATCTGGGGGCCCCGCAATTGATCTCTTCACAAAGGGAGGCCCGGGCCACCGGCCAGAGATGCTGTGGCGGTGTGCGGGGCCAGCCAGCGATCGCACCCCATGCCTGTAGCTCACAGAGGGAGATGACTGGTGGTGGGGGAAGAGGGGGGCAGCGCTACACAGATGGCAAGCAGTGGCAGCGGCGGGGGTGGGGCCAGCTGCTGGCAGCCGGAGGAAGGAAAGCCCCGATAGGCCCTGATCGTCAGCCAGGCCTAGGGACCCTACCCAAGGGGTCTCAGATTGTGAGAGGGCACAGGCTGGGCTGAGGGACACACACCCCCATGCACAAATTTTGTGCACTGGGCCTCTAGTATTGTAAATAAGCAAATTGGATGGAACCTGAATCTAGTCTCAGCTTGATGAAAAGAGAAATGGAATGTGCAAGCGTATTGAAGTTCAACGTTTATGGTACGGCTCCACTTTCAGGGGAAACATCTGAGTGCATCCAACCTCCTGGGCTTCCCTGAGGACAGGCTGTGGGGACGATGCTCACCATGGCGACCACGAGCCCTGCCAGCACCAGCCGCCTGGCAGCTCCACCCAGGAAAGGATGGGCCTGCCTCTGGCCGGTTAGGACCAGGAATCTTCCCTTCTACTACAAATTCTTTGAGAATTGATCACCTTTCTATGACGTAGGGGATTCTCTCAGCAAGCCAGCATGCCCGTAAGCAAGCTGGCATGTGGGATTGGGTTGCAATCAGTCCCAGGAGTGGAGCAGATGGCTCTGGGCCTTGAGGCCAGTGCTTGGGGCAGAGGCATGGCCTGCATGTCAGAAGGCCCCATTCCTGCTCCTGCTGCTCTCTCACTGGCGCCCTCAGACATCGCTCGCCCCCTCCCTGCAGGGCCCTGATCTGTGCCTAGTAGGGTTGGCCCACGTTCTCTGTGACCTTCCCGGTCCTCACTCCCGGGGCTCTGACAACTCTGTCAGGGGAGGGCATGTTGGGCTTTGGTGTCAGTGGCCAGCTGAACATTTAGTTTTTATAAAGCCCCTACCATGTGTCAGGTACTATGCCAGGCATGAGGAGGTGTCCTGCTGAAGAAGGTAGCCCTGCTCCCCAGTAGTTGCCAGAAGACCTGTGTACACACACATGCACACATGCACACATGCACACATGAATTGGTGGGAACACCACGTAATTTTCTTGGTGGTTGGGAAGGGGAGTCACTGGTGCAGTATGGGGCAGTTAATAAAGGCTTCCTAGAGGCCGTGACTCAAGTACATTGCCAAAGGGTAGTTGGCTAAGAGAATACTTCTCAGCTGTCATGGACCAAATAGGTTGCTCTCCTTCCAACTATACCTATGTTAAAGTTCAAAACCCCAATACTTGAGAATGTAACTGTATTTGGAGATAAGGTCTTTTAAAAGGTAATTAAAATAAAAATGGGTAATTAGGGTGGACCCTAATCCAATATGATGGGTGTGGTTATGAGAAGAGATTAGGACACAGCCAATGTACAGTGGGAGGCCATGTGAGGACACAGGGAGGAAAGTGCCCTCTGCAAGTCAAGGAGAGCGGCCTCAGGGGAAACCAGCCCTGCGCACTGTGATCTCAGACTCCCAGCCTCCATACCTGGGAGACAATACATTTCTGTTGTTTGGGCCACACAGTTAGTGGTAGTTATGGCAGCCCCAGGAAATTAATATATTCCTTAAACTACCTTTTTTGTCTTAGTAAATATAAATATAACATTTTCCCCTCAAGTCTTCAAATAATGTTATGTTCCTGGAAAATACCCATGCTTAGTCTAAGGCCCAAAGTCCATGTGCAGCCCACTCTACAGACATGGAAAGGCATGGACTTGGTTCCACTCATTCAACACTCTTTTAAGGATCACAGGCTATAAGTCAGGTTTGGTTTTAGGCTCAGAGAGAGAACAGATAAAGTACCTGTGTCTCTGGAGCTTTCATTTCGGGGAAGGCAGGGACAGGCAATCTATACTAATAAAGAGCTAATATGCTAATGGTCGATACGCCCTAATGGGTAACGACCAGGTCATTAGCATATTAGCTGGGGCATTGCTCCGGAGACAGGGTGGAAGCGGGGAGGTGCCCGGAGCAGGTGGGACCATCCCATGCAGGGGAGGGCAGGGGTGAGAGTCCTTCGCCACCCACCGCTCCCACTCTGAGTGCCCCGCGGCCCACCTGCCAGGGGAAGGAGCACAGCGCAGCAGGCGGGAGGCTTCCACGCTCTCCTCTGGGCCATGACCACGTTGCTCCGGAGACAGGGTGGGAGCAAGTGGGGAGGCGCCCAGAGAAGGCAGGACCAGCCCGAGGCCGCTCGAGGGACTGAGGGCGGGGCTTGAAGCGGCCAGAAAAGGCCAGAGGGTTTGGGGGCTGGGCCAGGCGCCGGAGCTCTGCGTGGACAGGTTCGGGTGTCCAGGCTGGGCTGCAGGTGGGTAGGCGGCGCCCCGTGAATTAGCGCTCTGGGCTCCTAGGAGAGAAATAAATAAGCAAGGTAATTCCAGACTGTGATAGGCTGTGGAGGAAAATAAGCAAAGGGTGAAGATGTGGTGGAGACGGGAGGGGCAGGACCAGCCACAGGGGGTTGGTCAGGGAATGCTCTCTGAGGAGCTGCCACCCCAAGAATAGCCAAGCTCAAGAGCATTCCGGGGGGAAGTCAGAAGCCAGAGCAGAAGTTTAGGGGTGGGATGTGCTTGGATGTTTGAGAACCCCGAGGAGGTCAATGTGGTTGTGGTAGGATGTGCAAGGGGACAGTGTGGTGAGATGAACAACCTGAGTGTGGCAGGAACCCCATCATGCAGACCCTGGGGGCCCCAAGAGAAGCTTGGAACAAAATGGTTTAGTTTGCATGTTTAAAAGATTAGTCTGTACTATGTGATCCAGCAATTTCACTTCTAAGTACGTACCCCAAACAATTAAAAGCAGAAACCTGAACAGCTATTTGCACACCCATGTTCGTAGCAGCATTATTCATAGTAGCCAAAAGGAGGAAGTTACCCAAGTGTCTGTGGACAGATGAATAGATAAACAAGATGTGGTATATCCATACAATGGAATATTAACCAGCCTAAGAAGAAAGGAAATCTTGATAGACATCAGAACATTGGACAAGCCTTGAGGACATTATGCTCAGTGACAGAGGCAGACACCAAAGGACAAATGTCATATGATTCTACTTTCATGAGATACATACGATAGATCACAGAGACAAAAAGACAGTAGTGGTTGCCTCCAGGGAGGGGTTGGGGCGGGGGGGGGGGGCGGTTCAAGGGAAGAGAGAATGGGGAGTTAGTGTTTAATGGGTCCAGGATTTTAGTTTGAGATTATGGAAAATTCTGAAAATGGATAGTGATGAGGTTGCACAACATTGTGAATGTACTTAAGGCCACTGAATTATGGCCTTAAAGATGTTTAAAATGGTAAATTAAAAAAAAAAAAAAAGGTCAGTCTCATTGCAGCTCAGGAGGGAAGGCTGGAGCAGGCTAGAAGACAGTGGGCAGCCCAGGCCGGGTCCCTTGCGCCCTTTCAAGGCGGTTTCGGACCTTCCACCCAGAGAATTTTATGAGTCCCAGCGCCAAGGGCATCGAGCATGACTTGGGATATCACACTGTGGCCTGGCATTTGGTTGTCATTTTGTTGCTGAGGTCGGGAGGCTGCAGGTGGAGGCCCAGGGCCAGCTGCTGCCCAGACCCTAGCAGCCTCTCCCAGCATCCAGATTTGCAGACAGCTCTTGCTGGGTCCTCTCTGCGCCCCGCCCGCCAGGCTGCCCGGCACTGCCTGGGCAGGCCCGCATGGGGGAATCACCCTGCCCTGGGGGAAAAAAAAAAAAAAAGACCAACAAAAAAACAACGGTGAGGGGGAGAAAAGCAGCACAATTAAAATCTTAGTGTATGAATAATTACATTTTAAAAATCCCCACATTTTTTTACATCAAAAGGAAATCTGTAATCAGAGGTTTAATTTGCAGGTTTAGTGGCATTTGGCAGGTTAAAAGTAGGTGCTGTGAAGTGAGTAAGCGTGGGATTTGGGGCTGGAAGCGAAGAATAGGGGAATCTGCTCTGCCAGGAATCCTGGCTTTGAGCTCCTCGGCAAGGTTTGGTCTCACTTCCTCTGCCCACAGCCACCCTCGGACTGTGCCCCGCTCGGGGACGGAAGGAGGGAGAGGAGATCCGCCTGCCAGCCCTGGGTCTTCCTCCTCTGCGTCCTTAGCTCTGTTGCAGAAAAAACATCCTAAAAATATAGGAAAGCACACAAGCAGACAGAGCTGACCTGGATCCCCTGCCTGGAGGTGGGAGCGCATTCCCTCTCTGAGACAAGGATGGGCTTTGCAGGCCACAGGTTGATTCTTCTCCTGCTCCCTACCCTTCCCTTTCCCTCTTCTCTTTGGGAGTCTCTCGCTCTCGCCCTTTCCTTCCCCATGGGAAACAAAACAGGCAAGACGGAGCTTTGACATCTGAAGATCAGGAACAGAGATTTTGGCCCAAGAACTTTTCCAAAAACGATGCTGGCAGGGCAGCTTCATAAAAGGGGCTCAGAGTAGGGAAATCCTGGTTGGGGAGGGAGTCGGGCAAGAAGGGTAACAGAGAAGAGTAGTTCTAGCACGGCCTTCCCCGCACACCAACCAGTCCCTGGATGCAGTCTAGCCCAGGACCACAGGGCCTTGCATGAGGTGACTCCTCAGCTGAGAGAATGTCCACATAGGGCTAGGGCTCAGGGCTGCCTGCAGCAGTGAGTGTGTGTGTGTGTGTGTGTGTGTGTGTGTGTGTGTGTGTAGATGCCCTTCAGTCCTGTGGGGGGGGCGGGGGGCTGCAGGAGGGGAGGGAGGGAGAGAGAGAGAGAGAGAGAGAGAGAGAGAGAGAGAGAGAGAGAGGTTTGCCAGGCAGTTTGAAGGCATAGCTATGAAGACAAACGCAGGGAAGAGACAATAGCTGGCTGTCCTGACGCTCATGGAGACAGCACCACAGCCATGGCACAGTCGAGCAGCGTGGGGACAGGGGAAACGAAGCACTCAGGCAGAGTGAGGATGGAGTCCAGAGCAAGATGTTCCGGGGGAGCAGAGGCCGGGGCTCCACATCCTGCCGCTCCACTCCTGGACAGGGTCTTTCCTCTCACAGACTTGGCAGATACCTAGCAAACATGAATGGCTCCCATTAATTTCGCATGGCTGCCTTATCCCCCAAGAAACTGGGGCTCTGCCCCTGTACTAAACCTAGAAAGTGGACACTAAGGGAGGTTGAGGAACTTGCCCAGACTCACTGGGAGAAAATGATAAAAAGGAGGTTCCAACCCAGGTGTCCTACACACACCCACCAGCTCCTGAGACCCTGCTTCTCCACTCCCATCATCACAAAAGGCTTTTTGAAGGATAATGATCGAGTGGACACCAGGGTAATGAAAAGGCATTAGGGTGCTTGGGTCACAACAGACAGCAGAACATATTAACTGTAGCAAGAAAGTACCAAAAGGAGATTTATATTTTTAATTTAAAATAGAAATGGCAAATTCTAGAACTTAAGCCATCTTTATTTTGTTAATAATTAAATAGATCAAGATTTTAAATATATATTTTTTAAAATATATTTTTATTGATTTTACAAAGAGGAAGGAACAGGGATAGAGTTAGAAACATTCAATTAGAGAGAAACATCTATCAGCTGCCTCCTGCATGCCCCCTACTGGGGAATCAAACCTGCAACCAGGGTATATGCCCTTAACCGGAGTCAACCAGAGACCCTTTAGTCCACGGGCAGATGCTCTATTCACTGAGCCAAACCAGTTAGGGTTATTTTATATTTTTAATAGAGGCCCGGTGCATGAAATTCATACACGGCCAAACTGCACTCTTTCCAATTGGGGACCCCTTGAGGGATGTCCAACTGCCGGTTTAGGGATTGGGCCTAAACTGGCAGTCAGACATCCTTCTCGCAATCTGGGACCACTGGCTCCTAACCGCTCACCTGCCTGCCTGCCTGCTCATCCCTAACCACTCTGCCTGCCTGATTCCCCCTAATCCCTCTGCCTGCCTGCCTGATCACCCCTAACCTCTCTGCCTGCCTGCCTGATCACCCCTAACTGCTCCCCTGCCAGCCTGGTTGCCCCCAACGACCCTCCCCTGCAGGCCTGATCTCGCCCCCAACTGCCCTCCACTGCCGCCTGATCTCACCCCCAACTGCCCTCCCCTGCCAGCCTGGTCTCCCCCAACTTCCCTCCCCTGCCAGCCTGATTGCCCCCAACTGCCCTTCCCTGCCAGCCTGGTCACCCCCAACTGCCTTCCCCTGCCGACCTGATCGCCCCTAACTGCCTCTGCCTCGGCCCCCACCACCATGGCTTTGTCCAGAAGGAAGTCGGACGTCCAGAAGATGGCCAGTCGACCCAGTCTAATTAGCATATTACCCTTTTAGTAGTATAGATAGATTATATAGGATAGGATTGCTTAAATGGGTGGCACGAGGGGAGGGAAAGCCATTTTCAGCAGGAGGAAATGCTCTTGGCAGACAAAAATACATAATCCCTATATCTGGACTGATAGCCAACCATATGCACTATGCTGCCAAACCGGTCATTAAAAAATGGAACCGCTTTCTTACACCTTACACCAAACAGCTGTTGCCCTTAATACCCTTCCTCAGCCCCCACCTTAGGTTCTGCCTTCGCAGTTCACCCAGATTTGGTTCTGATTGGTCAGTTTCTATGCCAGTCAGCATCAAAAGCTCCGCCTCCTAGGCAGCCATTGGCTCTTCTAGGAAATCCAGATTGGCCCTGCTGCGGATCAGGCCCTGCCTGTCTCTCTCTCTGAGCCACGCCAGCAGCTGGGGTGGCTGCGGATCAGGCCCTGCCTCTCTCTCCAGGCCTCTCTCTGGGCTAATGACCTTGCCCCCCCCCTCGCTCTGCCCCCCCCCCCCGCCGCCTCGCCCACCCACCTGCCTCCAGCCTTGCTGTGATAGGAGCCTGCAGGCTGCAGGGGAGGGACCAAGAGGTGCTCCATGAACTTCCTGGTGACCAGTCGTTTGTCTGGTCATTTAGGTTGTGACGGCCCTAGGCTATTATTAGTATAGATTATAAAATGTGACTAAAAATTTTTCAATTGAAGCAATTATCTTTGCATTACTTAAAAACGGTGCTTGGTTGGATCTTTGTTATCAAGGTTCAACATCAAGTCTATTCCATAACCTATTTCTGTCACCAGTCCAATGTCGCAAAGAAGAGATTATCCACGTTTTGTAGTATTTGTGGAGTGTTTTATTGGAGCTATTATTATTATTGGCAATAATTATTATTAATATTTCATTTGAACAGCTCTTCCCCCAGCTTCTTAGAAGTAAAAGGGCCTCTCTCTGTTTGAGAGCTGCCTGATTTGTGATTGTATGATTCAAACCCTGCTGGAAGCACAGGATTCTGCTTTTAACTGGAAACTTCCTTCTCCTGAATCCATTTAGATTGACTAGGGGTAGTAGGTATGTTCAGGATACAAAAAACATTGAATCACATCACGAATATATTTGGACCTTATAACTCTGAACATATAACATAGGCTGATAATGGTCATTGAAGGAATCACACAACACAAAGGTCAGTTGTTAAACACATTGAAGAAGGCTATTTTAGCTGTCCGGTGTGTGTGATTAGGGAACTCCCCCTGTTCTTCAATAAGGCACATCATTTTTTAAAAGGCAAATTATCACATATTATAAATGGCAACTTAAGTTCATACTTTAAATATTTTAGAGCAAAAATATGGCTAATAGCATTGTGAGCTTTTTTGTGAAACATTTCTTACATCTCACGGTTCATAGGCTGCATCTTTGTCTCCATGATAAGTTGGTGAAATCATGCTAATTTGACCCAATGCTCAACAAAGTAGCAAATATTCTGGATGCCTTGATAAAAGGCATGTGCATTCTGGACGTGCATTCTAAAGAAACACCATATTCAGGGATTTGTAATCTTGATAAAGTTTTGAAGGGTCCAGTGATCTGAGGCATGGCCCAGATCCCTCCTCCAAAGTAAAAGATAGTTTATTGCTCCTTAAAACACCTACTACTGAGAAACAAAAGGCACTTGGCTTTGTTGAGTTTTGGAGGCTACATATCCTACACTTAGCAATCCCACTGTGATCCATTCATTGGTGATACAGAAAGCTGCTAGCTTTGAGTGGGGCCCAGAGCAAAAGAAGGTACTGCAGCAGGCCTAGACTATAATACAAGCAGCCCTGCTTCTTGGCTCATACAACCTGGGAACTCGCGTGGCATTGGACTTGTCTGTGGTAGAGAAAGAAGGCAGGTAAATCTCCTACACATCCCAATGATGAAGAAAGAACACAATCCTTAGTGCTCTAGAACAAGATAAAGGCATCAGCAGCAGAGAACTCTATACTGTTATTGCAAAAACAGCTCCTAATATGTTACTGGGCCCTTACAGAAACTTATCCTCTGACAGTGAAAAGTCAGGTGGCCATAAGGCCATGAGCAGGATACTGTTAGAGTCACCAGTCATAGACTGGGGAGGGAGCCACAGAATCTATAATAATAAAAGCTGAATATACTAATTAGACCAGACAGCCAAATGACCTTCCAGACATCATTTCGGACATCCTTCTGGATGACATTCTGGATGAAGCCACAGCAGCGGGGGCCAGGCAGAGGCAATTAAGGGTGATCAGACAGGCAGGCGAGGAGTTAGGGGTGATCAGGCAGAGTGGTTAAGGGTGACCAGGCAGGCAGGTGAGTGGTTAGGGGTGATTAGGCAGGCAGGCGAGAGGTTAGGGCTGATCAGGCAAGCAGGCAGAGGGGTTAGGGGTGATTAGGCAGGCAGGCAAGTGGTTAGGGGCAATCAGGCAGGCAGGCAAGTGGTTAGGGGTGAGAAGGCAGTCAGGCAGATGAGCGGTTAGGAGCCAGCAGGCCCGGATTGAGAGAGGGATGTCCGACAGCTAGTTTAGGCTCAATCCCGCAGGGATTCCTGCAGGATTGGGCCTAATCTTGCTGGATCAGGCCTAAACTGGCCGTCGGACATCCCCTGAGGGGTCCTGCGAGAGGGTGCAGGCCGGGCTGAGGGACCACCCCCCATGCACAAATTTCACACACTGGGCCTCTAGTCTATAATAAAATGGAAGTGATGTATTGGGAACTTGGCTTAGACAGGTCCAGGGGAACACATGAGCTACACAGATGGGTGGTCCAGACATCCATAGCACTTACCACTATTGTTCTAACACAGCTCCCTCAGCTCCTGCTTATGCAGGGGAGGGATGCTCCCTCTGACCCACTAGCATAGCAGGAAAAGAGTATGGTTCATAGATGGGCCAGCTAAGTGGCAAGTGCAGCTCAAAGTGGACTGCTGCTATGGCACAGCCTCGCCCAGGGGTGGCTCTAAAAGGCAGCAGGAAGGAGACATCCTCTTTGTGTAGACAGAGAAGTTGTGTGAGGAAAGACACAACATAGAATGGTGAGCAGTGACGAATGGCTTAGCTGATTTGTCAGGGGCCTGAAAGGAGCAAAATTAAAAGATCAAAGACAGGAGAAGGGAAGATGGCTGCCAATGGGAAGGCAGACTGCAAGATACTGTGTGAGTGAGAGAACAAAGGGAGAGTGTATGGTCGCCCGGGGAGTGTTTGTTGGTGAGCTGAGGGACATCTATACTCCAGGAGACTGTGGGGGATGGCCAGACAGGGTTCCCCTGACCGGGTAGCCCCCACTGCTGCTGGGTTCCCTCCCAGAGCGACCGGCTCTGACACGGAGACCGCACCATCTTGAAGGGGAAAGTGGATGTTATCAGAAGCCTGAAAATCTACAACTACGGCACCAAGAGAACAGCTGCAAACCCGAGAACACTGGTTCCCAAGTGGCATGAGCACGCGGATTCAGAGGAGCTCTCACCCCCTCACGAAAGGTCAGATTTCGCCTGGGATAAGGTGAGGTCTGTGGTCCAGGCAGGAGAGAGAAACGCGCATGGTGGGAGCTGGAGGATCCCGGGAAGTCTGAGACCAGAAAAATCCGCGGCCGTTGGGGCTGGCGTGATCCATGAATGTGGAAGGGGGTCCACAGAGCTGCTAACAGAAGGGAATTCTAAAAAGCAACCCATAGCTGAACTGGGCGCAGAAGGACAGCCTAGAGATTTTGGGGGGGTGCCAGCTGCTTGGACCCAAGGGGAAAGGAGACTGCGCAGATTTGCGCGCAGCGCCGGGGTTTGCACGCTTGCTCTGGCTCTTTTCTCTCTCCCTCTCTCTCTCTCTTTTTTTTTTCCTGTTTGGATCCTTGCTTCTGATTGCTGAGCCCAGTGCACAGGATTACCCAACTGGGGACACTCTAGGAGACTGCAGGGGAAAGTTGTTTTTGTGGAACCTGGGGATCAGAGCAGGGAGTGGCGATCAGAGAACCAGCTCTGGGGCGGCCCTTTCCCCCAAACCGATATTAAGTGCCATGGGGGAAACAAAATCTAAACACTAGCTAGAGAGGACCTATAGACCCGGAGGTCAATCCAGAAACACTGCCACCCAGAGGTTGAATCACAAATTGACTCTTGTGTAAACACAAATAAAGGAGTATAAGAAGCAATGAAGTACTGCCTGCTTGAAAATCAAGACTGTGGCCTACAACACTGAGGAGCAGTGGAACGCAGGGAACTTTAATACTGTCCTGACTAGGAAACAGGTGAGCCAAACAGAACAGTAGAGGAAGTGAATGACCTTCACTACTGCATATTTTTATTTTTATTTTTTTCATCTTTTACTTAAGAAACTAAATTTTTTTTCCTTACTTGATTTTACCTTTTTAATTATTACATTTTTATTTTCAATCAGTATTATTACTACTACTATTTTACCTTTTTTTAAAAAGTGTCATTTTATTTTCTCTTTATTTTACTTTGGGATTAGTGTTCTACATTCTATTTTTATCTTTCCTTTAGCATCATTTTACTCTATCTCAACTTTACCGTTATGCCAACAATCTCTTCCTCACTTTTCCCCTTTTGTTGTCCTGTTTCTCTTACCCTATTCCTGCTTTAGAATTTCCCTATTCCTTCTTTTTACCCCTTGTTAAAATTTCACCCTACTTATATATCTAATTTCCAATCCGCCGCTCTAAGTCCATACACACCTCTCTCTTGTCTTTCTTCACTATCCAAAATTTTTTTCTCTCTGTCCTTTTATTGTTGTTTGCTTGATTGTTGATTATATCGTTTTTTTATGCTTGTTTGTGCGAGTGTTTCGCTTTTTCTTTTTGTTTTTTTTGTTTTGTTTTTGTTTGTTTTTTGCTTCTGTTTTCCCTTGCCTCACTTGTTATTAGTTGTTGTTTGTAGTTTGCATTCATCTCTAGGTATTTGTTGCTGGCATTTGTTGGGATTAGTGGCTGTTCTATTGAAGTTTTCTCCCCATATAAATAGTTTTTCCCCCTCTTCTTTCTTATTCTCTTTCTTTTCTCTCTTACTTTTTTTTCCTTTTCCCAATTTCATTTTTGCACTCCTTTTTTTTTTCTCTTCTTCTTTCTTTCTTATCCTCTAATTTGCCTTTTCTGGTGGTCACCTTTATTTGGGGTTAATATCGTGAATACATTTGTGTTCAGTGCCTTGTGCATTGTCCCTTGTTGCGTTGTATTTTGTGCCTCTAAATCAACGCAGGAGAGAGAACTACATAACCAGACACCCAGAGATCATGGGGAGACAAAGAAACAGCCCGCATATGAAAGAAAAGCAGGCATCACCAGAAAAGGAAGTAAACAAAATGGAGGCAAGCAATTTGTCAGAGAAAGAATTCAGAGAAATGGTAATAAGGTGGATGAAAAAAATGGAAGACAAATTCAACAATATGTGTAGGAACCAAGAGGAAATTAAGAAGAACCAAGAAGAAAAGAAAAATGACATTGCTGCTATAAAGAACTCAATAGAAAGCATCAACAGTAGACTAGAAGAAGCAGAGGACTGCATCAGTGAGCTAGAAGTCAAGATAGGAAAAAATACCCAAGTAGAGCAGCTTCTAGAAAAAAAATTAAAAAGCAGGAGGAGAGCCTAAGGGAACTTTGGGACAACACAAAAATGAAACAACATCTGCATAATAGGGGTGCCAGAAGGAGAGGAAACTGAGCAAGGAATAGAAAACCTGTTTGAAGAAATAATGACAGAAAAATTCCCTGATATAGGGAAGAAAAAACCAACACAAATCCAAGAAGCTCACAGAGTCCCAAACACAACGAACCCCAAAAGATTGACGCCAAGGCACATTATAATTAAATTGGCAAACACCAACGACAAAGTAAGAATCTTAAAAGCGGCCAGAGAGAGACAGAAAGTTACCTACAAAGGATCCCTCATCAGACTAGCAACTGATTTCTCAATAGAAATACATCAAGCCAGAAGGGAATGGAATGAAATATACAAAGTCATGCAAAGGAAGGATCTGAATCCAAGAATACTGTACCCAGCAAGGCTATCAATCAAAATTGAGGGTGAAATCAGGAGCTTCACAGACAAGAAAGGACTAAGGGAGTTTATTACCACCAAACCAGCAGTGCAAGAAATGCTAAAGGGTCTGCTGTAAAAAGAAGAAATAGGAAGAGAAGAAGGAACACAGGCATAAAGAATAAAAATGGCGACAAACAAGTACCTATCAATAATAACTTTATTTTATTTTTATTTTTTTGCTTCCTTTTTTTTCAATAAATCTTTATTGTTCAGATTATTATAGGTGTTCCTCTTCCCCCCCCCCCCCCAGCCATAGCTCCCCTCCACCTGATTCCCCACCCCACCCCATGCCCTTACTGTCTTCATCCATAGGTGTAAAATTTTTGTCCAATCTCTTCCTGCACCCCTCAGGTCCCCTTCCCCCTGATAATTGTCCGTCCCCTCCCTTTCTATGTCCCTGATTCTATTATATTCACCAGTCCATTCTGTTCTTCAGATTTTTTATTCACTTGATTTTTAGATTCACTTGTTGGTAGGTATGTATTTGATGTCTTTTTGTTGTTCATAATTTTTACCTTTACCTTTTTTTTCTTCTTCCTCTTCTTAAAGAATACCCTTCAGCATTTCATGTAATCCTGGTTTGGTGGTGATGAACTCCTTTAGCTTTTTCTTGTCTGTGAAGCTCTTCGTCTGACCTTCAATTCTGAATGATAGCTTTGCTGGGTAGAGTAATCTTGGTTGTAGGTTCTTGCTGTTCATCACTTTGAATATTTCTTGCCACTCCCATCTGGCCTGCATAGTTTCTGTTGAGAAATCAGCTGACAGTCGTATGGGTACTCCCTTGTAGGTAACTAACTGTTTTTCTCTTGCTGCTTTCAAGATTCTCTCTTTGTCTTTTGCCCTTGGCATTTTAATTATGATGTGTCTTGGTGTGGTCCTCTTTGGATTCCTCTTGTTTGTGGTTCTGTGCGCTTCCTGAACTTGTAAGTCTATTTCTTTCATCAGGTGGGGGAAGTTTTCGGTCATTATTTCTTCAAATAGGTTTTCAGTATCTTGCTCTCTCTCTTCTTCTGGCACACCAAAAATTCGGATGTTGGTACGCTTAAAGCCGTCCCAGAGGCTCCTTATGCTATCCTCACACTTTTGGATTCTTCTTTCTTTCCGCCTCTCTGGTTGGGTGTTTTTTTCTTCCTCATATTTCAGATCTTTGGTTTGACTCTTCGGGTACGGTGATCTACAGTTGAGTGTCTGTATATTCTTTATTTCAGACAGTGTATGCATAATTTCTGACTGGTCCTTTTCCATTTTTTTGGTATTCTCATTAAGGTCCTTTAAGGTCTCTTCAAGTTTCTCAGCAGTTTTTAGAAGATTCTTGAGTAACCTTATAAATGTGGTTCTGAACACTGTGTTGTCCATTAGTTTACTTTCCTCTATCTCTTCTATTCGTGACATACTTCGGTGTCTCCGCATTTTGGCTGCCTCCCTGTGTTGATGGAGTGGCTTTGTGTGGTCAGTGACCTATAGGGGCCGGTAGCTCAGCTTCCCCAATCACCCTAGGTGGTCACTCTTGGTACACCCCTTTGTGGGCTGAGTGGAAAGTCTTGGTGTAGTTAAAAGCCTTGATTGCTGTTGGTTCACTGGGAGGAATTGACCTCCAGGCCAATTGGCTGTGAGGACCTGCTGTGTCTATAATGGAAGCACTGCTGCGCTGGAGACACGCTTGTGGTACAGGGCTTGTTTGAGTGGGGCTTTGGTGCTCACTGAGTCCGCCTCCCGAATGTGTCACTTATGGATGTGAGGAGTTGAAATCTGGTGCCTCACACTGACCATTAGGTGCATTGGCTTCTGAATCTCCAATGGGGTGCAGTTCAGCTGCTGTCTGAGGCTACCCTGCAGGAGCTACAGTGAGAACTGCTGTCCTCTCCTCCCTGCTTGGAGCTTGGAGGCCTTGGAGCTGTCTGTACCAGGTTGCAAGTTTACTAGTTTAAATTGCAATAGAGAAGGCCATTCATACGCAAAAGCCGCTGCTAGGAGTTTGGGTGTGTTTGTAGATTGTGCGGGGCGGAGTCACAGGGCGTCACTAGGCTAGGGCATGGCAAACAGCAATGACTGGCAGTGAGCCGCCTCTAACCTCTTCCCCACGCCTCCGACCGCGTCCTTGCTGTCTCTTGCCCCGGCGCAGCCAGCAATTGTACCTCCACGCAGCTCTGCTAGTATGCCACCCTCACTCCGACCCAATGGCAGACAGCCCAGTCTCTCCCCAGAAACTGGATTTCAGAGAGATTGGGGGCTTGTCTCTCTTCGGATTGAAGAAAGCAACACCCGCCTCCAGCTGGGCTCCGCCGCCAGCTCGTATCACCCGTGCGCTCCCCTGTACCTCAGTTTTTCAGCGTTTGTGCCCTGATTGCGCCAGTCTCTTTTGGACTAGTTGTAGAGGTTCCGCTCAGCCAGCTTTCCCGTGGTTCTGGGTGATAGACGTTCTGTCTTTTAGTTGTAGTTTTGGAAATTGTTGTGGACGGCAGCAGCCCAGATGTTTATCTACACCGCCATCTTGGATCTCCTCAATAATAACTTTAAATGTAAATGGATTAAATGCCCCAATCAAAAGACATAGGGTAACTGATTGGATAAGAAAACATGACCCATATATCTGCTATCTACAGGAAACCCACCTCAGAAAAAACGACGCACAAAGACTGAGGGTGAAGGGATGGAAAAAGGTGTTTCAGGTGAATGGAAATGAAAAAAAAAGCTGGGGTAGCAATACTTATATCTGACAAATTAGATCTCAAAGTGAAGGACATAAAAAGATATAAGGAAGGCCACTTCATAATACTAAAGGGAGCAATCCAACAAGAAGAAATAATTCTGGTAAACATATACACACCCAATATAGGAGCACCCAAATACATAAAAAAACTCCTGGAGGATATCAAGGGAGAGAATGACAGCAATACAATCATAGTAGGGGACTTTAATACCCCACTATCACCATTGGCCAAATCTTCTAAACAAAAAATCAACAGAGAAACATCAATCCTAAATGACTCACTAGACCAGATGGAAATAATTGACATCTTCAGAACATTTCACCCCAAAGCCACAGAATATACATTCTTCTCAAGTGTACATGGGTCATTTTCAAAGACAGATTATATATTGTGTCACAGGCAAAGTCTCCTCAAATTCAAGAAGATAGAAATCATATCAAGCATCTTCTCAGATCACAATGGCATAAAACTGGAAATCAACTACAATAAAAATAATAAAAAAAATCAAACACATGGAGACTAAATAGCATGCTGTTAAACAATGACTGGGTTACCAGAGAGATCAAAGAAGAAATAAAAACCATCATGGCAACAAACGACAATGAAAACACAACAATCCAAAATCTATGGGACACAGCGAAAGCAGTCTTGAGAGGGAAGTTCATAGCTCTACAAGCCTACTGAAAAAAACAAGAAACAATGGTAATAAACTACCTAACCCTACAACTCAAAGAGTTAGAAAGAGAGCAACAAGAAAAGCCCAGTGTAAGCAGAAGTAAGAAAATAATAAAGATCAGAGCGGAGATAAATGACATAGAGAGCAAAAAACAAACCAACAAACAAAAAAAAAAACAAAAGATCAACGAAACCAAGAGCTGGTTCTTTGAAATGATAAACAAGATTGATGAACCTCTAGCCAGGCTCACCAGAAAGCAAAGAAAGAAGACCCAAATAAACAAAATGAGAAATGAAAGAGGAGAAATAACAACATACCCCACAGAAATTCAAAGGATTGTTAAAAAATACTATGAACAACTCTATTCCAACAAACTGGACAACCTGGAGGAAATGGACATATTCCTAGAAAAATACAACCTTCCAAAACTCAATCAGGAAGAATCTAAACATCTCAATAGGCCAATAACTATGGAATAAATTGAAGCAGTCATCAAAAGGCTTCCAGCAAACAAAAGCCTGGGCCAGACGGCTTCACAGGGGAGTTTTACCAAACATTCAAGGAAGAACTAAGACCTATCCTCCTCAGACTATTCCAAAAAATTCAAGAGGAAGGAACACTTCCAAGCTCATTCTATGAAGCCAGCATCACTCTAATACCAAAACCAGATAAAGACAACACAATGAAAGAGAATTACAGGACAATATCCCTCATGAACATAGATGCCAAAATCCTCACAAATCACATCCAGCAGTACATCAGAAAAATCATACACCATGACCAAGTAGGATTTATCCCAGGGATGCAAGGATGGTACAATATCCACAAATCAATAAACGTGATACATCACATAAACAGAGATATAAAAATCACATAGTCATATCAATTGATGCAGAAAAAGCATTTGACAAAATCCAACACCCTTTCTTGATAATAACTCTCAGCAAGGTGGGAATAGAAGGATCATACCTCAACATAATAAAAGCCATATATGATAAACCCACAGCCAACATTATACTCAATGGGCAAAAACTAAAACCATTTCCCCTAAGAACAGGAACAAGACAGGGATGCCCACTCTCACCACTCCTGTTCGACATAGTACTGGAAGTATTAGCCATTGCAATTAGACAAGAAGAAGAAATAAAAGGCATCCAAATTGGAAAAGAAGAAGTAAAACTGTCCTTATCCTCTCTAATAAAATGGTAATATGCAAATTAACCATCACTCTGCTACATAAGCTATGCCCACCAGCCAAGCCACGCCCACCAGCCAATCACAGCAAGTATGCAAATTAACCCCATCCAAGATGGCTACAGCCACAGAGAGCAAGGTTTCCCAGGTAACAGAGCAAGCCAAGCTTTCCATAGCCGTTGCAGGCCTAAGCCTCCACTCAAGCTACAAAGTTTCAATTATAGAAGGTAAACAAATTCAAACAAATGGAGGCAGAATGGAGCTTGAGAGAGCAGGCCAGGGTTGCTGGCGGCAACAGGGGAAGCAAAGCTTTCCGCACACCCTGGCCAGGCTCACCCGCTTAAGGCAACAAAGTTTCAATTGTAGAAGGTGAATTAACTGCCACAGAAATGGCTGCCGCCCTGGAGGGAGCAGCAGGCTTGGCTCCGCTCCAGGCTACAAAGTTTCAATTGTAGAAGGAAAATAAATTCCAGATACCCGGGCCTCCGCTTGGGTTGCCAGGGGGCGTGTGCACCTGCAAACCACCACAGGCCCCTCGCTCAGGCCGCCCCACGCCCCAAGAGAACCCCACCCTGATCCGGGACACCCTTCAGGGCAAACCAGCTGGCCCCCACCCGTGCACCAGGCCTCTATCCTATCTAATAAAAGAGTAATATACAGATTGATCATCACTGCAACACACAATATAGCTGCCCCCATGTGGTCAAAGATCCTGCCCCCATGTGGACACAAGATGGCCACCACAAGATGGCCAGCAGGAGAGGGCATTTGGGAGGCACCCGGCCTGCAAGGGAGGGCAGTTGTGAGGGACCAGGCCTGCAAGGGAGGGCAGTTGAGAGGGACCAGGCTTGCAAGGGAGGGCAGTTGGAGGTGATCAACCCTGCAGGAGAGGGCAGTTAGGGGTGACCAGGCTGGCAGAGGAGGGAAGTTGGGGGCAAACAGGCTGGCAGGGGAGCAGTTAAGCATCAACCAGGCTGGCAGCGGAGTGGTTAGGGGGTGATCAGGCTGGCAGGCAGAAGCGGTTAGGGGCAATCAGGAAGGTAGGCAGGCAAGCTGTTGGGAGCCAGCAGATCCTGGTGGGATCGGGCCTAAACGGGCAGTCGGACATCCCTCCAGGAGTCCCAGATTGGAGAGGGTATAGGCTGGGCTGAGGGACAACCCCCCGCCGTGCACGAATTTCATGCACCGGGCTTCTAGTTTTCAGATAACATGATACTGTACACAAAAAACCCTAAAGACTCCATCAAAAAATGATTAGACTTAATAAGTGAATTCAGCAATGTAGCAGGATACAAAATTAACGCCAAGAAATCTATGGCATTTCTATACACCAATAGTGAACTTACAGAAAGAGAGACTAAGAAAGCAATCCCATTTACCATCGCACTAAAAAAATTAAGATACCTAGGAATAAACTTAACTAAGGAGGTAAAAGACCTATACGTGGAAAACTACAGGACACTGAAAAAAAAAGATAGAGGAAGACATAAACAGATGGAAGAACATACCATGTTCATGGATTGGTAGAATCAACATCATTAAAATGTCCATACTACCCAAAGCAATCTATAGATTCAATGCACTCCCCATTAAAATACCAATGGCATATTTCACAGACCTAGAAAGAACTCTCCAAAAATTCATCAGGAATTAAAAAGAGACCCCAAATAGCCACAGCAATCCTGAGAAAGAAGAACAAAGTAGGTGGGATCTCAATACCAGATTTCAAGCTGTATTACAAAGCCACTGTTCTCAAAATAGCCAGGTACTGGCACAAGAACAGACATATAGACCAATGGAATAGAATTGAGAATCCAGATATTGATCCAAACCGCTCTGCTCAATTAATATTTGACAAAGGAGGCATGAACATACAATGGAGTCAAGACAGTCTCTTCAATAAATGGTGTTGGGAGAATTGGACAGATACATGCAAAAAAATGAAACTAGACCACCAACTTACACCATACACAAAAATAAACTCAAAATGGATACATGACTTAAACATAAGATGGGAAACTATAAAAATACTAGAGGAATCCACAAGCAGAGAAATCTCAGACATATGCCGAAGCAATTTCTTCATAGATACCGCTCCTAGGGCAATGGAAACTAGGGGGAAAATAAACAAATGGGACTACATTAAAATAAAAAGCTTTTGCATGGCAAAAGAAACCATCAACAAAACAATAAGAAAGCTCACTGTATGGGAGAACATATTTGCAAATGTTATCACAATAAAGTTTTAATCTCCAATATTTACAGGGAACTCATACAACTTAATAAAAGGAAGATAAATGATCCAATAAAAAAAATGGGCAACGGACCTAAATAGAAACTTTCCGAAAGAAGACAGAAGAAAGGCCAAGAGACATATGAAAACCTGCTCAACGTCACTAATTATCCGAGAGATGCAAATCAAAACAACAATGCGGTACCATCTCACACCTGTCAGAATGGCAACATCAACAAATCAACAAACGACAAGTGCTGACGAGGATGTGGAGAAAAAGGAACCCTCATGCACTGCTGGTGGGAATGCAGACTGGTGCAGTCACTGTGGAGAACAGTATGGAGTTTCCTCAAAAAACCAAAAATGGAACTCCCATTTGACCCAGTAACCCCACTTCTAGGAATATATCCCAAGAAACTAGAAACACCAATCAGAAAGGATATATGCACCCCTATGTTCATAGCAGCACAATTCACCATAGCTAAGATTTGGAAACAGCCTAAATGCCCATCAGCAGATGAGTGGATTAGAAAACTGTGGTACATCTACACAATGGAATACTACGCTGCTATAAAAAAGAAGGAATTCTTACCATTTGCAGCAGCATGGATGGATCTGTAGAGCATTATGTTAAGTGAAATAAGCCAGGCAATGAAAGAAAAATACCATAAGCTCTCACTCATTTGTGGAAAATAAAGAACATTATAACCTGATGAACAAAAAGATAGATACAGAGGCAGTAAAGCATCCAACAAACTGTCAAATTACATTGGGAAGACTGGGGAGTATTGGGGAGGGGCAAAGAGATCAACCAAAGGACTTGTATGCATGCATATAAGCACAACCAATGGACACAAGACACTGAGGGGGTGGGATGAGGACATGTAACAGGAGGTAGGGGAGGCTGGGGGAAGGTCAATGGGGGAAAAAAAGGAGATATATGTACTACTATATGTAATACTTTAAACAATAAAAAAATTAATTAATTTTAAAAAAAGATCTAAGACAAAGAAGGTGGAAAAGAGGCCTGTGGCTAGACCTCTGAGAATGAGCACCAAGTGTGAGACTCTTCATATTGACCTATTAATTCCATCAGAGAACGTCTACTGCAGAAGAGGGAACAAACACCTGAGGGTTTAGGATGACTCAGCCAATAGCCTCAGCCCACCTCTGTACTCAGCAACCTGGTGTTTGCTGATGTCTCCTGAACAGAGTAACCCTGGGTGGCAGAGCTTGAGGTCAGGCATGGACTCAATCACACCAGGGCTATTTTCCGCTTTCCATACGTGACCTAAATCTGATCAAGCCTTTAGATCCAAATACTAATTTACACGACACACAGAAGAGATAGGAGAGAAGAAAACGTCGTCACATCAGAGCGATGCAATCAGCAAAACCCCAACTGTGAGGAACTCTACTACATGCCTGAATGTCCTCAATAAGTAAGCTGCAAGATGAGAGTATAGATTGAAAGAGTATTCTAAAACTTAACAAATTGCAGTGTAGTCTTTACTTGGATTGTAATATTTTTAATGGGGGGAAAAAAACACCCTGACATTCATCAAACAGTTGGAAATGTGAATGCTAAATAGATATGTCATGATATTAAATATACTCATTTTTTGATATGATAATGGTATTGTGGTTATGTTTTTAAAAGGGAGGGGGAAAAAAGAATCCTAACCTTTAAAATACATATATACCTAAATATTTATGGATGAAATGATATGATGGTATTTGTTTCAAATAAAACCAGAGGAGATCTGAATGAGTTATAGATAAGGTTGACTGGCTGTAGGCTGATGGTTATTGGGGTTGGATAATGGATACTTGAGGGTTTATTGTCTCCTGTCTACATTTATATACTAGAAATTCTCCACTTAAAAAAAAAAAAAAAGGTTGTCTGATCTAGACCTGTTTCCTTACTTATAAAATAGGATAAAAGACACCTCCTGCAACTTACCTCAGGGAATGTTGAGAGAGTAAACTAAAATAACCGGTATGGAAAAAGCATTGAAAAATTAAAATTACTAAGAATTTAAAATTAAATAATATCATAGATAAAACTCTAAAGAGGGCTTGACTTGAGCCAGTGGTAAAGGCAGGAAGAATTTCCCCTAATCCCCAAACCAGAAGGACTGGGTTTCCAGGCTGGCTCCTGGACTCTCCAGGGGTCCCAGTCCTGCAGAGGCCTGGGGGGAGGGGGGTGCTGTGGGGAGGAGGCTCCCGGCTCTTGCTCCTGCTGTCTCTAAAGCAACTCTGCTTTGATCTCTTTGTTTCAATGTGCTCAGGACCAGATGAAGGCTTTAAAGGCCTGAATATTGAGGAGATTATAATGCCTCCATCCTTACATACGCCTTGCTTGTAATTACTGACATTTAAGTAGCTCATTTTTAGCATTGCTAATAGAAAAATAGTAGCTGTGTTCATTTCAGTGGAACTTTTCTCTCTCCCTTTTCGTACTTTACTGGTGTTCAGAGCATGTGCTTATATGCTTTTTGGGTAATCACAGCATTGACTGGGGTTCACAGAACATTTCATTTGAAAAGGAAATTTCATTGTTTAACTTTTGATCAAATCTAATGTCTCTTAAATCCTCTCTCCTTTAGCTCACCAAGCATTTCACCAACTTTGGCTTAAACACCTCCCATTCCAGAGATTCACCACCTGCTGAGTGGCCCTGGCACAGCTTCAGATTAGTACTAGAAAATCTTACATGGAGGCCAGCCATGTCACCTTCTAACCTCCACCTGGTTCTTTCACTGTCCTCAGTGCTACACTGAACACATTTAATCCCCTCCCACGGTCTGCCTGGGGCCTTGGGCGGAACTCACCGGGTCAGCCAGTCCCCTCCTTCCCTCTAATCCTGACTCCTCAAATAGTCTCCCCAATAGTAACAATAATTACTGCCACAAGTCAAGGAACTCACCACATGCCAGATGCCTCAGTCACACAGCTGGAGAATTTTAGAGCCAAATGCTGATTTGTCTGATTCTGGGGTCTAGGTATTTAGCTTCTACTTTATGATTTTACCCTCCCACCTGGTATGAAACAACCTCAAAGTGTTGTCTCTTCAGGACATTCAGGAACAACTAGTATGGGGGAAAATTTTAAGTACCCCTCAGACTTTGACAATGAAGTATCATCTGGAATTTGAAGTATTCAGTCGAGGAGTCTTCACTTGCCAGTCAAAGGCCTTGACCCTGAGTTGGATGTATTCTTTAAAGAGGCATCTCTGAGGTGCAGGGGCAGGACACCAGAGCAGCTTGCTATGGCCTTGGGTGGCAGAGCAGAGTCCTTGGGTCTGCCGAATGCCTGGGGGTCATCACTGGTATCTGCTCTTATCTCCCATCTACCTGGGTGAGATTTGCCTGACAGGAATTTCCTGGCTGAGGTATGGGATGGTGTCATTGGCACCTCATTAAAGCCAAAGGAGGTAGGGGCTTCTGGTTGGCTAGCTTTGGTGCCACATCAGTGTTCTGACTGTAAGGAAGGCAGGGTGGGGGGGTGTGGGGTGGGAAGGGGGATGCAATTCATGAGTTGCTGCTTTCTTAGGGTGGTGTGGACTTTTCTCACCAAGAGGTGGGTAGTTCATCCAACTAGAATGAGAGATTAAATGCAATGCACTGAAAAGTGTCCATGCGTCCACAGTTATGAAATTCCCCAGTTCTTTTCATTTATCAAATCAACACACATTTATCAAGTCTAAGGTCAATGTAAGGCACAGTCAATGGAAAATGACATCACATTTAGTTAAAACTAAAATCTCCAGCTCTGGCCCAGTAGCCCAGTTGGTTAGAGCATTGTCCCAATAAGCCAACGTTGTGGGTTTGATCTCCAGTCAGGGCACACACAAGAGACAAGCAATGAATGCATAATAAGAAGAACAAATTGATATTTCTCTCTCTCCCTCCCTTCCTCCCTCCCTCTCTCTCTCTCTCTTTCTCTCTCTCCCTTCCTCTCCCTCCCTCCCTCCCTCTCTCTCTCTCTCTCTCTCTCTCTCTTTCTCTCTCTCTCTCAAATCAATTAAAAAAAAGAACACACTTAGATCTCCAAAGAGATCAAGGTCTTTTGGTTCCTGCATACACCAAGCCTTAACTGGGCTCTTTATTAAAAGACTGGAGGCCCGGTGCACGAAATTCGTGCACGGGGGGGGGGGTGTCCCTCAGCCCAGCCTGCACCCTTTCCAATCTGGGACCCCTAGAGGGATGTTCAACTGCCCATTTAGACATCCCTCTCATAATCCAGGACTGCTGGCTCCAAACTGCTTGCCTGCCTGCCTGCGTGATTGCCCCTAACTGCTTCTGCCTGCCAGCCTGATCACCCCCAAACCACTCCCCTGCCAGCCTGATCAACACCTAACTGCTCCCCTGCCAGCCTGATTGCCCCTAACTCCCCTCCCCTGGCTGCCTGGTTACCCCTAACTGCCCTCCACTGCCAACCTGGTCACCCCTCACTGTCCTTCCCTGTAGGCCTGGTCACCCCCAACTGCCCTCCCCTGCAGGCCTGGGTCCCCTCCAACCGTCCTCCCCTGCAGGCCTGATCACCCCCAACTGCCCTCCCCTGCAGGCCCGGTCCCCCCAACTGTCCTCCCCTGCAGGCCTGATCCCCCCCAACTGCCCTCCCCTGCAGGCATGGTCCCCCCAACTGCCCTCCCTTACAGGCCTGGTCCCTCCCAACTGCCCCCCCTGCTGGCCATCTTGTGGTGGCCATCTTGTGTCCACATGGGGGCAGCCATCTTTGACCACATGGGGACGGCCATCTTGTGTGTTGGAGTGATGGTCAATTTGCATATTACTCTTTTATTAGATAGGACTAGAGGTCAAACTGGGGAGTAAGGAAGGATTAAAGTGACTTACCTTAGCCTTTCAGATTCAGAATGCTCAGCCTAAATTCCCAAACTCTCATCCTACCGTCAGGGCTTACCCAGGGCTGTCAAGGTGATATTCCTAAAACATATGCAAAATTGTCACCTCCACAGCTCAGAAGTCATTAATTAATCTTTATTACTCAGAGACTAACCCATTCATTCATTCATTCATTCATTCACTCAATCACTCACTCAAGTGTATTAGTGCCTCTTATGTGGTAGGTACAGTGCTAGACACTTGAACTATAATGATGAAAGCCATGGGCCCAGCCCCTGAGAACTCAGGTTGTAGCCAAGGAGAAGGGCATGAGCATGCTTACATCTGGAAGGTGGGAGTGCATGCAGCTCTGTCTCCGTGGGGTCTTTTGCTAAAATGTCCTCCCCTACACAGCAGCCCCACCCCACCCACCCACACCTGTACCCTGTAACTCCTTTGCCTCCTTCAAATCTAATCTAGACTCCTCCCTGGGAGACCTTAGGTGCTTCTCTGTGTATTCTGAAAGCTGGAATCTCCTGGAGAGCTGTAAGAGAAGGTGGGAGCCACAGCGTTTTTACTGTGTGTCCTGCAATGCCCAGAACACATTCTTAGTTTCTAACAGAATGACTCCTCTGACTTGTCTTTCAAAAAGGTCAACATACATTTGGTGATGCCTTTCAGGAAGATGAAAGCACATTTTCATTCTTCAGTACCTGAAGTGATGGGATGGCTCTCCAGAGTCACATTCACCGTGGGCCCTGCTCCTGGCGGGCACTCTGTAGGCTCTGTGAGGACCATCTGTGGGGTTTGTGCAGAGGCGCAGCTCCATCCCATTTAGTCCTGTGCAGGGTGGGGCTCCTCATGTGGGGGCTCTTGTGCCAGCTGGGGCTCAGGGAGAGCTTTTCTGCTTGGGGGGCACTCCACCGCCATCAGTTCTAAGTGAGGAATGTGGGCCCAGAAGATAAAATGTTTCCTGCCTGATGGAACTTGCCGCTTCTCAGATTGGCCAGTGAGCTTTGGTTTCTGGCCAAGTCCATGGTGGGCTTCCCTGCTTTGATGTGGTTTTGCAAGAAAAACATCTGCAAATGAGCAACAACCAACAGTCTTTTTTCTCTCTTAGTCCACCTGAATTTATTAAAAGCGGTGTTAATTAGCCTTTGGGAGTTGGTTGGGGCTGGGAGGCCATCGTTGCTCTGGAGGAGAGAATGGGTTCAGGCTTCAGAGTCTAAGTATCAGCATGGATTTAGGTTACGTTAGCATTTCCAGTCGCTCAAACAAATGTCGGAGGAAAAGGGGAAGACGGAAAATTAGAGTTAAGAGACCCAGGTCTTAAATCACTCATATTTTACCCCTTAGTTAAGGTTGTGTAATTTTTATACCTGAGCCTTGGCTTTCTCACTGATAAAAGGGAGATACCAATCAACCCAACGCCTCAGGGCCCGGATCTCCAATAACCGACGTCCGTGAGAGGCCCATGCGGTCCGTGAAGCAGTCTCCACGCTCAGGGTTAGTCAGGGAGAAACACCAATCCTACAATAAGGCAAAAGAATCCTTTATTGGTGTGAGAAGCAAACATGCTGCACAATTATTTTTGAAGAGGCTATTAGTTAAATTCAATATGCTTTATATTACATGGCAATAACAATAGAAATAGATTTAATATTACAATTTTTTGACTTGTTTTTTTCTAATGGTGCAGAACAGTGTCTTGACTTTTTATTTTGAAACAATCCTAGATTCAGAGGAAGACGCAGAAACGAAATGTGCAGGAAGGTCTGCGCACCCTCTCTCCCCTGACCGCAGCACACCGTCCAACCAGAAACCTGTTCACACGTAACCAGCCTCCCACATACTCGTTTGTGTTTGTGTGTATAGTCCTGCGATATTTTATCATACATGCAGTTTTGTGTAACCGTGTCCACAATCAAAACCCGGAACTGCCCCGTCACCAAAGAGCTCCCTCCTGCTGCCCCTTTATAGATGCATATGCTCTCCTTCCGCTCAACCCAAACCCTGGCAGCCACTAATCTGCTCCCTATCACTATACTTTTGATATTTCATGAATGTTACATAAATGGAATCAAAGATATGTGGCCTTTTGAAAGTGGCTTTTTCCACTTACTTACTTGCCCTGAGGTCCACGCAGGTTGCTGCACTGTCCATAGTTCGTATATTTTCTTTTCTGAGGAGTATTGACAGTGTGGCTGTACCATGGTTTGTTTCACCACTCACCCACTGACATTTGGGTTGCCATTATTCTTTATTTTTAAAAAAGAATCATTTATTGGTCCATTCAATAAATATTTATGGAGTTGCCTCATTCATCTGGTTCTACAGTAAGTATTGGTGATGTAGCAATAAAGGAGAGAAAGACAATAACCCTGTAAACAAAGGATGATTTCAGGAGTGATAGGGATCTGAAGAAAATAAATGGACTGGCACAGTGGACTGCATGGGACTTCTCCAGACTAACTTGGTGGGGACCCCTGGAGGAGGCAACATTTAATGAGGACCTGAATGAGGAGGACTCGACTCTTCAAGGGCCCCAGAGAAAAACCTACCGGCAGAGGGAACAGCAAATGCAGATACCCTGAGATAGGCATGTGCCTTGTTGTTGGGGGAACAAAGGGGCCTCCAGCAAAAGGAGGCAGGGAGGGAGTGGTCGGAGAAGCAGCAGGACCAGATCAGGCAGGGCCTGGGAGATGCAAGGAGGCGTTGGATTTTATTCTAAAGACACTAAGCAGGGGGAGCATGATGCCATTAATACTTTAGAAGATCACTCCAGAGTCTAGGGCCAAACTCTATTTTAAACCCCTGGGTATAATTTCACTTTTTATTCACAAGTCCATAAATGAGAATTGAATGCTAATCACCTTTGTTGCCTCCTGCAGTCAAATGGGCATCCCTGGAAAATATATGCATCAAACATTTTTTGCAGCTTCAAAGCCAGTGGCTCAGCAAGTATTTCAACAGAAGAAGAATCCACAAACACTTTTTTTAAAGTCATTGGACTTCACGTGGACTTCATGAGGACTTGCTGTCCTCCTCCCCATCTCACTGTGCACCCTCCCTATCAGTGGCAGGGGTGAGAGGAGGAGGGGGACTGAACAGATGGAAGAGAGGGGGTACTCTACCAGACCTCAGGAAGCTCAGGTCTGCTGGAGGGATTGGGGTGGGTTAGGCAGGGAGGGAAAGAGACCACTGTGAACTGATGTGGGCGACAGGAAGATGATGGACTGGAAGGCAAGAAATGGAGTCCAATTGCAGCTGTGGAAGGAGAGCAGCAACTCTGTCCCCCTGGACTTGGATGTCCTGGTCTGTGGCCCAGTGTTCTGGTCAGAGGGTGCTTTCTAGTCCCAGAACAATCAGTTCAGGACAAATGTGCATTCCTCCTGCCCGACCCACCAAAATGGAAGTGAGAAGGGAACTGAGGTTCACGGGTTTGGGACGGAGTGTCTAACTGAACAGTCTCTAAAATGCTACAGCCGAAATTTACTCCACTCAGAAAGGCTGCCCTGAGGCCTCCAACTTGGGAATTACTCACACTAAGAAAACTTGATATGCAAAAATTTAATTTAAATTGGAGCAGGGGTGGCAAACTATGGCCCAGAGGCCAAATCTGGTGTACAGCCTAGCCTGATTTGCATGACATGCAAGTTAAAAATGTTTTTTTACATTTTAAATAGTTGGGGAAATCAAAAGATAAACAGTACATGGAAAACTTATATGAACTCAGATTTTAGTGTCCATCAGTGAAGCTCTGCTGGAACATGCTCCTTTGTCTGTGCACTGTCCGCGGCTGGCTCCACACTCCAATGTCACAGCTGAGTAGTGTGACAAAAGCCCGCTGTATTGCAAGCCTAAAATGTACACTCGTGAGCCTTTCACAGAAATTTGCTGACCTCTGTGGCCGACAGACACTAAATGGTCCCCTGAGTCATGCTGGTTTTCATGCCTTTATGGATTCCCCCCCTTGAGTGAGTGACTTGCTTTTCTTTGTGCTAGTGTTATAACATGTAGCTGTTAATAAAACCTTGACCCAAATGCCAGCAACTTCAGAAAATAATTTGGATAGGGGGAAGAAGAAAGTTATTTCATTTAGGAAAAACAACCATTCCCTTTTCTCTCTTTTTCAACACACAAAATTTATTTATTTATTTGCTTATTTATTTTCCTCTCTATTTTTAAAAATCTTTATTATTGAGATTATTACAGATGCCCCACTCCCCCCCCCACCCCACTCAATTGCCTTCCTCCACCCAGATCCTGCCCCACACCAGGCCTTCACCACCCTATTGTCTGTGTCCATGGGTAATGCATATATGCATATAAGTTCTTTCTTTGGTTGATCTCTTCCTTACTACTCTCTTCCCTAGCTCTGAGATTTGTCCATCTGTTCCATGTTTCCATGACTCTGGTTCTGTTTTATTTATCAGTTTATTTTGTTCATTAGATTCCTTGTTTATTTATTTTTGTTTTAGATTCAATTTTATAGATATGTATTTATTGCCATTTTATTGTTCATTTTTTTATCCTTTTTTTCTTCATAAAGAAGACCCTTCAACATTTCATAATACTGGTTTGGGGGTGATGTACTCCTTTAGCTTTTCTTGTCTTGAAGCTCTTTATCTGTCCTTCAATTCTAAATGATAGCTTAGCTGGGTAGAGTAATCTTGGTTGTAGATCCTTGCTATTCATTACCAAAAATGATGGTTCACTTGAAGTTAGATGAGAGAACCTGGCTCAATGAGTCTGATAGGAAGAAAGCAGTGTGACATCACCTGGCTCCATGCAGGCAGGCATGGGAAGGATCCATGGACCATTCATCTATACAGTCCAGGTGATCCAAGTGCACGCAGGGATAGAACTGAGTCCCCATAAAAAAAGTCCATCATGCAAATCACACACTCCCGGATCCTTTTTCTGACTCATCTCTTCCAGGGTCATAAACTCCTTTGGGCTTATGCTATATAAGCCCATCCTGTGAGCTGTCCTAATTTGTCCCTCTTCAGTCAGCTGAGTCAGGTGAGTCTGGCGAGGTGTTGGATGATAGACAGGAACTGGAACCTGCTCCTGATGTGACAGCAGTTCCATCCCCTCGCCAAAACCAGCCCCATGGGTGGGACTGAGGCTCCTGAAGCAGGAAAATGTCACCCCAAGTGTGGGGTTTTGAGGCAGTTCCCCATCTTCCCAGGCTGCTCTCACCTATTGCCCAGTGGACATCCTCTAATTTCAAAGAAACCCCGCCCCACCCTGCTCTGGATCAGACAGCCCCACCACCTCAGAAAGTGGAGCCTAAATAAATTGAAAAGGGCAAGAAGCAGGGGGCTATGGCCTCTACCTAGAAGTTAAAGAACATCACCCAAACATCTGAATACAAAGACGGATTTGATTATGAAATTTAAGACAATAAGATCATAGATGCAGTAGATATAGAAAAAGTTTACACATTTGTCAATCTTCAAATTGGTAAACATCATCATGAGATTTGGGGAGAGAGCTGTCATGGGGCCCACTGTGCAGGATGCTGTACGGGTGCCTAGGTTCACCACTCAGCATCGACTGCCAACGTGCTCCCCCGCCCAGATTGGCCTGAAGGCGCTGCCATTTACCTTCTAGCCTCAGGAACGAAGGAGGCTCTGCCCCACGGAAGCAGAATCAGAAGGACTGATCTGCCAGGATTTTTGACAACTAGAGAAAATCATGAAAGTTAATTTTTGGAAAACTAAGGGTCCTTTTGTTTTAAAACTCTTGAAGCAGCATCACAAGGGCAAACCATCTTTATGATAAATGTCAGTTAGAATCTAAATAGTTTTAATTCATTCCTTCAATGGATGTTTGCCAAAAATGTTCATTGAGCATCTACTGAACTCCAGGCACTGTCTTAGATTCTGGAGGCAGGAAGAGACAAGATGGGCTTGCTGCCTGCACAGCAGAGGCAGTCTTAGGGAGTTCCAAATCACACCATGGCAATCATAATAGCTTTTGTTATTATCGACATCACCATTATTATATTATAACCAATAGATCACCAGTAACTGTTTTTGTCCTGTCCTTAAAATGTTAACACCTGTTAGAAAGAATTCACCATGAGTTCCATTAACCATCAAGCCTAATGGAGTTCCCACCTGCCACATGTAAGATAATTTATGGATATAGGAGAGCCTTCCCTGGAGACTGTGAAATACTGTCCCCAAGGAGGCGACAGATGCCTCAGTGAATTCCAAGCTATCATGCACTTGACTGCAATTCTAAAATTTTCTTACTTTGAAATAAAATAATTTTCTGGCAATGCTTTGGGACATATATAATTTTCTAATAAAATATGTATCTTTATTACAAAACAAAAATCTGTAATGTAAAGAGTCAAAGACTTCTATGGTTCTTTTAATCCTTTTGCATTCATTGTTTTAAAAAAGTAAAAAATAGAGAAGCACAGAGTAAACCTCTTCTTTACTAAAAAATCACTTTCCCCACCTTTCCACACACAAAAAAATATAACCAATCCTTTATGACACCTAAGCATATATATTTCTGAAATAAAAATGGAACATTTTATCCACCTCTAAAAATGCATTTCTTCCCTACTCAATGCTGCATGGCTCAGCCAAAGGCATATACATCATTCCTATGAGTAACATGGAGTCACCTCCTCTGTTTTGAAAGCTGTGTGGAATTCCACTACTGGCTGTTCCACAATTTCCAAACAAATCTCCATTGATGGACAATCAGATTACAAACAATCATTTGCCAACAATGTTACAGGGATTACTCTTGTACACAAATGTGTGTGTTCTTTTATTAATATCTCTGGAGGGCAAATTCTTAGAAGTAGATTGTTTTTTAACCTAGCACTAGTTCTGAAAATGAACTGTAGTAAGAAGGGCACTAACCTGGATTCAGGAGCCACTGATGTAATGACACGGCCCACCACTCACTCTTGGACACGTGTGTCACTTGACCTCTCTGAGCCTCAGTTTCCTCATCCATAAAATGAGGATACTAATCCCCATTGTTCTATTGCTACAGAGATAATTGAAATAAAAATGCAAGAGTGCTTTGAAAAAAATGAAGAGCTACCCAGATGGAGGAATGGGTGATGGTATTCTCAGTAGCCTTCAGATGTATAAGCCTGGGAAAGGTTATGAAATTCTCTACATGAATTTAATTAACTTTACATTTTAAACCATGCCAGAATATTCTGGGAGTAAGATGGTAGGTTACTATCAGACTGTGGACTCCAAACAAACATGAGGTTTTGATGGCAGAGACTCCAGAGCTTGTCTGCAAACATCCAGAGAGTTCCTGGCCTGGACTTACCCTGGGGCCTCAGAGGCTGGAGGCTCTAGAGGCTGGTTTTGACGGGCTCTACAGAAAAGCTTAATAATAATCAAAGCCATTTATGGGGGGCCCTGGCCAGAGTATGCCAGATGTTAAAGGCCCATTTGCCATACACATGCACGAAGACAGTGACTCAGCAGTATCACTATGTTAAAGGGACATTTGCCATATGCATGCATGAAGGCAATGACACAGCAGTATCTCTTTGTTAAAGGCCTGTTTGCCATACACATGCACAAAGGCAACGACTCAGCAGTATCAGTATGTGCACTGCACAGGTGCACTCTATATAACCCGCCTGTTTTGTGTGACACTGATGTCACTAACTGCCAAGAAGCCTCTTTTGTTTGAGTTAGTATAAAAGGTGCTACTGGACAGCGGGTGGCTGGCTGCTTTGTTTGCAATAACGCATGTCCCATCTACCTGTGGCTGCTCGCATCTTCTTCCAGTTTCCAGCTTCAAGGAGGTCCGGTCCCTCGTAGAGGGGCTCGGGCCCAACACTATACAACCTGCAAGAGCTTATCCTGACGGGGTGCTTTCATTGCCGGAAGCCTTCAAGGAGAGGCAGATGAATCCCACAGGGTTCACACAGAGAGGTTTCCTGCAGGAAAACTCGCCACCAGAAGTACTTGGATGGACCCATGTTTTTCTGAGAGGCCAGCAGTCTCCATGCAAAGGTGGGCGGGGCCCTGGCTGGCACCTGTGCACTGGCAGGGTTCTCTACCTGGCCATCGCGTGCAGTCCTTTTGTTATTTGCTCCCTACTATGTGGCTCTGTTCCTCAAAGATTTTGCCCTACCATCAAGTAAACCACTTTTATTATAAAACAATGAAGCTCCACTCATTTTTATTTATGAAATCAGAGCCAATCAGAGCTTCTTCTTTCTATAAAAAAGCTAGGGTTCCCATTTTCAACATCTAATTCGGAGAAATTGATTGACTTGTCAAAGGACAGGCAGCTGGAAAGTAGCCCAGCCACGGCTGGAGCCCGGGCCCTCTGAATCTGCAGCCTCTCTCCAGAAGCAGAGCACTGGCCCCTTTAGGAGGCCCCTCGGAGGGCCCAAGGATTCTAACTTCATGGCCCCCCTTTTTAGGAACTCCGGTTCTAAAATAAAGCCCACTGTAGCTAGAAGATGGGGTGGGGGTGCTTTCCAGCGACATCAGCTTCTGGGACATGGAAACAGTGACACTGTACTCCCAGAGCAGCTTTGAGGAGCCAGTGAGCCCGGAAAAGCTCCATCACTATGGAAAGGGAGGCTTTCATTCTGCGATGGAATGTGGCAGGAAAGCACCTGTGAGGGCCCATCGCACACTTAGTGTGGGCCTCACTGCCTGCTCCTAGAGGCGGGGGCCCAGGTTCCCTCCCTGAGTGGGTCTGTCCAGCAGGAAGAGGTTGGGCTCCATCCTTTCTGCTGCCTCCTTGAGGAGCCTCAGGGCAGACCTGCTGGGCGGGGAGAGCCAAGTGATCCAGGAACAAGGACACTCCCTGGGGTGGGAGACCCACGTTGTAGTAAATCTGTATGTCTGGAGTGCTGCAGTAGATGAGGCCCTGGGTGTCATCTTCCTGTCATGTGGTCCAGCCCCTGGAAGGGTTGTCTGCATCGGTGCCCGGGCAGTCCATGGAGCCCCTCCCACACAGAGCCCAGGGAGTCCTCAATCAGTGCATCGACTGAGCATACCTGGCCCCTTCTCTTTACAGGAACCCTCGGTCCAAAGAAGGTGAATGGCTAGTCCAGCATCTCCAAGCTAGATTGGCATGAGCAGGGCCTCAGAGTCCCTGGTCCTCCCTAGAATTCCTGAGTGCAGCAGACGCTGCTCCTCCCGCGTTCTTGGAGCGTCCGACCTCAGGCAGCTAGAGAGGCTCACAGCCTCCTCATGCCCTTCTCGGAACCCTGACTGACCACAGCAGGACTGGTTCCCGCTGTCGCAGGCACATGCTGTGTGCCAGGCACAGCACTGAGCTCATGGCCCTCACACCTAGGAGGTGGAGGCACAGGCATCTAATTTGCAGGTAGACTGCAAGGCTCAGACCAGGGATGCACTTGGCTGAGGTCGCACAGGTAGGAAGTGGTGCAGTCAGGATTCAAACCCAGTGCTTCTCAGAAAATGTCAGGAAAAGGTAGGGCAATGATATGCATCATCCTTGCGGCTGGTTTGAGGGTGAAAATGCCGAAGGTGGAGAGTGCTTTGTGAATGAAAGGGGCCATACCACCCGGTTACAGGGTCTATGCTCCATCCTTTCAACCTGGGAGCCCCCACATGTGCAGCCAGGATGCCCCAAGGCCAGGCCACAGCCCACTGGACTGGTGGTTCTCAAACCTGAGCACACCTCTGAACCAGCTGCAGGGTTCTCATGTGGGGATGCCTGGGCCCTGCTTCTAGCATCTGATGCAGGGATTCTGAGGCAGGCCTGCCTGAGAATCTGCATTTCTAACAAGGTCCCAGTGATGCAGAGGCTGCCAGTTGGACCACGCTCAGAGAATCACTGCACTACATCATACTTCTGCCCCCACTCACACCCCAGCTGTGTCTGGGCTGAGAGGTGGATTTAAACAAACAGCAGCTTCTGGGAGTGAGATGAGTAAGGACTTTGAAGTCAGACCAACTGGGTTTTGACATTTCTGGGTGTGTTTTTTTAGTCTACATGAAACCTTCCTGAACTCACCTAACTTCTCTGAGTCTCAGAATTTTCTAGGAAATGCATATGCTAAAACCTCTCATAGAGTGGCTGAGAGTATAACCATAAACCCATCAGGTGCATAGTAGGAGCTTGATTAATCACAGTTAGCCTGTGTCTGGCATGCAGTGGCTTCCCTTTGAGTTCTGCTTCTCTACCAGGCCTGTGTGTTCTTTAAAAATTAACCCAAAAAGCAGCAGAGGCCTGGTTAAAAGGCCTCCCCTCCAGCAAGTTCCCCAGTCCCAGAGCCCACAGTAAACACCACAGCAGGGAGAAAGGGGAGCAGCAGAGAAAAGAGCCAGGGAAGAGGGTCTCCGGTGAACTGCCTGTGTTTAACCCCAGAGGAGCACCCTCATCCCTGGCAGCTGTAGGCTCCCAGCTCTGTCTCGCCTCTGCCCACCTTAGTAGGTCAGGTCACCTGGGGCACAGGTGCCGGGCTGCAGGGTTTTGAGGTTGCACAGGGCCTGACAGCTTGCTGGTGGGGCCACAGCATCTACTCGGAGGACTGGGTGCTTGCCCGGTTCCATTACCTACCTCACCTCTGCCACCTGCCTCCCCTGGAGGCTGCCGGAGGGTCCCTGGTGGCAGATTGGCTGCCTCCTGCCCAAGTTCGAGGAAGATGCGTGGGGCGTGTTGTCAGCGTGCCTGCACACTTGGCCAGTGCCTGTCCTTTCACACAGCACAGAGGATCAGTCCTACAGGGGCTGCCCACAGGCTTAAGCAAGAACCTGCCCTCCTGTATGAGCCTGGCCTCAGCAGAGAGCAGAACTCAGGGCTGGTCACAGGATTTGAGTGCATGCAGCTGTGCGAGCGGCTCAGCAGTGCCTGGAAGGCTTGTCTTCTCATGCTGGAGCTTGATGGCCACGGGGCAGACAGTTGGGCAAAGTGGGGAACATCTAGGGCTGTGGGTCTGGGAGGCGCTTGCACATGGCCGCCTCCATCAGGTGCCCTCTGCGACCTGGGCCATGGGTCTGGGAGGCGCCTGCACTGGGCTTGCTAGATCAGCCGCCCGAGGAGGCCCGGGCCGTGGGTCTGGGAGGCACCCGTGCAAGGCGTGCACAATCAGCTGCCTGCCGAGGCCCTGGCCTTGGGTCTGGGAGGCGCCAGTACTGGCCGGCAAGATCAGCTGCCCGCGGAGGCCCGGGCTGTGGGTGCTGAGGAACTGCCCAAGGTGCTGAGGAACCAGGGTGGGGAGCACTCTGCACCGCCGCTGCAAGAGCCAACCTCCTGACCTCGGGGTACTCTCCAGTAATGTAACTGCAATGTCCAGGTTTGCCTTCAGAAATTAGTTGTAAGTTACTTCCGATGTGAAACCCTACCTCAGACATTTCCATGTGGTTCCTAAAGATTTTAAACAAAACCCATTTACCTCCCTAACCTGGTCAGAAGTTTCTACCCAATGGGAGAGGTTTGCTGGGCAGCATCGCCCAGATATCACCGCCCATCTCGAATCACTCGGCTGGCAGCAAGGGAAGTTCCAAGGCTATAGTGTGTGTGGGGGATCACTCCATGGGGGTGCAGCCTGACACCCCAGGCTGCCTCTTGGAGGGAATAGCTCTGGGGGGCATGGCTGCCTCCCAGGCCTACACCCCCCAGCTGCAGATGGGAGCTGATCTCAGAGGGGGTGGGGTGGGGGGGGTGGGGAGGGAGGTGTATAGGCAGCTCCTGGGTCTCCCAGGCCCACAGCCCAGGCTGGGACAGGCAGCAGATGGCTCCAGCCCTGCACGGGCACCCAGCAGGCCCAATGCCCTGGCCGCTGTGGGCAGCTGATCGTGCCGGTCGTGCGCAGGTGCCTCCCAGACCCACGGCCCGGGTCACAGAGGGAAGCTGATCATGGTGGCCATGTGCAAGAGCCTCCCAGACCCACATCCCGGGTCAGGGTGGGCAGCTGATCATGGCGGCTGTGCATGGGCGCCTGCCAGACCCACGGCCCAGGTCACGGAGGGCAGTTGATCCCACCGGCCCAGTACTGGCGCCTCCCAGACCTACGGTCCAGGTCCTGGAGGGCAGCTGATCATGGCGGCCATTTGCAAGCGCCTCCCAGACCCACCTCCCGGGTCAGGGCGGGCAGCTGATCATGGCAGCTGTGCAAGGGCGCCTCCGAGACCCATGGCCAGGTTCAGGGCTAGGAGAGGATCTGGCCAGAGGGCAAAGCCGCCTCCTAGGCCAACAGGCTGGGCTGCTTGCTGCCTGCTCTCAGCGGCAGCCTTCCCTGGGACTGGGGGACTCCTGTGGGCCTGAGAGGACTGGGCGCCACCATCTTGTGTCTATGGGTGCCGCCATTTTTGTCGTGGAGTGATGGTTAATTTGCATATTACTCTTTTATTAGATAGGATATTATTTTCCATATGAACAATATAAGTTTACTTTTGCCCTACCCTGTATGTGAGCCATATATATACTTTAAATTTTTCTAGACCTATTGAAAATGAATAAAAGGTTAAATATATAGTTTATTTAACCCAACATACTCCAGATAATTAGGATAAAATTAGTAATGAGATATTTTATTTATACTAAGTCTTTGAAATTATTGAGTATTTTACACTTAAAGCACATCTCAATTCAGACTAATCATATTTCGAGTGCTCAATAGCCACATGTGACTATTGGCTACTAAATCAGACAACACAGTTTTATATTCTCTTCTTTTTTAATATTTGGAACTTTCATAATAAAAATTTTATATTTAAAAAATCCAGATCTGAATTCAAACCCCATGCTCTTAATTTCTATCCTCTCCCATTGCTGCTGCTTACTCTGTGATTGGAAACTCTCTTAGGTACTGCCTAGTAAAGGGTGACACATGGATCTTGGGAGAAGTATAAACCTTACCATACTCTAGCTCCTTTGCTGTTGCTCCTTGCCTAACTTAATATCTTGCTCTATTCCAGATGGGGCACACCCAGGTTCTGGCTCTTTCTCAGAACCTGATGATATATTTTGTGATAAATATTCATTAAGTAAATGAATGTTAAGAATGGGATAAGAGCTCCTACATATTGTAAAGTGGGTGAGAGTAGAAGGAAATTGAACACTTGGAATATGTTAGGCATTTTTACATATGATGTCTTATTGAACCTATGCTAAAACTATGTGCCTTAAGTTTTATCATCACCACCTTATAGATAAGACTAGGGGACCAGTGCACAAATTCATGCACCTTGAAAGGAACTGTGGGCCACGAGGCTGCAGTGGGCACAGGGGCAGGTCTCCGCCCATCCTCCGTGCCCCTGCCTCGCCCCTCCTGCCATGGCCCCTGGTCCCCTGTCTGCCAGCAGCCCTGGTCCCACATGCTGATGGCGCCACCCCCACTTGCATCCACTGATGGGGCAGAGCGATTTGGGGCTGGCACCAGCAGCTGGTGCGAGCAGGGCCGGTGCTTTCAGCCAGTATGAGCGGCAGCTGCTGCCCCAATTGCCTCTCAGGAGCAGGGGAAGGTGGAGAAGCCCTAAGGCATGATCAGGGCTGGTACTGGGCACTGGCAGCGGGTGGGAGCAAGCGGAGCAGGCACCAGCAGCAGGTGTGAGTGCCTGGCAGGACCGCAGCATGTGGGAGCAAAGAATTTGCAGTAACCATCAGAGGCTTGCCCTGATGACAGCGACCGGCGCCCCACCTTGGTCCCATGCCCCCATTCACCTGCTCCACCATCCTGCTGCGGCCAACGCCTGCCATGTTCCGCATGTGCCCCTGGTGGTCAGCGCACATCACAGCGACTGGTTGTTCGGTTGTTTGGTTGTTCCGCCATTCAGTCTATTTGCATAGGGTTTTATATATGTGGATAATAACTCAAAGTATCCAAGTTACCAATCATTACAGTAAAACCTCGATATAACCGACTTATTCGGGTGAGAGCATGTCCATTAGAGTCAAAAGTCCATTATATGATAAAGTAGGTTTTCCTAATGTGTATGTTAAAAAATTGACAAATTATTTAACCTCTTTTTACTTATTTAGACATGTTTGTGTAAGTAAAGTTAAGTATGTGTGAAAAGTTTAATTTCACAGAAAAAATTTTCTATATGTATTACAGTAATTTTAAATTTATTGTGAAGAGGTCTAGTAGATGCCTGCATTCACCATTCACCGCAAGAAAACAAATGTGGTTGGGGCATGGCTTGGCACTCATGGGAACATCTGCCCCTCAGAAAGTCACGACATATGACAACAGAACCAATTACCACACATGATGAGGTGTGATCATATGCTAATCATTCACCAAACATTGTTTACAATTGGTGACCTCTGGATTTATATATGTAGACTATAGTTGTAGATACATAATATTTGTTTATATTGGTGAAATTACCAATATATGGCCTATTAGGAAAAATTTATTTAAAATAACAATGAATTGACCCAGGAACCAAGATGGTGGTGTAGGTAAATGCTGGTACTTGCTGCCTCCCACAACCACATCAAATTACAACGAAAATACAGAACAACCATCATTCAGAACTATCTGAAAACTGGCTGAATGGAAGTCCTACAATTAGAGAAGTAAAGAAGAAAGCCCATCCAGACTAGTAAGAGGGGCGGAGGAACAGAACAAGCTGGTCCCACACTGACACATGGTGTTCTTTTAATCAGGAGGGATAACTTGGCTGCAGAGGCCTCTGTGAGGAGCAAGGGTTCTCAGCCCCACACCAGACTCCCAGCCCAGGGTTCCAGAGATGGGAAGAGAACTCCTGTAACTTCTGGCTGTTAAAACCAGGGGGGGATTGTGGCTGAGTGACATGAGGCTGCTGGAGATCCAGGCAGTTCCTCTTAAAGGGCCGGCAAACAGACTTACTCAGACTCCCTCCCTCTGAGCTCTAGCACTAGGGCAGTGGCTTGGGGGGATCCAGGGACATACCAGGAGGAACTGGATTGTCTGGCATTGGGACAAAAACTCAGGGGTAGCTTTCTTCCAGAAAGGGGTGCTCACAGGGTTCCTATGTTGAGACTTCCCTGGTCGCAGAGCTGACTGGCAGGAGCCATATCTGAGTCTCCATCAACCTGCCTCAGACTGTTTGTTCCACCCTGGTGATTTCCTGAGATCCTGGCCCATCTAATTTACAACCCTACCCACGTTGTTTGCAGTGGCTTTTCCATTTGAATGGCCTATCCTGGCTCAGGCTTCAGACTTTCCTAAAATCTCTCAAATAAGCAGCAACTGGCGTCAGCATGGCCCATACCTACCAATAAGAAGCTCAAGACCTGGCATTAGCAGCAGCCTGCCTTGCTTCACAGCTTGGCCTTGCCTGGGCACTGCCAAGACCAACACAAGTAGCAGTCATCTGCAGGTCTCTCTGTAGCTCCTGCTGGGTGGCCCCAGGCAGTGGCCGACTTTGCATTTCCTGGGAGGCGCCAGAGCCAGTCCACCTGGCGAACAGATTTAGATCACACCAGATTAAAACTCTTATACTTTCACAAGCAACACTCTCAAGGGGCAGACTCAGTGAGCACCAAGGCTCCACTGAAGCAAGTCCTACTCTATAGGGGTGTTTCCTGCACAGCAGCTCTTCAGCTATAGTAGCAGCTGGTCTTCACAGCCAATTGGCCTGGAGGTCAATTCCTCTCAGTGACACCAACAGCAATCAAGGCTCAACTACAACAGGACAGTACACACAGCCCACATATGGGCACACCTGGAGTGCCCAGCTCAGGTAACTGGGGAAGCTGAGTCACTGAGCCCTACAGGACACCTACTACACAAGGCCACTCTACCAATTACAGGAGACATAGCAGCTCTACACAATACATAGAAACAAACACAGAGAAGCAGTCAAAATGTGTAGACAAAGAAACATGTCACAAATGAAAGGACAAAAGAAATCTTCAGAAAGAGAACTAAATGAAATGGAAGCAAACAAACTACTACATACAGAGTTCAAAACAATGGTTATAAGAATGCTCAAGGATCTTAGGAAGAATTTCAAAGACAGGAAAAAGGACCAGTCAGAAATTAAGCAGACTGAAGTAAAGAATATTTTAAATTAAGCATACTGAAGTAAAGAGGACCGAATCAGTGAGTTAGAAGACAAAGTGGGGAAAACAAAACAAAACAAAACAAAAACAAGCAGAGCAGCAACTGGAAAAAAATAAAAACAGGAGGAGAGTCTAAGGGAGATTTAGAAAAACATGAAACAAAACAATATATAAAATGGGTGCTAGAAGGAGAGGAAGCTGAGCAAGGAATAGAAAACCTGTTTGAAGAAATAATGACAGAAAACTTCCCAGACTTGGGGAAGAAAAAAGTCAGACAAATCCAATAAGCACAGAGTCCCAAGCAAGATGAACCCAAAAAGACCCACACCAAGATACATTGTAATTAAATTGGCAAACATAAAGGAAAAAGAAAGAATCTTAAAAGCTGTAAGAGAGAGACATAAAGTTACCTACAAGGGATCTCCCATTAGACTATCAACTGATTTCTCAACAGAAACACATCAAGCCAGAAGGGAATGGAATAAAGTATGCAAAGTGATGTAAAGCAAGGACTGAATCCAAGAATACTATACTCAGCAAGGCTATCATTAAAAATTAAAGGTGAAATAAGGAGCTTCACAGACAAGAAAAGGCTATGAGAGTTTATTACCAACTACCCAGAAATGCAAGAAATGCTAAAGGGACTACTGTAAAGAAGAAATAGAAAGAGAGGAAGGAGCACAGTCATAAAGAACAAAAATGGCAACAAACAAGTACCTATCGATAATAACCTTAAACATAAATGGATTAAATGCTCCAATCAAAATGCAAAAGGTAGCAGAATGGATAGGAAAACATTATATATATGCTGTCTATAAAAGACTTACCTCAGAACAAAGGACTCATACAGACTGAGAGTGAAGGGATGAAAAATTTTTTTCAGGCAAATGGAAATGAAAAAAAAAAAGCTGGGGTAGCAATATTTATATCTGACAACATAGACCTCAAAGTGAAGGTCATAACAAGAGATAAGGAAGGCCACTTCATAATACTAAAGGGATCAATACAACAAGAGGATATAACTCTGGTAAACCTATATACACCCAATACAGGAGCACCCAAATACATAAAAAAACTTCTGGAAGATATCAAGGGAGAGATCAACAGCAACACAATCATAGTAGGAGACTTTAATACCCCATTGACATCATTGGATAAATCTTCTAGACAAATAACTAATAAGGAAACAACAATTCTAAATGATTCACTACATCAGATGGAACTAATTGACATCTTCAGAACATTTCATCCAAAGCTATAGAATATACATTCTTCTCAAGTGCACATGGCACATTTTCAAAGATAGACCATGTATTAGGGCATAGACTAAGTCTCTTCAAATTCAAGAAGATTGAACTCATATCAAGTATCTTCTTAGATCACAATGGCATGAAATTAGAAATCAATGATAAAAACAATCATAGCCTGGCCAGTGTGACTCAGTGGTTGAGCATCAACCTATGAACCAGGAGGTCACAGTTTGATTCCCAGTCAGGGTATATGCCCAGGTTGCAGGCTTGATCCCTGGTGTGGGACATGCAGGAAGCAACCAATCAATGATTCTCTCTCATCATTGATGTCTCTTTCTATCTCTTCCTTGCTCTCTAAAGTCAATTAAAAAAGGTAAAATAAAACCAATCATAAACAATCAAACATATGGAGGCTAAATAGCATGCTATTAAACAATGAATGGGTTACCAAAAAGATCAAAGAAGAAATAAAAAGCATCCTGGAAACAAATGACAATGAAAGCACAACAACCCAAAATCTATGGGACACAGGGAAAGCAATCCTGAGTGAGAAGTTCAGAGCACTATAAGATTACTCCAAAACACAAGAAAAACTTGCAATAAGTTATCTACCCCTAAAACTTAAGGAATTAGAAAGAGAGCAACAATAAAAACCCAGAGTAAGTAGAAGGAAGGAAATAATAAAGATCAGAGAAGAAATAAATGACATAGAGAGCAAAACCAACCAACAAACAAACAAAAAACAATAGAAAATATCAATAAAACCAAGAGCTGGTTCTTTGAAAGGATAAACAAGATTGATGAACCTCTTGCCAGACTCACCAAGAAACAAAGAGGACCCAAATAAACAAAATCAGAAATGAGACAGATGAAGTAACAACTGATGCCACAGAGATACAAAGGATCATAAAAAAAAAAATACTATGAACAACTCTACTCCAATAAATTCGACAAGCTTGACCAAATGGGCATATTCCTAGAAAAATACAATCTTCCAGAAATCAATCATCAAGAATCAGAAAACTTAAATAGACCGATAACTACTGAAGAAATCAAAGCAGTAATAAAAAATCTCCCAGCAAACAAAAGCCCTGGTCCAGAGCTTCACAGGGGAGTTTTACCAAACATTCAAAGAACAACTAACACCTATATTCCTCAAATTATTTTTTAAAAAATCAGAAAGAAGTGATACTTTCAATCTATTTCTATGAGACCAGCATTACCCTAATCCCAAAACCAGATAAAGACACTACAAAGAAAGAGAATTACAGGCCAATATCCCTGATGAATATAGATGCTAAAATCCACCCCCAAAATTCTAGCAAATTAAATCCAGCAATACATTAGAAAGATCATACACCATGACCAAGTGGGATTTATTCTAGGGATACAAGTCTGGTGCAATATCCGCAAATCTATAAATGTGATACATCACAAATGAACTGAAAGATAAAAACCACATGATCATATCAATAGGTACAGAAAAAGCATTCAATAAAATTCAGCACCCATTTTTCATAATAGAATGGAAAATGGGAATAGAGCAGGTCATACTACAACATTAAAAAAGCCTTATATGACAAACCTACAGTTAACATCTTAATCAATGGACAAAAACTAAAACCATTTCACATAAGAACAGGCACAAGATAGGAATGCCCAGTTTCAGCACTCCTGTTCGACATAGACCTAAGTGCTAGCCATTGTAATCAAACAAGAAGAACAAGTAAAAGGCATCAAAATTGGAAAGGAGGAAATAAAACTGTCACTATTCACAGACGACATGATACTGTACATAGAAAAACCTAAAGACTCCATCAGAAAACTACTAGATTTAATCAATGAATTCAGCAGTGTAGCAGGATATAAAATAAATACCCAGAAACCTATGGCATTTTTATACATCACTAATGAATTCTCAGAAAGGGAAACCGAACAAACAACCCCATTTACCATTGCAACAAAACAAATTTAGATACTTAGGAATAAAGTTAACCAAGGAGGTAAAAGTCCTGTCTTTGGAAAATTACAGGACATTGAAAAAAGAGATAGAAGAAGATATACACAAATGGAAGAATATACCATGTTCATGGATTGCTAGAATCAACATCATTAAAATGGCCATACTACCCAAAGCAATCTATAGATTCAATGCACTCCCTTTCAAAATACCAATGGCCTATTTCACAGACCTAGAACAAATATTAAAAAAATTTATATGGAACCCAAAAAAGACCCTGAATAGCAGCAGCAATCTTGAGAAAAAAGAACAAAGTTGGAGGGATCACAATACCAGATATCAAGTTATACTACACAGCCACTATAATCAAAACAGCCTGGTACTGGCACAGGAACAGGCATATAAACCAATGGAACAGAACAGAGAACCCAGAAATCAAACCAAGTCACTATGCTCAATTAATATTTGACAAAGGAGGCAAGAACATACAATGGAGTCAAGACAATCTCTTCAATAAATGGTGTTGGTAAAATTGGACAGATACATGCAAAAAGATGAAATTAGACCATCAACTTATACCATATACAAGAATAAACTCAAAATGGATAAAAGACTTAAATGTAGGACCTAAAACCATAAAAATCCTAAAAGAAACCATAGGCAGCAAAATCTCAGACATCTCTTGTAAAAATATGTTTATGGATACATCTCATAGGACAGTGGAAATTAAGGAGAAAATAAACAAATGGAACTACATCAAAAGAAAGAGCTTCTGCACAGCAAAAGAAACCATCAATAAAATAATAAGAGAGCTTACTCAATGAGAGAACATATTTGCCAATGATATATCCAATAAGGGGTTAACCTCCAAAATCTACAGGGAACTCATACAACTTAACAAAAGGAAGATGAACAATCCAATTAAAAAATGGGCAAAGGGCCCTAGCTGGTGTGGCACAGTGGATAGAGCATCTGCCTACGGACCGAAGGTCCTGGGTTCGTTTCCGGTCAAGGGCACATGCCTCGGTTTCAGGCTCGATCCCCAGTAAGGGGCATGCAGAAGGCAGCCAATCAATGATTTTCTGTCTTCATTGATGTTTCTATCTCTCTCTCTGAAATATATATATACATATATATGTGTGTGTGTGTGTGTGTGTGTGTGTGTGTGTGTGTGTGTGTGTGTGTAACTCCATCTATTGAAAAAAATCCGCATTATTAACTGGTACACCTAGTATAGTGTGTATACTAGGTGTACCAGTTAATAATGCGGATTTTTTTCAATAGATGGAGTTACACATATGTTGATGTATATGCGATTTGATATGTATGCTATTTTCTTGTATTGACAGCAAGCTTCAAAACTTCATATGTCAAATTTGCTGAAGGTTTAACATCATAGATATTTTTACACTTAAAAATGTTGAATTTTGTGGCAAAAAAGAGCATTTACGGAAAGTTTTGATTCATTACTTTACTTTGAAGAAAAAGTTACCATGTACTTCGGGAAGCTTATGGTGAACATGCTCCATCTCAAGATACTTGTGAAAGCTGGTTTAAATGTTTTAAAAGTGATGATTTCAATGTGAAAGACAAAAAACATCCAGGTCAACCGAAAAAGTTTGAAGATCAACAATTACAAGCATTATTGGATGAAGATGCATGTCAAACTCAAAAACAACTTGCAGAAAGATTAAACATTGCTCAGCAAACAATTTCTGATTGTTTACAAGCAATGGGAAAGATTTTAAAGGAAGGAAAATGGGTACCACATCAACTGAACAAAAGACAAAAGGAAAACCTAAAAGTCATTAGTAAAATGTTGCTTCAACGGCATGAAAGAAAGTCTTTTTGCATCGAATTGTGACTGGCAATGAAAAGTGGATTTATTTTGAGAATCCTAAAATGCACAAAATTATGGGTTGATCCAGGTCAACCATCAACATCGACTGCAAGGCCAAATCGCTTCGGAAAGAAGACAATGCTCTGCGTTTGGCGGGATCAGGAAGGTGTGGTGTACTATGAGCTTCTAAAACCAGGTGAAACAGTTAATACTGATCGCTACTGACAACAAATAATCAATTTGAACCATGTTTTGATTGTGAAACGACCAGAATGTGCCAGAAGACACGGCAAAGTAATTTTGCTTCATGATAACACAGGATTACACACTTCAAAACAAGTTAAAGACATGTTAAAAGATCTTGCCTGGGAAGTATTAACCCACCCACCATATTCACCAGACCTTGCTCCTTCAGATTACCACTTGTTCCAATCAATGGCACATGCACTTTCTGAGCAGCACTTCAAAACATACGAAGAAGTGGAAAATTGGGTCTCTGAATGGTTTGCCTCAAAACAAGAAAAGTTCTATTGGGACAGTACCCACAAATTACCTGAAAAATGGGGAAATGTGTAGCTAGCAATGGACATTACTTTGAATAAAGCAATTTTGATGTTTTTCTTGAAATTATCATGTTTTCTTTGATTACAAAATCCAAATTATTAACCAGTACATCTAATATTTTTTAAAAATGGGCAAAAGGACGAAAGATGGCGACCGGCAGGAAGGTAGGGAGAGAGAGAGTGTGAGTGAGGAACCCATAGAGGAGAGTGTAGATGTGTGTGGTGTGTGTGTGTGTATGAGATAGGGTCAGTTAGATTCTGCAGGTCTTCCAAGGGGCTCCCTAACAGGGCAGCCCTAGACGGCGGAGCCCCGCGCACAAAGCGGACACTTCTCGGCGGCTGGTGCGGACGCGGAGACCACGCCATCTTGAGAAACAGAGCTGCCTGAGACTCGGATCCTGGCTTCTGACACAAACCAGGACACTGCAGCCACTGGGGACAGAGAACTGCTATCACAGCTTCAGACCAACAAACAACAAGAATCCAGACTTCCCCGCAGATTTCCGTGAGTCAAAGAGCCTATCCCCCTCCTCCCAGGCGCGCGGAAAGCGCCATAGTAACTGATAGACCCGCCCCTCACCCAAGCTGCCGAGCTTTGCGCAGGGACACGCTCCCCCTTAGGGAATTTGGCGCGCGCGGGACAGAAGCAGCTCCCCGTCGGGGAAATCTGTCAGTGCACACAGAGGGCTCCCCTTTGGGGAATTTGAGGGAATTTGGCTCGCGGGTCACAGCTCCCCCTTCGGGGATTCTTAGAGCGTGCACAGAGGGGCTTCCCTTTGGGGAATTTGGCGCGCAGGATGGACTCTGCCCCCCTTCCGGGACTCTGGGAGAGTACACTGAGCCAGCTCACCTTCAGGATTTTAAGAATGTGCGCTCTAGCCGGTTTGGCTCAGTAGAGAGAGCACACACAGGACGCAGCTCCACTTCAGGGAATTTGGCACGCCGGACACAGCTGCCTGGGGTCCCTGACTCACAGCGCATTCACACTAAGAGCCAGCGACCTCAATTGTTGGTGCGTGCACACACAGGGACCCTGATTCTCAACGAGAAACCGCACAAGGCAACAGAGACTTTGACACTCGAGTCTTGGTGCAGACACAGGGAAACTCTGACTCCTGGCACATGCTAAGGATCTCATTCTCGGCACATACCAACAGTGTGGTGCAGACAGGGCCCCTGATTCTAAATGTGCACACGAGACCACACGGAACACTGGGGACACTGATCCTGGGCAAGTCTGGTTCCCACCAACCAAAGGCAGCCACACGTCCTAGTGTCAGAGCACTTCAGTGAAACTAGGGTGGAGCGAAGTCCCCACAGCACACGGCCCAGGTCCACGCAAATGGAAGCTTGAGCTTTCTGGTAATAGCCAGAATGGGGAAACGAAATAACTCACAGAGGAAAGAAAATGTGGAGTCTCCAAGAAAGGAAATTAGTGAAACTGAAGCTTGCAACATGACCGAAAAGGAGTTCAGAGTAATGGTCATGGAATTTATACATCGGATGGATGAGAAAATCAACAACTTATGCAAGAATCAGGAAGAAATGAAAAGTGATATAGCTACAATCAAAAACACCATGGAAAGTTTCAACAGTAGACTACAAGAAGCAGAGGACCGAATTAGTGAGTTAGAAGATCAGGTACAGAAACAAGCTCAATCTGAACAGCAATTGGAGAAAAAAATTAAAAAGCAGGAGGAAAGCCTAAGGGAGCTTCGGGACAACATGAAACGAAGTAACATGCGTATAATAGGGCTGCCAGAAGGACAAGAAGAGCAGCAGGGATTAGAAAATCTATTCGAAGAAATAATGACAGAAAACTTCCCGGATATGGGAAAGATAAAAGTTACGCAAGTACAGAGAGTCCCAAGCAGGATCAACCCCAAAAGACCCACACCAAGACATGTCATAATTTCAATGGCAAATATAAATGATAAAGAGAGAATCCTAAAGGCGGCAAGAGAGAGACAGAGAGTTACCTACAAAGGAACACCCATCAGATTGTCAAATGATTACTCAACAGAAACACAACAAGCTAGAAGTGAATGGAAGGAGGTATACAAAGTGTTGCAAAGCAAAGGACTGAATCCAAGAATACTATATCCAGCAAGACTATCAATCAAAATTGAAGGGGAAATCAGGAGCTTTGCAGACAAAAAAAGCCTCAGGGAGTTTATCACCACCAAACCAGCAATGCAAGAATTGCTAAAGGGAATACTGTAAAAAGAAGAAATAAACAGGTAAGAAGGAATACAGACACAAAAATAGATATGACTACAAACAAATACCTTTCAGTAATAACGTTAAATGTAAATGGACTAAATGCTCCAATCAAAAGACATCGAGTAGCTGAATGGATAAAAAAACACGACCCATATATATGCTGTCTACAAGAGACCCACCTCAGAACAAGAGACTCACACAGATTGAAAGTGAAGGGATGGAAAAATATCTTTCAGGCAAATGGAAATGAAAAAAAAGCTGGGGTAGCAATACTTATATCTGACAAAATAGACCTCAAAGTAAATGCCATAACAAGAGATAAGGAAGGCCACTTCATAATACTAAAGGGAGAAATCCAACAAGAAGAAATAATTCTGGTAAACATATACGCTCCCAATATAGGAGCACCCAAATACATAAAAAAACTCCTGGAGGATATCAAGGGAGAGATTAATAGCAATACAATCATAGTAGGAGACTTTAATACCCCACTATCACCACTGGACAAATCCTCTAAACAAAAAATCAGCAAAGAAACAGCAATCCTAAATGACTCACTAGACCAGATGGAATTAATTGACATCTTCAGAACATTTCACCCCAAAGCCACAGAATATACATTCTTCTCAAGTGCACATGGGCCATTTTCAAAGATAGACCATATGCTGGGTCACAGGCAAAGTCTCTTCAAATTCAAGAAGATAGAAATTATATCAAGCATCTTCTCAGATCACAGTGGCATAAAACTGGAAATCAACTACAATAAATACAATCCAAAGAAATCAAACACATGGAGACTAAACAGCATGCTATTAAACAAGGACTGGGTCACCAGAGAGATCAAGGAAGAAATAAAAAACATCATGGCAACAAATGACAATGAAAACACAACAATCCAAAATCTATGGGACACAGCGAAAGCAGTCTTGAGAGGGAAGTTCATAGCTCTACAAGCCTATTGCAAAAAACAAGAAACAATGGTAATAAATTACTTAACCCTACAACTCAAAGAGCTAGAAAAAGAGCAGCAAGAAAAGCCCAGTGTAACCAGAAGGAAGGAAATAACAAAGATCAGAGCGGAGATAAATGACATAGAGACCAAAGAAACAATACATAAGATCAACAAAACCAAGAGCTGGTTCTTTGAAAGGATAAACAAGATTGATGGACCTCTAGCCAGGCTCACCAAGAAGCAAAGAGAGAGGACCCAAATAAACAAAATCAGAAATGAAAGAGGTGAAATAACAACAGACCCCGCTGAGATACAAAGGATTGTTACAAAATACTATGAACAACTCTATTCCAACAAACTGGACAACCTGGAGGAAATGGACATATTCCTAGAAAAATATAACCTTCCAAAAATCAATCAAGAAGAATCTAATCAGCTCAATAGGCCAATAACTATGGACGAAATTGAAGCAGTCATCAAAAAGCTTCCGGCAAACAAAAGCCGGGGGCCTGATGGCTTCACAGGAGAGTTTTACCAAACATTCAAGGAAGAACTAAAACCTATCCTCCTCAGACTATTTCAAAAAATTCAAGTGGAAGGAACACTTCCAAGCTCCTTCTATGAAGCCAGCATCACCCTAATACCAAAACCAGATAAAGACAACACAATGAAAGAGAATTACAGACCAATATCCCTCATGAACATAGATGCCAAAATCCTCAACAAAATTCTAGCAAATCGGCTCCAGCAGTACATGAGAAAGATCATACACCATGACCAAGTAGGATTTATCCCAGGAATGCAAGGATGGTACAATATCCGCAAATCAATAAACGTGATACATCACATAAACAAATTGAAAGATAAAAATCACATAGTCATATCAATTGATGCAGAAAAAGCATTTGACAAAATCCAACACCCTTTCTTGATAAAAACTCTCAACAAGGTGGGAATAGATGGCTCATACCTCAACATAATAAAAGCTATATATGATAAACCCACAGCAAACATCATACTCAATGGACAAAAACTAAAAACATTTCCCCTAAGAACAGGAACAAGACAGGGATGCCCACTCTCACCACTCCTGTTTGACATAGTACTGGAAGTATTAGCCATTGCAATTAGACAAGAAGAAGAAATAAAAGGCATCCAAATTGGAAAAGAACAAGTAAAGCTGTCTTTATTTGCAGACGACATGATATTGTACATAAAAAATCCGAAAGACTCCGTCAAAAAACTAATAGACTTAATAAATGAATTCGGCAATGTAGCAGGATACAAAATTAACGCCAAGAAATCTATGGCCTTTCTATACACCAATAGTGAACTTACAGACAGAGAGACTAAAAAGGCAATCCCATTTACCATCGCACCAAAAAAATTAAGATACCTAGGAATAAACTTAACTAAGGAGGTAAAAGACCTATACACGGAAAACTACGGGACACTGAAAAAAGAGATAGAGGAAGACGTAAACAGATGGAAGAACATACCATGTTCATGGATTGGTAGAATCAACATCATTAAAATGTCCATACTACCCAAAGCAATCTATAGATTCAATGCAGTCCCCATTAAAATACCAACGGCATATTTCACAGACCTTGAAAGAACTCTCCAAAAATTCATCTGGAATAAAAAAAGACCCCGAATAGCCACAGCAATCTTGAGAAAGAAGAATAAAGTAGGAGGGATCTCAATACCAGATTTCAAGCTGTATTACAAAGCCACTGTTCTCAAAACAGCCTGGTACTGGCACAAGAACAGACATATAGATCAATGGAACAGAATAGAGAATCCAGACATTGACCCAAACCACTATGCTCAATTAATATCTGACAAAGGAGGCATGAACATACAATGGAATAAAGACAGTCTCTTCAATAAATGGTGTTGGGAAAATTGGGCAGATACATGCAAAAAAATGAAGCTTGATCACCAACTTACGCCATACACAAAAATAAACTCAAAATGGATACAGGACTTAAACATAAGACGGGAAACCATAAAAATACTAGAGCAATCCACAGGCAGCAAAATGTCAGACATATGCCAAAAGAAATTCTTCACTGACACTACCCCTAGGGCAATGGAAGCTAAAGAGAAAATTAACAAATGGGACTACATAAAAATAAAAAGCTTTTTTACAGCAAAAGAAACCATCAACAAAACAACAAGAAGGCCCACTGCATGGGAGAACATATTTGCAAATGGCATCACTGATAAAGGTTTAATCTCCAACATCTACAGGCAGCTTATACAACTTAATAAAAGGAAGATAAATGATCCAATAAAAATATGGGCAATAGACCTAAATAGAATCTTTTCAAAAGAAGACAGAAGGAAGGCCAAGAGACACATGAAAACATGCTCAACGTCACTAATTATCCGAGAGATGCAAATCAAAACAACAATGCGGTACCATCTCACACCTGTCAGAATGGCTATCATCAACAAATCAACAAACGACAAGTGTTGGCGAGGATGCGGAGAAAAAGGAACCCTTGTGCACTGCTGGTGGGAATGCAGACTGGTGCAGCCACTGTGGAGAACAGTATGGAGTTTCCTCAAAAAACTGAAAATGGAACTCCCATTTGACTCAGTAATCCCACTCCTGGGAATATATCCGAAGAAACTAGAAACACCAATTAGAAAGGATATATGCACCCCTATGTTCATAGCAGCACAATTCACCATAGCTAAGATTTGGAAACAGCCTAGGTGCCCGTCAGCAGATGACTGGATCAGAAAACTGTGGTACATCTACACAATGGAATACTATGCTGCCATAAAAAAGAAGGAATTCTCATCATTTGCAGCAACCTGGGAGGAATTGGAGAACATTATGTTAAGTGAAATAAGTCAGTCAATGAAAGAAAAATACCACATGATCTCACTCATTTATGGATAATAAAGAACATTATAAACTTGAACAAAAAGATAGATACAGAGACAGTAAAGCATCAAACAGACTGTCAAATTACAAGGGGAAGGTTAGGGAGAGGTAGGGGAGATAAGAGATCAATCAAAGGACTTGTATGCATGCATATAAGCATAACCAATGGATGCAAAACTCTGGGGGGTGGGGGCATATATGGGAGTGGGGTGTGGGGGGGCAATGGTAAGATATGTACACATATAATATCTTAATAAAAAAATTAAAAAAAAATTAAAAATAAAAATGGGTAAAGGACCTAAATATACACTTCTCAAAAGTGTACATACAGAAGGCCAACCGGCATATGGAAAAATGCTCAAAGTCACTAATCATCTGAGAGATGTGAATCAAAACAACAACAAAATGCCACCTCACACCTATCAGAATGGCTATCACCAACAAATCAACAAACAACACTTGTTGATGAGGATGTGGAGAAAAGGGAACTTTTGTATACTGCTGGTGGGAATGCAAACTAGTGTAGCCTCTGTGGAAAAAAGTTTGGTGTTTCCTTAAAATTTAAATATGAAACTACCATTTGACCCAGTGATTCTACTTCTAGGAATATATCCCAAGAAATCAGAAACACCCATCAGAAAGGATGTATGCGCCCCTATGTTCATAACAGCACAATTTACAATAGCTAACATTTGGACACAGCCTAAGTGCTCATCAGCAGATGAGTGGATTAGAAAACTGTGTACATCTATACAATGGAATACTACACAGCTGTAAAAAGCTTGGATGGACCTGCAGAGCATATGGTAAGCAAAACAAGCCAGTCAGAGAAAGATAAGTATCACGTGATCTCACTCATATGTAGAATCTAATGAACAACCTAAACTGATTAACAAAAATAGACTCAGAGACATAGAAATATAGAACAGACTGTCAATCCTCAGAGGGAAGGCAGGGGAGGGTGGAGGGTGGGAAGAGATCAACCAATGAACTCATATGCATATATGCATAACCAATAGACACAGACAATAGAATGGTGAAGGCTTGGGCGGGGGAGGACAATGGTGGAAAAAAAGGGACATATGCAATACTTTCAACAATAAAGATTTATAAATAATAATATAATAATAATAATAATAATAATAATAATAATAATTTATAGGGATTCAACAGTAGAGGATGCAGAAAATCAAATCAGTGATTTGGAAAATGAGGCAGCAAAAAACACCCAATCAGAACAGCAAAAAGAAAAAAGAATCCAAAAATATAAAGATAGTGTAAGGAGACTCTGGGACAACTTCAAGCATACCAATATTCACATTATGGGGGTCCCAGAAGGAGAAGAGAGAAAGAGCAAAATATTGAAAACCTATTTGAAGAAATAATGACAGAAAATATCCCCTACCTAGTGAAAGTAATGGACTTACAAGTCCAGGAAGCACAGAGAGTCCCAAACAAGAGGAACTCAAAGAGGCCCACACCAAGACACATCATAATTAAAATACCAAAGATTAAAGACAAAGAGAGAATCTTAAAAGCAGCAAGAGAAAAACAGTTAGTTACCTACAAGGGAACACCCATACGATTGTCAGCTGATTTCTCAACAGAAACTATGCAGGACAGAAGGGAGTGGCTAGAAATACTCAAAGTGATGAATAGCAAGGACCTACAACCAAGATTCTTCTCCCCAGAAAAGCTATTAATTAGAATTGAAGGACGGATAAAGAACTTCACAGACAAGAAAAAACTAAAGGAGTTCATCACCACCAAACCAGTATTACATAAAATTTTTTCTTAAAAAAATTTTTTTTTTTATTGATTAAGGTATTACATATGTGTCCTTATTCCCCCATTATCCCCCCATTCCCCCCACTCTACATGAACTATTGAAGGATGTTCTTTAAGAAGAGGAAGGAGAAGGAGAAGAAAGAGGAGAAGGAGAATGAGAATGAGAACAAGAAATGAGAACAAGAAAGGGAAAGGGAAGGGGAAGGGGAAGGGGAAAGAGAAGGGAAAGGAGGAGGAGGAGAAAAGAAATATGAACAATAAAATGGCAATAAACACATATCTATCAACAATTGAATCTAAAATCAAAATAAACAAATAAGTAATGTAATGAACAAAATAAACTGATGGGTAAAATAGAACCAGACACATAGAAACATGGAACAGAATGACAAATCTCAGAGGGACGGGGTGGTGAAGGCCTGGGGTGGGGTGGGATCTGGGTGGAGGGGGGCAATATGGGAAAAAAAGGGGGGACATCTGTAATACTCTCAAAAATAAAGATTAAAAAAACATATATAATAAAATTACAGTGAATTAATAACAAAAGATAAACTGTTAATTTAGTTATAATCAAATCTTTGTTAAAAGCATTTTAAAATTAACAGGATATTAATTTTCACATATGACATATGGACTGGAAATTTTGTCCCTTAAATATGAGGTCTGTTAAATTGAGGTCTGCAAAATCGAGGGTTTACTGTACTTGTTAAGGCCAGGCTTCTAATCCAGATTTGCATGACCCCAAAGTTATATCGGACCATCTCCCAGGAATTTTCCCAACAGCTAGAATGAAATGCAGCGACTGACCTATATTCCACAATGATTGCTCCTCCCATGCACTCACTGTTGTCCTGGTTTACTTCTATCAGCCTAAAGTGGACAGAAAATGGGCCCTAAGGATGCCTATGTTCTAATCCACAGAACTGGTAAATATAGTGGGTTAGATAGCAAAGGGGATGGAATTAGGGCTGCAGATGGAATTAAGGTTGCTAATCATCTGATTTTAAAATAGAGAAATAATCCAAGTGGGCCCAGTGCAATCACAATAGTTTTTTAAAGTGGAAGAAGGAATTGGAAGAGAGAACTGGAGGGATGGTAGTGTGAGAAGGACTTGTCCTGGCATTATTGAACATGGCTAAGGAATATGGATGACCTCTAGATGCAGGCAAGGAAATGGATTCTCCCCAAGAGCCTCCAAAAGGAACACAACCCAGATGACAACTTGATTTTAGCCTATGAAGACTCATTTTGGACTTCTGGCCTCCAGAATTGTAAGATAATGTATTTGTACCTTTAAGACACTAAGTGTGTGGCAACTTGTTGTAGCAGCAATAGGGAACTAATACATAGCCTTGCTCTGGTCCAGCTCCACCTCAATGTTCGGAGTGAGCTGCTATTTCCACTTGCTTCCCTGCTTCTCTTGAACGCTGATAGGCAGGCTGAGCACTGAGTCAGGAACCACTGAGGTCTCAGTATCTCTAATACCTTCCAAGTCTTTCATGGCCCCCTTTGCCCAAAGCTTTTGGGGCTCCTGACTTGTTGTTGGCCCCCTTATAATCAGTAGTGTCCTGGTATGGTGAGTTTTCCTGGTGCCCCAACTGGCTGCAGTCTGCTTGGCATTTTGTTCCCATTTGCCCTGTTTCCCATCCTGGCCTGTCCTTGGCAATGTTCAGGTGGAATTTCTGCAATAACCTGGCATGTATGTTGCACCTGTGTCCACTTGGCACAACAAGAGCTGAGCTGTCTCCTCCTGGGATATAATCATTCTTTCCCTAGAAGAGCTGGATAGGGTGAGAAAGGATTTGACAACCAGCGTCAGAAGGCAGGGCCCATGTCCTAGATTAACATGGGCCAGGCATCAATCCACTCAGTTTCCTCATGGATAAAAGAGATCATAATAATAATAGTAACCATTTCACAGGGTTCAAAGTTCAATTTAACTCACAAATATTTAGAGTTAATATAATAATGACCAATCATTATTGAGGACTTTATGCTCCAGACATCACGCTAAACATTTGATGCGTGTTTAATTTAATCTTCCGAATAAGTAGGAATTTTTTAGCCCATGATATTAAAGATAAAAAATGTAATGAGCTTACTGTGCACATACATCTGATGCTCTTTGATTCATTAAAAAAACAAGGCAAAGAATCAGTCTTTGTACAATTCATTTACAGTAGTCATTAATAGAAATAATAACCATGGCCTGCTCTTCCTCTCAGAGTATGCCCGAGTCTTCCCCCCACCCCCACTCACATGAATTACCTTTGCCTTTCTTTCTCAAAGCTCCAAGGGCCCTTCTTTTGCCTTCCTGAGCCTTCTGGTACACAGCCCAGCTGGTTCACTTCTACTCTCTCTGCAACTTTCTAAATAAGCTTTCTCTTCTAATTTGAAAAAAAAAAAAGAATAACCAAGAAAGAAATCTAATCTGACACAACTAAGAGTGCACAGTGAAATCTGAAAACTGAAAAGTCACAATAGAAGGTAAAACTCTGTTTTTCCCTACTGCAACACTCTGTTTATAGAACGCCCCACTTCTAATCACCAGATGTGTGGGTCTTCCACACCAAGCAGTTCCACAGTTCCAGCTGGGTGTCCTACAATTCGACTTAATCCTGATACTAACCAGTCTCATAAGACTGCCCCCTCCCACCCTAGATAGTTTGGCTCAGGGATAGAACTTTGGCCTGTAGAACACAGGGTCCCAGGTTTGATTCTGGTCAAGGGCATGAACCTTGGTTGCAGATTCCTCCCCGGCCTGAGCCTTGGTCAGGGCTCATGCAGCAGACAACCAATCAATGTGTTTCTTTCACATTGATGTTTCTCTCTCTTTCCATCTCTCTTCCACTCTCCCTAAAAATCAGTGGAAAAATATCCTCGGGTGAGGATTAACAAAAACAACAAAAAACCCCACAAACAAACAAAAAGACTGCAGACAACAATTGCTAGTGATGGGTTCCCAGGTTACCCACAATCTGTCAAACCTGGCTATAAATCAGAGGTTCCCATGACCCCCTCTCTGGGAACAGCTCACAGAACTCAGAAAAACAGTTTCCTTACTAAATTACCAGTTTTTACAAAGGATATCTATATATATAAAAGCCTAAGCAACCATTTGACTGTTTGCTATGACGTGCACTGACCACCAGGGGCAGACGCTCAACACACAGGTGTGGAAACATGGAACAGACTGATGAATCTCAGAGGAAAGGGGAATGGGGGAGGGCGGGAAGAGATTAACCAAAGATCTTAAATGCACACAAGAGGCCTGGTGCATGGATTCATGCACAGGTGAGGTCCCTCAGCCTGGCCTGCTGGGATCAGGTGGAATCCATGCACCGGGCCTCTGACATCCCCCGAGGGGTTCTGGAATGCGAGAGGGTGCAGGCCAGGCCGAGGGACCCGGGCCTCTAGTCTATATATATAAAAGGCTAAGTGGGGATTCCAAGATGGCAGCGGATTAAGTGGAAGCTACACTGACACTCTCCCAGGACCAAACTGGAATTACAACTAAAATACAGAAAAACTTCCTGAAAAATCAATTGAAGACTAGTTGGAGAGAACCCTGATAACCAAGGACATAAGTGGAGACCACATAGAGACAGCATTGACAGGGGCTGGGTTCCCTCCCGGAGCTGCGGGCTCACCGGGCGCCTCGCCATCTTGCAAGGAAAGGAGGATTTTATTGGAAACCTGACTTTCCGCGACAACTGCAAACACTGAACAGCTGCGAGCACCAGAACACCAGTCCCCTATCGGCGCAAACATTCGGATTCAAAGGAACCCTTCACTGAACCACGGAAAGGTCAGATTTCGCCTGAAATAAGGTGTGGTTTCTAATCCCCGCGGTGGGAGGGAAGCGCGTGAGCCGCGGGACCGGCGGGAACCGGGAGGTCTGTGCCTAGAAAAACCGGCGGCAGTTGGAGCTGCTGTGATCCCTGAATGTGGAAGGGGGTCCTCTGAGTTGCTAACTGAAGTGACCTCTTAAAATCAACTCATTTTAATCTGACGAGGAGGATCAGACTAAGAATTTTCAAAGGAGTGCGGGCTCCTTAGTCTGGCGCACAGACCCACTGTCCGCACACTTGGGCTCTTTCCGACTCTGCTTACTAAGCCCAACGCATAGGAAAGCCCAGGTGGAAAAACCCTGAAAGACTGCAGGGGAAGTTGTTTTTTCGGAACCTGGGAACAGAGCTAGGTGTGACCATCGGAGAGGCAGCTGTGAGGCACACACCTCCACAAACCGGTAGTGAGTGCCATAGAGGGGGGAAAAAAAAAAAAAAGCTAGAGAGGCCCAGAAGTCAATGCAGAAACACTGCCTCCCAGGGGCTGAAACGCTAATTGTCTCTGGTGTAATCAAAAATAAATACGAGAAATTAAGACACGGCCGGCTTAAAAAGCAGGATTGGCTTACAACACGGAGGAGCAGAGGAACGAAGCTGAACTGAAATACCGCCCAGACTGGGAAACAGGCATACCAAACAGAATAAAAAAGGAAGTGAATGACAGCCGCTACTGCACATTTTAGTCTTCCTATTTTTTAATTTTTAATTCTTTTTTCAATTTTTTTTCAATTTTTTTATTCTAATTTTTTTATTTTCATTTTTTGCATCTTTTACTTAAGAAAAAAAATTTTTTTCTTTTTCCTCGATTTTCACCTTTTTAATTATTACATTTTTATTTTCAATCAGCATTATTATTGCTATTATTTTACTTTTTTTTTAAAATGTCATTAGATTTTCTCTTTCTTTTATTTTGGGATTAGTGTCCTACATTCTATTTGCATCTTTCCCTTACCCTATATCAACACTAACATTTTGCCATCACTCTCCTCCTAACCTTTCCCCTTAAAAAAATTATTTTTCTCTCTGGCCTTTTGTTGTTGTTTGATTGAATGTTGATTAGATTGAATTTTTATGCTTTTTTATGAGATTGTTTTGATTATACTTTTTGTTTGTTTGGTTGGTTCTATTGTTTGCTTTGTTTTTGTTTTTTTTATTACTTTTGTTTTCCCTTGCCTCACTTGATATTAGTTGCTGTTGCAGTTTGTATTAATCTCCAGGCTCGTGTTGCTGGAATTTGCTGGGATTAGTGGTTGTTCTAGTGGAGTCTACTCCCCATATATATAGTTTGTTCCCCTTTTCTCTCTTAATATTGTTCTTGCCTCTCTTACTCATTTTTCTTTTCTTTTTTCTTTCTGCTCTTCTCCCAAGTTCAGATTCACACTCTTTTTTTTTTGTTGTTCTTTCTTTTTACTCTCCCTCTTCCAGTCCTATTCCCTAATTTGTCTTTCTCTGGTGGTTACCTTTATTGGAGGTTATTAATATCGTGAATACAATTCTGTTTAGTGCCTTGTGTGTTGTGCCTGGTTGTGTTGTATTTTGTACCTTTAAATCAACGCCGGAGAGAGAGAACTATATAACCAGACATCCGGAAAAGAGAGGCCATGGGGAAACAAAGAATTAGCCCCCCCAGGAAAGAGAAGCAGGCATCACCAGAAAAGGAAGTAAACGAACTAGAGGCAAACAACCTATCAGAGAAAGAATTCAGAGAAATGGTCATAAGGTGGCTGAAAAGGATGGAAGACAAATTCGACAATATGAGTAAGAACCAAGAGGAAATGAAGAAGAACCAAGAAGAAATGAAAAATGACATCGCTGCTGTAAAGAACTCAATAGAAAGCATCAAGAGTAGACTAGAAGAAGCAGAGGACCGCATAAGTGAGCTAGAAGACAAGATGGAAAAAAATACCCAATTACAACAGCTTCTAGAAACAAAAATTAGAAAGCATGAGGAGAGCCTAAGGGAACTTCGGGACAACACAAAACAAAACAACATAAGGATAATAGGGGTACCAGAAGGAAAGGAAACGGAGCAAGGAATAGAAAACTTGTTAGAAGAAATAATAACATAAAACTTCCTTGATATAGGGAAGAAAAAACCCACACAAATCCAAGAAGCTCACAGAGTTCCAAGCAAAATGAACCCCAAAAGACCGACGCCAAGGCACATTATAATTAAGTTGGCAAACACCAACGACAAAGTAAGAATCTTAAAAGCGGCCAGAGAGAGACAGACAGTTACATACAAAGGAACCCCCATCAGACTAGCAACTGATTTCTCAACAGAAACTCATCAAGCCAGAAGGGAATGGAATGAAATATACAAAGTCATGCAAAGGAAGGGTCTCAATCCAAGAATACTGTACCCAGCAAGGCTATCAATCAAAATTGAAGGTGAAATCAGGAGCTTCACAGACAAAAAAGGGCTAAGGGAGTTTATCACCACCAAACCAGCAATGAAAGAAATGCTAAAGGGTCTGCTGTAAAAAAAAAAAAAAAAAAAAAAAAGAAAAAAAGAAAGAAAGAAAGAAAGAAATAGGAAGCAAAGAAGGAACACAGGGGTATAGAATAAAAATGGTGACAAATAAGTGCCTATCAATAATAACGTTAAATGTAAATGGATTGAATGCCCCAATCAAAAGACACAGGGTAACAGATTGGATAAGAAAACAAAACCCATATATCTGCTGTCTACAGGAAACCCACCTCAAAAAAAAGGACGCATACAGACTGAGAGTAAAGGGATGGAAAAAGGTTTTCCAGGCAAATGGAAATGAAAAAAAAGCTGGGGTAGCAATACTTATATCTGACAAATTAGATCTCAAAGTGAAGGACATAACAAGAGATAATGAAGGCCACTTCATAATACTAAAAGGAGAAATCCAACAAGAAGAAATAACTCTGGTAAACATATATGCACCCAACACAGGAGCACCAAGATACATTAAAAAACTCCTGGAAGATATCAAAGGAGAGATTGACAGCAATACAATTATAGTAGGAGACTTCAATACCCCACTATCACCATTGGACAAATCCTCTAAACAAAAAATCAGCAAAGAAACATCAATCCTAAATGTCTCACTAGACCAGATGGAATTAATCGACATCTTCAGAACATTTCACCCCAAAGCCACAGAATATACATTCTTCTCAAGTGCACATGGGACATTTTCAAAGATAGACCATATGTTAGGACATAGGCAAAGTCTCTCCAAATTCAAGAAGATAGAAATCATATCAAGCTTCTTCTCAGATCACAGTGGCATAAAACTGGAAATCAACTACAATAAAAACAACCCAAAGAAATAAAACACATGGAGACTAAACAGCATGCTATTAAACCATGACTGGGTTACCAAAGACATCAAGGAAGAAATAAAAAACATCATGGCAACAAATGACAATGAAAACACAACAATCCAAAATCTATGGGACACAGTGAAAGCAGTCCTGAGAGGGAAGTTCATAGCTCTACAAGCCTACTGCAAAAAACAAGAAACAATGGTAATAAATTACCTAACCAAACAACTCAAAGAGTTAGAAAGAGAGCAACAAGAAAAGCCCAGTGTAAGCAGAAGGAAAGAAATAATAAAGATCAGAGCGGAGATAAACGACATAGAGACCAAAGAAACAATACAAAAGATCAACAAAACCAAGAGCTGGTTCTTTGAAAAGATAAACAAAATTGATGGACCTCTAGCCAGGCTCACCAAGAAGCAAAGAGAGAGGACCCAAATAAACAAAATCAGAAATGAAAGAGGTGAAATAACAACAGACCCTGACGAAATACAAAGGATTGTTACAAAATACTACGAACAACTCTATTCCAACAAACTGGACAACCTGGAGGAAATGGACATATTCCTAGACAAATACAACCTTCCAAAACTCAATCAGGAAGAATCTAAACAGCTCAACAGGCCAATAACTAAGGAAGAAATTGAAGCAGTCATCAAAAAGCTTCCGGCAAACAAAAGCCCAGGGCCAGACGGCTTCACAGGAGAGTTTTACCAAACTTTCAAGGAAGAACTAAAACCTATCCTCCTCAGACTATTCCAAAAAATTCAAGAGGAAGGAACACTTCCAGGCTCCTTCTATGAAGCTAGCATCACCCTAATGCCAAAACCAGATAAAGACAACACAATGAAAGAGAATTACAGACCAATATCCCTCATGAACATAGATGCCAAAATTCTCAACAAAATCCTAGCAAATCGGCTCCAGCAATACATCAGAAAGATCATACATCATGACCAAGTAGGATTTATCCCAGGAATGCAAGGATGGTACAATATCCGCAAATCAATAAATGTGATACATCACATAAACAAATTGAGAGATAAAAACCACATAGTCATATCAATAGATGCAGAAAAAGCATTTGACAAAATCCAACACCCTTTCTTGATAAAAACTCTCAACAAGGTGGGAATAGAAGGATCATACCTCAACATAATAAAAGCTATATATGATAAACCCACAGCAAACATCATACTCAATGGGCAAAAACTAAAACCATTTCCCCTAAGAACAGGAACAAGACAGGGATGCCCACTCTCACCACTCCTGTTTGACATAGTACTGGAAGTATTAGCCATTGCAATTAGACAAGAAGAAGAAATAAGAGGCATCCAAATTGGAAAAGAAGAAGTGAAGCTGTCCTTATTTGCAGATGACATGATATTGTACGTAAAAAACCCAAAAGATTCCATCAAAAAACTAATAGACTTAATAAATGAATTCGGCAATGTAGCGGGATACAAAATTAACGCCAAGAAATCTATGGCATTTCTATACACCAATAGTGAACTTAAAGAAAGAGAGACTAAAAAAGAAATCCCATTTACCATCGCACCAAAAAAATTAAGATACCTAGGAATAAACTTAACTAAGGAGGTAAAAGACCTATACGCGGGAAACTACAGGACACTGAAAAAAGAGATAGAGGAAGACGTAAACAGATGGAAGAACATACCATGTTCATGGATTGGTAGAATCAACATCATTAAAATGTCCATACTACCCAAAGCAATCTACAGATTCAATGCACTCCCCATCAAAATACCAACAGCATATTTCACAGACCTAGAAAAAACTCTCCAAAAATTCATCTGGAATAAAAAAAAGACCCCGAATAGCCGCAGCAATCCTGAGAAAGAAGAATAAAGTAGGAGGGATCTCCATACCAGATTTCAAGCTGTATTACAAAGCCACTGTTCTCAAAACTGCCTAGTACTGGCACAAGAACAGACATATAGATCAATGGAACAGAATAGAGAATCCAGATATCGACCCAAACCACTATGCTCAATTAATATTTGACAAAGGAGGCATGAACATACAATGGAATCAAGACAGTCTCTTCAATAAATGGTGTTGGGAAAATTGGACACACACATGCAAAAAAATGAAACTAGATCACCAACTTACACCATACACAAAAATAAACTCAAAACGGATACAGGACTTAAACATAAGACGGGAAACCATAAAAATACTAGAGGAATCCACAGGCAACAAAATCTCAGACATATGCCAAAAGAACTTTTTCACTGACACTGCCCCTAGGGCAATGGAAGCTAAAGAGAAAATTAACAAATGGGACTACATAAAAATAAAAAGCTTTTTTACAGCAAAAGAAACCATCAACAAAACAACAAGAAAGCCCACTGCATGGGAGAACATACTTGCAAATGCTATCACTGATAAAGGTTTGATCTCCAACATCTACAGGCAGCTTATGCAACTTAATAAAAGGAAGATAAATGATCCAATAAAAAAATGGGCAACGGACCTAAACAGAATATTTTCAAAAGAAGACAGAAGGAAGGCCAAGAGACACATGAAAACATGCTCAAAGTCACTTATTATCCGAGAGATGCAAATCAAAACAACAATGAGGTACCATCTCACACCTGTCAGAATGGCTATCATCAACAAATCAACAAACGACAAGTGTTGGCGAGGATGCAGAGAAAAAGGAACCCTCGTGCACTGCTGGTGGGAATGCAGACTGGTGCAGCCACTGTGGAGAACAGTATGGAGTTTCCTCAAAAAACTGAAAATGGAACTCCCATTTGACCCAGTAATCCCACTCCTGGGAATATATCCAAAGAAACTAGAAACACCAATCAGAAAGGATATATGCACCCCCATGTTCATAGCAGCACAATTTACAATAGCTAAGATTTGGAAACAGCCTAGGTGCCCATCAGCAGATGACTGGATCAGAAAACTGTGGTACATCTACACAATGGAATACTATGCTGCCATAAAAAAGAAGGAACTCTCATCATTTGCAGCAACCTGGATGGAATTGGAGAATATTATACTAAGTGAAATAAGCCAGTCAATGAAAGAAAAATACCACATGATCTCACTCATTTATGGATAATAAAGAACATTATAAACTGATGAACAAAAAGATAGTTACAGAGACATTAAAGCAACAAACAGACTTTCAAATTACAGGGGGAAAGTTAGGGAGAGGGGGGGTAGATAAGAAATCAAACGAAGGACTTGTATGCATGCATATAAGCATAACCAATGGACGCAAAACTCTGGGGGGTGAGGGCATGTGTGGGTGTGGGGTGGGGGGGTAATGGTAAGATATGTACACATATAATACCTCAATAAAAAAAAAAAGGCTAAGTGACCAACAATACGCTCATCTGACCATCCTACTGACTGAACCGTCAGTACATATGACATGCACTGGCAATTTAAAAATATATGTTGACTCGCGCATGCACGATACATATAAAACTGTTTCGATCGGTCATTGTCGATCATGAATTTGGTTATTTTTGTTGACATTCTGAAGCTTAAAGAAAGTGGTGTCCTCGACAGAATATGTCTGAAGACTAACTATTGGCACAATGTACCTCTGGCACTTCATCTCTGACATTTCCATTATAGAGAAAGTGCGAATAGTGATATTAAAATATTTCTTCTAATTAATTTCCTTTCAATGTGCATGAATCCATGCACTGGGCCACTAGTTAAAGTATAAGAATAAGCAGACAGATGAAGAGGTCCATGAGGTGAGGTCTGAAAGAGTCCTGAGTTTGGGAGCAGCTGCCTCTGTGGAGCGGAGTGCATCATCTCCTGGCATGTGATGCATGATTGTTCACCAACCTAGAACCTCTCCAAATTCTATCCTTTTGGGTTTTCCTGGAGGCTTCATTACATGGACATGGCTGATGAGATCATTTGCCCTTGGTGATTAGTTCAACCTCCAGCCAGTTTTCCCTCCCTGGACCAGAGGGGAGGGGATAAAATTCCAAACTGGTAATCACAGATCCCATCCAGTGATCATCTAGGGGCTTTCTGAAAATCATCTCATTAACATAAACTCAGGTGTGGTTGAAAGGGGTTTGCTATGAATAATAAAAGGCATCTGTTTACCTTTATCTCTATTTTAAGAATTGAGGACAAAAACCAAATATTATAACAAAAAAATGCTCCCACTGCTTTAATAAACAGGAAATCACAAGGCTAAAACTGTGGATAAAGACTAAAATATTTATTTTGTATTATATCACAATGTCACACACATCTTGTGGATAGTGTTAAAAAAATAAAACAGTCCCCAAATGGAGCCACTTGTGGTAAACCCCAAGACTTAATACCCAACCCTACTGCAGTTTCAGCTGCTCCCAGCAGCCTGGAGTTCCCTGGTTGGTACCAGTGAAATAACCTACCTAAGCGCCCTGCTTCTCTCTACGGGAAGGTGGCCTTGCCTGAAATCATCCACTCCTTTAACCTTCTTGTCCTGCCGTATTTCTGCCTCTAAAAGCCTTCCATTCTGTACAGCTCCTCGGAGCACCTTTCTACTTACTAGATGGGATGCAGCCTGATTCATGACCTTTAAATTCAGAACTTTACATTTACTCAGTTGAATTTTTGTTTTCTAACAATAATATCAAAAATGCAAAAATTGAATCAAAAAAATTGGTCTGTGTGAAAATATTCAACATATAATTAAGCTGTCAGTAGCTAAAGATATATATGGTAAAATTTGTTATGAATTAAAATTGACGAAAGAATTAAATTGTCTTGGCAAAAGTGAAATTTTAGACTCTCATTAGGAAAATTGGATTTGTTAGAAATAAAACCTCGAACCCAGTCTGGCTGGCATGGCTCAGTGGTTGAGCATCAACCTATGAACCAAGAGGTCACGGTTCAATTCCAGGTCAGGGCACATGTCTGGGTTGCAGGCTGAATCCCCAGTGTGGGGCTTGTAGGAGGCAACCAATCAATGATTCTCTCTCATTGATGTTTCTCCCTCTCCCTTTCTCTCTGAAATCAATAAAAATGTATTTTAAAAATAAAAATTTAAAAAACAACAACAAAAAACCTTGAAACCAAACTCACAATGTTAGAGGATGTGATATTATTCAATTTGACAAAACTAAAGGCCTAATGGACTTATTTCAAACTTTTAAATTTTACAGCAAAAAGAGAAAAAACATTATTCTGATTAAATTATTTTACTAAAATAAAAATGAAAATAAGGAAGAAAAGTGCCTAACTGTGTTATATAGAAAATTGATCGAGAAATTATATTAGTTAAATGATATTTGCTCCCCCAAAATGCTCTCTTGGTAAAAATGTATTAATATTGGTATAATTCTGTTTTTAAAATTTTATATTTAGAAATCCAGAATCCAAACACCTTCAAATCAATATAATGATGTATCAGCTGGAGTTCAATTCAGAAAAAGAAAAAAAACCACTTTAGGTATTTCAAGAAAAATGAGATTTACTGCAAATAAATCCCATTAGAGAAAAGAAGCAGTCAGGGACCACCACGAGATTTTGGTCAGGCTGCCTCTGCAAGCTGTGATCCAGAGATCAGGAGGCTGCAGGAAGCTGCTGCTGCCAGCACAGATGACAGGAAGAGGATGGGAAGTCTACCTGGCCACTCAAGATCACATCTGTGGATGCTGATGCTACAGTCGCCCTGCTGGAGGGAGGATGCCTCTGTCTTGCCTCCAAACATCTTTCAAGTTGATCCACTGGCAAAACTTCAACCATATCCTTGCTGGTGAGAAAGTCTAAGAAACAGGCTCTGCAATACACTGGAGAACATAGAAAGGGCAGGGAATGAGTGCTCATTGCCTTTAAACAATATCCAGCACAGGAGGCTGTGATGGCTGATTTCATGTGTCAACTGGACTGGGCGATGGAGTGATCAGATATTTGGCCAATGTTATTCCAGGTGTGTGTCTGTGAGGGTGGTTTTGGGTGAGATTAACATTTGCATTGGTAGACTGAATAAAGCAGATTGCGCTCCCCAATGTGGGTGGGCCTCATCCTATCAGAAGGCCCCCATAGAACAAAAGGCCGACCCTTTCTCTGAGTAAGAGAGAATTTTCCTGCCTGACAGTCTTCCACCTGAGTCACTGACTATGCAGATTTTGGACTTGTCAGGCTCCATAATTGTGTGGGCCAATTCCTTATATAAATCTATCTATCTATCTATCTATCTATCTATCTATCTATCTATCTATCTATCATCTATTCATACACACACACACACACACACACACACACACACACACACAAATATTTTATTTGTTGTGTTTCTCTGAAGACCCCTGACTAATACAGGGGTCAAAACACCTTATATTCAGAGGTTAACTTGACCAAGGTCACTGTGTGAGGTATTGGGGATACAGAGCTGGGTGGGGACAGTGCCTGCCCTCTTCGAGCTCAGCGTGGATGGAGGCAGACAGACACAGAGACATCTCTTGTAAAGCATGGCTATGTTTGCAAGGAGAGTTAAGCTCACATGGAAGTGGTGGGGAGGGAGCAGTTCACACTGCCTGGAAGACAGAGTCAAGAATAGGTTTGAAAGTCAACCGTCTTTATTTGGGTGTTGAAAGGTGGCTGCATTCACTTGTGGTGGGGAGAACCAGGGCTTGTGAAGAAGAGGAAACAACCTGAACAAGGCCTGGCAGTGCCATCTGCGTTTGGACATACTGTGTGGCTCTTAGTAGTTAAGGTCTCAGGCACATAGCTGGCATGTGGCTGGAAAAGGAGCCAGTGTGGTCAGTGGGCCAGGTGTGTGTGATGGGCGTCCCTGTTGGCCATAAGCTGGAGAAAAGGCAGAGTGGCACCTGGAACTCACCGACATTGGGCTTGGTAAATGGTGCTGGGCTCAATAACCAGTCTGGAGAGAACATTCTGGGCCAGGCGCTCCAGGGGAATTACATTGCGGGGCTGACTCCAATCCAGTCCTCCCCTATACAAATTCAGTCCTTATTTTAGTTAATCTACCTCCCAATACTGCTTTCTGCTTTTTGGCTCTAATTTCCTAAATTCTAACAAGTAAATGCCTTTTATAATCGTTTAGATTTTCCAAATTCACCTATCATTTTAGCAGTTCCTAGGGTATGACTGCTCCAACTGGTATAGTACCAAGAGATGGGTTGGATTTTTTCAGTTATAACTAGACTAGAGGCCCATTACAGGTAGATTCCTGCAAGAATAGGGCTTCCTCGGGCTTATTCCTGCAAGAATAGGGCTTCCTGCGGCCATCTCCACCACCCTGCCTGCTTCCCTCCCATCTCCGCCACCATGCCTGCTTCTCCACAGCTTCGCTCCCTTCTGCAGCGCTTGGCTTCCTTCTACGCTGTCTTCAGTCTTTGCTCTGCACCTGGATATGCAAATTAACCGCCATCTTGGTTGGGTTAATTTGCATACTTGCTCCTGATTGGCTGGTGGGCGTGGCTTGTGGGCATAGCGGAAGTACAGTCAGTTTGCATGTTTCTCTTTTATTAAATAGGATTCTTACAGCTGAGTGGACCCCATAGGTGGGGAGCCCCTGACTCTGGCCCAAAGCCCCCAGTGATTCTATGTTTACCAGATTGGCTCAGTTTTAACTGAAAACATGAAGGTATAAAAGATCATTCAAGGTGATAGCTGCAGGGAAGATAACCTCCTGAGGTCATTCACCTTTGACAACACTGTGAAGTAAGCATAATTATGCCCATTTTACAAATGTGGTAACTGAGTCCTATCTAAGTAGAAAGTGATATAGCTGAGACTTAAACTTAGTTCCCTGCTAGAGTCTAATGTTCTTCCCACAAGCAACATGGCAAAACCCTCATTTGGTGGCCGTTGTTTCCTGCCTTCTTTGATGCTTATCCTTGAAAGAATGTTCTATGGTTAATATACAAACAGGGACACTTTTGATGATGACAAATAGTAAACTGGATGGGGTGTCAGGACATCTGATGTAAACCTGACTGTTCCAGTCAAATTAGGCTACAGAGTCACCCTACTTACAGTGGGCAGAGCTTGATATGCAGGGGAAAAATGATGCATGCATGTCAGTTACCTGGAAAAACAAAGGTGTGGACAGATTTGTCATAAGAATAACCTAGGGACAGAGTATATTTTATAGATGAGCACCCCTGGGAGTGCCTAATGCATCCATGGAAGGCCCCCAGCTGGGTGTTAAGCTTCCCTGCCAGGAAGATCCCTCCCTCCCCCAAATTTATTTTTCTCCTTACTGTAATCTCCATTAATATTCTGGTCTGCACTGTGTCCTAGAAGGAGGCAGCAGGAAGTTGTGCCTGGATTAGCCAGGCAGAGTGAGACTCAGGGACAAAAGACGTCCAAATCTTGCAGGTGTGGGCTGAATCTCAAGTCTGTTTGGCAAGGAGAGAGCCCCTGAGGTGTCCAGGGATGTGTATGCATTCTCTCTCTCTCTCTCTCTCTCTCTCTCTCTCTCAACACTCACACATAAAACCTTCCTTTTAAGTCTGAGAAGTCAGTTGCAAAGAACATCTCAGAAAATATCAAACCTCACTGAAAAACACTTGGAGGTTCCTGCCTCATCTCATGTGTAATTTGAACTAGCTGAGTGATATGTTTCCTAAGAACAGTAATGCCATCAAAGAATTATCCTAAGATCTGGCATAATAAGACCTAAGTTAGGTCCCTATTTTGATGATTCTAGCTGTGTGAGCCTGAGAAAGTCTCTGATTCAGTTTCATCAGTAAAGTAATGGTAGTATTTAGTTTATTAAATTGTTGAAGGATCCACTGGACACACTTATGAAAATATATGATAAATTCTAGTATTAATTAAAATGTATGATGCAATGATGAGGATGATAATGATACAAGATGATGATGTTGATAAATACGATGGTGAGGAGGCTTTTGGTGATGATGATAACACAGTCATACACTGCATAATGATGTTTCAGTCAACAACAGACCACATATACTAGTATAATGGTGGTCTCATAAGATTATAATGGAGCTTAAAAATTCCTATTGCCTAGTGACGTAGCCTCTCTGACATTGTATAGCACACATGTTTGTGGTGATGCTGATGTACAGTGTTTATGAAGTCTACAGCCATACACAATATGTCCTAGGCTGTCACACTCACTCACCACTCATTCACTGACTCACCCAGAGCAACTGTCAGTCCTGCAAGCCGCTTTCATGGTAAGTGCCCTACACAGGTATGCCATTTAAAGAATCTTTTATACCATACTTTTTAATGTTTAGACCTGTTTATATAAATAAATACTCACCATGTGTTATAATTGCCTACAGAGTTCAGTACAGTAACATGCTATACAGGTTTGTAGCCTACGTGTGTAGTAGGCTAGACCATCTAGGTTTGTGTAATTGCCTCTGTGATGTTCTCACAATGACAAAATTGTGTAATGAGTCATTTCTCAGAACATATTCCCACCATTAAGCAACCTGTGACTGTAAAAGGTGACAATGTTGATGAGGACATTGATGATGAGGAGGAATCTATACTAATAATAGGGTAATATGCAAATTGGTCTGGATGCCATCACATAACAACCAATCAGCAGGCTGCCTGCATAGCAGGTGCGGGTGGATGGGGACTTGCAGCATCAGGGATGGGATGGGGACTTGCAGCGTTGGGGATGCGATGGGACGGGGACTTGCCCAGGGCTGGCTTGGGGCTCAGGCAGCCGTGGGCTCAGGCAGCTGCAAGGCCCAGGGTAGGTAGGATAAGATATGATAGGAGGGGATAAAGAAGGAGAGGGAGAGGAAGGCAGGCCTGCTTGCAGACAGGCTGAGAGGAGATACAGAAAGGAGTCTATGGCCATACCACCCTGAACGCGCCTGATCTCGTCTGATCTCGGAAGCTAAGCAGGGTTGGGCCTGGTTAGTACTTGGATGGGAGAAATACAGAAAGGGAACAAGAAAAAGATGCAGGAATGGAAAAAGGGAAGGAAATGCGGGGCTGCACGTGGGAGCGGGTGGTGACTGCGGGGGGGGGGGGGTGGAGCAGGTGCATCCGGTGAGGAGTGGGGAGCCCCGCCCAGACACAGGAGGAGGGCAGTGGCCCCCGGCACAGGCCATTGGTGGGGAGTTGCCCACGGGTCCTGGGATGGAGGGGCAGATGGTCCAAGGCCTTCCGGGTAGAGGTGCTCCTGGGCTGGGGGTTAATGGTCCCCAAATGGGAGCTTTAATATCAAAGTGCACTCAGGCGGGGCTGAAAGCAGGTCCCAGAGAGGGGAAGGTTTAAAAGAGAAACCAGTGAACATGGCAGGGGGGCAAAGGGGTTTAATAATAGGGAAGGAGGGAGAGAGGCAGGGTTCAGGTTCACAAGGGAAAGGTGAATGGGGGGAGGGGGGAGGAGTAAGGAGACAGACACGGGGGATGAAGGGAGAGAAGGGAGGAGGGAGGGAAGGAGGGAGGGAGATGGGCCATGGGAGGTTCAAAGGGAGGGAGGGAAAGAAAGCAGGAAAGAGAAGGATGCTAAAATGGTGTGAGGTCAGGAAAATCCTAATATATAAAAAGCCAGGGGCCGTCACAACCAAAACAACTGGATAGATGACTGAAGAGCAGGCTACATGGAGCGACAAGGCCGGCAGGGGGGCAGTTAGGGGTGATCAGGCCAGCAGGTGGAGGTGGTTAGGGGTAATCAAGCTGGCAGGGGGAGCAGTTAGGGGTGATTAGGCAGGCAGGCAGGTGAGCAGTTAGGAGCCAGCAGTCCCGGATTGTGAGAGGGATGTCAGACTGCTGGTTTAGGCCCGATCCTGAGGCAGTCGGACATCCCCCAAGGGGTCCTGGATTGGAGAGGGTGCAGACTGGGCTGAAGGGACACCCCCCATGCATGAATTTTGTGCACCGGGCCTCTAGTAGTTAAATAAAAAGAAGAAACAGAATGTGGGAGTGAGGGGAGTTTAAAAGGAGGAGTTAGTAAGAAAATTAAATACAGGGTGATTTTTTTTAATGTATTTTTATTGAGTGTGATTTTTAAGTGGAGAAATCAGTATTAAGACAGGACAAAAAGCATAGAGAGAGAGAAGAAAGTATATATTTTTTAAATTAGCCTGTAAAAAGAGTAAAAGAGTGAGGGAGGAGGGGGGAGAATGGGGAAGAAGAAAAGGAGGAAGGGATGAACTTTATACAGGTGTCAGTAGAGAGCAGAGTTAAAGAAGGAAAGAGGATGTGTGAGTGAACTGTAGGAGCTATAATGAAAATCAAGTATAGTTGTGTACTGGGGAAAGATTTTAAAAGTAGGAGTCAGAAAATAAAAAAGATAAATGATGGTGAATAATTAGGCAGGTAGATGTTAAAACAGTGGAAGTAAGTAGAGAAGAATGTATGGGAAAGGTAGGATGAGAGAGAAAGAGGGAGGGAAGAAAAGTTTTAAAGGGGAGCCGGTAGAGCTTAAAAGGAGAATGGGAAGAAGGAAGAAATGGGGGAGGGAGCAAAGCAGGTCCAAGGGAGGAAGTGAAGAAAAAAATTAAGGTGGGAAGGAAGGAAAGGGGGAGGGAGGGCAGGGGTAAAGATAAAGGAAAGATGGAATGTGGGGAGGAAGGGAGAGTAGGAGAAAGATGGGAAGAAGGATGATGGAACAGAAGTAGGAAATAAGGAGGAAAGCAAAGTTTATAAATGATGAGTCAGTAGGAAAAAGTGTTACATAAAGGAGAGAGAAAAATTGTGTGAGAGGGAGAAGCCAATAAGGAAGTCAAATACAATTGTGTGTGAAGGGGATAAGATTAAAAAAAGAGAAGTTAATAAAAAAATACAATAAAGATAGTTAGATAGGTGGATGAATAGATAGATAGACACATGCACAGGTAGATAGAACTGATTTGAAAAAGGAGAAACCAGTAAATAGTAAAAGTAGAGAGTTAGAAAAGGAAACAGAAGAAATGAAAAATATTAAAAGTGGTCAGTAAATAGAGGGTAAAAGAAGGGATGGGATGGAATAGGGTGGAGAAGTGAAGGGGAGGGAAGAGTAACAAGAGTGAGGGAAAAAGGACAGAGAAAAAGAAGTTTTAAAAGGAGAGCAGAAAAGAAAATACATTTTTTAAAAATGAGAGAGAGAATGTGTGCAAGAGAAATTTTGAAAAGGATGAGCCAGGAAAAAGAGACAATAGGAGGAAGAAATGAGAAGTTTAAGAAGAGGAGTCAGTAAGAAAAGAATTCAGTTCGACGGGATGATGAGGCTAACCTTCTGCCTCTGGGATAATAAGTCACTTCAGCAGCTATCTTGCTCCCTCTGCCTGCAACCTTTAACTTCTACTTCCAGGAGAAAGTTTCAGGTAGGCATCTCAAACAGTGGCCACCTCAAATGCTTTCTGACAAAGAAAATATAAAAGAAATTATTGTGAAATAGACTTATCCTATATAATAAACGGGTAATATGTAAATCGACCAAACCAGAGAACAACTGGTCACTATGACGTGCACTGACCACCAGGGGGCAAGTGCAGTGGCCTGCCTCTGGGCAGCAGTGGGACATCCCCTGAGGGCTCCCGGACTGTGAAAGGGCACAGGCTTGCCCTGACCGGTTTGGCTCAGTGGATAGAGCATCGGCCTGCGGACCCAAGGGTCCCAGGTTCGATTCCGGTCAAGGGCATGTAACTTGGTTGCGGGCACATCCCCAATGTGCAGGAGGCAGCTGATCGATGTTTCTCTCTCATTGATGTTTTTCTCTATCTCTCTCCCTTCCTCTCTGTAAAAAATCAATTAAAAAAAAAATTTTTTTTTTAAGAAAGGGCACAGGCTTGGCTGAAGCACCCTCCTCCCAACCCCCCCCCCCCCGCCCCCCGCATGAATTTCATGCACGGGGCCTCTAGTGTGACAATAATGCCACGAGTTGGGGGCTGGTTGAGAGTTGTCTTCATACAGTTGAAAAGCTGACAGAAGTAAAAGGAGTAGGTATAATCTGTCTAGCTCCAAATTAGCACCAAGAAGCAAAATCCCCCGCTTCTTTTCTTTTTTTTCCTTTATTGCTGAAAGTATTACATATGTTCCCTTTTTCCTCCATTGACCTCTCCCAGGGTGCCCCGCCCCCCACCCCAGGCCTTCATCACCTTATTGTCTGTGTCCCTGGGTTATGCATATATGCATACAAGTTCATTGGTTAATCTCTTCCCACTCACCCACCCTCCCCTGCCTTCCCTCCTGAGGACTGACCGTCTGTTTGGTGCTTCTATGTCTTTAGATCTATTTTTGTTCATCCAGTTTATGTTGTTCATTACATTCCATAAATGAGTGAGATCATATGATATTTATCTTTCTCTGATTGGCTTATTTTGCTTAGCATAATGCTCTTCAGGTCCATCATGTTGTTGCAAATGGTAAGAATTCTTTCTTATTTATAGCAGTGTAGTATTCCATTGTGTAGATGTACCACAGTTTTTTAATCCACTCATCTGCTAATGGGTACTTGGGCTATTTCCAAATCTTAGCTATTATAAATTGCACTGCTATATAGGGGTTCATATATTTTTTCTAATTGGTGTTTCTTAGGATATATTCCTAGAAGTGGGATCACTGGGTCAAATAGGAGTTCCATATTTAATTTTTTGAGGAAACACCAAACTGTTTTCCACAGTGGCTGCACTAGTTTGCATTCCCACCAGCAGTGTACGAGGGTTCCCTTTTCTCCACATCCTTGCCAACACTTGTTGCTTGTTGATTTGTTGATGATAGCCATTCTGACAGGTGTCAGGTGGTATGTCATTGTCATTTTTTTAAAATTTAATAAATCTTTATTGTTCAGATTATTACAATTGTTCCTCTTTTTTCCCCCATAGCTCCCCTCCACCCGGTTCCCACCCCACCCTCTGCCCTTACCTCCCCCCCTCTGTCCTCATCCATAGGTGTACGCCTTTTGTCCAGTCTCTTCCCGCAACCCCTACACCCCTTTCCCCCCAAAATTGTCAGTCCACTCCCTTTCTATGCCCCTGATTCTATTATATTCACCAGTTTATTCTGTTCATCAGATTCACTTGATTTTTAGATTCACTTGTTGATAGATATGTATTTGTTGTTCATAATTTTTATCTTTACCTTTTTCTTCTTCTTCCTCTTCTTAAAGAATACCTTTCAGCATTTCATATAATACTGGTTTGGTGTTGATGAACTCCTTTAGCTTTTTCTTATCTGTGAAGCTCTTTAGCTGACCTTCAATTCTGAATGATAGCTTTGCTGGGTAGAGTAATCTTGGTTGTAGGTTCTTGCTATTCATCACTTGAATATTTCTTGCCACTCCCGTCTGGCCTGCATAGTTTCTGTTGAGAAATCAGCTGACAATCATATGGGTGTTCCCTTGTAGGTAATTAACTGTTTTTCTCTTGCTGCTTTTAATATTCTCTCTTTGTCTTTTGCTCTTGGCATTTTAATTATGATGTGTTTTGGTGTGGTCCTCTTTGGATTCCTTTTGTTTGGGGTTCTTTGTGCTTCCTGGACTTGTAAGTCTATTTCTTTCACCAGGTGGGGGAAGTTTTGGGTCATTATTTCTTCAAATAGGTTTTCAGTATCTTGCTCTCTCTCTTCTTCTGGCACCTCCATAATTCGGATGTTGGTATGCTTGAGGTTGTCCCAGAGGCTCCTTGCACTATCTTCAAATTTTTGGATTCTTTTTGCTTTTTGCTTTTCTGGCTGAGTGTTTTTTGCTTCTTTGTATTTCAAATCTTTAACTTGATTCTTGCTGTCCTCTAGTCTGCTGTTAGATCTCTGTATAATATTTTTTATTTCAGTCAGTGTATGTTTAATTTCTAGTTTGTCCTTTTTCATATCTTCGAGGGTCTCGTTAAATTTATTGGCCTTTTCTAGGAAATTCTTGAAAATCTTTATAACCGTGGTTTTGAACTCTATATCCAGTCGTTTGCTTTCCTCCATTTCTTTCATTTGTGATCTGTTTCTTTGTCTCCGCATTTTCGCTGCTTCCCTGAGTTGGTAGAGTAGCTTTGTGTGGTAGGTGTCCTATAGGGCACAGTGGCTCAGCCTCCCCAGTTACCTGAGGTGGACACTCTGGGTGCACCCCTTTATGGACTGTGTGCTCAGCCTTGTTGTAGTTAAGTCTTGATTGTTGTTGGTATCACTGGGAGGAATTGACCTCCAGGCCAATTGGCTGTGAGGATCAGCTGTGTCTATGGTGGGAGAACTTCTGTGCTGGAGACACTCTTATGAGACAAGACTTGCAAAATTGCAAAAGCCTCTGTGCTCAGCTTGGATGGGGCGAAGTTTCAGAGTGGAGCAGACAGCCTTGGTTTCCCATCAGCCCTGCCCTATAGGCCCCTGGGTCTCAGTGTCCCTCGGTAATCACTGCAAGCACCTCTGAGAGAAAGCCACCCTCGAGTTTTGCCTGCTGCCAGACAGTCCAGTTTCTTCCCGAATGAGTCGGGGTTCCCAGAAACTTGCCCGGAACTGGAGATCAGCACAGTCGGGAGCTTCCATCTTTCTCCCGCTTTAGAAAGCCAGCCACGCACTCAGCCACCCATGCATTCAGCAGTTAGTCCTCTCTGCACACGCATGCCTCCGGACCTCTGCCTTCCGCAGCTCCCGAGTCTCAGTGTGCTTTCTCTTTTCCTGACAGTCCAGATTCCCCCCAAATGAGTCTGGTTTCCCAGAGTCTTGCCTGGGACTGGAGTTCAGTGCAGTCGGGAGCTTCCCTCCCTCCCGCTTTAGAAAGCCAGCCGCGCACTCAGCCGCCCGTGCACACAGCTGCACGTCCTCTCCGCGTGCGCATCTCCGTACCTCAGCCTTTTGCAGCTCCTCTGAGTGCTGCAAAATGTGCTTTTCTCTTTTCTTCTAGTTGTAGAATTTTCACTCAGCCAGCTTTCTTGTGGTTCTGGATGGTGTCCGTTTTGTCTTTTAGTTGTAGTTTTGATATTGTTGTGCGAGGCAACAGTTTAGGTGTTTACCTATGCTGCCATCTTGGTTTCTCTGTCATTGTCATTTTGATTTGCATCTCTCAGATGATTAGTGACTTTGAGCATTTTTTTATATGCCTGTTGGCCTTCTGTATGTCCACTTTCAAGAAGTATCTATTTAGGCCCTTTCCCCATTTTTAAATTGGATTGTTTATCTTTCTTTTGTTAAGTTGTATGTATTCCCTATAAATTTTGGAGATTAACCCCTTATCAGATGTATCATTTCACAGCCTTACCTTGATTCACCCCCACAGTGACTCTGCAAAGTCTCTACATAAGTCGTAGCAAGGGAAAGCGATTTTCCCAAAGTCATATGGGTTAAAAAAGGGGGTGCAGAACCAAAACTGAGGCATTTCTGCTTTTGTAAACTCTTAATCTCTTTATATTCACCACTTCCCCATATAAGGGAAACTGCTTCCATGCCAACAGAATGAACATCCCAAAATAGAGAGAGGAAAACACCTCTGGAACATCCAGAAGCTATTCAGACATCTGCTCATGAGTGTTATTGTCTGGCACGTTAAACCAGATGACCTCCTGACCCTGTCAGCTCTGTGGCTTCAGGAGATGGAGATACATACATACATGTCCTATCGACACTCTACTGCCTGGAATGACCAATTGGTTTCATCTCTTTTATACTTAACCAGTATAAAATGCAGGTTAAGATCAGAGACTCTGGAGTCACCCAGACCTGGGTGCAGGTCCAGCTCCACATTGTATAGACAGGCACGAAAGGCCCAGGGAGGACTTGTCTAAGAATGCAGGGCGAGTCAGGCAGCAGCAGACACTAGAGGGCCTGATTTATCACAGTGCTCCCTAAGAGACCAAGCCCTCCTTCATGGATGCCAATATATATTGTCCACACTGATTCTCAGGTTGCACTCAACTCTTCCATATTTATGTAACTGTTGGACTGGGTGTCACATGGGTGCCCAGAGGCTGTTATTGATTTCACCTGCTTCAAATAGCTCATGGTTGTCTTGGTTCCTTTCTCTAAATCATCTGGAATCCTGGGAAACTCATAAGGGTGCTCCTCAGAAGGCTGCCAGTGGTGTGTAGGTTGCTGTGACTGTGATGGCAACCGGTTTCCCTAGGTGATCTTATTGACACCGCAGCCACAGCTGGGTGAAGCAGGCAGGGCAGGATGGTTATCCATTGTTGACAGATGAAGCAACTGAGGGTCATTGGGGTCACATGCCAATCGTTCCCCTTTGGGGGCCTGTTTCCTCACCAAGGCATAAAGTCTTCTTCAAGTCTAACAGTCTATGCCTCTGTAATTTGTCCAAGTTCACTCAACTAGTTAGAAGCAAAGTCAAAACTAGGACAGAATTCTTGGAGCTCCTGTAGTGATCTTTGTAATGCTGTTTGTTTGTTAGTTTTCTAGGGCTGCTGTAATAAAGTCACAAACAGGCTATCTCAAAACAAGAGAAATGTGTTCATTCACAGGCCTGAAGTCTGAAGTTTGAAGTCAAAGTGTTATCAGAGCCGTGCTTCATCTGCAACCATCAGGAACAGTTTTGCTTCTTCCATCTTTTGGTGGCTCCAGGACTGCCTGGCCTGGGCCAGCATCATCCCATCTCTGTCTCCATGTTCATATGCCCACCTTTCTTCTCTGTCTGTGTCTTCATATGTGCTATGCTCTCTGGACCTGTGTCCAAGTTTTCCTCTTTTTACACCATTCATGTTAGGTTACAGCTCATCCCAATGATCTCACTTTAGCTTCGTTCTATCTGTAAAGACCCTGTTTCCAGAAAGGTCGAATTCACAGCCACTAGGATTAGGACTTCAATCCTTTGGGGGGAACTCAATTCAATCCACAAAACTAATAATTCCTAACTTTTAAAAAAGATTTTCTTTTATTCCTGGTTCTTTGACATGGATTATCTCATTTAACATGCACATAAAGAAGCACTATTATTATCTCGCTTTTATATGCAAGAAGACCAAGCAGAGAAACAGAGGTGGCTTGCTCAAGGTCAAATAGGCACTAATGGGCAGAGCTGGGGTCTGACCTGGCTTCAGCTGACTGCAAAGTCTGAACCTTAGCCACCAGGTTACAGAGCCCATTCTTTGTGTGGCCCTGTGGTCCCTGCGCTCATGGTTTCATGTGGGCGTGGCTGTGAAGAAGGCTGTGTCTATGTGGTAAAGTGGGCCAAATATGCTGGCCTGGGGTTGTTTTCTCAGTTGAACCTCCAACAACCAGTGAGTCCATATTGAGTTTGATATCTTCCCCATGATTCCTTAAGTGGCTGTAGCTTCCCTGAGCAGCCATGGCCCAGGGTGAAGTCACCAGAGATAGTGGGCATGACATGAGTCCTAGGGAGGTAGGAACACTGAAAACGACACCTCATCATGGGGTCTGGGTGCTGCAGGGAGTGAAAAATGTATGCAGCTGAGCAGCCCAGGGAGGACCGGCATGGTGGCTTGGGCAGAGTGGGCACGAGCAGGGCCTGTGAATTCAGACAGCTCTCACACGAGATACCCGATACATTGCCTATCAATTGTGCGACCTTGGGCAACTTACCTAAATTCTCTGAGCTGTTCCCTCAGTTGTTAGATGCAGGTCACAGCAATCCCTACTTCATAGCGTTACTGTGCAGACACACTGGAATGATATATGTGCAGAGCTTAGCCCAGAGCCTGGCCCGGAGGAAGTGCAGCAAATAGCCGCACGTGTAGCTAGTATGATTGCTTGTGGGTGGGCCAGAAGTGGGAAGGAAAGGGGACACTGGAATTACAGGCAAGAGGCTGCAGAAGGAGCAGCCTTAGTGTTAAACAAATGCAGGTTGAATGAAAGCTGACTTGGTGCTAACAGGAAGTGAGGGAGGTTCCATGGAGAAGTGGAATCTTAAGACGGATTTTGAAGGCAGGCAGGAGGGGAGGCTGGAGCAGGTGAGGCCGTAGGGCCAACAGCCTGAGGGTGCTGGAGTCCTCTGCCGTGAGTGGCAGGCCCCAGGGGATGCTCACTCTCCTCTGGGGGCCTTGTCTCCCAGGATGGCCAATCTCCTCCTTCCCCTTCTCCCTTCCTGCACATCACATATGCACCACCTCCAGCACACACATGCACACGCACATACACGCACATGCACACCACCTTTCCACGCCAATTTTTGTTTGAAAAACCACCATGCTTGGGTTTTCCCTGGGAAGAGCCTGTCAGTCAAAAAGTGTGTTACCCAGAGCTGATGAGTAACTCAAGAGAGATCAAAAGATAGAAGTGATGCTTTTATTAAGCTCACAGATTTATCCTAAGTGAGTCGGCAGGACCACACAGGTCTCCTGCCCCAGTGCAGGAGCAGAGTGTGTGTGTGGTCTACGGCAGTCAAAAGGCAGTGAGACTGGTGTGAGCCTAATAAAGACTACAATTGGCATCTCTTTTCCTGCAAAACCAAGCGGCCACCTTCTCCTCATACCAAGCTCTATCCCTGTGGAGAGAGGTGTAAATGAGGAACCTGGGCCAAGGGAGGGGCAGGGGTCGGGTGGGGCAGGTGGGACATCGGGGGCTTCAGCTTGAGAACTATGGCTCCAAACATAGGGCGGCAGGGGCGTGGGCACTTCTTCCAGGGACGCCATCCGCGCTTTATCAGGGGTGTGTTTTTGAAGACCCCTCCGCAAGCTGGTCACAGGCATTCATTTCCATCCCTTCTTGAGACAGAGGACAGGGAGGATGAATCATTTTCACAAACTGGTGTCTGGTTCATATTAGTATTAATATTTAATTATAATAAATATTGAAATATTTGTTGCAATAAAAACAAAGTTTTTAAGAAAACTGTAGTGGTTGGCTTCAACTCCCACAACCCCCAAATCCTAAAAGAAGGCAATGGAGGTAGGTCTGTGTGTGCAGGCCTCTCTCTGCCCACTGGTGACAGACAAGCAATGGGCATTGCTTTGGGGCTTGTACAAGATGAGCTTAGAACTTTCTAGACATTTACTTTGGCCACACAACAGAACACTGGACTTCCCTTCTCTGAATGGTCCATGGACAGCCAGCCACATCCTGGAAGGCTCCTCCTCCATAAAACAGGCCAGTCCTTGGGCAAGTCAGAGCATGGCTGGGCCTCTGTTTTGTCACCTGTGCAATGAGAGGGTAGAGCCTTTACTAGCTTTTCCTGAACTGGCCTTATGGCAAGGCCCATTTGTGACACTGAGGCACAATTCCTGGCTGCAGTGTCCCTCCGCTCCCCATCACTACCCAGCCCATATTTGCCACTGTCTTTCCAGCCCTCCTCTGCAGCCCCCAACCCTCCCCAGACTCCTGCCTTGCCTCCAGCTGTCTCCCCATGTGCAGGGTGCCCCACCACGCATTACAGCCTGGCTAATTCTGCATTGGCAAAGCCAGGAGCTTGATAATCCCCAACATTCCTTGGCAGGCTCTCTTTCTCCTCTTCAGCAGAGACTTAAAAGCCCAGGGCAGCCGTGAGCTCCTGTCCTGCTCAACTCTATTACTTCCAGAATCTGGCTTCGTTTACTAATGTGCTATTAATTATTGCTGCACGTCCTTGAATATAAGTTGAATATTCCAAGATAGCTTTTAAAATTACCTGCAGTCCAGGAGGTTTGCTTTAAATGCTTTCTTAATTAGTTGCTCTGCCCTCAGATTTCACTCTTATGACAAAAAAGAAATAAAAGTTTAAAGTTGTTGCTGATACTAAACAATGGTACTCAAAATAAGTTTTGCTAGATTGACAGGGGACTGGGCGAGACTCCTGAGGTGAAAGGACCAAGAACACTGCACAGACCAGGCCCTTCCTGTAAGCAGCAGCACAGCGGACCTGCGTTGTTCCATCCACAGCACAGGGCCTGGAACTTAGGAAGGGGGCCCCACAGCCGGTGCAGAGCTGGGTCGGACCAGGCCCGCCTCACTGCAGACACTGGGCTCCCGCGGTGCCCAGGAACTTTCACTCAGGCAGCGGTTTCTACAAATGTTATTTCAAAGGCATCAGCCCACATAAGCATGTGCAGTCAATCCTCTTCTCTGTTGCCAGCTGTGCTACTTGCTCATTTATTTCATCCAAAAGTAGGCACGACTGAATATTTTTAGACCTTAGAGGAAATCACTTAACATTTTGAGTAAGTAGGAAAAATAAAACACAAGCATTATACTAGTAGTTAGCAAGAAATTATTATTAATTGATAATATAGCAATAGAACAAATAAGTGTGTAGATCTTTTTATAGATCTGACTTGTAAAAGTCACTTTCTCCCTCACAGTTCCTGCCACCTCCACCTACCCTATTCCTGAAGAGCCTTACTCCGCAGAAAGTGCTGGGTGTCCTGATCCTCTGGTACAGAACCGTGAGTATCAGGCTGGGGACCGTGTCCTGAATGCTAACACAGTGTAAGCCTGTGTTAGTGCACAGGTAAGGCAGGAGTGAGGAGGGAAAGTGTAAATGTTTGTCACAGAATAAAGTTTGAACATCATGGGTGGCAGGAGGGATGGGGAGACAAGGAGAAGGCAAGAGGGAAGAGAAGCTTGGAGACTTGCTTCTTTTGGTCATTTTAACTTCTTGCTTTAGGTCAGGGGTCAGCAAACTTCAAGCTGTGTGCAAATGTGGCCATCACCGTTTTTTATATAGTGTACTGGTGGCCTGGTGCATGAAATTTGTGCACATTAAAGGGGATTAATTAGAGGAAATATTTTAATATTGTTATTTGCCCTTTCTCTATAATAGAAGTGTCAGAGATGAAAGAAAATTAGTAAAATGTATATGAAAATCTCCCTCCTGTCAGAGTCTGGGGCATGCTGTGGGACCCAGAGTCAAGTCTCCGCCCACCCATGGTGCCTCAAAAATCTCACGAGACCCAGACCCAGCCGGCCCCACCCCCATTGGGTGAGATCCAGACCCAGCTGGCCCTACCCTTGTCAAGCCCTGCCAGGTGTGTGTGTGTGGGGGGCAGCCTCAAGTCCCCTGACTGGCACTGGGCAGGGGGCACAGCCTCAGGTCCCTCGGCCTGGCACCAGGGCGGGTGGCGTGCCTTGAGGTCCCCCATCAAGCCCTGCTGGGCAGGGGGAGCGGCCTGAGGTCCCCCGTCTAACCTTGCCGGGTGGGAGTTGTGGCCTGCGGTCCCCCAGCCTGGCGCCAGGTCCCCTGTCAAGCCCCACTGGGTGGGGGGTGCAGGCTCAGGTCCCCTGCCCCGGCCCCGCACCATGCAGCCTCAGGTTCCTGCTGATTGCTCGTTAAGGCTTGTTACGGGAACTCAGCCTCTGCTGTGGGTGTAGCCATCTTGTGTTACAGAAACCCTGCCTCTGCTGTGGGTGCTGCCATCTTTGTGATGGCATGACAGTCTACTTGCATATTCCCTCTTTATTAAATAGGACAAGCTGAGAATAGTGTCAAACATTTTTAATAGTTGGAGAAAAACCTCAACCAAGAGGTTTAGAATGTATAACACCAAGAAGGGATGCTGATGTAAAGAATGGACCTGGATGATAGGACATGTCACCGTAGCTGCCTCAGTGTAACAGATGCTGGTCAGGGGAGGCTGTGCGAGTGGGGGCAGGAGCCACATGGGAATCTCTGCACCTTCCTGTCAACATTGCTTTGAACCTAAACCTACTCTAAACAAATATATATATTTCTCAAAATCAAAAGAAGAAGAACATTTTGTAACACATCAAATTCAAATTTCAGTGTTCATAACTAATGTTGGAGTGGTGCACAGCCATGCTCGTCTGCTGGTGGGTTGTCTCTCGCTGGGCCTGTGCTGCGACAGCAGAGCAGAGCAGTTACCACAGAGACCGTGTGGCCCTTAGACCCTGGAGTGTATACCACACAGCCCTGGGCAGAAAAGGCTGCTGACGTTTGCTTTCGATAAACCTCTGCCGACTGTGCTGCTCTGCTCCTTCCCTCTCCTTCCTGTCCCTCATTCCATACCCTACTGTGTCCTTTATCATCAATGAAGGAAGAGGGAGGTGGCTATGTGGAGGTGCTCGTTGTCTCAAAAATGAGTGAGATGTGTGTGTGTTCAGTTTTATAATACTTCATTTCTTTTTTACTTTTTGTTGTTCAAGGAGCAAATTTTAGTCATCTGGAAATTTCTTCTGGGACTCAAATGCCTCAGACTGTGTTATCCAGGTGCCCATTTATCCCTCACTCAGTAATTCCAGACAGACGACGTGTTAATGAGCCCAGGATTTCAGGCTAGACGGGTGTGTGAACTAGGACCGGAAGCAGAGGTAAAGTCATTGTCAGAATGATCTGGGCCCCTAGCCCAGCTCTTTGCAGAGAAGCGAGGCAGAGGCCTGCACGGTTCACAGAGATGCACTCGCTGGGCAGTTATAGCATCATTTCATGACCCTTCTGGGGTTCACAAAGCCTTCTCTGGGGCACAGTGATGGGTCTGCAATCAGAACCTTTGCTGGGAGAGAATCTCTTTTCATGTACAAACCACTGGGTTGGCACTGCCTTCAAAGTGCTGCACTTCTGCAGTCTTATCTCCATGCCCAGAGGCAGGTTACACGGAGGGCTGTGAGGAGATGGCCGCCCTGGTCCATCAGCTTCAGGAGAAAGATGCTTTCCTGCAGCTAGGCCTGATTTGTACATGTCCCTTGGCTTGGCTGACACTCTGAGATTCCCACCTCTTGTCACCTAACAAGGATTTGAATTTACTTCTGATGGCCAAATGACCTTGGCATTTTAGCCTTTCTCCCTCACTACCTGTGGACCTCATTGGCTGAGTTTTCTATCCTTCCCCTTTCCTCCTTCCCGCCCTCCCCACCCCTCTGCCTGCCCTCCTAACCTCATGGACTGGATCCTCACATTTTATCTTCACGCATATATTTTTTCCTGGGAGACCACATTCTCTCAGGAATTCAAATATCCCTTCTATACTGATGACTCCAAAATCTATATAGCCAGGCTTGGCCCTTCCCTAGAACAACCAATACATGTTTCCAGCGCATTTGCTGTTCATTCATTAATTACTCGTTGAGAGCTTGCCCTGGCCTGGCACCGTATTGAGCACTGCGGTACAATGTGCCCAAGCAGGTCGGAGCCCTGTGCTCAGGCAGAAGGGAGGCAGAGGTAACCAAATGATTCCACAAAGCAGGAGATGCCCAGATGAAGGCACGCAGTACTCTGAGAGTGCCTCACAAGGGGGTGGATATAATTTGGAGAGGCTGGGGAACTTTGCCAAGTAATGGGATTTTAAGCTAAAGTCTGAAAAACTAAAAAGAATTAATAAAATAAAGTAGAGAGTTCTGGCAGAAGGACCAAAATGAGTGATAGCCCAGAGGTGGACGGGCACGGTGGGCGAGGTGGGCACGGTGGGCGAGGTGGGCACGGTGGGCGAGGTGGGCACAGTGGGCACGGTGGGCGAGGTGGGCACGGTGGGCGAGGTGGGCACGGTGGGCGAGGTGGGCACAGTGGGCACGGTGGGCGAGGTGGGCACGGTGGGCGAGGTGGGCACAGTGGGCACGGTGGGCGAGGTGGGCACGGTGGGTGAGGTGGGCACAGTGGGCACGGTGAGCGAGGTGGGCACGGTGGGTGAGGTGGGCACGGTGGGTGAGGTGGGCACGGTGAGCGAGGTGGGCACGTTGGGAGAGGTGGGCACGGTGGGCGAGGTGGGCACGGTGGGCATGGTGGGTGAGGTGGGCACGATGTGCTTGCGGGAGTGGGAGAGCCACTGTGGCTGGAGCGGTTTGGAGCGAGGGGACATTTTTGTGCAGCTGCCGCTGAAGAGGCAGGCCAGAGGGACAACGTGCATCTTCGTGACTCAGGCAGCGTGCTAAAAATTGCCACATAACAAATTACCCCAAAACTTAGCGGCTGAAAGCAACATTTGTCATCTCAAAGTTTCTCTGGTTGAAGACTCAAAGAACAGCTTGGTTGGGTATCTCTTGCTCAAGCTTTGTCGTGGGATTGCAACCAAGCTATGAACTAGGGCTGTGGTCATTGCAACACTTGACTGGAGCTGACCACCAGCTTCCAAAATTAGGCGAGTGGCTTCTGGCAGGCTTCATCCCTCGCGGTGGCTAGACTAAGAACCTCAGTGCTTCAGGGCGTGGGCTTCCCCACAGGGGTGCTCACAGCATGAAACCTGCTTCCCCACCTGCAGGTGAGCAGAGAGAGCCCCAGGTGGGAGCTGCAGTCCTTTGATAGCCCAATCTCAGATGTAATATGCCCCACTCTGTGCTATGCTATCAGAAGAGAGTCCCTAGGTTCTGCCCACACTGAAGAGGAGGAGGCTGCCTAATAGAAGGAATACCAGGAGGCAGGCAGGCCCACTATTACACGGTGGTAGCGGTGTGTGTGTGTGTGTGTGTGTGTGTGTGTGTGTGTGTGTGTGGTGTCTCGGGGTGGAGGGTCTGTGCAGAAGGTTTGGGGAGCAGAGTGCATGGCAAGATGCCCAGAGCCCGGCTGATACCCAGCACTCAATAAATGGTTGCTGAGTGTTCAAGTTTCTAATAAAACCACCATAGAAATATCCCCTTATTAAGTCTCATGTGCTTCAGGCTAAACATGTTTTAAACATTTCATGTGGATAATTCAAAGAGCCCACCATGTTTACACTAGAGTTTCTTTGACTTCAGAGCAGAAAGCAGTTTGGCAATTTCTCCCTCTCCTGTGGGAGACGCAGCCTCAGTGCATGTACAGGGTCTGTGCGCACAGCTCTGGGAGGCTCCCTCTGGCTGAGGTGGGCTGACCATGCTCCCTCTGGGGCTTTGCCACTGACCTCGGTGCCTCGCTCAGCCCCAGGCACCTCTGAGGGGAGCCGTGGCCATCACCATGGCAGGGCCTCCGTCAGGGCTCTGGTGAGGCTGAGGCAGAGACCTGCCCAGACCTCCTCTCTAGTGGCCTTTGCTATCGGTCTTTGGTCCTTTAACCTCCACCCCCACCAACTCTGGACCTCCTCCCTGCCCTCCCGTCCCCTTCTGCCACCTGGTGCTTCTGACAGGTTTTCTCTCAGTTTTGCTGCAAAGAGATGGCATCAAGCCTTAGAGGAGGGTCCACGCACGATGCCCCAAAGCAAAACCCAGTCCTTTGAAAGTTTCTGAGGCTTGTTGTGGCCACTTACAATGATGCTTGTAGGGGGTGAGGGTGGGGAGAAGCCTCAGCTCTACCATTTTCTCTTCCTCTCCCTCTCCCTCTCTCTCTGTTTCATATATATATATATATATATATATATATATATATATATATATATATATATATGAATATATAAATATATATTTAAATATATATATAAATAATAACAGATGAATATGTAAATTGACCATACCTTCATGATGCCCACAGACAATCAGGAGTGAGTATGCAAATTAACCCAACAAAGATGGCGGGCCTGTGGGCAGCACGCATGCGCACAGGAGCCTAGTGGCTGGGGGCAGGGTGGGATGCCCACCCGCCCTCCGCGTAGCTGGGGCTACACAGCAGGCATCTCCGGGACCCCGCCTGCTTCAAGCCTGTGGCCAGCATGCGTACGTGCCGGCGCCAAGCAGCCAGGGTCCCGGGGATGCCACTGGAGTGTCCGGTCCTGTCAGCCTGGCCTGGGGGCGGCTGGAGTTTGCAGTCCTCTTGGTTTGTGCAGCCCCTGGACTGGAAGCGGAAACCAAGAGTGCAGGGAGCACCAGGAATCATAGTTCTGGTGGCAGCCATGTTGTGGGATCTCCTAGACACTAGAGCAAAGGGAGCCTGGAGCAAGTTACTGTTGCAGGTGGGGGAAGGAGGGAAAGCAAAGGTGAGAGACATAAGTAAAGTCAGAGTGTCGAGGAAAAATTAAAGGGAAGATATCCTAAAACTTCCAGGAAATCTCCACCAATAAAGCAAAGAAAAAAAGAAGACCTCTATTATTCTGTGAGCACCAAACCAAATGCACCGGGCCCCTAGTATATGCATGTGTATATATACTAGTATATACACATACTAGTGTGTATATATATATCCTATATAATAAAGAGGTAATATGCAAATTGACCATCACACCCTCATAAGATGGCTGTCTACCATCAGGCTAGCAGAAAGGTTAGTGAGGGACAACCAAACAACTGAATAAGCAGGCTGCGTGGGGCGACCAGGCCAGCAGGGGGGTTAGTAAGGGATGACCAAATGACTGAACAAGCAGGCTGCGTGGGGCGACCAGGCCGGCAGGGGGGTTAGAGAGGGATGACCAAACGACTGAACAGCAGGCTGCGTGGGGCAACCAGGTTGGCATGGGGGGCAGTTGGGGGTGACCAGGCTGGCAGGGAAGGCAGTAAGTGGTGACCAGGCTGGCGGGGGGGAGGCAGTTAGGAGCAACCAGGCCGGAAGGGAGGGGACAGTTGGGGGCAATCAGGCTGGCATGCAGAGGCAGTGAGGGGAGATCAGGCCAGCAGGAGGGGGGGCAGTTAGGGGTGACCGGGCAGGCAGGCAGGTGAGCGATTAGGAGCCAGTGGTCCCGGATTGGAGAGGGCCTGATGCACAAAGATTCATGCAAGAATGGGCCTTCCTTCTCCCGGCTGCCAGCACCATCTTCACTCCGGCCGGAGCCGCCTTTCCTCCTTCCCACGCTGCCCAGAGGCCCGGAGTGGCTGGGGCGGTGCGAAATGCCCCTAACTGCCCTCCCCTGCCAGCCTGGTCACCCCCAACTGCCCTCCCTTGCAAGCCTGGTCCCCCCCAACTGCCCTCCCCTGCAGACCTGGTCGCTCCCAACTGCCCTCCTCTGCTGGCCTGGTCACCCCTAACTGCTCTCCCCTGCTGGCCTGGTCCCTCCCAACTGCCCTCCCCTGCCGGCCATCTTGTGGTCGCCATCTTGTGTGTTGGAATGATGGTCAAGTTGCATATTACTATTTTACTATCCTACCTAACAAAAGCGTAATATGCAAATTGTCTGTACCTCTGCTACACCCACAAGCCACGCCCATCAGCCAATCAGGAGCGAGTATGCAAATTAACCCAACCAAGATGGCTGCGGCCATGGAGCGAGCAGGAGGCTTGGGTTTCTCCAGCAATGGAGGAAGCCAAGCTTTCTGCCTGCCCTGGCGGGCCTAGGCCTCCACTCAAGGCTACAAAGTTTCAATTATAGAAGATAAATAAATCCCAGATCCCAGGGCCTCCACTCGGGTCGACGGGAGGCGTGGCCAGCCTGAAAACCACCACAGGCCCCTCGCCCAGGCCATCCCATGCCCCAAGGGAACCCCCACCCTGATCTGGGACACCCTTCAGGGCAAACCAGCTGGCCCCCACCCGTGCACCAGGCCTCTATCCTATCTAATAAAAGAGTAATATGCAAATTGACCATCATGCCAACACACAAGATGGCTGCCTCTATGTGGTCAAAGATCCTGCCCCCATGTGGACACAAGATGGCCGCCACAAGATGGCCAGCAGGGGAGGGTAGTTGGGAGGGACCAGGCCTTCAAGGGAGGGCAGTTGTGGGTGATCAGGCCAGCAGAGGAGGGCAGTTGTGGGGGGCACCAGGACTGCAAGGGAGGGCAGTTGGGGGGGGGGGTCCAGGTCCCCAAGGGAAGGAAGTTGGGGGTGATAAAGCCTGCAGGGGAAGGCAGTTAGGGGTGACCAGGCTGGCAGAGGAGGAAAGTTGGGGGTGACCAGGCATGCAGGGAAGGGCAGTTGGGGGGGACCCAGGCCTGCAGGGGAGAGCAGTTGGGGGGGACCAGGCCTGCAGGGGAGGGCAGTTAGGGGTGACCAGGCCTGCAGGGGAGGGCAGTTAGGGGCAAACAGGCTGGCAGGGGAGCAGTTAGGCATCAATCAGGCTGGCAGGGGAGTGGTTAGGGGGTGATCAGGCTGGCAGGTAGAAGTGGTTAGGGGCAATCAGGAAGGCAGGCCGGCGAGCAGTTGGGAGCCAGCAGTCCTGGATTGTGAGAGGGATCCCAGATTGGAGAGGGTGCAGGCTGGTCTGAGGGACACCCGCCCCCCCGTGCACGAATTTTGTGCACCGGGCTTCTAGTATAGGATATATGTGTGTGTGTGTGTGCGTGTGTGTGTGTGTATACACATACTAGAGGCCTGGTGCAAGAGATTCATGCACTGGGGGGGAGGGCATTTCTCACCCCAGCCTGCACCCTCTCGCAGTCCAGGAGACCTTGAGGGATGTCTGAAGAATTGTCCCTGTCAACTATTTTAGTTGATTCATATCTTCACTAATTGTCATCATTTCAAAGTTTTCAGTCCCCACATGGATTGCTGGTATAATATGTCTTGCCCTGTCTCTGTCCCCCTCCCTTTCTAGCCTTTGTTACCTTAAGGACTCTAGTTTTCCATTTATATGGTTTTTTTTAAAAATATATTTTATTGATTTTATTACAGAGAGGAAGAGAGAGGGATAGAGAGTTAGAAACATCGATGATAGAGAAACATCGATCAGCTGCCTCCTGCACACCCCCTACCGGGGATGTGCCCACAACCAAGGTACATGCCCTTGACCGGAATCGAACCTGGGACCCTTCAGTCCGCAGGCCGACGCTCTATCCACGGAGCCAAACCGGTTTCGGCTCCATTTATATGTTTAAGTACCAACCTTACCTGCTTAAAAATGTAAGCTTTTAACACTGCTCTCTCTGTTCTCTATCCTTCAGATGAAAAGTGGAGTTGGGTTGCGGCAGCAGAGAGAAATCCAGAAGGGGAATATTGGAGTAATGACTGCAGTGGGATGAGAGGGAACCTATCTCCTGGGCCCACAGGGCTGGCAGCTTCTCTGGGTGGCTGCAGCCTGGGACCTCCAGGTGACTGGCTTCTCCATCTCCCCTGGGATGCAGTGTGGGCGACTTCTCTGGCCGCATCCAGCCTCAGGCACTGGCACCCGGCTTCTCCGTCTCCCCCTGGATGTGGGGCGGGTGGATGTGGGGCAGGCGGCTTCTCCAGCTGGCTGCGGCCTGGGATCACGGGGCAGGCGGCTTCTTCGTCTCCCGGGCTACAGCCAGCCTCAGGCGCTGGTGCCCGACTTTCCCGTCTCCCTCAACTTCTCCATCTCCCTCAGGCCCAGAGCGTCCCCACCCCAGCTGCCATCTTTGTTGTGTTAATTTGCATATTTCCTCCTGATTGGCTGTGGGTGTTGTGGAGTTATGGTCAATTTGCATATTCCCTCTTTATTAGATAGGATATGTAATTATTGATTTCAGAGAGGGAGAGAGAGATAGAAACATCAATGATGAGAGAGAATCATTGATTGGCTGCCTCCTGCACACCCCCTACTAAGGATCAAGCCTGCAACCCAGGCATTTGCCCTGACCAGGAATCGAATTGTGACCTCCTTTTTCATAAGTTGACTCAACCACTGAGCCATGCCAGCTGGGCTCTCTCTTTTTCCACTTTCTCTCCTCTCCCTCCTCCTTTTCTCCTCCTCCTCCTGCTTTCTTCTTGTTCTTCTCTCTCTCTCTCTCTCTCTCTCTCTCTCTCTCTCTCTCTCTCTCTCTCTTTCTTTCTCTCTCTCTCTCCTCCTCTTCCTCTTTCTCTCCCTCTCTCCCTTGCTTCCCACCTAACATCTGTGAGAAGAGGCAGTTATGTATTGTGTGGTGGTGATGAAGCTGTGAGTGAGAGATTCTCTTGAGGGAAAAACAAATAGGTGCATCTCACAAGATCTTCAGGCCAAGGGCTGGGAAAGGAACTTAGTGAAGACAGGCTGGGTCTCTCCAAAGGTGGGGAATGAGAAGGTCATGTGGATTGTCAGTGGGGTCCCCTTGGCAATGACGTGGCCTTGAGAGAAGGTGGGAGAATGACCCTAAATGACCTTGTACCCTCCCTCTTCAAGTCACATTGAGACCCTCACAGCCCCCATCTCAGCAGTGACAGAAGAGGGGGAGGCTGTCCCCACTGCAGTGGGGTCTGCAGTTATGAGCAGGAAGAGGGAAATGCTGGAATTCTGGAGCTGGGAGGAGAGAGAGGGCTGCCAGCCATCCGGGGGCAGTCAAGTGGTCAAGGGTGCACTCATATCAGAGATGTCAGGGATCAATCCCACCAAGCACCCTCATATGCAGATGTATTTCCATATGTGGAGGTGTGTGCATTGTACACAAACTATCTGTATACAGATTGATGGATGTGTTTAGATGGCAACAACCAGGCTCTACTGGCAATAATAAAATCAATCCCACAACAAGCGTCAGCTTAAGCATCACCTTTCAACAAGTTCTTCCCCAACCTTAAAATAGCACCCTCTTCCACCTTCTGATCCTGTACCCCTTTCCTCTCTAATTGTTTTCCCACACTCTCATCCTATCTAATAAAAAGGGAATATGCAAATTGACCATCACGCCGCCACAATGATGGCGGTGCACATAGCTACAAGATGGCAGCGCCCAGTCTCCTCAGCCCCACCAGAGTCCCCCAGTCCTGGAGAGGGGGGAGTGGAAGGTGCACGGCGTGGCCGGACCCGCCCCCAGGTGGGTCCAGCCACGCCACTTGCCTGCTGCCGGAGTCCCCCAGTCCTTTCAGCCCAGCCTGGGGTGGCAGGCGCGTGGTGCAGCCAGAATTCCCCAGTCCTTTCACAGAAAATGGGTTGCCTCAAAAGTTGGTTAAGCTTCTTAGGACAAAAAGCATTCAAAATCTTTGAAAAGGGAATTCCAATATTTATAAAAGTTTGGACTAGACAATTCAAGGTTATTTCTACTACAATCTTTTATGATTTTGTGATATTAACATTCTGAATTCACATAGTACCAGTTGTATTGTATGTAAGCAGATATTATTTAAAGGAATGGCCATTATTATTAAAACAACTCGTAAAACCACACTGTTTGTATGTCAAGGACATTCGGTGTGATTTTCCTAATGGCTGGAATTAATGCCCCTAAACCGGCAGTCAGACATCCCCCGAGGGGTCCCAGATTGGAGAGGGTGCAGGCCGGGCTGAGGAACACCACCGCCCCCATGCACAAATTTCGTGCACTGGGCCTCTAGTCAATATATAGTTTGCTTCTTAGTCTTCCTCCCCCAACTAGAACTTAAGCCTCTTGAAGATAGGAACATTGTTTTATTCACTACTATATCACCAGCCCCAAAAATATGTCTGGCTTATAGTAGGTGCTCAATAAATATTTTTTTAAAAAAAGGGAGGGGCAGAGGGAAGGAGAAAGAGAAGAGGAAGAAAAGGAAAGGAGAAAATGGAAGGGAGGGAGGAAGGGAACTAAATGAAGAATGTGGACCAAGCACAGGAGGTGTCTGACTCACTGCTGACTACCTTTTATGATTCCCATCCCAGAATTCTGCATTGAGAACAGCTCAGATTATCCTGCGAAAGAGGTATGAAGGGCCCTGGGGGCTGGGCTTGGGCTGACAAGGAGCTTCCTGGAGGTAATTAGCTTGTGAAAGTGGTCCTTTGCTACTACTGCCTGAGGAAGCCCACTCAGGGGCCGAGAGGAGGGCTCACCAGCCCGTTTGTTCAGGCTGGTAGCTAGCATTGAACATTATGGGAAAGGGGCACATGCATCATTGAATATAAGCTTCAGGGCATCACTATGAGATGGGGTCTATTAATATTCCAGTGTTACAGAAAATTAAGGTAAATAGAGCTCGGGTGCCTTATTTGCCCAAAGTCAGTGGGGACTCTGAGCCTAGACCCAGATTTGATGGATCCCAACTCCTGCCACACCCTGCCAGCCCTGTGGTGCCCTAGCTTAGCCTCCTGGGGAGCAACCCCATTCCTTCCAAATCCAAAATTCCCTGTGCTCTGGTTCCTGGTCATTTCATTCCCACGAAGATGCTAGATACTGGCAATGGCCGAGTTGTTAACCTCGGAGACCTGCATGAGACGCTCCTGAAGGCTCTGGCTCGCCTGCTCCAAGCACAAAAGAGATAGGAGCTAATAACTGCAGCAAAGAACTGCATGTCGTAGGAGCTCAGCATGTTTTTGAGTCTGTAGTTATGATTTCTGAAGAGGGCAGGAAACTAAGATGCATATTCTCCACCTCTTCTCTCTTTTTTCCAGGCATTGGATAGTCTTTCACTGTTGAAAAAGTTCTCTAATGCATATTAGCTCCTTTGGGCTTTGCAACAAGCCTGTCAAGTGGCCCAATAGCCCCATTTTTCAGATGAAAGAACAGACTCCCAGGCCAGTGCAGTTTCTTGCACTTATCCCAGCCCCACTTTCTCCCCACCCCCACCCCCGCCTCTTTTTTTCTCAGTCCAAGAAGAGTCATCACCTGCTGGGTACAGAGAAGAGGAGCGATGATACTTGTCTTCTGTCTCTTTTGCTCTTGTGATCTGGAGGTGACGAGGCTCCCAGGTCCAGGGGGACAGAAAGATCTGTGCAGATCAACCGGGGAATTTTTGGCTCTCACTCTGAAGACACTGGGAGGTGGGGCAGTTCTCAGCCCTGTGTTTGAGGGCCTGATTTGAAGCCCCACTTCTGCCAGGGAACCCTTTCAGGTGGGGGTGGGGGTGGGAGCAGAGGGCCAGGCATATGTGTTAGCTTGACTTGGGGCTTTCCTCTTGATGTCTGTATTGTTTGAATTTTGACCACTTTTTATTTGATGATGTGATTGGACACGGACCATGATGCACCTCTGTTATTATGTGGTCATTTGTGGACTGAGAAGCTAGCAGAGAAACTATCGCTTATTCATTGCTCACAGTTTATAGGCCAGGGGAAGGGGAAGGTGGGGCTGGGGAACTGGTGCATTAAATACATGTGGCAGCTGACATTGTGTGTACGGAACTATGTCTGTATTCAATTGACTGCTAAACCACTCCACCAAGAACTCAATAAGCATTTACAACTTGTCATCTCTCCATCAAAACCCTCTCCCCTTTCTGATTCCTGTTACACCTTCTACCTAGGCACACAGGCTGGAAACCTGGGAATCATTTTATCTCCTGACCCTCCTCACTCTACATCTAAGCAATTACGAAGCCCTGTAATTCCAGCTCCAAAATTTTTCACAAATCTATCTAGCCTCTCTCTCTCACGCTAGTCCAGACCCCTACCTTGCTTGTAGGTATACAGTGATATTCTCACCTCTATCGCCGGGGTGCCCTTTCAATCAGTCTTCTATACAACTGCCATTAACCACAGCATGGAGCTGATGCTCTCATGTGCTTGTTCAGCGCCTTTCAATGTCGTCCCATAGAGAATAAACTCCAACACATCGCTACGTTGGACAAGGCCTTCTACAAGTTGACTCCTGCAGACAGCTGTCTTCGTGTCACTCCCTGCTGGCACTCAGCACCTCAGAACCACGGGACTGTGCTCCAGTTGGTTTCCAATATCTGTTTACCAGGAACGTCCTCCTCCCCTGCCACTCTCTCACCTGCCTGCTTCCAACACAGCATTTAAGACTCAGCTCGGTGTCCCATCCTTCTCCACACCCCTGGACTGGGCCAGATCCCTCCCAAATCTCCTGCGGTTCTTTTGAATGGCTCTATCACTGCTTTCACCACACAGCTCCAAAGCAAGTGCTTTTGTGTTTCTCTTCTCTCAGAAGGCAGAGGCCAGATCTTATTCACCTTTGTATTCCAAATGCATGGTATAATAGGTGCTCAATAAATGTTCTTTTTTAAAATATATTTTTATTGATTTCAGAAAGGAAGAGAGAGGGAAAGAGAGATAAAAACATCAATGATGGGAATCATTGATCGGCTGCCTCCTGCACACCCAACATTTGGGACTGAGCCTGCAACCCGGGCACTTACCCTATCCGGGAATCAAACTGTAACCTCCTGGTTCATAAGTTAATGCTAAACCACTGAGCACACTGGCTGGACTAAATGTCCTTATGTAGCTGAATACAAAGCTTGGAGTTGTGCAGTTGCATGGAATGTTGAAGCATACAAAATGATTTCATTTATTCCCTTCATTTAATCATTGCAATGACAGCAGAGGGGCGGCCATGCGACACCTATTGGAGATGAGAAGAGTGAGCTCCAGGGAAGCTAAGTGGCGCACCCAATTGTCATATGTCATTTACATGGTAGATTCTCTCAAACCTGGATCTTCTAAGCCTGGGTTGTGGGTTCGATCCCCAGCAGGGGTCGTGCAGGAGACAGACTGTTTCACTTTCACATTCATGTTTCCCTCTCCCTCTCCCTTCCTCTCTCTCTAAAAATCAGTTAAAAAATCATTTAAAACAAATCGAAATAAAAACCTCTGGATCTTCTGACTTTTAGTCCAGGACTCTTTCTCTGGTGGATTCAGACCTGACTTTTGTCTGTCGGCTAAGTATTGGGGTGCTTTTCATGGAGAGCACCTTTTGTCCATTGTTCTTTCTAGTGCCTAGAACCCAGGGAAGGTACTAGATACATATTTGTTGAATTAATTAGTCATGAGTTAATGAATGTTGGCATGAAGTCACGTTTTGTTGGTTGGAGTGGAGAAGCCAGGCTTTGGGAATTCAATAAGGGTGTATAAAAGATATCCACGTACCCTTCCGTTCTAGAGACAGCAGGTGGAAAGATCACTTTCTCTCCTAAACCCAGATAATAGGACGTCCGTAGGGTCCCCCAGGGCCAAAGTCTACACACGCCAGCCTCCCTAGCAGGTGAGAGGAAGCTTGAGAAGGCAGCTGGCTCCTACCACCCGGCAGTGGGTTCTGGGAAAGGTATCATCACTCCCGGCTGTCAGGACGGGCTGGAGCTCATCGGCTTCCAAGAATGTGACTGATGGCAAATTTGAGTTCAAAAGAAGATTGGATTTCAAGGCAACTGGAAGCTATTCAGTCAAAGCCAAGTTTTACGGGAGAGTTTCCTCCTGTCTCCTCTCTTCCCTCTCCCTCCAGGGCAGCCCAGGGCCTGTTGAGACCTGAAAAAAGAACTGACAGTGCTTGACTGTTTCCCTAATTGAGAAAAGGAGAGACAGAAAACCAGGCTCTGGACCTGTTCACAAACCCAGGGAGGATCTGAGAATCATGTCTCCCTGGGCGCCCTGGTGAGGGGCTACACGGAGGTTGGTGGGTGCCTGGCTAGGCCCGAGCACCATGTCCAGCACTCAGCATCCTCTCAGGAGAGGAGACCTTTCCCATGTTCTCTGCTGACTATAATGAAAAAGGGGGCGCTATGACAAATGGGAATCTTATGTTTGTGCAGAACTTTCCAGGTCACTTCCACAAGTGAAGCAGTCAAGCCATGAACACTTTGCAGATAAAAATTCTGGGCTGAGGGAGGTTAAAGACTTGGTCAGGCCGCCGCCGACAGATGGTGGTGGTGGAGCAAGGCCGGCTCCTGATGGTGGATAGCTACAGCGATGGCCTGTCCTCTGTGGGGCACAGCGCCCAATTTCACTGTGAAGCATTGGATCTGCACTGCAGCCCATGGAGTAGACGATATTTTAGGTCCCATTTTATTGATGAGGAAATAGAAGCTAAGGAAAATTAAGTAAATTGTGTAAGACCACATAGCCATTAATAGTAGAGCCAGAATTTGTTTTGTGAGCACAGCCAGTCTGTCTCCAAAGTCAGTTACTAGTATGTAACCGCTACCTGAGTGTCAGTTTCCTTGCTCAGAAGAAAATCTCGTCCACAGTTTTTGGGGGTCTCCACATCTGACTTTGAAGATGTGGTCACAGCTTCAGCCCTCTAGATCCTCATCAGATCGGCACTGAGGAGTTGTCACACTTATCCGTGGCAGGTTGAGGGAACTGGGGCAGGACCCCAACCAAAGAGCACCAAGCACAGAAATTCGAGAGCCAGTGCCTGCTGACAAAGGGTGATCAACGGAATCTAGTGATAGGGGTAAAGCAAGGAAGGGTATAAGGAGGGCCTGTGGCTGGTCAACCACCAGGAAGTCTAGAGAAGGAGGAAAGGACAAAAGAAAGGGGTCATTTAAGGGAAGCACATATCCAATCATCTTGTTGATTGCAGATGAACTTTATTGAGTGTTTACTGTGTGTACTATCCCATCATGCAACCTTATTTAATCTCAAAACAACACAATGAAGAGACTGAGCTCTGAGAGGCTATTCCACCCACCAGTCCTACTACAGTGTTAACAAAGACATCCTAGCTGCCAGCATAGGATCATCATGGCCTCCCAAGATTTCCTTCTTTCCTGATTCCCATGGGTTCAGACAATGAAAAGTCCATAGTTATCTAGTCTTCAAGACTGTTTGCAGGGAGTCAAAGGAGCATAGTGTACAGCATGCCTGTCCAGCAGGACCTGGCCAATTCTCTGGGAAATGGCTGTTCTCAGTTCATCTTCACATTTACCTGTAACAGTGGGTGGACTGGTACTTGGTTTGAGTAGCAACATAGAGTGTTTTAGGCATGGAAAACTAGGTATAAAACACTGAAAACAAAACAAAATATAAACAAACAAGTGGAAATAACTTTTCATTTCCTCATTAGCACTAACTTTCAAATACTAATATTAATAAAACAAGTTTACTTAGAATATACCTTCATTATGAAACAAGGAGAAACACACTCTGTTCAGAAGCCTGGTGCAGGAGTGGTGACATGCCTTTGCATAAAAGACTGATGCACTCCTCTAACTACTTAGTTAACTAAACTTGACTTTATTTATGGATTTCTCCTGGCCTTTCCCTGTTTGGGTTCTCTTCCTGTCTGAACTCATTTCTCTCTGATCCCCCTGCTGGTCAGCTAGTCTCTCCTCCAAGCTCCCTTGGTTTTCTGTAGAAAACTTTCTCTTGTTCTTCTCTAGCCCAGCCCAAGGGGAAACCCAGTAAACAAGCAAATCGAGCCCAGCCTTCCCCCGAGTACACACGCAGGGGATGAAACAGGAATTTACCCAGTGAGTGGCATGTCAAAAGCACGTTCCAGTCCAGAGGTTCCTGAACTTTCTTTGTTCATGACACCTTTGGCGCCTCAGTAATTTTTTTCATGGTGCCCCTAGGCCAAAAGAAATAACAATAGTTCATTTACTAAGTAATTAAGTAATTAGGCCCAAATAACTTAATAAGAATTTATGACTTAACAACTTAGTAGCCAATTGAAAAAATAATACTCAAAAGATTAAAAGGAAATATATTTGTATTTCATTATTAAATAATTGTGATCATTTATTAATGGGCCCTGAACAACTTTCCAGACCTTGGAGTCCTGCCGAATATAGCACGCCCCCTCGTTTTCTGTTCCACATTGATGTTTCTAAGCCACTCCTTCAAAATTACAGCAATTGAAAACTACACCTTGGACACTGTCGCTACCTTGACCTAGTGGTTTGCATGGTGTCTGACAGACATTTCTTTAAGAAAATCTAAGATATTCTGCAGTGGCCTGTAACCCTGCTGCGGCGCCCAGCACCTGAGCACTGTGCTGGGAACCACAGGTCTGTACAGTACATGCAGTGAGCATTCGAAGGAGGAACCAGCGCTTCCCACAAAGGTGGGTCACAGAAGCTCTCCAGGCGTGGAGGAGTTGGATCTGGCTCGCTGGCCTAGCTGGGCGAAGAGAAAGGGATGTGAACACACCAGAAGAGAAGACGGGGTCATGTACAAAGTGTGAGGGAAGCCAACAGACACCTGGACTAGCTGAAGCCACAGAGGAGAGAGCAGGCCACAGCATGTCAGCCAGGGCCATAGGCATCCGCCTGCTGTGGTCCCCTGCCTGTGGGCTATCCTTCATCCCCTCCACTCACGGAATTCTTACCAGTTTCTCTGCTCAACTAGATGCAGAGCTGAGGGCAGGGACTGTCTTCATAACTTTGCATCTTCCGTACCAAGGAGCAGAGTTTGTGTAGAAGCTCTTTCAGTAAGCACTGACCACACTGACACACCCAACCCGGCTGTGGCTTTGTACCAGCGGCACAGCCAGCGCGCGCAGGGTGTCAGCACCAGGCCAGGCTGAGGGCTTTCCTTCTGCTGCACACGTATCCCTGTAGCTGGCTGGGTGGGAAATGACGGGTGAGGGAACTCAGCCCCGAGCTGTTTCCGAGAACCGTCCTGTGGGGAGCTCAGGAATGGGAATGCCTGTTTCCAGACCTCTCATCTGCCACCTCTCCGACGTTTTCCCCGGAGCGCAGGTCTTAGGGAAGCCCCAGCCAGCCCCCCTGACCAGCCTCCCTTCCATGATGGCTCCCGGGGGGGACAGCAGCGGGAGAGCTGCCTGTGTCTGTCTCATTCGCCGTGGAAGCAGCCTGGCTGCCGCTTGGGAAGGCCTCCCTCTCTGTGTTCGGTTGATCCAGGCTCTGGGCGTGGTTTCTGAGCGAAATCTCCGGCTTTCGTGGCACAGGAGGCTCTGACTTCTTCCTTTTGTAGGAGAAGGAAAGCCGTGGCCTTGGCTGCTTCTGCTTCTCCCCTACTTGTTCACATCGCTTCGAAGCAAGTGTCCTCCCGGGACAGAGAGAGGTGACGTGCTTTTCTCACCACCTCCCTGTCCTTCTAGTGCACAGCGCTGCCTAAAATAACAAGTCTCTGAGGACACCGCTGTGTAAAGCGCATTGAATTAAGAGCCGAGTCAACACCAACAAATGAAATCTTTGTGACCAAGGTCTGCAGAGACGTGTGCACTGCAGCTGTGAGCCCCAATGTAAATACACCTGTTTCTGACGGCAGCATGTTGTTGGAACTTACTGGCTTCGGTACAAATACCTGTACGCTAGTCATGGGTGGTAGTTTTCATTCTGAGGAAGAGCTGAATTCTAGCAAAACGAACATATAGTGGATTCTGTTTCAGAAAAGCCTACTGGTTTCTGGTTAATTCCCTTCACAAAGTTGAAAATACTGCCTGTTTCTCACAGTGTCTTACAGGTCTGGTTTACAAGGTGGCAATCAAGACACGTTTCGATTCCTCCTGGGTATTTTGTTCTGGATTAGAGAAAATTACCAACAGCTGGATAGTGATGCCACATGAGTCAACCACCCACGCTTTTCATGGGGCTCTGGCCCAGGGAAATGTTTGCATATTTTCCCTTTAAACGTGCCTTTAAAAGTAAAATCTACAGCATTGGTTGTGACCCTTATGCAGCGGCCCTAAAGACGAAGCTAGTGAAGAAAGTAAGTCTAGTTTGGGAATTCTCTCCCACTTCTTCTCGTTAGTAATTAATGCTGAAGAGAATTCTAATTTCCGTTTTCTTCTGGGCAGAGTAAGGGCCCCTGACTCACCCTGAGGCTCACGCTCTCTCACGTCACATCCTTTCCCAGGCTGCTGGGGGTGGTTCACCCTTCCTCCATGAGGGGCGTTAAAATCTGAAACAAGTAGCTCTAGCCGGTTTGGCTCAGTGGATGGAGCATTGGCCTGCGGACCGAAGGGTCCTGGGTTCGGTTATGGTCATGGGCACATGCCTGGGTTGCGGGCTCAGTCCAACGGGCAGGAGGCAGCCAATCAATGATTCTCTCTCATCATTGATGTTTCTATCTCTCTCTTCCTCTCCCTTCCTCTCTGAAATCAATAAAAATATATTTTGAAAAATACTGAAACAAGCAAACATAACTCTGGCTTTTGCTCTACTCTCCAATTACCTGCTTTCCATGAACTCCTGCCCCCTCCCCACCAGAACCCCAGCTTCACACAGGCAGGGGTTCCGCGTGTCTTCCCTTCGTGGTTTATCCCCAGTGCCTATAAGAGGGCCTGCTCGTCAGCCGGGCACTTCCTGAGGATGGACGGAAGGGGGCAGAAGTGAAGAGCGGTGCTGCGAGGCTCAGGAGACGGGAGGCACCCGGGTCCAGGCTCAGAGCAGTCCTCAGTCCCTGTCGCTGGCTTCTCCCGTCTCTGGCAGCCTCTTGAATATTGAAGACCTCAGTCCTATTCCTAGACCATTCACTGTTCTGGTCACCATACCTTCGTTTAAATACGATAGTGACTGAACTAGTTTCCTGTAGCAAACTACCACAGACTGAGTGGCTTGAAACGGCAACGGTTTATTCTCTCATTGTTTTGGGGGCCAGAGTCTGAAGCTGGGTGTTGGCAGGGCCCTGCTGCCTCCGAAGGCTCTTCCGGGTCCTGGTGGCCCTGGCAGTCGGTAGGTTTCCTTGGCTTGTCGCAGTATCACCCCAATCTCTGCTTCCTCTTCACTTTGTCTTCCTGCTTCTTATAAATACGGCTACTATTGGAGTTGGGTCCCTAAATCCAGGAGGATCTTACTTAATTCACCTTAACTTAATAATAATATCTGCACAGACCCTTTCCCCAACTGGTCACATTCACAGGTTCTGAGTGGGCCCATGTCTTGCGGGGAGGGAGGGACAGAGTTCAGCCACTTCAGTGAGAATCAAGGAGAGCCCTCCACTGAGGTCTTACCAGTGCCAAGTATGAGACCACGACTCAGGATGATCTGATTACTCAACAAATGCTAAGGTTTTTAATGTTTCAGTTGCCAAGAATATTACTTTGTTATCAAGTCAACACTGATTGTACATGAACGTTGCTGAGTCAGATCTTCTTGCAAGGACTGCATTGATGTCCTTGTTCATGAAGCAAAAAGAGATCATCTAGTCCCCATTGCTTTCACTAGAGAACATTTGGGGCCTCGGCTCCATCACTGTTATCTAAGCTAAAGTCAGTATGTCGAACACAAGGGATGAGAGTGGTGAGGGCAAGTTAACCAGAATTCCCTTCCTCTGAGCACCCATCTCTTGGGCACATTGTTTCACATCAGCCGGATATGGCACAGAGGATCCGTGACTTCCAGCCACGGCACAGTAGAGTGCACACGTGTCATGAAGCTCACAGAGCCGGGTGGATGTTTCTTAGGTGTGCCTGTAGAGGTAAACTAAAAGCACACACTATTTATTTTATTCACAACACTTTCATTTAAAAAACAACTTGCTAGTTGTCAAAATACATTCCATTCACCAATCTGCCAATTCAGTAACCAGCCTTATCAGAAAGAGGTTCTGCTTAGTTAGCAGGTTTATTCTCACGAACCTGAACTGCTTCCTGGTGGTCACTGTTGAAAGGTTGATTCTAGAATGTTGGTGCTGACAGACGCAAGTTTACCACTCTGTAGTTTCTGGGATGAAACTTTAAAAAAAAATTTTGCTCATATCATGTCAACTGACACTTCTTTAGCTTTCCAGGAATTCTCAGAGATGATTGACAGCAGCCTTTTTTTTTTTTACAAGCAATTAACTCGCCTGTGTGAAATAAAAGTTCCATGTACAGTGTACACTGTACACTGAGTCCTGAGTGGATATGTGTGTGTGACTTGCTTCTGTACGATTAAGTCTCACAACAACCCTGTACAGTGGGAACAGTTTAAGCAAAACGGGTGACAAGAAATCTCATTTCATGGGAGCTGGACGTTTGAAAGGAAGCACTCCTGGGCAAGGTGAGTTTTCTGGTGCCAGGACTGTCCTTTCATCGGGAGCGTGGGCTGTCACGATGCTGCCTGTGTGGGGCGAACAGCTGGTGGCCTCTGGATGGGGGTGAGCCAGATGAATGAGGATCTTCTTGTTGTTGTTGAAGGTCAGACATGTATAAATCAGGACACCATGCTGGTTCATACCACATTCATACCAGCTCATGTCTCAGTCTTAGAACAATTCCTTCTTGTTTAACCCTCTGAAATACAAACTGAAAGTGTTTTTAAACAGTTAATTCAGGTCAATGATTCATATTAAAATCATCAGAGAGAACTTTAAACAACAACAGCAATAAAATGATACCTGGGCTCGTCTCCAGACCAATTTAAGAAGGTTCTGTAAGAGTGAGGCAGAGACAACATTTTAAGAAAGTTTCCCAGGTGATTCTAAGGTGCACTCTGGGGTTTGAACCACTGATCAGAGATTATCTCACGTAACGTGATGGGATCAGAGTTTCTCAGACGTCATTGTGCATAAGCTCGTTAGAAATGCAGGTGCCCAGGCCCTCCCGCTAGGGATTCTGACTGCAGGTCAAGGGGGGGCCTGGAATCTGCATTTGTCACCAGCATCTCAGGTGAGTTCAATGTAGATTCTAGTCTATCCCTGGGCCACATTTAAGAAACACTAGGCAAGATGCCCTCTTTTGGCCTATCTTGGACTAAAATTACTTTTCTTTATCTTATGTGTTCCCCATTCCTGCATGAAGATCAACCTTATTTCTAAAGAGTATTTAAATAAACCAGGAGTCATATTAGTCCTATCAGCTCTGCCACAGGAACAAACTCCCTCCTCTAAGGGCATCGATACAGTTTATTTCTGGTCATACCGCACGACTCTCACACTGGGGGCGCCGCTTCCCGTGTCACTGGGAGACCCAAGCTGAGGGAGTGCTGCCGTCTTGTAACGCTGCCACAGCTGCAGGGCAAGTGGCAGAGAGCAGAGAAGCGTTTGCAAAACTCACAATGATCTCCTTGAGGGAGCCACGTGACCCCCCACGAGGCAGGGAAGAGCATGAGGGGCTTGGACAGCAATCGGTAGGCACAGTCGTCTCCCCCATGGGATTAGAACAACTGGGCTTGATCTCTGGCTTCTCTTATCTGTTGACAATGTATTATCTTCCTCAATCAAGCAAACGTTCACTAAACCCCAACTCCGAGATGAGCACTGTGCCAGGAAATAATGAACACGGGTTCCAAAAGAAATAAACGACGGCCTGGAATTCCCTTCCTCTGAGCACCGTCTCTTGGGCACATTGTGTTTCACATCAGTAGTCCCTAGGATTCTCAGGGAGGGAACACTCAGGTCAGAGGGAGTTGGTGAACAAGAGACAATACTGTGTGATCAGGGCCAAGTGATGTGGGCAGCTCTGCAGGAGATGCTCAGAAGAGGGGCACTCAGGAGGCCTGGATGGCCAGGGAAGGTTTGATCAGCAACTCCGAAGCTAAACTAGGACTTGAAGGAGGTCTCGGCAACTGCTTACAGCTGAGAGCTTAGAAAAAGGTGCAGGAAGAATTGAGAATAAATCCTCAGAGAGGATCCATGGAGCCTGAGTGGTATGGGTGCCCCTCCCCAGTTTATTTTGGTTTTGGTTAAAGCCCATAATTAACCGAACTCAGGCTGTCAGTGAAAGTCAGTTGTTGGCGAAGTGCACGCTCTATTAGACAGTGGCTTGTATGTAAACTAACTCCTGCCGTTTCTCTATTTAAGAGGGAAAATGCCTTGATACAGTCTTTAGACCAAGAAAATCTTGGACAGCTCTCTGACATCCCCCCAAATAGTGTCACCCTCTCTGAGGACTCAGGCACAGCGCTCTCCAGGGAGGACCTGAGGACTGGGGCTCCCACTCATACGTGATGTGGGCCAAATCTGAAGACGCAAAGCCCTCGTGTTCTGCCGTGCCCCTGCCGCCACCGCCACCATCTTTCAGGTTGCCAAAACGGTGGGATGAGCAAGCTCCCAAGGCTCTCTCACCAAGGGCGGGGCATAAATCCGCAGAGAAATAGTAAATAGATGGTCTCACTGCCCCTCCAGAGGAGGCTTGTGAAATTCCCTCCGCCCCATGCTGCTGTCGCCACTCCTGCCTGAGACCAGAGAAACTCACAGGGTGAAGGGTGCCCATCCCAAGACAATGAGTCAAGTCTGGAGGGCTGAGCGAGTGGGGCGGGTCAGGAAGATTGGGATCTGCTTGGCTGTTTTGAAACCAAGTCTTGTGCTGGGCCCGGAGGAGAAATGCCGTCTGCAGATAAGCGAGCTGGGCTGGAATCTGGGTCAGGATGCGGCTCCCCTCTGAGAACAGCCTGTGTGGAGGTGCTGTGAGAACCATGGTTTGGGCATGCCTGCTTGCTTGTGGCTTCAGTCCCCACCGCAAGGAGCGGGTGTGGGAGAGAAAGTGTTGAAATACCAGCAGGGAGGCAGAGGCAGCTTTTGTGGGTGGCTGTGTCAGGGTGGCAACTAGGGAAGGAAGGGAGGTCCTGGAGCTTTTTATCAGGGGCTGCTAGGGGGGTGGTCCCTGCCTTCCCTCCAGGAGGTCCCAAATCCCAGGTTAGAACATCTCCTCCAATTCCTGTACCTTCTAAGTTAGCACAGTGAGGCCCAGAGAGTCCCACAGCGAATGGAGGCAGAGTCAGAACCACTCAGTTCTCCTGGCTCATAGTCCAAGTCACTGTCCAGCGGGCGGCCTGTCAGGGCAAAACACATACATATATACACAATACATCCACACATTCACTTCCACATGTATACATCACACATCCACACATGTCCACACACACATCATGTATACTCACATGTCCACCCACATATACATATCATACACCCACACATCCACACACATCACACATCATATACACATGCATGTATCATGCATCTGAACATGCATGCACACATGCATCATGCATCCGTGCACACATCCACATGCATATAGCATACATCCACACAAAAACATCTACACACATGCCCATCCACATGCAAACATCTACACCATATGCACGCACGTGTAGACTGCACACATGGGAAATGAGATAGCAGAGCCCTGGTTTAACTCGGGTGGAAAGCTCCTGCCGGGGCAGAGAGGCCCCCAGGAGTCCCCACTGCCCTGCTCACACCTGCTGCTCCTGCAGCTGCACCACCAGTGGGCGGAAAAGGCCTTCTCCGGGAATACGCGGTGGCCATGTCACAGGTGACCTTGTATTGTTAGTTAAGATTCCGCTTGGTCACTCAAGAGGCCGCCACAGGCTGAGCTTCGGGTTGGCCACAGAGGCCGCTCGGACACAGCTGCACACCTGTAGGGCCTCCGGGCGCTGGAGCAGAGGCTTCCTGAGGTTACTTTTGGGGAGTAAGAGGAAGGCATGCTCACTGGGGTGGTTTTAGGCGTCATCCCAAAGGGATACACAGTGTCACTTAATGACTCTTTAGAGAAGTTATGTGTGGGGCTTTACTCCCTCCAAGGAGTGAGAAGTCAGCACAGGGAGAAGCTCAAGGGCAGGCGGGACCAGGCAGAGGCCTGATGCCCACCCCACAGTCAGGCATCCCCCAAGAGGTGCCTGCTCTGTGTGGGCCGCTCCAGAACGATGCCCAGTTCTTCCTGACCCTCTACTGCCTCAGTCACAGGGCCCTGCCACCCCGCACTCACCGGGCCCCGCCGCCCCGCACTCACCGGGCCCCGCCGCCCCGCACTCACCGGGCCCCGCCGCCCCGCACTCACCGGGCCCCGCCGCCCCGCACTCACCGGGCCCCGCCGCCCCGCACTCACCGGGCCCTGCCGCCCCTCAGTCACCGGGCCCTGCCGCCCCGCACTCACCGGGCCCTGCCGCCCCGCACTCACCGGGCCCCGCCGCCCCGCACTCACCGGGCCCCGCCGCCCCTCAGTCACCGGGCCCCGCCGCCCCGCACTCACCGGGCCCCGCCGCCCCGCACTCACCGGGCCCCGCCGCCCCGCACTCACCGGGCCCCGCCGCCCGGCACTCACCGGGCCCCGCCGCCCCGCACTCACCGGGCCCCGCCGCCCCGCACTCACCGGGCCCCGCCGCCCCGCACTCACCGGGCCCCGCCGCCCCGCACTCACCGGGCCCCGCCGCCCCGCACTCACCGGGCCCCGCCGCCCCGCACTCACCGGGCCCCGCCGCCCCGCACTCACCGGGCCCCGCCGCCCCGCACTCACCGGGCCCCGCCGCCCCGCACTCACCGGGCCCCGCCGCCCCGCACTCACCGGGCCCCGCCGCCCCGCACTCACAGGGCCCTGCCGCCCCTCAGTCACAGGGCCCTGCCACCCCGCACTCACAGGGCCCTGCCTCCCCTCAGAGCACAGGTGTCCCAGGAGCTCTCCAGGCACCAAATAGAGAGGACATGAGCCTAGTGCTTAGAAACATACCCTGAACCAGACTTCTCAGTAGGTTCCCCAGCTCCACCACCCAGCCCTGAGATATTGTGCAAGTTAATTGACCTTTATGCCTCAGTGTCATCATCTGTAAAATGGGAACAATAATAGTTACATCATAGGATAGGTATGAGGGGTTATATTAATTATATGAGTACTTATTATAGCACCAAGTATTACTGTATTATAAGCAGTATTTCCCCTTCTAAAGATCAATCTAGTGTTCTGTTTTGTGAAGTGGAGCCAATGCAAGAAGGGGAATATGTGTTCAATTAATAACAGCCTCCCAACCTCATTCACATAGCATGGTTATGCTTTTCCTTTCCTTACCTTTTTTTTCCTTAAGGAAAAAAGCCAAGGATGAGACAACTATTGAAATATAGCTTCGGGCATAGCTTAGCTTCCCCTTGATTCCCCTGGATCTCCAGCTGTTCACAACCCTGTAATTGTCCCAGCTGTTCTCTGAGCACACAGGCCCTGCCCCTCCCAGGTGGGTGAATGGCAGCAGACTGGCAACCTGGTCCCACCTGGGCACCCAGCAGAAGCATTTATTTGCATATTTCCTGGGTTCTTCTTTTGAAATTCCACACCAATAATTAAGGAGTTCTCATTCTCTAGTAACTGAGAGCCATTTGGGACTGATTAAGCAGATACTATCTAAGTAATTATCTATCACTGCATTGCTCACCTTTGTGTGGGCTACGGATGGCTCTCCAAGTCAGCATAAACCCTTTCTCCCACCTGCTCTTAGGTGTGATACAGTCCCTCCACCCTTTCCCTTCCTGCTTCTCCCTCTTTCTTCCTGTCCTCTGCTCCGTTTCTCTTCCCCACTCTCCTTCATTTACTGTGCTTGCCACAGTGCCACAGGACCCAATCTAAAATCACCCTCCAGTGTTTGCTCTCTGGAATTCTGAACTAAATAATTAGTAGGATTGGTTTGTTTGTTTTTTTTAGTGGTAGAATTGACTGGGTGGTTAGACTTTAATTTGTTATATCTAATCTAATCAAACCATCACAACAATCTAGCAAAATAGATTTAACTATATTTCACCAATTAAGGAATGGAAACAGAAAAAATGTTAAGTGACCTGTCCATGAATGATACATGTGTATCATACTTTAACATGTGCGGTAATGTCGAACATAAGCCCCTCTCCATTTAAAGTCACTACTGGCACGATGCAGACAACAGAAACCCCTCTCTGCCCCAAGCCTAAAGGTCTTCTCACTTAACTCCACCCCCTGCTGCAGAAGCTCCCTGAGATCCGATGGCCTTGCGACGTCTTCCACTTCTAGGAATAGCTTCAAGGTCCTTGAGGGCAGGGACCATGTTCTACCCTCTGTCTACTCCTTCAGCACCCAGTCCTGTATTCAACACTTAGTAGGTCCTTAGCGCTCACCTTGTGAATGCATTGAAGGGTCCTAGGGCCCTGTGTTTGCAGGAGCCTCAGTGTTTGGAGTGGCTCCTCCCTGGTTAGAACCCCAGCAGGGACCACACACCCTAACTGTCTCACCCGGTATTGTCCTGTCCCCCTAATGAGATTGCACACATTCCTTTCTCATACACCACAATGCCTAAAATGCTAAGGATACAGTGGATACTCAAAAAGTGCTTGCCAAACTAGACTGAATTACTAATATACGGCAGCTCTAGGGCATCTAAAAGCTGAAGGGCCACCAGCTTCCCCACCCCACGCTCTACCCGGCGGTTTCACCTGGCAGAGCAGATTGTTGGTAATGGATTCCTAGTTTCTGCAAAGTCCATATAGTTAAATAAGTAGTGAACAGGCTTACTCATCTCACAGTTTAGCAACTACAAAAATGTCTAGCTATGGCCAGGTGCTTTCACTGACCAATACATTTTCAATTGTTAAAACCACCCCTGGAGGAGGGGTGAGATGTATCAAATAGCTTTTGTTTGGAGTCAGATTATAGCCTTTGTCCCTGTAAATGCAAGATGTCTTCTGTGCATGTGTCCAGACCTCCAGAAGCCAGACTCTGAGACAGACCCTCCGAGCTCTCTCTCTTTCTCTCTCTGCATCTTTGGAGGGTCACTTCATCTCTTGAAGCTTTCCTTAAAAATCCATAAATGACCTCCTCTCTGAGGTGGTGTCCACAAATCTAACATATTGGGACAGTGGAGGTGGTATGAGAATGAGCCATGAGAACATCAGTATAGTGATGGGCCTGAACTTTGACTACTCAGGTGCCAGACAATGCCAGGAGAGAAAGCCTGGGAGGACCAGCTCTGGGAGAGAAGAATAAATGAGAGATGAGTGGAGGAAATGGGCAAGAATAGAAGAGACTGGGAAGGACTCCAGTGACAAGGCAGGCAGTCGGCACTGAGAGCTAGCCTGCTGGAATGGGATTACGTTAGGTCCTTAAGAGGAAAGGAAAGTTCCTGGGAGCTGGCAGGGGCTCCGGGCAGCACCTCTGAACTGTGGCCATCTAACCTGGGGAGATCATTAAAAATATAGATGCCCCTAGCACCACCCCTGGGGATTCAATTTGAGCAGGTCTGGAGTTGGCTCCCGAAGCTGTTTGTAAATCAATCCCAGGTGCACCCCTGCAGTGGTCTGTGCTCCTGCGGGGCCTGACTGTGCTCCTGAGGGGCCTGGCTGTGCTCCTGAGGGGCCTGGCTGTGCTCCTGAGGGGGCTGACTGTGCTCCTGAGGGGCCTGGCTGTGCTCCTGAGGGGCCTGGCTGTGCTCCTGAGGGGTCTGACCGTGCTCCTGAGGGGCCTGGCTGTGCTCCTGAGGGGCCTGACCATGCTCCTGAGGGGCCTGACTGTGCTGCTGCGGGGCCTGACTGTGCTCCTGAGGGGCCTGACTGTGCTCCTGCGGGGCCTGACTGTGCTGCTGCGGGGCCTGACTGTGCTCCTGAGGGGCCTGACCGTGCTCCTGAGGGGCCTGACCGTGCTCCTGCGGGGCCTGACCGTGCTCCTGCGGGGCCTGACTGTGCTCCTGCAGTGGCCTGACCATGCTCCTGCAATGGCCTGACTGTACTCCTGCAGTGGCCTGACTGTGCTCCTGAGGGGCCTGACTGTGCTCCTGAGGGGCCTGACTGTGCTCCTGCGGGGCCTGACTGTGCTGCTGCGGGGCCTGACTGTGCTCCTGAGGGGCCTGACCGTGCTCCTGCGGGGCCTGACCGTGCTCCTGCGGGGCCTGACTGTGCTCCTGCGGGGCCTGACTGTGCTCCTGAGGGGCCTGACTGTGCTCCTGCAGTGGCCTGACCATGCTCCTGCAGTGGCCTGACTGTACTCCTGCAGTGGCCTGACTGTGCTCCTGAGGGCCCTGACTGTGCTCCTGCGGGGCCTGACTGTGCTCCTGCAGTGGCCTGACTGTGCTCCTGAGGGGCCTGACTGTGCTCCTGCAGTGGTCTGACTATGCTCCTGCAGTGGCCTGACTGTGCTCCTGAGGGGCCTGACTGTGCTCCTGCGGGGCCTGACCGTGCTCCTACAGGGCCTGACTGTGCTCCTGAGGGGCCTGACCGTGCTCCTGCAGTGGCCTGACTGTGCTCCTGAGGGGCCTGACTGTGCTCATGCGGGGCCTGACTGTGCTCCTGCGGGGCCTGACTGTCTTCAGCACAGTGCCAGGGCTTCTGTGATGGGGCAGGCTGGAATCCCAGGAGCAGTGGAGCCTACCGGTGTAAGCGTGTAGCAGGGTTTATGCCTTAGGACGGAAAGGCTGGGTCCTGTCACTGGGGTGTCATTTGTCCGTGTGTGTAAAATGTCTCCTTCCAGGTTCTTCACGCTCCGGTTGACATTCATATGATTTGAGGATGAGGACTTGGGGTGGCAGTGAGGAGGGGCTGCATAGTTCCCGGGTGCTTCCTGTGTCCCAAGTCATCTTTCTCTCTCAAGGGGCAGCAATGGGGTGTGAAGAGCACAGACTCTGGATCCAGAATGCCTGGACTGTGTCTCAGCTGGGTCACCGGCTTCGCAAAGAAGAATACAGGATGCCCAGTAAAAACTGAATTTCAGTGTGTACTGGTATTTTATCTGCAATCCAGCTCCTCCTGCACTTGCTAGCCCAGTGACAGTGGGCACTGCTGAGCCTCTCTGCCAGGCCACTCCCGCCTCTGTAATGGGGTGATAGTGTGCCTGATTCATAGCACTGCCATGAGGCAGAATGGCTCCAACAGGCTCAGGGCCCGGCACACGCAAGGTGCTAGATAGATGCTGGCTGTCACTGTCACAGGATAGCACCCCTCCAATGTTCCCATCCCCACACCAGGCAGGGGCTGGACTGTTAGAGTTCTTGAAGTTGCAACAGTATTATTCTTACTTTTACCCCCCATATAGTAAGGCCCAATGTTCACTTCTTTTATGGGCCAATAGGATTCACAGAGCAGAAATGTTCACGGTCAAAGCTGCACCACTGATTCTGGCTGGATGTCTCTCTAGTAGCTGTTCTTGGCCACAAGTTGAGTTTCCTGGCAGAGTCTGACTAGCTCACTGTACCCACCTCGCCAGCAGAGATCAGGTCCTCCTGACCGTGCTCCCGAGAGTGTCGCACAGACATGAGTCGTGACTGCTCACGTATCAGAAGCAAATAGCATGTAGACTGTGTTCAAAAGGCTTCGGGGTTATCTTGCTCAGTCACAGGAGCCTTCACAGTAGAGCTTCCTGCAAAACAGAGATGCCCACATTTCTCCTTCCAGCAGGCCAGTCACTGCCACATGCAGCTGCTGAGCACAGGAAATGTAGCCAGCACAGGGAGAAATAGTTTTTAATCTGGCTACATGTGGCAAGCAGCTACTATTTTGAACAATGCAAGGATGCATGCAGCATCTGGAACCCAGAAAAGTAAAGTTAGTCTCCAAGGTCCTCGCAGTCCGTTGTTTATAAGGCTGGGCTAGGACCCAGGTCTCCTCACTCTTTCTCAGTGCTCTTTCCATCTGGGACCCTTGAGAACAAGTGCTGGGTGGCAGGGAGAGGCTCCTCAGCCCAGGGAGCCCTGTAACATGAGACCAGGGCATTCTTCCCCTAACGCCCTGAGAGCACGTCAGAAGCAAGGCGACAGAGGCAGCCTGCAGAGCTAGAGACATTTCTTAGGGCCCTAATCCTCAAATAAACAGCTCTGCTCTTTCATCTCCTCCACATGACACCTCCTTTGTTAAAGCTGTCAGACTCTGTGACACCTTAAGCCCCACTGGCTACATTATCTGGCAAGTTGCAGAAGGGCCGACCTGGCGACCTGGCTGGCCCAGAGCTCCACATGCCCCGGGCCTGCTGGGCTCCATGAGCACAGGCCCCTCATGCCGCATACTGAACACAAGCTGGTGTCCTGGGACACACATCCCTTAACCGCTCTGGGCCTGTTTTCTTCATGTGTCACATGAAAGACAATAACTGTATCCATTCCACAGAGCTGTTGCTGTTAAAGGAGTTAGTGCACGTAAAGCACTGGGAACAATACCTTGGCACATGGGAACAGCACCTGACAAACACAAGGTGGTCAGAGCGGGCTCCACAGGGACGTTGTGGTTGGGAAGATGGCAATGCACAGGCAGGCCCCGGAAAAGGATTTTGAGCGAGTTACTTAATGTTTTGTGGGTCAGCAATTTTTAGGTCTAAATTATAATGAGAACAGTGGGGCTCCCTGATTAAGAATGTGACAGAGGGCAGCAAGAAGGGAATCCAAGGAACAGTAATCCTTTTGTGTAACTATGAGGTGTTCCAAACGTCCTCTCCTACCATTTTCTGAGAAGCCCAGGAAGCCCTGCTTTCCTCCTTCAGGACAGCATCCACACTTTATGTCGGTCTCACAGGCTATGTCAGAACACGATGAGACCATGACTTGGAAGACTGTAGACCAGGACCCACAGGACAAACCCAGGCCGCACATGTTTATGCTTGGTCTGCAGGGAGGACCCACACCATGTTTTTAAAATGTTTAATTACTTGCTGACACTTAAAAAACAGGGGATTTCACATTTTAAAAATCGGGTTCCCAGCTTCTCTTGCAGAACCAGATATGCCAACACCTGCCCCAACTTCCGGCCAGGCAACAACTGACTGGCACTGGGCACAGGCACTCGGGGCCTACCTGGCCCACCTCACTCTGCATGGCCTGCCAGAGTCTATCCACCAGTGTGCCCCTGATCTAGCCCACCCCTTCCTTTCATTGATGGGAAAACTAGGGACCCAGTTTCCCAGCCCCCAAGCCAGTGTCACCTCCTTCGTTCAGCGGGTCTTGAAGTTGAGGCGGCAGGGAATCCCCCGGAGGACCTGAGGAATCAGGCTGGCCCCACTCCCTGAGATTGGGGTACAACAGTCTGCGTTTCTAGCAAACCCACACCCATGCTGTGGACCAGGGACACGCCCGAGAACCTGCTTTGCATCCAACCTCCTTCTGTTGGGAACTTATTCACCATCCTGGCGCTGGCCTGGGAAATGTTCCCACTGTTCCCACTGATTCGTCCCTTCTTTTCCCGGTGTCTTTTTTTTTTTCTCTTGGCGGTTTTTCTCCTCTTTTTTCTTTCTAGTCATTCTTTACCCCACCCGCACTTTTCTCAGTTGCCTATGTTTCCGGATGTCGGCGGTGGGAGCGACTCATAATCTGCCTCAGACCGCCACCCCCATTCCAACACCCAGCCTCCCAGCCTCCCAGCCCTCTTGGGGAGGAGGGCGGCGCCCCGCGGAGCGCACCGGCCCACAGTCCGGCCGGAGTGCCCTGGAGGTTTGCACCCCCGCAATCCTGCAGTCCCCGCAGTGGCCCCCTCCACCGCTCACCCCTCACCCCTCACTACGTATCTCCCTTTACACCCTTTCCTCCGCGGTTTGGAGAGGTTTGAGGCGGGTGCTGAGCGGCGCCGCGGGGATGGGCCGCCGCTGCCACCCCGGGGCGCTCTGGGGCAGCCTCCTCGGAGCGGCTCTCCGGGCGAGGAAAGCGATCGCTGCCCTTACCGGAGGGATTTTCTCTGATTCTGAAAGATCCCTGCCCTTACCGGAGATTTTCTCTGATTCTGAAAGTCCAGGCCGTTGCCGGTCGGCGGGACTTGGGCTCCTCCGCGCTCCCCGCCGCCCCCGCGCCGCGAACCTGCCGTCCCAGGCGGCGGGGGCGCCCGCAGGTCCCGCCTGCAGCCGCCGCCCGCGCGGTGCAGCTGGACGGCGCCCCGGGAGTTGGGTGAGACTGCCCGGGGCAGTTCGGGAAGGGCTGCGCGTCTCCGTCGGGGGAAGTCCCGAGCGCACTAACAAGGCCCCGGGCAGGCGGGCCAGAGAGCTTTCTTCGGGGCCAGGAGCCGAGAAGGGAGTGGGGGGAGATGGATGTTGCTGCTGGGGACTTGGCGCCTTCTCACACAGCTTGGGGTCAGCGGGCAACAGAAGGGGGGCTCCGATGCTCCTTGAGACCCTCCCGGTACCAGGGGCTTGCCTACGGCCTTGGCAGGGCAGGCTCTGACCACTCTCCGTGTTCCTCTTGCCCCGGAAAGGGGGCTCCCATGGGCGCTGGTGTTTCCTCTTGCCCCCTGCCCATCCACCAGGGATGAAAGGAGGACTTCTGGGTGAGAAGGCCCAGCCCTCTGTTGCCACTGGTTTCTTCAGGTTCCAGAGCAGCTCTTGCACTTTGCCTGCTGCTCAGCATAGAAGTCCAAAGGCACACTGGCTTTAGGGCATGGAGGAGTGGTGACTCCTAGGAGGGGGCTGTGGGGAGAAGAGCAGGCGCCAGACTTGGGGGGGGGGGGGAGGGGCAATGGGACAAAGGGGGTCTCCTGACATAGGATTTATCTAATTCACCAAGATTCAGTATAACCACTGCTGGTGTCTGTTGAGCACTCACTGATTCCCTAGATCAGTGGTCGGCAAACTGCAGCTCGCGAGCCGCAGTTTGCCGACCACTGCCCTAGACGCTGTGCTAGGAGCAAGACTTGCTTTCTCTCATTGAAACCTAACAGCTGTGTAACACAGGTACCCATTATGCAGATGAGGAGACTGTGGCTAGAAAAGGTTAGGTATTTGCCCTTAGCCATGCCCTTAAGTGGTGGGTGGAGAGTCAAACTCAAGCTGGCTGACTCTGGAGCCTGGACTTAAACTTCTGTTAACTGGCTCTCTAAAGAGTGACAGCCTCCATGGGCAGGAGGGTCCCAGGCCAGGGTTCCCAGGGAGGGGGGTGCTGGGTGAACTTCACTGGCCTTGAATAAGCTAATAATATTTCTTTACTCCTTTTTTACTTTTCAAGGAGTTGAATAAGAGCATACATAATGGTTAAATATTCCGAAATTTTCAGGTGTGCCCTCATTTCCAAAAGTTAGTCCTGGTGTGCTCATTAATCATGAAAAGGCCTTGGACACATTGTTATATGGAACTCGATGGCTACCGAGGCTCCTGTATCTGGAAGCAACGGGCAGCTCCCTGTGGTCTGTGTGTTCACGTTTTACAGACAATGTCAGTTTCCTGTATTGCCTTGATGTTTCTATCTCCTTCTGTCGGGAAACGGAAGGAGAGAAAGGATTAGTCTCATTTTCATTTCACCATACTCAGACAAGACTTTTATGAGGACACTAGTAGCCCATTTGCAGGATTCAATCCTGCAAGCGGCCACTGCGGCTGCGTGCACTGCCGCTGCCGTTGCGGCCACCACGCCTGCACCCGTGCGCCGCTGCCGCCCGCCCCGCCCCGCTCCGCCCCTCTCTGCCCCACCCTGTTGCTCTCCGCCTGGGCTTTCCCTCTGGCAGCCACCTTGCTTTCTGCTTTTCCTCCCTCTTCCTTCTAAGTTGTCTTCAGTCTTCACTCCTCCCTCCCTCAGCATATGCAAATTAACCGCCATCTTTGTTGGGTAATTTGCATACTCGCCCCGATTGGCTGGTGGGTGTGGCTTTGGATGGTGGGCGTGGCTTGTGCGTAGCAAAGGTGCGGTCAATTTGCATATTACTATTTTATTAGGTAGGATATTGAGGTTTCCAAAAGGCCTGTAACTTCCCTTTTTATTTTTATTTGTTTTTGGTGGTCCCTATTTCCCTGTAGTGACTTGCAGAAACACCTTGAGAGTTAAAGATACCTTACAGATTATATTATCCAACTCCTAAGTTTACAGGTGAAGTCAATGAGGCCAAGGGAATAAGCGGCCCACGATAGCACAGTTAGGTACTGGTCAAGGTGGAGCTAGACCCCGGAGCTGGGGCACCACAATCCTGGGGTCTTTGCACTCCAGTGAGATGTAAACAGCCCTTGTGCTTGTCTCCTGTGGTGGGAGTGTGAGCGGGTGCAAGTGCCAATCTCAGAAACTAGAGGAAATAGGCTAGGCTGTGGCTAGAAACAGAGGAGTCCTGCAGAAGGGAGGGGAGCAGAGGAGCTGGCGGGCCCAGTGTGCACGGGAAGCCAGATGCATCCCCCGCAGGTCCAGACAGCAGTGATTACTGAGAGTTCTCATGAGAACAGTCTCTTCTTGTTCAGAAAGCTTGGCTCAGGTATAAAGCACTGAGCGAAACTTCCAGGCACTCCCTGTCATCCTCACCTGTAGATATTCCCTCCTCAGAGTTCTGTCCTTTTGGCTGTCAGTCTTTTCATCCCCCTGTTTCAGTGATGGGGTGGCCTGCAGCCTCCCCTTTGGACTCTGGAAGAGGAAAATAAATTCTCTTGGAGCCCGGACCCTCCTGGCTTCTACCCTCAAGTTTGTCCTGTCTGTAAGCCCTATAGAGCACCAGTTTTCCCAGGGACTGGAGGGTAGTTATCAGAATCTGGGAGGAAGGATGTCACTGATTACAAAGCAGAAAACCAGCTGACACTGAACGTGACGTACTGTATTCTGCTCTCCACTGCATTAGATATACTCACCCTTATATACCTAAAACAAAACAATGATATAAACAAACAAAACAATAAGGAAAGTGGCTCTTTTAAGATCAAAATAAAACTTTCTTTAGAAATTTCTGCAGTTTCATTTGTTCTTAGTAAAGAACAAATGACTTACATTTTTTAATGTTGTGAGTTTTTTAAATAACGTATGTGGAATCTAATGAACAAAATAAACTGATGAACGGAGTGGATCCAGAGACATGGAAGCATGAAACAGACGGACAGATCTCAGAGGGAGTGGTGGGAGAGAACGGGAAGAGAGTAACCAGAGTGTACATGCAGCTCGGCTGGCCTGGCTCGGTGATCGAGCATCGACCTATGAACCAGGCGGTCATGGTTCCATTCCCAGTAAGGGCACACACCCAGGTTGTGGGCTCGATTCGCAGTGTGGAACGTGCAGAAGGCAGCCGATCAATGATTCTTTCTCATCATTGATGTTTCTATCTCTTTTTCCCTTCCTCTCTGAAATCAATAAAAAATATTTTCTTTAAAAAAATGGGCAAAGGACCTAAATAGACACGTCTCCAAAGAGGACATACAGATGGCCAAGAGACATATGAAAAGATGCCTAAGTCACTGATCATCAGAGATACAAATTAAAACGACAATGAGGTATCACCTCACACCTGTCAGAATGGCTATCATCAACAAATCAACAAATGACAAGTGCTGGCAAGGATGTAGAGAAAAAGGAACCCTCGTGCACTGCTGGTGGGAATGCAGACTGGTGCAGCCATTATGGAAAACAGTATGGAGTTTCCTCAACAAATTATGAAGAAAAAAAAGAGAAATTAAATATGGAACTGCCATTTGACCCAGTGATCCCACTTTTAGGACTACATATATCCTGAGACCTGAAACAACAATCAGAAAGAAGGTATGCACCCCTATGTACATAGCAGCACAATTTACAATAGCTAAGATCTGGAAACAGCCCAAGTGCCCATCAGTAGATCAGTGGATAAAAAAGCTGTGGTACATTTACACCATGAAATGTTATGCAGCAGTAAAAAATATGGATCTCTTACCCTTTGAGACAGCATGAAGGGACCTGGAGAGTATTATTCTAAGCGAAATAAGCCAGTCAGAGAAAGACATGTATCACATGATCTCACTCATATGTGGAATCTAATGAGGAAAATAAACTGATGAACAGAAACAAAGAGAATGGGGCAGAAAAGGTTTAAATAAATAACCCACCCATCCAAATTTGGTTAAGGAAAAGAATTAACTTACAGATCATTAAAACTTAAGCAGGATTTTAAAAACAAAGAAACATCAAAGCATATCATGGTAAAATTTATGAAAGCCAAAAAATTCAGAGAATATTGCAAAAGCAGCTTTATAAGAGAAAATACATTGAATGATGATATAATTGATAGCTGACTTCTCATTTTTAAAAATGGACACTAGAAAGCAATGAAATTATATCCTTAAAGTATAAGAAGGAAAAAACAAAACTGTAAACCCAAAATTCTAAATCAATAAAAATATCTTTTAAAATGAGGGTGAAGTAATGGCATTTTCAGAGAAATAAAAGATAAGAGAATTTGACACTAATAGAACTACATTAATAAAAATGCACCCAGCTGGTATGGCTCAGTGGTTGAGCAAAGACCCATGAACCATGAGGTCACTGTTTTGATACCTGGTCAGGGCACATGGCCAGGTTTTGGGCACAATCCTCAATATGGAGCATGCAGGAGGCAGCCGATCAATATTTCTTCTTGTCATGGATGTTTCTCTCCCTGTCCCTTCCTCTCTCTAAAATCAATAAAAACATATTTTTTTAAAAGAAAAAGAAAAATGCTAACATCCTTTTGGCTGAAGGAAAATGACAACAGATGAATTTCAGATATACAGGAAAGAAAGAAGACCACAGAAATGTTAAGTATATGGATAAATACAAAAAATTCTTTTTTCTGTTAGTTTCCTTCAAATGAATGTTTTATGCAAACATTTTAACATTGTATCATGAAATTTATAACATGGAAATGTAAAATATGTGTTGGTAATTTCATGAAGGATAAGATATGATAGATAAAATGTTGTTATAAAGTTGTAACATTTTTCATAATGTAGTATAATATTAAGTGTCAGTAGACAATGTTAAGAATGCATATTATAATCCCTAAAGCAACTATTAAAAACAATTCAGTAAGCATAGCTAAAAAGTCAACAGAATTAAAATGAAATACTAAGTGAATATGTGATTAACCAAAAAGAAGGTAAGAAAAGGAGAAAAGAGAAATAAACAAATAAAAATAAAAGAATAAATTAATAGAAGACAAATATCAAAATGATAGACTTAAACCTAAAAATATTCATATCTATATTAAATGTAAATAAGCTAAACATATCAATTTAAACCCAGAGATTGTCAGAATGAATAAAAAAAGCAGATCCAACTATATCTGGTCTATAAGTGATACACTTAAAACATAAAAGCACAGGTAGGTTGAGAGTAAAGGAATGAAGTAAAGATATTATGCAATTAATAAGCATATAAAAGCTGGTATGGCTATATTAATATTAGAAAAAATACCTTCAAGATAAGACTTCAATATTAGCAGAAATAAGACATTTAGTAATGATAAAGGGCCAATTAATCATGAAGACATAGCAATCTTCAATTGTGTGTGCCTCTAAACTGAGCTGATGATCAAGTAAAAACTGACAGAACTAAAGAGAGAAATAGAAATTCACAACCATAGTTTAGTATTTTAACACCCCCCCATTCAGCAATTAAATAGGATAGTCAGACAATAAAGGTATAGAAGATTTTAACATTATTCTCTAACCTGCCCTAACTGACATTTACAGAATATACTCTACCCAATTACAACAGAGTATATTCTTTTCAAGTGCACATGAAACATTCACCAATATAGAGCATATAATAGGCCATAAAATAAGTTTCCATAAATTTCAAAACTTTGAAATAGTACAGAATATATCTGTGACAACATAAAACCAAATTAAAAGTCAATAACAACATACTTAAATAACCTGCTGATTAAGGAAGAAACCATAGAAGAATTTAGAATATTTTATGAAGTTAATGAAAAAGTAATCACAACACATCAAAATTTGTTGGAGCCTGGCTGGCAGGGCTCAATGGTTGAGCATCGATCTATGAACCAGGAGGTCACAGTTTGATTCCCGGTCAGGGGTGGCAGGGGGTGAAGGAGGAAGATATGCAGGAGGCAGCCGATCAAGGATTCACTCTTATTATTGATGTTTTTATCTCTTCCTCCCTCTCCCTTCCTCTCTGAAATAAATAAAAATATTGTTTTTTAAAAAATGTGTTGGATATCCCCAAAGCAGCTTAATAAACTAGAAAAAGAAGAGCAATTAAGCCCAAAGTAAATAGGAAGAAAGAAATAACAAAGAGCCAAAACAATTGAAATAGACAATAGAGAAAATGAATAAAGCTAAGGTTAGTTATTTGGAAATATTAATAAAATCCTATCTAATAAAAGAGTAATATGCAAGTTGACCGTACCTCCGCTACACAAGCCATGCCCACCAGCCAATCAGGAGCGAGTATGCAAATTAACCCAACCAAGATGGCTGCAGCCATGGAGCGAACAGGAGGCTTGGGTTTCCCTGGCAATGGAGGAAGCCAAGCTTCCCGCACACCCTGGCCGGCCCTGGACTCCACTCAAGGCTACAAAGTTTCAATTATAGAAGATAAATAAATCCCAACAAAAATGGTGGCAGCCATGGAGCTGGAGAGAGCAGGAGACTTGGGTTGTCCCCAGCAATGGAGGAAGCCAAGCTTCCTGGCCTGCCTTGGCCTCCACTCAAGGCTACAAAGTTTCAATTATAGAAGAAAATAAATCCCAACAAAAATGGCTGCGGCCACAGAGTGAGCAGGAGGCTTGGGTTTCCCCAGCGATGGAGGAAGCCAAGCTTCCTGGCCTGCCCTGGCCTCCACTCAAGGCTACAAAGTTTCAATTATAGAAGATAAATAAATCCCAGATACCAGGGCCTCCACTTGGGTCGCCGGGGGGTGTGGCCAGCCTGCAAACCACCACAGGGCCCTCGCCCAGGCCTCCCCATGCCCCAAGGGAACCCCCACCCTTATCCAGGACACCCTTCAGGGCAAACCAGCTGGCCCCCACCCGTGCACCAGGCCTCTATCCTATCTAATAAAAGAGTAATATACAAATTGACCATCACTCCAACACACAAGATGGCTGCCGCTATGTGGTCAAAGATGGCAAGCAGGGGATGGCAGTTGGGAGGGACCAGGCCTGCAGGGGAGGGCAGTTAGGGGTAATCAGGCTGTCAGGGGAGCAGTTAGGCATCAATCAGGCTGGCAGGGGAGTGGTTAGGGGGTGATCAGGCTGGCAGGCAGAAGCAGTTAGGGGCAATCAGAAAGGCAGGCAGGCAAGCAGTTGGGAGCCAGCAGATCTGGATTGTGAGAGGGGTTCCAGATTGGAGAGGGTGCAGGCTGGGCTGAGGGACACACACCCCCGTGTATGAATTTCATGCACCGGGCCTCTAGATATTAATAAAATTGATAAAACCTAGCAAGATTGATCAAGACTAAAAAAAACCCACAAATTGAAACCATCAGGAATTAAAGAGAAGATATAATTATAGATTCTTAGAACAATAAAATGATAATATGATATTATGGACAACTTTATAACAACAAATTTAACAACTTGAGAAAAAAGAAATTTCCGAAACTGACTCAAGGAAAGACACACTAAATTGCCCTATAAATTAATCAATCATCAAAAAATTTTCTCACAAAAACATCCCCTCCAAGCCCAAATGTTTCATGAGTGAATTCTATGAATTATTCAAGGAAAAAATAGAAATATCAAATAGAATATCAAATAAATTAAATATGGCCACCAACTCTGGGTCACTGTTTCTACAACAGATGAAATCTACTTCCAGTCCCTATAAATCCAGGCTGGACTTAGGACTTGCTTCAATAGATATTTTATGGCAGAAATAACTGTAGCTGTTTCAGCCCCAGTCTTTAAGAGGTCTGCCAAGTTCCAGTTTCATCCTGGGAAGCCAGTTGCCATGCTGGAAATCATCTCAGCCTCAATTTTTTGCCCAAATTTCTGACCCACATAATCGACAGCAATAAATCATTATTGTTTTTAGCCACTAGGTTTTGGGGTGATTCACCACATAATAACAGATAACTGAAACAGAGGACAAGGGGACACTTAGCAAGTTGTTTTATGAGACCAGCATGACCCTGATACCAAAACCTGACAGACATCACAAGGAAAGAAAATTGCAAATAAATATCTCACATGAATTTATATAGACAAGTCCTTTAAAAATACTAGCCAATCTAATACAGCAATATAGAAAATTATAAATATCACCACCATAGGAGTTATCTCAGTAATTCCAGGTTAATTTAATATTTACATAAAGCAATCAATATATGAGAAAATGAGCTTTAGGTGAAATTTGAATAAGGTCTATAAATAAGTTAACAATATTTTATCAGTTAATTTTCTAATTATGGTAATCATATAATGTTTCTGTACATGCTAATATTTAAGAAAGCCACTGAGTGAAGAATATATGGGAACTCAATGTGTTATTTTTGCAACGTTTTTATGTCTAATTTTTTTTTTCAAAACAAAAAGTTAAAAAATATCCAGGAACAATAAATTGAATGAGTGGGAATGTGGTAGAGGGATAGGAGAAGTATATAGTTTTGACCTTTGCAACTATATTAATATTTTACATATTAAAAATGATAAAGATAGTATGAGAATAAACCTTAAAATTGAATACAGAGATAAACAAATGAACCAAAAGTATCTATTGAATTTATGAAGATTTATTTTATTAAATAATATAAAAATTTTTAACCAAAGTCTTACAAGTTTTAAGAAGTAAAAATTACTGAACATGTACCAAATGAAGAGAAAACTTAGAAGAGTAAAATGCCTGAAACTACCTAAATAGAAGTACCTGATGTGAATAATCAGTAAGAAAATGCATTTTTTAACTTGTGAGTGCTGCATTGTGAAATAATGGAGCCAGTAGATGATCACATTTACTAAATACTAGAGGCCCGGTGCACAAAATTTGTGCACTGGTAGGGTCCCTAGCGGCTGGCGGCGGCCAACCGGGTACTCCCTCCCTTCCCCCCGCCAGCCCCGCCTCCTGGTCGAACTCCCAGAAGAACTTCCGGTCAAGGGGACAATTTGCATACCACGTTTTTATTATATAGGATTTTACTACAGTTATTAGTTACTAATTATGTTATTGACAGTTTCAGTGAAGGTGAATTTTCTTAATGTTACTAAAATAATAAGTGGCTAGTGAATGCTATGCTCTTTTCTAGTATGTGGAAGTGAATATCTTAATTTTAATAAAGAATTTCTATTTCATGGATTTAACTTCTTAACGGTGTAACCCTTCTTCCTTAAGCAACTAGGAAACTGGACAAAGTGTAAGAAACAACTGTTTTTGAATGTTGGACAACAGGCAGTGCAAGATCGTAATCCCTGAGAGAAGAGAAACAAATTATTTAAGTCATCACTTCTAACTCTGCCAAGAGAAACGTTCTGGGCCATGGAGCACAGGCAGTTCCCAAGCAGATCACTGAGCACCAAGAATCATTGAGTTGGGGAACAGATCAGAGCACAGGAGACTGGCATGGCTATGAATCATGAGATGAGTACCAAAATGAAGGGGCAAGCCACAAAAAGAGTTCTGGAAATCTGCTAAATCCTCTGATGAGTTAAGAACTAAAAATATTGAGTCTGTACGTCTGGGAATATCCTCAGTGAGTACTAAGACATGGGATGTAAGGTGAAATCCCATGAGGCAAAGAATGACAGGTAGCTGTGAGCTGAATGGCGAGTTCCCAAAGTGTACACAGGGCTGAGAGTGGCTTGAATTTCAATCAGCTACATTGGAGAATACTCACTGATCACCCAGACCACTCAGTGGAGAACACAGAAGGACAGTACTTTATTAGTGAAGCTAAACTAACCGTAGAGGAAGGGTAGTCAAGACATTGTGATACGAGCATGATGACAACCATACTTATATCTATGTCTATGTCTATGTCTATGTCTATGTCTATGTCTATGTCTATGTCTATGTCCATGTCCATGTCCATATCTATATCTATATCTATGTCTATGTCTATGTCTATGTCTATGTCTATGTCTATGTCTATGTCTATGTCTATGTCTATGTCTATGTCTATATCTATATCTATATCTATATCTATGTCTATATCTATGTCTATGTCTATGTCTATGTCTATGTCATGTCTATGTCTATGTCTATGTCTATGTCTATGTCTATGTCTATGTCTATGTCATGTCATGTCTATGTCTATGTCTATGTCTATGTCTATGTCATGTCTATGTCTATATGTCTATGTCTATATCTATATCTATATCTATATCTATATCTATATCTATATCTATATCTATATCTATATGGAATAGAAACAGAGAGCCCAGCAATAGACCCACACATCCACACATACATGGTCAATTGATTTTTTTATAAAGGAGCTAAAGTAACTCAATGAGGAAAGTATAGTCTTCAATAAATATTATTAGAAATTGATGTCCATATGATGAAAAATAAAAATTGATTCTATTTTACACCATACCAAAAACACAGACAAAACACCCCACAAAACTCAAAATGGACCACAGACCTAAATATAAAAGCTAAAACTATAAAAATTCAAGAAAACAACCTAAGAAATATTTCTGTAACCTTGGGGTACATAAAGACAGAAAGATTTCTTTGATAACACATAAGAAACACAAATCCTTATAGGAAAATTTAATTAAACAAACCATCAAAATTTAAACCTGCTATTAAAAAAACTGTTGTTGGAAAATGCAAAGACATGCCACAAAGTAGGAGATAATATGTACTATCGGTATATCTGACAAAAAAATTGTATCAAAGGTTTTACATCCAATTTTAAGACAAATGAACCAATTTAAAAAATAGGCAAAGATTTACACAGGCCCTTCATAGAAGGTGCTATTAATTGCCAAATAACACATAATAGGTGTTCAATATCATTAATCATCAGGGAAATAAAAAATAAGATTCCACTTCTGCCTACTAGAAAGGCAAAAATAAAATTTAGAATGCCAAATGCTGGCAGAATAGAGAGTAACTGAAATCCTTGTATTTTGCTGGTGGGAATGTAAAATGGTACATTCACTTTAGAAAACTGTGTCACCTCTTTATAAATATAAATATATACATATTCTGCTACCTAGTAATTCTACTACTAGGTTTGTCGCAAGGGAAATGAAAGACATGTCCCCTCAAAGACTCACACACAAATGTTCCTCACAGGTTTTTTCCATCATACCCTAACTGGAAATAACTCAAATGTCCACTGACAAGTGTTGGAATAACAAGTTGTGTTATCATGAAGCGAAACCCTTCTTGGTAATAAAAGGAGAGGACCGTTGATACACACGATGATCTGGGTGCGTCAGAAACGTGCTGAGAAACAGGCCGACACAAAGTGCTCACCTACAGCTCTGTTTCTAGGAAGCCCAGGAAGGGCCAATCTGAGCGTCAGTGACAGCAAACAGGCCAGTGGGCAGTGGGGGCTGACCGGGACAGGGCGTCAGAAAAACTCTGGTGTCGTTGAATTGTTTTCTCTATATCTTGATTGTAGTTGTCAAAAGTTATGGAACCGCCTGGCCTATGCGGCTCATGTACCAAGAGGTCACGGGTTCGATCCCCATCAGGGCATGTGCCCTGTTTTCAGGCCCAATCCCCAGAAGGGGGCGTGCAGGAGGCAGCCAATCGATGATTCTCTCTCATTAATGTTTCTCTCTTTCTAAAAATCAATAAAAAAATATTTTTAAAAGTCACAGAACTGAACACTTAAAATGGGTGTATATTATTGTATGTAAAATATACCTCAATAAAGTTGATATTTTAAAATCCTAAGTGAATAGAAAATGTCAGAAGTTCTTTTCAGTTAAGCATGTCTCATATGAGCTGATCATGTCACCTTCAAAACCATAATCCACTCTTTACCTCACCTAATGTCAGACATGTTCATAGTGTAGCTATAAACATGCTACACTCCTTCCATCTCCTGAGGTGCTCCAATGCCTCCCAGTCTGTCTTTTATGTCTTTACAGCTATTTCACTTACAGGGACTTATCCTAAGAAAATCATGAGCGTGAGCACAGCCTCCTGCAAAGCTGCTCACTCCCCACTGTTTATTATAACAGCAAAAATAACACTGGAAACATAAATGAGAGATTAAATAATAATTTATGGTCCAGCTATAGAATGAAATACCATGCAGCCATGAAAAGGTGTAGGGAATTCAAAACAATATGTGATGCTTGGTCTCAATCTTGGAAAAAGACACATATTTCTTTTAGAAAGATTGGAAGGACATAGACTGTTGTTAACAATGATAATCTTTGCATGGTGAGTTTATGTGATTTTAAGTTGGGGGAAGTCATATATACTTTGGGTGGAGTGCATGCAGGAGGCAAACAATCAATGTGTCTCTCTCACAGCGATGTTTATCTCTCTGTGTCTCTCCCCCTCCCTTCCACTCTCTCTAAAAATCAATGGGAAAATATCCTCTGGTGAGGATTAACAAAATAATAAAATAAAGGCATGCTCTAAAGCACTTTGTGATGTGAATAATATTTTGTAATCTATTCGTAGGTTGTCTGATTCAAAATCTAAGACATTCACACTCATTTTCTAAAATGGAGCCCTTCTTTCTGGTTCTGTTGTGTTCTTTCTGGTTCTGTTGTGCCTTTGATCCAATGTCTGAGCCTAGGTTTTGGTATCTGTGTCAGTTTGGTATCTGATCAAAAGAAGGACTCATGAACCTGGGATCCTAAAGGGGGAACCTCACTGAAACCAGTGGGAATCATGTCTGCTGTTTCTTTAGCCACATGACCTGCATTGCTTACTTCTTGTTAACATGGCTTCAAAGTCCTGGAGACCCAGGCTTCTCCTGTACACCCTTACCCTGGGATATTACAATTTCATTGGGGTTAAGAAAAGGTCTAGGGACCCAGCTGGCATGGCTCAGTGGTTGAGTGTCGACCTATGAAACAGGAGGTCACGGTTCAATTCCTGGTCAGGGCACATCCCCAGTGTCGGGTGTGCAGGAGGCAGCCGATTAATGATTCTCTCTCATCATTGATGTTTCTATCTCTCTCTCCCTCTCCCTTCCTCTCTGAAATCGATAAGAATATATTTTTTAAAAAGAAAAAAAAAAGGAAGGGTCTAGAGAATGAAAAAATTCAAAGGCTACTTAGCAGGTGATAATGGAAAAAATGTTGAGATACAATGCTTTAAGAGCTCAAAATAGGGTGACACCAGTCAGAGGGGAGGGGTGTTAGGGGCTGGATGAAAGAAGGTGAAGGAATTAAGAAAAAAAATATATATATATAACACATAGATACAGACAATAGTGTGGTGATACGAGAGGGAAAGGGGGTGGGGGTAGGAGGAGACAGGCAAAGAGGGGAGAAGAAGAACAAGAAGAGACGTTGCTTGGGGCTATGGGCACACCATGCAGTGTGCAGATGATGCTTTGTTGAGTTTCACACTTGAAACCTACATGGTTTTGTGAACCAATGTCACCACAATAAATTCAATAAAAAATAAATAAAAACTTAAAACAAAAGAGTTTATGGGCAAATTTAGAAAACTTTTGGCTAAAGAAACCAGGGATGTCTTGATCAAGGAGGTAAATTTGAAAAGTAACTTGACACCTGAAAAAGGTTTTGATTGTTGGGTTTTAGGGAGGAGGGCGTTCTAGGCAGAGGAAATGGGTGCAGGATTATGGAGGTAAAATAGGAGCCATCTTCCAGGAAAACAGCCAATAGTTGATCCCAAAGGAAGCAGAGGCCCAAAGCAGGGAATCTCAGAAGCTTCCACGGAAAGTGCAGACTACTTCACATACGTATAACAATACCTCCCTAATTGGATGGTGACATGTTCTTGGTATTTTACTTCATAATAGCCTCGCTCCCTCAGTCCCATATGTAGCCAGAATGCGATCCAATTGAAATAGAGAAGTTTTATCTCTGACCTCACCTTTTTCGTCAGCACTCTCCCTCCTTGGTTGTCCTCACTTTCCCCCTGAAGTTCATGGTCTGTGAAAGAACAGCCCATGGTGGGTATCACTGTATCGTTGCTACAGGATGTGTACCATTACTATGCATATATGGGACTTCAGCTAGATATATTTCTCCACAGAAAAGGAACACAGGGCATGTATCATTATCATGAACATGTGAGACTTGTGCTAGATCCCCTTTTCCACAGAAAAGCAAGATGCCACCTGGGATAAAAAATAATAATAATTAAAAAAATTAAATTAAATTAAAAAAAAATGCCACCTGGGAGAGGAAAGCGGGGCAGGGCTGAAGCTGGGAGCCTGGGCTGCGATGGGCTTATGGGCTCATTGGGATCTGGCTGGTGTCACTGATCTCTGCTATGCAAATGAGAAAAAATTGCAGTGTTTTGTCTAGACCAGAAACCAGAACTCAGTGGGAGGTCGCTAAAGGGTGTGGTGCGGTGAAAAAAGAAAACTTCATTCATCTGGCCTTGAACAGAACAGGATATTCATCAGACTAGCCCCGGGGAGGCAGGTAGCAGCAGCGCCCAGAAGCTGAGCGGCCACAGAGTTGCTAAGAGAGAATCCAAGACCAAGTGCTCACAGCCTCTGCCAGGCGAACACGGGCTGGGAATGAGAGAGCCAGCCTCAGAAGACACCTGGGCCGTGCACATCTACTCTTAGTCGTTGTTTTCTTTTTCTTTTCTTTTTTAACATATTTTTATTGATTTCCGAGAGGGAGAGAGAGAGAGAGAGAGAGAGAGAGAGAGAGAGAGAGAGAGAGAAACATCAATAATGAGAGAGAATCATTGATCGGTTGCCTCCTGCACGCCCCCTTCTGAGGATCAAGCCCACAACCTGGGCATGTGCTCTTGACCGGAATTGAACCCAGGACTCTTCAGTCCGCTGTATCTACTGAGCCAAACCAGCTAGAGCTGGTCACGTTTTCTATTTTGCCTATTTCCCTTTGGAAATAACTGGGCTTCCCTAGTCCACTCAGTTCCTTATCTCCTGGAAGACCATTCCACATCTTCTCTCTGAAAATATCCCAGCCCTCTGCGATCTTTCAACCTCACTGAGGAAACTGGGCAGACACCACAGCCATCCAGCTACCAGCAACCATACCCACATCCTCTGCTTTCCCACCTTCTTGTTCCTGAAAAGCTGATTCTAACTGTGCACTGGACCCTGTGCTGCTACTCAAGGGCAGCGCTCCATCGACGCCTCTCTCCCCAATTCTCACAGCCTCGGTATCGTTCCTATCAGCTTACAAGCATACTGTGACTTTTCCATTTTAAATAATGACAACAAACATCTCTTAACCATCGTCCTGTTTTTTTGTTCCCCTTTGCAGACAACTCTTCAAAAGTCCAGAGGCTGAATCTCTGTCCTCATCCTATGTGACCAATCGGCAACAAATGGCCCCGAGTCTTCCCGCCTCCTCCTCGGCTTCCAGGACACCACCTCCTCTTCGTTTTCCTCTTATGTCACAGGCTGCTTCTCAGCCCCCTCAGTGCTTCCCCTTGCCTTCCACCCTTTCATGTAGGAGGGTGTGTTCATGTTCTCTTGCTGCTATAACAAAGGACTGCAAACTTGGTGCTTAAACAATGCAATTATAGCGTCCTACAGTTCTGGAGCTCAAAAATCCGACATGGATCTCAGGGAACTAACTTCAAGGTGTCAGCGGGACTGTGTTCCTTTCCGGAGGTTCCAGGAAGCCTCATTGCCTTGCCTTTTCCAGCTCCCAAAAGGTGCCCCCATTCCCTGGCTCTTGGGTCCCTTCCTCAAAGCCAGCAACGTTGCATCTCTCCGACGCTTACTCCATCATCACAGATCCCTCTGACCATAACGATGAAGGTTCTCCGTCTTTAAAGATTGTGTGATCAGATGGAAACCGAGCACCTGATTTCCGCCCAAACCTTCCCCACACCAGTGCATGGCCACCCCAGCCTTTCCTTTGCCCAGTTTAACAATCTTGGAACTAACTGACGCCTCTTTCTCTTTTACATGCTTCATCTTGCATGTCAGGAAATCTTGTCTCTACCTTAAAAATATATCCAGCCTGCTTTAAATAATGTGTGTTGGAGGTGGAGAGAAGGAGAGGGAAAAGAGCATTTAAAAGAAACAAGATTGCTCATGTTCTGGTAATTGTTGAAGCAGGATGATGGGTACATTATGTTAACTGTTATCTCTACTTTGTATATGTCTGAAATTTTCCATAATATGTTTTAATTGCATGTACCATTGAATCCAGCAGTCCCATTCCTTTTAAAGTAAACGAAATAGTAAATAATAATACTCTAGCATTGTTTTCAGAAGCAAAATAATGAAAACAAAGTGCATACCTGTTGACATAGATATAGTTGTAGGTCTATACAACTATAGACGGACATCACTTTGAACATTTTGTGTCAATCCCTTCTGGTCTGCAAGATTTCTATTGAGTAATCAGCTGGCAGTCTTATGGAAGCTCCCTTGTATGTAATTAACTCTTTTACCTTGCTGCTTTTATGATTCCCTCTTTGTCTCTAACCTCTGGCATTTTAATTATGATGTGTCTTGGTGTGGGCCTCTTTAGGTTAATCTTGTTTGGGACTCTCTGAGCTTTCTGGACTTGTATATCTATTTTCTTTGCTAGGTTAGGGAAGTTGATTCCCTCTAATGTATTCTTTATTTCAGTTATTGTATTCCTTATTTCTGATTGGTTCTTTGGAAATGTTTCTGTCTCCAGTTGTGTGTTGTTTATTCAAATATATAAAAATCAGATTTACTACTACAATATTTTATAACAATAGAAGGTAGCTGGAAATCCTACAGGCTAACACAGACAATATATGATACACAACCCCAGGGGCAGAAGCCACTGGTTTAGACCAAGAGCCTTTCAATGGACTGCTGAATGGATTGGATCTGTGGCTTCAGCTGGGAGCCTTCTTTGATGGTGACCGAACAGGCGATGACAGGCCTGGAGACCCCGCAGGCCCGCCCCAGTGCCTGCTTGGAGCGCACAAACACCTAGGGCACATTCTTGTCTTCACACAGCGGCGGGGGTGCAAGATGGTCTCCAGGGCTCTGCGTCTGCAGCCGTCACAACGAACTCCGAGATGCCTCTGTTAGGGGTTTTGGTGGCCTCATTGGGCTCCTTTTCGAAGCTGCTTGTAGTTACCTGACTGCAGAACGAGATCCAATCGTTTTTTGGTGAGGTGGGCATCTGCGAGAGGCAGGCCTTCGGGTTTACACTAGCCTCAGTCAGGGCTGCGGTTCCCAGTCCCGCCTCTCCTCCAGAAGCGCCGCAGTACCGAGAAGGAGCGCTCCGCTCTGCGGGAAAGTTGCACCAAAGTCCTATCTCCAATTTTATGTTTCCTATGTCGTTTTTAACGTTTTCCCTGAATTCACTGAGCATTCTCATAACCAATGTTTTGAACTCTGCATTTTTTAGATTGCTTGTCTCATTTCCATTTAGTTCTTTTTCTGGAGATCTGTCCTTTTATTTGGGACAAGTTTCTCTGTCTCCTCATTTTGGCTGCCTCCCTGTACGTATTTTCTATGTATTAGGTGGAGCTGCTATGCCTTCCGGTCTTACCAGAGTGACCTAATGTAGTAGGTGTTCTGGGGGCCCAGTGATGCAGTCCCTTGTCACCTGAGCTGGGTGCTGTATGGCTGTTCCTTGTGTGTTGGTTGTTGTGCCCCTGTTGTAGTTGGGCCTTGGTTGCTGTTACAATGTCAGGAGGAGGGAATGACCCTCAAACTGACTGGCTGTGAGGAGTGGCCATGAGTACAGCAGGTGAGCTGGTGTGCAGGGGCTGACCACATGGACCGGGATTTGCTTCAGTGGTGGCTCTGGTGCCTGCCAAATCCATCCTTTGGGTGTGTTGTTTGTGGAGGTGGGTGGGTGGTGCTCTGATTTGGTCTGAAGACAGCCATTGGGTAAGTTGATTCTGGAGCCTCTTAGGAGGTACTCTGGTCGGGCCAAGGTCAGCCACTGCCTGTGCCTGGCCCGGGGCTACCTGGTAAGAGATGGCTGATACCCGTGCTGGGATTGGAGGTGCCTGTGAGAAGCTGAACTGTGACCCAAGGCCAACTGCCACTAGAGCAGGGCTCTGGGCCGCTTAGTAAGAGGTATGGGGCATGCCGAGGCCAGACACTGCTTGGCCCTAGCTGATGAACCTTTGCGACATTTTAGTAAATTCTGCATCTTGAACCAAGGCCATCCATTTGTGTGGAATCACCAATGGAAGAGGTCCTAGCAGGTCACAAGTGGATGGGGTTGTGTTCAGGAATAACCAGGGTAGGGTGAATGGTGTTAGCCAAGTTAGTGGAGACTCAGATTTGGTGCCCACCTGTGCCTGCTGACTGGGTGGGGAAACAATTATTGCTTTTGTCGAAAGGAGCAGCACCCCTCTAGCCCTCAATTTGAAACCAGATAATACACTTCTTCCCCGTGTGTCCCTGGCACTTTCCAAGCCGCTGCCCCGTGCTGGAGCCGAGTGAGCGACTCTGAGCAAGTGAGGCTGCGCACAGATGCTTTAAGACCTGCAGTGCTTAGGCCTCCAGCAGCCTCCGGCTCACTTAGCCACACTCTCTGCTGGTTTTCACGGCCACCAGTTTGGGGATGTCTCCTCCGGGCGCTGGAGTCCTGGTGTAGGGCTGGGACCCTTTGCTCATCATGAAGGACTTCCACAGCTCAGATATCCCTCTCAGTTCCTTGTTTTCTTTTCTTTTCAGAGAGGAAGCGGGTGGGTGGGGAGGGGAGAGAGAGAGAAACATCAATGTGAGAGAGAAAAATTGACTGGTTGCCCTCCCCGCCCCCTCCTGCCCCCCCCCCCCCCCCCACACACACACACACATACACACATACACTGACTGGGGACCAAACCCGCAACTGGGCATGTGCCCTGACCAGAAATAGAACCAGCAACCTTTTGGTGCATGGGGTATGGGACCTGCCTATTCTGAATTTCCAACCCTCCTACCAGTCTCATAGTGGCTTCTGTGTATCTTTAGTTATGAGAATTCTGCTCAGCTAGTTTTCAGGTGGTTCTCAATGATGGTTGTTCTGTAATTTAGTTGTAATGTTGATGGGTTGTGGGAGGAGATGAGCATTGCGTTTACCTACTCTGCCATCTTGACTGGAAGTATGTGTTTGTATTTTAAATAAGCCCCTATTTTTTCTTTATAGATGATCCTATTATCTGTAAATATGGCAGTTTCTTCTCTTTCTGTTCTCATTTTCCCTATCTAATTATTTTCCCTTAGAGATAGGAATAAACTGTTTCTTAAAGACTGGCAGAAATCATCTAAGCATAGTCTTTGAGGACAACAGAAGACTGACTATCTTCCAGTTTATTTAATGCCTTTGGTCTGTCAGAGTTTTTTACTTTTACTAAGATATTTGATAAACTTTATTCTCATATATCTTAAAGCATCATCTTGAATGAACTTTTCAACTCATTTGAATTCTGCCTCTATGAGTGCTTTTAAAGTGGGTATTTGTGTGGCATATATTCTGCAAATATTTTTGTTGTCTTTTCACATTAAAAACCAATATGTGTGAATATAAAATTATGGGTTTAACTTCTTTTCATCAAAAATTTAAAAAACATTATTTCATTGTGTTGGGTTTTTTTTTTTTTTGCTTCTGGTATTGCTGTTCAAAAGTTGGATGTCTATTTGCTTTTTGGTTGCTTTCTTATATGATTACTTTCCTCTTGAAAATCTTGAGCATTTTCTTTTTTTGATAGCATATGCAGGGGTGGGCAAAAGTAGGGTTACAGTTATAAGTATGTGAAACTTCATTCTTGTCATATTTATTTACTACTTGCTATATTGTTATTTCTTCTTATTATTGGCCTACTTTTGCCCACCTCTGCCTTTCACCATAATATATATAGGGCTTTTTGTAGCTATTGTTGAATGAACAAAGGAATAACGTATGGCCCTTTGAACACAGCCAACTTCTCTGCAAGCTGTCCTTAACTAGGCCATGAAAACAATCTGAGCAATAGCTAGGTGAGCCATCAGGGTGCCCTCACTGCTGGTTCTGACATGCACCTCCGCCCGCCCCATGACCCTAGCTCTGCACACTCCCTGTCATATTTCTTACCCTCACTCATTTTTTACCACTTTGTCATTTTAATAAATTTAGCTTTATTGACATACAATTCACATCTTTATGCCCAGCCAGCATGGCTCAGTGATTGAGCATTGACCTATGAATCAGGAGGTCACAGTTCGACATGCCTGGGTTGCAAATTGATCCCCAGTGGGGGGTGTGCAGGAGGCATCATTGAGAGAGAGTTTCATCTCTTTCTCCCTCTCCCTTCCTCTCTGAAACAATAAAAATTTCATATATAATATATACTAGAGGCCCGGTGCACAAAATTCATGCACAGGGGTGGGGTGGGGTGGGGTGGGAGAGGGTGTGTGTCTCTCAGCCCAGCCTGCACCCTCTCCAATCTGGGATCCCTCTCACAATCCAGGATTGCTGGCTCCAAACTGCTCGCCTGCCTGCCTTCCTGATTGCCCCTAACTGCTTCTGCCTGCCAGCCTGATCACCCCCTAACCACTCCCCTGCCAGCCTGATTGATGCCTAACTGCTCCCCTGCCAGCCTGTTTGCTCCGAACTGCCCTCCCCTGCAGGCCTGGTCCCTCCCACCTGCCCTCCCCTGCTGGCCTGATCGCCCACAACTGCCCTCCCTGGCAGGCCTGGTCCCTCCCAACTGCTCTCCCCTGCTGGCCATCTTGTGGCAGCCACCTTGTGTCCACATGGGGGCAGCCATCTTTGACCACATGGGGGCAGCCATCTTGTATGTTGGAGTGATGGTCAATTTACATATTACTCTTATTAGATAGGATAGAGGCCTGGTGCACGGGTGGGGGCTAGCTGGTTTGTCCTGAAGGGTGTCCTGGATCAGGGTGGGGGTTCCTTGGGGCATGGGGCAGCCTGGGCGAGGGGCCTGTGGTGGTTTGCAGGCCGGCCACACCTCCCGGCAACCCAAGTGGAGGCCCTGGTATCTGGGATTTATTTATCTTCTATAATTGAAACTTTGTAGCCTTGAGCGGAGGCCTGGGCTGGCCAGGGTGTGCGGAAAGCTTGGCTTCCTCCATTGCTGGGGAAACCCAAGCCTCCTGCTCACTCCTTGGCCATAGCCATCTTGGTTGGGTTAATTTGCATACTTGCTCCTGATTGGCTGGTGGGCGTGGCTTGTGGGTGTAGTGGAGTGATGGTTAATTTGCATATTACTCATTTATTAGATAGGATGAGGCCTGGTCCATGAAATGCATGCACTTGGGGGGGGTCCCTCAGCCCGGCCTGCACCCTCTCTCAGTCCGGGAGTCCTCGGAGGATGTCTGACTGATGGCTTAGGCCCGCTCCCCACCGGCCTAAGCCAGCAGTCGGACATCCTTAGCACTGCTGCAGAAGCAGGAGAGGCTCCCCCCACTGCCACTGCGCTTGCCAGCTGTGAGCCTGGCTTCTGGCTGAGTGGTGCTCCCTGTGTGGGAGCACACCGACCACCAGGGAGCAGCTCCTGTGTTGAGCATCTGCCCCCTGGTGGTCAGTGCACATTATAGCGACCGGTTGTTCCACTGTTGGGCCGAAACCGGCTCTCTGACATTCCCCGAGGGGTCCTAGATTTCGAAAGGGCGCAGGCCAGGCCAAGGGACCCTACCGGTGCACGATCAGGGCCAGGGTGGGACACAGGAAGTTGGCCAGCCTGGGAGGGACTGTGGGATGGCTCCAGGGCATGTCCAGCCCATCTCTCTCAGTCCCGAGCAGCCAGACCCCAGCAGCAAGTTAACTTACCAGTCGGAGCATCTGACCCCTGGTGGTCAGTGCACATAATAGCAACTAATTGTCCAGTCGAATGTCTGCCCCCTGGTGGTCAGTGCATGTCACAGTGAGTGGTTGAGCAGCCTTAGCATATCATTAGCATATTACACTTTGATTGGTTGAATGGCCGCTGGACACTTAGCATATTAGGTTTTTATTATATAGGATATTTCAAGGTTTGTACTGGTATTTCATAAGGCCTCTCTCTCCCAGCAATTCTAATCTTTAGTCTAGGTGAAGATTCCAAAATCCTGAGAGGTCAAGACATGCCTAAGGTCACATAGCAAGGTGAAGCCAAGATAAAAGAGCCCAGGATACCTGGCTCTTATTTCAGTGTCTTCCCAATACGTTATGGTGTATCTTTAAAAAAAAAAAAATGTATATAGATGAAATATACACCACCTACTATGTCCCAGAGGCAGTGCTAGACTCTTTACAAATACATTCATTTATCCAACCCTCACTCTCCAGATGAGGAAACAGAGAGATGAAATCTCCTTTCCCATGTCACCCAGCCAGCAGAAAGCAGCGGTAAAATTGGCACCCAAGGTAGCCTGACTTCTAATACTGCCCTCTAGTGGGGACAACTCAGGTTTTGAAAATAGAAATTCCTACATTTATTTGTGTTCTGGTTCCACCACCATTTGCTGACCAGGCAAATCTAGGTAAGATAAATTGATTTAAATTATAATTTACTGAACCTTTACAAAGCACCATCAATTGTTACAGATTACCATATTTACTTTCTACAATCTCATTCAAAGATAGATATTATTTAATCTCCATTTTTCAGAGGGAGAAACTGAGAATCTAGGCAGTCATACTACTCACAAGGAGCAAAACCAGAAGCTGAACTCAGGATTAGCAACTCCAGAGAACATGCACACCCCACTTTCCTGTCCTCCATGACTTAAATGGTTTTGAAATTTTATTTTTAAATTATCAAATACTTTGTACATCACATATCTGATAAGACTGTGTACAAGGAACTCTTCAAACTTAACAATAGGAAAGCAAACAACATAATTAACAATGAGCAAGAGGCTCTAAACAGACACTTCACTAAAGATTACATACAGATGGAAAATAAGCATAAAAAAGATACTCAAGCCTGGCTGGTTGGCTCAATGGTTGAGCATTGACCTATGAACCACGAAGTCACAGTTCAAATCTCAGTCAGGGCACATGCCCAGGTTGTGGGATCCATCCCCAGTAGGGGGCATGCAGGAGGCAGCCAATCAATGAGTCTCTCTCATCATTGATATTTCTCCCTCTTTCTTTCTCTCTGAAATAAAAAAAAAAAATTTAACTCAACATCAATTGTCATTCAGGGAAATGCAAATTAAGTTGAGATATCCCTAACACACTTATTAGAATGTCTAAAATTCATATACATGCAAATATCAATTTCTGTCAAGGATGCAGAGAAATAGGAGGATTGGTGTTTCTCGCATTGATGTCTCTCACTTCCTCTCTCTAAGAATAAAATAAAATAAAAAAGAAACACACACCAGAGAACAGTTCATTGCTTCCAAAAACTCTCTGCTGCTGTCCCTTGTGGTCACACCCCCTGCCACCCCAATCCCTGGCATTTACTGATCCCATTCCTCATCACTATAATATTGCCTTTTCAAAATTATTACATATAGAGAGATTTCTATAATATTTGACATTTTGAGACTGGCTTCCTTCACTCAGCAACATGCTTGGAGATTCATTCAGGCTATTGCATGTATTAATATTTTTTTCTTTTTTTTTTTTTGCTGTGTTATATTCCATTATATGGGTATACCACAATTCATCCATTCACCTACTGAAGGAGTTTTGGGTTGTTTCCAGTTTGGGGCAGTTAGGGATAGCACTGCTATAAACATTTGTGTGCACACCACGCCTTTTGCTTCTCTTGGATAAATGCCCAGGAGTGGAATGGCTGGATCACATGACAGGTATGTGTTTAATCTTATAAGAGATTGTCAGACTGTATTCCAGAGCAGCTGTGGTATTTTGCAATCCCTCCAGCAGTTTATGAGAGTTATAGTTGCTCCACAGCCTCACCAACACTTGATATCCTCATTATTATTCTACTAGGGGCCCAGTGCACAAATTCGTGCACCTTGAAAGGAACTGTGGGCCATGAGAGGCTGCAGGGGACACAGGGGCGGGTCTCGGCCCATCCTCCGCACCCCCCCGCCTGGCCCCTCCCACCGCCGCCCCCAGTCCCCTGTCTGCTGGCAGCCTCATTCCTGCCACCACCGCTCCCAGGTGCTGACGGCGCCACCCCACTCACACCCGCTGACAGTGCCGAGTGATTGGGGCTGGTGCCAGCAGCAGGTGTGAGCGGGGCCGGCGAGTAGCGGCTGCTGCCCCAATCACCCCTCAGGAGCAGGGGGAAGTGGAGGAGCCCTCAGGGGTGATCGGGGTCAGCAGCCACTGCTCGCACCCGCTGACAGCGCCAAGCAATCAGGACTGGAGCCGGGCGCTGGCAGTGGGTGCAAGTGGGTGCAGTGGGTGCAAGTGGGGCCAGCTGGCAGCAGGTGCGAGCACCGGGTGGGACCGAGGCACATGGGAGCAAAGAATTTTCAGTAACCACCAGAGGCTTGCCCCAATGACAGTGACCAGCTCCTGCCTTGGTCTGGCACCCCCGCTCACCTGCTCCACCATCCCACTGCGGCTGACACTCACCATGTTCTGAGCGCACCCTCTGGTGGTCAGCGCATGTCATAGCAACTGGTTATTCAGTTGTTCGGTTATTCGGTTGTTCTGCAGTTTGGTCTATTTGCATATTAGGGTTTTATACATATAGATTTTAGCCGTTTATACTTTATAATTTAATTATACCTACATGTATCCAAAAACAATAAGTAGAATGGCTTTGTGTGTCTTTGTATTTTATATAAATGGAATAATGCTAAATATATTCCTTAAAGATGGTTTTCATTCTTTCAACCTTGAGTTTGAGATTTTTAGTATTGACTCATACACACCTGTTTCATCCACTTTAACTGCTGCATATGTGCTATTTTATAAATGTATCATCAATGGTAATGCAAGTCCCACCCAGATGGTCACTCAGATTGTTTCTCATTTCCTGCTCTCAAAACCAGTGCTGAAATGACCATCTCCCACGTCTTCCTGTGCACAGGTGGGAAAAGCTCTCTAGGACAGTTATTCGCAAACCTTTTGGTCTCAGGACCCCTTCATACTCTTAAAATTATTGAGGACCCCAAGGAGCTTTTGTTTATGTGTATTATACCTAGAATGTTTACCATATTAGAAACTAAAACTGAGAAAATTTTAAATATTTAAAAATTTTATATAATAATGTTTTTAAAATTAAAAAAAATAACATATATGCCCAGCTTGCATGGCTCAGTGGTTGAGCATTGACCTATGAACTAGGTTCGATTCCCATTGGGGCACATGCCCAAGTTGTGGGCTCTATCCCCAGTGTGGGGCATGCGGGAAGCAGCCGATTAATGATTATCTTTCATCATTGTGGCTTCTATCTCACTCTTTTCCTTCCTTTCTGAAATTAATACAAATATATATATATTTAAAATAACATATAGAAGATAAACAACTATATCTTTTCAAAAAATTAGAGAGAAAAAGTGGAATTTCTAATAATTTTGCAAATATCTAATGTCTGGTTTAATGAAGGAGGCTGGATTCTTCCTACCTGCTTCTTCATTCAAACTGCAGTGATTGTCACACATCATCTCACATTTAGAAGACTCCCATTGACACTCAGGAGATAATGAGAGTAAAACAGAATATAACAGTGTAATGTTGTTGTAAGAAGAGCATCGGCCTCCTGGACTTTTGGGAGGGTGTTGGGGAGACAACCTGGAGAACTGTTGTCCTAGGGCACCTGCCTGGGTGAGGACTTGCTGGGATGCATAGCTGAACTGTCTGGTTGCTCTTCACTGTCCATTCCCCATGGCAGCATGTGAAAGTCTTACACCAAGCATGTCAAACTCGCGGCCCGCGGGCCACATGGGGCCCACAACAAATATTTTTGAGGGCCAGCCGATATAACAGTATGTAAGAAAAGTTTTAATAAAAATTTTGTAACTTAATTTTTACAATATTCTGATATACTAGTACATAATTATTAATAATGAACTACAAAGTTCGCTAATGACTGATTACTATAATCATGTGGCATTCATTTCCCTTACGCGTCTTACGCACAGGCGCACCATTTCTCTCCACTAATGATAACAGCGAATATTTTAGCAGCCTATTGCCACGTCATTAATCTTGGACTGACTTGTTTGGTGTGCGCAACAGGAAATATTTCGCTTTCGGAGAACAAGAAAAATAGGTTTATTTGCATTACACTTATTAATTTGTGCCATTACTCTGTGTCTAGTAAGTTAATGTTCAAGAAAAAATATTAATTTTTATTAAAATGTTCTATTATTTTATGTTAACGATTACTCATTTATTTCAGCCCTTTGTATTCTGCATGTCTCTATTAAAATAAACCTACGTTTCTATGGAAATTGAAGCTTTTGTTTTTTTGTGGCCCACATAAACTTAAACCTTGTTTAACTGGCCCATGTTAGCCTTTGGGTTTGCATGCTTGTCTTACATCCTCAGTACTACTCGTACTTAGTGTTGTCAGGCTTTTTAATATTTGCCCAATCAAATGGGTGTGAAATATTCTTTTGTTTGTTTGTTTGTTTTTGTTAATCTTCATCAGAGGATATTTTTCCATTGAATTTTAGAGAGAGTGGGAGGGAGCAGGAAAGTCAGAGAGACAGAAACATCGATGTGATGTTTCTTGCACGCGGCCCTAGGGCTGGGGATTGAGCCTGCAACTGAGGCACGTGTCCTTTTTTTTTTTAGTTACTTTATTGATTAAGGTATCACATATTTGTCCTCATCCCCCCCCCCCATTCCCATCCCAAACCCCTCCCCACGCTTGCCCCCACCCCCCTGTTGTCCGTGATCACTGGTTAGGCTCATATGCAAGCACACAAGTCCTTTGGTTGATCTATCTCCCTTATCCCCACCCTCCCCTACCTTCCCTCTGAGGTCTGACAGTCTGATCGATGCTGTTCTTGTTCATCAGTCTATGTTGTTCATCATTTCCCCTAGATGAGTGATCTCATGTGATACTAGAAATACACTTATAAGAACTGAAAATGAGACAAGCAATAATGGTTATGCTGAGAGGCAAATGAATCAGTCTATAGTGAGTTTCTTTCTGGGCCAACAGTTCTTTTGAGTCCCAATTTCTATGTCAAACAGTTCCTTATGTGTACATAACAGCAATGATATTTCAGTTCTGGATGGTGGACAAATTTACAGGGTAAAATAAGATGGTTGTTAGAGTATTAAATTTGACAGTAAAATAGTAGTCAAGTTTTCATGCTAATTTAAATTGGCTAATTGAAATAAACGAATATTCTAGAAAAATCAATTGTACTGGACAAAAAAGCTGTTCCTAAAGTGTTAACTAAAATTTTTATTGGTAGTTCATCTCATGGTAAAATTGTGTAACATGTAATGAACCTAAAGCAGTCACATTTTAGTGCAAAAAATTAAAATTTAAAAGCTATCAAGATTACAGCATAAAATTTCCAAAAGTCTCCCAATATTTAAACCAAAAAAGGGGGGATAGTAGAAGAATATCATGTAAGGAAAAATATCCTGTAAGTAAATTACATCTAGAAAATTTTTACTTTATAAAATTAACTTTCATTTGTAATGCTAACAGCAAGACACCCATGTAAAACATACATGGCACGTGTCCTTGACCGGATTCAAACCCAGGACCTTTCAGCCCCGGCCTGATGCTCTATCCACTGAGCAAACCCTGCTAGGGCATCTTGTTCTTATTGTAATTTGCACTTCTTTGGCTGCTAGCAGGCCAGTTCTTGTACTATCTTTGTACACTTGGCCTGGCACCATCTCAGGAGCAAAGCCTGTCCTTCTTTCTGATTGGCTGCCTGTTTTGACCTTGCTCGTACTCCCCATGAGAGAAGCATCCCCAGAGTCTGGCACAAGCTGGGCACACAGCAGGTACTTGACAAATGTAAAAGTACACATTATTTATTGCTTAGAGAGTTACTCAGGCATAATATTTCACCCTGTGTAGATTATTACATCAAATTCTCCCCCAAGCCTCCAGAAGGAATGCAGCCCTCCCAATCCAATTTGGACTTCTAACTTCCAGAACTATAAGATAATAAATTTCTGTTGTTTTGAGTCATTAAATTTTATGTTTTTAAGTTTTATGATAACTTGTTACAGCAGCAAAACTGATACATTCATATACCCAAAGGCAGCATTTGCCTCCTTGTACTGCATGCTTATGTATTGTGATGCAACAGGCACTATAGAAATAATCTATACTAATAAAAGGGTAATATGCTAATTAGACCAGATAGACCAAACATCTTCTGGTCGTCCTGTCCTCCTTCCAGACAAAGCCACGGTGGTGGGGGCCAAGGCAGAGGCGGTTAGGGGTGATCAGGCTGGCAGGCAGAGACGGTTAGGGGCGATCAGGCAGGCAGGCAGGCAGGTGAGTGATTAGGAGCCAGAGGTCCTGGATTGCGAGAGGGATGTCCCAGATTGGAGAGGGTACAGGCCAGGCTGAGGGACCCCCCACCCCAATGCATGAATTTCATGCACCGGGCCTCTAGTATGTTCGTATAAATCAGTAAACTGAAGTTAAGTAGTAATTGGTTCTCTCTACTCTTGCCTACAGCCCAGAGGAGGAAGTGGAAGGACTGTGAGGATCCTGAGATTGCTGACCTGTAGCTTCTACAAGTCAGACAGGCTGTGTGTGCCACCCCCAAACATCTGACAGCAAGCCAAATATCACATCCACAGCACGTGGCATGGACATTGGGCTAGCGAACCTGCCGAAGTCTGGGTTCCAGCCTCTGCCTGGTGTGGAGAGTGGGGCCCAGGAGGGGACAGCGACGTGGGCTCCAGGGTGAGCTGCAGCAGCCGCTCATCGCTCAGGCGCATCAGGCGTGGGGAAGACCCAGCTGCATCATCAAGGCTGCCCAGAAGGCAGGTGGCCGGCAGTGCCACCTGAACATTCCGCATGGTTTCCCTAGAGAAGAGTGAGGGAAAGTTGTGTCCCTGCCACCCAGCACAGATCTGCCTGGTTACCTCGCTCGGTGGGGAGGGGATCTGCCCAGCAGGCTGGTGGAAGCTGCCTTCCGGTTAACCACAGCTCCAGTGAGGAGGAATGGACCCAGGGCCCATTGTTAGAACTTGGCAGGCTCCTTCCACCAAGAGTCTGGCTGTGAGACGCAGCGGGCCAGCCGAGGAGCAAACACCCCATGAGGCACTTCACTCTTCACCCAAATTTGGCTTGCTTGGGAACAAGGGCTTTCCCAGGGCACCAGACTCTGGGAAAATCCAAGGCAAACTGGCATGAGCTGGTCCCCCTACTTCTGAACCTGAATTCTGCTGTTTGTGTAGCCCTCCCGCTGAGCAGCCACAGCACAGGTCAGCTGGACCGCTTTGCTGAGCTGGTAGAACTCTACATGAATCACCAGTTTATGCCTAATGGTCTCAGCTGCAAGGCTTCCCCCACGTTTCCCTGTAATAGCAACAACTGCCGTTCATCGAATGTTTACCACCAGGCCCTTTGGAAATTTATTACTTCTATTAATGCGTTTTCTAATCCTAAGAGGTGAAAACTTTTATTCTTATTGTATAGATGACAGAACTCGGGCTGTGAAAGCTTAATTGCTCAAGGTCACAATGAATGTTCAAGGCAGAGCCAGGGTGATCTCAGGCCTCCGGCTGCAGAGCAGACACTTAGAACCTTGAGAGGCCCTGCCCACAGGGCAGGCTTTGGAGGGGGCTTTGTTGCGCAGCCATCACAGTAATATATCTTACTGTGGGGCAGATGTGACCCTCTGCTCCTGGGGCCAATGTTTTGGAAAGGGGTCTTCCTAGCCAGAGTTTCTGGGGACTGGAAAAATCAGAACCAGCTCGGGGGCCAAGGTGGCCCATTTCAGGCCCCGAGGTGCTTCGGTGCTGGGATGCACAACAGTCTCAGGGCTTCACTCTGAGAGCCTACACCCACCCTACCTCTTCAACATCAGCCAGCACCTCTGCTTGCAGTAAACATGACCTTTGTCCTCCACCACCAACATGACATTGGCGTGTTGGTCTGTAAACACAATTGTGTTTTCAGTCTTCGGACTGAATTTTGTTACTGGGATCCTACCAGGCTGTAGGTCTCTGTTTATCTGTAAACAACAGCCCTGGTTCCCAGCACAGAGGTTAGGATGCTGTTTGTTGTTATGACTCCACAGTAAAAGGAAATGTGGCTTCCGTGCTGTGCCCTCCCTCTCCTGCCTGTCTGAGAGGGTACCCGACCTCATCTCTTCTGGTGCATGCTTAGAGCCATCCCCCACACCAAGAGGAGGAGTGGAATAAAGCAGGGCTCTCTCTGCCTGTTAGCATCCCTTGGAATGGCCCGAAGAAGCTGGTGGAAATTGTGTAGATAACAAGTGGGCAGTGCTGCGTGGACAGGCCAGCACGATGCCCTGTGCAGAGGAAGGACTAAGGTGAGCAGCTCCTGAGAGACAGCCCGGGGCACACATCACAGGGCTCTGCCTTTGAAGGTCACTCGCTGTGGGCAGCATGGACGGTAGTGTATACCTTGAGCAACTTGTCTATTTCTGTCTCTTTGTCTTGCAACTGCTTGCAGCCTGTTTCTGCAAAACTCAAATTTTCTGTTAAAAATTAGCGGACCCCCTCACGCCCCGGTTTTGTGTTTTAGCTAAAAGAATACGCTCTTTTAACAGAACACAGAAACAAGCTGGTGAGCTGGAGTTTTCTAATAAAATGTCCAGAATATTGCTTAACCTATGAAAAAAAAGTGTAGTTCTGAGATGTGGATCTCAGCTTTCATTCGTTCTAGCACAGAGGCATCTCTTCCCCCACAGAGCGGAGCTGCTGGGGGCACGTGTTAGGAAGTTCACAGTGTCCCTCATCTCCTCTGCCTTTGGGAAATGAAAAGGGAAAGTAAAGTATTTATTCTGCTTAGATGAAAAGAACAACAACAACAAAGAATACTTACAATTCCAAAAGTAAAAAATAGCTCTTTTCCTCCCTGGCCGCTTGAAGGTCGACTGCCATCACGGACCCAGGAATTCTCTGGACAGGCGGTTCATGACCAACAGAATTCTTCAGCAGAAACAAATGCTCATCAACGTTGGCCATCTGGGAAAGCAACAGCACCCAAGGCAGAAATTCAAGACAAACTAGCCACATTGTACAAGACCATACCAGGTCTTCGTGTTTGGATTTAGAACCCATTTTGGTGGTGGCTCTGGGAAATAAGACATGGTGCCATCAACAGCACCGACACTGTAACAGATTGATGGAAGTTAGAAAGCAGGTGTGATTAGGAAAAAACACATCTAAAACAGCAGTTTCAGGGAAGAATGTTCTTTAAAGGAGTCCCCAGGGAGAACTATATGGGAGAACTGAAACTTTAATTAAAGGGCAGAAATTATCAAAATGGATAAAAATGCAAGACCCAACAGCTATGGACTGAATTGTGTTCCCCCCAAATGTATATGTTGAAGCCCTAATGCCCTGATGTGGCTGCATGTGGAGTAAGGAAGTAATCTACCTTAAATTATGTCATAAGGGTGGAGCCATGGTAAGATGACTGTCCTTGTAAGAGGGGACACCTGAGAGAGTTAACTCTCCTCCTTGTGAACACACAGCAAGGAGGGGGCCAATGAAAGCTAGGAAGAGAGCTCTCACCTTGATCTTGGCCTTCCCGTCCTCCAGGACAATAAGAAAGTGAATTTCTTTAGTTAAGCCACTGAGTCTATGGTATTTTCTTATGGTAACCTGAGCCAAGACACCAGCTATATGCTTTATTTTTATTTTTACTGATTTCAGAGAGGAAGGGAGAGTGAGAGAGAGATGGAAACATCAATGATGAGAGAGAATCATTGATTGGCTGCCTCCGCCACACCCGCTACTGGGGATCGAGCTTGCAACCCAGGCATGCGGCCTTGATCGGAATCTAACCCAGTACCCTTCAGTCCATAGGCCGACACTCTATCCACTAAACCAAACCAGCTAGGGCTATATGCTTTCTTTAGAAGTCACACAGAGGCTAAAAGTGAGTGGATTAGAAAGTATATACTATTCAAACATAAAGCAGAATAAAGTTGAAGTGGTTATAGTAATATCAAAGAAAATATATTTCAAGGCAGAAATTGCTACCAGAAATAAAGAGAAACATTTTATAATAATAAAAAGGTCATTTCATCAGGAATACTTAACAGTCATAATGTACCTAATAAGAGCTTCAAAGTACATAAAGTAAAATTTGCCAAAATTACAGGAAAAATAAAATAATTCTTATAACACCCCCTCTCAGCAATTAATAGATCAAATAAAATCAGCAAACTCACAGACAAAAGGAGCAACACTATGAACCATCTTGACCTAATTGATATTTATAGAACCTCACACTCACCAATAGCAGAACACACAGTCTTCACAAGTGCCCATGGTACTTTCACTGGAATTGATTATGCATTGGGCCACACAACAAGTATCAATAAACTTCTAAAGATTAAAATCATATCAACTGTGTGGTTTTTTTTTATTGAGGTATTATATGTGTACATATCTTACCATTACCCCCCCACCCCACACCCATACATGCCCTCACCCCCCAGAGTTTTGCGTCCATTGTTTATGCTTATATGCATGCATACAAGTCCTTCATTTGATTTCTTATCTCCCCCCCCTAACTTTCCCCCTGTAATTTGAAAGTCTGTTTGATGCTTTACTGTCTCTGTATCTATCTTTTTGTTCATCAGTTTATAATGTTCTTTATTATCCATAAATGAGTGAGATCATGTGGTATTTTTCTTTCATTGACTGGCTTATTTCACTTTCAACTGTGTTTTCTAAACACAATGGAATTAAATTAGAAATCAGTAACAATAAAACAACCAGGAAGAATCTACATTGAGTGGCCAGATTATTATGATCTCTGAATGCATAATAATCTGGCCACTCATTTTATATATATATATATATATATATATATATATATATATATATATATATATATATATATTAGAGGTGCATGAATTTGTGTATGGGTGGGGTCCGGCCAGCCTGGCCATGGGGAGGGAACATGGGCGAGTGGCCAGCCTGCCTGCTGGTCGAACTCCTCGTTGAGGGGACAATTTGCATATTAGCCTTTTATTATATAGGACATACACTGAGTGGTCAGATTATTATGCGTTCAGAGATAATAATAATCTGGCCATTCAGTGTATATTTGGGGAAATTAAACAACACACTTTTATACGAGAGTTTCTAAATCCTATTTTGGAAAATTCATTGTTGTAGAGAGAGCTATCCTGTGTGTTGCAGGAGGTCTAGCAGCATCCTTGGATCTACCCACTAGAGGTCATTTGCACCCCTCCAGTTCTGATGACCAAGAATGTCTGTAGACATTGCTAAATATTCCTTGGGTGAGTGGCGGGTATAAATACATCCTGGCTGAGAACCAGTGCTCTAAGTAATCTACTGGCTGAAAAATAATCACATTGAAAATTAGACAATATTTTGAACTAAATGATAAAAATATAACAAATCAAAATTCGTGGCATGTAGCTAAAGCTATGTTTCAAGGAAAATACACAGCTTTAAATTAAATGCTCATTTTAGAAAAGAAGAAAGACCATAACAGTTAATTATCCCAAAATAAATAAAAGTAAGGAATTATAAAAGCAATAGCAGAAATCAATGAAAATCAATAAAACCAAAAATTTATTCTTTTTATTCTTTGAAAGGGTCAATAAAATTGATAAAGCATTAGCTAGACTAGTCAAGAAAAGTAAATGATGCTGGAGGGCTCATGGGGAAGACAACCCAGAGACAGTGTCCAGGTTATTGTCACGATGCAAGAGAGAATTTGGGTATGAGACAGAAAGATTCAGCTAAGGACAGCAGATTTATGAAAGTGAAAGTAGCACTCTAGAAAGAAGGGGGTACAGGTGAACTGAGAAAGTGAGTTTCACCGAGTGAATCTGGGTGGAGATTATTACCAGCTATGGGTAAGGGTAGGGAATGGGGGTGGTTTGCAGTCTCTGACCCGTGGTGGGTGATCATTGGTGCAGCTCATGTCAGTCCCTCCTCTCCGGATGGTGGCATGGTCAACTGAAGGGTGGAGTAGCTTCAACATTGCCATGTAGGTCACAAGTCACATCCGCGTTGCTCTGACCCAAAAGGAGAGCATGGGGGAGCAGGTGTCTAGCCACAAGTCCCATGGGCTGCATTCTAACTTAGAAAGGAGTAAAGCCCAGGGCCTTTGTTCCCTATGCTAGCTTTCTGCCCCATAAGAGAAGACATAAATTATCAATATCTGAAATGAAAGAAGGAATATTACTATATATTCTACAGACAATAGAATGATAAAAATATCATTTTTAAAACTTTATACCTATACTAGAAGCCTGGTGCATGAAATTCGTGCACTGGAGGGGGAAGGGTCCCTCAGCCTGGCCTGTGCCCTCTCACAGTCTGGGAGCCTTTGGGGAGCAGGCCTAAGCCATCAGTTGGACATCCTTAGTGCTGCCTCGGAGGTGGGAGAGGATCCCGCCACTGCCATTGTGTTCTCCAGCTGTGAGCCCGGCTTCTGACTGAGTGGTGCTCCCCCTGTGGGAGCACACTGACCACCAGGGAGCAGCTTCTATGTTAAGTGTCTGCCCCCTGGTGGTCAGTGTGCATCATAGCAACCGGTCATTCCACTTTTTGGCTGAAACCTGCTTTCTGACATCCCCTGAGGGGTCCTGGATTGCAAGAGGGCACAGGCCAGGCCAAGGGACCCCACTGGTGCATGATCGGGGCCAAGGAGGGATGCGGGAAGTTGGCCAGCCAGGGAGGGACTGCGGGAGGGCTCCAGGTCATGTCTGGCCTGTCTCACTCAGTCTTGTTGGCCAGACCCCAGCAGCAAGCTACTTACCGGTCAAAGCATCTTCTCCCCTTGTGGTCAGTGCACATCATAGCAAGCAGTTGAGTGGCCTTAGCATATCATTAGCATATTATGCTTTGATTGGTTGAATGGCCGACCAGACACTTAGCTTACTAGGCTTTTATTATATAGGATATTTGAAAACTTAGGTAAACACACCAATTTCTTGAAAGATACAAATTTACCAAGATGTACTAAAAAAGAAATAGAAAATTTGAATAGCCCAATATCAGGTAAAAACTTTAATTTCATAACTGAGAATTTTTCAGGCCCAGTTAGCTTTGCTTATGCATTCTAGAAAAGAATCCTCCACAAACTCTATCATATAATAGAGGATAAGAGAGAACTTGCCAATTAATTGCATGTGATCAGCATTACACTGATAATAAAACCAAACAATAAAAATCACATAAAGAGAAAACTATCCTATCTAATAAAGAGTGAATATGCTAATTGACCCTCACACCATCACAAATATGGTGGTGCCCACAGCCAATAAGGAGGGAATATGCTAATTGACTGCTACGCCCTCAAAGATAGTGGTGTCCACAGCCAATAAGGAGGGAATATGCTAATTGACTGCCATGCTCTCAAAGATGGCGGTGCCCACAGCTACAAGATGGTGGCACCCAGTCCCCTTAGCCCCACCAGGGCAGCAGGCCTTACCGTGCGCCTGACTCCGGAGTCCCCCAGTCCCTTCAGCCCCCAAGCTGCCCAGGGCTGGCCCAAGGCACAGGCAAGCCCTGGATGGTGGCTGCCCAGCTGCCCAGGGCCACCCGAGGCTCAGGTAACAGGGCCGGCCAAGGCTTGCGCTGCCGGCAGTGGCAGCAGCAGAGGTGTGATGGGGGCATCGCCTTCCCCTGATTGCCGGGTCGCCTCCCACCCCTGAGGGCTCCCGGACTGTGAGAGGGGGCAGGCTAGGCTGAGGGACCCCCTCTCCAGTGAATGAATTTTTGTGTACTGGCCCTCTAGTAAACAAATAAGCCTCATCACCATAGATGCAAAAATCCTTAACAAAATGTTAGTAAATGTAACCATATATAAAAAGGATAACACATCATGATAAAGTGTTTTTTTCCCTGGTAAATTTGAAATTCCAAAATATGTCATTTCCCATACTAATAGAATAAAGAAGAAAAAGCATATAATCTTTTGAATAGATGCAGAAAAGGCATTTGAAAAAAATTCAACATGTGTTCATTATAAAAGCCCTCACCAAACTAAGAATAAAAGGGAAATTCCTCAATCGAATTAGGGCATTAGTGAACATTTTCATCTGACATTGTAGTCAATGATGAAATCTCAATGCCTTCTATATAATCTACAGTAATAAAAACATAATATGCTAATTAGACCAGACATCCTTCTGGACAACCTTCCGGACGAAGCCAGGGTGGCAGGGGCTGAGGCAGAGGCCCCTTGCACAAATGTTGTGCATCGGGCCTCGAGTATTAACAAGTAGGAAGGGAACGTCCATTTTAACTACTTCTATTTCCATTATATTGGAAGTCCTAGATTCCGAAATCAACAAAGAGAATAAATAAAAGTTATAAAAACTTGAATGTAAGACATAAAAATAAAGTTATCTCTTTATTTGCTGAAAACATAAATGTATACCAAAAAATTCCCATGGGCTAGAAAGACGAATACCAATTAAGCAACATAGTACAATATAATGTGAATATACAAAAAATCTCTTGCATTTTCGTTGTAGCAATAAACACTTAAAAAGTGAAATTAACAAGTGACACCATGTAAACTAAAATTTAAAAATTAAATACTTAGGAATAAACTTAATGAAAGATTTGCAAGATTGTATTCTGAAAACTATGAAACATTACAAAAGGAAACTAAAGAAGACCAGTGGAGAGATGTATTGTGTTCATGAACTGGAAAATCAATGTGGTCCAGAATAATGCTACCTGAGACACAGAACTTCATCTTATTTTGGAGATTTTTTTCAGGCCCACATCTTCAAAAAAAAAAAAAATGTTTTTATTGATTTGAGAGAGAGAGAGAAAGGAAGACGGAGAGATAGAAACATCGATAAAAGAGAAACATCAACACTGATTAGTTGCCTCCTGCAGGCCCCTGCTGGGGATTGAGCCAGCAACCTGGGCATGTGTCCTGACTGGGAATCAAACTGGAGACCTCTTGGTGCATGGGTTGATGCTCAACCACTGAGCCACACCAGCCAGGCAAGCCCACATCTTTTCATGCATCACCTTTACCCAATCTGTTCACCCATTCATTATTTGCATATCTATACTAATAAAAGGGTAATATGCTAATTAGACCAGGAGACCTTTCAGGAGACCTTCTGAACATCCTTCCAGACAAAGCCATGGTGGCAGGGCCAAGGCAGAGGTGGTTAGGGGCAATCAGGCCAGGAGGGGAGGGCAATTGGGGGCGAGCAGGCTGGCAGTGGGGAGCAGTTGGGGGCAATCAGGCTGGCAGTGGGGGGCAGTTGGAGGCAATCAGGCCAGCAGGGGGGGCAGTTGTGGGCGAGCAGGCCGGCAGGCAGAGTGGTTAGGGGTGATCAGGTAGGCAGGCAGGTGAGCGGTTAGGAGCCAGAGGTCCCCGATTGCGAGAGGGATGTCTGACTGCCGGTTTAGGCCCAATGGGATGTCCGACTAAACCGGCAGTCGGACATCTCCTGAGGGGTCCCAGATTGGAGAGGGTGCAGGCCGGGCTGAGTGACACCCCTCCCCCCCACCGTGCATGAATTTCGTGCACTGGGCCACTAGTCCTATATAGTAAAAGGCTAATATGCAAATTGTCTCTTGACCAGGAGTCGACCGGGAGTTCTACCAGGGGGCTGGGCCAGCGGGCTAACCACCCGTGGCCCCTCCCAAAAGCCAGCCTGGCCCGATCAGCCCCAATCAGCCCTAATCGGGGTGGACCAGCTGGACCCCACCCCAACCCACCCATGCATGAATTCTTGCACCGGGCCTCTAGTATAAATATAAGTGTATATATATATATATATATATATATATATATATATATATATATATATGAGTGTGTCTGTATACACATACATATAAGACATAGATATATGCCTGTTATGTGTATATATATGTGTGTGCTATACTGCATTATATATTAACTGCCTTTATTAACTTAAATTGCTTGATTTGGGTAGAATTTTGCCCTCCTCCATCACTACCATTCCAGTCCTCCTTCCTTCCCTGTCCCCATGGCTGCTTATCTCTATGCTGCATGATTAGAATTCATTTAATTGAGCACTCTCATGCACACACACACACACACACACACAACATCCAGGCAGGCATACTTCCTTCACACTTCACCTTCCAATTATTGTTCAATAGTTAACGTATTAATTTTTCCATTTCTTTGTTGTTTGCCTATATCTGCCAATATCACTTAACCTAACAACACTCTATTTTCATTTTTCAACAGATGAGATTCCTGGACTCAGAGAGGTGTTCACCAGCAGGTGCTTTGCCCCAGGCTCCCATAGACTGCACGCTGGATTTTCTATTCCTTCACCTATGTCCAAGTCTTGTTTATTTTCTTCATTAAAACCTATTTTTCCGAGCTAATTTCTATCAAACACCTTAGTGCTAAGAAACCAAGTTAAAGTTAATCGTTTATAGAATAATGTGTATATTTCCACATGAGGATATAACAGGAATCCCAGGGAGCGAGACAGGAGACATTGCGGACCTCATTACCGGTGGAGGTGTTCGGGGACTATCGGGGCGACGGAAGAGATCCAGTCACTTGGGGAGGGGACAAGCAGTCCTGCGGCATCAATAATCACCCCCGGAGCCCAGCCGTGTGGCTCAGTGATTCAGTGCCAACCTATGAATCAGGTCATGGTTCGATTCCCGGTCAGGGCACATGCCTAGGTTGCAGCTCGATCCCTAGTAGGGGGCATGCAGGAGGCAGCTGATCAGTGATTCTCTCTTGTCATTGATGTTTCTATCTCTCTCTCCCACTCCCTTCCTCTCTGACATCAATAAAAAATACAATTTAAAATAATAATAATCACGCCTGTAGGCCCCTGGAAGTAAATGATGTGGTAAACTCCCAGGCCCAGAAAGTCCTCTTCTCCTGAAAGCTCAACCCCATAGCCAGACAGCTCTGCTCCCCAGCACCCAGCCCAGGGGGCAGCCAGCACCCAATTTACGCCTGCCAGTGACCTCATTCAAATGAAGGAGATGAGTCAACATTCACACAAAGACCTTCTGGCCTGCAATCTGAGAGCAGGTTTAGAAAGAACAAAGCAAAGGGGAGAAATGTAACCAAGAACTATCTCTTTATTGCTTTTGAGTTGTTTAAGGGGTTTTAAGGGATTAAGGCTAAAGAAATGTTGACTGTAGGGAGAGGAGCGGATATCAGTTGAACAGAAGAGAGGCTTTGTGCTGACTAAGAGGGGAGGCACATCAAAAGGAAATTTCATCTGGCGGCTGCTCACAGGGAGACTGGCGGGAAGTCAAAGGTGAGCAAGAATGCCGGTTTCCAGCCTGGGGGAAAGCCAGGGCACAGCGAGATCTTTGTGGTTCCCACCGGTTATGAGGAGACAGTCCAGGACTAAGGGGTCCCCTGGTCTCCCCTCCCCAGCCCCTCCCAAACTCTTAGCCAACACCCGCATCATAAGCTCCGGACACCGAAAGGAGCGAAGCCCCAGGTTGTAGGGAAGCAATGTCCCAGGAGGTCCAGAAAGCCAAAGGTCCCCAAAAACTTCAGGGAGGCAATAAGGTAGACGTGGGAGTGTGATAGGTCCTATTCCATCCTGTTCTCCTCCTTGTTCTTGGTCCCTCCCTCTCTGCAGGACTTCCTGGTGTCTCTCTGACTCATTCATGTCTGTTTATGTTATTCTCTGAGAGGTTTCCCCCATATAGATACTATGGGTACAACCCCCAACTCCCTCAAACAGATGCATGACCAAGAGGGGATTTCCACTAAGGAGACATTTCCTCAGCACCCTTTTCTATCCCCACCTGCTGCTCACCCGCAGTCAAAGGCACAAAGTGCAGATCAGGGCTCTGGGCAAGAAAAAAAAAAAAAAGATTTATGCTTTTCTTTCAAGTGAGCACCCTCAAAAAGCCCAATAAACTTTCTATTTTTATCCCTCACCAGATGTTATCCTCTCATTCTCCCAGCAAGCTTGCCAGGTAGTTTGCCTCCTTTGGGAAAATCCATCATATCTGGAGAGGCAGGGTAGGGTGGGCGAAGAGTGGGAATGGGAGTTGCCCTCGCTCCTTCCTTCCACACGGACCCTCCCTAGGCCTGTCCATATTCATTTCCTCCTTTAAAGCCCTCTTCAGGACCTTCCTTATCGCTGGAGGTCGCCTCTCTCTCTCTCTCTGGTTAGAGAGTAATTGTGTGGTGCCAGGGTAAGTTCTACCTTCCTCCACACCATTTGTCCACACACCTGGCTGGGGTGCAGGCTTTGCCGCTGGGAAGCTGTGTGAGAGGGCAGTTGCTTACCGGTCTTGGCCTCTTTTCCCCAACCTTCAGGTGAAAGCTGTGCTGAGAGCTGCTGAATCTATGACAGGTGGAGTTCCGTGTGCGCCCTGGCGGGCAGAGACAGTTAGCTCTGGAAGCCTGGAAAGCACCTGGTCTATCCGGCGTGCATTAGAGTCATTCACGACGTTTATAAAACTTAGCTTCACATAAAAATCTCTCCAGCCCAGAAAATTCTGATGCATGGTTTTGAAGCAGAGCTTGGAGATTTTTCTTTTCCTCTATTTTTTAAGTCCCCTAATGATTCCTGACTGATTGACAGACCAGCGACATAGATCTTCTTGCTTGTATCTCCAATACAAAGTGCACCGGATGTGTCTAGTTATTATCTTCTCATTAAGTTCATTTGAACAACCACAATTACCAAAGAGGATAATTCTTGACAGAAAAAGAAACCCATAGGCTCACTTCTGTGCCCTGATCTTTTTCTGGAAGCTTGGGTAAGGTTTCAAATTGCAACAGCCAGAGCTAAAACAACCTGTACTCCAACTCAGAGCTTACCTTATCCACTCTGACAGAGCCAGGGCAGGACACGGGACACAGGCCGCAGCTTCCCTGCCCCTCTGTGCTGCAGCTCCCTGGAAACTGATAGAGACTTGCTGGATATTGGAGTCTGTAATGAGTTGCTTTAGGATTTGTGGAGGTGGGCTGGAGCGGGTGGGTCTCCAGGTGCTGTAGTCAATTTATTTTATTTTATTTTACTTTATTTTATTTTTTATTGTTTAAAGTATTACATATGTCTCCTTTTTTCCTAATTGACCCCTCCCCCGGCCACTCCCACCCCGGGCAAGCCCCCACCGCCCCAGTGTCTGTGTCCATTGGTTATGCTAAATATGCATGCATACTAGTCCTCTGGTTGATCTCTAACCGCCCCCCACTCCCCGGCCATTTGACTCAATCTATTTTAAAGACGAGTGTAGTTCTGGGTGGGAAGGGGTAGTGCATACTGTTCACTGTGGCTGAGACACATTTACCAGCCCATGCGATGTGGAGCCTTTGGATTTCGCCTACACTTCTTCCTCTAGTTAGGCTCATAATCTTTGCTATGAAGCTCTAGGATTTTCACAAATGTCTGAGCCTCGAGAAGAAAGGCACTGCCCTGGCTGGTGTTGCTAAGTGGTTAGAACGGCGGTCCGCACACTGAAGGGTCATGGGTTCAATTCCCTGTCAGGGGGCTGGGTTGCAGGTTTGATCCTTGGCCCAGTGAAAACGCGTGTGGGAGGCAAATGATTGATGTGCCTTTCCTCTCTATCTCTAAAATCAATCAATCAATAAATTAAAAATTAGAAGAAGAGGAGGAGGAGGAGGAGAAAGGTAGTAGGGTGGCATGAGATAGTTGGGAAAGGTGACTGGGCCTGATTTGGTGAGGCCTTGCAGACAGGGATAAGTCATGTTCATTCTATGACATGTTGTGCTGGGAAAGCTCTAGAAGAATTTATGCTGGTTATGTTTCTAAAAGATCATCCTGGCTACTGTACAGAGGATGGCGTATGGGGATCCGCAGGAGTCAAACAAGGGAAGGGATACTATTGCACATGCCCAGGTTAGGGATGAGGGTGGCTTAGACTAGAGTGACAGTAGAGGACATGGTGAGATATAGTTTAGAAGCCAAGGTGCATTTTGGAGGCACCCTTATTAGAATTCGATGATGGATTGAATGTGGAGAATAATAATCCTACCTAATAATAGACAAATATGCAAATTGACCATACCTCCAACACGCCCACAAGCCACGCCCACCATCCAATCAGAGCGAGTATGCAAATTAACCCAACCAAGATGGCTACAGCCAAGAGAGCAAGGTTTCCTAGGTAACAGAGGAAGCCAAACTTTCCTGCCCTTGCCAGGCCTAAGCCTCCACTCAAGCTACAAAGTTTCAATTATAGAAGGTAAACAAATTCAAACAGAAATGGCGGCAGAATGGAGCTTGAGAGAGCAGGCCAGGGTTGCCCCCGGCAACAGGGGAAGCAAAGCTTTCCGCACACCCTGGCCGGGCCCAGCATCTGCTTAAGGCTACAAAGTTTCAATTATAACCCCAACAGAAATGGCTGTCAGCCACAGAGGGAGCCTCAGGCTTGGCTCCGCTCCAGGCTACAAAGTTTCAATTGTAGAAGGAAAATAAATTCCAGATACCAGGGCCTCCACTTGGGTTGCCAGGGGGTGTGGCTGGCCTGCAAACTACCACAGGCCCCTCGCTCAGGCCGCCCCATGCCCCAAGGGAACCCCACCCTGATCAGGACCACCCTTCAGGGCAAACCAGCTGGCCCCCACCCCTGTACCAGGCCTCTATCCTATCTAATAAAAGAGTAATATGCAGATTGATCATCACTGCAACACACAATATAGCTGCCCCCATGTGGTCAAAGATCCTGCCCCCATGTGGACACAAGATGGCCACCACAAGATGGCCAGCAGGAGAGGGCAGTTGGGAGGCACCCTGCCTGCAAGGGAGGGCAGTTGGAGGTGATCAACCCTGCAGGAGAGGGCAGTTAGGGGTGACCAGGCCGGCAGAGGAGGGAAGTTGGGGGCAAACAGGCTGGCAGCAGAGTGGTTAGGGGGTGATAGGCTGGCAGGCAGAAGTGGTTAGGGGCAATCAGGAAGGCAGGCAGGCAAGCAGTTGGGAGCCAGCAGTCCTGGATTGTGAGAAGGATCCCAGGGATCGGGCCTAAACGGGCAGTCAGACATCCCTCCAGGGGTCCCAGATTGGATAGGGTACAGGCTGGGCTGAGGGACAACCCCCCTCTGTGCATGAATTTCATGCACCGGGCCTCTAGTAAGAAAATAAATCAAGATTGATTTCTATGTTTTTTATTTGAGGAACTGGCTGGATGGTTGTGTAATTAACTGCAAGAGAGGAAACTTAGAAAGGCGTAGGTTTGAGTAGGTAGTGTGGAGATATAGAGAATCACAAGTTATTAAATTGTCAGGTGGATATGTCAAGTAGACAGTAAAATATATGTCTGGAATTCTACTGAGAAGCCAGGACAAGCAATATGAATTTTTAAACTTGAAAATTAGATTTAAAGCAACAGACTACATTATCAATGGTGAGCATATGGACAGAGAAGAGTTGCACACTTGGGATCCAGCCCTGGTTTACTCCAGAATTTCAAACAGGCCAGAAATTGTGTTAGTCAAGGTCCAATAGAGACAGAACCGCACTCATTATCTAAATAAATAAAAAGTAATACAGATTTGCAATGGGGTCACATTTCAATGAATCCATTATAAGTTGAAACTCTCTTAAGTCGAAAATGCATTTAGTACACCTACCCCAGCACATATTAGAGCTTAGCTCAGCTTGAATGTGCTCAAAACACTTCCTTTTGCCCACAGTTAGGCAAAATAATCTAACACAAAGCCTGTTTATAATAAAGTGTTGGATATCTCATGTAATTTGTTGAATACTATATTGAAAGTGAAAACAAAATGGTCGCATGAGTACTCACCATGAATAGACACAGCTGAAAGCACACCATCATAAAGTTGAAAATAGTAAATTGAGTCATCGTTGAGTGGAGGTGGTCTGTGTAAAGAACTATGAACTAGATACAATGTTAATTAGGTTACAGAAAGAGTAGAAAGGTAACACTAAGATATAGGTGTAGCAACTGCAGGAAGCAGCCACCACCCGTAGGGCTCAGGAAACAAAACAGAGTCTGAAATACGTAAATCAGAGGAGGGCCCACAGAAGCAGCACTTGGGCCTTTGAGGAGACGCTTCTGCCTGGCTGCTCTCTCTGTGAGGGGCGCAGTGGTGGCTTGTTCTTCCAGTAATGGACAGACTGCAAACCAAGCACCTTTCTGCCACAGGAAGGAGCTGCTGCTGCTGCTGGATGAAGAGCACCCCAGCCTGAGAGCAGTCCCACCTCCAGAAGGAAAGCGAGCTCTAGTGCAGGCCAGACCTGACCGGGAGCCAGCAAGCAAGCAGAAACGTGGCTTGCAGAGGTCTAACCCCCTCAGCATGAAGCTGAGTAGAGAAAGAGCTGAGAGAAAATAATTTAACACAGTTCACGCCCTTAAGCACTCTTCTGCACCCATGGAAACATTTGTACAGCTCTACATCTTCCTCACAAGAGCTCTCCACACACAAACAATGATGTTCTCACTACCCAAAATAAGGAGACATCCAGTCTCAACATAGTCATCTCTGGGCTATGTTAATTTCATCTCAAATCCATTCAAAATCCTACCTGAATTGTAAAGTTAATCTCTAACAAAACTTGTATAAAATAATAAGGAAAAGGAGAGAGAAGAGAAAAACAATTAACATGTATACATACATACAAGTAAAGCAACTATTCATAGCTGTTGCAGTATTAAGTCTGTAAGTGTTCACAAAGCTGTAGTTGATATTTATGAACTTCCTTCTCCACCTACCCCATTCCATGCTTTCTTTGCCTTTAGCCAGGCCTCAGCTGACCAGGGTCCTTTACCTGGTGGAGTGACACCAATCTTCACTCTTGAAGGTCTGAATCTTGAGTGCCCTTGTTTGTTGTTGTTGTTTTGGTTGTGGGAGTTTTCCATTAACTTCTATTATTGGACACTAAAATACTTAGAGATACCTCACAGAACCTCGTAGGCCCCAAACACAGTTTTTCATGCCTCTGTTGTGTAGCAGCAACTCAATTTTTCCTTGATATTGAGACCAATCACCCTATTTCCACAAAGGCTAGTCACACTTTCCTTGTCTGTTGGGTCTTTGTCATGAGAAGCCCCTAATGGCCAGGTGGCAGTTTCATCTACTAGTTCAATAGAACCACTGATGTGTCTTCTGTGGAAGTATTATTTTCTTTGGGAATCAAGACCTTCAAATGAATAGAGCTCAAAATATTGGAGATGGGAAACAAAAATTCTACAAGTGAGTTATTAGGTGTAATAGTAAAAGGACTCCCTCTCACTTCTGACTCTTGATTTCCAGACACATGCATTGTGGCTAGAAGAGACAGCAGCATAAACTCATCTCTGATTCAAAACATACACCTCATTCTACAAGATATAATCCTATCTGTTTAGACTATTGTATCCCAACTAGCATTGGGGTTGGGACTTTGGTAGGCTATTCATCTTTCTATTAGGACTGTTGTTTCAGTGTGATGAGGTAAATGGTTAAACCAGCTTATTCATTCTATGGGCATGAGCCCACTCTTTTTGCTCTGAAATGGGTTTCTTGCTTGGAATGTGGGCAGAATACCATGAGAGTGAGTAAGGCATCTTCATCTCCACAGATGTGGTACTGACAAGGAAGAAAAATTATTAGCCATGACACATATCTATTCCAATGAGGATAAATCTCTGATGAAAGGGATTCAATATAATCAATCTTCCACCAGGTGATTGACTGACCTCCCTAGGAAATGTTACAGTATGAGGGCTCAGTGTAGATCTTTGTTATGGCCAATTAGGTATTCAGTGGCAGCAGTTGCCAGGTAAGCCTTGGTGATGTACCTCTATCCCTGCCACCATGGACCCTTTGTTCATGAGGCCAATGATTAAGTACTGGGTGGCTGGGAAAGAGGCTGACTGGCATTCACAGAACATATCCTTTTGTCCTCTTGATTACTGAGCCCTCCACTGCAGTAGACACTCTGGTATGCACTCACAAAGGACATACATCTGCCTGTGCTGTGCCCATTCTGAGTATCCACCCACATGCCGCTTCCCAGAGCTCCTAGTCACCAACTGTTGCATCCTTTTAGTTCTAAGACCCTGAACACCTTGCCAAACCATTAGTAATGAAGGCAAAATGGACATCCAAATGTACCACTTAAAATTCTGCCCACCAAGAAGATGGTTCTTCAGCATTGTCCCTCAGAGTCACCACTGAGAGGAACTGTAATCCTGTAGCCATCAATTTTCAGCTGTATATTGTATAACAAAATCTATAAATGAGGCCACAGTTCTTTTTTCTCTTCAGACAATTGGTCATAAGGAACCTCCCCTCATTGGAGTAGAAGGCAATGCAGCCCTAGCCATTTAGCTCAGTGGATAGAGTGTCAGCCTGCGGGCTGAAGGGTCCTGGTTTGATTCTGGTCAAGGGCATGTACCTCGGCTGCAAACTCAAACCCCAACCTGCTCCAAGCGCGTGCGGGAGGCAACCAATCGATGTGTCTCTCTCGCATGGATATTTATCTCTCTGTCTCTCCCCCTCCCTCCATTCTCTCCAAAAAACAATGGAAAAATATCCTCGGGTGAGGATTAACAACAACCACCAAAGAGAGAGAGAGAGAGAGAGAGAGAGAGAGAGAGAGAGAGAGGAAGAAGAAGAAGAAGAAGAAGAAGAAGAAGAAGAAGAAGGAGGAGGAGGAGGAGGAGGAGGAGGAGGAGGAGGAGGAGGAGGAGGAGGAGGAGGAGGAGGAGGAGGAGGAGGAGAAGAAGAAGGCAATGCAGCAGGAACTGATACGGAAAGTTTAGGAGTCAAAAACCAAAAGAGAAGTCAAGGTCTCTGCAGCGGATGGAGTCCTGAGGCAAGGTTGTAAAGGTTGTAAAGGCTTGCTATTGGCCCTGCTGGGTACAAGCAAACTGTTTCCCATGGTCCTTACCAATGAGCACGGAAAAAGCATGTGCTAAGACAGTAGCCACATACCAGCTCTCGGTGCTCTGATAAAGTTACTCTATCTGGAACAGTAGGTATAATTGGAACCACTACCTGATAAATAAATCCCATCATTCCCCAGCAGCCATCTGACTCTTGCAGAGGCAGACAGGAAAGTAAAACGGGGTTTCACCGCCCCTGCACCTTTCAATTTCTTGAGGTGGCATTTACCTCTGCAGTTCCCTCAGGAATAAGGTATAGCTTTTATGTTTACTATCCTGGCAGGAATGGGAAGTTCCAGTGGCTTCTATTCAATCCTTTCAAGCATAATGCTCCTTATTCCATGGGTCAGACAGCCAAGATCGGCATTCTTCTAGTAACTAAGTACAAGGCATTCCTCAGACCACTGCAATGAAGTGGGAGGGGGGGGGGGTCACAATAAAGTGAGTCATAATCTTTTTGCTGGTAGAGGGTCTTCAATTTGTAAAAAAAAAAAAAATGAAACATCTTTGAAGCACAAAACCAGGTGTGTCTGTATGTCTATCCATTTTACATTCCTGAAATGGGGAATGACTATGTGGCTGGTCCATGGACCTCTTGGACTCCCAGTGATTTGAAATTAGCCTAAGATTCCATATGCCACCAGGCCACCATTCACCTGCATTTTATTGGTGGCACAGTAGCATTGTGAGTCTCCAGGAATTCACATAAATTCAGAGCCAGTACTTAAATCCTGGAAAGCTCTGGGTAATTCCTCTTCCCTCGGGTTCTAGTCACGCTAATAAATGGCATCAAGTCTCTGGGGGAAGGTTTCAGCAGATGCTTTATCACAAACACAGGATTTTGTTTCTCTGGAGAACTTAGACTAATACAGATACTATGATCAATTAGCCACTACCAAAGAACACCAGCGGCCAAAATACTCTGACTGTCACTCCACCTTGCTTCCCATTACTGTCAATTCCCATTGCTATCAATGTGCCTCTCTTATCTCTAGTGGCCACTTAGCATCTGCTACACCCAAATGCCAGCACCTTATTGAAATTTCAGTGATAGCAAATTCCATTCTCATATCTACCCAGAGTTCTAACGAGTACTGATGCTCCTCTCATCTCCATTCCGCACTGAAGGTAGTGTCCTCTGGACTTTCTAGGCAGATGCAGTCTCATTTCTCATTGGCAAGGACCTCAGCCCTGCCTTCAGGTTCAAGGATAGGACCAAAATATCACACCTTTGAAAATCTGTTTCCTAGGTCCACTCCTGTTGTCCATTTATGTATCAGTCAGAGTCCAGTGAGGAACCAGAAACCATACCAGTTATTTTAGCAGGGAGAATTTAATGACTACCTGCTATTGGAGGCCTGAAAAAGCAAAACAAAAACAACAAAAAACAAAAACAAAAGCATATGAGGTGTGGTGCAAGTAATACTCCAGGAAACAGTAACCACCCAGGGCTGGAATAACAAAAGCAAGATCTTGGATGAGAGGCCCCACGGGGCAGGGACTCAGATTTCGAGGCACAGCCACCACCTAGGAGCTGCCATATCTCTAAGTGCACACGGGCTGATTCTGAGAACGTGGAGAAATGCACATCGAGGTCAGCTGTTGCCCCTGGAACCGATGGAGGCCGCCAGGCGAGGGACTTTGCTGTGATGCTGGTGTAGAAATCAGGGACAACAGGAAAGAGCAGATCCATTCTCCTTTCTGCAGCCTGCAGCCACCCTCTGGCATCCCTGGGGCAAGCCTAACAGCCAGCCAGCTGGCAAAGCAGAAATGTGGTTTGCAGAGTTTCGTGCCCAGCTCGCAGAATGGAGTATAAAAGTGTATTGGAAATTGAGCAACAACAGCCTAATAAACGCACCCAGAAGATTCCACAAGAGAAAACTGTGCTGGGCACTTCTGAAATGGTAATGAGGGACACTCCAAGGCCACAGTGCAGTCTCTCCTTGCCTATTCTGTTTGTTTGCTTGTTGATTTTAGAGCGAGAGAAAGAGAGAGAGATCAATTTGTTCCATTTATTTATGCATTCATTGGTTGATTCTTGTATGTGCCCTGACTGGGGATGCAACGCTCTAACCAACTGAGCTACCGGGCCAGAGCTTTCTTTGCCCATTTCCGCCTATTTGAACCATAAAAACTTGAGAATGTAGTTTGCAAAGGCCAAATTCCCCTTGAATGGCAGGAAATGTAGGGAAGGTAAATTGGCAAAGGCAACCCCTCTTGATCAGCTCCATCATCACCAACCTGCTCAGCATACAGTTCTCTGGCTCAAAGATGTTGAGGGACCATGGCCATCTGTCTCCTCCCCTTCCGCCCGCCTCTCTTCACTGCTCCTGCTCCTTGCTCCAGCACTCTGCACCAGCCCTATTGGAGAGAGCACAGCCGTGGCTCTCTGTTCTGCTGCAGAGACCCAGGGGAGGTGGGATACTCCTCCACCATTTTAGGGGACAGGGCCACGCACCCCTGCTTCTCTCCCACCCTGGGGCCTTCTTCAACGGTGACAGACCCGTGGAGGACTCTTGGTCCCTGGGCCAGCTCCCTCCTCTGCCTGTCCTCACTGCACAGAGATGAGGATGAGCTTTTCAGAAGGATCTTCTGCGTAGATCTAAAGAAAAGCAACTGGTGAAACACACTACAGCCTGTACAAGATGCCTGAGATGCCCTGCTGTGGCCACCTTCAGGTTGAAGGCTGTCTGTCAGAGGCTGGAGGCCAGGGTCCAGCCTCACCTCCTCCCTTTCCGGGTTGGAGCTGACCCAGGCATGAGTCAGCCAGCTTCTCCTTCCGGATGGATGCCACTGTCCCAGGACTGAGCGGGCTCAGCCAGAGCACACCACAGCTTTCCCCCCAGTCCCACAGGGAGCCTTTCACGTGGTGTTTCCGAAGTCCAGGAGCAGCACTGACCCAATGAGGTCAAGCAGGGCTCCGCAATGAAATCGCTCTGAGGGAACAGGGCATACGAACTTAAGTTCACACCAGGGCAGCCCTGCCACCGGTCAGCTGGAGAACTAGGGATGTCATTCAGTCCTCCGGGCTTTGGTTTCCTCACCTGCCAGATTAGAAAACGTGGAAGGAGCGGGGCCAGCATGGATCAGTGACTGAGCATCCACCGATGAACCAGGAGGTCACAGTTTGATTCCTGGCCAGGGCACGTGCCCAGGTTGCAGGTTCAGTCTCCAGTGCGGGGTGTGCAGGAGGCAGCTGATCAATGGTGCCCTCTCTTCATTGATGTTTCCATGTCTCTCTCCCTTCTCCCTTCCTCTCTGAAATCAATTAAAAAACAAACAAACATGGAAGCAAAAACCAAAACCCTGTGGGCCTGACTCTGGCGGACAGGTGGGCGGGCCTGGCTGCGTGGTCCTCCGGGGAAGCAGCCCCAGGGCCCGGGCTGGACCGGGACGCAAAGAGGGGCTCTTCCGGGACCTTCTGAGCGGGTTGGCGCCGTCTCTCCCCGGGTGGCCTCTCCACTCGGAGGTCAGAGCGGAGCCGGGGAGGACCCGCTGCCAGAGCCCCGCCCGGAGAGGCCGGAGCCGCGGGGATTCGGGGCCTCCCAGGCCCGCGCCGCGCCTCCGCCCTCCTGGCCGCGCCCCCAGGCGCCGAGCAAAGAAACCGCCTCCGTCCTCCGGGCATCCCGGGCCCGCGGCGCCTTCCGTCCGTCCGGGGCTGGCGGAGCTGGGCCGCTGGGGCCGCTGGGGCTCACAGGGGGAGGCTCCTCCCACATTAGACCCGGCTTCTGCCTCCCCCACAACTCCCAGGGCAGCCTCTACCGAAGACGCCCCCGCGAACGCCAGCACCGCCTGGGAGGGTCCAGCAATTGGGATCCCAGCCCTTTGCTGTAGGAGGAGTTCCTTCCTGGGCCTCTAGGTGGCATGGTTCTTCTCAAGGCCCCATCGGTGAACCTGTGCTGGATCTGGGCTGCCGGATCAAGAGGCACTGAGGTCTGGGGAGGGTACAGATGCCCACAGCATCCCACTTCTTTCCCAAGGCGATCAAGCCCCATCCCGCTGCCAGCAGAGAGCCCTAGAGACAACAGGCTCCTGAACTGGAACACAGCACCTGGGAGTCACTCTGTGCGGCAGGAGAGGCACAGTCCTCGGTCTGAGTTCTGAGGCCAGCTCTTCCCCTCGTAGTGGGCTGCCTGGTATAGTCCTTCATTTCTTAGTGTGGGAACTCACTCACTCTCACTCGCCGGCTCGCTCTTGCTCTTCTATACCTGGGACCAAAGTACAGATGAGGGAGTACACAGATGAATAAGAGCATCATTCCCCTATCATTCGAGTAGAAATATAACTTCCCAGCCCTGGCCTGGTAGCTCAGTTGGTTTGAGCATCCTCCCCACACCCCAAGGTTGTGGGTTTGATCCACCACCACCCCATTCCCCCACCCCTAACCCCAGTCAGGGCACATTCAAGAAACACCAATCTATAATAATAAAAGCGTAATATGCTAATTAGACAAGACATCCTTCCTTCCAGACAAAGCTGTGATGGGCGGGGGCCAAGGCCCTTGCACAAATTTCATGCACAGGGCCTCTAGTGTATAAATAAGTAATGCAACAAATCAGTGCCCCCCACCCCCCTTCTTCCTTTCTCTCTAAATTCAATTATATATATAAAGGTTTCTCAACTTGGCTCTTAGCCTGGAGAAGAAATGTGTGCTTTTCCAAGTGTCCTGGGGAAAAGCAGTTTTGTAAGAGATAATTATAACAGTACACTGAGGTTATAATAAAGGCACGTACAAACTTTTATGGAGGTTCAGGAAGAGGGAAGCTAACTCCTCCAGGACAGTTGAAAGAGGTTTCATGGAAATATGGAATCTTGGTGAGAGCAGGCCTTTGGGAGGCAGGAATGATGGAGATTCACTCAGCAGCAGAGTTGAGAGTAGGAACAAGAAGGTTTAGGCTGTATTTGGAGAACAGTATCACTGTTTTCAGATGAGAGCACAAAAGAATCGTCTGAAAAATTACTAGAGCTCATTAGACTTCAGCAAAAGGGCTGGTTGCAGAACATAGCATGTGAGAAAAATCCATTTTTTAAAAATTCTGGAAGTAAGCAGTTAGTAAATGTAATGGGGGAAAAAATCTCCTTTTGGTAACAATGATAAGCAAAAGACCAAGAAATAAACATAAGAATAAACATGTAGGATGTAGATTAATGAAACTTCAATACTTAGAAGGACAGTTGAAGAAACTATAATTTCTTCTACAATATGTATATATATAATATATTAAGAATAATGAAGACATAATTCTGGGCAGAAAGACACAAATATACATAGAGCTTTAGTGTGTAATGAGGGGGGCACGTCCATAAAATGCACATGTATTCTCAGTGATGAGCAGAGGGAAACTGGGTAACGGTTTGGAATAAGCATGAAAAGATCTCCACCTCACAATCATACTCCAAAATACATTCCCAAATAATTATTCATTGTTTATTTTCCCTCCCTGGTGCCTCTAAATCACCTTGCTGAGTCCTCGGCAAGCCAGTCCCAGTGTCTTCAGGCAAGGTCCTCAGCAAGGACGAACCCCAGGGGCTTTAACACCCGCAAACCGATTCTGCACGAGTTCATTAGTGAGGAAAAGTTGGAAGATTTCTGTTTTACCCTCAGGCACGGAGGCCTAGAGTATTATTGAGGTTAAAACCAGCAGGTGACATTTAGCCCGGTTGTTGAGTTAGAAGCTGTTAAACACAGATATCATAGACCTTGTACTTATACTTTCCCCCTCTCTCATGGGTTGGATTGTGTCTCCCAAAAAGGTATGTTGGAGTCCTATCCCGGACACACACACACGGGACTTCATGATGTGACTTTGTTTTGAACTAGAATCACTGCAGATGCAATTAAGCTAAAATGAAGTCGTACTGGGTTAGGATGGGCCCTTGATCCAATGTGACAGCTGTCTCTATAAGAAGATGGCCAAGTGGTGACAGGGATCAGGAGATGCCTGTGAAGACAGGGGCCGGGATTGGAGTGACACGTGTATGACCAAGGGATGCCGAGCTTTGCCAGCAACTCCAGAAGCTGGGAGAGGCCTGGGACAGCTTCTCCCTCAGAGAGAACCATCCCTGCCAATATCTCAGCAGTGGATTCCTAACCTCCAGAAGGACATGAGAACACGGTCTGTTGTTTTACGCCACTCAGTCTGTGGTACTTACAGCCGCCTTAGGAAATTAACACACCCGCTAACAGCAAGAAATATTGTTCAGGCATTATTTGAGTGAGTTCTTCCAAAGTCTACTAACCAACAAATATGATTCTTAATGGAGCCATTAAACTCATATTTTTAATTGTGGAGAGATGACTGGTGGCAGAGGCATACAAGACTGTTGGCAGGCACATGAAGAAGCCGAGCCCTCCATCCTCTCAGCCCCTCCCCGCAACCTGTACCCTGGCTTCCCCTCAGAACACCAAAATGCAACTTGGCTGGCTTCCCAGGCAGCTGCCCTCCCCAAGGGGAAGCCACCCAAGCTCCCTTAGTTACTTTGGGGCTGGAGTTGCCTGAGGAGAAAAATGCCTCCCAAATAGCACAAAAGGCCCATGGGCAAAGGAATCTTAGGGCGTGGTATTTACCAACCAGACCAGCCCACTTGCTCTGACTTAATTTACAGGAAAATCCCATCCTGCACGCAGGTCCGGGGCTTGTGACAGTTTAGGTTTTCCAGCAATAATTTCTGACTGGTACAGTGAGAATAACCATCAGCCACTGAAGAGAAGGGGAAGTTCACTGTACCTCCTGTGACCTTTTGTAGATAAGGGAACCAGTGATGAAATCACAGTGAAGATTTAAGTTGAACTGGGAATCTCCTGGCTCCCACCAGCCTCCAATGAGGCCGGTGGGGCAGTTCTTTGCCTGGTGCATGCAGGTCCCCTGTGCTTCACCTTCTGTGCCTTCTCTTTTTGCCACAAGGATTTCATCCAAGTGCTTCCTCTCTTTGAAATACTCTTTCCCATTTTGGATGACCACCGGGTCTCAGGTTAACATCAATTCCTGAGGAAATCATCAAACACCCCAATCCTTTTGCTCAGATTCTAGATAAGAGATGGTTAAAAGTTTGTGATAAAGCTTTAGGATTGTGTATAAGTTCAGGGCTTCCAGAAACAACCTAAATATACTGAAAGCCTCCAATACAAAATGGCTCCACCCTTTACAGTCCATGGGTAAATTGGAGAAAAGGAAAAAACAACAAAAAAGGGGAAATCCTTGGGAGAAGAGGCAATGCAGGGTCTCACCAGCGGAAGCCATCAGCTGCCCTGAGGGCATCCACTTACTCAGGTGCCTAGAGCTTAGACTACTGGACAGACTCCAGTTCAGAACAAGGAGTAAGATGAGAGATCCATTTTTAAAACTGTCCCACATCCCCCAGTACACACACAAAGACTACATGTTAGGGAAACAGTGAATTAGAAAAAATATATATATCACACCCTAGCCGGTTTGGCCTTCAGACTGAAGGGTCCTGGGTTCGATTCCTGTCAAGGCACATGCCTGGGTTGCAGGCTCCATCCCCAGTAGGGGCGTGCAGGAGGCAGCCTATCAATGATTCTCTCTCATCATTGATGTTTCTATCTCTCTCTCCCTCTCCCTTCCTCTCTGAAATCAATAAAAATAAATTTAAGGAAAAAAAATCAGCACAGGATGGAGACAGCATGGAAAAGTGTGTCTTTTCTTGGCCTTGGCTCTTGGCAGGGGCAGGAGAGTCTCAGAAAATTCAAAGACCTGAGCACCTATGAATATGGGTCTGTCTTCACATTATTGACAAGATCAAAGTAATTTTTAAGGTAAGCACTTTAATTTAAAGTGAGATAATAAAAAATTTTTTAAATAAGAATAAACCTGAATCCAATCAAACTTCTAAAACCCATGTCAAGTATATCAGAGGGAAGCATTCAGCAAATGCTAGATTGTGGTAAACTGCAGAATGAATAATCCAGTTTTTTTTAAAATGACTGACAAGGGGTTAAAAAAGAGATGAAGAAGAAACTTACTGAGCAAATCAACCAATTGCAATGTAAAGACCTTATTTGGATCATGTTTCAAATAAATAGTAAAAAATTATGACTTTCATAAAATAATTGAAATTGAACACTTTCTATTAGATGATATTATGGAATTATTGTTCATTTTTTAGGTGTACTATGAGTACTATGGTTTTGATTTTTAAGTACTTACCTATTAGAAATACATAGTGAAGTATTTATGAATACGATTACATGATTTGAAATTTACTCATAATAATATGTGAGAGGTAAGTGGGGATTTATCAATGAAATTAGCTTGGCCATGAGTTTACAATTGTCAGCTAGGGGATGAATACATGGAGTGTTAAGACTATTCTTTCTATTTTTGTACATGTTAGAAATTTTCTATCATGAGTTAAAAAAATAAATAAATAAAACAAAGTGGACCAAACCTGACAATGTTTCAAGGTATCTCAAGAAAAATAATACACATCCTTTTTGAAGGCATTTACTTTCTTTAGAGATCTCAGAAGTTTCCTATTTGTAGCATTCAAACAAATATGAGTCCATGGTTGAAATGCATATAACAAAATGAGGTTTCAAAACCAAGAGTCAGCAGAAAAAGATGTGGAGTCAACATAAATATATTAGAGATATTAAATAGATAATTGAAAACATGATAAAGGATTAAGAAACCATTTTTTTTAAAAAAGAGCAGGATGATTCTATCAATAGCAGCTTGTTGCAAACGAACCTTCCCACTATAAAACTATTAGGAAACCTTGTTTGAAGGCACTGAAGACCTGCCAAATCGATGTGAACCTACATGGCAATGATCTGGACAGAAGGGAGGTCCACAGACGTGAGCCTAGCATTTGAGGTTGCTTTCCCTCTCATGGCAATTGCCAAATCCCAAAGCCATGGATGAGAAGTGCATTGGTTTCTGACAGTTTGGCAGTTTCAAGGAACAGGAGGTGCTCAAGAAGAGGTATTTATCCCAGGCTTTCACTTGGGATTTGTAAGGGCTACACACTAGGACATCCATGCTCAGAGTTTTTAGTCTCAGGATCCCTTTACAATTAACTTATTACATTTTATAAAAAAATAGCTATATTTTCCAAAGCGAAAATATTAATGAGAAGAGTGGCTTAGTTTTACATTTTTGCAAGTCTCTTTAATGTCTGGTTTACTAAAAGCCTGCTGGATTCTTACATCTGCTTTTAATTTGTTGTGGTATATTGTTTTGCTTGAAATATATAAAGAAAATCTTACCTACACAAATATGTATGTAGAAAAGAATGGTGTATTTGGTAGCTTCTATACACTGAGTGGCCAGATTATTATGATCTCTGAACGCATAAGTATATATATATATATATATATATATATATATATATATATATATTTAGAGGCCCGGTGCATGAATTCGTGCATGGGTGGGGTCTGGCCAGCCTGGCCAGGGGGAGGGGACATGGGTGGTTGGCCAGCCTGCCTGCTGGTCGAACTCCTGGTCGAGGGGACAATTTGCATATTAGCCTTTTATTATATAAGATATATACTGAGTGGCCAGATTATTGTAATCTGGCCACTCAGTGTAGATAATTGAGGATATATTTCTTTGATATTACACCAAAATTCAGTAAGTGGCAGTTTCTTCAAGGTTTGTTGCAATGCGAACTCTAAAATCATATCAAGGATCTTTCAAACTCTCATAATCCTATCTAATAAAAGAGTAATATGCAAATTGACTATACCTCCGCTACACCCACAAGCCATGCCTACAAGCCATGCCCACTAGCCAATCAGGAGCAAATATACAAATAAACCGAACCAAGATGGCTGCGGCCACAGAGAGCAGGAGGGAGGCTTGGGTTTCCCCAGTAATGGAGGAAACCAAGCTTTCCGCCTGCCCTTGCCGGCCCAAGCCTCCACTCAATGCTACAAAGTTTCAATTATAGAAGATAAATAAATCCCAACAAAAATGGCTGCTGCCACCGAGCGAGCAGAAGGCTTGGCTCCCCTCCAGGCTACAAAGTTTCAATTGTAGAAGATAAATAAATCCCAGATACCAGGGCCTCCACTTGGGTCGCCGGGGGGCGTGGCCGGCCTGCAAACCACCACAGGCCCCTTGCCAAGGCCACCCCACGCCCCAAGGGAACCCCCACCTTGATCCGGGACACCCTTCAGGGCAAACCAGATGGCCCCCACCCATGCACCAGGCCTCTATCCTATCTAATAAAAAGAGTAATATGCAGATTGATGATCACTCCAACACACAAGATGGCTGCCCCCATGTGGTCAAAAATGGCTGCCCCCATGTGGACATAAGATGGCCACCACAAGATGGCCAGCAGGAGAGGGCAGTTGGGGGTGATCAAGCCTGCAGGGGAGGACAGTTGCAGGAGACCCAGGCCTGCAGGGGAGAGCAGTTGGGGGGACCAGGCCTGCAGGGGAGGGCCGTTAGGGGCAAACAGTCTGGCAGAGGAGTGGTTAGGGGGTGATCAGGCTGTCAGGCAGAAGCAGTTAGGGGCAATCAGGAAGGCAGGCAGGTGAGCAGTTGGGAACCAGCAGTCCTGGATTGTGAGAGGGATGTCCGACTGCCTATTTAGGCCTGATCCCAGTAGGGCCTAAACGGGCAGTCGGACATCCCTCGAGGGGTCCCAGATTGGAGAGGGTGCAGGCTGGGCTGAGGGACACCCCCCGGCCCTGTGCACGAATTTCGTGCACCGGGCCTCAAGTTTAAAATAAATTGGTCTATCTTGAACTTTGAATAATTTTTGTCTACACACAATTTTTAACATGCACTTGTCATTTGAGAGATATTGGTGCATTGAATTATGCAGATCTTCCAAATGTAGAAACATTTCATTATATAATATCTGAAAATTACATGTATTAGCACCACCAATCTCATGAAAAAAGTCTTTAACCATAGTTTATCTACTAGACATTATTAAGTTAATATAATATTTCATTACAGAGAGCTGCTAGTTTAGTACACAATTCAATCTCACACATTTTTCTCTAGACATTATACTATTTCTATATACAATAGAAGTGTAGTACATACATGTATGTCCAATTTTGTCACACAAAATATTAAGCATTGAAACTTAGTAAAATTAATAATTTCTACTGCTCATCAAGGGTATTCTTAAGTTAAACTGGCTTTTATTTCTTTTTACTAAAAGTGATAGTTTGGTGCCATTGCCTTGATTTATGCTAAGGCATGAATGTTTGAATGACACATTACCATCAGTGCCCATTTTTACTTAGTTGGGGGAAAAATCAAAGTGTGTTAGTGTTATTATCAGAACAGTTTTGACCTGTGGAAACAGGGATTCTTCTAGAGATCCACAGACTACACTTGAGAATAACTCCCTAGGAGTAGTAGGAGTAAACCAGGCATAAACCAGCCCTCTTAAGTGAGGAAGCCCAGTGTTAAATGAGCTCAATCCTTGTTGGTTAGAAGTAAAAGTAAATCCTCTCTATAAGTTGATATCTTCCAGAGCTTCAATTTATCTCTACAATAGTTTATGTACAATATCTGAAATTCAACCAAAAATAGCTAATAAATGAGAAGACAAGGCATAACTGAAAACCAAGAGAAAATGAGAGACAATAAATGGACTCATTAGAGGTTCCAAATCATGAACTTAACAAAAACGGGTTGAAGATAATCACACATAATATATTTAGTGAATTAAAAGCCAAGAGGTCAATATTCAGCAAACAACTAGAAGCTATTTTTCAAGAAGCAAATGGAGATCTAGAACTAAAAATAACATAATTAAGTTCACAAAAGATTGATATAACAGCAAATTAAATAAGCTGAAGAGAGAATCAATAAACTGGAAGATAAGTTAAAAATAGAGTAAAGCAAGAAATTATACAAATATAGAAAAATACAGAAAAGGGACCAAGAAGACACATGGGATCTAACATACATGTACATGGAGTTCCAGAAGAAGGGGAGAGCAAGATGGAGGACATCATATTTTAAGACTTAACTACTGAGAATTTTTTTAAACTAATACAAAAGATCAATTTACAGATTCAGAAAGCACTTAAACTCCCCAAACATCAGGAAACATAAAAGAGAACCAAACTTAATACATCATATTAAAATTGCTGAATACCAACTCAACACCAAAAGAGCAAACAACCCAATTTTAAAAAATGGGCAAAGGACCTAAATAGACACTTCTTCAAAGAGGACATGCAGATAGTTAGTAGACACATGAAAAGATGGTCAGCATCACTATCATCAGAGGAATGCAAATTAAAACCACAATAAGATATCATTCCACACCTGCCAGAATGGCTATCATCCATAAATCCAAAAAACAAAGTGGAAGCTATACTCACCTCCTCCCAGGACCAAACTGAAATTACAGCTAAATGATACAAAAATTACCCTGAATAACTAACTGAAGAATAGTTGGAGAGAAGCCTTATAATCAAGGACTTACAGAAGTAGCCACATACAGACCTACAGTAGGAAGTGCCGAGGCACAAGAGGGCTGGTCAGGCTCACATGGACAGCAGCTGAAGTTCTGGAGGGATATCTCAGCTGTGTGTGTGTGGCGGGTTGGTGGGGGGCGGGGGGGGTCCCCTGAGAAGTCTTGAGTCTAAACCCCAAGCCAGGCTCCCCAGCCTAGAGCACTAAAACCAGAAAAGGTGCCCACATAATATTTGTCTGGGAAAAGCAGCAGGGTCTCTATCCACCAGAGAGTGATGGCTAAGGCACAAAGGGCCAACACACAAAATTTTGTTCAAAGTCACTCCCCCTGGGCTCCTATGAAGAAAGGGCAGAGCAGATGAGAGCTGTGTGAAGAGAATCTGGGTTTGGTGGTGCTGGGAAGAGAGCTGAAGAGTTAGCCCCCAGGATTCCTATGCTGAGTCATTCTCCCATACTGCAGAAGCCATCATTGTGGGGCAGACCACTCCCTTCCAAGCTACAGCAGCCTGGGGTAAGTAATAGTCTCACCCTGTGGGCTTACACCCTGCTGAGGAGAACAGGCTTTTCCAGTGACTAATCCCAATAAGCAGCATGCAGTCAGAGTCAGATCTCTAGGTACTTTGAGACTTTTGCTGACCTACTCCAGACCCAGTGCTGGTAAAAGCCAGTGTTGTGAGCAGATTGGTTCACTCTGGATATACCTAGGCCCACCAGGAGGAGCCACAAGCTGTGGATCATTGATAGCTCCAAACAGGTAGCCAGGGCCAGTCACGGGCAGTGTTTGACATGGGCCTGCACTAGAGTCCCTCCAAAGAGGTGCAGAACCAATAAACACAGTGGCCAGCTTCAGACAACAGAGTAGGATTCAATAAGCTTCATAAGCAGTATATCCACAGGGAGATCTCCACAGGCACTATAACCTGCTGAAGTGAATCACTCTATGAGTGATCAGTACCTGCACAGCAATGTGCACATTGTGTCGGGGGTTGAGCTGCACCGTCATCCAGCCTGAAGGTTGATCCCACACATGAGAGGACCAATAGCAATCAACACTCAATTAAAACAGGAGCCCACATAACACCCACAGGGAGATTCCTGGATCACCCAACACAGATGATCAGGGAGACAGTGCCACTGGGTCCCACGGGACACCTACTATATAAGACTACCCTACTAAGACTGGGAGTCATAGCAGATCTACCTCATACATAGAAACAAACACAAAGAGGCAGCCAAAATGGGGATACAAAGGAACAAGCCCCAAATGAAAGAACAAGAAAATTCTCCAGGAAAAGAGCTAAATGAAATGGAGGCAAGCAATTTATCAGATATAGAGTTCAAAGTAATAATTATAAAGTTGATCAACAGCATGAAAAAGGACATAGAAACCATAAAAAAGAACCAGTTAGAAACAAAGAATGAGATTTCTGAAATAAAAATTACACTGGAAGAAATGAACAGTAGATGAAGCAGAGGATAGAATCAGCGATTTGGAAGACAGGGTAGAAAAAAAAAATCAACTAGAGCAGTGAAAAGAATGAAAAGAATTTTTAAAAATGAGGATAGTTAAGGAACCTTTGGGACAACATGAAGCATAACAATATCCACATCATAGGGTTATCAGGAGAAGAGAGATAGCAAGGGATTGAGAACCTGGTTGAAAAAATAATGACCAAAAGCTTCTCTAACTTGGTGAAGGAAAAAGACACATGAGTCCAGAAAGCGGAGTCCCAAACAAGATAAACCCAAAGAGGCCCACACCAAGAAACATCATAATTAAAATGACAACGGTTAAAGACAAAGAGAGGATCTTAAAAGCCGCAGGAGAAAGATAGTTAATTACCTACAAGGAAGCTCTCATAGAACTGTCCGGAGTTCTCAATAGGAACATCTTAGGATAGAAGAGATTGGCATGAAATATTCAAAGTGATGAAAAACAAGGACTTACAACCAAGGCTATTTTATCCAATAGGTTATCATTTAAAACTAGAGGCACAGTGCATGAAATTCATGCACAGGTGGGGTCCCTAGGCCTGGCTGGTGATCGGGGCCTATGGGAGCTGTCTTGCCCAGTCCCAATCTGGGCCAGGCTGGCCAGGGCCTGGGGGCCTGCTGGCTGCCAGACGAAGCCTGCTGGACGGCGGGGAGGGAACGCAGGAGGTTGGCTGGCCGTGGGAGGTTGGCTGTGGGAGAGCACTGACCACCAGGGGGCAGCTCCTGAATTGAGCATCTGCCCCCTGGTGGTCAGGGTGCAGCATAGCGACTGGTTGACTGGTGGTTCTGATCATTCAGTTGTAACGGTCACTTAGGCTTTTATATATATACTAGAGGCCCGGTGCACAAAATTCGTGCAGGAGGGGTGGCGATCCTCAGCCCGACCTGCACCCTCTCCAATCTGGGAGCCCTCAGGGGATGTCTTACTGATGGCTTAGGCCTGCTCCCATGGAGCAAGCCTAAGCCACAGTCTGGGCTCCCTCTGCAGGAGGCAACCAGGCTGATCAGGGGAAGGCGTTGCCCGCATCACCCCGCTGCTGCCACTGCCGGCCACTGCAGCTGCCAAGGTGTTTTCATCAACACGGACTCCAGTCCCTTCACCACAAAAAAATCACAACTTTCTTTAGGCACTTTCAAGATGTCTCTTTCATAAGATATGACATTTCTTTCTTTTTTTTTTTATCCTCACCTGAGGATATTTTTCCATTAATTTTTAGAGAGCGTGGAAGAGAGCAGGAAAGACAGAGAGAAACATCAATGTGAGAGGGACACTTCAATTGGTTGCCTCCTGCATGAGTCCTGACCTGGGCCCTGGCCAGGGAGGGGCCTGCAACCTAGGTACATGCCCTTGACCAGAATCAAACCTGGACCCTGCGGTCCGCAGGGCAAGGCTCTATCCACTAAGCCAAACAAGCTAGGACAGGATATGACATTTCTTAGCCCCTCCAGCAGCGGACCTTCGTTTTTTTCTCCAGTAGTGAGGTGGAAAAACCCTAGATCACCCTCTTGGATTCTTATTACACAAGTTACCAAGAACACTGCGAGTGGTGTACCGGGAGCTTAGCCAATGAGCAGTCAGAAAAGGTGTTTCCTCTGCAGCTCAAGCGCAGAGACGGGGGACTGCCGGTGTGCCTGGCTGGCAGGCCCTATTCTCTGGGGACCTGCTCACCATAGCGGTGGCTGGCAGGCAGGCCCTGTTCTCTGCGAGCAGACCCTGCTCCCTGCTCTCTGTGGGCTTGCTCCCACCCTGCTCTCTGTGGGCCTGCACCATCCGTGACTTGCCTCTCCACACAGCCATCCCCTCAAGCCCACCTGTGCATGCCACCTCCTCCTGAGCAGTCGTGACTGTTACAGCATCCTGGCTAATTTGCATATTACCTCTCTCTCTCTCTCTCTCTCTCTATATATATATATATATATATACATATATATATATCCTATCTAATAATAGACAAATATGCAAATTGACCATACCTCCGACACACCCACAAGCCACGCCCACCATCCAATCAGAGCGAGCATGCAAATTAACCCAAACCAAGATGGCTACAGCCACAGAGAGCAAGGTTTCCTAGGTAACAGAGGAAGCCAAGCTTTCTGCCTGCCCTGGCCAGGCCTAAGCCTCCACTCAAGCTACAAAGTTTCAATTATAGAAGGTAAACAAATTCAAACAAATGGCGGCAGAATGGAGCTTGAGAGAGCAGGCCAGGGTTGCCACCGGCAACAGGGGAAGCAAAGCTTTCCGCACACCCTGGCCGGGCCCACCCGATTAAGGCAACAAAGTTTCAATTATAACCCCAACACAAATGGCTGCGGGCCTCGGAGGGAGCCCCAGGCTTGGCTCCTATCCAGGCTACAAAGTTTCAATTGTAGAAGGAAAATAAATTCCAGATACCAGAGCCTCTGCTTGGGTTGCCAGGGGGCGTGGCCGGCCTGCAAACCACCACAGGCCCCTCGCTCAGGCCGCCCCACACCCTAAGGGAACCCCCATCTGATCCCAGACGCCCTTCAGGGCAAACCAGCTGGCCCCCACCCCTGTACCAGACCTCTATCCTATCTAATAAAAGAGTAATCTGCAGATTGATCATCACTGCAACACACAATATAGCTGCCCCCATGTGGTCAAAGATCCTGCCCCCATGTGGACACAAGATGGCCACCACAAGATGGCCAGCAGGAGAGGGCAGTTGGGAGGCACCCGGCCTGCAAGGGAGGGCAGTTGAGAGGGACCAAGCCTGCAAGGGAGGGCAGTTGGAGGTGATCAACCCTGCAGGAGAGGGCAATTAGGGATGACCAGGCCGGCAGAGGAGGGAAGTTGGGGGCAAACAGGCTGGCAGCAGAGTGGTTAGGGGGTGATCAGGCTGGCAGGCAGAAGCGGTTAGGGGCAATCAGGAAGGCAGGCAGGCAAGCAGTTGGGAGCCAGCAGTCCTGGATTGAGAGAGGGATGTCCGACTGCCCGTTTAGGGGTCCCATATTGGCGAGGGTACAGGCTGAGCTGAGGGACAACTCTCCTCCGTGCACGAATTTCGTGCACCGGGCCTCTAGTATATATATACTAGAGGCCCGGTGCACGAATTTCGTGCATGGGGGGGGGTGTCCCTCAGCCCAGCCTGCACCCTCTCCAATCTGGGACCCCTTGAGGGATGTCCAACTGCCCATTTAGGCCCGATCCCACTCCGCTAAATGGGCAGTCGAACATCCCTCTCACAATCCAGGACTGCTGGCTCCCAACTGCTCGCCTGCCTGCCTTCCTGATTGCCCCTAACCGCTTCTGCCTGCCAGCCTGATCACCCCCTAACCACTCCCCTGCCAGCCTGATTGATGCCTAACTGCTCCCCTGCCAGCCTGTTTGCCCCTAACTGCCCTCCCCTGCAGGCCTGGTCACCCCTAACTGCCCTCCCCTATAAGCTTGATCGCCCCCAACTGCCCCCCATTGCAGGCCTGGGCCCTCACAACTGCCCTCTCCTGCTGGCCATCTTGTGGTGGCCATCTTATGTCCACATGGGGGCAGGATCTTTGACCACATGGGGGCAGCCATCTTGTGTGTTGGAGTGATCATCAATCTGCATATTACTCTTTTTATTAGATAGAATAGAGGCCTGGTGCATGGGTGGAGGCCAGCTGGTTTGCCCTGAAAGGTGTCCCGGATCAGGGTGGGGGTTCCCTTAGGGCGTGGGGCGGCCTTGGCGAGGGGCCTGTGGTGGTTTGCAGGCCAGCCACGTGCCCCCGTGACTCAAGTGGAGGCCCTGGTATCTGGGATTTATTTATCTTCTACAATTGAAACTTTGTAGCCTGGAGCGAAGCCAGGCCTCCTGCTTGCTCTGTGATGGCAGCCATTTCTGTTGGAAATTATTTATCTTCTATAATTGAAACTTTGAACTTTGTAGCCTTAAGCAGAGGCCTGGGCCAGCGAGGGTGTATGGAAAGCTTGGCTTCCTCCATCGCCGGGGGCAACCCTAGCCTCCTGCTCTGTCTAACTCCGTGGCTGCTGTCATTTATGTTGGGATTTATCTTCTATAATTGAAACTTTGTAGCCTGGAGTGGAGGCCTCAGCTGGCCAGGGTGTGCAGAAAGCTTTGCTTCCTCCGTTGCCGGGGAAACCCAGGCCTCCCTCCTGCTCTCTGTGGCCGCAGCCAGCTTGGTTGGGGTTAATTTGCATAATCGCTCCTGATTGGTTGGTGGGCATGGCTTATGGGCGTGGTTTGTGGGTGTAGCAGAGTGATGGTTAATTTGCATATTACTCTTTTATTAGATGGGATAGACTAGAGGCTCAGTGCACAAAAATTCATGCACTGGAGGGGGATTCCCTCAGCCCAGCCTGCCCCCTCTCACAGTCTGGGAGCCCTCAGGGGTGGGAGTCGACCCGGTGATCAGGGGAAGGTGATGCCCCATCACACCTCTGCTGCTGCCACTGCCAGCAGCGCAAGCCTTGGCTGGCCCTGGTTACCTGAGCCTCAGGTGGCCCTGGGTGGCTGGGCAGCTGCTATCCGAGGCTTGCCTGCACCTTGAGTTGGCCCTGGGTGGTTGGGGGGCTAAGGGGACTGGGGGACTCCAGAGGCAGGCGCCCCGGCGAGGCGGAGGGGTCTAGGCACCGCCATCTTGTGGCTGTGGGCACCACCATCTTTGAGGGCGGGGCAGTCAATTAGCATATTCCCTCCTTATTGGCTGTGGGCACCGCCATCTTTGCTATGGTGTGAGGGTCAATTAGCATATTCCCTCTTTATTAGGTACTAGAGGCCCGGTGCACGAAATTCGTGCACGGGGCAGGGGGAGGGGTGTCTTTCAGCCCAACCTGCACCCACTCCAATCTGGGACCCCTTGGGGGATGTCTGACTGCCTGTTTAGGCCCGATCCATAGGATCGGGCCTAAACAGGCAGTCAGACATCGCTTTCACAATCTAGGACTGCTGGTTCCCAACTACTCGCCTGCTTGCCTTCCTGATTGCTCCTAACTGCTCTGCCTGCCAGCCTGATCACCCCCTAACCACTCCCCTGCCAGCCCGATTGATGCCTAACTGCCCTCCCCTGACACCCCGGTTACCCCTAAATGCCCTCCCTTGCATATTCCCTCTTTATTAAATAGGGTTTTTTCTTTAGCATATTGGGCAGTCCTAACTGGTTTGGCTCAGTGGATGGAGCACTCGCCTGCAGATTCAAGGGTCCTAGGTTCGATTCTGGTCAAGGGCATGTACCTTGGTTGGGGGCACATACCCAGTCGGGAGTTTGCAGGAGGCAGTTGATCGATGTTTATTTCTCATAGATGTTTCTAGCTCTCTATCCCTTTCCCTTCCTCTCTGTAAAATATCAATAAAATATATATTATAAAAAAAGAAACATTTAAGATTCCTCCATATCTGCCTGGCTGGTGTGACTCAATGGTTGAGACCCCAGGCTGCCACTGCTGGAGGGGTTCTGGCCCTGGCCAGGCTGAGACCCCAGCCCAAGGCTGCTTCCTCAGCCCACCCAGATGACACCCCATCTCAGCCTGGCTGCGGATAGCCCGGTGGGTGCCTTCCCTGGCCTGAAGATCGCACATTGGGGGTGCACTGCGCTGCTGTCCTGACACCCTAGCCCCAAGCCTCAAGGCAGGCTTCGTCCCAGATCGCGCGCAGCTCAGGAGGCGGGGCGCTGCCGGCCTGACACACAGGCCAAAAGCCCTGCAGCCCTCTTCGCCCGGATCGCGTGTGGCTCAGGGGCGGGTCACTGCCGGCCTGACACACTGGCCAAAAGTCTCGTGGCCTGCTTAGCCCCGATCGAGCTCATCTCAGGGGCGGGGCGCTGCCGGCCTGACACCCCGGCCAAAAGCCCCAAGGCCAGCTTCGCGCAGGATCACGCTCATCTTAGGGGCGGGGCGCTGCCGGCCTGACACACTGGCCAAAAGCCCCTCGGCCTGCTTCGCCCTGATGGCGCACGGCTCAGGGGGCGGGTCGCTGCCGGCCTAACACACCGGCCAAAAGTCTCATGGCCTGCTTCGCCCCGATCGCGATCATCTCAGGGGCGGGGCGCTGCCGGCCTGACACTCAGGCCAAAAGCCCCGCTACCCCCTTCGCCCTGGAGGGCGCGCAGCTCAGGGGGGCGGGTCACTGCTGGCCTGACACCCCGGCCAAAAGCCCCAAGGCCAGCTTCCCGCCGGATCACGCTCAGCTCGGGGGGCAGGTCACTGCCAGCCTGACATCCCGGCCAAAAGCCCTGTGGCCTGCTTCGCCCCGGAGGGCGTGCGGCTGGGGGGGCAGGTCGCTGCCAGCCTGAAGCCCTGGCCCCAGGCCCCGTGGCCCGCTTCGCCCTGGATCCTGCACGGCTCAGGGGGCGGGTCGCTGCTGGCCTGACACCCCGGCCAAAAGCCCCTCGGCCTTCTTCGCCCCCATCGCGCTCATCTCAGGGGCGGGGCGCTGCCGGCCTGACACACCGGCCAAAAGCCCCTCGGCCTGCTTTGTCCCGATGGCGCATGGCTTGGGGGGCGGGGCGCTGCCGGCCTGACACCCCGGCCAAAAGCCCCTCGGCCTGCTTCCCCCCGATGGCGCGTGGCTTGGGGGGCGGGTCGCTGCCGGCCTGACACCCCGGCCAAAAGCCCCGCTGCCCGCTTCGCCCCGATGGCGCATGGCTTGGGGGGCGGGGCCCTGCCGGCCTGACACACCGGCCAAAAGCCCCGTGGCCACTTTGCCCCCGATCACCCGCGGCTCGGAGGCAACCAGCTGGACACCCCGGACTGCCGCCACTGGGCAGGAATTGCTGTGTGTGGGGTGGGCGCCTCCCAGCTAGACACCCTGGACTGCCACTGCTGGGCAGACTTAGGGACTCCGCTGGGGCTCGGGGCTAAGAGGACTGGGCGCCGCCATCTTGTGGCCATGGGCGCCGCCATTTTGTCGCGGAGTGATGGTTAATTTGCATATTACCCTTTTACTAGATAGGATGGTACTAGAGGCTTGGCGCATGAAAGTCATATGCGGGTACGGTCCCTAGGCCTGGCCTGTGATCAAGGCCATCTTCCCCAGCTGCCGCTGCCACTGCTGAGCCCACCTCTCACCCCCACAACCCACCCCCAGTTCCCCATTCACCATTGGGGTATTGGAGCCTGCCGGCCAGGGGGAGAGACCAAAAGGTGGTCAGTGTGCCTCATAGTGACTGGTCAAATGATCATTCTGGTTGTTCTACCATTTGGTCAATTTTCACATTACTTTTTTATATATATACTAGAGGCCCGGTGCACACAAAATCGTGCGCGGTTAGGGTCCCTGGGCCTAGCCTGGCCTCTGTCGCTGGCCTCTGCCACCCTGCGAAGCTCCCCGCCCCGGGATGCTCCACGATCCTTGTGGCCCTTCGACTGCGCCATGAGGTTCCCTCCACCCCGCCACTGCTCTGCGAGGTTCTCCCCACCCCACCACTGCTCTGAGAGGTTCCCCCCCACCCCGCCACTGCTCTGCGATGTTCCCTCCACCCCGCCACTGCTCTGCGAGGTTCCCCCCACCCCCCCCACACTCCGTGAAACTCCCCCCCGCCCCGCCCTGCCACTGCTCTGCAAGGCTCCTCCCGCCTCGCCATGCTCCGTGAAACTCCTCCTCGCCCCGCAACTGCTCCACGAGGCTCCCCCCACCCCTCAACTGCATCGTGAAATTGCCCCTGCCCCTTGACTGCTCCACGAAGCTTGCTGCTGCCCCGCAAAGCTTGCCACTGAACGCTCTGCAAAACTCCCCCACCCCACAACTGCTCTGCGAAACTTGCTGCTGCCCGGTGACTGCTTTGCTAAGCTTGTTGCTGCCCCATGAAGCAACCCGCTGCCACCACCACCATTCAACAGTCCCCAGTCCCACCCACTGCTACCCCCCATCACGGAGAGCAGCTCGGGGGCTGGGGGGAGTGGGGGAGCCGAGAGATGCTCCATGCACTTCATGGTGACCGGTCGTTCATTTGGTCATGACGGCACTTGGCTGTTTATATATTAGGATAGATGTGCTCCAATCCTTCCACTTCCAGGGAAAGGGGCAAAGGAGCGTTGCTGAAAGTGACAAGGGAGGCAGCAGGGTGAACTTTTTTGTTGTTGGGGGAGAGTTTCCTCCTGATGAGGGGCTTCAGAGGACAGCAGCCTACTTCTGCTACCCTCTGTCTCCAGAGACAATTTCTGATTGGCATCTGGCAGGACAGAGCAGTTGCAGGTACAGGACTGGGAGCGCCTTTCTGCATGCAGCTCCCTGGAGAGTCTCTTCCGGCCATGGAAAGCTTTGTTCTAACCATTTCTCTCAGAGCAAGGGCTGCTGGGTGGTTTGGGGCAGGAAGGCAGAATGGAGGTGGGACAGGGAAGGGCAGGGTAGGAAGAAGTATGGGGTAGAAGACTGCCAGCCAGGGGGAGGGAGAGGGTGAAGTCTGTGGGGTGGGGGCTGGTGCAGAAGGAGAGTTGGGGTCAGCATAGGAAGGTTTGGAGGTACGGGGGGAGTAAGAGGGACCTCCAGCAGATGCCAGATCAGGGGAAAGGGTCTACGGAATCAGGTGGGGTGAGGGAGAGTATAGACTAAGTCCCCTCCCCAGACCCTGCCATCCCAGGTGGCTAGTGGGAGGGGTCCATAGCGAGGTGCTGAGCCCCCTACACTTTGTGTCTGAGGCTCCAGAACATGTGGCCAACACGCCCCGCCCCTGCCACCCCGCTGAAGTGCTGCCATATGGAATGTATTTGCAGACACATGTAATGTTTTTAAGTTATCTTTTTAATTCACTGTTTACCTCTTTTCATTTTTTATTGAAAAGGCAGATTCTGCTGGTGTGTGTTCCTTTGGTGGGGGGGCAGTAGGGGTGTTCTCCACAGGCAGAGATCCAATAAGAGACAGAGACAAATGGCCCAGCGAGACATGGGGAATGAGTAAACAGGATCAAAGAGCAAGGAACAGGGAGAGAGATGCACAGGGCGAGACAGATACAATACACAGGGTGCTGTGGATGGGAATAGAGCTTCCTGGCCCGGTGAGAGGGCTCATTCCGCGGAGCAGTGGCTCCGTGGGCACGTTCACCCTGGGAGCAGCGCCCAGGCCTGGAGCTGGGGAACTGAAAGCCCGGGATACTTAGAGCTGATTACATGTGTGCAAACAGCCAAAGGGGAGGCCGTGGCCGGCCACCCCTCCCCCGGCCTTCCCCCTGAGATCCTGTCCCAGCAAAGGGGCTTTGCTGGCACAGCTGGGGCTGAGCGCCTGGGGGGAGGGCGTGCAGGCAGAGAGTCCCCGGGGCCCAGGGGTTGGGATGAGCCCTCCACCTCCAGAGTGCTCCCCACGATTACACACTTCCGCATGCACTGTGGCCCTGGGATGGCAGGTCACGACCGGTTAGGAATTGGACCAGAACTTGGTGCGAGCTCCCCTTGGCCTTGTGCGGACCAGGCCCTGGCGGCACGGGCCCCAGCGTTTGGGTCCGTAGGTTTCTGTTACCTGGGCCTCCTGAGCATTCCTGTCTCTGTGAAGATTCCAGGCGGCTCTCCTTGTATCCTGCCCCGGGAGTGCCTGTCTGGAGCTGCGGCTGCGGAGTGAGGGAGGGACAGAGTCTGGTGCTTGGCTTTTGGTGATCAGTTTGTCTGCCTGGATGTGCCACAGGACCCCCAAAGAATGACTTTTCTGAGCTTTCATTTGCGTGTCCATGCCGTGCATGCCTCCTCTGAGACACAGAGTCCAAGGGGAAGGAGAAAGGTGTGAATTCCTCACGTGTGAATGAGGCTTTACACTTTGAACTGCCAGCCTGAATCAGTGATCTAATTTTGTGGTTTCAGGAGCCTTTGGCGGATGGGATTGGAGTGGTGGCAGGATAAGTTTTTATATTTCTACTAGTGGCCCAGTGCATGAAATTCGTGCACATGGGGGTGTTCCTCAACCTGGCCTGCACCTCTCCAATCTGGGACCCCTCAGGGGATGTCCGACTGCCGGTTTAGGCAGTCGGACATCCCTCTTGCAATCCGGGATGACTGGCTCATAACCGCTCACCTGCCTGCCTGCCAGCCTGCTTGCCCCCAACTGCCCCCCCCACCAGCCTGATCACCCCCAACTGCCATCCCCTCCTGGTCTGATCACCCCTAACCACCTCTGCCTCGGCCCCACCATCATGGCTTTGTCCAGAAGGATGTCCAGAAGGTCTCCCGGTCTAATTAGCATATTATCCTTTTATTAGTATAGATAAAGGCCCAGTGCATGAGTGGGGGCCAGCCGGCCTGCCCTGATGGGGGCCCCCGATTAGGGTAGTGGTCCCTGCTCGGAGGCGGGGCTGGCTGGGGCTAGGGGCTGCGGGCAGTTTGCAGGCCAGCCACGACCCTGATTGGGTGGGAGTCCCTGCTGGGGGGAGGGGACAGCCGGGGCGAGGGGCCATGGTTGTTCTGGTCATTGTGGTCGTTCTGGTCGTTCTGCTGTTTCAGTCACTGGGCTTTTATTATATAGAATATACTAGTAGATTGAAGGAGAAATAAAGAGCTTCCCAGACAAGACAAAGCTAAGGAGTTTGTTGCTACTAAACCAGTATTACAAGAAAAGATAAAGGATCTTCTTGAAGAAGGAGGAGGAGGAGGAAAAAGAAGAGGAGGAGAAGGACAGAAGGGAGGAGGAGGAGGAGAAATACAGAAGAACATAGTTAAAAGAATAAAATGGCAATAAGTACATACCTATCAATAATGACTTTAAATGTAAATAGCTAAAATACTTCAATCATAAGACAGGGTAGCTGAATAGATAAGAAAAAAAGACCCCAAAATGTATACACACCTTAACAGCTGATAGCTCAATTTTTAAAATGAAATATATTTTAATAAATACTACCTTTATAATTATTCAAAGTGTGTGTATACGTTTTTTGATACACCCTATATATGCTGTCTACAAGAGACCCATCTCAGAATGCAAGATACACACAGACTAAAAGTAAAGGGATAGAAAAAGATACTTCATGGAAATGGAAAAGAAAAAAAAAAAAAAGCTAGGGTAGCAATACTTATATCTGACACAATAGACTTTACAGCAAAGAAGGGCACTACATAATGATAAAGGGTGCAATCCAACAAGAGGATATAACTCTTGTAAACATTTAGGCACCCAACATAGGAGCACCTAACTAAGTAGAGCAAATATTGATGAACATAAAGGAAGAGATTGATAGTAATACAGTCATAGTAGGGGATTTTAACACTCCATTGACATCAATGGATAGATCTCCTGGACAGCCTGACCTGCATAGTTCAGTGGTTGAGCATCGACCTATGAACCAGGAGGTCATGGTTTGATTTCTGGTCAGGGCACATGCTCAGGTTGTGGGCTCAATACCCAGTGGGGGGCATGCAGGAAGTATCCAATCAATCATTCTCTCTCAGCATTGATATTTCTCTCTCTCTTTCCATCTCCTTTCCTCTCTGAAATCAATAAAAATATATTATGCTAGAGGCCTAGTGCACAAAATTTGTGCACAGGTAGGGTCCCTAGGCCTGGCTGCGATCAGGGCCGATGGAGGTCTTCTGGCTGCTGGCCAGGGCCTTCCTTCTGGCTGTCAGCCGGGGCCTTCCTTCATTCTGTGCCGCCCCTGGTGGTCAGCGCCCAAAATAGTGAGCGATCAAACTTCCGGTCTCCCGGTCAAACTCCCGAGGGGACATTTTGCATATTAGATATATATATATATCTTCCAGACAGAAAATCAACAAGGAAACATTGGTCTTTTTTTAAAATTTAATAAATCTTTATTGTTCAGATTATTACAAATTGTTCCTCTTTTTTCCCCCATAGCTCCCCTCCACCTGGTTCCCACCCCACCCTCTGCCCTTACCTCCCCCGCACTGTCCTCATCCATAGGTGTACACTTTTTGTCCAGTCTCTTCCCGCACCCCCCACACCCTTTCCCCCCGAGAATTGTCAGTCCACTCCCTTCCTATGCCCCTGATTCTATTATATTCACCAGTTTATTCTGTTCATCAGATTTTTTTATTCACTTGATTTTTAGATTCACTTGTTGATAGATATGTATTTGTTGTTCATAATTTTTATCTTTACCTTTTTCTTCTTCTTCCTCTTCTTAAAGAATACCTTTCAGCTTTTCATATAATACTGGTTTGGTGGTGATAAACTCCTTTAGCTTTTTCTTAACTGTAAAGCTTTTTATCTGCCTTTCAATTCTGAATGATAGCTTTGCTGGGTAGATTAATCTTGGTTGTAGGTTCTTGCTGTTCATCACTTTGAATATTTCTTGCCACTCCCTTCTGACCTGCATAGTTTCTGTTGAGAAATCAGCTGACAGTCGTATGGGTGCTCCCTTGTAGGTGACTAACTGTTTTTCTCTTGCTGCTTTTAATATTCTCTCTTTATCTTTTGGCATTTTAATTATGATGTGTCTTGGTGTGGTCCTCTTTGGATTCCTTTTGTTTGGGGTTCTCTGCACTTCCTAGACTTGTAAGTCTATTTCTTTCACCAGGTGGGGGAAGTTTTCGGTCATTATTTCCTCAAATAGGTTTTCAGTATCTTGCGCTCTCTCTTCTTCTGGCACCCCCATAATTCTGATGTTAGTACACTTGAAGTTGTCCCAGAGGCTCCTTACACTATCTTCATATTTTTGGATTCTTTTTTCTTGTTGCTTTTCCAGTTGAGTGTTTTTTGCTTCTTTGTATTTCAAATCTTTGACTTGATTCTTGCTGTCCTCTAGTCTGCTGTTAGATCTTTGTATAAATTTTTTTTTTATTTCAGTCAGTGTATGCTTAATTTCTAGTTGGTCCTTTTTCATATCCTTGAGGGTCTCACTAAATTTATCGGCAAATTCTAGAAGATTCTTGAAAAACCTTATAACCGTGGTTTTGAACTCTATATCCAGTCATTTGCTTTCCTCCATTTCTTTCATTTGTGACCTGTTTCTTTGTCTCTGCATTTTGGCTGCTTCCCTGAGTTGATAGAGTGGTTTTGTGTGCTAGGTGTCCTATAGGGCCCAGTGGCTCAGCCTCCCCAGTTACCTGATGTGGACACTCTTGGTGCACCCCTTTGTGGGCTGTGTGCACAGTCTTGTTGCAGTTAAGCCTTGATTGTTGTTGGTATCACTGGGAGGAATTGACCTCCAGGCCAATTGGCTGTTAGGATCAGCTGTGTCTATGCTGGGAGAACTCCTGTGCTGGAGACACCCTTATGAGACAAGACTTGCAAAAGCCTCTGTGGTCAGCTTGGATGGGGCGGAGTCTCAGGGCAGAGCAGACAGCATTGGTTTCCCATCAGCCCTGCCCTAATAGGCCCCTGTGTCTCAGTGTCCCGTGGTAATTGCTGCAAACACCTCTAAGAGAAAGCCGCCCTCTAGTTCTGCCCGTTGCCAGACAGTCCAGTTTCTCCCCGAATGAGTCTGGGTCCCCAGAGTCTTGCCCGGAACTGGGGTTCAGAGCCGTCGGGAGCTTTTGTCTCCTTCCCGCTTGAGAAAGCCAGCCACGTACTCAGTTGCCCGCCCACCTCGGTACCTCTGCTTTCCACAGTTCCTTTGAGTCTCAGTGTGCTTATCTCTTTCCAGACAGTCCAGTTTCTCCCCGTATGAGGCTGGGTCCCCAGATTCTCGCCCGGAACTGGAGTTCAGCGCAGTCGGGAGCTTTTGTCTCCCTCCCGCTTGAGAAAGCCAGCCGCATACTCAGTTGCTAGTCCTCTCCACGCTCATGTCTCAGTACCTCTGCCTTCTGCAGCTCCTCTGATTCTTAGTGTGCTTTTCTCTTTCCTTCTAGTTGTAGAATTTCCACTCAGCCAGCCTTCCTGTGGTTCTGGATGATGTCCGTTTTGTCTTTTTGTTGTATTTTTGAAATTGTTTTGCGAGGCAGCAGTTTAGGTGTTTACCTATGCCGCCATCTTGGTTTCTCCCCGAAACAGCGGTCTTAAATGACACAGTAGATCAGATGGATTTAATTGATATCTTCAGAGCATTTTACCCAAAAGCAGCAGAATATACATTCTTTCTGAGTGCATATGAAACATTTTCTAAGATAGACCACATTTAGGACATAAAACAAGTCTTAATAAATTTAAGATTGAAATCATATCAAGCATCTTCTTGGACAGTAATGATATGAAACTAGAAATCAATCATAAGAAAAAAATGGAAAATACACAAGGACATGGAGGCTAAATAACATGTTATAACCCGGCTGACATGGCTCAATGGTTGAACATCAACCTATGAAACAGGAAGTCATGGTTCAATTCCAGGTCAGGGTATATGCCCGAGTTTTGGACTCATCCCTAGTGTGTGGCATGTAGGATGCAACTGATCAATGATTCTCTCTCATCGTTGATGTTTCTATCTCTCTCTCCCTCTCCCTTCATCTCTGAAATTAATAAAAAATATTTTTTAAAAATAAAAAATAAAATCTCCTCTTCAGCTAGACTTTGGTTGGTAATTCAGGGTGAATGTTTTTCAGATTAGTTATATTTCCAGTTTGGTTCTGTGAGGAGGTGCAAGAAAGTCCCACTTATTCCACTGCCATCTTGAAAACTCACCCATTACCAATTTATAAAAATACTTTTAAGTTGATTTCATTAACAACTGCTTTTAAGGGAAAGAGTTAGAAATTAGATAGATGGATGATAGATTAGATAGATAAATAGATGATAGATAGGTAGATAGATAGATAGGTAGATAGATAGATAGAGATTTAGTTTTAAAGAATTGGCCTATTCAGTCATGGTTTCTGACAAGTCTAAAATGTGTGGCACAGGGTGGCAGGTTAGAAACTCAGGTAAGAGTTGGAATTGAAATTGTAAATCTGAATCCCAAAGGACAGAAGGCAGGAAACTCAGGCAAGGTTTTCATAGTTCAATTTTGAGGAGAATTCCATTTTCATCAAGAAACTGTCTTTTCCCTAACCAGTTTGGCTCAGTGGATAGAGCATCAGCCTGCGGACTGAAGGGTACCGGGTTCAGTTCCGGTCAAGGGCATGTACCTTGGTTGTGGGCACATCCCCAGTGTGGGTTGTGCAGGAGGCAGCTGATCAACGTTTTTCTCTCATCGATGTTTCTAACTCTCTATCCCTCTCCCTTTCTCTCTGTAAAAAATCAATAAAATATATTTTAAAAAGAGCAAAACAACTACAAAGTTGAAAAAAAAAAAAGAAACCTGTCTTTGTTCTTAAGGCCAACTTACTGGATGATGCTTACCTCCATTTGTGGTGGGTAATCTGCCTTACTTAAAGTCCACTTCTTCAAATGTTACTTACAGCTAAAAGTACCTTCACAGCAATATGCAGGCTGGTATTTGACCAAACAAGTGGGTATTAGAGACTAGCCAAGTTAACACATGAAACTAACCATCACATGAATAGAAACATGAACTAATTGGCAGAGAAAAATTATTGTGTTTTCAATAGTGTTTATTTGTTACACTTAATAATTGTCCAATTTGGGGCTATTTAACGTTTTGAAAAATTGGGTGTTAATAACTAGAAATAACCACATATTTTAATGCAAAGCTTATTGTTACAGAACATTTAAAAAAGTAATTTATAAATATGTTTTTTCAGAGGTATATGAAAGGGAAGGATCAGTAAAAGAGTTACAAGCAACAGTTATATTGACTAGCTCCTGACAGGAAAAGTAGGATGCAAAATTTCCAACTCTATGAAAGCTGTTTATGTTTTTTAACACCTGATAAATATAAAAGTTACTGTAGAATTTAGATTACATTAGATAAATTTAAAGACTGATAAAATAATATATTTTTAAACTACACGTATATTGCTGATGGAAAAGGAATTCTATGGAAGTAACCTCACAGTGTAATCTGACCATAAATTTCTAACTGGGAAGGTCATGGTGGGGAGGTATGCCCCAGGTATGTAACTTCTTTAGTAAAAAGTTCCTTCTTTGCCTTAAGCAAGCCCCGTCCATTGTTCTTGTGCATCTAGGTTAACCCACTCTTAAATTCCTCTTTTTCAAAGTAACCACCCTCAAGAGAGACCACATAATCCTGTTAACTATCCTGTGATCCCCACCTCCATGTGACCTTCCTCATGTTCCCTCCTTAATTTTAAAAGCATAAAAGGAATTGCAAAGCTCACTCCAGATCTTGCTTCGAGCATTTTTGACAGTTTTGGCTCAAATAAACTTAGAAAAATTCTCTACAGATTTGGACATTTCTATGTCAACAATATGCATGTATGTGTATATGTCCATGTATTTGTATATTGTATGTGAAAAAAGAAAATCCCAGCACACTATGGAGCATGTAATCTCATTGATACAAATTAAACAAAGCCACAACATCCATGTAAATAAAGAAAAGGTCCCAGAAGGCCTCCCATCCAGGAATGAAAGCAGAGGAAGGAGGACATCACTCTTTCCGCTACTCATTCTTATTTTGTGTGAAAACAATCTTCCAGCTATTATGTGATTACATAATAACCAAACATTTTATTAAATCTCTTAAATGTTGAAGTAAACCTGAGAAGAAACTATCTACAAATTGGTGTCATGCTAATGAAACGTAATCTTTCAAAGGGATACCAAAAGTTTGAGGCAGCTTCTCGGGCACTTTCTTTGAGCTGAGCAGTTAAAGAGCCCGGTTGTTGCTTTGATGTTGGAATTGACAGTCAGATGCTTATCATCCAGGCAGGCATGGCATCTTTTCACAGGGAGTTGTTTGAAGGTGCAGGCTGTTCGCCATGTGCATGGATGTGGTCATGGTTAGAGATGCTTCATTTCCACTTGTGGATGAGTCCCAGACAAGAGGAAGCTTGTTTTGCCAGTACCTTGGGAGAAGGGCTAGAAAGGGAGGTGAGATAAGATAGAGCAGTGGTTCTCAACCTTTCTAATGCCGCCACCCTTTAATACAGTTCCTCATGTTGTGGTGACCCCCAACCATAAAATTATTTTCGTTGCTACTTCATAACTGTAATTTTGCTACTGTTAATGAATTGTAATGTAAATATCTGTGTTTTCCGATGGCCTTAGGCTCTACAGCAGCGGTTCTCAACCTGTGGGTTGTGACCCACAGGTTGAGAACCGCTAGCAGGGTCGCCTAAGACCATTGGAAAACACAGATATTTACATTACAATTCATTAACAGTAGCAAAATTACAGTTATGAAGTAGCAACGAAAATAATTTTATGGTTGGGGGTCACCACAACATGAGGAACTGTATTAAAGGGTGGCGGCATTAGAAAGGTTGAGAACCACTGAGATAGAGGCATGAGAAAGAGAAAATGGAAGTTGATGAATAAATGAATCAGGAGAGTGAAGAAGGCAAATGGAAGAAGAGAGAAGGGCAGATGTCAGAGGGAAGAGGAGAGGAGAAAGGGAGAAGAGAGAAGAGGAAAGGGAGAAAATTATAGCTAACACTTATTGAATGTTTAGTATGTGCCAATCATTATTCTAAGCACTGAACATGTTTTTATTTCATCCTCTGTAATGAGGGTAATTATATCATTATCTATTTTACTGCTGAGGAAAATGGGGCACAAGACAGAGATTTAAATAAACTCTAAGATCTGAAGCAGAAATTCAAACCCAAGTTGTCAGATGCCAGAGCACCTGCTCTGATCTCTGGGATTTTTGGGGCGGGGGGGGGGCGGGGGGGCGGGAAGCAGGTGTGACAGAGAGAGGAAGAAGGGAAAAGGTGAAAGGAAAATGAATGAAAGATAGAGAAAGGCTGAAAACTCTAGTATTTTAGCTGCTATGAGCCATGTAGGAGGGGAGCATACATATGCAGAACAGGTGGTTTCTGAACAGTGGCTATTTGAAACACTTTGTTTTCCTGCCCTATTTAATCTAAATAAACCAAAGTGTCTATTACTGCATAACAAATTATCCCAAAACTTAGCAGTTTAAAAATAACAAACATTTATTATCTCACGGTGTCTGGGAGTTAGGAATCCACAGTCTGCTAATATGGGTGCTTCTGGCTCAGGGTCTCATGTGATTGCAGTCAAGGTAACAGCCAGGGCTGCGAACTTCTGAGGGATTGACTGGGTTGGGGCTTCTGTTTCCAGAATAGCTTGTTCACATTGGCTAGAGACCTCAGCTCCTTGCCACCTGGGCCTCTGCACAGGGCTGCGTAAGTGCACTTACAGCATGGCAGCTGGATTCCAAGGGAGGGGTCCAAGGTCGAAGCCGTGATGTCTTCTATAAGCTAGCAAGACAGTTATAAACCATCGCCTCGGCTACATTTTATTGGCTACACAGACCATCCCTGACAAGAGGTGAGAGGAGTCACTCAGGTCCATCTGGAGGCTGGTTAGCACATAAGGCAAAATATGAGCTTTTGCTAATCTTATTTGGCCATCTACAAGGACTCAATAGCTAGTCTTATCAGATTTCTCTGGGAGGCTTATGACCCAGCAGTTTCTCTCCTAGCTATACACTATGGAGACATGTGTACTTATGAGCAAAACTATCCCTAGAAGCACTATTTGTAATAGCCAAAAAATGGCAATAACCCAACCCCATTTCAATAAATAGATACATAAACTGTACCGCCTGTGGCACGCTGCGTGGCCTCCCATTTGGACAGCGAGGGCTTTACCCACATTGTGGTGGCCTCTGAACTCCTCCTACTAGAAACCTTGGTCCTGGAGGAATTCAGTCTGGTTCTACCATCATGTCTCCCCATCCCCATTCTGCTTGGCCTGTTCCCTACCACCCCTTTCCCTTCCAGCTTTTCTGACTTCCTTCTGTCAAGCTGGCAGAAGCCATAATTGAATCCACTGACAAGAACTGGATGGTGCTTCTTCTCTCTTTTCTTTTTTTGCAATCTACAGTGAGCCCTCCAAGTTCATTACTGCAGGTGGCCTTGGTGGGGACCCAGGGCTGGTGGCAGAAGCTTACTGCACAGCCTCAGGGACAGTGAAAGCTTGCCAGCAGCACAGTCATTCTGAAGCTGTTGTGTCCAATTAGAGGAAACACTAGGCACTTTCCTTCTGGAGCCCCATTAACAAATTAGTCCTACCACAAACTGAGAGGGTCTGGGTGGGACCAAATGCCTTTGTCCACGGGATAATTTGATAATATGGAGAAGAAACAGTGCAAAACACTGGTGTGTGTGTGGTGTGTGTGTGTGTGTGCTAGCGCACGCACACATTCAAATAAAACATTGGAGATAGTGGGTGACGGGTGATTGGGGAGGAGGATTTGATCCTGTATTCCTATGACCTAGGAATGAAACCTTTCTAATGCTGAGCAGCGCCTGTTATGGTGTTAAGTAGTCAGAGGGAGGAGAATGGCAGTCTTTTGGATATCAGTATTTCACCCGGCTTGACTTTGCTGAGTTGGAGGAGCTGTTTGTTCCACATGCACTTGGCCAGGGCATTGTATCTTTATGCATTTTTGCAAGATTTGTTCTAGAAAGTTCATGGGAAGAGAGCCATGGCAACCTGTGCTTCATGTACCTGCTGTGGCAAAATAATCTTACTATTTTAAAGTTACATTTTGTCAACTATTGGTCATTGGCACCAATTTAATGCTAACAGGAATCCCAAATTTTGGGTGTGATGAAGGGGGAGATTTTACTTAGTGAGCTTAATTATGAAACAACACTGGCTGGGAAATAGCAGGGCTGTGAGGTGGCCCTGAGGAGAAATGGACCCTGGTATTGCAGCTCCAGCCAGGGAAATGCATTCTTTGGTGGAAATCAAAGTGTGTTCCTCAAGACAAAGGAGAATGGACTTATATAGGGATATGTTCCTGCCCCAGGTCCCTAAATAGTCCATTCTAATGCAAATGAGGATTCCAAATCCTCACAGTTTGATGGGTCCAAAAAGCACTGTCCTGATTGGTTGGAATGGAGCCACTCTTATTGGTCATTGAAGATGCAAATGAGGATATCCCTACTGAGCTTTAATTGGACGGGGAAAGCCTCAATCCTATTTGTTGAGATAGGATTCCAGAAGCTCCTTAATAAGGGCTCACTTAGACTGCAGGAGCACAGTGCAGGCAGGCAGCCGGGCATGCATGAGAAGCCCCTATTCATCAATGATTGCTAGACTCTGTTTATAAATTTGAGTCCAATTAGCTACCAAAAGCCATTCTTAGGGTCAACAGTTTTCAAAACATTGGTTCTAAATTGCTTGCTCAGGGAAAAGTACTAATTAGACCTCTGAGATTTTTAAGAGTATCGGAATCACTTTTTTTTCCTAAGAAAATATCTATTCAAATCACCATTGTAAATTCAAATTTCCATTTTAGATTTATTTGCAATAGAGCAAAATATCTGAGCAAGTCCTCTAAAACAGAGAGTAGGAAAGGAAAATGAAGTAAAGAGAAAAGAATGTTACAGGTGAGCAAACTATTCCTGTTTTTGATTGAGGGCTAAAAAACTAAGGAATCTTGAAGCGGAGGACCCAGGGAAGATGCACACTGTCTCTCTTTCCATCTCAGCTCATTAATCCTGGAATCTCCCATTATAAAGATTCCTAGCTATTTTTTTCCAACTCCCATGCATTGTATGAGTGTTCTTTTTATTTATGATAGATCTTATATATATAAACAAATAATATGAGGATCTTATGAACAACTTCATGCCACTGTAATAAAAAATCTAGATAAAATAGATAATTTCCTTCAAAAACATAACTTATCAAAGTTGAAGCAAGGAAAAAATTAAAAAAATCTAAATAGTTCCATATGTATGGTGAATTTGTAATTAAATCCACAAAGAAAACTCCAGGCCCAGAGGACTTCACTGGTGAACTCTGATCAAACACCAAAGAGAAACAATGCCAGCCATGCACAAACTCTTCCAAACAAAAGCAAAACACTTTTCAACTTGTGTATGAGTTCATTATAACCCTGACACTACAACCTCAATAGATACAGGAAAAACATTTGGCAAAATTCAAAACCCTTCATAATCAAAGCTCTCAACAAACTAAGAGCAGGAAACGTCCGCAACCTGATTAAGAGAACCACCAAAGCTACAGCTAATAATATCGTAGTAAATGGTGAAATAAGAAGCCATTCCTCACCAAGTCTGAGAACAAGATGAAGATATCTGCTCTTACCAGTTTTATTAAAAACTAGATGCCTGGTGCATGAAATTCGTGCACTGGAGGGGGGGGTGTCCCTCAGCCCAGCCTGTACCCTCTCCAATCTGGGACCCCTCGGGGGATGTCTGACTGCTGATTTAGGCCCGATCCCTTAAACCAGCAGTCGGACATCCCTCTCACAATCTGGGACTGCTGGCTCCCAACAGCTCGCCTACCTGCCTGATTGCCCCTAACCGCTTCTGCCTGCCAGCCTGATCACCCCCTAACCACTCCCCTGCCAGCCTGATGACGCCTAACTCCTCCCCTGCCAACCCAATTGCCCCTAACTGCCCTCCCCTGCAGGCCTGGTCATCCCTAACTACCCTCCCCTGCCAGCCTGGTTGCCCCTAACTGCCCTCCCCGCCAGCCTGGTTGCCTCTAACTGCCCTCCCCTGCTGGCCTGATTGCCCCTAACTACCCTCCCCTGCCGGGCAGGTCACCCCCAACTGCCCTGCCCTGCAGACCTGGTCACCCCAACTTCCCTCCCCTGCAGGCCTGGTCCCCCCCAACTGCCCTCCCCTGCCGGCCTGGTCACCCCCAACTGCCCTCCCCTGCCAGCCTGGTCACCCCTAACTTCCCTCCCCTGCTGGCCTGATTGCCCACGACTACCCTCCCCTGCTGGCCATCTTGTGGCAGCCATCTTTGACAACATGGGGGCAGCCATTTGTGTGAGGGTGTGATGGTCAATTTGCATATTACCTCTTTATTAGATAGGATTGAGGCACACACAAAATAAAAGGCAGAGTCTAGAAAGGAAAAACTGAAACTATAAATCTTTGCAGACAACTTGATTATATATGTAGAAAACATGGGAATCTATAAAATAACTACTAGATCTTAACAGAATTTAGCAAGGTTGCATGATATAAAGCCAAAAATTAATTGTATTTCTATATATTAGCTACAAACAATTGGAAACTAAAATCTTTTAATGTAACATTTTCAATAACATCAAAAAACAACTATCTAGGATGAAATTTAGCAAAATATGTGTAAGATTTATACACTGAAAACAACAAAATATTGCTGAAATTAAAGAAGACCTACAAAACAGAGAGGTGTGCTATTTTTGTGGGTTAGAAGCCTCAGTGTTATTAATATATCCACTCTTCAAATAAAACTGAATGGAAAGTCACTTATATATGAGCAATTAATTTTTAACCAAAATGCTAAGTCAATTCAATGGAGAAAGGAAAGTCTTTTTGACAAATGGCACTGACACAAGTGTATACTTTTTAAGGAAAAAAAATGACCCTCAACCACTATCCACTCCATACATAAAATTAATATGAGTTGGATCACAGATCAAACATAAAAGCCTAAACTATAAAGCTTCCATGGGAAAAAGAAAAAAAATCTATGTTAGGGTTATAAAAAATATTTACTACTAAAGAAGGAAGAAAAAATTTTGACTTAATCAATACTTCTCTTTAAAGACAATAAAAAGGCAAACCACAGACTGGGAGAGAATATTCACAAAGCAAATATGTAATAAATGTTTGAATCCCAAAATAAGAAGAATTCATACAAGAAAAACAACCCAATTTTTAAAATGGTCAGTGCCTTGACCAGAAATTTCACCCAAAAAACCTACAAATAGCTAAAAAGTACATGAAATTATATTCAACATCATAAGTTATCAGGGAAATGCTATAATAATAGTGAATTTTTAAAAGGCTGATAATTACGAGAGTTGACAAGGATGTGTAACAATCAGAACCTCATACAGAGATGATAGGAGGGTAAAATGGTACAACCTCCTTTGAAAACCACATTGTGACTTTCTTATAAAAATTTTAAGTTCACTGCTTCTAGATCCAGCAAATTCCATTTTCTAAGTAGAAACATATACACAAAATCACTTTCACATAAATGTTCATAGTAGCCCCAGCCTGGAAACAACCAAATATTCATCAGTGAAATACTCCTCAGCAATAAATTACAACTGCTGATACACACAATGACATGGATGAACCTCACAGTCATCATGCTGAGTGAGAAAAGCCAGACCCAAAGGATATACATTATGTATTTCTTTTATATAAACTTCTAAATAGAAAAAAACTGATAAATGTGATAGACATCAGACCATGGTTAGCTGGAGGGGTAGTGACTATACAAGGTCTCAGGCCTCCAAGGTGGATTCTTGCTCCACGTGGAATGAGTCCTGAATGGGAGACTTTCAGGTTGTGTGACAGACCAAGAAAAAGACGTGGGGGTGGGGGGACGAGGGGAGTGTTCGGAAAGCGAAGTCTGTTTAGCAACCTCCAAGTTGATTATTTCCATATTTAAAAACTGAAAGTTTCCTTTCCTTCCTCCCTCTCCTCCTTCCTTTCTTCCTTCTCCATCTCTTTCTTTTCTTTTTCATCCAACTGAAACCTGTGGGAAATGCTGGTATCTTCCTGAGCCGAAACCTTTTAACATTTTTTTAATCTGATTTCAGAGAGGCATCTGTTGATCCCTTCATTGTCTGTGATGGAGGAAAATCTCAGACCCTTAATTATCTCTTCTCCTGGCAGGCCTTAAGATGAAACACACAGGAAGACCTGAGCGGATTCTTCTCAGATGCCACCTCTTAGCACTGGGCTTTGCGAGCCTGTTATTTGGGACGCTGCAGAAGGCAGGGCCCGATCCCGCCAAGGATCAATGGGAAAATAAGCAGTTGCTCGTGAATAGACTGTGGTCTCCCGCAGTTGTCAGGCCTCTGTGGTAATGGCTATTTATCCTCGCTTAATTGCTACGTGGGATCTCGCTCATTCTGTGTCGGCTGGCATTCGCCACCGTGCCACCTGGCCAAATTCAGGTCAGCCTGCAGACGTGTGGCACACCTGCCCGGTGGCTTCTTCACAGAGGCTGAAGGATGCCCACAGTGACCTCACCTGGTGACAGTGGTGCCACCTACACTGACTCTTTCTCCAGGGCCTAGGGACAGTGGCACTGGTTGAGCTCTGGGAGCTGCTCACCAAGCGTCCAGGCAGTTTGTGGGAGGCCTGACGGGCAGGCAGTTCTCTTGACAACAAACAGAACGGAGCTGAGTAGGAAAGTCCATTGTACTGGAGAGTGGGAGAGCCCAGAGAGCCTTGGGGAAGGGAAGCTCAAACTCATCTACATCTGGATTTCATATAAATGAACACTCTTTTTCAAAAGAAAAGTAAAAAAGTAAAAAAGAAACACTTCATTACATAAGCCCATCATATCGTTAACAAATTTGACAAATGTAAACAAGCTTGAATTTGGAATATCAAATACTGAAATTCAGAATTGTACCCAGTTTAAATAAAGACTTAAGATAAAAATTAGTCTTTGTTCACTCGTCTATCTCTTGGAGAGCTGTCATCACATCACTTGCCATATTTAGTTTGGGAATCACTGTGACTCGGCAGTTTTAGGCAAACAAATTTCATTTTTGTTCCCATTTAGACTAAGTAGCTGGTCTGCCTAGAATCAGATTGTAAGATCTTCTCCGGGCTTGGCAGGAAAGAGGGCCAGCGTCTCTTGGTGAGATGTGCTGGGGTTGTAGAGCCGCAGGTAATGGTGTCTGGGCCTCCATCTGCTCACCCTGCTAAGATCACCGGCACTGAAGAGAATAAAACCCTTTTCCAAATCTTCTTGGAAAAGAGTCCTTGTAGCCCAACTCTGCACACCAGAAAGTGGAGACCAAAACAACATTGGTTAACCTTGTTGATTAAGCTGTTCCCCAGTATTTCTGAGTAGGTTTGGTTCAGCCCAGGAAAAATGGGGAACTCTATAGCAGAGTCATGCACTCAAATTCCTAAAAAAAAGGGTTTACCCCTTTCAGGTAAAGTCCTCTGTGAAAGTTTTAGTTCTTAGGTCAAAAAGAGCATTAATTACTCAGAATTACACTTTAATTTAAAAAATATATTTGCTTTACAGGTAAAAGGAACTATATTCAGTCTTATGAGGAATAAAATTTTAGAAGTCTAAGGTATAGTGCCAAGACCACTTACTGGGGAAATATTAATAATTAATAGTGCTGAAACAACTGAATATCCATATGCAAATAAATAAATTTGGACCTCTATTCACACGATATACAAAAATGGGTTATCAAAATGGATTAAAGACCTAAATGTTAAAAGCTAAAACTATAAAACTCTTAGAAGAAAGCATAGAAATATTCTTCATGACTTTGAATTGGGCAATCATTTCTTTGACATGACAACACAGAGCAAAAGCAACAAAAGAAAAAATAGATAAATTAGAGTTTATAAAAATTGAAAAATTTTGTGCTTTAAATGATATCATCAAAAAGATGACTCACAAAAGGGGGAAAATATTTGCACATTATATATCTGATAATGGTCTAGTATCCAGAATATATAAAGAATAATTACAGCCCTAGCTGGTTTGGCTCAGTGGATAGAGTGTCAGCCTGTGGACTGAAGGGTCCCAGGTTCGATTCAGGTTAAGGGCACATGCTTCAGTTGCAGGCTCCTCTCTGGCCCAGACTCTGGTCAGGGCACATGCAGGAGGCAACCAATCAATATGTTTCTCTCACATTGATGTTTCCCTCTCTCTTCTACTCTCTCTAAAATCAATGGAAAACTACCCTTGGGTGAGGATTTAAAAATAAATAAATATATGTAAAGATTTTTTTTTTTAAAGAATAATTACAGCTCAACAATTAAAACACAAATAATGAAATTTAAAAAGATTTTAATAGACATTTCTCCAAATAAAATATACAAATGGTCTATTAGCACATAAAAGATGCTCAACATTATTATTATGGAAATGCAAATCAAAACCACAATGAGATGCCACTTCACATCTATGAGGGTGGCTAGAATCAAGCAGATAGATAATAACCGGAGTTGATAAGAATGAGGAAAAATTGTAATCTTATACATTGCTGGTGGGAATGTAAAATGGCACAGCTACTTTGAAAAAGTCTAGCAGTTCCTCAAAAAGTTAAATACAAAATTACAATATGTCCCAGCAATTCCATTCTTAGGTACATACCCAAGAGAACTGAAAATGTATGTCCACACAAAAGCTATGTATATCATAGCTTCATTATTTATAATAGCTAAAAAGTAGAAATAGCCCAAATGTACATCAACTGATGAATGAATAGATAAAATGTAGTATATCTAAACAAGGGAATAATATATATCCATCAAAGGAAATTTTGTAAGTATACCTACTATAGCATGGATGAACCTTAGAAACATTATGCTAAGTAAAATAAACCAGACACAAAAGAGTGCATGTCATATGGTTTTATTTATATGAAGTGTCCAAAACAGGCAAATCCATAGAACAAAGAGTAGGTTGGAGGTTAACAGGTGCTGGAGTTAAGAGGGACTAACTGACTACTAATGGGTTTGGGGTTTCTTTATGGGGTGATGAAAATGTGCTGGGTACATTAGATATGGTACAACTTTGCAAATATAGTAAAAGCCACTGAACTATGCACTTTAAAAGAGTGAATTCTATGGTATGTGAATTATTTATCAAATTTTCAAGTCCTCTCTTTTAAGTAGCTGACAATCTTCAGTGTTTAAATGTTCCTGTTCAACACCATCTAATTAGCAATACTAAATGTTTTTATTTTCTGATGTTGCCACAAATCACATTATTTTTATGAATTAATTAATTCATGACTTCCTAAAAATAAACCAGTCTAGAAAATACATTACAATTTTTCAAATGTTAATTAGTACTAATGTAGCATTTTACAATAAATTTTTTTTTCTAAGCAACAAGAAAAATAATAGCCATATTAGTGGGCCTGACAACACCTTCATTTGATGGTATTTGACAAGACTTTGAGACTTAAATATAACAAGAAAGACACCCATGTTTTTATTTGTTCATTTATTCCTCAAAACTCTACTGGTTATTATTATGTGCTGAGCCCTGGGAAGAGACAGTGAGTTCCCTCAAGAACTTTGTTCAGGAAAGGTCTCCAAACTACAGAGAAAAGGTGACATGTGCACTGTGCCCTGGATCAGTTGCAGTGTTTGGGTAAAAGCAAAGGAAAGGGTGATGCAGTGGAGGAAGTGGCTGGGCGAAGGCACAGGAATCTGGCGTCGGGCCGAGAAGTGGGAATATGCAGAAAGTGAGCAGGTTTGGAACACAGGTTTTATTACAGAACATTTTGCTGAACACCCACAATCTACTCTCTAGTGCATTATTACTAGTAGCCAGTAAGACTAACCAAGGGTAAAAATAATATGAACCAACATAACAAAGCTTGAACCATAGCACTGTTGGCATGTAAAACAACTACAAAACCTCTTTATTTGTTATTTAATGATTTCTGTGTGTGTCTTGGCAGCCCAACCCAACTGTAAGCACACCCCTGGGAGACAGTGAGCGTTGCAGCCGCAGCTTCTGCAGTTCACAGCCTACACTGCTGTCCCTGCCCAGCCTCGTTACCTGTGCTATCACAGGGTGTCCCCAAAATATGTACACACACTTTCACAGCTGATAGCTCAATTTTGAAAATGAAATGTTTTTTTAATAAAACTGCTTTTATAATTACTCAAAGTGTATGCATACATTTTTGGGGACACCCTGGATGTGGAGCTTAGAAAGTTTTGCGGGCTCTGTGATGCTCTGCTGGCAAGTCTCATGGAGTTCCCTAACGTTTCTGTTCCTGAGAAGCACAAGGAGACATCCCGCTTCTCGGAACAACCTCGAGTTCTTTAAGCAGACTGCTATTGATTACTTAACCCATTAAGGAATGCATTTAATAAACACTATTTGAGTGACAACTACAATCTTGTGCCACATCATGCTGTTTCGGTCACCTAGTGATAGTATAGCTGTCCCAACGTGGCACAGCACATTCCTCACGTGTCTGTGGGATGCTGGTGTCCCACACCTACTGCACTGCCATTTGTAGTAAAGTGTAGCACACACAGAAACCGGTGCAGCCACTGTGGAAAACAGCATGGAGATTCCTCAAAAGGTTAAAAATAGACCTGCCATGTGATCCAGCAATTCCACTTCTGGGTATTTACCCAAAACAAAAACACTAATTCAAAAAGACACATGTTCATTCCAGCATTACTTACAATAACCAAGATATGGAGGCAACCCACGTGTCCATTGTAGACAAATGGATTAAGAAGATGTGGTGCAAATATACAACAGACTATTACTCAGCCATAAAAAGAATGGAATCTCGTCATTTGCAACAACACAGATGAACATAGAGGCTATTATGCTAAGTGAAATAAGTCAGCCAGAGACAGACAAATACCAGATGATCTCACTTATAAGTGGAATCTAAAAAACAAACAAACAGATGAACAAACAAAACAGAAACAGACCCATAGACACAGGAAACAAGCTGATGGTTGCCAAAGGAAAGACAGTGGGGGAATGGGTGAAAAGAAAAAAAAAATGTAATAAGTAAATTAATTAATCTTCAAAGTATTGTTAACATCCATCACCATACATAAAAATTGCTGCTTTAGAGGCAATAGTGAGTTAATGGCCACTCAGCAGACATGGGCAGGGTTGAGAGCGGCCAGGACCCTAGGTGGGACGGTAGGACTGCATTAGGATCCAGCACCTCAGTTCTGGTCCGAGTGTCCCCTGGGACTCACCTGTGACCTTGGGGAAGCCACTTCCCTCCTAGGACCGCCTGTGAAGTTCGGATTAGACTGGGTGGCACCGCTTCTCTAGGGCACTGAGGAAATGTATGAGGGTATCTTTTTTGACATTGAGTACATAGGGACTATGGATGCTAGAGGTTTGCAGTATGCAGGGTCGTTCCACCTTGAAGAATTGCCCTGATGGTTGCAGGATTTTTTTATGTTCCTCCGGACATTCATTTAGGAGGTAAAAATCTGCTATCAGTGATTCAAACCTCGAACTGAATCCTGCACTGCACAGAAATGGTTTAATATGCACTGAAATGTCCAGAAATGTGAATCAAGAGAAAATTGCACTTTATATATTCAGAAATTTACCAAGAACTTGACCACAATTTTGGAAAATCACATCACTAATGATAACAGTACACATAGGTTTTAATTAAATTGCCAATGTTACATGCCTGTATCAGTCCTCACTGGCAGCTGTCACATTCATGCTGACTCTATGTATGAGCTCAACCTCTGACTATTTAATTATCTCATCTAGAGCAATGCTATTTGAAGTGCTGGTGAGCTACGAGGTAAGGAAATGGTGCCAGAATGTATATGGACAGCTTGCTTCCTTCACTAAGAAAGTGTGGCTGTGGAAGATGCTGGTGCAGGTAAACCGCCGATACTCGCCGCCTCCCCCAACCACATCAAAATTACAACTAAAACACAGAACAACCATCACTCAGAGCAGCTTGAAATCCGGCTGAATGGAAGTCCTAGACTAGAGAAGTAAAGAAGAAGGCACACCGACATTGCAAGCATGCCCTTCCGAGGGACCCCATGGCACCGGGCGCTCCCAAGCCCCCTGTTGCTGCTCCCATCGGGAGGGAAGGCGTCTCCACAGCATCACACTCATCGGCCACTGGTGACTGCCCCCTCACAGATCACAGACACCAGACCTTCCTGCGAGTGGGAGCCGATCGCAGACCCACTGAGTGCTCGGATGGGGAAAATGAAAGGGAGGGAGCAAGATGAAGGGCAGGTGTCCCCTGTGCAGCCGCCCTCCCCCCCTCCCCGCAGCATCGGAGCAGGAGACGGGCAGGCACGTGGAGTATCGCCTTTCTAAGAGGAAAGGCTCCTGCATGGCCCAGGAGAACAGCATGCAGAACATGAGAACAGCAACCGCTCCGAGGAGCCTGAGGGAGGCGGCAGACACGGATACGGGCCGCCACTCGCCTGGGAGGCGTTTCCCGGGCTCTGGCTTCACCGTGCGCAGCGGCTGAGGGAGTCCTGACCGCGATGCTGGCTTGGATGTGGATGCGGATGACACTCTGGAGTATGGAAGCCACACGGAGGCTGGCGTCATCGCTGCACAGGCGAGGAGCCCGGTGAAGCCGCGGAGAGAGGTGCCGTTCTGAACAGCGACCCTCCCAGCACACGCATCACACCCGAGTCCTCTGATGGGCCAGCGATGGGATCCCTTCCACCAGCAACCGGGAGAGTAGCCGGCGGGAGGCCGTGCAGAAGACCTGCAAGAATGGCGACATGGAGAAATAACGGAAGATTCAGCTGTGACCACGTTTGAGGCCCTGAAGGCTCGGGTCAGGGAACGTGAACAGCAGCGGTCAGTGGGGCCGCTCCTCTGCCTCCTCTGCCTGGACTCCCATGGACGCTCCCGACGTCCCTCCGGGGCTGTCCTGTGCACTTCGAGGAGCGCTGGCTGCGGACACCGGGTGCCAAGAAGCTGTGCCCTCCGAGCAACACCATCACAGCGCCCAGAGGCCTGCGGGAATCTGCCTGTGAGCCAGCCACCCAGGCAGGCCTTGCCTCAAGCAGTCCTGCCTGCCCGCTTCTGGTAGGTGACCCTACTCCTTGCACATACTTGCACACAGGTTCCCCATGTGCATATTTGCACACATGCACATGCGCACACACACAGGCCTCTGGAGCCAGAGTGGATGCTGAGGCCCAGGCCCTGCCAGGTTCCTGCCAGGATTGGGGACATACCTGCTCCAGGTCTGTCCCCAGGGTGGGTAGCAGGACAAGGCTCCTGAGATCCAGCCCCCAGACCAACTTACAGACATGCAAACACCAGCACATGTAATACAGACATGTGTTTACAATGTTGGATATAAATGGGGTAACTTCCTGCCCTCACCCCTACACTCCCCGTCGGTTGTATGATTTTCTTCTTTTCTTAAGAACACCTGGAAGCAGTGCCTCCTTCAGGGCTGGCTCGGGCTCGGCCCATCCACCTCTTGAGGCGCCTGCCTCTCCCTCTCCCATGGTGTCCCTTCCCTCTCCCATGTGCTGGGTGTTCAGTGGTATATACGGTATTTCTTCTCCCAGACATGGGGCACATGCCCAAGGGACATGCTCCTCTCCTCAGTCTTAGCTCCTGGGGCTCTTTATAAGGAGCTGGGAGAGGGGGAGGCACAGAAATGGGAACTGAGCTACAGCAGGGGCCGAGTTTGGGGCTGGATGAGGGGCTCCTGGCTGCCCAGCCTTCTGCCAGGAACCATCCCTGGGATTAGAGCTGCTGCTCCCAGGGAAAAGGGTCTCCCGCCCCTCCCGTGGGCCCCATGGTGTGATCGTCTCTATATTCTATGTCCTTTCCCTTTGTAAACTTACATTTGACATGGCTTAAACCAATATAAACAAACAAACAAAAAAGAAAGTGTGGCTGTGAAAAAAATTTCAGCTAAACTAAACAATGTGCTTACTGATAGAGTTTATTTTCATTTCTGGTGATAAGCTCTTTATTTCATTGCACATCAGTAATAGTTTATTTTATGTTTATGGCATATGATCTTTTTATAGTGAACATATAAGTGGCTTTTAAATATATATATAATTGATTTTTTTACAGAGAGGAAGGGAGAGGGATAGAGAGTTAGAAACATCAATGAGAGAGAAACATCGATCAGCTGCCTCCTGCACACCCCCTACTGGGGATGTGCCCACAACCAAGGTACATGCCCTTGACTGGAATCAAACCTGGGACCCTTCAGTCCGAAGGCCGAGGCTCTACCCACTGAGCCAAATCAGTTAGGGCCATATAAGTGGCTTTTTTTCAATGTATTTCATTTCAGTAAAAGAAAGGGGACATAATTATTGGTTATAAAAAAAAAAGAAATTGAGTCCAACATATTGGATGGTCTTTAGGTCAAATCATTCCCAAGGACAACATTGGTGATGAGCTTTAGTTTCCCCATAGTATCACCAGCTGCTTTATCCAGTCTCCTGATAAGACAAGATTTTTTAATCTAGCAATTGCCATATTGGGACACCTCTTTCAACCAGAACACAGTCCCTAAGCCCCACCTATGTAGAAAGTGTGGGGCTCCCTGCTAATATTCTCTGAGGTTGTTTTCAGACTTGTTTTTTAAAGCTTATTTCTGTATCTTTCAAGCTTTGCAACTCTGCGTCTTGACACATCTATATGGTGGCCCAAGTCACAGAAAGAAGTGATGCTGCTCTCTCAAGGGAGCAAAACAAGGACAATGACCTTCTTGGCTGCTCTGTCCCCTAACTGTGTACTAGATAATTGATGAAAGTAAAACTTCTTTGCTCCACACAGTCGGCCCAATTCAGTCCAGCAGGGGTTAAGCTGGCTTCTTGTCTCTGCTGGCGAGCTAGGCAGAGGGGCTCCTCCTGTAATGGGCACAGATGCCGCCATGCTTTGTTGATTATAACCTCCCACACTAAGGAAGCTTTGACGAGGTTTGACATAATCAGCTCACAGCCTCTGCCTGTACTCTTTCATAAACAGGCCATTTTCACATCTTTTTCATGGAATCCGACAAGCGGAAAAATAATTAATGTTACCTCAGCTCAACAGTGACCCTGGCTCTGGTTCAAAAAGAAGGCATGTTGCATAAACTACCCTTTAATTGAGGGTTGGGGGCAGACCCCACATACTCCTGTATCACTTCTGCCTCCCCAGCCAAGGCTTCATTAAGGCTTTCCTAAGACTGAGGACCCATGGTCACCGAGTACTGCTGTGTTTCAGGTTCAAGGAGCTTCTGTGAAAGAATTCTGCTCATGGTATTTAGCAAGCACAGACCTGTGTGTCTGGCAGAGAATTCCAGATGGTACTGCTGGCTGTTCCCATTTTATCAATAAAAAGTGCAGAAGACATAAAATTGGAACCCACAACTATTCCTTTATGGTTTTTTCTTTCTTTGAAAAAGAAAATGCAAGTGTATTTTATAGAAGGTTCCATGGTCATTGACACAGTTGTGAATGGTGCAGCAACTCTGAAAAATGACTTGGCCTTCTTCCAATGGGCATACCTTTTGACCCAGCAATTGCACTCCTAAGAATTCTCCCAAGAGAATTCAAAACATATGGCCACACAAAACTTACACACAAACATTCATAGAAGCAGTGTTAATAATAACCAGAAAGAGCCCTGCCAGCGTGTCTCAGTGGGTGAGTATTGACCTATGAACCAGGAGGTCACAGTTTGATTCTTGGCCAGGGCACATGCCCGGGTTCTGGGCTCAATCCCTAGTAGGGGGTGTGCAGGAAGCAACCAATCAATGATTTTCTCTCATCATTGATGTTTCTAACTCCCTCCCTTTCCTTTCCTCTCTGAAATAAATAAAAATATTTTTAAAATAATAATAGCCAGAAAATGGAAAAAATCCAAATATCTGTCAGCTGACAAACAGATAAACAAAAGTAATACATCCATACAATGGGATATTACTCAGTCATAAAAGGAAATGAAGTATATACTGTGTCATGGATAAGTCTTGAAAGCATTATGCTAAAGAGCTATTCACACACAAGAAAAAGCAATTATGATTTCACTTATATGTCCAGAATGGGCAAATATAAGGAGATAGAGCATATATCAGTGATTGCTCGGGATTGGGGAGAATGAAGAGCTGGGAGGTAGATAGCCTAGGGTGCAGAGTTTCTTCCTGAGATGATGAAATGGTCTAAAATTGAATGCGATATTGGTTGCACAACTCTATAAATATATTAAAAATCATTTAATTGTACACCTTTTTTAATTGATTGATTTTTAGAGATAGAGAGAGTGAGGGAAAGAGAAACATTGATTTGTTCTTCCACTTATTTTTGCATTCGTTGGTTGACTCCTGTATGTGCCCTGACCAGGGACTGAACCTGCAACCTTTGGTGTATTGGGACAGCACTCTAACCAACTGAGCTACCATGGCAGGGAAAATTGCACACTTTTTAAAAAAATTGTAGTCCACTAACATCTGTCCAGAAAAATGATTGTTAATTGTGGGCCAAGGACCCTAGCAATTCCAAAGATCTTTTTGGGGCATCCATGGGCATGAGTCCTTACCTTTCCAATTATATGTCCATGTGTGGCTAGATTTATATATATATAATTTAGTAAAACAATATAATACAACAGATTGAATGGAAAAGCAGATGTACAAATTGAGCTATTTTTTATCAATCCATAAAAAATATTTTCAAAATTATAAAAAAAATTGTCTACACAGTCACTCTAGAAAATTAAAAAGTAAAAGAAAGACAGCAAATATTTTCTATGATCTGTCCAACCACAGATAACACTACTCACCTTCTGGCACATTTCCATCTGGTCTTTTCTCTGACCCCAGGAGTTCCACGTCTTATGAGTTGGTGAAGGCCCAGCTGGTGAAAGAGGCCCAGCTTTGTTGAACAAACCCCTTTATTCTTTTTTTTTTTTTTAATATATTTTATTGATTTTTTACAGAGAGGAAGAGAGAGGGATAGAGAGTTAGAAACATCGATGAGAGAGAAACATCCATCAGCTGCCTCTTGCACACCCCCTACTGGGGATGTGCCCGCAACCAAGGTACATGCCCTTGACCGGAATCGAACCTGGGACCCTTGAGTCCGCAGGCCGACGCTCTATCCATTGAGCCAAACCGGTTTCGGCAATGTCCTTTCCTCTATTCTTGATTCTCTTCAAAGTAAAATGGCCAATACCCACCTTGCTTGGGAGGGTGAGGAGAGGATCCAATTAGACTTCTTCAAGGCCATGTTTACTTACTGATTACAAATGTAGCATGTGGTTATTATTAAAAAATTGTGTGTGTGTGTGCATATGTACACATGTCTGTGCATTAAGAATATATAAAGCAGTCTGGCCAGCATGGCTCAGTGGTTGAGCATTGACCTCTGAACCAGGAGGTCACGGTCCGATTACCAGTCAGGGCACATGCCCAGGTTGTGGACTTGATCCCTAGTTGGGGATGTGCAGGAGGCAGCCAATCAATGATTCTCTCTCATTACTGAAGTTTCTTTCTCTCTCCCCCTCTCCCTTCCTCTCTGAAATCAATAAAAATATTTTGTTTTAAAAAAGAATATATATAGCCCTAACCGGTTTGGCTCAGTGGATAGATCGTCAGCCTGCAGACTGAAAGGTCCCAGGTTCGATTCTGGTCAAGGGCATGTACCTTGGTTGTGGGCACATCCCCAGTAGGAGGTGTGCAGGAGGCAGCTAATCAATGTTTCTCTCTTATCGATGTTTCTAACTCTCTATCCCTCTCCCTTCCTCTCTGTAAAAAATCAATAAAATATATATATTTTAAAAAGAATATATAAAGCAGAAAACAGAATGATCTGGGACGTTGGAGCAAGGTCGAAGATGAGAAAACACATCTTAAACTCTCCAACCCCAAATTTCTTTTTTTAAAATAGATTTTTACTTATTTCAGAGAGGAAGAGAGAGAGAGAGAGATAGAAACATCAATGATGAGGGAGAATCATTGATCCACTGCCTCCTGCATGCCCCACACTGGGGATCGAGCCCACAACCTGGGCATGTGCCCTGACTGGGAATCAAACCCATGACCTCCTGGTTCATAGGTCAACGCTCAACCACTGAGTCATGCCAGCCGGGCCCCAAATTTCTTAAAAATGACAGAAAAGTTACTTAAATAAAAAATAAATGTATCAGCCGAAACTGGTTTGGCTCAGTGGATAGAGCATCGGCCTTCGGACTGAAAGGTCCCAGGTTCGATTCCGGTCAAGGGCATGTACCTTGGTTGCGGGCACATCTCCAGTAGGGGGTGTGCAGGAGGCAGCTGATCGGTGTTTCTCTCTCATCGATGTTTCTAACTCTCTATCCCTCTCCCTTCCTCTCTGTAAAAAATCAATAAAATATATTTTTAAAAAAATAAAATAAAATAAATGTATCATAGAATATGAGATCAGGTGCCATTAGCAGACCAGAAACCATAAAGAATTCCCAGAAGACAAAAAGCAGAAAGGAAACAGATGAGTAAGAGGAGAAACTCCAATTGTCCTGAGGCAAAAATTATAGGCGAGAAAAAACAAATTCAAAGAAACACCAAACTCTAAGTAAAATAATAAAAATTTGCAATCTCATATTTGGAATTCCAAAATCCAAAAATTTCTCAGAGAAAGTTTTTTCCTAAGTTTGATACAAAGTCATTTGCAGCAAAACCTGACCAGAACTGATGTGAAGTTATTTTTAGACTTCATCTCACTTAGTGTGAATATTCATTTATTTCTTTGGAGAAAAACAAAACAACCACTAATGTATTTGATTGCAGGGTAATGTCCAGATCCTGCTGAGAGTGTTATAAAATATTTAGTAAGTGCAACAAATTAATTTTCTCAAATCCCCCCCCCCAAAAAAAAATAGAATTCCCAAACAGAGCTGGCCTCCAGGGATTTGGATGAAGAGTGTGGACTTGTACTGGTAACAGAAGAGGTACTAGTGATCACGTAAGAAGTGGGTTCCTGTCAACAGGAGAATGAATAAGTAAGTTGGGGTGTATTCTCATGAAGGGAAAGAAAATTAAAAGCGTACAGATTGAAAAGAAAGAAATCATATGTTCCTATTTTCAAAGGACATGATTGTCTAGGAAATCTAAAGAAATCTACCCCTCCAACTCCAAGAAAAGTCCAAGAACTAATAAATGAAGTTAGCAGATTCTCAATATTCAAAACCAACACACTAAAAGCAACCATGCTAATAATCAGTGTTGGCAATAAACAATTGGAAAGAGAAATTAAAAGCACAATACTATTATAATTGCTTTAATAAAGACAATAGTGGGTATAAATCTAACAAAACATGCATAGATCTATATGCTAAAAATTACAAAAATGGGTGCTTTTCCCTTCCTCTTCATCTTCCCCCAAGAGTGTTACCCTTACCTTTCTCACTCCTAAGCTCCAAGGGCCCTTCTTTTGCCTCTGTAACTTTCTAAATGAACTTTCTCTTTTTTAAAAAAATTATAATAAATAAGTACAATAATATTATGATGAAAAAAGGGGAAAAAAAGTTTCAAAATGGTAAGATATACTATGTTTATTAACTAAAAGACCCGATGTAGTAAAAATGTCAATGAACCCTTTGATATATCAAAGTTCCAACAGGATTTTTTTGTAGGATGTAGATGTACACAAACTGATCCTAAAATTTACATAAGAAGCAGAGGAACTAGAATACAAAACAATTTTGAGAAAGAATAAGGTGAGAGGAATCACACAGCCTGATTTGAGACATTATACAGTAATTAAGCAAGTGTGGTGTTGGCAGAAGAGCAAACTTAGATCCCACCAGAGAATAGAGAGTCAGTCCAGAAATAGACCTACACAAAGTTTTGTCAACTGATTTTTCTCTAAGGTGCAAAAGCAATTCAGTAAAGGAAGAATAATCTTTATAACAAATGGTGTCAAAAATATAGGTGAAAAAGACCCTTGACCTAAACCTCACACCTTATACAAAAATGAACTCAAATTAGATCATAGACCTAAAAGCCAAACTTAAAACTTTTTAAAAATATATAGTTTTTATTGATTTCAAAGACCAAGGGGAGAGGGAGAGAGAGATTGAAACATCAATGATGGGAGAGAATCATTGATTGGCTGCCTCCTACACACCCCACACCAGGGACTGAGCCCAAAACTCCAGTTTGTGCCCTGATCAGGAACAAACCGTGACTCCTGCAGGGTTCATAGGTTAATGCTCAACCACTGAGCCACTCTGGCTGGGCTGAAACTATAAAACTTTTCAAAGAAAACAGGAGAAAGTATTCTTTTTCTTGTTTAGGTTAAGAGTTCTTAGACACAAAGGTATGATCTTCAAGAGAAAAATATTGAGATTGCTATTTATCAAAATTAAAAAACTGTTGCTCTGTGAAAGAATATTAAGAGGATGAAAAGACAAGCCACAGACTATGACAGAATGGTTGAAAATCACACATTCAGTGCACATGTTCCCAGACCATGTGTGCGCATCCTCCAGCCAGAGTAAAGATATTTGCCTTACAAAAAAATAAAACAAAAAAAGAAAATCACACATTCAAGAAAGAACTTGCCTCCAGATGTATAAAGAACTCTCCAAACTCAACAGTAAGGAAGAGATAATATCATTAGAAAACAAGCAAAACACTTGAAAATACACTTTACCAAAGAGTATATATGGATGGCAAATGAACATATAAAAAGATGTTTAAGATCATTAGCAATTGGGGGAATGCAAATTAAGTCTATGATATTACTACACACCTATTCAAATGGTTTAAAAGAGAAAATACTGATTGTATCAAGTTCTGGTGAGGATGTGGAGCAGCTGATCTCTCATTCGTTGCAGGAGGGAATGGAAGATGGATCAACCACTCTGAGAAACAATTTAGCTGTCTCTGATCAAGATAAGCATACACTTACCTCTCTCAGCAATGGCAGTCTGGGATATTTATCCCAGAGAGATTGAAACTTACCTCATATACACTAGAAAGGCGTAAACTATTGACACATGCATCAACTTGGATTGATCTCAAGGGCATTATACTGAATGGAAAAAAAGCCAATCTCAAAGGGTTATACTCTGCTTGATGCCATTTACGTAACATTCTTCAAGTACCAGCATTGCAGTGATGGGAAAGATCACTGTGGCCAGAGTTGCAGGGTTGGAGCAGTTCTGTCTCCTGGTTGTGCTGATGGCTACAGAACTCTATACATTATAAAGTCTCATGTGACTATTAACACAAAACACTACTTACAACACTGGAGACAGCCAAATAAGGTCTATACCTGAGTTTCTTTTATTACACCAACCTTAACTTTCTGGCTTTGGCAATCAACTCTGACTGGAGCTCTCTGTGCTATTTTTATATCTTTTTCTGAGTCTTAAAACTATTTTAATTTTTTTTAAGTTATTAAAACAAAAGCAACAGCCCTAGCTGGTTTGGTTCAATGGATAGAGCGTTGGCCTGAGGACTGAAGGGTCTCGAGTTCTCTTCCGGTCAAGGGCACATGCCTGGGTTGCGGGCTCAATCCCCAGTAGGGAGCGTGCAGGAGGCAGCTGATCAATGATTCTCTCTCATCATTGATGTTTCTATCTCTCTCTCTCTCCCTCTCCCTTCCTCTCTGAAATCAATAAAAATATATTTTTTTAAAAACAATAGAATGATCATTGCAAAAATTCAGAAAGTGGCTACCTGAGGAGAAATGCAGAAGAGTGGAATAGATAAGGGAACAGACTGACAGCTGTCAGAGGGAAGGAAGGTTATGGGGCCGGGTGAAAATAGTGAAGGGATTAAGCAACTAACCAAAACAAAAAACATTCAGATACAGATAGCAGTGCGGTGATTATAAGAGGGAAAGGGGGTCGGGGGAGGTAGAAGAAGGTAAAGGGGGAATAAATGGTGATGGAAGGAGACATGACTTGGGGTGGTGAACACATAAGATACAGATCATGTATTATATAATTGTACACCTGAAATCTATATAATTTTATTAACCAATATCATCCCAATAAATTGGTCAGAAGCTACGCTATGTGAGTAAAGCTGAATGAAGCACTCAGAGCTTACCGGTGGTGGTTCAATAAATTCAATAAAAAAGGAAAAGGTGTATTAAAATAAATGTAAGTTACTAATTATGTTGTTGTTCTGGGTTCCCTCGTGCGTCCATGGCTATTCGTTGTCTCACAGTGCTGTCTTTGGACATAGACATGATGTAACTTGGCAGAGAAGAGATGTGGATGTGAGCATGGATGCATACATAGATGCAGCCCTACATCTGGACGTAGACATAGAGGTGGTATAGATGGAGAGAACAGAGAGACAGATCTCACACAGATCGTCCCTCACATCAAAACAGTATTTTAGTAGTTAGCGAAGAAAACAAACTTTAATTCTAAAAGGAACTTTAAAACAGTATGTGTAATAGGAGCCCATTCAAATTTAAAGGGAAAAAGCTTCATTTAGGTGTGCACATGAATGTGCACAAATGCACAGAAAAAGCAGAACGAACACAAGTCCAATGACTGCTAGTCAGACAGCTCTGGTGAGAGCCTTGGGGTTGTGCATAGAGGGGAGGGGGAAAAGTAAGAGAGGAGAGTACATTGGGATTTTCCCCTTTTGCTCTCTATATTTTGTATTTTAAATTTTTTTCAAGAGACTATATTTGTATAAATTAGCTTCATTGCACCACCGCCATGACAGGTTCTTTCTGAAAGACCCTCATTCTGCTTATGGATGTGCTTCTGCTAAAACCACCACCGTAAGCTCTGAGTGCTTCACTCAGCTTTACTCACATAGCGCAGCTTCTGACCAAAGAGCTTGTTTTGTAGCAAATGAGGGCTGCAATCGGGTTAGATCACAGAATTCACTTATTTTATCATGTTCCCTATCACTCCAAAGGAGGGGCCTCACAGACAGTTGATGGTATTGTGAGGACTCAGTTGTGTCATCAGCTAAGTGACAACACCTGACAGAGCCGGAGCACCGGGTGTCTCATCGGCGGCCCGGGTGGGTGCTGCTGCTCCTCCCTCAGCCAGGACCTCACAGGCCGGCCTCGGAAAGGACGCGGCAGTGGCTCCTCTCACTACTGTCCCTCGATCTGATCTGTAGCCAGCATTTTGCTTCCCACCCCACAACTTTGCGCCCTGCTGGTCAAGAGGTCTTAGCCCCCATGGGGGACACGTCCACGTGGAACACAGCAGGGCACCACTGAAGTGGAAGTTGGGACTGCCACCTGGCACCCTGGGCTCCTCACTCCAGTGACAATAGGCAAGGGGTCGCTGTGCTGTTTGGGGTGACTGATCCTGACTCTCAAGAGGAAATCGGGCTGCAAGCACACAGTGCAGGTCAGGAGGAGTCTGTCTGGAACACAGGGGCTTCCCTGGGCCAGCTCAGGACTCCACGTGCTGTGACAAAAGTCAGTGGAAACCAGGACAGCCCAGGTCAGCCAGGCCTGCTGATGGCCGATGCTCTTCAGGAAGGAAGGTTTAGGTCACCTCCCAGGTAAGGGGGCACTCAGCTGAGGTGCCTGCTGAGGGCAGGTGGAATATAGGATGGGCAGTGAATACACTGGCACACAACCTGGCACAGGATTAGGTGAAGGAGATCTGGAATGAGCTGACCCAGCGGTGGGCTGGCCCCGATGCCGTCAAGTTCTTATGGAAAAATAAAACGATGAAATCCATTAAGATTTTGCATGTATCCAAAAATCACTGGAAGAAGCTTTTAAAATTCTGGGTCTAGACACCTTCCCTGGGCCTCTGCTCAGATCCTTCCAGGTCAGGCCAGGGCATCTCTATCAAGTACTCAGACATTTCTAACACATCAACAGCCCAAACCATTGTGTTCGAAGGCGGGTATGTGGGGAACCACTCATGCATGGCCATCTTGTTCCCCAGCTATTCCATATAATTATTCATTATATGTGCCAAATGAATGGTGCCCCCTAAAGCATAACTCCATAGATGATAAGATATATAGTGGTCCCCCTTATCAATAGGAAATATGTTCCAAAATTCCCCAGATAGTACCAAACCCTGTATATACTGTTTTTTCTTATACACACATACCTATGATAAAGTTTAACATAAATTAGACACAGTAAGAGATTTACAGCAAGTAATAAACTAGAACAATTACAATAACATATGTAATAAAAATTATGTGAATGTGGTCTTTCTCTCAGCAAACTAGCATGAACTTCTTTTTCCTTCTTCACAATTTTACAGATAGAAGATTCATTCTTACCAACCTCAGTATACATTTCTTTCTTTATTAAGTGGAGAACTAACACCTTTTCACTTAAGCAAAGTGCCTTAGAGCTTCTCTGCGGCACGTCCGAATTGCCCGCATCACTGCGCTTGCACTGTGGGGCTGTTACTAAGTAAAGAAGGGTGACTAACACCAGCACTGTGACACGGGACGTGGATCTGATATCCCAGGGGGACACTAAGACACCACTGGGCGGGGAGTGTGACAGCGTGGAGACACGGACAAAGGAATGATTCACATCCCAGGCGGACAGAATGGGAAGACACGAGATTTCATCACACCACACAGAACAGCATGCAGTTTAAAACTTATGAGTTGTTTATTTCTGGAACTTTCCATTTAATATTTTTGGACCTAAGTTGACTGTGGGTAACTGAAGCCATGGAAAGTGAAACCACCCAAAGGAGGCACTATCGTATGGTGCCCAAAGCTTTGGAACTCATGAATTTCCCCAATTCGGGTCTCATGAATGTTGTGTTAATTAGTAAAATAAAAATATTTTTTAACTGATATAGAAATAATTTCCACCAATAAAGGTACTTTTTATCCTGTCTCTGATATTGAAGCGTTAAACGGCCACTAGACTACCTCCTTGCCTTGGCTGACAGGCTTATCTCTGGAGACTCCCTGGGAGGAGCAGAGGCCGCTGCCACAGATGTGCAGATTGAGATGTGATGAAGAGGGTCATGTAGGAAAGGTTATTCTGTGGGTGCTCAGTTGCTAGCTCCAAACCCTGCATGTCATGTGCTGTAAACTATCAAGGCCCCTAAGGGTGAGACCCATGGCTGGAGGCCGGAGGCTGGGTTTCTCCTGAAAGGTCGAGTCCTTTCTGCAGCAGGAGGCTGGGGAGAAGCCGGGTCCTTGAAAGCAAAGACATCATTGCTCCGTCAGTGAGCTTGTTTTCTTCACGTCTTTCTCCAACAGTTGTCATCGACCCTCTGCTGGCCACTGCCCGTCTTCTAAAGGGGCAGGTCTTGTTAAAGCTGCTTTCCCCTGGGACAACTTTTCACTAGTCCAAGGTCCTCCATGAGTCTTCCATCTCTAGACAACTTCCTCCATTTCATCAACATTGATCACACTACTGAAATTCCCCAGGGCCTTACTCTCCTCCAGCTGAGGTAGTCACCTGGCTGATAACTGACCCCTGTTTATGTGATGTGTTTATTCCTTGCTGCAAACTCCCCAACTGCCTCCACTGGATGCTTTATATTAGGTGCCTCTGGAAAATATAATCTAAAGTCATTGTTTCCCAAATTTAGCTAATGATAAGAACTTCTAAACTTTGTGAGCTTAGACAATTATCTTACCTCTCTGTGCCCCAGCTTTCCCATCTATAAAATGGGGATAATAATCATAGCTACCACCTAAATATGTTCTCAGAATTAAATAATACTTAAAATAGTGTAAGTAGATAGTAAGTATTCCACAGATATTAGTTGGTATGATGCTAGATAATAGTATCAGGTAGTATTAATAGTAATACTATAATGCTAAAGCTCAAGTTTATATGCTTATAGCACAAAAGAACTTTCACCTACTTATTTTTTTTAAACCTATCCTATATGAGCTTCTAAAATATGTTAGGCATTGTGCCAAGTGTTTTGCATATAATTAAAAGAATTTATTTGGGAGTAATTTAGAGTCATAGAAAGTTGCAGAAAATAGTAGAGGCCCATGCACCCTTCTCCCAGCTTCCTCCTAGGGTAACAACTTACATACCTATATACATATTGTTTTAAGATTAAACTTTCCAGATAAAGAAACTGAATCTGACTAGTCAAGCAACTTACTTAAGGAAAGACAATTCAAGGTCTCCAACTGAAGAAAACCCGCCTTTAATTTTTGGGGCGGGGAGCGTAGGGACAGAGAAGGGGTAATCAGAGCACAGGGACTACTCTCCTTCAAGAGGACTGAGCATGCCTACTTATGAAATCCTCTACCTGCCCTGGACAGTGTTGCTAAATGGTTAGAGCATCAATCCCCAGACTGAAGGGTCTTGGGTCGATTCCTGGTCCAGGGCATGTACCCCAGTTGCAGGTTCAATCCCAGGCCCCAGTCGGGCATGCGTGGGAGGCAACCAATGGATGTGTCTCTAACATAATGATATTTCTCTCTCTCTCTCTCTCTCTCTCTCTCTCTCTCTCTCTCTCTCTCTCTCTCTCTCCTTCTCCTGGCCCTTCCATTCTCTCTAAAAATCAATGGGAAAAATATCCTCACTCCTCAGATGAGGATTAAAAAAAAAGAAGAAGAAGGAAAAAAATCCTCTACCTTCTTTAGAAATGGCTACATACACTGAGTGGCCAGATTATTATGATGTCTGAACGCATAATAATCTGGCCACTCAGTGTATATTCTATATAATAAAAGGCTAATATGCAAATTGTCCCCTCGACCAGGAGTTCGACCAGCAGGCAGGCTGGCCAACCACCCATGTCCCCTCCCCCTGGCCAGGCTGGCCGGACCCCACCCATGCACAACACAAATTCATGCACTGGGCCTCTAATACACACACACACACACACACACACACACACTGAGTGGCCAGATTATTATGCGTTCAGACATCATAATAATCTGGCCACTCAGTGTATTTTATCACATTTAAGTCTCTAAAACAGCCTTATGAAATAGCAAAGCGGGTAATGTATTATCCCAATTTCATGTGGGAGGAAAGGGATGTTTGAACAATTTGCTTAAGGTCGAATGGCAAACTCAGGTACAGTTGCCTTAAAAAATGTCCAGCCCTGGCCGGTTTGGCTCAGTGGATAGAGCCATTTGCCCAAGGACTGAAGGGTCCCGGGTTCAATTCTGGTCAAGGGCATGTACCTCGGTTGCAGGCTGGCCTTGGTCGGGGCACATGTGGGAGGCAACCAATCGATGTGAGGATGTGTCTCTCTCACATCAATGTTTCTGTCTCTCTGACTCTGCCGCTCCCTCCCACTCTCTCTAAAGATCAATGGAAAAATATCCTCAGATGAGGATTAACAAAACAAACCAAAAAAATGTCGCCGCCCCCCCCCCAAAAAAAAGGTTACAGAAACAAGTGCTGCATCTATCTTTTCATCTGTACCCTCGATGCCATCGGGAATCAATAAACAAGTAAGTTGTCATCTGTCCATGAGCAGCTTGTTTGTGCAGAGAGCAGAGCGCCTGGGCGCTAAATGTGTGGAAACCTTTATTGTTTCCTTCTAAACTCCTCTGAAATGGTGGAAACTTTGTAATAAGACAACAGACATGTGAACTCACGCTTTCAGCCTGGAAGGCATAGCACAGGAAAGAGGGACCACAGGAAAGAGAGAAATTCTGCCAGCGTTTTGCCGCCCAGACACTGCTCCAAAGAAGCCTGTGTGCTGGAAAGCGTGGCAGTGACGCTGGCTCCCTTTTTAACTCCCAGGGACCTAACTGGATTTACGGTTTGAGTGCAGGAAACTTTACCAAGATTATGGAAACAGAAAAGAATTCAAGATTAACACATACTGTGCATTTCAGTACAGGTGGCAGGACAATTAGAAATCTAGCTAAGCTACAGAAAATCTCCTGGATCTGGGAGGGATTTGTGTCTTGGTGCGCTTTGGTGTAACCCATCATCAGCTGCGCGCTGTGCTGGGTCTCCGTGCATCCAGACTCCCCAGGTGCAGGGGAGATGATGTAAAGGGGAAGAATAAAGAAGCGATTTTTCTCTGATCCACCTTTTGTGTGGAGCAAACAATTAGGTGGCACTGGTGCCTGCAGGGGAGCGGAGTGAGTCTCGAATGCTGCCTCTCATCAGTGTTTCACAAGTTTCACGATTTTCTTTTAAAAGTAACTAAGAACATCCCCATGAAATTTAAAACAACAGCTAAGAGAAAAGAAAAAGAAAAATTGCTCCAAAGCAAAGACTACTGTGTACATGGCTGCTCTGGACAACTCATCAGCCTTTTCTCCAAAATAAAGTAGCACTAATATGTTTTTCACTGACTGAGAATTGAACAAAGGTCTGCCTACCTGCAAACCCTAACCTGCTACATCGGAACAAGGACTTCGTTTCAGCATGACCCTGACCAACAGCACAATTTGTAAAAAGGCAGAGAGAGAAGATTTTAGGCTTGTCGATCCCAGGGTCTGTGCCTACTTCTTGTCTCTGCAGAGAGCACCCCAGAGCAGCCTTGGGTACACAAATGGGAGAGGCTGTGTTCCAATAAAATTTTACTTATACCAAAACTTGAATTTTACATAATTTTCATGTGTCATGAAAGAGCATTCTTCTGATTTTTCCAACATTTAAGTGTAAAAACCCTTTTTAGCTTTTGAGCTGTACAAAAACAGGCCTGGTGTGGGATTTGGCCCAATGCTAACGCTTGGTCTAGAACTACTCTGCCTCTTAAATCTTCTCTGGAGAGGTCCTATCAGGTAGAGGGGGATGAGGGCTCCTCGAGGGGGGGGGGGGGTGTCTGTTTCCCAACTTGCTGGGGCCCAGACCTTTTCTTCCAGGTATTCTGACCTCCGGTAAGGAGCTGATAATAAGATGCTCCTTCCCATGTCACCTGAATTCTTTGATAGGATTTTTCTTCCACTCAGTGATCACCGATCCCAAACATGGATAAAACATGATAGATCAGGGTAGCTTATATGTAGCTTTAGAATCCAGACTGAAACAGCTTTCTACCCCAGGTCTCTCAGCAGCACATTTGTTGCTCAACGCTGGGTATTGCCAACTGCATTTTACATAGGTTGAGCACATTTGTCCAAAAATGGGTTCAGTGAGGCTAGGTCAGGCTGAGAGAAGTCCCTCCACCAGACCAGGGGAATTAGAGAGAGGAAGCCCCCTGCCCTCCTTATCAGGGATGTCGGTGGTGGAATGAAAGACTGCTTTAGGGTACTCTGGGAGTAGATTTCTATCTGTGTTGGCAATCTCCCAAATGAGAGGACAGAAAACACACCTTGAATGTCAGAGAATGGAGTTTCCTCCAGGGAGAGCTTTGCAAATCTTCTGAAATACCAACCTGGAGAGTCAGCACTCTGCCTCAGAGTAGAAATATTCCTAACCTTGGGAGTCTGGATGAGCAGCAGCTTTCCCCTGCTTCCCAAGGTCAAACCTAGGAAAGAAGAGAGGGTTTTGCCTCCTCTGGGGTTGGACCGCCAATGAGAGGGAGGCCCTATATAGGGAACAAATGAGAAGGGCTTCTAAGAGAGAGCCTAGGTCCCCCGCACCTCCACACCTCAGTGCAGAGAGGAGCAGATGCATAATGAGAGGGCCTCCTCCCAACTGGTGAGGTCACACATGTACTGGGAGTTGCTTCCAGGGTAGCAAGTCCAAATTCCTGTGCCTTAAGGTGGAGCTCAAGGCCACATTCCCTCTCTATCTGCAGGCACTTGTGCCTCTGGTCTAGATAAAGGGTGAGACCCAGGAGAAGGAAGGTCAAGGTGGCCTCCACTACAGCAGTGGAATGAAGTGCAGGGTGAGCCTTGTGAGGAAGCCGTTGTATCCAGGCTCGGGCTCTGCTCTCACCAGCCTTGAGCCCTTCTCCACACAATTTTGCCAGAAGTTAGGGGATTTTGTTTGGTTGGTTAATTGCATGTTGTCTAGTTGTTCCAGTTGCAGAAAATCTTTAGAGCCTCAAAAGCAAGCCAAACTGCAGTCTGTTTTCCTTGCAAAAGCTGGGCAGGCAATCGGGGCTAGGAGTTCATTGTTCTGACAGGAACCAATTACACAGTTAGCAGGAGGCAGACAGAGCCCAGAGGAAGAGGGGTGCTCTCCTCCCCTGAGGCCTGAAGAATAGAATTCAGGACCCGAGAAAGAGTTCGGCCTAGTAAGGGTTCCCAAAGAGTTGGCAGGAGCAAAGGTGAGACCTCGTGAGATATAAATAAATATTATGCTTTTCATTTTGCAGAAGATGAAGTAGATCTAAGTTCAAGCAGCAGGATTGAATCCAGATCAATGAGGAGAGAGAGAGAGAAAGAGAGAAGAAGAAGAAAGTACAGTCCTTATAGTAAAATGTAAAAATGAAACAGAACAAAACAGCACAGAAGAAAACTAATTTAATAAGATGACAGAAGTTAGATCAAGCTTATCTGTGTGACAGTAAATGTGGATGTGATAAGCTTACCCATTAAAGAGCCAGATTTTTAGAATGCCCCACAATACAAAGTCCCACAATATACTATGCGAAAGAAGCACAACAGAAATAAACTGACTTTAAAAGGTTACAGTATAGAAGGCAGGTAAACAGATACTATGCAAATGTTATATATGAATATATATATTTGTGCATGTTAGAGTGACTCAGCCTATCCATGATGCTTCTCTTTCATCAATGTTTCTATCTATCCCTCTCCCTTCCTCTCTCTAAAAGCCAATAAAAATATATAAAAAATTACAAAAAAAACTAAATTTATGTTTTCTTTATGAACTCCAATTGCCCAAACTCTATTTAGGGTGTTTTTTCCTTCCCCCCCCTTGCTTTGAAATACCACCTTGATAGTATTGTAACTTCCAATATGTAGGTGTGTCGTGTCTCCTTAACTCATCTGTATTTTCCTGCACTGATATGTAATGTTTAGATTTTCTAAATATTATATCTTAAGAGCTGGTAAGAGGTGGGCAAGGGGAAATATATTATAATTATATTACATACTTATATAATATATATTTATACTGTATATGTACTTATACTAGAGACTCAGTGCATGAAATTTGTGCATGGGTAGGGTCCCTAGCAGCTGCCAGCCTGGACCTTCCTTCGTTCTGAGCCGCCCCCTGGTGGTCAGTGCACGTCATAGCAAGTGATTGAACTCCCGGTTGGTCGAACTCCCAAGGGGACACTTTGCATATAAGGCTTTTATATATATAGATATTTACATGTAGTGCATTTAATATTTTATATATATATATATATATATATATATATATATATATATATATATATTGTTATACATATGGTTATATGAACCCACATATATTCTTTTTCAGAATTGTCTTGTACATTTTCTACTTCAGATAAGTATTGAGATTCATTGGTATATTAAAAAATTGTTTTGAGTATTCAATTGGCATTACATTAAATGTATTAATTGTTTGGGGGGACAGTGACATCTTTACATATTGAATCTCCCTATTCAAGAACATGGCTTTTCGTGGGCCCCTGGATCCGGGTGAGCCTGGCCCCGGGTCCGGGTGAGGCCGTGGGCCCCTGGATCTGGGTGAGCCTGGGTCCCGGGTCTGGGTGAGGCCGTGGGCCCCTGGATCTGGGTGGGCCTGGGTCCCGGGTCCGGGTGAGGCCGCGGTCCCCTGGATCCGGGTGGGCCTGGCCCCGGGTCCGGGTGGGGCCGCGGGCCCCTGGATCCGGGTGAGCCTGGCCCCGGGTCCGGGTGAGGCCGTGGGCCCCTGGCTCCGGGTGAGGCCGTGGGCCCCTGGATCCGGGTGAGCCTGGCCCCGAGTCCGGGTGAGGCCGTGGGCCCCTGGCTCCGGGTGAGCTTGGGTCCCGGGTCCGGGTGAGCCTGGCCCCGGGTCCGGGTGAGGCCGCGGGCCCCTGGATCCGGGTGAGCCTGGCCCCGGGTCCGGGTGAGGCCGCGGGCCCCTGGATCCGGGTGAGCCTGGGCCCCGGGTCCGGGTGAGGCCGCGGGCCCCTGGATCCGGGTGAGCCTGGGCCCCGGGTCCGGGTGAGGCCGCGGGCCCCTGGATCCGGGTGAGCCTGGCCCCGGGTCTGGGTGAGGCCGCGGGCCCCTGGATCCGGGTGAGCCTGGCCCCGGGTCCGGGTGAGGCCGTGGGCCCCTGGCTCCGGGTGAGCTTGGGTCCCGGGTCCGGGTGAGCCTGGCCCCAGGTCCGGGTGAGGCCGTGGGCCCCTGGATCCGGGTGAGCCTGGGTCCCGGGTCCGGGTGAGGCCGCGGGCCCCTGGATCCGGGTGAGCCTGGCCCCGGGTCCGGGTGAGGCCGTGGGCCCCTGGATCCGGGTGAGCCTGGCCCCGGGTCTGGGTGAGGCCGTGGGCCCCTGGATCTGGGTGAGCCTGGGTCCCGGGTCCGGGTGAGGCCGTGGGCCCCTGGATCTGGGTGGGCCTGGGTCCCGGGTCCGGGTGAGGCCGTGGGCCCCTGGATCTGGGTGAGCCTGGGTCCCGGATCCGGGTGAGGCCGTGGGCCCCTGGATCTGGGTGGGCCTGGGTCCCGGGTCCGGGTGAGGCCGCGGTCCCTTGGATCCGGGTGGGCCTGGCCCCGGGTCCGGGTGAGGCCGCGGTCCCTTGGATCCGGGTGGGCCTGGTCCCGGGTCCGGGTGAGGCCGCGGTCCCTTGGATCCGGGTGGGCCTGGCCCCGGGTCCGGGTGGGGCCGCGGGCCCCTGGATCCGGGTGAGCCTGGCCCCGGGTCCGGGTGGGGCCGCGGGCCCCTGGATCCGGGTGGGCCTGGCCCCGGGTCCGGGGGGGGCCGCGGGCCCCTGGATCCGGGTGAGCCTGGCCCCGGGTCCGGGTGAGGCCGCGGGCCCCTGGATCCGGGTGAGCCTGGCCCCGGGTCCGGGTGAGGCCGTGGGCCCCTGGATCCGGGTGAGCCTGGCCCCGGGTCCGGGTGAGGCCGTGGGCCCCTGGATCCGGGTGAATCAGTGCCCCTGGGTCCGGCCGAGACCAAACCAGAGGGAGTCGGACCTGCATTACCACCATTTGTCCACCATCCAGAGCTGAGGGGTCAGTGCCAACATGTACTCATAGGGAACTGGAGGACATTGATATTGGGTCTCAAAAGAACTGTTGGTCCAGAAAGAAACTCACTACAGACTGATTCATTTGCCTGTCAGCATAACTATTATTGCTCGTCGCACATTCAATTCTTATAAGTATATCTCTAGTGACACATGATTTCGCTCATCTAGGGGAAATGATGAACAACATAGACTGATGAACAAGAACAGAACCAGAAACAAGGAGGCATCGATCGGACTATCGGGCCTCAGAGGGAGGATAGGGGAGGGTGGGGGGAGGGGGGAGAGATCAACCAAAGGTCTTGTGTGCATGCATATGAACCTAACCAATGCTTAAGTTCAACAGAGGGTTGGGGCATCCAAGGGGAGGGGTGTGGGATGGGAATGGGGGGATGAGGACAAATATGTGACACCTTAATCAATAAAGAAATTAAAAAAAAAAAAAAAAAAAAAAAAAAGAACATGGCTTTTTTTTTATTATACTCAATAAGATTTTATGGTTTTTATAAAAGTTAAGTCTAGTTCTGATAGCATAGGTAATGGAGTAAAATTTCGCCTTGTTTCTATCTTTAATGGGCATACTTTTTAAAAAATCTTTATTGTTGAAAGTATTACATATGTCCCCTTTTGTCCCCCATCGACCCCCTCCAGGCCACCCCTACCTCCCACCCCAGGCCCTCACCACCCAATTGTGTCCATGGGTTATGCAGATATGCATACAAATGGGCATATTTTAAAGCATTGTTGTTGGTTGTTGGTGAAAACATTTTCCTAAATTAAGAAATGTTGCTTCTATTTCTAGTTTGTTAAAAAACGAATAGTTTGGTTAATGTTCATTGTTTTATTTAGTTTTAATAAAAATAGGTGATAAATCTTAAAAATTTTTCAGCATATGCTTTGTTTTCTTGCTTTCTTAATATAGTCAATTACATTAACAGATTTTCTAATGAATCATCCTTAAATAATTAGAATAAATCATATTTTGCCATGGTTGTTTGATGCATTACTGAATTCAACCTGATAAAAGTTTGAGACTTTATTGAGCCCAGGCCAGGTGGCTCAGTTGGTTGGAGTGTCATGCCATACACCAAAAAGGTTGTGGGTTCGATCCCAGTTGGGGCGAATACCTGGGTTTCGGGTTTGATCCCTGGTTGCGGCAGTGCGAAAGGCAACTGATCGATGCTTCTTTCTCACATCAATGTTTCCATTCCTCTCTCGCTAAAAATCAGTGAATCCTCAGGTGAAGATTTAAAAAAAAAAAAAAAAAAAAGACTTTATTGAGAACTGTGAAGTGTCAGGAATTTTTTCTCTGCTTGTAACCTAACCAGTTAGCCTGCCATACGTGCTGACAGAACACACACGTCTCCTAGGTCAGAGGTGAAGCCTTGGTTACTCGTAGCACAGCAAGCAGCACAAGCAGCATGTTCCTGTGGTTTCCACTGCCCCCAAGTCCCACAGGGACAGCACAGGTGGGTGCTTTCCCCGCCGTGGGCCTGCATCACAGCTGAGGAACTCCAAGCTCAGGGACAAGAATCTTTTATAAAGAGACGTAAGCAAAGCTGCTGAGAGAGACTTTACTTTCATTATACTGGACAGTAAGCAAACCTGCTCAGTATTCCAGATGGAGTTTCTGTCACTATCTCCCAAGGTTGTTCACCTACAAACATCCTTAAAAATATAGTCTGGAACAAAAGGCCAGTTAGTACCTGTTTGCCAAACATGCAGAAACACAAGTCCCATAGAGTCTGCCTCCCAATAGACTTGCATATGTTGGCATATATTTGTAAGTAATATTTCTCTACAGTTTTCTTTAGGAGAGTTATCCAGTCTGTGAGGTATCGAGATTTTGCTGGTTTCATAGAACAAATTAATAAATTGCCATACTTGTGCATGTTTAAAGTAACATTGGACCATGTGGTCTTTGACCTCATAAACATGTCTTGGCCTCATGCCTTTCTTAGGTGTAGTTGTTTTTTTCTTGATTGATTAAGGTATTACATATGTGTCCTTATCCACCCTTGCCCCTCCACCCCCACCCCCGTTCATGCCTTCACCACCCTGGTGTCTGTGTCCATTGGTTATGCTTATATGCATGCATACAAGTCCTTTGGTTGATTTCTCCCCCTTACCCCCACCCTCCCCTACATTCAGGTGTAGATTTTTTACCACTATTTGAATTCCTTCCATGGTTATTGGTCTGTTTGGGAATTCTTCCTCTTTTGTGTCAGTTTTAAGAATTGATATAGTCCTGGAAAATTTTCCATTTCATCAAGATTTAATTGTTTACTGTTATATAGCATTCAATATGTGGGACTTAGCTAATTTATGTTAATTTTTAATGGAGAACAGTATAGAATTTTATTTTATGAGCAGGATATAATTTTAGATCTGGTTTAATTTACTTATAAGGATTTAGTTATAAAGGAATTTTCATTCAGTGTGTTAGCTTAGCCAGCTGGCTGAGACTGTAATAATTTACTAGGTAGCCTCATGAAAACCTGGATTTAATTCTCACTCACACTAAATAATACTGATATATCAGAAAAGTCATCCACATGAGAGATGCAAGATTGATCCTTTATTTTATATTTACATTTAGTGTTCCAGTTGGGCAAGTATAAAAAGTGAGAGGCTTAGATAATAGCAATATATTATTATAAACTGAATCTGATAATAACTCTAAATGCAATTACTATTCAAGATGAGGTCTCTCTACTAAAGAAAAGGAATATAGGCACACCTCATTGATATTGTGCTTCAGTTACAGACCACCACAATAAAGTGAATATCTTTAAAAAGCCAGTCACACAATATTTTTGGTTTCTCAGTGCATATTGAAGTTGTTTACACGATACTGTAGTCTATTAAGTAAGCAACAGCATTAGGTCTAAAAATGTACATTTCTTGCCTGGCCAGTGTGGCTCAGTGGTTGAGCATTGACCATGAATCTGGAGGTCACTGTTCGATTCCTGGTCAGAACACATACCCGGGTTGCAGGCTCCATCCCCAGTTTGGGGCGTGCAGGACGCAGCCGATCAATAATTCTCTATCAATGATGTTTCTCTTTTTCCCTCTCCCTTCTTCACTCTGAAATCAATAAAAACATATTTTTTAAATGTACATTCCTTAATTAAAAAATATTTGATTGCTGAAAAATATTAACCATCATCTAAACCTTCAGAGAGTCAAATACTTTCTACTGATGGAGGGTCTTGTTTTGATTTTAATGGCTGCTGACTGATTAGGGTGGTGGTTGTTGAAGGTTGGACGGCTGTGCCAATCCTATAAAATAAAACCCTAATATGCAAATCGACTGAACAGTGGAACAACCGGTCACTCTGACACGCACTGACCACCAGGGGGCAGACGCTCAATGCAGGAGCTGCCCCCTGGTGGTCAGTGTGCTCCCACAGGGGGAGCGCCGCTCAGCCAGAACCCGTGCTCTTGGCTGGCGAGTGCAGAGTGCAGCAGTGGTGGCAGGAACTTCTCCCACCTCTGTGGCAGCGCTAAGGAGCAGTGAGCCTGCTAAGGACTCCTCGGGGGATGTCTGCCTGCCGGCTTAGACACAGCAGGCGGACATCCCCCGAGGGGTCCCAGACTGTGAGAGGGTGCAGGCTAGGCTGAGGGACCTCCCCCCCCCCTGCCGCCAGTGCACAAATGCCGTGCACCGGGCCTCTAGTCTTAAAATAAGACAACAATGAAGTTTGCCCCATCAACTGTCTCTCCTTTCATGAACAATTTCTCTGAAGCTGTTTGATGGCATTTTACACACCATAGAACTTTCAAAATTAGAGTCAGCCCTCTCAAACCCTACCACTGCTTTATCAACTAAGTTTATGTAATATTCTAAATCCTTTGTTGTCATTTCAACAATTTTCACAGTATAGTAACCAGGAGTGGATTCCATCTCAAGAAATCACTCCATAAAAAGTGACTCATTGTCCATTAAAGTGTTATCATTAGATTCCAGCAATTCAGTCACATCTTTTGTTCCACTTTTAATTCTAGTTCTCCTGCTATTTCCACCACATCTGCAGTTATTTCCTCCATTAAAGTCTTGAACCCCTCAAAGTCATCCATGAGGAATGGAATCAACTTCTACCAAACACCTGTTAACGTTGACATTTTTACCTCTTTCATGAATCACAAATGTTCTTAATAGCATCTAGAATGGTTAATCCTTTCCATAAAGTTTTCAATTTACTGTTTTCAATCTGGATCCATCAGAGAAATCAGTACACATGGCAGCCACAACCTTACAAATGCATTTTTAAATAATGAAACTTGAAAGTGAAAATTACTCCTGGATCCATGGGCTGTAGAATGGATGCTGTGTTACAGACATAAAAGCAATTTTAATCTTACTGTACATCTCTATCAGAGCTCTTGGGTGAGCAGGTACATTGTCAATGAGCAGGAAGATTTTGAAAGTAATCTTTTATTCTGAGCAGTAGGTCTCAACTGTAGGCTTAAAATGCTCAGTAAACCATGTTATAAACAGATGTGCTGTCATCCAGGCTTCGTTGTTCCATTTATAGGGCACAGGAAGAGTATATTGAGCATAATTCTTAAGGGCCCTGGGGTTTTCGGATGGTAAATGAGCATTGGCTTTAACTTAAAAGTCACCAGCTGCATTAGCCTCTAACAAGAGAGTCAGCCTGTCCTTTGAAGCTTTGAAGCCAGGCATGACTTCTCTCTATCTGTGGAAGTCCCAGATAGCATCTTCTTCCAATAAAAGACTGTTTTGTCTACATTAAAAATCTGTTATTTAGAGTAGCCACATTTATTAATTGTCTTAGCTAGATCTTCTGAACAACTTACTACAGCTTCTACATCAGCACTTGCTGCTTCATCTTGCACTTCTATGTTATGGAGGTGGCTTCTTTCCTTAAACCTCATGAACCAACCTCAGCTAGCTTCAAACCTCTCTTCTGAAGCTTCATCACCTCCCTCAGGCTAGGGCCTGGCTCTGGATTAGGGAATGTTGTGGCTAGTTTGATCTTTCATCCAGACCACTAAAACTTTCTCCATATCAGCAATAAGGCTGTTTCACATTCTTATCATTTATGTGTTCACTACAGTAGCAACTTAAATTTCTTTCAAGAACTTTTTCTTTACATTCACATATTGGCTAATTATTTGGCACAAGAAGCTTAGCCTTCGCCTATCTTGGCTTTCAACATGCCCTCCTCACTAAGCTTGATCATTTCTAGCTTGTGATTTAAAGTGAGAAATGTGCAACTCTTGCTTTCACTTGAACACTTAGACGCCATTGTAGGGTTATTAATTTGCCTAATTTCAATAGTCTCAATTTTAATATTGTTGTGCCCAGGGACAGAGAGAGAGGCAAAGAACAACTGTTCAGTGGAGCAGTCAGAACACACACATTTATCAATTAAGTTTGCCATTTTATATGAGCATGGGTCATGGTGCTCCAAAACAATTACAATAGTAAGATCAAAGATCACTAATCACAAATCATAATAACAAATATAATAATAATTTTAAAAGTTTGACATATTGTGAGAATTATAAGAATGTGATAAGGAAATGAGCAAATGCTTTTGAAAAAAAATGGTAACAATAGACTTCCTTAACGCAGGGTTACCACAAACCTTCAATTTGTAAAAAAAACAGTCTCTGAGAAACACAACAAAATGAGGTATGCCTGTATAGTCTTTGGTACCTGATGTGAATATATTTATTAGATGATTTAATGCTTGATTTTTCTTCATTCCATATACAGAGACAAGTAGAGGTGGTTCGCTTCCGTCTGGCAGGGTAGCTATCTATATAGACCTTCACAACTCTGCTTAGAGGACATGCTGATTCTCTAAGCACACATCACAGGTTTTGTCTGCTGGTGACTTTACCATTTTACCACTCCACAGAAAGTCATTCTAGCACTCTCCATTAGTGACAATAATCCTACCTAATAAAATAGTAATATGCAAATTGACTGCACATTCGCTATGCCCAAGCCACGCCCACCAGCCAAAGCCACGCCCACCAGCCAATCAGGGCGAGTATTCAAATTACCCAACAAAGATGGCGGTTAATTTGCATACACTGAGGGAGGGAGGAGTGAAGACTGAAGACAACTTAGAAGTAAGAGGGAGGAAAAGCAGAAAGCAAGGTGGCTGCCAGAGGGAAAGCCCAGGCGGGGCGGAGCACAGCGGGGCGGGGCGGAGTGAGGCAGAGCGGGGCGGGCGGCAGCGGCGCGCGGGTGCAGACCTGCAAATGGGCTACTAGTTAATAATATAATGGAAAGCAAGAAGTAGCTATCCATACTTGTCTTTATAAGACATACATATAAGAGAAAGCAAAAAAACATAGGGCTGCTACCTAGTGAAGTTTCTGTAGGTTACATAATCTGGATCATGACAAAATATTCCTTCCAAAGGGTCAAATTTCAAAAATCTGCACTTCCTATATGCCAGGGCTGACCAGCAGACCCTGAGTAATGGATGGATAATTACTCTGACACACGTTTCTGTGAAAGAGAGGGCTAAGGGACTGGTTGGCTTGAGAAACCAAACAGCAGAGATGGAGGATTCCTTATGTTCATAAAATGGTGAAGTGCAAACTAAGTCCTCCAAAGAAAAGAAAGCAAGCAAAGAACATCAATCAGTAACCAAGTTACATTACAGACAGACAAGAACTCTCACTAGTAAGAGTGTCCAGTGGCTGACGCCTTGAGAAGGAGAGCAGGAAGGGTCCCCAAGGTTAAGAATTCTTGGCAGCTGCTGGGAAGCTCCTGCAGTCCCTGCCATGTGTTCAGCCTGCTACAACTAGTTGGGGCCCCTAGCAAAGTGAAATATGCCCCATCTCTAAACAAATTAAACTAAATAACAAAGATACAAAACAATAACCAACAGAGACACTCTATGTATAATATTTACAGGCGCACACAACCTACAGACAAAACTTAATAAATCAGAGTCCTTTCCATGGATCTTTTAGAAGATGTCTTATAGTGCCTGGGACTTACAGGCAGAATGCAGCCCAGTGGGGGTGGCCAGTGAACACCCATAAACAGCCTGTTGTTCACAGATCTCATTATATTCTGCTCTCCATAATAAATGTTGATTGGTGTCCAGAGTTTTTTTGGCCCAAATCTGCCAGCTCCAAGGAGTCATGTGATAATTTTTAGAAAAGGCATTTAAGAAGTCCCTTTGTAAATGGACTACTAGCCCCATTTTCTCTAATACTCTTACTTATTTCCTTAAAAATGTTAAAGAAGAGCAGCTCATGAATTCTATTACCTTACTAGAGGCCCAGTGCATGATTTAATCATGCACCTGGTGCACCAGCGGGCTGTCCGCCGGTGCCCCAGGCCTTCCGAAAGCCTCCGGCGCTGCGGAGGCTTTCGAAAGGCCTTGCGCCGGAGCAGACAGGCGGCCAGGTCCCCCGCTTTGGCCTTTGATCGCGGGGGACCTGTCCGGCGCCCCAGGCCTTCCGAAAGCCTCTGGCAGCCAAGGTACAGACGCTGAGCTCGCGGCGCCAGAGGCGCCGCGAGCTCAGCGTCCTTCTGGCCCAATCAGCTACCCTGGCCACCCTGAGTCCCGCCCCCTGCGCCTCCTGCTGGCCCAATCGTGGGCGTAGCGGAGTGATGGTAATTTACATATTACCATTTTATTATGTAGGATTGATCTTGCATAACTGGGCAAGCCAAAAGCTCTCCTTCTAACATGGCTTACTTGACACAGGATTCCATAATTGAGGATCTAGTTGATGGATTCTCCCACACTGGAGGAGGAGGATCAGGAAATATTTCCTCCAGCAGCAGGGCTTTAGGTATTACAGGCTCTACTTCAGGAGGAGGGGGCAGTGGTAAATCCTCCTGGCGTTCCGTAGGCTTTTGCTCCTCAATATGAAATGGGCATAGTGCAGCTTGAACAAGAGCCCACAGAGTTAATGATGACAAAGGTATTTGTTTCCTTGGGCCTGATTTCTCTTTAAAATCCTGCCCACTTGTTCCCAGAGATTAAGGTCTAGTGTTCCAGCATCAGGGAACCAAGGATTATAAATTAAAACAGTCTGCAACAGGCTTTTTAGTTGTTCTTCTATAACCGAGGCACTACCTGCTTTTAATAACTGTTTAAGCACTGTGATATATCACTATTGCTCTGTGGACAACTGTTGTCACATTAGAAAACCTTAGCTGAGAAACAATCCTCTCAAACTTGAAAATTCCCAGTGGGCTCCAATGACTTACTGCTCATGTACTTTCGTTTTCTTACTCTTCGTTTTCGAGGAATCCACACTGCCTCATTGCGTTCCTTTGTCCTCACACGGGGCACCACTTGCCAGGGCTAACCAGCAGACCCTGAGTGATGGATGAATGATTACTCTGACACACGTTTCTGTGAAAGAAAGGGCTGAGGGACTGCTTGGCTTGAGAAACCAAACAGCCCCATTCACCTGACTCTTTAGGCTTTTATTGTAACAACAGCTTGAACTAAAATTAACTATTAGATACTATCAGCAGGGTAAGCATCCTTGAGAAGACACAGGCATCTGTAGTGTCCTTTAAGCAAGGACATCTAGAGACTAAACATCAAGATTCCAGTAAAATACCCAGGGGCTCAGACTTGTTGGGAAAAGTCAAGGCAGGGTCTGCCGCCTTCAGCAAGGTCCCCCTAAAGGCCCCTGACCTTTTGGAGATTCTTCCTTACAGACTTTTCAACCAAGTCCCGTGCTTCCTCACACCTATAACTAAGAGAGAAGCACATATAATACATGTGTTTATGCTGCTCCAAGGGTGAACCTACAATATGACATCTCTGAGTAGAGCCTAGAGGAAGACAAGGTTCTCTGGCTTACACCAAAGTACACCATAAGTAGCTGTCTCTAGAATGCTTTGTGGAGCCTATGGCAAGCTGTAGCAGGAGAATGATTGTGGAAGGTACTAAAATTTAAAAACGTTCAGTATGTAACACTTTTGTTAAAGATGCAGTGCCTATCTTAAGAATGAAATTTGGTAGACTCCAAATACCCAACTGTGTTCGGCTTGCTCAGAAGTAGCCCTTTATCAAGTTGCAATGAGAGAGATAGAGAACAGAGAACACTGATGTGGTAAAATGTTAATTGGGGAATCCCAGTGAAGACTATATGAGTCTTTTGTACTATTCTTATAACTTTTCTGTATATATGAAATCATCCTATATAATAAAGAGCTAATATGCAAATGGTCATCACACCATCACGCCATGATGCCCTCACACTGTCACAATCCATCACCAGGAGGCAGAGTGCACGGCAGGCTCATGTGGGTGGGCAGGGCTGCATGTGCAGCGAGGTGCGCACAGGTGGGTGGGGACTTGATGCTGCATGTGCAGCACAGAGGCGGGTCCCGGCAGCTCCGTGTGGTGACACCAAGGGTCCCGGCGGCTCTGTGCAGTGAGGCCTGGGGGTCCCGCGGCTCCGTGCGGCGCAGAGGCGGGACCCCTGGCTCCAGCCTACCTCTTTGGGGCAATCCACCAAGGAGCCCCGAATGGGTGCATGGGGCCTACTTCTTTGGGACAATCGATCGCGTGGCTCCTGCACTGTGAAAGGGCACAGGCCATGCTGGGCCTGTGCACAAATTTCGTGCACTGGGCCTCTAGTTTTAGAATAAAAAGTTAAAAACAAACAAAAAGATGAACTGAAACCAGATTAGGGACCAGTAAGCAAGCAAGTGCAAAAGAAGAATGTGACCTGAGGGCAAATAGTGAAATTGACACTGCATACTTAGGAAGGCACTTGACTATAGTCAGCAGCAGGAGTAGCTGACTGCAGGGAGTCCTGACCTGAGTTGGAACCTTCAAAAAGAGTTAAAATGCTCATGTGTTGAGAACACCCCCATCTGGTAGCAGAAGCTCCCATAAACCCTTTTTAGTAGAATTCCCACAGATTAGGATCAACCAAATATAAATTTACAATAAAGGCAATTGGCACACACTGATACAAGTCATAATTAATGGAAGTAAAGCTGAAACAGTTAATAGATTTAGACTTCTAAAGACTTCATATATTAGAATTATTAGATATAGAATATAAAACATGTACAACACATTTACAAAATAAAAGATGGATTGTATAGCTAAGCAAGCTATAAGAGACTAAGATGCCAAGGCAGATTTGAAAAAGAAATAATGGAGCTTTTTGAAACAAAAAATATTGCTTGAACTTAAACATTAATAGTGGAAAAAGTTAAACAAAGTGCACAGGAGAAATTAATAAGAATCAGTGACCTGGATGGTAGAGCTGGTAACATTATGGAGGATGCAACTCAGAGACAAAGTGCTGAGACATAGGACAAGCAGGTTAAATGAGAATGTGATATCCATTTATTCATAGTCCCAGAAACAGAAAACAGAATATAGAAGAGAAGCAATATTTAAAGAGAGATAATGACTGAATTTTGCAGAATATATGAAAGGCAAGAATCCACAGACACAAGGAGCACAGTATACAACAATAATGGTGAACAGAAACAAACCCACACCTACACATAATTCCTTGACACAATGGAACACAAAGGGCCAGAAGAACATGTTACAAGTAGCCAGAGAGAGAAGACAAACGCTTCCAGAGGAATGACAGTTATTCCGACAGCTGATCAGAAAAGCCAGAAGATATGGAAAAACATCTATAAAGAGTTGAGGGAGGAGGACAAAATGGCGGCAAAATAGAGGAACTGTCCTGAGCCTTGTCCTGGAGCAGATAGAATGAGTAGCTGAAACAAATAACATCCACCCTGAATTGGTGAAGGACACTCAGCTGGTGAGACAATTTGCAACCAGGAAGGGCAGAGGACACCTGGAGAAAGGTAAAATCAAGGTTCTGAGCAGGAGAGATCTGCCAGACTTCTGAGCCCAGAGGGTCAGAGGGAAACGGCATGGCACCAAGCCGTATCCCTTGGGACAGGGACAGCATCTGACTGTGGAAAGGAGGTCCGCAGGACTGCTGTTGGCAGGGGATTCTAGATCTGGGTCCACAGTCATGAAAGACTGAGCCCAGAAGGGGCAGCCTGAAGGGCTGACCAGACACACAGTGCCGGCAGGAGAGGAGCTCACAGAGGCGCAGTCTTTCCCCTCTCTGTGGCCTGTGCTTTGCTTCACTGAACCTGGTTCATAGGACCTTTCAGATACAGACACTCACCCGTGGCTGAGGTGCAGGAGAAGGTGCGGACTTGTGGAGTCTGGGGAGAGCCTGGGGAGAGGAGGGGGTCCAGGAGAAGTGGCAGTGAGTCTGGTGCTGAGTCATACCTGAGCCCGGGACCTGGGCAGCCATTTTCTCCTGGAGAGATAGCCCCTCCCTCCAGGCTCCAGGCAACCAATACAGCCACACTCAGAATACACCCTGAATGGTACAAAGGATTAAAAAAAAATTCTGAATAGGCCTTGAGAGTCCACAGGGACTGGCCTAAAGAGAGTCCTTCAGTCCCAGCAACAGGAAACTGAGAAACCACAGACAGTACAGAAGACTGGGATCTTAAGCCAGCCAAAGGATGACACTTCACTTTTTCATTTTTATTTTATTATTATTATTATTTTATCTCTTTTTTCATTATTTTCCTTTTTTGTTTGTTGCTTTATTTTCTATTTCTTTTTGCATTATTTTCAATCATTCTATTTTATTTTATTTGCTATTTTTTATTTTTATACCACTTTTTAAATCAATTTTTTGTAAATTCATTATTATTATTATTTTCTTCTCATTCTCTTTCTTCTTATCCACTCATGGATACTGAACTTTCTACTTCCTCTATACTGAACTGAGTTCCTCCCCATATTTATCCAATTCTTAATATTATTTTCTGTATATAAGCTAAGCCTCTACAGCAGTGGTTCTTAACCTTTCTAATGCTGTGACCCTTTAATACAGTTCTTCATGTTGTGGTGACCCCCAACCATAAAATTATTTTCATTGCTACTTCATAACTGTAATTTTGCTACTGTCATGAATCGTAATGTAAATATCTGTGTTTTCCAATGGTCTTAGGCAACCCTGCTAGCGGTTCTCAACCTGTTTTGTTCCCTTTGTGTCATGTCTTGTTGAGGTGAATTTTATCCTGTCCAGCCAATGGGCTAGAGAGCGAGCCACATAACCAGACACCTGGAGAGGAAACTCCATGCACGAATGGGTCAATAATACCCCAGACCCAACTACAGAGGCAGGCAGAGGCAGGAAGAAGGTGGCAGTGAGGGAGAGAGCGTGAGTGAGTGAGGGAGCAAAAGAGGAGTGTGTGGTCATGTGGGGTGTGTGTGTGTGTGTGTGTGTGTCACAGTTAGATGAGGGCAGGCTAACTGGGCTCACCTAACTGGGCAGCTTCTGCTACCATTGCAAACAGTACCGGGAGGCTGGCTCTTCCTCAGAGGCCTCGCCTTTTTGAAGGGGAGAGCTGCTGTAACTGGGAGCCCAGCCTCACCTCCACCCAGGGGTGCCCTCAGAGAACACCTGGGACTCTACAGCCACCCCTGCCAAGGGACCTGCTACCTCAGCTGTGGTCCCATAGTCACTGAGTCTCCAGCCACCTCGGGCGCAGGCTTCTGCAAGTTCTGAAGTGTGCTCCCCTCTGACCGGCCCAGGGCAATGCAACCATGCAAGCAGCAGACATGTGAGAAGCCCGCTCCTGTCCAAGGACCAAAAGCCCCGCGAGCAGCTCTCCCCAGGCTGAAGAGCAGAAGCCTCATGTGGCCTGCCCCTGTCCAAAGAGCAGCAGCTGTGTGAGTAGCCCACTCTGCCGTCAGAGGAGCAGAAACCACACAAGCATCCCGCCCGCATCTGAGGAGCAGCAGCCCGTGTAGCCTGCCCCCATCCAAGGAGCAGAGGCTGTGTGCAGCCTGCACCCTGCACTCGTCCAAGGAGCAGCAGCTGCATGAGCAACCTGCCCCCATCCGAGGAGCAGCAGATGTGTGAGCAACCTGCCCCCATCCGAGGAGCAGCAGATGTGTGAGCAACCTGCCCCTGTCTGAGGAGCAGCAGCCGGGTAAGCGTCTCGCCCCCGTCCAAGGAGCAGCAGACGTACATGCAGCTCACTCCTGTCCGAGGAGCAGCAGCCACGCAAGCAGCCCATCCCCTATCTGAGGAGCACCAGCCCTGCAAGCAACCTGCCCCTGTCCGAGGAGCAGCAGCTGCACAAGCAGCCCACCCCATCCGAGGAGCAGCACCCATGTGCAGCCAGCCCCCCATCCAAGAAGCAGCAGCCACGTGAGCAGTCCGTCCACATCCAAGGAGAAGCAGCCACGTGAAAAGCCCGCCACCATCCCAGGAGCAGCAGCTGTGCTAGTAGCCTCCCCCCACCAGCCAAAGGAGCCACCACTGCTGCAAACAGCACCCACCAGAAGAGCCACTGCCAACTGAGGAGCAGCCACTGCCTTGACCACCTGAGGAGCAACCACAGCCCGAGGAGCCACTGCAATTCAAGGAGCAGCCCCTATATGACTCTACATCTAGATCCATTGGTGAGATAAAAAATGGGTAGACAAAGAAACCCCCAAAGGAAAGAAAAGGAGGCATCACCAGAAAAACAGCTAAGTGAAAAAGAGGCATGCAATGTGTCAGAAAAAGAATTCAGAATAAGGGTCATACAGTTCATAAACCGGATGGATGAAAAAAATCAACAACTGCCCTGGCTGGTTTGGCTCAGTGGATAGAGCGTCAGCCTGTGGACTGAAGGGTCCTGGGTTCGATTCCGGTCAAGGGGATGTAGCTTGGTTGCGGGCACATTCCCAGTGGGAGGTGTGCAGGAGGCAGCTGATCGATGTTTCTCTCTCATCGATGTTTCTAACTCTCTATCCCTCTCCCTTCCTCTCTGTAAAAAATCAATAAAATATATTTTTTAAAAAATCAACAACTTATGTAAGAATCAAGAAGAAATGAAGAGTGATACAGCTACAATAAAAAACACCATGGAAAGTTTCAACAGTAGACTAGGAGAAGTGGAGGACCGAATTAGCGGATTAGAAGACAGGGAAACAAAACACATCCAAACTAAACTGTAATTGGAGAAAGAAATTAAAAGACAGGAGGAGAGCCTAAGGGAGCTATGGGACAACATGAAACGAAGTAACATACGAATAATAGGGGTGCCAGAAAAACAGGAAGAGGAACAAGGGTTAGAAAACCTATTTGAAGAAATAATGTCAGAAAAATTCCCTAATGTGTGAAAGAAAAATGTCACACAAGCACAGAGAGTCCAAAACAAGATGAATCCAAAAAGACCCACACCAAGACACATCATAATTACAATGGCAAATATTCAGGACAAAGAGAGAATCTTAAAGGCTGCAAGACAGAGACAGAAAGTTACATACAAGGGATCTCCCATTAGATTACCAAATGATTTCTCAACAGAAATATGTCAGGCCAGAAAAGAATGGAAGGAAATTTACAAAGTGATGCAAAGCAAGGGACTGAATCCAAGAATACTCTATCCAGCAAGGCTATCATTCAAAATTGAAGGGGAAATAAGGAGCTTCATAGACAAAAAAAAAAAAGGCTAAGGGAGTTTATCACTACCAAGCCAGCAATGCAAGAAATGCTAAAGGGACTGTTGTAAAAAGAAGAAATAAAAAGGTAAGAAGGAACACAGGCACAAAAAATAAAAGTGGCTACAAACAAGTACCTATCAATAATAACTTTAAATGTAAACAGACTAAATGCTCCAATCAAAAGACATCGAGTGGCTGAATGGATAAAAAAAAAATGACCCATATATATGCTGTCTACAAGAGACCCACCTCAGAACAAAGGACTCACACAGACTGAAAGTGAAGGGATGGAAAAATATCTTTCAGGCAAGTGAAAATGAAAAAAAAGCTGGGATAACAATACTTATATCTGACAAAATAGACCTCAAAGTGAAGGCCATAACAAGAGATAAGGAAGGCCACTTCATAATACTAAAGGGATCGATACAACAAGAGGATATAACCCTGATAAACATATATGCAGCCAATGCAGGAGCACGCAAATACATTTAGAAAAAAAAAAAAGTCTCCTGGAAGATATCAAGGGAGAGATCGACAACAATACAATCATAGTAGGGGACTTTAATACCCCACTGACATCACTGGATAAATCCTCTAGACAAAAAAAAAAAAATCAGCAAAGAAACAGCAACCCTAAATGGCTCACTAGATCAGATGGACTTAATTGACATCTTCAGAACATTTCACCCCAAAGCCATGGAATATATGTTCTTCTCAAGTGCACATGGGACATTTTCAAAAATAGACCACATATTGGGTCACAAGCAACGTCTTGGCAAATTTAAGAAGATTGAAATTATATCAAGCATCTTCTCAGACCACAATGGCATAATATTAGAAATAAACTACAATAAAAACAATCCAAAAAATTCAAACACTTGGAAGCTGAATAGCATGCTATTAAACAATGTTTGGGTTACCAAAGAGATCAAAGAAAAGATTAAAAACATCCTGGAAACTAATGACAATAAAAATGCAACAATCCAAAATCTATGGGGCACAATGAAAGCCCTGGCTGGTTTGGCTCAGTGGATAGAGCGTCAGTGGAAGCAGCCCAGTTCTGAGAGGGAATTTTATAGCTCTATAGGCCTACCTCAAAAAAACAAAAACAAAAACAAACAAACAAAAAACAGAAGAAAAAAATGGTAGTAAATCATCTAACTCTACAACTTAAATAATTAAAAAGAGAGCAACAAGAAAAGCTCAGGGTGAGCAGAAGGAAAGAGATAATAAAGATCAGAGCAGAAATAAATGACATAGATACAAAAAAAAATACAAAAGATCAATGAAATCAAGAGCTGGTTCTTTGAAAGGATAAACTAGATTGATGAACTTCTAGCCAGGCTCACCAAGAAGCAAAGAGAGAGGATCCAAATAAACAAAATCAGAAATGAAAGAGGAGAAATAACAACAGATCCCCACAGAAATACAAAGTATTGTTTAAAAATACTTTGAAAAACTCTATTCCAACAAACAAGACAACATGGAGGAAATGGACATATTCCTAGAAAAATACAACCTTCCAAAACTCAATCAGGAAGAATCTAAACAACTCACTAGGCCAATAACTATGGAAGAAATTGAAGCAGTCATCAAAAAGCTTCCAGCAAGCAAAAGCCCGGAGACAGGTGGCTTCACGGAGGAGTTTTACCAAACATTCAAGGAAGAACTAAAACCTATCCTCCTCAGACTATTCCAAAAAATTCAAGAGGAATGAACAGTTCCAATCTCATTCTATGAAGCTAGCATCACTCTAATACCAAAAGAAGATAAAGACAACATAATGAAAGAGAATTACAGGCCAATATCCCTCATGAACATAGATGTCAAAATCCTCAACAATTTCTAGCAAATCGGATCCAGCAGTACATCAGAAAGATCATACACCATGACCAAGTAGGATTTATCTCAGGGATGCAAGGATGGTACAATATCCGCAAATCAATAAATGTGATATATCACATAAACAAATTGAGAGATAAAAATCCCATAGTCATATCAATTGATGCAGAAAAAGCATTTGACAAAATCCAACACCCTTTCCTGATAAAAACTCTCAGCAAGGTGGAAATAGAAGGATCATACCTCAACATAATAAAAGCCATATATGACAAGCCCACAGCCAACATCACACTCAATGGGCAAAAGCTAAAACCACTTCCCCTAAGAACAGGAACAAGACAGGGATGCCCACTCTCACCACTCCTGTTCGACATAGTGCCGGAAGTACTAGCCATTTTGATCAGACAAGAAGAAGAAATAAAAAGCATCCAAATTGGAAAAGAAGAAGTAAAACTGTCCTTATTCGCAGATGACATGATACTGTACATAGAAAACCCTAAAGACTCCATCAAAAAATTATTAGACTTAATAAATGAATTCGGCAATGTAGCAGGATACAAAATTAATGCCAAGAAATCTATGGCATTTCTATACACCAATAGTGAACTTACAGAAAGAGAGACTAAAAAAGCAATCCCATTTATCATTGAACCAAAAAAAATTAAGATACCTAGGAATAAACTTAACTCAGGAAGTAAAAGACCTATACACAGAAAACTACAGGACACTGAAAAAAGAGATAGAAGAAGACATAAACAGATGGAAGAACATACCATGTTCATGGATTGGTAGAATCAACATTATTAAAATGTCCCTACTACTCAAAACAGTGTATAGATTTAATGCATTCCCCTTTAAAATACCAACGGCACAGACCTAGAACGAACTCTCCAAAAATTCATCTGGAATAAAAAAAGACCCCGAATAGCTGCAGCAATCCTGAGAAAGAAGAACAAACTAGGTGGGATCTCAATACCAGATATCAAGCTGTATTACAAAGCCACTGTTCTCAAAACAGCCTGGTACTGGCACAAGAACAGACATATAAATTAATGGAATAGAATAGAGACCCCAGAAATTGACAGGGAAGCAGCCCGTGTAACCACTATGCTCAATTAATATTTGACAAAGGAGGCATGAACATACAATGGAGTCAAGACAGTCTCTTCAATAAATGGTGTTGGGAAAATTGGACAGATACATGCAAAAAAAAAAAAAGAAGAAGAAAAGAAAAGAAACTAGATCACCAACTTACACCATGCACAAAAATAAATTCAAAATGTATAAAGGTCTTAAACATAAGATGGGAAACCATAAAAATACTAGAGGAATCAACAGGCAGCAAAGTCTCAAACATATGCCAAAGCAATTTCTTCACCGATACCACTCCTAGGGCAATGGAAACTAAAGAGAAAATAAACCAATGGGACTACATCAAAATAAAAATCTTTTTTACAGCAAAAGAAACCATCAACAAAACAACAAGAAAGCCCACTGCATGGGAGAACATATTTGCCAATGTTATCACTAATAAGGGTATAATCTCCAACATTTACAGGGAACTCATACAACTTAACAAAAGGAAGATAAACAACACAATCAAAAAATGGGCAATGGACCTAAATAGATACTTTTAGAAAGAAGACAGAAGGAAGGCCAAGAGACATATGAAAACATGCTCAAAGTCACTAATTCTCTGAGAGATGCAAATCAAAACGACAGTGTGGTACCATCTCACACCTGTCAGAATTGCTATCCTGGGTTTGATTCTGGTCAAGAGCACATGCACTGTTTGTGGGATCGATCCCCAGCTGGGGACTTGCAGGAGGCAGCTTATCTATGATTCTCTCTCATCATGGATGTTTCTATCTCTCCCTCTTCCTTCCTCTCTGAAATCAATTTAAAAATATATTTAAAAAAAAAGAGTTGAGAGAAACAATTGTCAGCCTAGATTTCTGTGTCTTGAAAGCATATTATTTTTCAAGTACAGAGGCAAAATGAAGCATTTCTATGTAAATAAAAACTGAGGGAGAATATGGCCAAAAGAAGTTCACTAAAATAAAATCTATATGATTTATTTCAGCAAAAAGGAAATTGTCTGGAGAAACCAAGATGGCGGCATAGGTAAACACCTAAACTGCTGCCTCGCACAACAATTTCAAAACTACAACTAAAAGACAAAATGGACATCATCCAGAACCACAGGAAGGCTGGCTGAGTGGAAATTCTACAACTAGAAGGAAAGAGAAAAGCACACTGAGACTCACAGGAGCTGCGGAAGTAAAGTGCAGAGGTATGGAGGCTCGAGTGGAAAGGGCTGGCAACTGAGTACGCGGTTGTCTTTTTCAATCGGGAGGGAGACACAATCTCCTAACTGCTCTGAACTCCAGTTCCAGGAGAGACTGTTGGGACCCAGACTCATACGGGGAGAAACTGGACTGTCTGGCATCGGGCACAAGTTGAGGGTGGCTTTCTCTCAGAGGTGCTTGCAGCGATTACTGCGGGACACTGAAATCTGGGGGCCTCTTAGGGCAGGGCTGAGGATCAGCCATAGCTGTTTGCTCCACCCTGTTGATTCCCTGAGACCCCACCCCACTCAATTTACAACCCCACCCCAGCTGTGCACAGAGGCTTTTGCATATGAATGGCCTGGCCCTTTGCAATCTAAAATTACCTAATAAACTGTAGCTGGGTCAGAGAGCCCCAGAACTTCCAAAAGAAGACCCAAGGCCCCACAGCAGCTTGCATTGCTTCACAGCTGGGCCTCATCGGGGCACATCCAAACCCCAAACAAAGAAGTGGAATCTGCAGATCTCTCCGTAGCTCCTGCTGGGTGGCCTCAGGCAGAAGCTAAATTTGCACTTCCTTGGAGATCCAAGAGCCAGTGTACCCAGTGGTCAGAGTGGGACCATCCAGATTACAACTCCTCAGATCCATAAGGGACACACTCAAGGGCCAGACTCAGTGAGCACCAAAGGCCCACTGAAGCAAGTCTTGCCCCATAAGGATGTCTCCAGCACAGAAGTTCTCCCAGCATAGACACAGCTGATCCTCACAGCCAATTGGCCTGGAGGTCAATTCCTCCCAGTGATACCAACAACAATCAAGGCTTAACTACAACAAGACTGTGCACACAGCCTACAAAGGGGTGTACCAAGAGTGTCCACCTCAGGTGATTGGGGAGGCTGAGCCACTGGGCCCTACAGGACACCTAGCACACAAAGCCACTCTATCAACTCAGGGAAGCAGCCAAAATGCGGAGACAAAGAAATAGGCCACAGCCCTGGCTGGTTTGGCTCAGTGGATAGAGCATCGGCCTGCGGACTGAAGGGTCCCAGGTTCAATTCCAGTCAAGGGCATGTACCTTGGTTGCAGGCACATCCCCAGCTGGGGGTGTGCAGGAGGCAGCTGATCGATGTTTCTCTTTCATCGATGTTTCTAACTCTCTATCCTTCTCCTTTCCTCTCTGTAAAAAATCAATAAAATATATTTAAAAAAGAAAAAAGAAATAGGCCACAAATGAAAGAAATGGAGGAAAGCAAACGACTGGATATAGAGTTCAAAACCACGGTTATAAGGTTTTTCAAGAATCTTCCAGAATTTGCCAATAAATTTAGTGAGACCCTCGAAGATATGAAAAAGGACAAACTAGAAATTAAGCATACACTGACTGAAATAAAGAATAATATACAGAGATCCAACAGCAGACTAGAGGATTGCAAGAATCAAGTCAAAGATTTGAAATACGAAGAAGCAAAGAACACCCAAACGGAAAAAAAAAAAGAATCCAAAAACATGAAGATAGTGTAAGGAGCCTGTGGGACAACTTCAAGCGTATCAACATCCAAATTATGGGGGTGCCAGAAGAAGAGAGAGAGCAAGATATTGAAAACTTATTTGAAGAAATAATGATAGAAAACTTCCTTCACCTGGTGAAAGAAATAAACCTACAAGTCCAGGAAGCACAGAGAACCCCAAACAAAAGGAATCCAAAGAGGACCACACCAAGACACATCATAATTAAAATGCCAAGAGCAAAAGATAAAGAGAGAATATTAAAAGCAGCAAGAGAAAAACAGTTACCTACAAGGGAGTACCCATACAATTGTCAGCTGATTTCTCAACAGAAACTATGCAGGCTAGAAGGGAGTGGAAAGAAATATTCAAAGTGATGAATAGCAAGAACCTACAACCAAGATTACTCTACCCAGCAAAGCTATCATTCAGAATTGGAGGTCAGAAAAAGAACTTCACAGATAAGAAAAAGCTAAAGGAGTTCATCACCGCCAAACCAGTATTATATGAAATGCTGAAAGGTATTCTTTAAGAAGAGGAAGAAGAAGAAAAAGGTAAAGATAAAAATTATGAACAACTAATACATATCTATCAATAAGTGAATCTAAAAATCAAGTGAATAAAAAATCTGACAAACAGAATAAACTGGTGAATATAATAGAATCAGGGGCATAGAAAGGGAGTGGACTGACAATTCTCGGGGGCGGGGGGGGGGGAGGTGTGTGGGGGTGAGGGAAGAGATGGGACAAAAATCGTACACCTATGAATGAGGATGGGGGGTAAGGGCAGAAGGTGGGGTGGGAACCGGGTGGAGGGGAGCTATGGGGGGAAAAAAGAGGAACAACTGTAATCTGAACAATAAAGATTTTTTTTAAAGGAAATTGTCTTTGGAAAAATGAAAGAAAATATGGTAAGCAAAGACACTGATTAACATTTAGGTAAATCCAAACAAATATTGTCCTTATAAAATAATAAAATTACTGTTTAAGGACTTCTTTCCACCCTGCTCACCACCAGTACTCATGACCTCACTACCCAAATTGGAAGACACTAGGCTAATCCTATTATGTCCCAGATAGGCTAATCCTATTTGGGGGCATAATAGGAAGTGTGAGATTTCTTCAGCATCCCAAATCATCTAGACACCAGCTGGACTTGTCAGGATCTGCCCTTTCTCTTATCTGCTCTTACCCCTTTCTCCTTAGACATCAACATTTCCTCCACCTTTCTGCTTGTATTCCCCACTTTCAGTCAGTGACCTGGAGAGTCCATCTTTTCCTCATGTCCCATTTCCAATGCATCAGCAAGTTATATGAGTTCTTCCCTCAAAAATATATACAAATTCTGCTGGATATGGACTGCTTTCCCCTCCACTGCTGCCACCCTGACCCAAACCACCACCACCTTCCCACAGCTCCTGACTGATCCCCCTATGTCAGCCCTCACTCCTAACTGTCCATTCTCAACACAGACCTCCTAAGCCCGATTTATTCTTCTAAAACTTTAGTCAGACCCCCTCCTGTTAAGAAGCATCCTACCATCAAGTCTTATCTCTTCTAAAAGCCACAGTCCCTATACAATCTGTCTTCACCCACTGCCTCTTAGATCTCATCCCATCCATGTGCTCACCTTGCCCCATCCAGTCCAGCAGTTCAAACATGCTTTCATCTCAGGATCTTTTCATTTTTCTACCCTCTGTCTGAAATGCTCTTCTCCCAGATATTCACATGAATTTTTCTCTTGCTCCCTGCAGGTCTCTGTTTGAATTGTCATCTTATCAATGAGGCCTTCCCAAACCACCCTATATAAAATAAAAGCTTCCTCCCACACCTCCATTCTCAGCACTCACTAGCCTCCCTTTTCTACTTTTTCCCCCCTCCATAGCCAGCACCAAGAGTGTAAATCCAAATGAATATTGTTCTTGTTGGGAAGGGATAGTGCCGACAAGTTCAGGATCCCCAGTTCCCACAGAAACCATGGTACTGGCCCTTGAGCACAAATACAGTCCTGGGGGCTGTCCATGGTACCTAACAGCATATATACTTAGAGGACACTTACTTATTCACAGATCCAGAATCCCTTATCAAAATCCTTGAGGCCAAATGTGTTTTGTAATCCTGAAATTTTCAAATTTTAGAGAGGAATAGGGTGCATAGACCGTATTTTAAATGACACCACCAGTGTTTCAGGGGCAGCACCCTGCAATCACATTCATTAATATTTGTGCTGTCAAATGTATTCTGATCGGGATGGATAAATACTCAATGTTTCACATTCATTCAGGTCAGGTTTTCCTGCCAAATCAGTTTATATCAAACACACACACACACACACACACACACACACACACACACACACACAATTTGGTTTTCAAAGCTTTTTCCATTTCAACACTGGAGATAAAAGATTGTAGAAGTGTATTTATTTTCTGTCAAATCTTACCAGAATGTACACTCCAGGAGAACAGTGGCTCTGGTTTTTTCATGGAATATTTGTGCCCGGAAATGCCTGGTGCATAGAAGGACTCAATAACCATGTGTTGAGTAAATGAATTCCTGGGTTGTTTATCTGCAAAGTTCCCCCCCACACACACACACACACCTCCCCAATGTAACTGTGCCTGGTCAGATATTGCACCCTCCTCCTAGCCCAGGAGTCAATCAGACACTCTCCCACTGGAATCTGCCTCTGCAGAGGGACACGGACACTAAACATGGCTGTAGCCCCCTCGTCCCTCTGACAGGGTCCAGAGGAGACCTGATGCTGACACCCTCAGAGCTCATGTAAATCCCTTCCCAAGACCAAATTCTTCAGGGTTTTCTTTGATTCTGTGAGCTACTGTATACCTTCCTAATAAGTTTCTTTTTAGCCTAAATTAGCTGGAATCAGTCTATCTTGTTTATCACTGAGAGCCCTCACAGAATCCAGTGTTGTTGAGGAGGAGTCTGCTGCCCATCTGACTCTCCTTTCTCAGTAGGTATTACCAACGAAGTTTTAGAGTTGGACCAGAGTGTCCATATATAGATCTTTGAAAAAATCCTGCTTGGCTCTGGGTGGGACTTTTCCATCTGAAGCTTATAAATATCAACAAATTCATATTTTAAAGATATAAAAAATGAGAAATGATGAAAACTAAAAAGACAAGCCTTTTTTAACCTCTGGAAAGATTTCTTCTATTTTTAAAAATTATTTTTATTGATTTCAGAGTGGAAGGGAGAGGGAGAGATAGAAACATCAATGATGAGAGAGAATCATTGATTGGCTGCCTCCTGCATGCCCCACACGGCAGATAGAGCCCATCTGAGAATCAAACTGTGACCTCCTTGTTCATTGGTCAATGTTCAACCACTGAGCCATGCTGGCTGGGCTCTATTCTTTGAATTATCTTCTTTGTTTTCTATTTTAAAGCTAAGGTTGCCATTTTGTAGGAATTTTTTTTTTTTTTAGTTTCCTTTTCTACCTTGTTAATATTGTATAATGGAAAGAAAATATGTTTTCCATATTTATTTTATAAGCAGCAACTTTATTGAATGATCTTACTAGGATCTCCACACTGAAGCCTGAATATGACTCTCGTCAACATGGAAATCTAGTCATGCCACTCCTCTGCTTAAAATCCCCATGGCTCCCCAGTATGCACAGAACAGTGTTCAGAATCCTCCTCCTGGCTGACAGGGCTGCATGGGATCTGCCCTTGTCCCTGTGCTTGCTCACTCAAGAAACTTGAGTCCCACTAAGCTACTCCCTGTCCCTCTCCCCTTGGTGCCCTGTCTTCCGTCTGGAATGCCTTCTGCTTGTCTACTGGGCCAGCTTAGCCTCCAGGTGAAATCTAAGGGTCTTCGGTGACTCCATAGACCTTGTTGTATCTGTAATTATTCATACAATTATTTGTTTACTGACTACCTCCCCCTTTGGAATACATTTTTATTTTAAATTTAAATTACAGTAATTTATTTTTGAATAGACAACACATTACATAGCTCAAAGTTCAAAAGTACAAGAGATTCTGCACTGAGGTCTTCCTTTCACTTCTTCCTTAGCACCCCACTCACCAGTCCAGGGTCTCCATAGAACCAGCTTCTTTCGTTGCTATCAGGAAGAGTTTATGCATTTATAAACAAAACACACTATCTTTTTCCTCCCTACTACATTTTCTTACATAAGTTGTTCTAGATTATATATATTATATACACTTGTCTGCTTGCAGCCTTCTCTCTCCCATTGTCTTCTGACTTTTTAAAGTGATGATTTCGATGTGAAAGACAAAAAACATCCAGGTCAACTGAAAAACTTTGAAGATCAACAATTACAAGCATTATTGGATGAAGATGCGTGTCAAACTCAAAAACAACTTGCAGAAAGATTAAACATTGCTCAGCAAACAATTTCCAATCGTTTACAAGCAATGGGAAAGATTTTAAAGGCAGGAAAATGGGTGCCACATCAACTGAACGAAAGACAAATGGAAAACCGAAAAATCATCAGTAAAATGTTGCTTCAATGGCATGAAAGAAAGTCTTTTTTGCATCGAATTGTGACTGGCAATGAAAAGTGGATTTATTTTGAGAATCCCAAATACACAAAATCATGGGTTGATCTAGGTCAACCATCAACATCGACTGCAAGGCCAAATTGCTTCAGAAAGAAGACAATGCTCTGCATTTGGTGGGATCAGAAAGGTGTGGTGTATTATGAGCTTCTAAAACCAGGTGAAATCGCTAATACTGATCACTACTACTGACAACAAATAATCAATTTGAACCATGTTTTGATCGTAAAACGACCAGAATGGGCCAGAAGACACGGCAAGGTAATTTTGCTTCATGATGACGCACCATCACACACTTCAAAACCAGTTAAAGACATGTTAAAAGATCTTGCCTGGGAAGTATTAACCCACCTGCTCTATTCACCAGACCTTGCTCCTTCAGATTACCACTTGTTCTGATAGATCTTTCTGAGCAGCACTTCAAAACGTACGAACAAGTAGAAAATTGGGTCTCTGAATGGTTTGCCTCAAAACAAGAAAAGTTCTATTGAGACAGTATCCACAAATTACCTGAAAGTTGGGGGAAATGTAGCGATGGACATCATTTTGAATAAAACACTTTTGATGTTCCTCTTGAAATTATCGTGTTTTCTTTGATTACAAAATCTGCATTATTAACCAGTACACCTGGTAGGTGGCTGGCAAACTTTTAGAGAACAGTTTGACATTTTCTTTTAAAATTAAAATGACAATTATGGTGCACTGGCCATAACAGACCATCCTTACTTTGTTTCCTTTCTTTATTTTCATTCAATGTCTTTGCTTTCTGGGACATATCAAACTCCCTTTCTTCCCTGCTGCTCATTCCTCCTGTGCCCCTTTGGTGGAGTCATCCCCTTCCACCAGTAACTCATGGGAGTCCTCCACTCAGCTGTGGTGCCCTCTTCTCTCCTCATTTCACACTCCACTTGCTAACTGATTTCGTCCACATCTACTGCCTCATTTAATATATCATTAATTTTGGAAATTTCTCAGCCTTATTACTTTAGTTTTTCTGTTCTTCTCACTTTCTTTTCTTTCTGATATTCTTGTCACATGTAAGTTACACCTTTTGTAATCATTCCACAGATCTTGGATAACCTGTTCTGTCTTTGTCATCCTTTATTTTCTTTGCATTCCAGTTTTGGAAGCTTCTATTCTATCTTCAAACTCACTCTTTCCTTGTCTGTGTTCAGTTTACTGATGAGCTCATCACAAGCATTCTACATTTCTGTTAGAGTGTCTTAGATTTCTAGCACTTCTCTTTGATTCTTTCTTAGAGCTTCCTGCTTACATTACCCACCTGTTCTTGATGGTCCACTCTTTCCAATAGAGCCCTTGGCATATTAATCATAGTTATTTTAAATTCCTAGTTTAATTGCAATACCCCTGCCACATTAGTCTGGTTCTAAAACTATTTTGTTTCTTCAAACTATTAGCATGCCTTGTACATTTTTTTTTTTTGTAAGCCAGTCATGATGTATTGGCTTAAAGGATCTGAGTCAGATAGGTCTTCAATGTGAGGGTTTATCGTATCTTTATTCGTCTAGGACAGTGATGGCGAACCTATGACACGCGTGTCAGCACTGACACGCATAGCCATTTCTGATGACACGCGGCCGCTGAGGTTTATTAAATACAATTATATATAACAATTATACATTTATGTTATTTAAACTATAAATATCGCGAAATAATGTTTTTTCCTCAAAGTGACACACTACCCGAGTTATGCTCAGTTTTTTGGCGAAGTTTGACACACCAAGCTCAAAAGGTTGCCCATCACTGGTCTAGGAATTAGGCTATGTTTACTGTTTGCTCTAACTATGTGTCAGAGGGTAACACTTCCTTTAATGTCCTCATATTTTTCAGTCACTGTTGTCTTGAGGATTCCCTAGAGACTCCTTCTTAAAATAGAGGCTGATCCTTACAGGTCTTTTAGCTGTGATCCACTGTTACTATACAGGAGCCCGACTGAGGTGGTGGTGAGGAGTGGGGGCAGGGAAGCATTCCTTCCTCTAGGAATCTGCCTTTCAGTGGCCTGTGCTCCCAGGAGCCCCTGAGGTGGAGAGGTGGGGGGAAAGGAAGCATTCCTCCTTCTAGGAATCTTTCTGTCTTCCAGAGAAGAGGGTACCACAGCTGAGGGTACCCCGCCGATGACCTTCATAGGTGTTTCTGGGCTTTCTTTGTTTTTTTCCTTTAGATGAGACATGAAGACTAGAGGAGGTTGGATTTGGCTATTTCCCTTCCCCCAAGTTAGTTAGTTAGGCTCCGGTAAAATAAATAGGGCAAGCTGTTATGGCCAATAGAACCTCTAGTTTATTCAAAATAGTTACTTTCTCCCCCTTCCTACCCCCTTACCCCCTAAACCCTCCTACTACCCACCCCATAAACGCCTCTCCCACCAGCCCCCGCAGCACTCCCAACCCCTGAGCCCTCCCACCACCACCCACCTCCCCCACCCGCCCACCACCCACCTCCCCCCTCCCCGTCAGAAGCGAGAGAGGATTTTTTTTCTCCAATCCTGACTCTGAGAACCTGAAAGGGCTCCTAGAGGTAAAACTCATAACAGTGTGGGGACCCCGTGAGACTGAGCCCTCAGTGTTTGTTGTTTTAAGTTGATTTGAGAGAGAGAGAGAGAGAGAGAGAGAGAGAGAGAGACATTGATTTGTTGTTCCACTTGTTGTTCCACTTATTTATGCATTCATGGTTGATTCTGGTGTGTGCCCTGACCGGGATCAAACCTGCAACCTCGGTGTATCCGGACGAAACTCTAACTCGCTGTGCTACCTGACCAAGGCCCGAGCCCCCAGTGATTTAACTCTCAAACTTGTTCACACTGATCTTTCAACAATTTGTCAATTACATCCCAATTTTTCCTACCAGTCCTGGCTCCAGTAGCAGGCTTCTGCTCTCAGTAAACTGTGATCCTCAGTATCCACTTCTCTTTCCAATTTTAGGGGTAGTGGTTTGACCCCTGATGAATCTAAGAAAAGTTGATTTCCGTTTTCACCTTTTTCTTATTTAGAAGTCTCTCAATTAATATTTGCATACCAATGACTCATAAGTTACATTTCCAGCCTAGACTTCTCTTCTGAGTTCCAGAATCATCTATATTCCCATTTAAATATCTCAGTAGCACCACAATTCAACGTATCTGAGACCAAATTTATTATCCTCTCCACCCTTTCCCCCAAATAATAACTGATCTTCTTTCAATTTTCCTCATCTCAGAAATGGCTACAGATCTAAAACTCATCCTGGATACCTTTCTTTCTTACACCGCTGTACCCAATTCTTGTTGATTGTACTACCTTGATACCTTTCAAAAGAATCCATATCTCTTTATTGTCACTATCCTGGTCCAAGTCACTTACCTGAAAAACTGCAATCATGTCCTGCTCTCTTCACCTCATTCCTGAGACTCACCCAAGCACTGAAAATGCAGATTTGATTGCGTCCCACCCACCACACTGTTCCCTGTGCCCAGGCCCTCTGGGCGCTCTTCTGGCCCTGCAGGGGGCGGCCCTCTTCACCACAGGGAGTTGGTAAACTCAGCTCCCTCTGCCTGCAGTGTGCTTTCCTTCCTCTCACTGGTCCGCACTTGCCCACTTTTTCAGACTCAAGTCAAGGCCCGGGCCCACAGGGAAACCTCTTCTGGCTCCCCAGGCTAAATTACTTAGGAGTTCACAGAACCATGTCCACCCCTTCACAGTGCTCAGGCCACTTTGCAGTGACGTGTTCATTAGTGAGATTATTTCTATTTATACTAGAGTGTAAACTCCAAGAGAGAAGGAACAAGTCTGTTTTACTCACCATTGTGTCTTTAGCCCATAGCTCAATGCCTAGCAAAGACACTGCTGAGAACTATTTATTAAATGACCGAATTAAGTCTCTCATACACATCCTGATATCTCCCAGGTTTACATAGCCAGCCTGGTCCTCCTTCCTAACCTCAGTCTACAAGATTTCAGCTCCTGCGGGAAAGGTCCTCTTGAGTGGCCCAGACAGCCTCCTCCTCTGGGGGCCCTGACCAGCAGCAGCACCCTCCCCCTGCTTCAGGCCGGGCTCTCACAGTCTTCCTGAGGGCCTTCCATCCCCTGAATTGCCACTTTCAGAAAATCACTGAGTCTGCCCCTGCCTGCCTCCTAAATGTCTCTCAAACTTCCCACTGTCTTCTTCTCCGTATTCCCACCCTACTCAGACTCCCATCATCTCCTTTATATTACTACAGTGGTTTCTAGAGGGTCTCTCTTAGGTTTTGTTTTTCCAAAGAATTCTCCACAAAGAACTGTATTTTACAGATTGCATTCCCAAAATTAAATTGAATTCCTTTCCATTCTGTTTTATTCTGCCCAATTCTATTCTCTTGATGGACTTTATCAGACTCCAGATTCACCTCCACCTCCGTCACTGCTCTTTCCTGCCTAAAAGTGCTGTAGGTGACGCGCCTCAGTACAGCTGTTCTCAGTTCCCCGAAGGAGCCGTGGGCTCTCATTGCCAGGCCTGCACTCTGCTTTCACACAGCCCAGCACACACATGGACTCCCTCCCTCCACACAGCCCGCCACACATGTCCTGTAGTTTTCCAAGTACAAGTCTTTCACCTCCTTGGTTAAGTTTATTCCTGTGTATCTTAGTTTTTTTGTTGTTGCAATGGTAAATCAGATTGTTGTTTAGTTTATCTTTCTGGGAATTCATTATTGGTGTATAAAAATGCCATTGATTTCTGAGTGTTAATTTTGTATCCTGCTACATTGCCAAATTCATTTATTAAATCTAGTCTTATTTTTTATTTTATTTTTTTTAGCCTATGTACACTATCATGTCATCTGCAAATAATGAGAGTGTTACTTCCTCCTTTCCAATTTGGGTGCCTTTAATATTTTCTTCTTATCTGATCTCTGTGGCAGGAACTACTATGTTGAATAAGAGTGGTGAAAGCAGACATCCTTGTCTTGTTCCTGTTCTTAGGGGAAATGGTTTTAGTTTTTGCCCATTGAATATGATGTTTGCTGTAGGTTTATCATACATGGCCTTTATCATGTTAAGATATGCTCCCTCCATTCCCACTTTGCTGAGAGTTTTTACCAAAAATGGGTGTTGAATTTTGTCGAATGCTTTTTCTGCATCTATTGATATGATCATGTGATTTTTGTCTTTTAATTTGTTTATGTGATATATCACATTTATTGATTTGCAAATATTGTACCAGCCTAGCATCCGTGGAATAAATCTCATTTGGTCATGGTGTATGATCTTTTTAACATATTGTTAGATCCAATAATATTTTACTGAGGATTTTAGCATCTATGTTCATCAGGGATATTGGCCTGCAATCCTCTTTCTTTGTAGTGTCTTTATCTGGTTTTGGAATTAGGATCATGCTGGCCTCATAAAAGAGCTTGGAAGTATTCCTTCCTCTTGGATTTTCTGAAATAGTTTGAGGAGTCTAGGTGTTAGTTCTTCTTTGAATGTTTGGTAAAACTCCCTGTGAAGCCATCCAGGCCAGGGTTTTGTTTGGTGGAAGTTTTTTTATTACTGCTTCTATTTTATCAGTTGTTATTTTCCTATTAAGGTTTCCTGATTCTTCCTGATACAGTTTTGGAAGGTTGTATTTTTCTAGGAATTTGTCCATTCCATCCACTATTTTCTTACAATCTTTTGTATTTCTGTGGTGTCAGTGGTTACTTCTCTGCTTTCATTTTTTATTTTATTTATTTGAGTCCTCTCTCTTTGTTTCTTGATGAATCTGGCTAGGGGTTCATCAATCTTGCTTATTTTTTCAAAGATCCATCTCTTGGTTTCATTGATTTTTTGTATTGTCATTTATTTCTGCTCTAATCTTTATTATTTCCTTCTACTTACTCTGGGCTTTTCTTGTTGTTCTCTTTCTAATTTTTTAAGTTGTAGGGTTAAATAGTTTATTATTAATGTTTCTTATTTTCTGAGTTAGGCTTGTAGTGCTATGAACTTCCCTCTCAGGACTGCTTTTTCTATGTCCCAGAGATTTGGGGTTGTTGTGTGTTCATTTTCATTTGTTTATAGGAAGTTTTTTTATTTCTTTCTTGATCTTATTGGTAACCCATTCATTGTTTAATAACATGCTATTTAGCCTCCATGTTTTAGGGTGTTTTTACTATAGTTAGTTGATTTCTAATTTCATTCCACTGTGATCTGAGAAGATGCTTTATATGATTTCAATCTTCTTGAACTTATAGAGACTTGTTTTGCATCCTAACATGTATCCCTGTGAATGACCCATTTGCACTTGAGAAGAATGTATATTCTGCAGCTTTGGGGTGAAATGTCAATTAAATCCATCTGATCCAATATGTCCTTAAGAGTCACTGTTTCCTTATTAATTTTTTGTCTGGAAGATCTATCCAGTGAAGTCAGAAGGGTGTTAAAGTCCCCTACTATGACTGTATTGTGGTCGACCTCTCTCTTAAAGTCCTCTAGAAATTTTTTACATATTTAGGTGGTTCTATATTGGGTGCATGTATGCTTACCAGGGTTATATCCTTTTGTTGGACTGATCCCTTTAATATTATGTAGTGACCTTTGTTGTCTCTTGTGATGACCTTAATTTTGAAGTCTATTTTTTCAGATATGAGTATTGCTACACCAGCTTTTTTTTTTTTTTTTTTTCATTTCCATTTGCATGGAGAACTTTTTTCCATCTCTTCACTCTCATCCTATGTGAGACTTTTGTTCTGAGGTGCATCTCTTGTAGATAGCATATAGTTGGATCATGTTTTTGTATGCATTCAACTACCCTATGTCTTTTAATTGGAGCATTTAATCCATTTACATTTAAGGTTATTATTGATAAGTACTTATTTATTGCCATTTCAATTCTGTATGAATAGGTTTTTCTCTCTCTCTTTATTCTTCTCATATTCTCTATTCTTTCCTTTAGCATTTCTTGTAATGCGGGCTTGGTGATGATGAACTCCTTTAGCCTTTTTGTTTGTTTGGAAGCCCTTTATTTCACCATCTATTTTGAATGATAGCCTTGCTGGATATAGTAATCTTGGTCTCAGATCCTTGCTTTCCATTACCTTGTGGACTTCATGCCATTCTGTTCTGGCCTGTAGAGTGTCTGATGAGAAAGCAGATGACAACCTTATGGGAACTCCTTTGTAGGTAACAATTTGCTTTTCTCTTGCTGCCTTTAAGATTCTCTCTTTGTCATTAATTTTTGACATTCTAATTATGATGTGTCTGGGTGTGCACCTGTTTGGGTTCTTCTTGCTTGGGACTGTCTATGCCTCCTGAACTTGTGTGACTTTTTTCTTCACAAGGTTAGGGAAATTTTCTGCCATTATGTCTTCAAACACATTCTCTATCCCTTGCTCCCTTTCTTCCCCTTCTGGCACACCTAATATGTGATATTCACCTAATATGTGAATATTGTTTCATTTCATGTTTCCCCACAGCTTCCTTAAGCTGCCCTCTTGCTTTGTAATTGCTTTTTCTTTTGGTTCTCTGATTGAATGATTTTTCTACCCTGTCTTCTAATTCACTGATCTGATCCTCAGCTTCCCCTAATCTGCTGTGTACTTCCTTCCAATGTGTTCTTTATTTGTGCTAGTCATTCTTTATTTCCAACTGTTCTTTTTTCATAGTTTCTATATCTTTTCTCACGCTGTTGAGCATCTTTACCATCATTATTCTGAATTCTATATTTGATAAATTTCTTATCTCCATTTCATTTATCTCTTCTTCTGGAGAATTCTCTTATTCTTTCATTTGGGGGTTGTTTATCTCCTCATTTTGGCTGCCTGTTTGGGTTTGTGACTATGTATTAGGTAGCTCTGCTATGCCTCTCATTTTCTAGTGCAGGATAGTGTCAAATGCTGTTTCTGATTAATTAGATCAGGTAAGAACTCAAAGTCTCCAGTGACCACCTCAGTCTGCAGACTGATTGGATTCAGTCTTGAGTAGCCCTCAGGCAATCATTCACAGGTGGTGAGAGGTTTTCCAACAGGGTGGCACAATTGCTTCTGCCTGGAGGCTAATTATTATTCTCAGTCTCCTAATGGGCCTCAGAAACTCCACACTGTGGGGCAAGGTGTTTTCCAATAGAGTGGGTTAACTGTCTTCCCCCCAGGCAAAACCCCCTGGATAGCAAATATATGCTTGAGAAAGATGTCCTCCACAGCATGAGGGAATGACTCAGCACAGGAAACCGGGACGTCTGCCTTCTGAGCTCTAACCCCAGAGCCCCCAACCCTGGCTTCTGCTCACACAGCTCCAGTCTACCCTCCCTCTTCCAGAGCACAAGGTGAGTGGCTACACATGAAATTTTGTATGTTGGTCTTTTAAGAGGGTGCCTGCATTTCCAGCTGTTTTTCCCTTGCAGACAGCATTCCTGCTGCTTTTCACAGCCAGATGTTATGTGGGCACCTTTCTCAGTTCTGGTGCTCTCTGCTGGGAGACCTAGCTTGGGGATTAGATACCAGAGTTCTCAGTGGCAACCCTCCACAGCTGAGATATCTCTCTTGAACATCAGCTGCTGTCTGTGGGCGCCCAGCCAGCCCTTTCACACTTCTGCCCTTCCTTCCAGCCTCTATGTGGTCTCCACTTTCCATCCTTGGTTATCAGGGTTCTCTCCAGGTAGTCTTCAGTTGATTATTCAGGATATATTTTTGTCATAATTCCAGTTTGGTCCTGGGAGCATTTCTGTGTAGCATCCACTTACTCTGCCACCATTTTTAATCTCTGGAGACCAATTTGGGATACTAGAGCAAAGAGTTCTTGCTTAGGGCTTGGATGTGGAGGGTGAGGGAAACAGAGGAAGCAGAGTAAGTGTTAGTAGGTATTCAGAATATTTATCACTGGACTCTTCCATTAACCAGATCAGTTACTGAGTGAATCTCCCTTCCCTGGTGGCTGGGTGGCTCTGTTTTTACTTTTCTGTAATAGGAGGACAGAATACTGACCCTCTAAGGCTGTGGGAAAACAAAATGGATAATATTGACCTCAGTCTTTCTGAAAAGAGACACTGGAGGCTCTGTGGGTGGATGAGAATCCCTTCTTGATGTTACCTTTGGGAAAACACACAGATTCAATATAAAGTAGATATATTAACCTTCTCAACAGTCCTGTGAGGTGGATATTGCTATTTGATACCATTGTAATTTAACCTAGTTATGAATAACTGGTAAGTAGCGAAGGGAAGGCCAAATATTGTAGCATGCCCAGTAAGGTCTGGGTGAAATAGGGAAGTTATTTTCTTGTCAGTCACACCTGGGAACAGGTCATTTCCCAGAGTAGGTGTGGGCACTGCAAATGTGGGGAGATTTGAGATACTTAAGCTCCTAAACAAAAGAGTTTGTTTTCTCAATCTCTTGCTCTTGTGTTCTTTAGACTCTTGGGACTCTTCTTGCAGGGTGTGTGCCCTCTTGGCCCCCATGCACTTCCCTACATGGCCCACAGCCATGTGGACCAACACACAATGGACTAATGGACTGTAAGAAGCTTGATGCTACACTGGACCCAGCTCCACCATGGACACTGGCTTTGCTTCTAGCTCAGCTGAATTCCTAGCTGCACATTTTCCAGGACTGGACTAAGGGAAATGGGACTTTGGAAACCCAAGAATGTAATTCCACTCAAATAAAGCTTCCTACCACATCTCATCCTCCCACGTGGGCCTCTCAAAATGCTTCTTCCAGTGGTATCCCAAGAATCCCCCTCGCACTAGCAGCAGAGAAAGGCCATTCACGCATTTCTCTGTTAACACCATGATTCATTTTATAGAGGTGAAGACAGACCTGGGGAGTTTGTGCGTCACCAGGTGTGGAGCATTGGAGGTGAGTAGTTACAGAATGGAGTTAGTTGGCATCATCTTGAAGATGAAAGAAAAGAGAGGTCCTCATGCTTGTTAATGCTCAGCTTTAAGATCTCAACTTGGAGCAGAGGGATCCCTACAATGTGGTTTGTTTAATGCATTTCAAGAAGGTAAAGTGGGGAGGAGGAAGCCTCAGGCCTCCTTGGAAGTGCAGGACAGACACCATTCTCTGCCCCTGGGGCTGGGGCCGGGGCTGGAAGCTGACAGCCGGGATGCTATGTGGCCTCACTGTAGCTGGGCCAGCCAGGGCTGGAAAGGTGGGAGGGAATTGAAAGGACCTTAGTCTACACCAAGGCCCTGGGCTTTTAAGAGCACTCCACTTACCCTCTGGTACTCTGTCACTCAGTCAGCCCAGCTTTGAGTAACACTGGTCCAGGTCCTGTGTCCTTACACCAGACACAGGAAAGAGGAGTGATGGTGTAAGCTTTTCCTGATTAAACTATCCTATCTCTCTCATCACAGGCTGGCAGCCAGGTGGGATACTTGTTCTAGGGGATACTTCAGCCTGGGAATACTTGTTCTAGGCCACCACTGGCTTGCTAAGGACCATCTCAATGCCTAGCACAGGGTCTGATAACCGAAAGGGATTTCCTGAGCCAATGGATAAATATCCAATGGAAGTCAGTGTCCCCAACCTCTGGCTTCCCTCAGCAGCTTCAGAGCCTGAGATCTGGGCCCCTGACCTGGCTGCTGGCTGGTCAAAGAAAAGTGACTTTTCTCCCCACTGCTTACCTTCCTGCGGCCTGGAAAAGGATCCCCAGACACAACAGCCTAGAGAGCATACAGAGAAAATGCCTGAAGAGCAGCTCACTATGGGGGATAGCAGGCAGGAGCCCTGAAGCTAGACCCAAATCTGCAACCAGCAAGCTGTGTGGCCTTGGGCACCTCATTTAACCCCTCTGTGCCTCTCTTTTCATCTCCAAAATGGAGATGCAGCACAGAAGGTAAGGGCAGGTGGGCTCTGACATTGGTTGGCCTGATTTTGAATCCTAGTTTGACCACTTTCCTCAGATTTTTGACTAAGGCCTGGTTATACCCATGCCACAGGCCTCAGTGCTCTCATTGCTGAAATGAATGAAAATAGCATCTACTAATGCACTGTTGGGAGGTTAGTATAGCTAATTTATAGACATGCTTTGGGACAGTGCCTGGCATCCAAGAAGTGAGTTATTATTATTATTGTAATGTTCCCTTGTTTGAATGATAAAGGGCTGCTCTCCTGGCCTCCTAGGGTTTTGGTGATGCCCTGGCATCATGAATAAAAAACCCGGGAGGAATTTGGTAGCTACCTGGTTTCTTTTGTTTTCAAATCTGACTGGAAACTCCTCTCCTTTGTGGTGCTAGCCACTCACTCCAGCTGACTGCTCTCCATAACAAAAGGCAAGGCCTGGTGGGCCCACCAGGTCTTTACCCCAGAACTGGCCAGCTCCTGCTGGCACAGAAAACCACAGTGGCTGCTTTTTCGACAACCACTGGTGTCAGTGACTAGAGCATCTAAAGAAGACAAGATCCAGTTAGACCCCAAAGATTTAGGCTCTTTTCAAATTTGGGGATCTCAGAGGGAAGGAGCCCACTTTTGGAATTTCCTCCAAAGCTCAGTGAGGCTCTTCCTGTACCAAGCTGGGCCCAGTTGGCCCTGGGAGGAACCAGCAAATGCCCTTGGGGGCTGGGGTAAAGGCAGTTTTCAAAGTCCTTTTCCATTAAGTTTAAGAACGGGGTGAAAGGATCCAAAAGTATTAAACAGAAAACCTGAGCACTGCTGATTCGGTTTTCACCTTCTCCTTGGCTCCTGTCTGACTCTGAATGGTACATGAGGTTCTAGAAGGCCAAAGGCAGGTGCTTTAGGTTATAAAGGTGCATAATTGGCCTCAACCTGACGTCAGCCCCCAGTCCAGCAACCCGAGAGAATGGAAGCTGCGGGACGGCGTGCCGTGGGTCCACACCCTTTCCTCTGCAGTCTGAGCACCAGAGTGAGATTTCGCTCAGGTTTGTATTCCTGACCTGGTTCCCAATTGGAAAGCAGGTGCAGACTTTGACCTGAAAATATTACCGGCACAGGCAGCTTAGTCCCCTTCCCTTTAATCCCATGCCCAGCAGGAGGCACAGCTTCCTCAATCCCGGGAGTGGGGTCTGAGGCACCTGCTGCCCTTTCCAGTTAGTTGTTCTTCTCATCACTTTTGTTCTCACAGATACCAATGTTCTGGCATTTAATAGCCATCAACCACCCAGATCTAGATACTTCCAAATACAGATTAATCGTGTTCTTTTAGCATGTCCTCCCTATGCCTGTGTCCCATCCCCCCTCACCCCACCCCAAATAACCCAGATCATTTACTACTGTTCAATTAAAATTATCCCCAGCCTAGATCTCTAATAAAAGAATTAGTTGCCAAGAAGGAAGCTACCATAAGAAATCTATAATCAACAACTAAAATATTGAAGGAGCCTACCTCCAATGTGACTGGGCGAACCATAGGTCCCAGGCTTTGAGAAATGCCTGTTACTGGGTTACACCTGCTCACAACTTATTCTCCTTAGAACAGGCATCTCAGGACAAACTACCTGCACAAGCCCAGAGGTCTAACTCATTCAGGGCTCAGCTGCTGGCCCCAAGACCTAGGACTTTCTGTTGGGGACTAAGGGGCTTCCTTTCCTCCTTGACAAACTGTGGTTGTTGGCCTCCATCAGTGGTTCTCAACCAGGGCTCGTTTTGTGCCCCAGAGTACATTGGCAATGTCTGGAGATACTCTTGATTGTCACTCATGGTCAGGGCCGGGGAGGAAGGGGGTGGGGTGGGGGAGTCTAATGGGTAGGGACCAGGAATGCTGCAGACACCCTGTGGTATAAGGGGCCACCTCCACAACAAAAATTACTTAGCCCCAAACGTCAGCAATGCTGGTGCCGAGAAACCCTAGCCCAGAAGCCTATTTCAGGTTTTTCCAGACAAAGCCGTTTTCAAGTTTCCTGGGAAACGCTGGGCTGCCTGTGGCCCCCTCGAGGACTGGAACACCTGGGGCTGCACCCAAGGACTGCCGTCAGCTGGTGAAACTTCTCCAGCACATTTCTTTCTGCAACAGAAACTGTCCGGTGCACTGGGTTGCACTTTAATCTAAATGACAGAACTGTGATTCCAACAAAATGCTCATGCCTGTAAGACCCTCCCCAGAGTGGCTGCTCCCTCCCTGCCCTTTCAGATGGGGGTGGTGGAAAATGCCAAAGGTCAGTCGCTCCCCTCTCAACACAGAGTCCCTGTAGTGGCGATGGTGCCATGCCACTCACAGCTCTTCTTTTAGAAGAAACTGAAGACAGGAAAACAGCAATGCTGACAAATGGCCAGAAGCCATCCCACTTAGTTTATTTCATGAGATTCTCAGCACGTAGTGTACTTTCCTAGGGAGAATTTTTGTCTCAGTTCACATTATAATTTATTTTACAAATATAGAACTGTGTTAGAAACAATATTTATAAAAGTCCATAGGATTTTCACATAAAATATCCCCTGAAACTGGATTTTGTGCACAGTGTGGGTGGGCGCTCTTTGGTTCTTTCTGCAGGCAAGCCGTGGATACTGCAGCTTCTGTGCCAGACCATTCCTAGAAAGCAGTGTCATCTTTTTGCTGGTGAGGGGTCTTGCCTTCAATTTGTAAAAAAAAATGCAACCTCTGTGAAGCGCAATAAAACCAGGTACACCTGTTCACAATATTTAAATAATGGTGATGTTACTTGTACCTCAATAAGCTACTTTAAAAAATAGTTTTCTGTAAGTTATTTCAAAATAAAAATTTAAGAGTAATGCTGTGAGTTTCAAGAAAGAATACACAGAGGAAAGCTAATTTTTTGACAATGTACTTGTGTTCCTTTAAAAAAAAAATTAAAACCCCAAACCAACAACATGGCACTAAGGCAATTCATAGGACATTATCTTCGTCTTAATGTAACATTGTTCCAATAAAATCAACTAATACTTTTTGGATAAGTTCAAGTTCAAGCAATGACTGGGTGTCTGCCAGGCACCAGGCTCTCTGCTGGGTGCTGGGAGGCTAACCATACAAATTATTCAAAAGAAAATACCTCTTGAGAAGTAAAAGGGAGTGCTAAAAATAAATTATATTTTTTAAAAATTTACCACAAATGGTTTTTTAAAAAAACCATTTGTGGTAAATAAAAATTCAATTTAAAAGCTATTTTTAATAAAATTCTAATACTTCGTTTAAAGAAAAACCCAGGACACATGCTAAAAGGAACAGGATGTCAGGTTCGCGAGGACAATGGTCAGCCCAGGCCCCAGGAATACGGCAGCAGAAGTAACACGGAGGTGGGCGTCCATCCGTGCTGCTCATGGGAACATCTCAAGTGACATTTATTTCAACTGGAATCTTTGGTCAGATGTGATCTAGCTCATTCCTACTCTCTATGCGCTGTCTGTCCGCAGGAACTAAAACACAAAGCTGTAAGCACCAGCCCTAGAGCCAGACTGCCTGGGCCGGCCCTGCCCTGCCCTGCTGCCTGGCTGATACCTGCATGGCCTGGAGCGAGCCACCTGACATCCTGTGCTTCACAGCCTCATATGAAAATGAGGCCGGTAATGGCCCCTGTCTCCCGGGCTGTGAGGGCTAACGAGGGCAGTGTCATCTCCCATGTACCAGATGCTGAGCATGAGTAAAGGGGACTCATGAGCTGGATGGAGCTCATGGGTTTTGGGGGTTTCCCAGTACAGTATTTTTTAAACTTTAATTAGCGGCCAAGAATTCAAATGGAGGTTTCCTATGAAAATACAGATGTGTCTTTTCTAGGAAAATCAGAATGCTGCCAGGCAGAAGGAAAGAATTAGCTGCCCACAGCAGCCCTCAGTGGGTCAGTCCCAACTACTCCCTGATGCTTCCAATGCCAATTGCTATCTTTTTCCTCCCCAATAACGTCATTCACTTTTTTGTTAGCTGGCCATGTACACCTTTGAGCTTGTAACCCTGATCTACAGTGATGAACGGAACAGATGTAGTCCCTTGTCCGCACAGGGCTCACCGGTGCTGTCATCCTAGGACAGAGTGGGATGGCTGTCTCTCCAGGGAGGCCCTATCCTGAGCAACCTGGAGAGGCTTGCTGGGTTGTAGAAAGAGTTTACTCCCAGATGTGGTTAATGGACCAGATCAGCCAGGAGCTCCAGAGAAACGCAGAACCTGCTCCAGACCAGCTGCCTTGGAATCTGGATTTTAACAAGATCTCTTCTTGTTAAAATCCAGATTCAAGACGTGCATCTTCAAGTCTATACCTCAGAGCCCTCCCGCGGGTAGATGAGGCTGTTGACCATGCTGAAGTTGTAGAAAGGCGGGCTGAAGGGACTGCTCTGCCCCGCACCAGTGCTGGCAGGGAAAGGGCTATAATAGGAAGATCTTTGGCTGCTGCCATTGCTGGTGCTGGTGCTCAGCTGCAAGTTGTCTGAGGCTTCCGAGACGGAGCTGGCGGGAAACGTGCTGCTGGAGGGCAGGTGGGCCCCCTGGATCCCCAGGGGGTGGCCACCAGCGACAGCTCGCTGGGTACTCCCACTGCTGCTGACACTTAAGGTGCTGAGGCTGCTGAAGAAGGTGTTGAGGCAAGGGGTGGAGGTGAGCACGGCTCCTCCAGGGGAGGAGACACTCTTGGTGCCCTCAGGAGGCTCTGGAGACTGGGAAGGCCTTAGCAGAGCAGAAGGGCTGTCTTCTTCCGGCTTCCCACCCGCTCCAGCCCCTAATCCTGAGGACAGACCCTCTTCTGATTTTGCCGTCCCTGCAGCCACTGTGGAGCTGCTGCTGGCCTCAGAGCGGCGCTTTCGCTTTCGGCGGAAGTTCCCATTATCAAACATTTTCTCACAGTTTGGATCCAGAGTCCAGTAATTACCTTTCCCTGTGGAGATGAAAAAGACAGGTGTTAGAGAAGGAGCTAGTTTATGCCTGCTCGTTCGGCTTCTATTTTCAGAGAAGGAGGGCAGACTTTCATTAAACGCTGATGAAGATGCTCAGTCGACTATACTGTCTAGAGTTATTCTTATGGGAGAGATTTTATTTACCTTTAAAGAGAAATCTGGAACAAAGAGGTTCTGTCTGCTTTCACCTCCTCCTGGCAGTGTCTGCTACTTAAATTTTAAAACCTAATTCAATTCACGAGGCACTTATAATTACCCAACACCTTCCCTTCTGGATCCAAATGGAGTGGCCTCACAAAATCCTGGCGCTATTTAATAGGGATAGCAATAGCCCCCACCTCCTAGGTTGGCTGTGAGGATTAAATGATACCTTTGCCCAGTAGCTGGCAGCACACAGAAAGCAGTGCAAAAACAGTCTCTGCTATCACTATTATTTGCTGAAAGTGTGTAACACTTGTCCCTAAAAATATTCCACTGGAAAAAAGGCAATCCCAAATACCCAATCCTGTGCCTTGCCGAACAAAAAAAAGACAGCAGTTAGTACTGAGCAACCACTTGTTTTAGCGTCTCGGATGGCATGTTTGGAGGACAAGGGAACGCCTCTCCTAGAGTCTCTGTATCCCTCACCCTAGGCAGGAGGGGCCCCCACATCTCTTCCAGGTTTTCCCTCCACTGGGCAAATCTCAGGGATCGGGGCCCCATTTAATGCAGAAAATGCTAGTCTCCTGCTTTGAAAATTTCACTCACAATTTATCTAACACAATCATCTTGGAGGATTTTATCTCTCAAAAGCTCTTTTCACTTCTGGCAAAAACAGCTGTCGGTGTTGGAAAGTACTATTATGCACTTATCCTGTACGGAGCGCCTTGCACGGACAGCCTAGGGTACTGCTCACAGCTCCATGGAGATAGGTAATTTATTGCTTCCTTTTCTCAGATGGGGAAACTGAGGTGCAGACTGGTTAGTAACCTGCTGTATGCCCAGTTAACAACAGTAGAGCCAGGAATGCTCTAGATTCCGCATACCTCACTAGCCCCTGTTACGCTACCTCCACAAACTAACACACACTCCTCACACCCATTTTCTCCACTGACACATTCTCCACAGAAAGTCTCGGAAAAAAAACGTATTCCTAACTACCATCTCAACAATGCCCTCACCTATCAGGATAATTATATTGTGCCACCTTTGTTCCAAGCACTTTGACAAGACACTCTACAGATCCTTGAACTTTTGGAAGGTCCGAGGAGTGCATGTAAAGTTTATGTGACCATCTCCGGTGCTTTAGAGGCGGAGGTGGAAGATGCACATCCAGAATTGCGTGCCTGGTCCAGTGCAGTAATCACCAGCCGCACGTGGCTGGTGGGCACCTGGAAAGTCACTAATCCAAAGCGAGATGTGGGGTAGGACACACGGGGTTCTGAAGACCTGGTACCGAAAGTGATGTAAAGTGCCTCACTAATAATTTTTTATGTTTGTTACAGGTTGAAACAAATTTTGGTTTACACAAAAAACACATTAGGATGAAATTCACCGGTTTCTTTTTATTAATGTGGCTACTAGAAAACTTACAATCACATGAGGTTTATACTGTATTTCTACTAGAAACCACTATTTAATTTAAACAAAATTCTAAATCTCTGGAGTGTGCAACTGAAACGGTTTCTATTTCTTTTCTTTTTCTATCACAACTCTGGCCATACCGCCCTTGTCCTGGGCTCCATCTGAAAACCTCAAGTAGGATGCTGTTTCTCTCTCATTTTCAGCTTTCCCCCACCTCCACTCCCCAGGTAGAGGGAAACAATTACAGCACTCCCCTGTACCCCAGCCCTCCTCACCCCAGGGCTCAGATCAGAGAGAAGCAAATTGGGGGTTTTGGTTTTTGCATTTTCAAATACTTAAAGTACCAAAACCACAATTTGCAGGGCTCGGCTGACGCTCTCTGATCCTTCTGCCCCGTCTCGTGTCGGTGCCACTCATCCTCTCGAGACAGGCAGAAGATCTGCTTTGGGAAGGACCCCGGAGGCTCAGGAAGCTGGTGCTGGTGCCGGGGGCTCTCACCACCTCTTTTGTGAACTGTGATGGGATTCTCAGCTCATCCGAATCCCTTTATAGTCCCCTTCACGTGAGAGCTCACAGGTTCTCTCTCCGTCTACTTCCCCTCCGGCGGCACCGGCTCAGACCCGCCAGCCTCTCCGAGTGCAGACGGGGGGTTGGGGGCGGGGGGCGAGCTTCTCCCTCCCCGGGTCCTCGCCCCAAGGATCCTCTGATACTTTTCTTTGTCCCACGGGTTCTCCTCACCCCAATCAGACGCGGTTTGGGTGGTTATCCCTCCACCGTCCCTCATCCCCAGTTAGAACCAAAGACGCCGCGTGGACCTCAGTCAGCCTCGCCGAGGACACCCCCCACCCGCCCCGAGCGCGCGCCGCTTCCCTGCGCCCCGGCCCGGCGGGAAGCACCGGTCCAGCCGCCCTCACCTGGGTCGTCCTCGTCGCGGGGCACCTTCTTGAAGCAGTCGTTGAGCGACAGGTTGTGGCGAATGGAGTTCTGCCAGCCCGCCTTGCTGCGCTGGTAGAAGGGGAAGCTGTCGGCCACAAACTGGTAGATGTGGCTGAGCGTGAGCTTGCGCTCGGGCGCGCTCTGAATGGCCATGGCGATGAGCGCCGAGTACGAGTAGGGCGGCCGCACCATCTTCATCAGGTCCTCGCGGCTGGCCATGGACAGCCAGCCCAGGTCGCAGGGGGCGGCGGGCCCCGAGGGCGCGGCGGGCGCGGCGGGCGCCAGGGACCGCTGGGCGCAGGCGAAGGTGCCGGCGGCGGGCGGCGGCTGCAGGAAGGGCCCGGCCGCGCCCCGGGCCGGCGGCGGCGGCGGGGCGCCCAGGTACGCGGCGGCGGAGGCGCCCGGGGGGGCGCCCGCGCTCGGCCCGTTGAGCCACAGGTAGGGGTTGGCGGCGGCGGCGGGCGGGGCGGCGTAGTCGGCCAGCCCGTAGGGCGCCCTGGCGGCCGGGGGGGCGCCCGCGGCGGCGGCGGCCGGGGCCAGGCCGGGCTGCGAGTACACGCCGAAGTTGTCGCCGCAGTAGAGGGACATGTCGGCGGACGCCGGCGGCTGCGGGGCGGCGGCTGCGGGGGGCGAGCGGGGCTGGTCTCGCCGCCCGGGCAAGAGCATCCCTCTGGGCGCCCAGCCTGCGGCGCGCGGCCCGCGCTCGGCGACCGTCGCTCCGGGCGGGGCGGGCGGATGCGCGGAGCGCGGGGAGCCGGCCTCTTATACCTGCGGGCGCGCGGCCCCGGGCCGGGGTGGGCGGCGGCCCCGGGCGGGCTCCCTCCCCCGCCCGCCCCACCTGCCGCGCCGCCCGGGAGCGCGCCCCGCCCTCGCAGCCCCTCCTCGCTGCGCCCGGAGCCCGGGAGGCCGGGGGAGACGGGCGACGCCAGGTGTAAGGCGAAGAGGACCCCTTCCCAGCTGATATATTCTTAGCACAACCATGAAATAAAGTAACGAATATTAAAACAAAGAGATGATCGCGAAGAGCACAAACATTTCTCCTAAGTCTGTGCGTTAACTTTGGATGGCCGCTCGGGCCGCCTGCCGAATCCCCTCTGATGTTTCCACCTCCAGCCTCTGCACGTTTTGTGATTCAGGTGCATTGAGCTTCAGGACTCAGGTCTGGTCTCAACGGATCCGCTACCAGCTAAGCATAATAGATGTGATTTACAGCTCTTTGGGATACAGGGTAGTTTATATTAACAGGCATCCTCTGTGATCAGAGGGACTGAAAGCGGTTTTTAATTTCTCTAAACATAGAACTATTTGTTCGTTCACATTCGGGCCGTATTTGTTCATTTTTATGTTCGCTGTGTGCGTTCCTTTGGTGTGATTTGTCTTCAAAAGTAGAAGGGTGAATGTTTCAAAGACATTTAAATAAGTGGGTTCGGAATTAGCATTTTAAAGCCAAGTTTAATTTATACTGTGTGCAAGAAGCGCTCTTTAAAAAGAAGAAAAGAAGGAAGGAGAGGAGGAGGAGGGGTAAGGGGAGGGGGGAGCAGGTCACAAATTACGTGTTACTTTTGTAAAAACGCACTTTTACAAACTACTTCTGTAAATTCTCAAATTCAGTTCCTGCCTGGGAAAACAAACAAAACCAGTATAATCCTGTATCGACACCACATGCCACGAAATCATTATTTATTGGCTCCCAACAACAATAGGAAAATTGTGGGTTTTTTTACAAATTAAAACTCTCCCTAAATATGTTCTTAATAAGTGACAGGATGGAGAATTTTCATTTAAGGGAGAGGAGAGAGGAAAACGTTTTTCCCCTACTTGCCAATTGCAGACTGGCAGCTCAGAGTACTTAATCCTGAACCCACACACCTCCCAACTTGCACTTATTTTCATGAGAAAATTAGTTATGTACTTGGGGGGAAATTATCGTCTTCTGCATATAACTTCAGGGGAGGGGGGAGGGCAAATGAAATCTAGAACTACTTAACTAGCAAATTTTGGTACCTGAGATCCAAATCACACTTCAAATGTAACTATTTTCCCATCTTTTCTGGAACCAGAAAGGAATTATTTGCCAACTCTTAAATCACACTATTTCTTTCAATCTCCTGACAAATGCTAGAGTGGAATAGTGTTTGCCTTAATTGTATTCTGATTTAAGGGTCTAAATGTTTCTTAAGTTAGATAAACATGGTCTCCCCCCCCCTTCCCATATAGCCCTAAATGACGTTGTTTTGTTCTGTTATTCTCTTGGGGTGTTAATAAGGATGACAAGGATAGTTCAGGAAGTTGGAAAGTAATTTTTAATGAGTTATAATGACCAAGTTTAACTTTTTTTTCTTAAAGGTAACAGTCTAAACTAAATAGGGAAAGTCCAAAAGAAAAGCTGGGGTCCCAGCCAGTTTGGCTCAGTGGATAGAGTGTCAGCCTGCGGACTAAAGGGTCGTGGGTTCAATTCCAGTCAAGAACATGTACCTTGGTGGCAGGCTTGCCAATCTATGAGACACATAGATGTTTCCCTCTCCCTGTCTCTCCCCCTCCCTTCCACTCTCTCTGTAAATCAATAGAAAAATGTCCTCAGGTGAGGATTAACAACAACAACAGCAAAAGCTGGGAACCTAGATGGTAATAAATTAGGAAAAATTTGGAACAACCTTCCCTTTAGTAATTAGTGTCCTTAAGAATATACCTTCCCTTATTTTTTAGCAAATTGCTTACCCATACATACTTTGCAGTCTTGCAGGGTTATTTTTAAGTCTAATTCTCAATTGAATAGCTCCAAATTATTCTGAGAGGCCATAATTGCAGATTTTTGTTTCTTGCTTTGATGAAAGGTTTTGCCTACTAGAGGTGCTGTACAGTATTTTGTTCCTTAACTATACAGTATCTTTTTCGGACTTCAGTTTTATTTAAAAATGACAGAGCCACCTAGTGGCTCTTTGCCGCTGTTACAGTGTCTGTCTGGGGAGGGATCTGTGAGACAGACACACCCTCCAAAGATCTGGAAGTTACTTTTCTATTTCCAATCATATCTTAATTAGGCAAGATTAAAACTGTTCTTGGTCATAGCCTGTGTTTTTTAATGTCAAAATGATAATAATGTTTTGAAATCTCTATTTTAAAGATTAAACAAATTTTTAAAAACAAGATCCCCATAATGTTTTGTCAAAATGTCTTTTCACAGAAAGATATAATCAAGGCAATTGATTCATGTATCTCTGCCAGTATAAAATAAGGATGGACTGTTCAATATGTTCATCACTGGAAAATAAACATTTGGGATATGATTCTATACAAAAAAACAATCTCATTTATTTTCCACTAACATTTTATAACATTCTTGTTTTTCTTTGAAATAGCTGAGTGATTTATAATGGAATGCTGTCATTTTAAATAAATTATGTAACAGAATGTAAAATGTATTACACTCATGAATTTATAGCATCACAGAAACATTGGCACATTAGTGTTTGCTAGTATTTTTACACATTTCCAGAGGAAGCGAACGGTAATGTAAATTGGAAATAGCCTCAGTGCTCTTAACTCCTAATGGCTGCCAACTTAGAAGAACACTGAGCTGTGCACAGAGTCGTCCTCCTGTCTCAGCATCACGTGTACCTGCATCATCTATGAAAAAGCCACAGGTGAAAATAATGAAATCTGCTCATGTCTCTTACTTGGTTTTCCACCTTGCATGATTATTATTATGCCTATGTGACCTCTTCTAGTAAATCAGAGGTTTTTTTCAAGACAAAGCCTTTTTAAAACAACATTCACCCAAGAATAATTTTATTGATTTTTAGAGGGAGGGGAAAGGAGAGGGTGACTGAGAAAGAAAGTGAAACATCAATGTGAGCAAGAAACATCGATGGGTTGCCTGTCGCATACACCCTGCCCGGGGTTAAACCTGCAACCTGGAGAACGCCCCAACCAACTGAGCCACATGGGCCAGGGCAAAGACAAATCCTTTTATGTAATTTAGTTTTTTAAACATCTTGCCCACCATAGAATAAACAAACATCAATTTAAAAAAAAATAGTATCTGTTGAATTAAAGAATTACTAATAAGTGCCACGTGGAATATACATAAGCCCACTCAAGGATGTATAAACTCATGGGCGCGCGCACACACACACACAGGACTCGGGAAAATTTTCTGTAACAAAAAAGAATAGAAGCATTACTTAGATGTGGAGGAAAAGCCTAACTCAAAATAATTTACTAAGTTAATGGGAAATTTTTTTTAGAAAATATCTGTTTTGTTCTCAGTGAGACATAAGAAAGCTTGGCTTTTATGAAACCAGAAATCAGACTAAGATAAAAGGTAAACAAACTCTGGTGCAAGTAGGGATGAAAAAGGACCTAGAAGAAGTGAGAAAAGATACAAGATAACTTGAATTGTAGTTGAAGAGCAGTTTAGAATAATGAGGTGAGAATAACTACCACAATAAGTGAACTTACTGTTTTGGCGAGGAAAGGATTGATTATTTAAGAAAAGATGCTGAAATAACCAGACCTGGACCCATTAGTTCATTCCTTACTTGCTGTAATTTATTTCCAATTTCTGACCACTCTGTTGGTTCTCATTTTAGAGCTGGTAGTGTCATTAATGAGGGCCAACTGAAGAGCCTTTGTCCCCTCCCATCTATACCTCAAAGGCTGTGACTTACAGGGGACTGAAGCAGAACTCAGAGGGACCATCATTTCTTCCTCTGACAAGTATTTTAGGGCTCTACTTACTGAGTGTTGATGGGAAACTGAGGCAGCTCTTTTCTCCCAGAACGTCAAGCTTTCCACCAATTTGGAATTTATCTCCTGTTCCAATACTTTTCCCTTGGAAGCCCTTAATGTTGATGTTGCCAAATTGCCCCAGCCAGTCACCCACTCAGCCCCTGGGGGTCAGGGAAGACTGGAGTGAGCTGCAAGTACAGAGTGGGACAAAAATCAAACTCAGGGAGTCTCAGAAGCAAGGGCATGGCCCAGAGATAACCCAGCCTCAGGCAGCTGACCCCAAGCCTCATGACCCTCTTCCCACTGCAACATTAGGCACAGGAAGTGTAGCAAAAGGGATAAATCCTGAGGATTGTGGAAGCCTAAAGTATCTGGGGATACCACAGAAGTTCCATGTAATTAATCCAGAAAAAAATAATCAGCCAAAACACTGGGCTCCAACCAATTCCTTTGAACAATTATTGATCTGCATCCCCTCCCCTCCCCCTGAAGCTCTTCCACTTGCCTCCCTGCCCCTCCCTGCTCCTCTGGAATGCTTCCTGGCCTCTGGCTCCAGCTAATTAGCCCATTCCTCAGCTAACTTCTCCGACTCTTCCTTCTGCTCCAGGCTTCCAGAGTGTCTTCAGCTCTCCTTCAGGAGTTGCTGTGCACAGCTCCCTGCCCTGGGGCCACCTGAAGTGAAGGTCACACACGCAGCACTCCTCCCTCCTCTGGGCCAGAAGGCCCTCTAGCCCTGCTATCGTGCTGGGTGCTGCCCACGTACGCCTGGATGGCTCATCCAACAACCTGGCCTTTTATTTCCAGTAACCAACTCCTCTGCTGCAGGTCAGTACTCACTATACTGGGTGTTACTAGATGGGGACCTCACTTTTTTTTAGAGCTAACAAGTAAGGAACAGGTACTAAATACCTGGCACTATCTCATTTAATTCTCACAGCAATGCTATCAGATAAGAGCTGGTAGCCCCCATCTTACAAGCAGCAGGCAGTCAGGAATTTCGCTGTGATTTGCTGTGGAGCCCATGCCCTAATGACCTCCTCCAGTGTTTCTGCAGTGCCCAGTGCAGTGCCTGACCTTAATGCATGCTCAATTATTGCTTATTGCTTGACTAAATTGAAGAGCTTTTTTCTTTAAGTATAAAATGGAAAAAGTCTCACGCTACAACCTCCTACCCCTCTTTGCCTCTCAGCAAAGGCAGTTGCTGGCTCTCAGTGTTTTCTGTTTTCCTCCGGGATGTTCTGAGGTGCTGACCCACACAGCTGTAACATTTCACAGTGTACAAAAGTGAAGCCCGTGCTACTCGCATGGCTCTGCACCTTCCGCGTACATGAATATTTGTTGGATCACTTTCCAAAACAGCCCAGATGTCCCTGCGTGAGCCTAACTCTACCCACCTGACAATCCTTTCCTGGGTCTCAGGCAGGACCCACCGGTATGGCTGTGAGTGGTCCATAGCAGGGTCCGCTCCAATTTGTTTGTGCCCCTCCATGCATGTTGGGCAATATTTTGAATTTAACTTCTTTTTTATGTGTATTTGGATTATTTCCTTTTTTATTTATCTATTTTAATACATTTTATTGATTTTTTACAGAGAGGAAGGGAGAGGGATAGAGAGTTAGAAACATCGATGAGAGAGGAACATCGATCAGCTGCCTCCTGCACACCCTCTACTGGGGATGTGCCCGCAACCAAGGTACATGCCCTTGACCGAAATCGAACCGGGGACCGTTCAGTCCTCAGGCCGAAGCTCTATCCACTGAGCCAAACCGGCTAGGGCTATTGTTTTAAAAAGATGGCTTAGCCCTAGCTGGTTTGGCTCAGTGGATAGAACGTCGGCCTGCGGGCTAAAGGGCCCCGGGTTCGATTCTGGTCAAGGGCACATGCCTGGGTTGCTGGCTCTATCCTCAGTAGGGGGCATGCAGTAGGCAGCTGATCAATGATTCTCTCTCATCATTGATGTTCCTATCTCTTTCTCCCTCTCCCTTCCTCTCTGAAATCAATAAAAATATGTATATTTTTTAAAAGATGGCTTAATTGACTTATGACAGGAAACCCCTGGCTGGGGTTTGCTGGGTTGGTGAGTGTGTGTGCCTTTAATGTCTGACTCTGACAGCGCCTACCCGAGGCCACTGTTCTACCACAGCAGGTGCCCTGCTTTCCTTCACCTTCGCTCACAATGGCTTTGCCTTTTTATTTTTGCCAATCTTAAAAGCACAACAATATTTCTCAACAATATTTTGATTTTTTTCTTTAAGAATGAATTTCAGTACCTTGTCATATGTCATTTTAATTTCTTTTTTTGTGAACTGCCTGTTTTGACATTTTGCCCATTTTTCTGTTTGTGTATCTTTTTTAATTGATGTGTCTGAGCTCTTCGCAATTAAGCATATCAAGGCTGTTGCAAATCATGGCTCCCATGTAAAACTGTCCCTTCTCTTAGGATTTGTGGTAACTGGCCGTCCTGGCTGTTTTCTTTCCTCTTCTACATCTTCCTCAAGGACATCTGTGTCTCCCCTCATCCTTCAGTGGTTTCTTCCCTCAGGCTCTTAACTTCATCCCTCTTATTTTTCTTCTACACATTCTTCATGGGTTGACCCAGCTCCCTCTGTGGCTTTAGAATCTGTTGTAGCTGTGATGGCCTGTTTAACAGCCCTGTAGGAAAAGCTCTCATCATCCCTGGTCCTTGAGGATCGGCCGGAGAGTGAGACCGGCCGCCCAGTGAGCTTCTCACTGTTCCTGTGATCTATCTGAGGTGCTGAGTGATGTCAGACAGGTCATGTAAGATCTTCCTCAGGACTTCTGCAGGTTATCCTTCTTCACAGGGATTGCTTTCTGTGCAGAAATTATAGCCCTGAAATGGCCACTTTGGGTACCATGAGAGAGAGCCTGCCTGTGAATGCAGGTGACCCCACGTAAAGTTAAGTGACAGAAGTGAAAACATCCTGGGTCCAAGATATGAATCCTTTCATCCAGAATCCTCCTTTACCCCCTGCCCTTGAACTTCCTGGTTTTGTTAGCCAACAAATTTCCTTTTCATTTAATAAGTTAGGATGGTATCTGTTATAGGCTAAATCATGTCTCCGCACCCCACCCCCTAAATTAATATGTTGATATTCTAACCCCTACTATTTCAGAATGTGATCCTATCTATTTGGAGATAGGGTCTTTAAAGAGTTCATTAGGGCCTGGCCAATATAGTTTAGTGGTTGAACATTGACCTGTGAACCAGGAGGTCACCATTCAATTACCAGTCAGGGCACAAGCCCAAGTTGCAGGCTCAATCCCCAGTAAGGAGCATGCAGGAGGCAGTCAATTAATGATTCTCTCTCCCTTTCCCTTCCTCCCTGAAATTAATAAAAATATTTTTAAAATTGTTAATATTTTTTAAGTAAAATGAGATCATCAGGGTGGTCCCTAACCCAATGTGACTTTTTCCTTTTAAGAAGTGATCAGGACAGACATGCGCACTCACAGAGAAGCCGTGTGAAGATACTGAAATGAGACAGCCACCTGCAAGCCTCAGAGGTACCAACCCTGCTGACTCCTTGATCCTGAACTTCTAACTCCAGATATACGAAGAAATCAAGTTCTGTTGTTTAAGCCAGTCGGTCTATGATACCGGTATTTTATTTTGGCAGCTGGAGCTGATTGATTGATACAGGTGAGTTTTTGTCTCTTTCTAAAGAAAGTGCTGGTGACTCTAATCCAGATCTCTTCCATGAGCTCCTGGCCCAGTAAATATCTCCTACTGGATATTTTTTCATTTTCTTACAATTCACCTCAAGTACAACATGTCTAAGCAGGTCATCATAATTTTCTTAAACTCTACTTCTCCTTCTGTATTCCATATCTCTCTGAAGGGCCCCGTTCCACCCCTGACCCAGGTATCTAAGTCAGAAACCAGAAATTCTTCTCCCTTCACTCTCTCTGTCCTACTTGCAACACCAAGGTTTAGGCCACCATCATCTGTCTCCTGGATTATTGAAGTTGGCTTCTAACTGGCCTCCCTGCCTCCTCTTGTCACTGTCCAATCAATCCTCTCTTCACACCACTCTCATAATGAATCTGTAAAAGTCATAAACCCTCTCCTGCTTTCATTCTTTAGTGGCTCCCACTACTCTGTTTTGTTTTGTTTTTGTTAATCCTCACCCCTGGGCATGCATATATATATATATTTAATATGGAGTGGAAGGGAGGGGGAGAGACAGAGAGAGAAACATCAATATGAGAGAGACATCGACTGGTTGCCTCCCACATGCACCCCGACCAGGGCTGGGGATCAAGCCTGCAACTGAGGTACATGCCCTTGACCAGAATTGAACCCAGAACCCTTCAGTCCACAGACCAACACTGTATCCACTGAGCCAAACCAGCTAGGGCTCCCACTGCTCTTAAGATAAAGTCCAGCCCAGCCAGCGTGGCTCAGTCGTTGAGCATCAATCTATGAACCAGAAGGTCATGGTTAAATTCCCAGTCAGGGTACATACTCGGCTTGTGGGCCGATCCCCAGGGTGGGGCATGCAGGAGGCAGCTGATCAATGATTCTCCTCATTGACCTCTGTCTCTCTCCCTCCCTCCCTCCTTCTCTCTCTCTCTCTCTCCTTCCTCCCTCTCCTCCCTCCTCTCTGAAATAAATAAAAATGTATTTAAAAAGATAAAGTCCAAACTCTGTAAGTGATCCTGGAGAGTCAGCTCATTTTGTAAGCTGATCCAAAACTGAAAATAAATTCCTCAACTAATGATCAACTTAGTAACAGTGATGCTCAGCTTAATGGTGTTTATTTTAAAATTAAGATGAAGACAAATTTCTACATTAGTAAAACATTTTTAACCATCATGACAAATTGCAATTTACATGGGAATGGAAAAAGGCACATAATCGCCCCACTTGATAGGTTTGGCTAGTATTCACAAAGGTTGATTCAAGAAGCCATCTGACGTAATCCTTGGGATCTGTGGTAATTTGTGAAGACATAATCCAAGATTACCTTCAAAATGGGATAGAGCAAGGATTCTTGTGCCCTGACTACTGCCGCTGGGTGCTGCCTATGGAATCCTGTCCCCAATCCTGTCAAGTGTTTTTTACGCTCTTCAAAATATTTCCGGCAAATCTTTCAGGTGTTTATAACCCGGTTCATTTATAAATTCAAGAAATAGTTATTGAGAAGTACAGACCCTGTCCCTGGCTCCAAACAAACAGGATAAACCATGAGTCCCTACCCTCACATAGCTTCAGACAAGGAGAAGTTTCCACCCAAAATGACCTCGAGGACCAAGGGACCCAGGCTACAGGCTTACGGTTGTCACGGTCACTGTATCTGGCTTGAGAATACTGAAATAATCTTGTCTTTCAAAGGTAAATTGGGCTTTCAAACGAAGAAGACTTTTCTGTAAGATATGCCAACTTGCAAATCCTCACCAATCATGCAGATGATGTCCATGGAGACAGAAGTTTTCTTATAAAGACTTACTTCTTCTTCTGTCTTGAAAAGACAGGCCTGGGGCTGCATACGAAGCAGTCATCATTGCCCAACACTCCATCAAGTTGAAAAGATTGAGAAGACAGTGACCTATGGTTAACATAACTTGACAATTTAACTGCCTCATTGATCTTCCTGCCTCTCTTCTGTGGCCAGGACTTGCCCAGGGTACACAGTGGATAGTGTTGGCTCTCCAGCCTGAATGAAGGACGTTCATTCCTCTACTGAGCTAGCCACAACCCCAGTACCCTCCATGCTTTTCCTAATGCATTGTTCCCATGTCTTGTCCTGTTTTGCCATGAATGAATCAATACGTTAAAAAAAGTCACTGCCGTGGACAGTGTGGCTCAGTTGGTTGAGCGTTGTCCTGTGCACAGAACTTTTGATTCCCGGTCAGGGCACATGTCTGGGTTGCGGGCTGGATCCCCAGGACGGGGCGTACAGGAGGCAGCCAATTGATTCTCACATTGATATTTCTCTCTCTCTCTCTCTTTGAAATCAATAAAACATATATATTTTTTTAAAGTTAAAAAGTCAGTTCTCTTCCTCAGATGTAGTAGGCAGGTCAAGATATATCTATGAGCCCTAGCTGATTTGGCTCAGTGGATAGAACGTCGGCCTGTGGACTGAAGGGCCCCAGGTTCGATTCTGGTCAAGGGCACTTACCTGGATTGTGGGCTCAATCCCCAGTAGGGGGCCTGCAGGAGGCAGCTGATCAATGATTCTCTCTCATCATTGATATTCCTATCTCTCTCTCCCTCTCCCTTCCTCTCTGAAATCAATAAAGTTATATTTAAAAAAAAAAGAGAGAGAGAGAGAGAGATCTATGATCCTAATTGGGCCTGTTTGGCAAACACACAGATGAGCTGATTTTATAATATCCATGGTTTCAGCAGTTTGCTAGCCTCCATTCCATATAAAACCTTTGTATAAGCATCAGATGCATTTTACTGGTTTACTGCCCCTGTTTTTAGCCAACGTCCAGTGGAACCCAGATTCATTCTTCTAATTTCAGTCCTCACAGCCTTTCTGTCCTGGAGCCCTTTACTTTTTTCCCTACTTTTTAAGATTGGTAGTTGCCTTTCATATAATAGGTACCCCATGGATAGTTTTTGATGATAATGATGATGATAAACTTGACCTTATGGCTGCTTCCTGACTCTATGATCGCTTGGGTCAACCCCACTCAGCCAGGGTGAAACTGAAGCTGGATTGACCTAATTTTTCAATCAGTATTTCCCAGTCTGTGGTAGAGCTTGTTAAAATACAGATTCCTGTCCTAGCTGGTTTGCCTCAGTGCATAGAGCATCAGCCTGCAGACTGAAGGGGTCCCAGGTTTGATTCCGGTCAAGGGCACATGCGGGTTATGGGCTCGATCCCCAATAGGGGGTGTGCAGGAGGCAGCCATTCAATGATTCTCTCTCATCATTGATGCTTCTATCTCTCTGTCCCTCTCTCTTCCTCTCTGAAATCAATAAAAATATATTTTAAAAAAAGTATAGATTCCTTGGCCCCACCCCCATGAGTCTGACTCTCTAGGTGTGGGGTACCTCAGGCTGTATAACCTCCATTTCCCCCCCTCACCCCATTACCCTGACACTTGAGTTTGGGAGCATAATTACCTATTCAAAACTTTAAAATGAGAGAAAGTGTTGCTTTATAGATACACATAAATGATAAAGCAGTGATTCTCAAGTTGGGAAGATTAGAGAGGGCCATCAAAAATCAAAGTGTTGCCCTGGCTGGGTGGCTCAGCTGATTGGGGCGTCCTCCTGTACACCAAAAGATTGTGGTTCCATCCCGGGTCAGGGCACATAGCTAGGTTGCAGGTTTGATCCCCAGTCAGGGCGAGTACAGGAAGCAACCTGATCATTATTTCTCTCTCACACTGATTTTTTTTACTCTCTTTCCCTTCCTCTCTCTCTAAAAATCAATGAAAATATATCCTTGGTTGAGGATTAAAACAAAAATATCAAAATCTTTTTCAAATCCTAAGTCCTGCTCCTTGCCCTTGCCTCTTTGGAGAGGGCTGTCATGGCAAGCCGGGGCCAGTGGGTGTGTGCCTGTGTCACCCCTCAGAAGTCGGGGGCAGGGGAGACAGTTGACAGCTATGCTGAGGAGCAAAGAGCACACAAGGGGCAGAAATAATCAAAGAACACTTCTTATAAACGTGTTTGTGTACATAACTTTTTTTAAGAAGGGAAGTTCTTTGGGGGAAGGGGAGATTTTTTAATCCATAATAGAGAGTTGGAAGGTGAAAATGGAGTGAACTTGAATGCAGAGAAAATCGTCGTGGGATGCCAGTTAGATCTACCCTCCTGGAGCAGGTCCTCCCACAGACCGCGGACGCAGCACAGAAGCATCTGGGCCCCAGAGCAGCAGGTCCCAGGTGTCTGGTTTCTGCAATGGAAGAGACCTGGGCTCAGGTCTCAGTGTTGCTGCTTCTGAAGCTTAGGGAATAGAACCACCAATAAGAATCTCTGAGTCTTGATTTTCTCATGTGTAAAATGTAGATGGCTGCTGAGATTGTTAAAAAGATTAAAGGTAGTCATGTGCATAAAGCACTGATAGCTTTTATTATTGCCTATTGTTAATTTTTTAAATTGATAAACCTGAGAATGAAGTGTACTGCTTTTGATCATAGTTAAAGCATGGATTAAGGACTTATTAATAATTATTAGTAATAAAACTACTAGTAATTATTAGTAAATAGTTATTAGTAACAAAAATTAGTAATTTCATTATTTTCTAGAGCTCCTTATACTTGGGGAAGATTGAGCCTTTGTCTGTAATATGAGTTATAATTTTTTCCCAATATTCTCTTATGACTTTGCAGTGTTTGTTTTGTTTTTACTCTGCAGATGTCATTTTACATCATCTTATTTAAGGGCTTCGGGGTGTTGCATCATAGTTGTCAGGCTTCCGCATTCTGAAATTAGGAAGCAATTCTCCCATGCTTCCTTCTAGTTCTTATGCAGTTTCTTTTATTATATTCAAATCTCTGATCCATTGTGACTCATCTGGATGTGAGATAAGGCTTCAATTTTATTTTTCCAGAAGACTACCCAGATGTCCTAACACCATGTATTGATTAGTCCCCTTAGGTTGTTTGGGCTTGTAGATAATATAAAACAGTTTGGTGTTGAGTTCTGATGGCAGAGTGACTGATATTCAATAACAATGAACCTGAGGCTACAATAAATATTAAATCATATTATTGTGTAGCCTCTGTTAAGAGGGAAAGGGAGTGAATGATTTATATAGAATGATTTTAAATACTCATTTACCATTTTGTTGTTGTTGTTTAAAGGCAATTATTTGAAAGTTTAGCCAAAACCGGTTTGGCTTAGTGGATAAAGCGTCGGTCTGCGGACTAAAGGGTCCCAGGTTCGATTCCGGTCAAGGGCATGTACATTGGTTGAGGGCACATCCCCGGTAGGGGTTGTGCAGGAGGCAGCTGGTCGATGTTTCTAGCTCTCTGTCCCTCTCCCTTCCTCTCTGTGGAAAATCAATAAAATATATTTTTTTAAAAAAAGAAAGTTTACATCTCATCACCCAATAGTCAAAATAAATCTTATACAAAGTAGAAAATGAAGCACTCTTTTTCTTATTTTTAAGCTCTGAGATGGTAAAAATTCCTTGGTAACTAAAATGAAAATGAATATGAAAACCTCAGAGAAACCCTGTCCGCAATGATGAGCCAGCTGAGGCTGCACGGGTCCAGGTCAGCTGGCCTCAAACACCAGTGTTCCAAGATCAGAGCCCTGAGATTCAAAAATTCTGAAACTCTCATTAGAAAGAAGCCTGGGGCCAATATATAAGCCAATCAACAGTATGATTTTTCTCCCAGCCCTTATCAAGACTGAATATAAACAAAATTTGCTAATATTATAAATAAAAAATATCTCATTTATTATTTTACCTTGCTGCTTTAAATTTTAGTAATCTATATATATAAAACCCTAAAATGCAAATAGACCGAATGGTGGAACAACTGAACAACCAGTTTCTATGACGTGCGCTGACCACCAGGGGTCACATGAGGAACATGGCAGGCATGGGCCCCAATGGGATGGTAAGCAGGGACACCAGACCAAGGCAGGGCGCCAATCGCTGTCATCGGGGCGAGCCTCTGGTGGTTACTGAAAATTCTTTGCTCCCGTGCGCACCACAATCCTGCCCGGCGCTTGCACCTGCTGCTGGTGCCGGCCCCATTCGCAGCCATTGCCAGTGCCCGGTGACAGTCCTGATCGGGGTGATCAGGTCCAGTGGGTGCAAGTGGCTGCCAGCCCCGATCGCCCCTGAGGGCTTCTCCACCTCCCCCTGTTCCTGAGGGGCAATTGGGGCAGCAGCCTCCACTCATACCCCCTGACGGTGCTGGCCCTGCTCTCACCCGCTGTTGGCGCCAGCCCCAGTTGCTCCACACCGTCAGCACGTGCGAGCGGGGCCCGTGCCGTCAGCGTGTGCGAGTGGCAGCAGCGGCAGTGGGGCTGCCAGCAGACAGAGGACCAGGGCCGAAGTGGGAGGGGCCGGGCGGGGCACAGAGGATGGGCCAAGACCTGCTCCCGTGCCCACTGCAGCCTCGCAGCCCACAGTTCCTTTCAAGGTGCACGAATTTGTGCACTGGGCCCCTAGTTTCATATATTTTTTGATGTGTGTTCTTTTTCTGTGAATAATGTCCTTTGTGCATTATTATTGAATTGCTTGACTTTTTGTTATGTGTTTATAGGAATCTTTGCATTAAGTCCATGATAGACAAATCACTTAGCTTCTCTAAGCCTCAATTTTCTCATTTGGAGAAGGAGAACAATAATGCTGATGTGGATGATAATTGTTAACTTGCATTGAGCACTTGCTGCAGGCACTTTGCTAAGCAGTTATCCTGGTTCAGGATGCTAGTCCATAAGGTGCCTCTGTAAAAATTAGGAAAGGCGCCCCCTCCTCAGGTGGGCACCACCCTGCACTAGGGCACAGGGCTTGGAGAGCAGGCAGTGGATTTCAGCCCTACTTATCGTCCTAGTTGCTTACCCTCATCCAGGGCTCATCTGCCCAGCTGCTCACGGAGCGAGTCACGGAGCGAGTCAGTGGTGGCTTTGCGGCCCTGGATGAGCCACTGTGCTGTGAGACACCCACGCGCAGGCTGTGGTCAGTGTCAGGACGGCCTCACGGCACTCCACGCGGTGCCTGACAGATAACATACCCCTATTAAAGGTACTAATGGGAGCCCTCAGTCTGTGGTATGCTGTAAAGATTGCTTCCAGTGTTGTCATTTGGCATTTGATTTTGCTTGTGGTGTTTCCTAACCTACCCAATTTTTATACAATCAGATTTCTTCATCTTGCATTATGAGTTAGGTTATGACTTTCGGTTATCATTGTAAGAACAAAACAATTAAGATAACCACTCCAGTGTTAATTCGGGAACAGGCTAACTTAAAGAGACCCCAAAATACAGGATTGCGCTGTGTATGTCTCACAGACAGGCTGGGCTTGGGAAGTGGCTCTGCGCCAAGGCTTCCCGGTGACCCCATGTTCTGTTAGAACATGGGAAGGCCAAGGGAGCGGAAATAGAAAACAAGCAATTTTCTTTAAAGGAACAGACATTCATTTCCACTTAAATCCCACTGGAACGTAGTCACTTGGACATGCCTGACTACAAAGGAAGCTGGAAAAATTTAGTCCCAGTGGGTGGCCTGTGCCCTGCTGAAGCCAGTGGCCTGGCAGGCAGGAGCCTGGCGCCCGCGCTGAAAGGAGAAAGGAAAGCTCACCAGTCCACGCCGTACCTCCCGGACCCTGTGTTCTCGGGTGTGACAGTGCTCACTTGCTGAACTCACTTCTGGATCACTTTTGCTCAAGCTGCAAGAATTTCAGTTCTTGTAGATGAAGTTTTTTTGTTTTTTGTGTGTGTGTTTCCTCTCCAACATCTCTACCCCCCCTCCCCCCCCCCCCCCCCGGCCCAAGCTCTTTTGTTGGGGTTAGTTATAAGAGGTAAGTCAGAGTTAGGAAAAGAAAAGAGAAATAATACTCCTTGCCTTCCGAGGGTCTTGGCAAATTCTCCTTCCTGGGCCTGGACCACCTCCCAGTCTTTCAGCCAGTTAATTGCTACCTGCTCTTCAGATGCCAGCTCAAAACCCCATCCTCAAAACAGTGCCCAGCTCCTTCCCTCCTCTGCCTCCCAAAGTAAACGAGGGCCGCTTTATCATCAGCTCATGTTACTTTTATTCACAGAGTAGGTGCTCAATGAATGTTTGCTGGATGAATGAATGAGTGGATGTTGAGAGGAAGACAGAGGAGCTCTGAGAGAAGGAGGCTGAGATAAACATAACTGATACCTTAGCATGGCCATGGGTGGCCTGTCAGAGGGTCAGGTGGGCTGGATGTGGGGAGGGGCGAGCGGAGCCAGACAGGCCTGCTGGGCGCTGCTGAGCTCCACACGCTCTGCACTGCAGTCCCCAGTTGTCCACGGTGGGGCCGAGAAGGTGACACCCCTTTCAGGACAGAGGGGTACCGTGAGAAGAGCTTGTTCCAAGTCCAGTGCCAGCTCGAGACCTCGGTCCCTTTAGAAGGGGCCGGACACTTAATAATCGATTGCTAAATTAGTGACATGTTCCGTGTTGGAATTTTCCCAGCCTTTGCTGTGAAATAAAATTACTTGTTCCTTGACTTCATCCTTTTTCTTGAATGAAGCTAAATCCTCTGTCAGGACCTACAAGTGACATTGACATTTAAGGAAAATCTGCTAGATTTTTATTGCCTGAATTAGTCCATTTTTATTGTTGCCATTATGGAGAATACTCCTCGGAGGAAAGCCATTTGAAAATAACACTGATAGCATCCCGCTGAGGCACCCGAGGGCCGAGGAGCAAGTCTCTGATGGAAGGTGTGAATTGCAGCCACTTCAAAACAGGTGGCGTCTCTCCGCACAGCGTGAACGCATCTCCGTGTCGCTGGATTTTCAAATCTTGTCTGGCCAAAGATTAGGTCTGAAAAGAGAAATGATTTCAAGTCTAAGGAAAGCATTAGGACGAAGGCCAGGAGGACGGAGCTGGAAGCACGGGCCTCAGACGCTTCACACTTGAAAGCCATCGTTCGTGGGCAGCTTTATGCCTTCAAGCAGGGCTTGGCGTAATCTGCACCTGCAGCCACACAGGAAGCGGAGGTGAAGTTTCCCGCTGGGCTCTTCACAAAGCCGAGAGCAGCCGTGGAGTCAGCCCCAATCTCTGTCCGCCTAGTGCTCTCTCATTCCCCAAAGGCTGAGAGGTTAAGATGAGGGGGTCAGAGTGGCAATTTTTTATGATTCCTCCTAAGTCAGAAGAGACGCTTTTCTGAGAGCCGTGGGAAGGAATGCGGACTGCTGCGTGCTGGGAAACTGGTTGTAAACGCCTGTAGTGACTGCTGCTTCCTCAAAGCCACCCCTGCCCCGCCCCAGCCCCTGCCCTGGCACACTGCGGTTCCCCTGGCTGCCAAAGCCCTGCTCCTTCACTGAGGACTGGAAGGGGCCCGCACCCGCTGCCAAAGCAGGATGCAGTCGTCGTTATTGGCGGGAATGGAAAGCTCTGCTACACCAGGTCAGCTGTGCCGGCCTCTCCCCGCCGCGCCCCGGGCTGCTCGTGCGCACACGGGCCGGGCCGGGCTTCTGGGACGTGGGGAGACTCGTGCCCTCCTTGGTGCTCCTCTTCAGGATGGGCGCGCTCAGAGCAAGTTCTGCAGAGACACAGGGCCCCGAAGCGGCTCCAGCCTCCCTTGGCTGGTCAGCTGGCTCCTTCGAGGTCGGAGAGCCCGAGAGAGAGGGCTGACCCAAAGCATCTTGTCACCTTTTACAGGTGGGCAGCCTCAGGGGCTCGCCGCCTCCCAGCTCGGGCTGGTGCGCTGGGCACGCAGCTAGACCTCAGGTCCGGCTGGCTCCTCTGAAAACCCAGAAAACAAGGGCTGCCCACAGGGATGCTCAGAGATTTAAAGCTTCATTTTTTTAAAAATGCTGTTAACTCCTCAGAACAAAACTGGTTCTGTAGCTACGTAAAGAGTTGACATCAGTCCTGCCTGAGAGAGGCGGCGAAGGAAGCGAGATGGCTGCCACTGGCCATCACTCTGTCCAGGGTGCAAAGACTCGCGGGTGTCTGTGGCTTGAGAAGGGCCCTTGCCCGAGAGGCGCGGGGAGACTGCCCTGGGGAGCCCCCCCCCCCCCCTCCCGATCCTGTGCTGACTGCAGGCTGCCATGTCCCCGCTGACACCGAGGCTCACTCAGACCCCGGCACAGCGGGCTGATAGACTGCTGGCTGGAGTGCTGTTGTTCATCAATTAGCAGGGTTGACAGCACCGCACCGCCTCAGGTGTGTTCAGGTAGCTTTCAAAAAAACCCGCTTCTCTGAAAGGTAAGGGGTGTTTATTTTTCAGTTCAAGCTTATCCTTGAAGGAGCCTGTAATTGATGATGTCACTGAAAGTTGCAGTTTGCTGTTATTCAACTGTTTTCACCTACAAAATATGCATCATGGCTTAGTTGATAATGGCCCTTCGGTTGCAGATCGTGGGCTTTCTGTAGAAAAGTGGCATTTTCAGGTGTGTGACAGAATTGCATGTCATCGACCATTTCTCCACTCTTGCTCATTCCTATTAATCCTGTCATTTTACTATAAAGACTTTATATAAAATGGGGAATATTGAAGCCATTTTCCTGTTTGAATCATTCCAGGTTTAAATTTTAAAATAGATTTCTAAATAAACACTCAAAGTGAATAAGCAGTACTCAGTTAACTTTGTAACATATTCCAGTGATAAATAGATTAGTTCCAGATAATAATTTGCAAATGCACAGGAAGAAATTACCTGACTCTAAGTAAGCAGAGCTCTGCCATCCATAGTTTTAGTGTGGAGCGCTGGAATTGAAGTCTCACATTGAAGTCTGCATGCCGTTGGCTTACAGAATTAACATCTAATTATTAATTGGAGAAAAGACTACTATACCTGAATCTCCTCTACAGAGAAAGAAAATGTCGTTGCTAGAAATAATAACATGCAGAGACTGTGAAAATACACCTGAGTAGTTCTCTCTTACCAAGCAGATATATTAAGAGTATATCTCAATTATACAGAGTCTACAGACCGCAGAGAAATTCAGAGTTTTCAGAGATAAGAACCAGTTTATTATTTAATCAAAGCCTGAGCTATAGCTCTAATGGTCCTGATACCCCTACCTGAGTTGCTCTGATGAGAGACAGGGAGGGAGAGGGAGAAAGAGAGGGAGGGAGAGAGGGAGGGAAGGAAAGGGAAGGGGAGGGGAGGGGAGGGGAGGGGAGGGGAGGGGAGGGGAGAGGAGAGGAGACAGGAGGGGAGGGGAGAGGGGAGGACAGGAGGGGAGAGGAGAGGAGAGAGGAGGGGAGGGGAGAGGGGAGGAGAGAGGAGGGGAGGGGAAGGGAGGGGAGGGGAGGGGAGGGGAAAGGAGAGGAGAGGAGAGGAGAGAGGAGGGGAGGGGAGAGGGGAGGAGAGAGGAGGGGAGAGGAGAGGAGGGGAGGGGAGGGGAAAGGAGGGGAGGGGAGGGGAGGGGAGAGGGGAGGACAGGAGGGGAGAGGAGAGGAGAGAGGAGGGGAGGGGAGGGGAGGGGAAAGGAGTGGAGAGGAGAGGAGAGAGGAGGGGAGGGGAGAGGGGAGGAGAGAGGAGGGGAGGGGAAGGGAGGGGAGGGGAAAGGAGAGGAGAGGAGAGAGGAGGGGAGGGGAGAGGGGAGGAGAGAAGAGGAGAGGAGAGGAGTGGAGAGGAGAGGAGAGGAGAGGAGAGGAGAGGAGAGGAGAGGAGAGGAGAGAAGAGAAGAGAAGAGAAGAGAAGAGAAGAGAAGAGAAGAGAAGAGAAGAGAAGAGAAGAGAAGAGAAGAGAAGAGAAGAGAAGAGAAGAGAAGAGAAGAGAAGAGAGATAGAGAGATGGAGGGAGGGAGGGAGGCAAGCCTGGCTTCTTCTGTAAGGGCAAGAGTATTTCTTTAGGGATGTCTGAAGAAAGAAACAACTTTGAGAAGCACCATCTCAAAATCACAAAAGAAAAAAAAATTAGAAAATTAACAGTTGTAGGTCTGCATCTTTCAGTAGAAATGTTCATCTCTTAAAAATGTTCATCTCTTGCCCAGCCGGGATAGCTCAGTGGTTGAGCATTGACCTATGAACCAGGAGGTCACTGTTCCATTCCCTGACAGGGTATATGCCCGGGTTGCAGGCTCAATCCCCAGTGGGGGGGTGTTCAGGAGGCAGCCCATCGCTGATTCTCTCTCATCATTGATGTTTCTAAATCTCTCTCCCACTCCCTTCCTCTCTGAAATCAATAAAACAATATTTTTAAAAAACGTCCATCTCTTAAAAATGTTGATGGGGAAAAATGTTGATGAGAAGTCTCTCTTAAGGGACTCGGGCTCTGTGAATTATAACTGACCAATATTTGAGTTTAGTATTGTCCTGGGCTGTGTTAGTAGACGGGGAGCAGATTTGGGTTTGATGTAGGGCACACTTTCTATTACAGGAATGCACTAATATATTACACCCTTTATTTTATAGTGCACATAATATGACAAAACGTGAAACAAGCTGGCAGTCCTAATAGCAAATCTGAAACATGTAAAACAACTGGCGGTTCTGGGTTATCGCATCTCAGCAGTGAGAGATGCAGAGCATTGACACCTACTTTATCTGCTTCTCTTTCTTTCTCTGTGGGAGTTTGTGGCAGGGGATGCCCCAAGTCCCCCCGCAATGCTGTAGTGTCTGTACATCCGTGGTCAAATCCACGTGGCAAGCGAAGACGGCCAGATTCTTACTGCAGCATTTCAGGGGAGGAGCCCTGGCGGAGTGGAAGTTTAATTTCTGAAAAGCATAGACGCAGAATCTCTGTACAGGTGGTCAGGGGACCTGGGACAAGACTGTCCTCCGTCACTATAAAGCTGGAGTCCACTAGTTAGCATAACATCAGTGACAGGTTCCACCACTACCCCTGTCGCTGCTGCAAACATTCATATGGGTTTTTACAGAAGAAAATGTTCCCGTCCCCTTTGGACCTCCAAACAGCCCTAATTACGTGATCTGTCTATGGGACCCTGGCCAGTGACCCGCAGAGCTGGGCCTCAGAGTGCGGCCTCCTGACTGCAGGACTAGTGGCAGCTGCTGGGCGGCTGCTTCGGGGAGAAGACGATTTTCTGTGTTGTATTTGCATCTGCTTTTGTTAGTCCTCCTGCCTCTGCTCCTCCCATTGCCCCCTTTCCTCTGACTTTGTCTCTACCTTTTCCTTCACTTCTTTCTCTTTTCTTTTTAAAATTTTCAGGTATAACTGATATCATCAACTGCACATATTGAAAGGGTACAATTTGGTAAGTTTGGGCATAAGTATGCCATGGCAGAACTGTTGCCACAATCAAGAGAGTGACTTATCCATCCCTCCCCACACACAATGCCTCCTCCTGCTTCTCCAGCCCCTCCCTCCTACCCCCACCCCCTCCCTGCCTGCCAGCCCCTCTGGAGCTTTATAGACATTGAGTCAGATAGTATGTACACTTTTTAAGTCTGGCTTCTTTCACTCAGCATAATTGTTTCTAGATTTGTTTGTGTTTCAGTAGCTCCATAGTTGACTCCTTTTTATTATTTTACTAGAGGCCCTATGCACAAAATTCATGCACAGGGGTGGGGGGGCAGGGGGGTGGGTAGGGGTCCCTCAGCCCAGCCTGCACCCTCCTCTCTAATCTGGGACCCCTCGGGGGATATCTGACTGCCGGTTTAGGCCCGATCCCACAGGGATCGGGCCTAAACCGGCAGTTGGACATCCCTCTCACAATCCAAGACTGCTGGCTCCTAACCACTCTCCTGCCTCCCTGCCTGATTGCCCCTAACCACTCTGCCTGCCAGCCTGATAGCCCCCTAACCACTCCCCTGCCAGCCTGATTGATGCCTAACTGCTCCCCTGCCAACCCAATCGCCCCCAACTGCCCTCCCCTGCTGGCCCAATTGCCCCCAATTACCCTCCCCGGCCGGCCCGATCGCCCCCAACTGCCCTCTCCTGCTGGCCATCTTGTGGTGGCCATCTTGTGACAACATGGGGGCAGCCATCTTGTGACAACGTGGGGGCGGCCATCTTGTGATGACGTGAGGGCGTGAGGGCCACCTAGGCTTTTATTAGTATAGATTGCTGAGTAGTGTCCAGTTCAATGGATTTACCACAATTTGTTTATCTACTCACTTGTTGATGGACATTAGTGCTGTTTCGAGTTTGGGGTATTACAAATATAGCTTCTATGAGCATTCATGTACATAGGAATAGAATGGCAGGTGGATGTTTAAATTTAAGAAACTTGTCAATTCCTCCAAAGTGGGCTACAGCTGACATCCCCAGCCGTGGGTGAGAGAGTTTCCGTTCCTCACATCCACACCAGCACTTTCTGTGACAGTCTTCTTTATTGTAACACTCTAATGTGTGCATAGTGGTATCTCGTGCTTTTAATTTGCATTTTTCTGATGACTAATGATGCTGAGTCCTCTTTTTTTTGTTGATCACTTTTCAGGACACATGAAAACTTGTATTAAAAAATCTTTAAGGCCTGGCTGGGTAGCTCAATTAGTCAGACTGTCATCAAACCCTAACAAGCCTGGCAATAGCCATGCACAACGTGATTGAGAAAGTCTTGCTATTAAAAAGGATAATAATTACACAGACACACACACACACACATGCACACTCATGTGCTCATACTGAATGAACTAGAAGGAGTGCTTAGTGCCTGGTAGATTTACATTCTAGTTTAAGCTCCTAGGCTATCTCCTTGGAAACTAGAAAGAACAGGCTGCAGACTGCCCTGGTCCACAGACCCATTTTGGTGGCTTCGTTCTAGAGAGGCACGAGCAGCTTTTGGGTTGAGCACAGAAGGGTGAGTGATTAATTCTGAAAAGTATGTTTTCACTCTCTGGCATATACGGCATGTGTTCACTGGCTTCAAGGCAAGGTAGTATATTTCAGGAAACTGCAAAGATCAAAGCACTTTAAATTACATGTTCATTTTAAAATTAAACAAACATTACAGTTGACTACATGTTGTAAACAATAGGAAATTAATATTTGACAAATGAAATAAGTGTGTAATAAGCATAATAGTATTTTTACTTACCAGCCTTTGAGGACTAAATGACATTCTAACCAACCTGGTTTACATTAGTGAGACATTTCGTCAACATCATTGCCCTATCTCTGTGGGCACTGTGTTTACCAAGCACTGAAGTGTCATCTCATATTGTACAACCCAGGCCTGGGTTCCCGCCAACCTGGCAAGAGACCTTGGCAGGCAAAGTAATGCTCCCCAGGGATGCCCACAGACCCTGGAACTGGGGACCATGCTCCCTTACTTGGTGGAAGGGAATTTGCAGAGGTCATTAAATTAAGTCCCTTGGATGGGAGATGACTTTGGATCGTCCAGGTGGGCACGATGTAACAGCCACAGGGCCCGTGTGAGAGGGAGGCTGGGGGGTCAGTCGGGTGTGAGGAAGCTGGAGTCATGTGCTTTGAAGACGGAAGAAGGAATCCAGGGACTTGTAGGCACTGGAAAAGGCAGGAGACAGGTTAGCGTCCCCCCTAAAGCCTCCCAAAGGAATGGAGCCCTGCGGAGACCTTCGCTGTAAGACTTCTGACCCATCACTGTAAGATAATAGGTTGGTGTTCTAGGCTGCTAAACTTGGAGAGGTGTTTGTGGCCACATCGGAAACAAACCTGGAGAGCGGGGATAACAGCAGTGCTGTTGGCTGCTTGGCTGGCCCTGCTCCACAAGCTTTCCACATAGTAACTCATCAGCCTGTCTCAGCCACAGGGTGGCTTCTGTTATCAACTGCAGGTTACAGATGAGGGAACTGAGATGGAGGCATTATGGTCAGGGTCCCTGTGGCTTCAGAATGTGTGCACTAACTCACCACAGCTTATCGCTCCTCGATCCAGAGAAAGGCTCAGTGGTGGTCAGCAAGAGGGAGAGTTATCAGCCACATGTCACTCCTAAAGGACATTTTACTCTATAGCTTCACCACCATTCCCCACAAGATATTGTGTAAGACAAGACAAAAATGATAGCTCATCTCTGTCTTTCTGTCCTCTGCTCAAGGGGCCACCTTACCCAGCGACAGCACGCCAAGTATGAAAGGTCACACTGTGGGCCTGTTGCACAGAGAGTGGGTCTGAGCTGTCATTCAGCAGAAGTGCCTGCCATTGAACCTGCAACAAGAGGTCCTTTACATGTGAAATCAGCTTTTAACTATCCTTTAAAGTTTTATTTCAAACATTTTTAGTGAGAAATGATCATGTTTTGCTGTTAGAAAATGCTCACTTATAATATTGATCATCATTTTTAATATGAAAGCATACACATACACCATTTTAACTGAAAAGTTTAACAGAAAGGTTAGGAGATAAAGTTGAAGGAATTTCCAAGAAATGAGAACAAAAATACAAAGAAATGAAAATAGGAGAGGATAGAAAGAGTATTTAAGCTAGAAGGCCCAACCAACATCCAATAATATGAATTCCAAAATAGTCAAGGAAATGGAAAGTATCCTATATAATAAAAGCCCAGCAACTGAAAAGCAGAATGACCAGAACAACTGGTTGACCAGTCGCTATGACGCACACTGACCACCAGGGGGCAGACGCTCAATGCAGGAGCTGTCCCCTGGTGGTCAGTGTGCTCCCACAGTGGGAGCGCCGCTTGGCTGACCAGGATGAGCAGCGCTCCCACAGCAGCCGATGCCCGCAGGCCATGCCTCCCAACAGTGCACTAATCCCATGCACCAGGCCTCTAGTAAGGAAATGATAGAAGAACATGTTCCAGTTTTGAAGCCTCAGGTACCTAAGTTCAAAGGATCCACTGGGGAGGCCAGCACAGTGACCCGCCAAGGCGCAGCGACTTCAGCACCAGGAGTGAGGAGGGTCTTCTGAAAGAACAGAGTGGGAGTCTGAAGTCACTATGAAGGGGCCTGCAGACTGCAGCCATACCTGGGTAACGGGGTACCTGGGAGTGTCTCTCCAGCTGGAGGGACAGCCAAAAGGGGGAACCACCGAGTGTACACTAATTGGTGAATGAGTAAATGACAGTGGGATAGCAATACAAGAGAATGCCATCCTATAAAATAAAAGCCTAATATGCTAAGTGTCTGGTCATCTGGTCGTCCATTCAATCAATCAAAGGGTAATATGCTAATGATATGCTAAGTCTGCTAAACCGCTCGCTATGATGTGCACTGACTACCCGGGGGCAGACAGTCGACCAGTCAACCAGTTGCTATGACGTGCACTGACCACCAGGGATCAGACGCTCCAACTGGGAGGTTAGCTTGCTGCTGGGGTCCGGCCAATCAGGACTGAGCGAGACAGGCCGGACATGCCATGGAGCCCTCCCACAGTCCCTCCCTGGCTGGCCAACCTCCCCCGTTCCTCCCTGGCCCTGATTGTGCACCAGTGGGGTCCCTCAGCCTGGCCTGCACCCTCTTGCAATCCAGGACCCCTCAGAGGATGTTGGAGAGCTGGTTTCAGCCCGATCCCACAGGCCAGGCCGAGGGATCCCACTGTGCACGAATTTGTGCACCAGGCCTCTAGTTTAGCAATAAAAAAGAATGGAATACTCATTGGTGCTGCCGCACAGAGGAGCCCTGAAGACAATGATGAGATGCTGTTAGAATGACCACACGGGCAGGATTCCATGTAAATGCGGGCATGGGGAGGAGCTGCTAGTGGGTTTGGAGTTCCTTTTTGGGGGGAAGAAAGTGTTTTCAACTGTGTCTTGGGGATATTTGCTGTTATGAACTATAACCTCCACTCATTTAACCATTGGGATATTGTTAAATTGTGTGCTAAAATCTCTTGTTTTCAGTCATCAGACTAGCCCTGGCTGGTGTATTGGTTGGTTGAGTGTCCTCCAGTGCACCAAGAGGTCATGGTTTGATTCCCGGTCATAGGACTCAATCCCTGGTAGGGGGCATGCAGGAGGCAGCTAACTGATGTTTCTCCCTCTCCTTTCCTCTCTCTCTCTCTCTCTCTCTCTCTCTCTCTCTCTCTCTCTCTCATCAATTTAAAAACATATTTAAATGAAAAGAATCATCAGACTAAATAGAAATGTCTTTTGGAATGGGCATATTTTATTTCCTAACACATCAGTTACCAGTTAATAGCTTAGTAGAGTTTCGCTGTGGATGGAATGTGGGAGTCTCCCAGACCCCAGACAGCCAGGGTGCTTTGCCTGCTCACCTACCCTTCAGAGGCCAACAATGAGCGGTGGGAATGAATCTTTAAAAACCGACTTGGTTCCTTGATCTCCCTGTCATTTGCTTCCCACCGCCTGCCGCAGGCCCTCTGCTAGAGGCAGGGACGCAGAGGTGAGCAAGCCACCGCATGGCCCACGGAGCCCTCTACATTTTTCTCTTGAGCAAAGAAGGAAAATGCTTGACACACTTCCTCGTATTTTTGTTCCTGACCGCCTTTCCTCCACTCTACCTTTAGTGCTATTGGGGCAACTTCTCTCTTCCCAGTGAAACGTGTGGGATGGGAGGGTGCGTGGCTGTGATGCGTGCCCCTCTGGCCATCGGGCGCCTCCCCCTGCATCTTTCAACAGGTACGTGCAGCTGCTTCTGTGAGCCAGGCCCGTGGCCCGCCCAGACCAGGCCCCTTCTCTGTGTGAAGAGGAGTGAGGGCTGCCTTGGATAGAGTGGGCAAGGGCAGGCCTCTCTGCAGAACGAGAGAGAGACGGCCAGGCAATGAGTTGGAGGCAAAACATTTTCCACGGCACCGCGTTGGAGGCAGGCGTTACCCACCCCGCTGCACAAAGACGGAGCCCGGCTCCCAGAGGTGGAGATCGTCTCAGACCCTGTAGCTTTCAGTTGGCGAAGAAGACATTGACCGCCCACCCTCTGCCTGTGCCCACCCTGGCCATGCTCTACCACCCCATCGTGTCAGCTGGAAGCGGAGCAGCAGAGGACCCTGAAATCAGCCTGGGGAGGAGCGGGATCCAAGCCAAAGGCTGAAGGGCGAGGAGGGCGAGGTGGCCCAGAGGAGCAGGGGAGTTTGAGCAGGGTCTCCCGCCCCTGCTCTTCTCTGGCCGCCGCTCCCTAAGCACTGCACTGGGTTGGGGAAGATAACCTATCCAAAGAACTGAGACTTAATTCTTGCACCAAGAGAAGGCTTGAATCAAACATGTTACTGATTTTCGAGCATTTGAGAAGTGTGTAGGAAACCACCTACCACGCCGGCCTGCCAGGGATGCTTTATCTCCTTCCCTGTCCCGGAAAGGCCAGTGACTGGTGGTCAAGGAGAGAGGGAGGAGGGGAACGCACAGCTCTCTGCACAGGAGGCCACAGGACAGGCCTCGTGTTGTGCCTGCAAACTTTACTGCTCATTCATGAAGAGCGGGCTTCCACAAAGCTCGAGGCCCTCAGTCCATCATCAGCCGCTGGGAACCTGGTCCCACCTGAGCCATCCTTCTTCTTCAGGACACTTCCCCAACCGGGCCTCTGAGAACCATAAATAAAGACCTCTGCGAATGGCTTTTCTGTCTGACCTTTTCACCTGAAATAAAAATAAAGCTTGGAGAAGGTAATCCTGACTCCAGGCTCCTTCATGGACTCCTCCTTCCCTTACCTGTTGACAGGTGCCTGCCAGACCTCACAGTTACCTTTGATTTAGCTGTAATGGCATCTCCACACCTCGGCAGGTCTGCCCTGAAACCCTCTCCGAAGCTTAAGTCAATCTTCACGGTAACCTGAGAGCCATTCCTCCTTCCAGATGATGTCACTGTCTGTTAACACACTGGAATGATCACCAAGCTCACGCTTGGGGCAAGGACAGCCAAGCACTCTCAAAGCCAGAGATGGGAGGGGACAGATGTTCAACCCATTTTCAAAGGAGGCTTTATTCCCATGTACCTTTTTGTAAATTCCTAAGATATTTCAACACTTGTTTTCAAAGAAGTGGGCATGGTTTTTTCTGAATCAAAATCTGTACCTAAAAAGTCTAAATGTATTTATGGAGATATGGGTGGAAATTTTGAAATTGGGCAGAAAAGGATGGACATAATACTAACCAAAACCTGCAACTGAACACTTAACCATGGGTTTTTCTCAACTCAAACCCTGAAATGTGTTTGCATTCAGGAAAGGGGCCCCAGCACGTGTGTGTTAGAGCACAGTCCGGACTAAAAAGGATTCTAAGTGTCTCTGTTCCAATTTATTTGGGGCTCCAGAGGGAACAGTGTAGCACTTTCTTTGCGTTAAACAGTATCTGCTGAGCACAGTAAGATTGTTGTCACTTTGTTACAGGACGGAAATTTGTGTTTGTTCCCATTTTGCTTTAAATGTATGGAAATGATCGAAATAAAGAATCTAATTCCAAAATATCAGTGTTCTCCTCCCCTAGCATGTTATTTTCCTATCGCTGCTATAATAAATTACCACCCACTTAGCAACTTAAACAACAACTGTATTCCCTCGAGGTGCTGGAGGTTGGAAGGCCAACCTCCGCTGTCACTAGGGCTGCACTCCTTCTGCCTTGTCCAGCTCCTAGAGGTCCCTGCATCCGTAAATGTGTGCTCCCTTCCTGCATCTTCAAAGCACATCACCCCAACCTCTGCTGCTGTCATCACATCTCTGATCTGACCTTCCCGTCTGCAGAAGGTCCCGTCCTTGTGGTCACCTTGGACCTACCCAGATAATCCTATCTAATAAAAGAGCAATATGCAAATTGACCATCACTCCAACACACAAGACGGCTGCACCCATGTGGTCAAAGATGGCTGCCCCCATGTGGACACAAGATGGCCGCCACAAGATGGCCAGCAGGGGAGGGCAGTTGTGGACAATCAGGCCAGCAGGGGAGGGCAGTTGGGGGTGACTGGGCCAGCAGAGGAGGGAAGTTGGGGGATACCAGGCCTGCAAGGGAGGGCAGTTGGGGAGGGACCAGGCCTGCAGGAGAGGGCAGTTGTGGGGGGAGCCAGGCCTGCAGGGGAGGGCAGTTGGGGGGCAACCAGGCCTGCAGGGGAGGGCAGTTGGGGGCAACCAAGCCTGCAGGGTAGGGCAGTTGGGGGGGACCAGGCCTGCAGGGGAGGGCAGTTGTGGGGGCCAGGCCTGCAGGGGAGGGTAGTTGGTGGGGACCAGGCCTTCAGGGGAGGGCAGTTGGGGGCAACCAGGCCAGCAGGGGAGGGCAGTTAGGGGTGAACAGGCCTGCAGGGAGGGCAGTTGGGGGCAAACAGGCCTGCAGGGGAGGACAGTTAGGGACAACCAGGCTGGCAGAGGAGGGCAGTTTAGGGATGACCAGGCCGGCAGGGGAGGGCAGTTATGGGCAATCGGGCTGGCAGGGGAGCAGTTAGGCATTGATCAGGCTGGCAGGGGAGTGGTTAGGAGGTGATCTGGCTGGCAGGCAGAAGTGGTTAGGGGCAATCAGACAGGCAAGCAGGCGAGCAGTTGGGAGCCAGCAGTCCTGGATTGTGAGAGGGCAGTTGGACATCCCTTGAGGAATCCCAGATTGGAGAGGGTGCAGGCTGGGCTGAGGGACACATATGCCCCCCATGCATGAATTTTGTGCACTGGGCCTCTAGTCTATATAATAAAAGTCTAAGTGACCATTATGGCGGAACAACTAGAATGAATGGTCCCTATGATGCACACTGACCACCAGAGGGCAGATACTCAATGCAGGAGCTGCCCACTGGTGGTCAGTGCACTCCCACATGGGAGCGCCGCTCAGCCAGAAGCCGGGCTCACAGCTGGCGAGCGCAGCAGCAGTGGTGGGAGCGTCTCCTGCCTCTGCAGCAGTGCTAAGGAGCAGCGAGCCCGGCTTCTGGCTAGCAAGTGCAGTGGCAGTGGCAGGAGCCTTTCCCACCTCCTCTGCAGGCAGGCGGTAAGGAGCGAGGGGTCCCAGACTGTGAGAGCCCTGGACTGTGAGAGAGATGTCTGACTGCCAGCTTAGGCCCAATCGGGATCGGGCCTAAGTTGGCAGGTGGACATCCCCACTAGGAGTCCTGGACTGCAAGAGGGCTCAGGCCGGGCTGAAGGACACCTCCCCAACCCCCCCCGTGCACAAATTTCATGCACTGGGCCTCTAGTCAATGATAATCTCTCACCTCAAGATCCTTAGTTCAATCATATGCTTTGTAAAGTATTTGCCTTGTAAAGTAACATATTCCTAGGTGCCAGGGATTAGAGCACAGGCTGTCTTTGATGGTCTACCACACTTACTGTCACAGTCTTTACAAACCTGTGAACTAAAAGTAGGGTATCCATAGCAATAGCTGAAATGCTGATGAAGAGTTGATTATACACCTGGAGTGTTCTCCTCACTCTAAGAATGGGCTTTTCTGTCTGATCCTCGCCCACACCCTTCTCCTCACCACCAGGTCTGGTTCTAGAACGCGCAGGTGCTACTCTGCACTTGGGTGGGGTGGCTGGAAGGGCATTGGACTCAGAGTGACTTAAAGCAAGACTCTCAACCTCTCTGAGGACAGTTTTCACATGTGTAAGGGGAAGTGACAATACACTCTGCAATGGCAGTGAGGGGTGAATGAGGTTGATGCTAAGAGTGCTTTATAAACTGCAGGACTTTGTAAATGTGTATCACTGGGGGACTCAGGGTGTGAGGGGTGTGATGTCTGGGGCTTGTGTGGCTTCACAGGTCATACAGCTCATCACTGGCTGGACTATGGCTGGAACCCAGTCATTCCACTTCCTAATTCTGTGTCCTTCCCATTGCATCCCAACATAATGGTAACGTGTTTACTCAGTACACAGTGATCCATTCACTGGGCTTTTCTCCATCTTATTTCAGTCTTCTTTGATTTATTTCACTAGTGTTTTGTAGTTTCCAGCCTACAGACATTGCACATATTTTGTAAAACTTATACCTAAGTATTTTATGGCTTTCTGATGCTAATATAAATAGTACTTTTTAAATTTTCAATTTTGAATTGTTCATTGTTAACACATTGTGGACCAGTAGTTTTATTGCTAGCTTTACCCAGTGGCCAGATAAGTTTCTATTGAATGAGTACAAAAAACAACAACCACATTTTACATAAATGTTAAAGGCACGCCTTAAAATTAAATACCCATTGCATTTTGAAGTTATTTATTACATGTTCTTATAAGCTAATATCTTTTTAAAGTATGATACTTTGTAAAACACTGTGTACTATGAAAACATGAGAATTCTCATGATCCGTCTGCAGTAATATATAAAAACTAGAGGCCTGATGCACGAAATTCGTGCAAGAGTAGGCCTTCCATCCCCTGGCTGCCAACACCGGCTTCCCTCTGGCACCTGGGATCTGGGCTTCCCTCGGCCGCCGACAGGCATCCAGGACCCGGGCTTCCCTCGCAGCCCCAGCTTCAGCTGGAAGGTCAGTCTAATTAGCATATTATGCTTCTATTATTACAGATATGATTGACTTCTATGCCAACCTTATATATTGTAACCTTGCTAAACTTACCTAGCTTTAGGAGCTCTTTTGTATATTCTTTGGTATTTTCTATATAGGCAATTATCTGCAAACAATGACAGTTTTATTTTTCTTTTTCTTTCATGTATGTATTTAACCTCTTTTCTTGCCTTATTGCACTAGCTAAGACTCTGGTATGATATTGAATAAGAGAGAGGAGAGTGGACACCCTTGCTTTGTTTCCAGTCTTTGGGGGAAGGCATGCACTCATGCCAGCTGAACATACATTAAGGAGGATGTTAACTATGGGTTTTCTGTAGGTTCTCCTTACCAGGTTGAGGAAGTGCCCTTATAATTCTACTTTGTTGAGAGTTTTTGTCATGAACACATGTTTATTTTATCAGGTGCTTTTCCGCATCTATTGAAATGATCACAGGGTTTTGATATGGTGAATTACATTAACAGATTTTTAAATGTTAAATTTTGTATCCACAGCATAAACCCTATCTAGTCCTAAAGTATTTTTTAACACACTTTTATTTTCATTTTCTAAAATTTGGTAAGAATCTTTGAGTCTATGTTCATGAAGGATATTAATATATTTTCGTTTCTCATAACGTCCTTATCTGGTTTTGTTATAAGGGTAATGTCACCTCATAAAATAAGTTAGATGGTGGTCTCTCCTCTTTAATTTTCTGGAAGAGTTTTTTAGAACTGCTATTATTTTCTTCTTAAATGTCTGATAGCATTCACCAGTGAAGCCATCTGGGAATAGAATTAATTTTGTGGGAAAGTTTTTTGTTTGTTTGTTTGTTTTTTAATATATTTTTATTTGTTTCAGAGAGGCAGGTGAGAGGGAGAGAGATATAGAGACATCAATGATGAGAGAGAATCATTGATCGGTTGCCTCCTGCACGCCCCCCACTGGGGATTAGCCGCAACTCTGGCATGTGCCCTGACCAGGAATTGAACCGTGACTTCCTGGTTCATAAGTCAGCACTCAACCACTGAGCCACGCTGGCTGGGCTAATTTTGTGGGAAAGTTTTTAATTACAAATCTGATTTATTTAATAAATATACTGTAAAGCTATTCAGATTATGTACTTCTTCTTGAGTGGGTTTGGGTAGTTTGTATCTTTCAAAGAATTGGCCTATTTCATCTGAGATGTCAATCGGACTGGCATAAAGTTGTTCAGAATAATTCTCTTATTATCCTAGTCATGTTTCTAGGATCGGTAGTGATGGCCTCTCATTCCCAATAGTTGTAATTTTTATATTTTATTTTATTTTTCTTCTGAATCTGCTTAGAGATTGTATTAATCTCCAGAACCCCCCCCCCCCTTTTTTTTTTGGTTTCATGGATTTTCTGTTTCATATTTTATTGATTTTTTTTTTTTTTTTTTGCTTTGAACTTTATTTTCCCCCTTTCTTCTGGTTATTTAGACTTTAATTTGATCTTTTCCAGTTTCCGTTGTTTTTTTTTGTGTTTTTTTTTTTTTTACTTTTTTCTTGAATTTATTAGGGTGATATCCTATCTAATAAAGAGGCAATATGCAAATTGACCATCACTCCAACACACAAGATGGCCACCACAAGATGGCCAGCAAGGGAGGGCAGTTAGGGGTGACCAGGCCTGTAGGCAGGGGGGGCATTTGCGGGGGACCAGGCCTGAAAGGGAGGGCAGTTGTGGGTGATCAGGCCAGCAGGGGAGGGCAGTTAGGGGGGACCAGGCTGGCAGGGGAGTGCAGTTGGGGGGGACCAGGCCTGCAGGGGAGGGCAGTTGGGGGGAGCCAGGCCTGCAGGGGAGGGCAGTTGGGGTGGGGACTAGGCCTGCAGGGGAGGGCAGTTCGGGGGGACCAGGCCTGCAGAGGAGGGCAGTTATGGGTGACCAGGCTGGCAAGGGAGAGCAGTTATGGGTGACTGGGCCAGAAGGGGAGGGCAGTTAGGGGCAATCGGGATGGCAGGGGAGCAGTTAGGTGTCGATCAGGCTGGCAGGAGAGTGGTTAGGGGTAATCAGGCTGGCAGGCAAAAGAAGTTAGGGGCAATCAGGTAGGCAGGCAGGCGAGTGGTTGGGAGCCAGCAGTCCTGGATTGTGAGAGGGATGTCCGACTGCCCATTTAGGCCCGATCCCGTGGGGTCCCAGATTGGAGAGCGTCCAGGCTGGGCTGAGGGACCCCCACCCCGTGCATGAATTTCATGCACCAGGCCTCTAGTTGGTTAATAAAATTATATAGGTTTCAGGTGTACAATTCTATAATATGTCATCTGTATATTGCACTGTGTTCACCACCCCAAGTCAACTCTCCTTTTATCACTATTTATGCCCACTCTTTTTCTACTTTCTTAAGGGAGAAGCTGAGATCATTGACTTAGATTGGTTTTCAACACAATACAGGATGCTCAATTAAATTTTAATTTCAGGTAAATAACAAATATTTTTAGTATAAAATAAGTATATTCCAAATATTTAGTGTGGGATATACCTACACTAAAAAAAATAAATCAATGTTCCCACAATGCTGTCACTCCAATTTACCATAAAGCCGGTGTTGATTAGGCAAATTGGTCATTTGGTGAATTGATTTTCAGTTAATTGGCCTGCTGGACCTATGAGTTATAAGAAATCAACCTTAGAAGCCAGATGTCAAATGAAGAGGACAAATTACATCTGAGGCCCAGAGAGAGGAAATTTTCCAGAACCGGTTCCTCGGATGCTAGGATGGATGAGAAATCCCACCTGTCAGAGCAGATGCTGAGAAGGAGCAATTGGTCTGAGGAGAGGGTACTGCCAAATGCAGAGCACTAAGGATATTTAACATTTTTCTTGTGCTAGTAAATACATGTAAATAAATTCAATAAGCTTTCATTTAACATTCCAGCAGCAAGGAATCATTTAGCATCGCCAATGCCAACAGGTCCCTGATAGAGTCTCAGCCCACGTGGGACAGGAGCCAGGCACGTAGAGAATGCAGTGACAGGCTGGCCAATCAGAGGCGGCTTCCAGGGAGGTGCCCTGAGCTGGGTGGCCTCTAAAGAAGGAAGGGTGGGCGTGGGACAGAATGAATAGCACAGAGGTTTATAAAAAGATGGCAGCTGGCAGGGAGAAAGAATCATTTAGTGAGATGAGTGGAAGTAGCAGATGAGCCTGCAAAGGTGGGGAGCTGAGTTGGGACCAGACCAAGATGAGCCTTATGCGTCAGAGGGTTAGAAGCTGTAAGAAGGCAGGGTCTTTCTGTTTGGTTGTGAGACCTTGTCAGCTCCTCCAGTATCTATCGGGAACCACACGAAGATACAGAGACAGTATCTTGCATTGGATAGCAATTAAATCAGCACTTGATTTTCTTTTTCTTTTTTTAAATGCCTGTTGAGGTTTCTGGGCCATTTCACAAGCAGTCGGCAGTAACCTGTGCACAAACCGAGCAGTGAAAGAAGGTAGATCGCCAGAGGAGGGGCTGTGTTTACCCACAAATACCTTGACAGCTTGCAGCGATGGAGAGGAGAAGCAGGCGCACTGTCTGGGGGCAGGCAGCAGGCAGGGCTTCTCCACGCTCAGCTGCGCTCGTCCTTTCTTGTGGTGTTCCGGCAGCTTCTGACTGCTGCTGCTCTCTCTATGCGAGTGTCACTAATGCAGAGATCTTTCTAAGTGTTGTTTTGAGCAGCTGTTACTTGCTACTGAAGACAAGCTGGGCAGCTTCAAATCCAGGAACAAGCCCAGCAAGAGAACGGGATTCGAGAGCTCCAGGAGTGGTCTGCAGGCATCTCCTCAGCTGTCATTTAAAACCGGGCCACGTCCTTTGGGCCTCATATAACCCCACATGTCTCCCAAATAGTACAGATACAATATTCAAGTGGGAAAAAGGACTTCTCATGGTGGTTATTTGAGTCTATACCTGATATTAGGATGCTGCTCATGGAAATATAACATGAGAGACTGTGGGAGAGAGTGCTGGACAGAATGGAGGCTTGTATATTTTAAATACTTAACACTGATTCAAATCATCAGTGAATTGTTTCTTTAAAAGTAAAGTCTATAAAGTGAAATATTACAAATGAGTATGCATTCATTATAGAAAACTTTAAAAAATACTCAAAATGTTGAAAGAAAAACAACACATAGTTCCATCAGTCTAATACAACTGTTACTATTTTGGTGATTTCCTTTCAGACGCTTTTCCTACACATAGTTTCGAAATCTTTCTTAAATAAAAAGAAAATAAGCATTTATAAAAAAAAAAATGTCAGGGAAACGGTTGGGATCTCAAGAATCACGTTTTAAACGAGGGAAACTCTAAGCCAGATGTCCTCCAACATCTGGACGTGCCCTTAGAAACGCCTGACACCAGCCTTAAAGTGGAAACGAATGTGGATCTTTGTTTCCCTCGCCAACTCTGAGCTGTGGTCTGACCAGTGCTCGGGACCAGGTAGCTTAAAACCGACAAGTTCTCCAGGTGGCTACTGTGACGGGAAGGTGCACTGAGCCAGAGCTCGTAAGCACTGAATTCGGGAGTGCGCGTGGGCCGAGGATTTGGGTGAGGACAGGACAGTGACAATCTGAAGATCAATGGAAACCAGGAAGAGAAAAGAAATATTTTCCTCAATTAAAACACAAACAGAATGTGGTCGTGCTGTAAGGGCACAACCAAATTACCCCTCCAGGTGGACTGGCCCAGCAACTGGGTAACGGAATGGCAGAGGGAGACCCTAGGAGGAGCCAGTCTCCTTCAGCAGAGCCCTGCTGCTTCCCAGAGAGAGAGCTACTCCCCTCAACCCCTCCGCCCCCCCCCACCCCCCCCCGCCCCGGGGAGGAATGCCATCTCCCACATTTATCGATGGCAACTGTCGTCCAGAGGGGCCCAGGAGCCTCTGCAAGCCCACAGCCCAGGAAATGTTGCAGCCAGGATTCAATCAGTCTTTTCTGCTCTTGAAAACAAAGCCTCATTTCTGAGCAGAGGCTCCGCACTGTGGCCAGGGCGGGAGGACACAGCCATCTCACTACCAGGTTCCCCAAAACCATCTCCACAATCAGAGCCGCTGCCCCAGGCCCGCTGCTTCTGTCTACATTGCTTCCAGGTGCTGCTGGCTCTCTCTCACCCCCAGGGTTTCTGTAAAAGTGTTATCGACTTACCAGACTGACAAGGGCGGGTGGAACTTCTGGGGGAGTGGCTCTGGGCCCAGTGCTCATCTCTGCTCTGGCTCATCACTTTGAAATTAACTGGGCCTTAGGGCCTTGCCGTTGGGGCACAAAGATGCATCCAGAGAGAATGTTACCTTTTCCTGCATCACCGATTGTCTTTAGTCATAGGAGGGAAACAAAGAAAAAATAAGGAGGAAGCTTTAAGACTAGAAAAACTCCATTAGCCTTTCCCCTCTGTCTCGGGTTAGGCAATGCCCTCTTTGCCGAGGTGTGTCCTTAAAGTCGGTCTATGCTAATAATCATGAGGAAGGAACCGAGGGGAGATGTGTAATTGAGGGCTAAACAAAATGCTGCGATGATGACGATGAGTTTCAGTGGTACAGAGCTATTGCATTTTGATTCTGGTGCCAAAAGATTGAAACTTTACTACATTATAAAAAAATAAATCAGAGAAGCCCGCAACCCCCCACAACTGTTTCAGAACCACAGATGTCTCGTTTCAGAGAGCACTGACTTGCTTCGAGCTTCTTGAAGTTTGGGAAAGCAGCTCAGGAATGCCAACTAGCTTCCTAAGTGTATGAGGGTCAGTTTTCACTAGGAAGGAAGTGAGACGCGATGTCTGGGGAAAAGCAAACACTTTGCATTTCAAGGTGGATTGAAATTTCTCTCGTGCCCTGCCCCTCTTCTCCCATGACCCCTGAGACAGCGTGCACCTTAGCTGAGCCCAGATCAAAGGGAAAGTGTGGCTCTCGGCACAAACTGAAACCATCCTGTTGTTTAATTATCTCTTGATGGGAAAGGCCAGGTCTCGCTTAGCTTTTCCTTCGGTGTAGTCAGGTGGCTGGTGGGTACCATGGCGTTTATCTTCCGGACAGGTTTATGCCGCCCAACAGAGCACAAGTGGACCAACAGTAGAAAATCTTGGACTTCGTTATCCATTTTGGAAGGATTCTTATAGACAATAATCTAAGGCATGTGGAATGTATGCTGTATACTTTCAATTTGGAATCTGACCGCTAATCACATGCTGAAGTTGTGTTTTTTTTTTAAAGTTCTACAATTGCTAAATTCCTTACTGATTCTAACATTAAATAAAATACTCTCTGCTAGTTCTGCTTACGCATCCCCTTCATTAGCTTCAAGTTTAGGAAGAGAGGAGTTTCAGTGAATGCAGCCCTTACCAAGGGTGAAGTGGACACTTTCACCTGCCGGTGGGGATACACCATAAACATGGGTCTGAGTCCAAACTGAAGGCAAAACCAGAGGGGCGGTGCAGCGGCCGGCAAAGAGCAGACGCTTAAGTCAGACAAATCCTGGGCCACTTCCTAGCTGCGTAACCCCAGGCAGGGACTTACGTTCCCTGGCACACGCTTTTCTCATCTGTAACATTAGCACGTTGGCACATGACAGGACTGTTGTGAGAATTAATGATAACATCCATGGAGCCCGCAGCATGTAAGGGACCTTAGGTCAAGATTATACCAGCGGCAAATTCTCAGAGCTATAGCTCATCAGTTAGTGCCCCAATTTTAAATACAAGCCCAGCAAATTTGGGGATCATAGCATTCTGCTTTGACATTCAATTTGGACCTACCAATTAGATTTTATGCTGTAAGTGAAATATGTGAAAAGCACTTTTATTTAGTTATTTATTTTTTGCGGAGCACTTTTAAATCCAAAGTTTCCTAGAAACAGTAACCAAGAAAGATAACTATAGTGTCAACTATTTGTAGTTCTTTTTTTTTTTCCAATATATTTTATTGATTTTTTACAGAGAGGAAGAGAGAGGGATAGAGAGTTAGAAACATCGATGAGAGAGAAACATCCATCAGCTGCCTCTTGCACACCCCCTACTGGGGATGTGCCCGCAACCAAGGTACATGCCCTTGACCGGAATCGAACCTGGGACCTTTCAGTCCGAAGGCCGACGCTCTATCCACTGAGCCAAACCGGTTTCGGCTATTTGTAGTTCTATTAGGGGAACAGATCAATTACTTTTGTAGCAAGGGTGTTCGGACCAACGGATCATGTGTGAGACCTGGAGAACTACAGGATGCTGGCCATTCTGCAGGAAATCTACAAGTCAGTTCAAAGGCAAGTTCAGGTTGAAAATTAAATGTCTGTACATTTAGCTGTGGCATCAGCTTAGCCACATGATGTAGCTAACGTTTTGTTTAATTTATGTTTTGTGAGATTGAGTGGTTTGTTATGGTAACATTGACTTGAAACAGAATATACGAAAGGGACTAATACTCTGATGAGAAGAAACAGAGATGGGTGAGAGTTTATGAGACTATCTATACTAATAAAAGGGTAATATGCAAATTGGCCACAACGCCCTCACAGTCACAACCTAACAGCAGGCTGCGTGGGGCAACCAGGTCCAGGTCGGCAGAGGGGATAGCGAGGGATGACCAAATGATTGACTAGCAGGCTGTGTGGGCGACCAGGCTGGTGGGGAGGGGGGGGTAGTGAGGGGTGACCAGGCTGGCAGAGGGGGGCAGTAAGGGGTGACCAGGCTGGCAGGGGGGCAGTTGGGGGTGACCAGGCCAGCAGGGGGGGGCAGTTAGGGGCGATCAGGCCAGCAGGAGGGTGCAGTTAGGGGCAATCAGGCTGGCAGGCAGAGGCAGTTAGGGGTGATCAGGCAGGCAGGCAGGCAGGTGAGCAGTTAGGAGCCAGCAGTCCTGGATTGTGAGAGGGATGTCCAACTGCCAGTTTCAGCCCGAAACTGGCAATCAGACATCCCCCAAGGGGTCTCGGATTGGAGAAGGTACAGGCTGGGCTGAGGGGACCCCCTCCCCCATGCTTGAATTTCGTGCACCGGGCCTCTAGTGTAGTATACATGTGCATGAGGGAGAGACAGAGAGAGAGTTATAAAATGCAAGTCAGAGGAAGGGAGAGAGAGAGAGAGAGAGAGAGAGAGAGAGAGAGAGAATGTTTAAAAACATGGCCAATGAGTTGTTACCTATTAAGGGGAAATGTTCAAAGTGACTGCTAGTAGCCCTCGGATTATGGCTCATCAATGAGCACCGTAGTTTTAAATGCAAGTCCAGTGAGTTTTGGGATCACAAGAATTGTGCTTTCATACCAAATGTGACCCACGAGTAGGATATAACACTGTAAGTGAAAGAAAGAAAAAAAGTAACCATGGTTTCTGTAGTTGCTGATGAGATGTGAAGCAACGGGCCCAGAGCACACACGTTTCTTGGGGCCGTGCTGCGGGGTCATGATCAAGACCTGGAGAGCCAGAGTGGTCCTGCCGCTGAGACTGCTGTGTGACTGGACAATGGCTTCACCTGCCGGGGTAACGATGCTGGTCCTCATGTCGGAGTAGTGAGGGTCGAACGGATAGTGCGTGTGGGTTCTGAGGACGGCTTCTGGCTCAGAGAAATGCTCACAGATACCTGCTGTGTCCCGTGAAGCAGGAGCCGGACACCCGTGCACAGGACGCGCCTGGGAGAGACTGCAGCCTTCCTCTCGCCTCCTGTGAGCATCAAGGTCTAGTAAGGGGCATTTCCACTGTTTTAGGTTGAACAAGTCAAGTCAGTAAGTGGTACGTGAAATGCACTTTTCCCTTCTAGCATGGGCACTGCCACCAGCAACCTTGGCTTTCTCAGCTGCAGCATGAATTGGATTCTGACCAAGCAGGGGGTGGGGACAGTGCCCTGGCCACACAGAGCTGGTGACCGACCCCACTAGCAGAGCCCAGCACTGAACTTGGCAGTGGTGTTTGGGGGCACACGGCACAGTGCTGGCGCCAACCCGGTCTGACTCTCAGGGCGGCACCTCGTGAGCTTTGCATCTCAGGGTAAGCTGACTTCATTCTCTGAGCCTCAGTGTCCTCATGTGCAGGGTGGGTGTGGCGATGGGACCTTCTTTTTCGTGCTGGCGTGAAGAGGGTCATGAGGTGGTGAGCCTTGCAGGGTGTTTGCAGTGCTGGCACCTGGTACTTAATGCTACCTATTAAGTAGCACGCGTGGAAAGTGCTCCCTGCATGCCTGGCCCCACACTGAGGTCTGCATCTGAACAAGCTCTTGTGCAGCACCTGCGAGGTGGGTGCTGGAAACGCCCTCCTTCACAGATGTGGCCTCCGGGAGGGAAGCTGCCCATGGTCAGCAGCTAGGGAAGGCAGAGGCAGACTCATTTCCAAGGATCTCCCTGTCCCCACTGCACGCCCTGGCAGGTCCTCAGGACGTGCCCACACCAGTGTTCCCCAGACCCTCTATACTCGGGGGTGGGGAAGGGAGGAGCAAATGCCCTGGCCCAGGAATCACCTGCATCTCACTCAGATCCCCCAAAATGTGCGCTATGGACCCGAACAGGGATCTCTTCGGTTTGTCTGGCACCTTTCTGTGCGGGCACACGGGAAGCCGCGGGTAGGAGTTTGTGTGCTGGGGAACCGGAGGGGGAGTGAAGCTTTAAGCAATTGTGGGGCGAGAGGGTCAGAGCACTTCAAGGAAGAAGCTCACCTTCAGCCTTTAGGGGAGGGCCTCACTCACATCAAGAGAAGGTTTGTTTGTTTAGCCAAAACCGGTTTGGCTCAGTGGATAGAGCGTCGGCCTGCGGACTGAAAGGTCCCAGGTTCGATTCCGGTCAAGGGCATGTACCTTGGTTGCGGGCACATCCCCGGTGGGAGGTGTGCAGGAGGCAGCTGGTTGATGTTTCTCTCTCATTGATGTTTCTAGCTCTCTATCCCTCTCCCTTCCTCTCTGTAAAAAATCAATAAAATATATTAAAAAAAAAAAAAAAAAAAAAGAGAAGGTTTGTTTGAAGGAAGTTTTACTGAAGTTGCCTCGGAGTTGCAGGACGGACTCCCCACACTGCTGTACCGGCCCCGCTTTGCCTCTCTGCCCAATCAGCGCCCTGAGTTAGCAGCAGGGCCTTGGACTCCGTGAGGCTTCCCAGCTCAGCAATGCTCTCTCTGTGGTCTTAGTGGCACTGTCATTTGGCCGCGTGGGTGGGCCTTGCAATTCCAATGAGATTAATGCTGTGGGAACTGGAGATAGGGCTCCCATCCCGGGCAGCCAGGTTGGGAACAACATTTCATTTTAGCCGTTCGCCATCTCCTGGTCCTAGAAACAAAGAGAACATAATCGTCAGCAGAAATTGATGTTCTGTGTCCCCATTGATCTATTGAATTATTTCAAGTTATTTTTCTGGAAATACATATAGAAATAAATTTGATATTTAAGCCTTCAAAAGTAGTCAAATGAAGCAAAGGAAACAGCAAGGCAAACAGGATATCTTTGCAGCAAGTCCTGAAGCCTTTACCATCTTCTTCACATTTTTTTAAAAATATTTTTTATTGATTTCAGAGAGAGGAAGAGAGAGGGAGAGAGAAAAACATCAATGAGGAGAATCCTGCATGCCCCTTACTGGGGACCAAGCCTGCAACCCGGGCATGTGCCCTGTCCAGGATTCGAACCCTAACCTCCTGGTTCATGGGTCAACGATCAAGCACTGAGCCACACCGCCGGGTGACTTTCAATATTTATATCACAGTGTGCATGATGCTGTCACAGATGACTCTCCTTCCGGCCTCCCGAGGGAATGGCTTTGAACCACATGAAGAATGGGCCATGCTCACAAACCTGCCCTGGGTTAGAAGGGACTTTAGAGTTCTTTGAATACATTCACTTGGATGTCGCATGGCATCTCAAGCTGGACGTAACCAGTCATACTTGGAGGGACAGACCTGAAATGAGATGCAGGAGGCAACACTCTGAAAACCAGGCTCTCATGACCTCTGTGAGGAGGGACATTTGCGACCTGGAAGGAGCCTGCAGGGGCCTGATCTGGGTACAGGTCATACACATACAATGCGTTAGACTAAGTCATTGAACTGTATGTGCATAGTTTAAGGATTTTTTTAATGTAAATTTTTTACAATGAACAACAAAGAAAAAGGATGTGTTACCCACACAAATCTAGCTCTCCCAACCCTCTGTGATTTCAGTAAGTGGTGGCACCTCATCCATCCAGTTACTAAGGTCTAAGACCTTGTGTACCTGACTCTCTTTTCCTCCCTCTCCTTCTACCCCTCCTTCAATTCCATCAGTACCCCCCAAAGTTCACCCCTCCCTCCAGTGCTCACCTCACCTCACCCACTGCACACTGTCCAACCTCCGTCTCGTCTTAGGATAGCTGAGATCCTCACACCCACTCTCCCTCCCACAAAACAGGGAGCCTTTTAAAAAAAGTTCTACTTGAGATGATTATAGATTGACAGGAAGTCACAAATGCAGTACAGCAAGGTCCCACATATCTCTAGCTGCCCCCGATGTTAACATCTTATATGACTATACACACGATCAATACCAGGAAATGGACAGTTACAGAGCTTACCAGACCCACCAGTTTCACCAGCACTCATCTGTGTGCGGAGTGTGTGTGAGTGGGAGGGTGGGTGGATGGGGGTCAGTCTGTGTGACTTATGACAGATCCAGATGTGTGTAGCCACCACCACGATCAAGACCCAGGACTGCTCCTTCCCTGCTGAGGACAGCCTCAGGCGCACTCCCGTCCCTCACCCCGGCAACCACTATTCTGCTCTCATCTCTATCATTTTGTTATTTTGAGGACATTGTATAACTGGAATCATGCAGCATGTGACCCTTCGAAGTCAGCTTTTCTTCTTCACGCACACCCAGTGGCCGTTTGCTCTTCTTCCTGGCTTACCTGTTCCGCATCTGCCGCACGCCCCAGCGCAGTGACAGTGCGTAACAGACGCCAACAAAAGAATGAGTTGAAGAAAGAAGCGAACTGGTCTTTGAAAGAGGATGCTGATGATTATAATGTACTTGTTGGTACCTGGCCTTGTTCCGGAGAGGGATTCAGGGTGGCTTGCAAAACCACAGACAAGGCGACAAGATAACGAATAAGGTAACGGTGGCCGGGCCGCGGGTGAGCGGTGAGCCATGCGGGAGGTGCAGGAGAACCCTCTTGCTCACCTTGGAGCCAGGCCTAGGGCACCGTGGTGGCAAACCCAACCCAGCTGGACAACCAGCAATAAATACACGGGCGGGGAAATTTCAGGCTGTGTCGAGGGATATAAGGAAAGTACAAGTTGCCCTGCCAGCATAGCTCAGTGGCTGAGTTTTGACCTACGAACCAAGAAGTCACAGTTTGATTCAGGGCACGTGCCCAGGTGGTGGGCTCGATCCCCAGTGTGGGGCATGTAAGAGGCAACAATCAATGATTCTCTCTCATCATTGATGTTTCTATCTCTCTCTCCCTCTCCCTTCCTCTCTGAAATCAATAAAAAATATTTTTAAAAAAAGAAAGTAAAAATTAAACGTTTAATTTTTGATGCCCTCACCATCCCTGCTACATGCAGTCACTCTGCATTCCGAGCTCCTCCCTTGGGTTCCCTCAAGACCTGGCCAGCCTCCTTTCCCTTAGATCAAGCATGTCAAACTCACGGCCCGCGGGCCGCAGACGGCCCACAATGAGTATTTTTGCAGCCCAGCCAATATAACGGTATGTAAGAAATGTTTTAATAAAAATTTTGTAACTTAATTTTTACAATATCCTGTTATACATAATTATTAATAACGAACTACAACGTATGCTGACTGATTACTATCATCGTGTTGCATTCATTTCCCTTATGCACCTTATGCGCAGGCGCACCATTTCTCTCCACTAACACTAGCAGCAAATATTTTAGCAGCTGATTGCCACGTCATTAGTCTTGTACTGACTTGTTTGTACAAGTCAGAAAATATTTCGCTTTCGGAGAACAAGAAAAATAGGTTTATTTGCATTAGGCTTATTAATTTGTGCAGTCATTCAGTGTCTGGTAAGTTAATGTTCAAGAAAAAATACTAATTTTTATTAAAATGTTCTATTATTTTAGGAGCTCCAGTGGCACAATCGGTTAGCGCGCGGTACTTATAAAATGTTCTATTATTTTATGTTAATGATTATTCACTTATTTCAGCCCTTTGTATTCAGCATGTCTCTATCAAAATAGACCTATGTTTCTATGAAAATTGAAGCTTTTGTTTTTTTGCGGCCCACATACACTTAAACCTTGTTTATTTGGCCCGTGTTAGCCTTTGAGTTTGACATGCTTGCCTTAGATGCTGCAACAGGCATCGGCCTCCTGTTAACGGTACCTGCACCGTTGGACTCAGCCATCACTATAGATGAAGTGACTGAGGCTCAGAGGACTTGGCATTGCTTCCTGAGGATGACTCTTCAATGTCACTGTGTCAGTAATACAGTCCAGGAAGCACGGGGTGGGCTGGGCGCTGTTCACAATGCAGACCCCTGCCCTCTGCAGTCTCACGGAGTCAGATCCTCTGTGGCAAGGCTCAGGCACCAGAACTGCGGAGAAGCTCGCTGGGCAAGTCTTAGAAACTGTGTGTTGGACTCTATTTTATTTTCAGGTCCGATTACATCCTCTGCAGTCTCTTCATACATACCTGTCAATTCATTGATTAGCAATAAATAAGTGTGTCTGGGGGTGTTATATACATGGACTGTGGGCCTCAGGGTGTCATATAGCCTTCAGCGCCAGGAAAAGTCCAGGCCTATTGTGATCATCCTTTGCCAAGAAACCTGTCTCAAAGCACACAGGTCGAGGCTTCAGGAAGGTTCTGGGACAGCAGGTGGAGATGGGCTGGCAGAGAGAGAGACGAGCAGTTTCTTCAGCAATCCGAGGGACAAGGGCTAATGATGAGAACCAGGGAGCATTATGAGGATGAAGAGAGATGGAAAGATTGGGGGCGGCGGGGAGGGCAGGGGCAGGAAGGAATGAGGTAGAACCAATTGAGTCTAGTGACATGGGAGAGAGGAAGGAGGAGGCACCAGACCAACTCTTCCTAGGTTTCTGGCTTTCAGGACCAGTGGGACCTTTTGTGGAGCTCAGGTGAGTCCAGGTGTGAGTCACCCACGTGAGCCTGGTAAAGTGTACAAGTCCTCTGAGCCTTGGTCACCTCATCTATAGGGAGGGCTGATCGCAAGGGTGAAAGTGCCATTAATAGGGTTGCAATGCCTGTTGCAGCATCCAAGAAATGTGTAGCTATAAATGCAGTTGCCATCACTCCCATTATTACTACCAAAGTGGTTCTGGAGGTGGCGGGGCTGGCTGGGAGGAGTGCTCAGTTTGGACATGCTGGGTTTCACATGTCTGTGAGGCAGCCTAAAAGAGATATTTGCAAGTTCTGGATGGGGGTGTTGAGAAGACAACAGTTGCATGATCTAAATTTGGATTTGGTCGAGTTGTTGCAATCCGTGGAGACTGTAGTAAGGGACCTTGAGGATAAGAGAGCAGCTGAGGTTGGGAGGGAAGAGACTGAAACAGGAGATTCGAAATGAAATGGGCAAGAGGCTAGAGTGGACTTGATGAAAGTATAGTGTTTTTAAAAGAGTTACAAAGCCCAAAGGAATTGAGTTTGTAACTGGGGCTGTGCAGAGTTTGTGTTTAAGGGTTAGAGGGCGCGAGGGGATGAGCAGTGACCTTGAGGCTAATGTGGAGAGGAGAAGAACTTCATGGCATGGACCTTGAAGTGACCTGCACTTGCACCTGACTGGGATGGAGAGGGACAGAGAAGAAAACCTGTGCTCAAGTCTCATAGAAATCAGGAGGTGAGCAGATGCCCGGGACATGCTCCGGTTTTGAGGGGTAGAGCCAGGGCCATCCACCGGGCCAATGAGGAATGGCTCCCACTCGCTCTTCTGGACCTGGAGAAGGGAAGGCTTCCCTGTCTGGGACATTCTAGAAGAATAAAAAAGCATCACTCAAGGGGTGGGGCGTGGCTTCACAGCATCTCCAGAGTTCCTGCCTGGGCTGCATCTCTAGGATCAAGTGCAGGGACAAAGAGAACAGGGCACCGCATTGGCTGATGTGTGAAAGCTGGAAGGTGCAAGTAGTATGAAGAAGAAGACAGGCAGTAGCAGTGCAGCTGAGATGTGCATTGCAGCTCACCGTCACTCCGCAGCCCAGCCCAGAGCCCCTCGGGGCTGCCAGGCAGTGCTTCATGGTGTTGCTGGGGCAGGGGGGATTTTTCTTTTTAAAGCAAGGCCCCTGATCTAAAGGGATGTGGTTAAATAGGGCCCCCAAAATTCATGTCTACCTGGGACTTTAGAATGTACCTTATTTGGATATGGGGTTCTTGCAGATATAATAACAGTAAGGACCAAGATGAGATTCTACTGGATTAGGGTGAGCCCTAAATCCAGTGAGAGTATCCTTGTAAGAGATACAGAGAGACGCACAGAGAAGGTGGCCACGTGAAGACTGAGGCAGGCAGAGACTGGAGTGATGCTGCCACAAGTCAAGGAACACCTGGGGACACCAGGAGCTGGAAGAGCCTTCTGAAGGGCAAAGCCCTGCTGACACTTTGACTTTGGACTTCTAGCCTCCAGAACCGTGAATGAATAAACTTCTGTTGTGTTAAGCCAACAAGTTTGTGGTAGTGTGTCCTGGCAGCCATAGGAAACCACACAAGGGACTTCTCACTGAGGGCAGTTTGAACTGCTCGGGTCGCTGCCACCATGCACAGAAAGCTGCTCATGGCAGAAGAAATCAATGCAGTGGGCAGCTTGGAGACAGCGAGGGCCAGGTCCTATAGCACACCCTATGTACCCATCCATTAGTAACTAAGACAGCCTCATTCTGCAAAGCTTATGGGAAGAAAGCAGAATTTTCTATGAAGATCAAGACTCATCACTAAAAGCAGAATCAGAGCATTTGCAAGGCAGTAAGTAGCCTGAAAGAAGCCAGGCAGTGTCAGCCCAGGAGAGACCAGGCAGAAGAGGAGCCAGGCCAGCTCCAGGGCTGCTGCCTAGCCACACGGGTAAGGATCGCACGGCCTCTGTGATGGATGGACGCACTTACTGAGCACCTACTTTGCACCAGGCTCAGGCCCAACAGGGAGTATTGGGGTTGGGGGCGGGGGGACAAATGCAGTTTTCAGTCTCAAAGAGCACATAATGTGTCTCAGTTGAGAAGATTTTGGTTACAAGTAACAGAAAACTCAACATAAATTGATTTGAGCAATTAGAGGAACTTATTAACTCCAGGAACAAAGTACCATTCAGCCAAGATTCTACTTTGTTTCTGTGATTCTGTGTGTATCACTTCTAGCCTAGTAACTTCACTTTTGCTCAAAAGAGCAAACATCTTGCACAGTTGCAAGATAGCTACCAGCAACATCTGCAGTTACTTACTTTGCATTCGGGGCGGGCGGGGGGCAGGGGCGGGGAGGAAGAGCTGCTCTCCTGCAATCACTGAACCATCATAAATCTAAGTGTTCATCCCTGGGTGATTCATAAGGCAAAGGAAATAAGATACCCTAATTGACTTAGACCAGTGCTACTCAAAGTGTGGTTGCCAGCCTCTCCTGGGAATTTGTCAGAAATGCAAATGCTTGGGATCAGAAACTGAATCTAAATTCTGGGGGTGGGGCCCAGGACTCTATGTTTAACATGCCCTCCCGCAGGCTCTGATGCTCTGAAGTTCAAGAACTGCACTTGAATGAATCAGATTCCAGCTGGTGGTCCAGGTAATCTACCCAAACTGCGTAACTGCTGTGCAATGCAGAAGGATGGAGTGAATGTTGGGTAGGCAACCGTCATGTCCACTACCCTTAACAATGACAGCTATTGTAATTGCCAGCATTTATTCTTATTATGTGCCAGGTCACTGCTGAACACTTTACATGCATGATCTCATTTAATCTTCACCACAAACCTGAGGAAACTGAGGCCCAGTGCAGCTTAGTAAATTCATTTAGGGCTTTAGGGCTAAGTATCAGGATTGAGTTTGAACTTCACAAATGACCCCAGAGGCAGTGTGCTAATAAGCAGCCAGCTGCCAGAACATGAGATGAGCATCATGACAGAGGAAGTTCAGGTGCACTGCAGCAACTTGGAGGCACCTTACATGCTCAAGTTGTGGGCAAGGGGTGCTTCCTGGAGAAAGTGACAAGCTGGAAAGGAATTTACTAGCTGGGTGAAGAGGAGGAGAAAGAGTATGCAAAGTCCTGGAGCCCAGAGATGGCTTGGCACGTCAGAAGGACTGGCTTCAGTGTGATGCTGGGGTGGAAGGAAGGAAGGAGTGACTAAGTGGTGGGCGGAGGCTGGAGCTGGAAGATGCTGTCCACTAGGGACGAGGTTCGGCTTCGTCCTGGGGTCGTAGGGAGCATGGGGACTTGTCTGGGAGCGGATATATTGGACTTGGCCTTTAGAAAGAAGTCCCTGTTTGCAGGGGGAGAATGGGGCGGAGGCGGACCCCACTGCAGCGTCCATCTCAGGAAATTGATGGTGGCTGGAAAAGGGAATGGGGAAAACGAACACAGTGAGGGCTTGGTGGGTCCTGAGTCCCTGGCCTGGGCTGATGGGTGACCTCTTGAGAAAGATGAGGAATAGCAAGTTTTGGGGAGTGAAACTCAATTTTTGACCTGGTAGGTTTACCAAGAATTATAACAAATTGTAAATGTGATTGTCTTTTTAAATATAGGGTTGGGTTTCTTTGGAGGGGGAGAGTGGCTATCATTTGTTAAGCTTTTACTGTGCACCAGGTGCTTTATATACACTATTATGATTATATACTGTATTATTATATGTCTAATAATACTGTGCATATCCTATCTAATAAAATAGCAATATGCAAATTAACCATCACTCCGCTACACCACAAGCCACGCCCACAAGCCAATCAGGAGAGAGTATGCAAATTAACCCAGCCAAGATGGCTGTGGCCATGGGGAGAGCAGGAGGGAGGCTTGGGTTTCCCCAGTGATGGAGGAAGCCAAGCTTTCTGCACACCCAGGCCTCCGCTTAAGGCTACAAAGTTTCAATTATAGAAGATACATAAATCCCAACAGAAATGGCTGCTGCCACAGAGCGAGCAGAAGGCTTGGCTTCTCTCCAGGCTACAAAGTTTCAATTGTAGAAGGTAAATAAATCCCAGATACCAGGTCCTCCACTTGGGTCACTGGAGGGCATGGCTGACCTGCAAACCACCACAGACCCCTCGCCCAGGCAGCCCCACACCCCAAGGGAACCCCCACCCTGAACTGGGACACCCTTCAGGGCAAAGCAGCTGGCCCCCACCCATGCACCAGGCCTCTATCCTATCTAATAAAAAGAGTAATATGCAGATTGACCATCACTCCAACACATGAGATGGCTGCCCCCATGTGGTCAAAGATCCTGCCCCCATGTGGACACAAGATGGCCACCACAAGATGGCCAGCAGGGGAGGGCAGTTGGGAGGGACCAGGCCTGCAAGGGAGGGCAGTTGGGGGCGATCAAGCCTGCAGGGGAGGGCAGTTAGGGGTGACCAGGCTGGCAGAGGAGGGAGGTTGGGGGCAAACAGGCTGGCAGGGGAGCAGTTAGACATCAATCAGGCTGGCAGGGGAGTGGTTAGGGGGTGATCAGGCTGGCAGGCCAAAGCGGTTTGGGGCAATCAGGAAGGCAGGCCGGCGAGCAGTTGGGAGCCAGCAGTCCTGGATTGTGAGAGGGATGTCCCAGATTGGAGGGGGTGCAGGCTAAGCTGAGGGACACCGTCCCCCGTGCACGAATTTCATGCACCGGGCCTCTAGTTAGTATATATATTATTTCTAATTCATTTAACTACTATACACAGTAGGCATTCTTATCTGCATTTTCTATAAGAGGGTATAGAGCTAAATAGCTTGCCCAAGAGTCACACTAACACACGGTCTGTGCTCCCTGAAAGGACTCATGCTGTTTCCCCAGCCACAGCCACCAGTGGATGGCTGTGTTCAGGCACTATTTCTAATCATTTCTAGAGTTACATTCATGTGATTAGTATAAAACTCATTCCAGATAGTGGAATCACAAAGGGTAAGCCATAGTCTTTGTCCACTAATATATTCCAATGCCTGGAACATTGCAAGTGCTCAATGAACATTTGGAGGGAGGGAGGGAGGGAAGGAGGAGGAAATTGGTGAAAGTTTCCAGGTGTTGTTACACATAGGTAAGTCATTGGTTTTAACCAATGAAACAGCTCCATGAAGAATTCGGTATAAAGAGTAGGAAAAAACTAAATTTTACTTGTTATACTACAGGTTACAAATGAATATAAATAGGGAGGAAAATTTTTCCCTCAAGTTTTAAAACTTTTTTTTTTTTTACTAATGCTTATATATAGATCTGAGCTGTTTAATAAATGTTTGCTAATTGAGTCAGTACACATTGTGTATCTACACAATATGTCTTGAAGTTGTCTTTTTTACAATATACAAAATAAATCTATTACCAGATTGTAGATGCAAAATAATTAGCCATTTACATGCAATAAATGAAGTTGTCTTATTTTCTTCCTAATGCTATTGGTTTTTGGTTTATCTTATGTCTGATATTGCTGGAGTCTATGCAGAGAACCCACTTAAATCAAGCTTTATCTATTTCTAGTTATTCTCTACATCAGGGTCCTGCCAAAATGCTTCACACAAAGATATAATCAGTCACAATGGGGTCCTGAAAGACCCACCCATCGGCAAAATATCAATGAGGTCTCCCTCAGGTGTCCCCAGACTTCAGGGTTCAAGAGAATCCCTTTGAGAGCTGCTTTTACATGCTGACCGCATGCCTGACTCCAGTCTGCCCATGGAATCCTGGTTCAGAAGGTGTGGAGCGGGATCGTGAGGCTCTGCGTTCTTCGTAGTCTCTCCCAGAGGCCCAAGAACCACACTCTAAGATCCACCAGCTCATCTGGAAAGTGTCTGTGACCAAAAAGGTCCGTCGAAGCTCCCACTGCCATGTTTGCCTTATGCGGTCTGAGGAGAGCTGACCTCGAAGTGACTGACCCATCTGTCAGCGAGATCCCTGGGCAGATGCTGCTCTCGGAGCTCCCCTCCAGCGTGCAGTGTGCGGGCTGAGGAGATCCTCTCCCAGATTACGGGCCAGTGCCAGGTCAGGCTGGGAGGGAATGGAGCTGTGACTTACTGATCACCTGGCCCTTTCAACATCTAAATGGCCCGACCCACTGCTGACCCCGGACTCACGGCCCAGAAAGCATTTGAAGGAATGTAGGAAAGGTGACAGAGGTAAAGGGGACAAAGTAACCACTGCTAACATGCTGCAGTATCTGGTAGGCAGGGTGAGTTCTTTTAGGGACAATTTCTTTTCTACTTATTTTGGGCATAGACTCTTCACCATTACCATCTCCGTCATTGTCAACAGTAATCATAACAATTAGTAGTTACTGAGCACTCAAAGAGTGCATCTTAGATTTATCAGGAGAAAGAGACCCTGAGGGTAATAATTTTCCATTCCCTTTCTAGGCCTTTTGGCAAAAGAGAAGCTGATAATCTAGATAAATTTTTAAAATGCTTTTATTCTTTTTTTCTTTTTCTTTTTTTTCAGAGCGAGAAGGAGAGAAAGGGATAGAGAAATAGAAACATCGATGAGAGAGAAACATCATTGATTGGCTGTTTCTTACACATCCCTATTGGGGATCAAGCCCGCAACCCAGGCACGTGCCGACGGGTGGGGATCAAACCAGTGGGCCTCCAGTTCGTGTGCTGACCCTTAACCACTGAGCCACACTGGCTGGACTAGATGAATTTTTTGTTGTGAGGATAATCACCTGCGGATATTTTTCCATTGATCTTTTTATTTAAGAGAGAGTGGGAGACAGAGAGAAACATCCATGTGAGAGAAGTACATCAACTGGTTGTCTTCTGCACGCACCCTGAGCAGCCATCTCCTTCCCACTTTAACACTTACAAGGAAACTGAGCAGAGAACATAAGGCCCCCAGGGACAGGTGGTTTGCAAGTGGCAGAGCAGGTTCAAATGAGAAATCATCTGCCTCTCAGGTTCTCCTCTGTGCACTCAGGCTCCCTCTGACAGTTTCCACTCCTTCGCCCGGCATGAGGGTCTTCAGTGTCCAGCCCCCGCCTGGCCCTCCAGCCTGCCCTTAAACCCCCCAAATAACTAAAGAACAGACTTGAGGGGCCAGCAGGCCTAGTCTGGCAGGCTCTGGGAGATGGAGAGGCAAAGGCAGTTCAAATCCTTTGGCGAAGTGAAGCATGCATAACTAAATGCAGACACGGAAAAGGCATCAACTTAGAGACCACTACCTGCCGGAGTGTCGTGCACAGTCAGCGACAGGGAGTGGCGGGAAGTGACTCCCCTGAGTCCGGGGTGCTGGACCTTCACTGACAGGCCAGGTTTGGACACAGAGAAGCTCCTGGTTGAAGACTTAATTCCATCACTGCTTCTTCAGTCCCTCTGCACCTCATGGCCCTCCGTGCTGCACTCCCCATCTGCCTGCCCGTTCCCCTCTGGGCACTTCCTCCCGCCTCCCCTCACCAGTTTGTAAAGTGCTAGATGGCAGGAGTCTTGTGTTTTTCATCTTTTATAATCACCCCAACACACCCTTCCTGCTTCCACACTCACAGGCACACACGCCCAGCGCCACACCTTGCTCACCTAAGGCGGCCAGTACGTGCACGTTGAACAATGAAGCAAAACCCCCAAGTGCTTATCCCCGTTTAACAACTTCATGAGCTCTTTCGGAACCATTTCTCATGAAATGTGCTCACCCGCCATGCTACACCCATCCCAGCCTGGGCCCTGCTTGTCTGAACAAGTCCCTGGAAGGTTCTGGAACATAGCTCCCTCCCCTGTGAAGAGCGGGGGTGGCCCAGCCACAGTTCCCCCCTGTGCCTGCAGAAGAGTCGCAGGAATCGCCAGTGAAGCTTGTTAACAGGTACCAAGGGCTTGGGTCCTTCTCCCCAAGGCTCTGCCACAGAAGACCTGGGTGTTCTGTGCGGCAGAAACCTGGTGTTCTGTGTGTCCCCGGGCGCTGAAGCAGAGGGTCACTGGGCTGCTCCCGGAGGAACCCTGTCCTGTGTGACCCAGCTGCTCTCTGTGAGTCTGAAGTGGGAAAGGTGGCCGCTGTGTTTGGTAAACCTCCATGTGGTGACCTCTGAAGCACAGACATGTCTTGATTTTCAGAGCCTCCACTTGCAAGCTAAAGGCCAGGTTGGAGAGGGAGGCTGTGGGACAATCCAGCATCAGGCGGAGCTCCCCGGGCCCTCCTGCCCGCTGTGACCCTGGGCTGATGCCATTAACTCTGCTGCTGCTTTTGTTTATTTGTTCTTCGCGGGAAGGGGTTTCTATTTCTGCGGAGGGCCCTCCAGGCGAAGGCACCCACTTTGGGAAAGGTGGCCGAGCTTGCTAAACCCAAAGCCCGGAGGCTCCTGGCTCCAGGAGGGGGATCAATATCCCGGTCTGGGAGGAGGCCTTTGTAGTGTAGACTTGCTGTTTGTGTTTCAGGCTCTAAGGGGAGGTTCGCTCCTAATTAAAGGCGTAAATGCTTTAATTCCTGGCCTGAGGGCTTCCCAGGCGCATTAGCGTATTAGGGAGGAAATGGATTGTAATCCCTTTAATATAAACTTGGAGGAACTCAAGGGCTTCTGGTTTGGGAGAAGAATTTCCTCCTGTGATTTAGCAATATTAACGCGCTGAATTTGCATAGACAGACACCGGGGGCGAGCTTTCCCTCCAGAGAGGACCAAGTGGAATCTCTCTCAAATGAATGAAGGTTGCAATAATGAAACTCCTGCCACATACCCAGCCATATGCCAGGTCATTGTACATGTTTTTCCTCTTTCTTTAGTGTTCCCATCTAGCTATGAATATGTATTGAGCCAACTATTTTATCAATAAAAAACGAGAAGGTTCAGAGGTAACTATCCTCCTGGGGGAGGGAGCCTAGGGTGAGCCCTGGGCTTTGGACACACCATATTGAGTCCTGGCCACACCACCTTCTTCTGTGTGCTTTTTAGCAACATTTGCATCACGCGGACCATGCTTTTACACATACACTCATATCAGTTTCTATTACACAACTTAGTTTATCTTACCCCAGACAATTTGAACCCAACTCTTGTGTGTAAATTTAGACCTAAAAAAACAAACAAACAGGACTTGCTTTCTGATTTATTTTTCATCCTTTTTAAATGTTGAAAATATCTGCCGTCACATGCTGCTGAAGAGACAGCCAGAACCATGAGCAACTCCCCTGTGTCTTGTACTTTGGGAAATAACTTGTATCACGCTGTAAAAACTTAAGAGTCGTGGGTACGATGTGACATTTTGCAGTGTTTCAGTGCAAGTTTACGAAAGTTTAAAGCGACATTGTTGTCTGGGCAGAGAAAGTATTCCCATTGTCCATGAAAATCCAGGGACACTGTGGCCCTGAGGAGAGCGCCGGGCGGGCCTGCTGAGTGAGTGCCTGCAGGCATTTGGGTGACTGTTGCACGTTGATTCTGAAGCCAAGAGATTCAGCAGAGACTCCACCACAGCGCAGGCAGCCAGCACAGGGCACTCAAAAGAGGCCGAGTACATGGACCCCCTGACCTTTCACTCCTCTGGCCTGATTTCCCTCCTGCTGCCCTTGACCGCTCTTTACGGAGGCGAAGGGTGCTGCTAAGGCAGCATGGCAGCCCAGGGCTGTGGGGAGGCACAGTGCCCAAATATGGTAACACTTCTCGTTAGTTTCCAATACCACCCCGATCACCAGCACTTCCAGAGTATTAACACATGTCCAGAGTGTTCTTCCCTGACCTATGGGTCCTTTTACCCAGGCGTCAACTCACCTTCTCCCCTCGGAAGCCACACATGCTGCACAACCGCAACCCCAAGGTCTCACTCCCCAGGATGGCTCCTCCCCCAGCATGCCCCACTTGCCCAAAGGACCATCACCGCCCAGCAACTCATTCCAGATAACTTCGATTCCTCTCTGACTTGCCCCTGCTGCTTTCTAATACTGATCAAATTCTATAGTGTTTACTTCCAAAGCGGCTCTTGAATCCATCACACTTTCCATATCCACTGCACCTCTCCCAGCCTGCCTAGCCACCGTCGTCATGCAGTGGCCTGCAAACTCCTACCCCTGTATCCTCTGTTCCCTTCACACAGACCGTTGTCCAAGAGTGAGCTTTTTTACATGTGCCTCCCATGCATCATTCTTCGGCTTCACCTGCCCAGTGCATCCCATTATTCTCAGGACAAAGTCAACCTGCTGGACGAAGCCCCCGCTCCCTGTCCAGCCTTGCCGGGAGCCGCCCTTGTCCCACCTCACTTTGCTGGAGCCTCTCTTCCCCCCAAGACCAGCCTCCCCCCAGCCCAGCAGCAGCCACACAGCCCCTGTTTAGGACTGAGTGAAAATGTCCCTGCTGAGGCAAGTCCGCCCAGACCAGGCCCAAGCCTGGATCAGGTCCCCACATCCTATGTACGTCCTTCATGGCACTTGTCACCATTGTAATTAAAGACTCATTTGTGTGATTATTTATATAACACACTTGTCCCCAATTATACTGTAACTTCATTAAGTCTGAGACTGTTTGTTTTATTTCATTCTTATAATTGTAGACCCTTGCACAATATCTGGCATAGCGCAGAAACTCTGAAAGTATGGGTGATTATTGCCATGGAGAACACCAAGTACCTTCACAAACATCCATGTGACATCCTACTTTCATTCTAAGTGGACATAGAATGTTTTACAGATGGTCCCAACTGACTTCTTTTGAACTTACATAATTTACCAAAAACATGGAGATAATGTCCCAGGATTTTAAGTCAGGACTCCAAAATCTACTTGGTAATAGTTTCCTGAAAAATATATTCTTAAGGCACAAAAATCACTTAGGATCTAGCCATCCCCTCCACTGCTGTCTCAGCAGCCATTCTGTTTCTACCCTCTTCTTGGCCATTTCCTTCAGTTTTATTAAATTCACAAGCACTTTTTAACCCCTAAGTGTGACAGTGCACTGATGGACGTGAAAGTGAGTAAGACCTTTACCGTAAGGACCCCCAAGTCAGTTATGAGGAATAACTACTTAGCCCCCCAACCTTGAATTTGTGGAGACTGCTTTAGCTGTAAGTTACATAAACTCAACTAAAATTGCCTTTAGCAAGAAAAGAAATATATTGGCTCACATAAACTGCAAAATCCAGATGTAGTCAAGCTTCAGGCATGGCTAAATCCAGGGGCTCAGTGTCCTCGTGATGCAGTCACTTTCTCTCTCTCACGCCACCTCACTGATTTGCCGAAGGCTCGCTGCTTAGCACTTTTACTTTGAGTTTTGCTCTCACTGGAATATGAGCTTTGTGCACGCCAGGATTTCCACCTTTTTCGTTCATTGTTAAATCTGCAAGGTTCAGAACAGTGCCCAATACACAATAAGGGTCCAATGAATATTGATTGAATAAATGAAAGGGGACATCTGGTGAGAGACCATGGAGAGCTTCATGGAAAAAGTGGCCCTTAAACAGAGTGGCCTTTTAACAGCCCCGGCCAGTGTTGCTCAGTCATTAGAGTCAGGGCGTGGACCAACGAGTCACAGGTTTGATTCCTGGGTCAAGGGCACATACCTCTGTTACAGATTCCCCAGTCCCAATAGGGGCATGTGCAGGAGGCAACCAGTTGATATGTATGTATATCTCTCCCCCTCCTCCCTCCCTTCAACTCTCTCTAGAAATCAATGGAAAAAATATCCTTGGGTGAGGATTAAAAAACAACATTGTAAATAGCATAAAATTTACCATTTGGGAGAGTTTTTACAAGAGTTTATTTGAGCTAAAACTGACAATTGCTGGGAAGCAAGTTCTCAAATGCTTTTCTCATGTTTAACCTTTTAAAAAAATCCTCACCCAAGGATGTATTTTCATTGATTTTAGCGAGGGGGGAAGGATAGAGAGAAACATCGATGTGAGAGAGAACATTAATTGGTTGCCTCGCACACATGCCCTGACCAATGATTGGATCTACAACCTGGGCATGTGCCCTGATTGGAAATCAAACCCACAACCTTTAGGTGCATGGGATGATGCTCCAACCAACCGAGCCACACAGCCGGGGCTCATTTTAACAATTTTTAAGTGTACAGTTTATTGGCATCAAGTACATTTATAATGTTGTGCAATCATCAGCACCATCCATTTCCAGAACTTTTTCTTCTCAAATTGAAACTCCATTTTCATTAAACACTAACTCTCCATTCCTCCCTCACCTCAGTGCCTGTAACCACTAGCCTACATTCTGTCTCTATCAATTTGATGACCTAGGTACCTCCTATAAGTGAAATCATACAATATTTGTCCTTTATGGCTGACTTACTTCACTTAGAATAATGTTTTTCATGGTTTATCTATGTTGTAACATGTGTCAGTACTTCATTACCTTTTAAGGCTGAAAAATATTCTATTGTCTGTCCCGTCTTGTTTATCTGTTCATCTGTGGATGGACACTTGGGTGCTTCCACCTTTTGGCTATTGTGAGTGATGCTGCTGTGAACACAGGTGTGCACGCAATTTCTTAAGCCCCTGCTCTCAGCCCTTTTGGGTATGTACTGAAGTGGAATAGCTGGATCAATCAGTAACTCTGTTAACTTTGGAAGGAACTGCCATGCTGTTTTCACTTGTTCCACAACTGTTTCACCATTTTACATTCCCACCAGCAATGCTGGTCCCAATTTCAAGGGTTCCAATTACTCCACCTTCTGGCCAATACTCCCAGCGAGTGTGAAAGAGGGTGGAGTTTTGAAGAACGGAAGTGGGATAAGCTAGCCTTTCAGGCAACAGAGGCCTGGAGTGGTGATGGTATCAGACAGATCCAGTCACACACAGTCTGATGTCATAATTCTCATGGGGGTCTGATTGTCCCCCTCTCCTGGAAATAGACTGATTCTGCAGCTGCTGGAAAGCTCTCCTGGGTCCCTCCCGAAGCTGCCAGGTTCATGGTGGCTCAGGTGTGCTGGGACTCCAGTGGCTCGCTGCGAGGCAAGGTGGCCGGCGACAGGGACACTGACATGCAGGAGGTTGGCCAGTCACCTCAACACAATGCCCAGGGTCTGTGACCCACACAGCCTGCATCATGTAGGTCAGGGTTCATCTCAAAGACAGGCGTGGCCGTGGGCGGAGCCTTTCCGTGCAGCGGGCCCTGCAGTCAGCAGGGCAGGAGCAGCATCTCCCCTTGGCAGCAAGACTGGCAGGGGCTGGTCCCAGCCCAAGAGGGGAGCTGTCTATACACAAAAAGTAGGGGCAAGGAGCCAAATGAGGTCTGGCAACCAGAGCCCGCTGAGTGGAGTGGGGTGCAGGGCAGGGCTCCTTGAGGATGAAGTGGAGGACCAATCGAGAACCTCGGGGTCCACGACACAAGCGAGGGTGGGCTCAGGGAGCTCCCCAGTGCCGGCTCCCCACAGGACTTCAGGGCTGGGACCAGGGCCAGGGCTGGACCCACACATGCTCTTGTTTAGCTGGAATACGGAGCCTCACAACTGTCCTCCACTGGACACCCCGACTCTATTAGAAAACACGGTGTGTGCTTCTGAATCGGCTGCCTACGTCCTGGGCGTGCCTCCTCTCAGCAGCTCAGAGCCCCTGTTCAGTGGGGCCCCGTGCTGGAGGCAGCGCCTTCTGGCTCTGAGGGCCCAATCTGGGTACACCTGCAAAACTCCGCATCAGTGACGACGTGCTGAGAGCTCGACATGGCCACGGTGGAGCCTGTGCCCACAGAAACTGGCCAGTGCTGTAAACCGGGCTTACTTGTCCCCAGAGCAACGGTTAAACATGACCAGGCTGCACTTGCCCTTCTTGAGAGGCGAGCCTGATGTTCTCACAGCTCTAATTCCTTCTCAGTCCTGCTTTAGCCCCTTCGACCCAGGGCCCCTGTCCACCAGCCCCTTTATCCCTGCTGCCAGCCAATCCCCGATGACTGAATAATGTACAGGGTGGGGCAAGGAGGACTGGGCAAGCCGTGTCTGCTTGGCACAACATGTGAGCAGTGGCTGTTTTCCCTGCCTGTGGTAGAAGCAGGGCTAACCCGCTTGTCCGTGCCTAGGTCATCTGTGATGGCGGGTGTGGTGTGCCCCCTAAAGGTGAGTGCCCTGGGTTTCGGTTTCTGTCCCCTGTGACCATCTCAAGGTCGGCAGCAAACAGGCCAGGGAAGGGCTGGGTTCTGGGGCTCACTCAGGTCATGACTCTGGAAAGCTTGTGGTTGTAAATGGGCAGAGGAAAGCTAAGGGTTTACAATTTTCTGGAGGTTCATTTATTCACTCAGTATACGGTTAGTAGGCACCCTTTGTGTGGGGCACTGTGCTGGGACTGGGGGCTGCAGGGAATGCCTACGGTTAGGTCCTAACCCAGTGCACTCATTAAGTCAGTGCAGTGCACACGACAAGTGCGGGTGAGCAGAGGAGAGAGGCCGACTCCTGGAGAGATGTTGTGGGGAGAGAGTTAATCTGGGTCTTGGAGGATATGTAGGAGTTTGTCAGTTGGTGAGGTGAGCAACTAGTGTCTCCAGCAGGAGACAGGCGTGCGTGCCACGCACCTGTGAAGAGAGGAAAGATGTGAGGCTGGAGGAAGAGGGCATGGAGGGGAGCAGGGTGCATGGAAAGGCCAGCGGAAGCCAGATCATGCTCATGCCGAGCTCCCAATGCCAGGCACTAGCGCCTTGTTTGTCCTCGCCCTTGCCCTTCAGCCGCCGGTGGATTTAGACATATACCAAAGCTCCTACATGGTGGACTATCTGCACCACGGGAAGCGCAAGTACTCCAGCATCTCACCGCAGGAGGTAAGACCGCTCTGCACTGTCTTCCATTCAACTGCCCACTGACACCTTTATTTCACTTCGATATGCGTGTGGACTTCGGAGGCACTTGCTTAGGACAATCCCCGATGCCAGGAGGTCTAATAGTAAGAGGTCTCTTCTGCACAGGTTTGTGTGAGCATGTATACAGGCCGTGCATACTGAAGAGCGTAAATAACATACGCCAGCGGGTGAGGCAGCACTGACAAAGCAAACACGGATGCAGTGACCGGCCCTCGGGCCCCTGCTCCCTCCCGCTCAGCCTCGCCCACCTTCAGAATGGCTACCATGCTGAGAGTGCGGCTAGTCATTTCCTTGTGTGAGCGTGTTTTTAAGAAGAAATCATTTTACCCTGGATGTACGTGTACTTCCAGACCAATTGTTTATGTTGACCTTCAGACTTCATTATATGTTGGGTCATATTGCATCTTCTGTGACCTTTGCTTTTTGCTGCACATGTGGATGGTCTTCAAGTCCTGCGTGGCACGGTATGCCACACGGGCTGCCCTCCTGGTGGCAGACATTCGGGCTTTTTATTTGGTGTTGGCCTCCTGCCCCCAGACCCTGCGGTGAAGGTGCAGCACAGCCTCACGTGCGGGGTCCCCGTCCTCGGAGGGGCGCTGGTCGCCGCGGGGACGTCACTGGCTGCCTCAGTGGTGGCATCATTGCCTTTCTCCCCACAGAGGCAGCCTCGCCGGCGGCTCTCTGATCTTGCCGGTACTTGGTAATACCAGACCTTTAAACATTTTACCACCTTGGTGGCTCTGAAATACTTTCCCAATATCTTTTCACTTGTTATGAATATTTATTATTCTGTGAAATGTCTGTTCATGTCTTTTGACCATTTTTCTATTGAATTGCTTGTCTCTTTCTTATTAATTTGTAGGAGTCCTTTAAATTCCGGACAGCTTTCATTTATCAGTTCTATATAAAACATCCTTTTCTATCGAGAAGTAGCTGCACTAAAAATAATAAGGTCTACACAAAGGTGGAACAACTTCTGAGATACGTTATTTGGTGGAATCGAAGTGCAGAATTCAGTTATAATGTGCATTGTTTATACACCAACCAAGGGCTTGGGTATATACACACATGTCTACATGCACAGATGATATTTCTAGAAAGTTACAAAAAAACACTGGTGACAGTGGTTGCCTCTAGAGATGGGAGGATGGGAAAGAGACTTTTCACGATTAACCCTTTTGTATTATTTCAGTACTTCCCTCTGTTGGTTATATCACCATTTAAGAACTAATTTAAATTTATACTAAAGTGTGCTCTGTCTTAGATACTTCCAAGGAAGCCACCCCGTCCTCCATCTCGCTCTGCCCTCCATTCATGTGTGATTTGTTCCCACAGCAAATGAAGGTGGACACCCAGCTCAGGGAAAAAGAATTTTATAAGCTCACCCCCAGCCTCAACCCCAAGCTAGAGGATGGATACCCTGCCTTCAAAAGACCTTACATGAATGCCAGAGACCTGGGACAGCCCGGCTTCTTCCCACCATTGGACCGCATGAGCACCGAGGAGCACAAATGCAGGTGCACCAGCATCTGCCCCTCCATGTACCCAGCTCCCCACGCTTTGGCCCTGGCCCCGGGTGATCCGAACCGGGGCCACCAGAATGCCGACTTCCCGTGCCTCCTGGAGCCAGAGCTCCAGCCTGCTGCAGAGGAAGCCACAGGCTACCTCCTGCTGCCCGGCTGCCTCTGTCCTCACCACCCTACAACCAAGGTCCCCATCTTGAATCGATGGGGCCCCCTGCTGCCGTTTTACCAGTAGGAAGGTCACCATGGAGATCCCTCCTCACAAGGAAACCCCTGCTCTGGCCTCAGATTCCAGAGAGGAGAACTGAAAATAAAACCTCGGAAAGATGTTCCAGCACCATTGGTTCTGTGCCTGTTCACCTTGCTCCCTGGCCTGCCTGGGACACAGCATCCCACCAAGAAGAGAGGGGGAGGAAAAGAAGGAAAACTGTGTATGGAGGGCTGCGAGCTGTGTGGTGTTTCATTATCATTAAGAAACCTGCTGTAAAGATTCTTACTGTTTTAGGCATTTACTTACAGAAGAGGAACAGTTATGCTTCCCACAGTTACCTGAATGTTAGGTGTGACCATAAAACTTGACATGCTGAGGGACAGCTTTCCCCTCACTACTCTATCTTCAGTTTATTCACCACTTCCACCCTGTAGCAGTCAGGAGTGACCACTTAGAAGCCATCACTTTATACCCTTTTTCTTGCTTAGTAGAGCTATTGTAAACACATACATGTACGAGCCTAGGAAATAGGCTAAACTGCTGTAACAAAGAGAACTACACACCTGGGCAGTCAAGGAGGGTGTGGCTTCCATCTCTGGGTCTAAGGTGGCTTCTATGACTACATTGTGTCCACCCAAAATTCATATGTTGAAACTCTAACCCCCAATGTATTTGGAGATAGGGCCTTTAGGAGATAAGTAAGGTTAAATGAGGTCATAAGGGTGGACCCCTAATCCAATAGGGTTGTTGGCCTTCTAAACAGAGGAAATTTCCTTTAAAATGCTCTAGCATTTTATAATAGGGGAATAGGGAAACAATACCAGCGGCAAAATAAAAGTTGTTTAGGTACATGGAAGTTCATTATCTTACCTTTCCTATTTTTTGTGTGTGTTTGAAATTTTCCATAATAAAATGTTTAAAAAGGAAGGGAGAGAAGAAGGAAGAGAAAAAGGAAAAAAGGAAAGGAGGGAAAAGAGAGACATGCCCCTTTAGTTACTATTAGCCATTTCTAAGTATGTCTAATTTATAATATTCTTCTCATCCTTGCTATGCATTTTTAGGGAAAAAAAAAAGGAAGAAGAAAGGAGGGATGGAAGGAAGGAAGTAGGAAAGAGGGAGGGGGACAGGAGAGAGAAAGAAAGAAAAATCTGATAGTTTAATAGTATAGTCTTTTTCATCCCTGGTGAGATGGAATAATTTTGCAAATCTTTATTTCTTCTTCGGTTATAAAATGTTTCCTCATTAGTTTGTTTCCTTCTTCCTTACCAGTACAATCTTTAGAGAATCTGTTTTATCCAGAGTTCCTTCTAGGGTGTCTATAACACAAAGTGTCTATGAATAAAAAAATTTACTACCTCTCAATACTTGTTAATAAGTAACTTTTTAAAAAATATATTTTATTGATTTTTTACAGAGAGGAAGGGAGAGGGATAGAGAGTTAGAAACATTGTTAAGAGAGAAACATCGATCAGCTGCCTCTTGCACACCTCCTACTGGGGATGTGCCCGCAACCAAGGTACATGCCCTTGACCGGAATCGAACCTGGGACCCTTCAGTCCACAGGCCGACGCTCTACCCACTGAGCCAGACCGGTTAGGGCAAGTAACTTTTTTTTCCATGTAGATTGACAGTTTTAACACATAGCTATTTCCAAAAATGGTTTAGTTGATTTGAAAACATTAATAATAACAAGAGCTGCTCCTTATTGATGACTTATTATGTATTGGGCTCTGTGCTGCACACCTCACAGGCGTGATTTCATTCTCACATACAGTTGAAGAAACAGAGATTCAGGGAGCCCAAGGCTACATGTGGCAGAGCCAGGATTTGAATCCTATTTTCATCTGATTCCAACTCCAAAGTTTCAGTCACTTTTGGAATGTCATATATCATTCTTATTCTAAATAAATGATGGGAAGAACTTAAATGCAATAACTGTCTTGCTCCCTAATGTCCATGTTTCATTAAATAACCATCCACTGGTGTGAACAGTGACCTGGCCCAGGAAGTTGGGCTGGCCTCAGAGTTCTCCTTCTGAAGCTCTAAGTCCGAGGTGTTCAGGAGGCCATGCCTTCATTGTGGACTTACAAGGGGTATGACTGGCTGTGCTTAGGATATAAAGGAGCCCGGCCAGTTTGGCTCATAATTGAGCATCGACCTATGAACCAGGAGGTCATGATTCAATTCCCAGTCGTGGCATATGCCTGGGTTGTGGGCTCAATCCCCATTGGGGGTTATGCAGGAGGCAGCCAATCAATGATTCTCATCACTGACATTTCTATCTTTCCCTCTCCCTTCCTCTCTGAAATAAATAAAAACATATTTAAGTGTTTTGAAAATGGTGGCCAAATAGGCAGCAGTGTTGTGCACCTCCTCCTAGGGCCAGGCCAGATAAGCAACTAAATCAGAGAACATCCACCCTGAATTAACAAATTAGACAGGGCTGAGGAGACAATTTTCATAAGGAAGGGCAGAGGACGCCTAGAGAGCGCCACTTGCCAACCATAATCTACGTGGAACCACCATCGTGACCCGGCAGTGAGTGGCTCAGTACCTCCCAGCAGGCTCCCAAACATCCACAGGGAGCACCTGTCATCAGAGTGTGCTCCTGCACCAGGCCTCCTCACCATCTGCTTGGACCCAGCACCCTAGGATCTGGCTCCAAGACCCCACAGTGAGTACAAGCCAGAGGGGACCCTGTGCCCCACCCCCACCCCAGACCCAAGAACCATGTTGCTAGCCTAGCCTCAAGCCACCCAGCACCCACTCCACCCCCAGCCCTAGGACCTGCTGTCAGGGTGACCCAGAGCAACCCAGAGCATGGCCCAGTCCAGGCCACAGGGGAGCTCTGACTGTGCAATCCAGAGCAACCTGTGCCCACTCTACCCCAGCCCCTGGGACACTCCTGCCAGGGCCATCCAAAACAACCCAACCTGCACCTCACTCTAGGTGACAGGGGAGCACAGAGCAACACCTCCCTACCCCCCCGCTCCACTCCACACTGACGAGGAGTGAACTGGAGAAACCCAGTGTGCATCTCACTCCAGGCTACAAGAAAGTGGGGACTGTGTAACCCAGCGCAACCCATGCCCACTTCACCCTGAGCTCAGGGTCTTCCTGCCGGGGCAACCTGGAATAACTCAGCATGCACCTCCCTCAGGCCACAGAGGAGCTCTGACTGTGCAACCCAGGGCAACCCACACTCACTTCTCCCCAGCCCCTGGGACAGTCCTGCCGGGGCTACCCAGAGCAACCCAGCGTATGCCTCACTCCAGGCCATAGCAAGCAAGCAGGTTCCAGCCAGGGGCCACAGAACCGAACTGCAAGTGTGCTGCCAGAGGGACTAGGGTGCCACCCTGCCATGGGTGCCATGGCCACATAGCGAATTGCATGCAAGAGGGCTCTGGGTCCTCAAAGGAAGTTGCACACCAGAACTGTGCATGCGCTCCCACCACCACAAGTATCTGAAACACAACTGAGGGACCAGATCCGTGGGAGAAGGGGATCCAAATCAGAGCAAAGACAATAAAGGCATGAGACTCAAGGCAGACCCAGCCTCTGGGCTAAAGATTTCCAGACCATTGCCCTGATAGGGTCTTCAGCCTTTCAAACTCCAAGCAGGATGCCCAGGACCAGAAAGAGACAGAAAAATGGGGAGACAAAGCAACAACCCCCAAGGAAAGAAAAGGAGGAATTGCTAGAAAAGAAACTAAATCAAATAGAGGCATGCAATATGTCAGAAAAAGAATTCAGAGTAAGGGTCATACAGTTCATAAACTAGATGGATGAGAAAAATCAACAACTTATGTAAGAATCAAGAGGAAATAAAAATGATATAGCTACAATAAAAAACACAATGGAAGGTTTCAACAGCAGAGTAGAAGAATCAGAGGACCAAATTACTGAGCTAGAAGACAGGGCAGAAAAACACACCCAATCTGAACAACAATTGGAGAAAAATATTAGAAAGCAGGAGGAGAGCCTAAGGGAGCTTTGGAACAACATGAAATGAAGTAAAATATATATAATAGGGGTGCCAGAAGGACAAGAAGAGGAGCAAGGATTAGAAAACCTATTTGAAGAAATGATGACAGAAAACTTCCCTGATTTAGGGAAGCAAAAGGCCCACAAACACAGAGCGTCCCAAACAAGATGAATCAAAAAAGACCCACTCCAAGACACATCATAATTACAATGGCAAATGTTAATGACAAAGAAAGAATCTTAAAGGCTGCAATAGAGAGACAGAGAGTTACCTACAAAGGATCTCCCATTAGATTATCAAGTGATTTCTCAACAGAAATACATCAGGCCAGAAGGGAATGGAATGAAGTATACAAAGTGATGCAAAACAAGGAACTGAATCCAAGAATATTCTATCTAGCAAGGCTATCATTCGAAACTGAAAGGGAAATCAGAAGCTTTGCAGACAAAATAAATAAATAAATAATAAATAAAAGGAGGCTAAGGGAGTTTATCACTACCAAGCCAGCAATGCAAGAAATACTAAAGGGACTGTTGTAAAAAGAATAAATAGAAAGGGAAGAAGGAACACAGGCATAAAGAATAAAAATGGCTACAAGCAAGTACCTACCTATCAATAATAACCTTAAACGTAAAGTGAAGGCCATGACAAGAGATAAGGAAGGCCACTTCATAATACTAAAAGGATTGATACAACAAGAGAATATAATTCTCGTAAACATATAAGCACCCAATGCAAGAGCACCCAAATACATAAAAAAAAACTTATGGAAGGTATCAAGGGAGAGATCGATAGCAATACAATCATAGTAGGGGATTTTAATACCCCATTGACATCACTGGATACATCCTCTAGACAAAAAAATCAGCAAAGAAACAGCAATCCTAAACGACTCACTAGAACAGATGGACTTAAGCAACATCTTCAGAACACTTCACCCCAAAGCTACAGAATATACATTATTCTCAAGTGTACATGGGACATTTTCAAAGATAGACCACATATTGGGACACAGGCAAAGTCTCTTCAAATTCAAGAAGATTGAAATCATATCAAGCATCTTCTCAGATCACAATGGCATAACATTAGAAATAAACTACAATAAAAAATTCAAACACTTGGAGGCTTAATAGCATGTTATTAAACGATGATTGGGTTACCAAAGAGATCAAAGAAGAAATAAAAAACATCCTGGAAACAAATGACAAAGAAAATACAACAATCCAAAATCTATGGGACACAATGAAAGCAGTCCTGAGAGGGAAGTTCATAGCATTACAGGCCTACCTCAAAACAAACAAACAAACAAAACAAAACAAAACAAACAAAAAAAGAAAAACTGGTAATAAATTATCTAACTCTACAACTTAAAGAATTAGAAAGAGAGAAACAAGAAAAGCCCAGAGGGAGCAGAAGGAAGGAAATAATAAAGATCACAGTGGAAATAAATGACATAGAGACCAAAAAAACAATACAAAAGATCAATAAAACCAAGAGTTGGTTCTTTGAAAGGATAAACAAGATTGATGAACCTCTAGCCAGGCTCACCAAGAAGCAAAGAGAGAGGAATCAAAAAAATAAAATCAGAAATGAAGAAGAAGAAATAACAACAGACCTCACAGAAATACAAACGATTATAAAAAAATACTATGAACAACTCTATTCCAACAAACTGGTCAACCTAGAAGAAATGGACATATTCCTAGAAAAATACGACCTTCCAAAACTCAATCAGGAGGAATCAAAAAATCTAAATAGGCCAATAACTATGGAGGAAATTGAAGCAGTAATTAAAAAAAAACAAACAAAAAAAAAAAACAACCTTCCAGTGAAGAAAAGCCCTGGACCAGATGGCTTTACAGGGGAGTTTTACCAAACATTCAAAGAAAAACTAAAACATATCCTCCTCAGACTATTCCAATAAATTCAAGGGGAAGGAACACTTCCAAGCTCTTTCTATAAAGCCAGCATCACCCTAATACCAAAACCAGATAAAGACACTACAAAGAAAGAGAATTAAAAGCCAATATCCCTAATGAACATAGATACGAACATCCTCAACAAAATTCTAGCAAATCAGTCCAGCATTACATTAGAAAGATCATACACCATGACCAAGTGGGATTTATTCTGGGGATGCAATGATGGTACAATATCCACAAATCAATGAACATGATACATCATATAAACAAATTGAGAGATAAAAATCACATAATCATATCAATTGATGCAGAAAAAGCATTTGACAAAATTCAACACTCTTTCTTAATAAAAATTCTCAGCAAAGTAATAATAGAGGGATCATACCTCAACATAACAAAGGCCTTATATGACAAACCTACAGCCAACATCATACTCAATGGGCAAAAACTAAAACCATTTCCCCTAAGAACAGGAACAAGACAGGAATGCTCATTCTCACCACTCCTGTTCAACATTGTACTAGAAGTCCTAGCCATAGTGATCAGACAAGAAGAAGAAATAAAAGGCATCCAAATTGGAAAAGAAGAAGTAAAACTGTCATTATTCGCAGATGACATGATATTGTACGTAGAAAACCCTAAAATTTCCATAAAAAAACTACCAGATTTAATAAATGAATTCGGTAATGTAGCAGGATACAAAACTAACTCTCAGAAATCCATGGCTTTTTTTATACACCATTAATGAACTCACAGAAAGAGAAACAACAACAACAACAACAAAAAACCAATCCCATTTATCACTGCACCAAAAAAATTAAGATACCTAGGAATAAACTTAATTAAGGAGAAAAAAGAGATAGAGAAAGACATAAACAAGTGGAAGGATATATCGTGCTCATGGGTTGGTAGAATCAACATCATTAAAATGTGCATACTACCCAAAGCAATCTATAGATTTAATGCAATTCCCATTAAAATAGCAATGGCATATTTCACAGACTTAGAACAAACTCTGCAAAAATTTATCCTACCTAATAATAGAGTAATATGCAAATTGACCATACCTTCGCTACACCCACCAGCAACTTTCCATCAGCCAGGAAAACTCTCGGTACCTGACAGTGTCAGGTGGAGGCTCCTGGGAAGATATCCCCAAGGCTGGCCCACAACTGTGCCCACTGAATTCTACTCTCTACCAACTGGAGTCATCTGAGGGAACACAGCAGGCTGGTGGGAACTCCAAATTGGGTTTGCCTCCTGCCCCCAAGTGCCTTCCTAGCCCAACACTGGCCCAGTCTAACTCTGGGTTTAGTCAGTGGAACCAGGAGACACCTGCTTTGGGTGACAGACATGTTAATATTCTCAAAAGAAGACTTAGCTCCTTGCTCAGTTTATATCTGGGGCAGACATGACTGGGTGCCAGCAGCCACCCTCATTGTCTTTGTTGCTCTCACATTTTTTGAGGCCCCTCAACATGAGGGCGAGAGCAAGGAACCTGGATAGTGCTGTGACCCCGGGTACCCTCAGGATGTGCCAGCCACGCCAGGCATGGCACACACATTGTCTTACTGCACACCCATCATAACCACCAACTTAGCACAGTGCTCACCCCATTTTATAGCTGAGGAAACAGGCTTAGCTGATTTGGCCAAATGTCACGGATTTGAAGTATCGCTACTTGCTTCCATGAAATCTCACTTCCTTCAGTTTTCTCATCTGTAAATTGAGGCTAATTATGCCCATCTCATAGGGTACACATAAGAATGTGCATAAATACACTAAAACTTTTGCTGAGGTTAATGAAGTGTTCCTTTCGCTGATACACATAAAGCAGGGAGAGCTAACGCCTGTGCCACACCTGCCTGTCCATTTGCCAGCACTGTGCTCCCCTTGAAGGTGCTTGGTCAGTCCTTGGCAGGGTGCGAGGGCGGGTGGGCTGATGACCAGGCTGCAGATTCCAGACTGGGAAGCTCTAAGATAATGCTGAGAGCCCTTACATATTCTCAGAGTTTACAAAACCAAGTCCTGGATGGTATGTCCTTAATTCTTGTTTCATCTCTGTGACACAGGAATTCTTACCCCCATTTCACAGGTGGGTAAGTAACCAAGGCTAGGATGCAGACCCCAGGCTTGTACTTCTGGTCAAGCTACTTCCCACTGTGGAGCCCTAACTTGGAAAGTGTGTCCAGCAGGGGGTGACATGAGAGCACACCCCCTGCTGGAAAGGCTGATGCCCCAGTTCCTCAGGCCTGATGGAGGGTGACTAGTCCAAGCAAACTCTGAGGATCTGTACTTTATCAGTTCACCTGGAGGTTGGCACTCTGGATCACACTTTAAGAAGCAAAAGAAGAGGATCTGGTGTTCCTGGAAGTCCTGAGCAGATGCCAGTCAGTCTCTGTGGGGAGGACTCACAGACAGTGCAGGGGGGGTGGAGGGGTGGGCATCGGGGGTCAGAGTACACATAGAGTGAAATATCTCAAGAATGTTTTGACCAAGCAACATGTCAGAATGTGTACATTAACTTCCATACTTTAAAAACTATATCTACTGTCTACTTATATAAAGTACCTAGAGTACTGAAACCCATAGAGACAGGAAGTAGAATGGTGGCTGCCCAGGACTGAGAGGAGGGGGGAATGAGATGACGAAAAAATTCTGGAAATGGATGGTGATGATGGTTGTACAACAATGTGGATGCACTTAATGCCACTGAACTATATACAAAAAAAAATGGTTGAAATAATAAATTTTATATTATGTGTATATTTCATCAATTATATGTATGCATAAACACATGCAAAAGGAGTCTTCTTTAACATAAAACCTAGAAACTATAAATTTAAAAATGAATACATTGCCTACATAATAATAAAAATGTCAGCATGGGAAATAATACCATAAACAAAATCAAAAGACAAAGAATAAACTGCAAAAATATTTGCAACACAAATGACAAAAGCATCTGAATCCCTTACACACCAAGAAGAAAAAACCCAACAATGCAGGAGAAAAACTATTTTAAATTTTATCATTAGTGAAAAAGAAAAGCAAGAGAGACAACCAAGATGGCAACATAGGTAAACACCTGAACTTGCTGCCACGCACAACCATATCAAAACTACAACTAAAAGACAAAATGAATATCATCCAGAACCATGGGAAGGCTGGCTGAGTGAAAATTCTACAACTAGAAGGAAAGAGAAAAGCGCATTGAGTCCGGTAGGAGGTGCGGAGGTATGGAAGTGAAGTGTGGAGGTACAGAGGCACACACAAAAGGGGCTGGCAACTGGGTACACTGTTGTCTTTTTCAATCAGGAGGGAGATACAAGCTCCCAACTGCTCTGAACTCCAGTTCCAGGCGAGACTCTGGGGACCTAGACTCATACGGAGAGAAACTGGACTGTCTGGCATCGGGCCAGAATGTGAGGGTGGCTTTCTCTCAGAGGTGCTTACAGCGATCATTGTTCCTGCATGATGCCGAGGGACACAGAGACCCGGGGGCCTCTTCTGGGCAGGGCTGATGGGCAGCCATTGCTGTTTGTTCTGCCCTGGTGATTCCCTGAGACCCCACCCCACCCAACTTACAACCCCACCCAAGCTGTACCCAGAAGCTTTTGCATATGAATGGCCTGGCCTTTTGCAATCTAAAACCTAACAAACTGCCGCTGGGTCAGAGAGCCCCAGAGCTTCCAAAAGAAGGCCCAAGGCTCCACAGCAGCTTGCATTGCTTCACAGCTGGGCCTCATCTGGGCACCTCCAAACCCCAAACAAAGAGGAGGAATCTGCAGATCTCTCTGTAGCTCCTGCTGGGTGGCCTCAGGCAGTGGGTGACTTTGCACCTCCTTGGAGATCCAAGAGCCAGTGTACCCAGTGGTCAGAGTGAGACCATCCAGATTATAACTCTTCACATCCATAAGAGACACACTCAGGGGGCAGATTCAGTGAGCGCCAAAGGCTCACTGAAGCAAGTCCTGCCCCATAAGGGTGTCTCCAATACAGAAGTTCTCCCATTGTAGACACAACTGCTCCTCACAGCCAATTGGCCTGGAGGTCAATTCCCCCCAGTGATACCAACAGCAAGCAAGGCTTAACTACAACAAGACTGCACACACAGCCCACAAAGGGGTGCACCAAGAGTGTCTACCTCAGGTAAGTAGGGAGGCTGAGCCACTGGGCTCTATAGGACACTTAGCACACAAAGCCACTCTATCAACACAGGGAAGCAGCCAAAATGTGGAGACAAAGAAACAGGTCACAAATGACAGAAATGGAGGAAAGCAAACTACTGGATATAGAGTTCAAAACCATGGTTATAAGGTTACTCAAGAATCTTCTAGAAACCTTTGAGAAATATAGTGAGACCCTCAAGGATATGAAAAAGAACCAATCAGAAATTAAGCATACACTGACTAAAATAAAGAATAATATACAGGGATCCAACAGCAGATAGAGGATCGCAAGAATCAAGTCAAAGATTTGAAATACGAAGAAGCAAAACACACCCAACAAGAAAAGCAAAAAGAAAAAAGAATCCAAAAATATGAAGATAGTGCAAGGAGCCTGTGGGACAACTTCAAGCGTACCAACATCCGAATTATAGGGGTGCCAGAAGAAGAGAGAGAGCAAGATATTGAAAACCTAATTGAAGAAATAATGACAAAAACTTCCCCTACCTGGTGAAAAAAATAGACCTACAAGTCCAGGAAGCGCAGAGAACCCCAAACAAAAGGAATCCAAAGAGGATCACACCAAGACACATCATAATTAAAATGCCAAGAGCAAAAGACAAAGAGAGAATATTAAAAGCAGCAAGAGAAAAACAGTTAGTTACCTACAAGGGAGTACCCATACGACTGTCAGCTGATTTCTCAACAGAAACTATCCAGGCCAGATGGGAATAGCAAGAAATATTCAAAGTGATGAACAGCAAGAACCTACAACCAAGATTACTCTACCCAGCAAAGCTATCATTTAGAATTGAAGGGCAGATAAAGAGCTTCACAGATAAGAAAAAGCTAAAGTAGTTCATCACCGCCAAACCAGTTTTATATGAAATGCTGAAAGGTATTCTTTAAAAAGAGGAAAAAGAAGAAAAAAGTAAAGATAAAAATTATAAACAACAAAGTGACAACAAATACATATCTATCAACAAGTGAATCTAAAAAGCAAGTGAATAAAAAATCTGACAAACAGAATAAACTGGTGAATATAATAGAATCAGGGGCATAGAAAGGGAGTGGACTGACAATTCTTGTGGGGAAAGGGGTGTGTGGGGTGCGGGAAGAGACTGGACAAAAATCGTACACCTATGGACGAGGACAGTGGAGGGGGGGTAAGGGCAGGGAGTGAGGTGGGAACTGGGTGGAGAGGAGTTATTGGGGGGGAGAAGAACAACTGTAATAATCTGAACAATAAAGATTTATTTTTTTTTAAAGAAAGCAAAAACTTGGGGAAAAGTTAAAAAAAAAATTTTTATCATTGGCTATTTAGTAATTATTTGTTTTACTACTTATGTGCCAGGCACAAATCTTAGTGCTGGGAATATAGCAACAATAAAAATAACACAAGGAGATTCCATACCAGTTGGGGGAAATAATAATAAACTAAATAGGAAAGTATATTATAAGGAGGAAAGTAATAAGTGATACAGAAGAGTAAAGCAGGTGTGGAGGGAGAGAGGACCGGATGCAGGCATAGGCTCCGTAGGTTCCTCAGAGTAGGTCTCCTGAGAAGGTCACACTGAAGCAAACCCCTGAAGAGGAGAGAGATCTTCTCAAAGGGGTGAGTGGGGCCTAGCGACCAGGCAGAGATCCTAAGGGAGATGGGCCTGGGAGGCCGAGTCAGGGAAGCAGAATAAGGTCAAAAGGCTGCAGAGGAACTGCAGGATGGCCTGCGGACTGGTGAGCCTTTGCAAAACTCCGAGTCTTGCCCCAAATGCGATGGGATCCACTGAAAGGCAGGAGTGAAGGGATGGCATAACCTGATTTCTACTTTTAAAGGAAGCCTTCGGTCACCTGGTTACAAAAGGACGGAGAGGGCCAAGGTCAAAGCAGAGAAGTGGATTAGGATAATCGGGGTGGGAGTGTGTGGGGACCTGGACCAGAGTGGCAGCTGTGGAGGCAGAGCCTGGGAAGTGGTTGGCTTTGAGAGTATGAGAAGCACAGCCCTGGGGGTCTCCGCAGGTGGTGGGAACACCCAAGGAAGGACCCAGGAGGTGCTGATTGATGGCCTGTACAAACTGGAAGGCCAGCCGCTGTCAGCTAGGAGTGGCTGACAGTCAGAATGGTTTCTGAGGGAAGATCATTTGCTTGGGAAATGTTTCATTGGACACGTGTCTAGGACATGCAAGTGCTGATTTGTGAAAGCTGCTGGCTACACAGGGGAGAGGTCTGGAGAGGTTGGCTGGCGGGAGCTGGAGACTTGGCAAATTAGCAGCCTGTGGGTGGTATCAAAAACCGGGAGACCTGGCCCCATTGCCAAGGCGTGAAAGTGGTCCAAGAACTGATGCCTAGGGCAAGTCAAGGAGAAGTCAGGGAAATGGGGAGGGGCTGCAAGGTAAGAGGAAAACTAGGGGTGTTCTGGAGACCAGCTGAAGAGAGATGTCAGGGAGGAGGGAGCTATCAGTAATGAGCAGGGTCAGATACTTCCGGGCCAGGAAGCATGAAGACTAAGGATTTACCTGTGAATGCAGCAACGAAGTTACCAGTGACCTGCAAGGAGCCTGGGAGTAAATGGGGGAGAGGGCATCAAGAGAAAATGAGACAGAAGAAATGAAAACACTGAGTATGGATAATTATTAAGAAGCTTTGTAGTAAAACAGGTACATAAAAATGGGCAAAGATATGGAAAGTTCACAGAAAAGAAATACATGTGGCTTTTTAACCTATGGGAAGATGCTAACTTCACAATCTAATAAGTGTGCATGTAGACAACAAAGAGGTGTCTGTTTACACCCATCACATCAGGGGAGATTAGAATGTTGGTACCACACTGCCGGAAAGGAGAGAACCAACTTGTGGCCACTGTTCTTAGCACTTTACTCACAAGCCTTTCTGGTCAGTAAAAAGGCGATTACACTGCAGCCCAGTAATTCTAGTCCTCAGAAGTTGTCCCAATGGACAGAGGCACACACGTAATCAGTGACCATGTACAGGACATTCACAGCATTCTTGTGTGTAACGGCAAAGTCCTGGAAGAAATCCAGGTGTCCACCACAGTGCAGCCAAAAATGGAACAAAGCCACTGTAGGGACAGATGTGGCACAAATGGGCAGACTGGTCAACAAAGAAAGCAAGTGCATACCCTCTCTCCTCATGTGCTGCCAGAAGGGACACCTGTGTATATGCCTGGATAGGTTTGGGGGTTTCTGGGAGCACACACTAGCAACTTAAAACAGGGTTGGCCTAGCAGGGAGGACTGAGGTTCAAAGGTGGGAAGCACATTTTATTTCTTATCCTTTGCACTGTTCAAAATTTTAACCATGAACATGTAATGTTAAATTTAAAATAAAAACTTATTATGCAGGGGTGTCATACCATGGAGAGTTGGAGGGGACTTTCAGGTCATCTGACCCAGCGGTTCCCACAAGGACTGATGTGCAGGTTCCACCCGTTCCCAGGCTGGGGAGCGGCGGCAGTCCTCGGGCCGCTCTGAAACATGGGCAGGAGAAGGCACGGCGCCGCGCTCTGCAACACTCAAGTCCCTGGAGCGACTGAGGGCCTCCCAGGTGTCACTATGTTCGGGCCTTCCCCCACAGTGAAGAGACAAGAAGGAGGATCTCAAGGAGCTTCCCTGCTGTCAGAAGAAACGGCTGATAAAATTATTTAATAGCTCAAATCAACGATTTTACAGAAAATAATTAATATTCCCAATGACCCTAAGAAAGCAGGCACCATTGTTATGAGAAGCAGAGGCACAGAAAACTCACACATCTAGTAAGTGGTTGAGCTAAGATTTGAACAATAGCAGTCTATCTCTTAAGATTAGATATACAGAACAAAAAAAAAAAAAAATGGTGGTGGAATAAGTGGAAGCTACACTGACACTCTTCCAGGACCAAACTGGAAATAAAACTAAAATACAGAAAAATCACCGTGAAAAATCAACTGAAGACTCGCTGGAGAGAACCCTGATAACCAAGGATGGAACGTGCAGACCACATAGAGACTGAAAGGAAGTGCAGAGGTGTGAAAGGCTGGTCAGGCTCCCACAGACAGCAGCTGGAGTTCCGGAGAGATATCTCAGCTGTGAGGGGTTCCCACTCAGAGTTCTCCCCAGCCCAGAGCACCAGAACTGAGAAAGGTGCCCACAGAACATCTGGCTGCAAAAAGCAGCAGGGTTGCTGTCTGCCAGGGAGAGATGGCTGGAAATGCAGGCACCCTCTTAAAGGGTCAATGCACAAAATTTGGTGTGCAGCCACCCACCTTGGGCTCCAACAGAGAGAGGACGGAGTGGATTGGAGTTGTGTGAGCAGAAGCCAGGTTTGGGGTCTCTGGGGTTGGAGCTTGGAGTGTAGCCACCCTGGTTTCCTGTGCTGAGTCACTCCCTCACACTGCACAGGACATCTTTCTCCAATGAACCTTTCTATTCAGGCAGTTTTTGCCTAGAGAAAGGCAGTTGCCCCATGCTGTTGGAAGACCTCTCCCCCAACCCCGTGGTTGATATCCTGAGGCTAATCAAAACTGAGTGTCAATAGGACTGCAAGCCGAGGCAGGTCTCTGGAGGCTTTAAGTCTTTGTCTAATCTAATCCAGAGTCTGGGGCTAGGGAAAGCAGACCTTGGTGCAAATCATGGTCCTTCCCAAAGGCACCCTGCCCCAGGAGAAGGAACCACAGGCTGTGAATTGCTGATAGTGCCAAACAGGGTACTCTGAGCCAGTTACAAACAGTGTCTGACATGTTCTTGCACTAGAGATTGGAATTCATAGCAGATCTACCTAATACACAGACATAAACCCAAACAGGCAGCCAAAATGGGGAGAGACAAAGAACAAGCCCTACATGAAAGAACAAGAGAATTCTCCAGAAGAAGAGCTAAACAAAATGGAGATAAGAAATTTATCAGACATATAGTTCAAAATAATGATGGCAAAGATGCTTAATAGCTTGAGAAAAAATATAGTAACTATGAAGAATGACATAGCACTAATAGAGAACACAGCGGGAGGAATACACAGCAGATTAGGGGAAGCCAAGGATCAGATCAGTGAATTAGAAGACTAGTTAGAAAAAAAAAATCACTCAATCAGAGAACCAAAAAGAAAAAACAATTAAAAAAAAATAGGAGGACAGCTTAAGAGAGCTGTGAGACAACATGAAACATAACAATAGTCACATAATAGGAGGGCCAGAAGGGGAAAGAGGGGAGCAAGAGATAGAGAATGCTTTTGAAGAAATAATGGCAGAAAACTTCCTTAACCTGGTGAAGGAAAAAGTCACACAAGTTCAGGAGGCATAGAGAGTCCCAAGCAAGAAGAACCCAAACAGGCGCACACCCAGACATATCATAATTAAAATGCCAAAAATTAATGACAAAGAGAGAATCTTAAATCCAGCAAGAGAAAAGACATTTGTTACCTATAAAGGTGTTCCCATAAGGCTTTCAGCTGATTTTTCATCAGAAACTCTACAGGCCAGAAGGGAATGGCATGAAGTATTCAAGGTAATGAAAAGCAAGGATCTGAAACCAAGACTACTATATCCAGCAAGGCTATCATTCAAAATAGATGGTGAAATAAAGAGCTTCTCAGGCCAAAAAAAAAAAGGCTAAAGTAATGCAAGTAATGCTAAAGGGACTGCTGTAATGAGAAGAAGAAATAGAGAGAAACAAATGAGACTACATCAAAATAAAAAGCTTCTGCACAGCAAAAGAAACCATCAACAAAAAATGAAAAGGGAGCCCACTGTATGAGAGAATATATTTGGCAATGATACATCTGATAAAGTGTTAATATCCAAAATAAATAAGGAACTCATACAACTTAACAAAAGAAAGATAAACAATCCAATCAAAAAAATGGGCAAAGGACCTATCACTTCTCCAAAGGGAACATACAGATGGCCAAGAGACATATGAAAAAAATGCTCAAAGCCACTGGTCCTCAGAGAGATGCAAATGAAAATTACAATGAGGTATCACCTCACACCTGTCAGAATGGCTACTATCAACAAATCAACAAATGACAAGTGCTAGTGAGGATGTAGAGAAAAGGGAACCCTGTTGATGGGAAGGCAGACTGGTGCAGCCATTATAGAAAACAGTATGGAGTTTCCTCAAAAAATTAAATTTGGAACTGCCATTTGACACAGTGATCCTACTTCTAGGAATATATCCTAAGAAACCCAAAACACCAATCGGAAAGAATGTATGCACCCCTATGCTCAGAGCAGCACAATTTACCATAGCTAAGATCTGGAAACAGCCCAAGTGCCCATCAGTAGATGAGTGGATAAAAAAAACTGTGGTACATTTATACCATGAAACACTATGCAGCTGTAAAAAAGAAGGAACTCTTACTCTTTGAGACAGCATGGAGGTACCTGGAAAGTATTATGCTAAGGGAAATTAGTCATTCATAGAAAGACAAGTATCACATGATCTCACTCATATATGGACTCTAATGAACAAGATAAACTGATAAACAAAATAGATTCAGAGACATAGAAGCATGGAACACACTGTCGAATCTCAGAGAGAAGGCAGAGATGGGTGGGTGGGTGGATGGAGGAGAGTTCAACCAAAGAACTTGTATGCATATATGCATAACCACACAATGGTAAAAGCCACACAGAGTGGGGGCGGGCAATAAGGGGTCAATGGGAGAAAAAAAGGGAACATATGTAATACTTTCAACAATAAAGGTTTTTTAAAAGATTAGAAATACAATGTCAATAAAAGGATTCAGACTGGCAAGTGTCGTAGTGCACCTCTGGGTCTGGTGGTCCTCTCTGAGACCCAGACAACAGGGGGAGCTCTGGAGTGAGAGACTCCTGCCAAGCACAAGACCATCTGATGGAGAAGACATCTGGGTGCTCATGGAACACGAAGAAGACTGGTGTGCTAGCTGTGGGGATGGAGAATGAATAATTGAAGGGCAGACTGAGTGGCTGTCTGACCGTCTATGCTGTCGTGGTGTGACTCCTTCCTCAGTGGCCAGGAGCACACTGCCTATTCCATTACATGACAGTTGTGCGCCTGAGGGATTCTTCCTTGTCTTGAGCTCTGCTAGATTTCCTGCAATGGCCATTCTGTCTTCCATACTAACAGAAATCCTCCTTTTCCAGCTGGGAATATGATTACATTTCGCAGCTTCCCTTGCATAAAACATGGTCATTTGACTAAGTTCCAGCCAATGGGCCATAAGCAGAGTGATATGTATATCTTCCCATTCTCCACCCTGCAGATTGGACAAGCCGTGAGCCAAGTTGGATCTTGTGGTTGGGATGACAAGAGAGAGAAAGGCTAAATTCCTGAGTGGAGAGCAACAGCCGTAGCAGCTCTGGAATGTCCCATGGCAGAGAAGTAAACCATCAACAGCTCTCAACCTTGACTGTCCATTATAATCACTGCGGGAACATTAAAAAACTATTGATGACTGCCTTGGACAGGTACCTCAGTTGGTTAGAGCATCATCCCAAAACATCAAGGTTGCAGGTTCAACCCCTGGTCAGGGCATAAGCAAAAATAAACCAATGAGTGCATAATAAATGGAACAAAAAATTGAGATTTCTCTCTCTCTCCTTTCCTTGTCTCTAAAATAAAAAAATAAAAAAATAAAAAACAAAACATTGATGACTGCCCCTCCTCCTCAATTTCTGATGTAATTGGTCTGGGGTATTGTCTGAGCACTGGATATTTTAAAGTTCTCCAGCAGGGGTTGAGAGCCATTGGTTTGTGACACTATTGATTGGGGTTTGTGTTACATACACCTAATTTGTCCAAGTTCAGGTGGGCTTGACTCTCAAATGCGGTGCCCGGGGAACAGTCATACTGCTCTCACTGGACAGTTCTTCAAATCGAAAGTCAGGTGGCACATCTCCTCCGATGACATTTCATTGGGATGAGAGATGATCAGGAGGTGATTCACAGATACCATAACCTGGGATGTACAATTTCCAGGGGGTGAAGGTTACCATGGCACAGGGAGTAGAGAGAGGGTGACAGACAAGCTCAGGAGCATGGCAGCTTGGGGAAAGGAAAGTGGTTCAGTCATTATTCCTGAACAGAAAGTGGGAGGTTATCAAGAACTGAGGTTTACTGGGTTCGTTGGTAGAAGGCCTTGTATGCAAGCTCATGTGGAAGAAAAAGGGGCACTGTAATAATTTAACCAAAAGTGATCTGATCATAAACTCCTAACTGGGAAGATTATAGTGGGTCATCATGCCCCAGGCATATAACTTCTTCTTAAAAGACTTAACTTTGCCTTAAGCAAGCCCTGTTCATTGTTTTTTACATCTAGGTTAGCACACCTTTGAAATGCCTCTTTTTCAGACCCCTTTGAAATGTACCCACTCTCAGAGCTCACTTTTGTTAACTATCCTATAATGCAGTACCTACCCTGCTTTCCCCCATCTTCATGTAATCTTCCTTATGTTCCTTCCTTAATTACAAATGTATAAAAGAAACAGCAAAACTGTCATTCTCTGGAGCATTTGAGATCTTGCTTCTTGTCATTGCTGTCATTGGGCTCAAATACAATTTTACAAAAATTCTCTACAGGTTTGGACATTTCTTACGTTGACATTTACTTAGTGCAGCCAGTAGGATGCTGAGGAAGCCCACCCAGGACCACCCACAGGGGTACCTGTGCTCCACCGACTCCCTGCTTCGCATACGGCGAACGCGAGGGAGCTTTCTCTTGGAATTCCGGGCCTCCCTGCTTTAAGTAGCAGGTCTTGATTTTATTTGAGCTATTCTTAGAAAATCTTCAGGTGGATAACAGTTGTGATAACCCTGGGAAAGGAAGATAAACGGGGTTGCTGCTTTTAATTTTGTTTTTTATTGGATTGCTTATTGAGAGTCTGAACAAAATCTTTGTGGTTAAATTAAAGGCTGAACTCTCTTTAGCTGCAAAAAGAAAGGACATTTGCTTACCCAACCCAAATCTTGGGTATTCTTAGGTGACTAAGGGTCTTTGTGGGGTTGCCTGAGGGAAAATTTCCTCTAGTGTGTGAAGTGGTCTTATAGGGATATTCACCACATTTGGTTCATCAGGAGACATGAGCATAAGACATCACAGAGATTTGTTTAGACTCTGCAGATCTCAAAGGAGAAACCAAAATTAACATGGAAATCATGCTGCCAAGACCAACAAGTCCCAGGACAGTCAGCCTCCCATTAACTTTAGCCACCATCCCAGGGAAAAGCAGACCCTGTGCTTGGAAGGTAGTAGATAGTATGGACCCGACACTGGCTATGCTGAACAGATTTCCCATTTGGGCAGACTTTTGCTGAGATATCTTGCCCAATACATTCATTGTGCCTCCCAGAGTTTCAGCGGTGTATCTATAGTCTCTGAATGGAGCACTCAGGTCACAAAGGAGGAGCCACGGATGAACAACTACCTTTAGTACATTACACAAATAGAGGTTTACATGTAACTGGAGGAATGGGGAAAAGAATGGAAGTGGACACAGATGCAGGTTGGACACATCACTTCACATGTTTGCTTGTGTTGCAGGTACATCTTCCTCTCAGTGGCTCACCTTATGTCTGGTACAGGTAGTGGATTTTCATTACCTTCCTAATAAAATCAAAGAGAAAAAATCAAGTAAATATTCCTTCAAAAAGTCCTCTACATTACAAAAGACTTTCTGAAGAGAGCTAGGGGGTGAAGGAACCCTGAGGCAGCACAGTCCCTTTGTCCCCGCAGACAGGCACCGCCCCGTGGTGGCTCCATGAGAAATGGCAAGAGTGCTGTCAGCAATAGCAGCCAAAACAGCGAGCCATCTCCCCAAGCTTTCCTTTAAACGAATTACATTCTATAAAATTCCACGTTTGTGGGGTGCATTTTAGTGCAAGTCAACATCTTGGCGTTTCTCACTGTGAAAACGTAGGCTGGTTCCCAAGTGCAGTATTTCAGGGAGCACTTCCTGTGCATCTGAGCCAGACCCTGGGTCCCAGCATAAGCAAATAGAGAGGGAAAGTGTTGGGAAGAACCTGTCTACCTCACAGCTTTGTGTGTCTGCTTTAAAATACATACATACACACACACATACATACATACATACATACATACATACGTATGTATTTGTTAAATCTTCTTGATCATATCAACAATAAAATATTTTTAAATGGGAAAGACTACAACTCAACATATCTGTATAATGCCATCTAAATTCATAGAGAGTTTTTAAAAAATGGGATCACTACATCTTCAGTTTTTCACTCTATATAAGCAATTATCTCATCCCTTTCGATTTCTATAAAACATGTTTCATCGCTGCATGGTATTCCTTCTAAACTCTTGTACATGAATGACCTGCTTCTGTCATTCCTGTGTCCATCTTCCTCCAGCCATCAAGTTCCCTCTTCTCTGAAGGTAGACCTCACCCGCAGTCATCTCCAGTCACCTTCACCATCTAGAATTATTCACTGAACTTGCAGAGTCCTCCCACTTGTTTGCTTTCTCCCAGGATGCCCGGCGTGTCACACCATGTCTTACTGTCTTTGTGCCATGTGGAGCTTCTCCAGGCCAACTGCTGCTCAATCAAAACATACTTAAGCCCTTAGTACAGCACTTGGCATATGGTAAATACTCATGATTGGTTTAAAACACACTAGGAACCTAAATGAGTTACTCACTGTGGCAGAGAACTTTAGTTCTCCATCAAAATCCATTCTCTTCTTGCCCAATCAGCATGGCTCAGTGGCTGAGCATTGACCTATGAGCTAGAAGGTCACAGTTTGATTCCTAGTTGGGGCACACGCCTGGGTTGCGGGCTCGATCCCCAATGTGGGGCTTGCAGGAGGCAGCCAATCAACCATTCTCTTTCATCATTAATGTTTCTGTTTCTCTCCCTCTCCCTTTCTCTCTGAAATCAATAAAATATATATATTTTAAAATCCATTCTCTTCTCTCAGGGCCCACAACAGGACTGCCTCTCCCAGCCTCATGGACACACGACAGTGTTATTCTTTGCCAATGCAAGAGGAAAGCAACTGCATTACAGACCGGGCTTGTGAAAACCTCCCGCATGCATTTCCCATGGTCTCCCACTTCTGATGGATGCTGAAGGCATGGAGAGGTCACATGGTTGGAAAAGTCTGGTTTTCTGAATGACCATGTGAAAAAGTGCAGTCTATCCAAGCTTAACGCCCACGCAGCATTGGTATTTGCAATCATATGTAGTGATGTCCTGCTGAAATTATGGAAGTTATGTGGTCATGCAGCATAACCTAAAAGGTAGAGTGGTTCAGGTGGCTGCTCCAGTAGACTTCTGGCACCAACACACAGTCTTGAGGAAAGACAACAGCTCGTAAATTCTGGGGCAGAAAGACAGAAGGCCTCCTGTTAAGTTGGGCAGTCAACTCTCAGTAGGGACTGTCCACGGCCATAATTCTCTTCCATGACAAGCACAGGATTCTCCCTCTTGTCTATGCCTGTATCACCCTGGGTTTTTGGCTCTGTGTAGGGAAATACAATATTAAGAAAGGTTCTATCTTTGCCTTGAAGTACTGTGTGAACCTGGATGAGTCACTTCCCATCTCTGGGATACAACCTTATATTGACCATGGCAGATGCAGGGGTGACATCGCCCATAGAATTCTGAAGACCCAGTTTTCACCTGTTCCACATCCATTTCATCTACCAGTAGTTCCTGAATCTGTTTCTTTTTGGGAAACTATGCCTCCTCCCTTGGTCCACGCAGTTAAGGAAGTCCTGCTGAGCCAAGGGAGCAACTCTACCCTTGAGGAAGGCCAGCGGGTGCTCTTGATGCCCCCGCATCATCGGTCACAGGGAGCTGGGACCTTGGACTGCCTCCAGGCTGAATGCAGGTTTAGCAGTTCTTTGTCCAACTCACCACTATACAATTGGGAAACTGAGGCCTTGGGAGATGAGAACAGGCCAAGGCCACCCAGGGGCAGAATCCTTAGATGGAGAATATGAGCCTTCCAGGCCAGGGTTGAACTTCACCCATGGGATTAGCTTTGGGAATGAGAGCTGTCAGGACTGTTGCCCCCTCACCCCCACCCATGTAGGCTCTTTTATATTAGAGATCCACACTGGCGCACACACTACACTCAACCACTCACATCAGAAGAGGGGAAATTAAGGCATGGGGTCAGAGGAGGTGTGAGGCTTGGGCAGGCGACTAAGCCAAAAGAAGAAAAAAGTTGGAGACAGCTCTGCCATGGGACAGCAGTATCTGGTCTCCCAGAACATGACCAGGGCCCAAAGCATGGGGAGGGAGGATGTCAGGATGATGGGTATAGGGAACTCCAAGGTGCTGGGGTCTGCCTGGGCAAGGACCATGCCCAGGACATGCAGAAGACAAGAGGGACTAAAATTCACCACTCTGGATATACTATGTTTTTGAAAACCACATTTCTATATAAAGCCTGTTTAAAAATGCAGAACCAATGTAAATCACATATATTTGCAGAATTCAAGTACACATTTAATTTTGTTAAGGAATACCACGAATAAAAACAGATGAGATGAGACATAAATATGCATACTAATAAAGTATTCAGTAAATGCACACCGGTCTTATTAATACAAGAGAAAAGTTTTTTCTTCAATCATTATGTGAATTATGAACATTGTCATATATAAATTATAGGAATAGAGAGGTAAAGATAGCTAATTAAATGGAACAAAGGTAGATAGATGCTTGACCAAGTTTTATTTTTACTTGATTTGTTTGAGAAGAGTGTGCTACTGTTAATATTCTATGCAAAAAAGTACAGCATGAGTAAAACACACAAGGAAAATAGAAATGAAGATGGAAAGGGAAGCAAGATGGTATCCTAGGTAAACAAGGTACTTGCTGCCTCCCACAATCACATCAAAATTTACAACTAAGCCCGGCTGGTGTGGCTCAGTGGTTGAACATCGACCTATGAACCAGGTGGTCTCAGTTTGATTCCCAGACAGGGCACATGCTCGGGTTGTGGGCTTGATTCCCAGTAGGGGGTGTGCAGGAGGCAGCCGATCAATCATTCTCTCATCATTATTGTTTCTATCTCTCTCCTTTCTTCTCTGAAATCAATAAAAATATATATTTTAAAAATTTACAACTAAAATACAGAACAACCATCATTCAGAACCACCTGAAATCTAGCTGAACAGAAGTCCTACACTAGGGAAGTAAATAAGAAGCACATCAATACTGGTAGGAGGGACGGACACAGGGCAGAATCACAGAACAAGCTGGTCCCACACCCACATTTGACAGTTTAAAATCAGCAGGGATATCCTGGCTGTGGAGGTTTCCCTGAGGAGCAAGGGTTCCAGTGCTGGGAAGAGAAGTCCCCACAGCTTCTGCCTGTAAAAACCAGTGGGGTTTTGGCTGAGGGATAAAGAGGCTGCAAGACTCCCAGGCAGTTTCGCAGTTTCTCTCTCTCTCTCTCTCTCTCTCTCTCTCTCTCTCTCTCTCTCTATTGTTTAAAGTATTACATATAGTATTACATATGTTACATATGTCTCCTTTTTCCCCTATTGACCTCTCCCCAGCCACCCCCACCCCCCAGCATATGCCCTCACCCCCCTACTGTCTGTGTCCATTGGTTATGCTTATAAGCATGCATACAGGTCCTACGGTTGATCTCTTTTCCCCACCTCCCCTGCCTTCCCTCCGAAGTTTGACAGTCTGTTTGATGCTTCTCTGTCTCTGGATCTGTTTTTGTTCGTCAGTTTATATTGTTCATTATATTCCACAAATGAGTGAGATCATGTGATATTTATCTTTCTCTGACTGGCTTATTTCACTTAGCATAATGCTCTCCATGTCCATCCATGTTGTTGAGAATGGTAAGAGTTCTTTCTTTTTTATAGCAGCGTAGTATTCCATCATGTAGATGTACCACTGTGTTTTTTTGTTTGTTTGTTTTGTTTTTCTTTATTGATTAAGGTATTACATATGTGTCCTTTTTCCCCCATTGCCCCCCCCCACCCACCCCCACTCCTGCCCTCACGCCCCTGATGTCTGTGTCCATTGGTTAGGCTTATATGCATGCACCCCTTTACCCCCACCCTCCCCTACCTTCCCTCTGAGGTCTCATTGATGCTTCTCTGTCTCTGGATCTGTTTTTGTTCATCAATTTATGTTGTTCATTATATTCCACAAATGAGTGAGATCATGTGATATTTATCTTTCTCTGACTGGCTTATTTCACTTAGCATAATGCTCTCCAGTTCCATCCATGCTGTTGCAAATGGTAAGAATTCCTTCTTTTTTACAGCAGCGTAGTATTCCATTGTGTAGATGTACCACAGTTTTTTAATCAACTCATCTGCTGATGGGTACTTAGGCTGTTTCCAAATTTTTGCTATGGTAAATTTTGCTGCTATGAACACAGGGGTGCATATATCCTTTCGGATTGGTGTTTCTGATTTCTTGGGATATGTTCCTAGAAGTGGAATTATTGGCTCAAGTGTAAGGTGACCAGATTGTCCCGCTTTTGGCAGGACAGTCCCGATTTTTAACAATTTGTCCCGCGTCCCACGGCATTTTAAAAAAAGTCCCTATTTTTGGAAAGATTCTTTTAAAAAAGGGACTTTTTAAAACGCCGTGGGACGCGGGACAAATTGTTAAAAATCGGTTTTGTCCCGCCAAAAGCGGGACGATCTGGTCACCTTACCAAGTGGGAATTCTACTTTTCAGTTTTTGAGGAAACTCCATACTGTTCTCCACAGTGGCTGCACCAGTCTGCATTCCCACCAGCAGTGCACGAGGGTTCCTTTTTCTCTGCATCCTCGCCAGCACTTGTCGTTTGTTGATTTGTTGATGATAGCCATTCTGACAGGTGTGAGATGGTACTTCATTGTTGTTTTGATTTGCATCTCTTGGATGATTAGTGACTTTGAGCATGTTTTCATATGTCTCTTGGCTTTCTGTATATTCACTTTTGAAAAGAGTCTATTTAGGTCCTTTGCCCATTTTTTGATTAGATTGTTTATCTTCCTTTTGTTAAGTTGTATGAGTTCCCTGTAAATGTTGGAGATTAAACCCTTATCGGAGATAACATTGGAAAATATGTTCTCCCATGCAGTGGGCTTTCTTGTTGTTTTGTTGATGGTTTCTTTTGCTGTGCAGAAGCTTTTTATTTTGATGTAGTTCCATTTGTTTATTTTCTCTTTAGTTTCCATTGCCCTAGGAGCTGTATCAGTAAAGATATTGCTATGACATATGTCTGATATTTTGCAGCCTATGGCTTCTTCTAAGATTTTTATGGTTTCCCACCTTATGTTTAAATCCTTTAATCATTTTGAGTTTATTTTTGTATATGGTGTAAGTTGTGGTCTAGTTTCATTTTTTTGCATGTATCTGTCCAGTTTTCCCAACACCATTTATTGAAGAGACTGTCTTGACTCCATTGCATGCTCTTGTCTCATTTGTCAAATATTAATTGAGCAGAATGGCTTAAGTCGATTTCTGGGTTCTCTGTTCTGTTCCATCGGTCTGAGAAGATCTTGCTATGATTTCAATCTTCTTGAATTTGAAGAGACTTTGCCTGTGTCCTAATATGTGGTCTATCTTGGAAAATGTCCCACCAGGCAGTTTCTCTTAAAGGGCCCATGCACTGACTTACTCTGACACACTCCACTCTGAGCTACAGCATTGGGGCAGTAGCTTGAAAGGAACCTGGGACATCTGGGGAGGAACTAACTTGTCTGGAATCAGGGCAAGAGCTGGAAGGGCAGCTTTCTCCTAGAGAGAAGTGCTGGCAGGGGCCAGTGTTCCTTTGCTGACCCCTCCCTGCCACAGAGCCAGCTGGCATGGCACCATATCTGAATTTCCATCAACCTAACTCACACTTTTCGCCTATCCTGGTGATTCCCTGAGACTCCTCCCCTCCCTACTTATAGGCTCATCCAAGCCATTTCCAATGGCTTTTCCATACAACTGACCTCTCTTGCCTCATACTTTGGACTTTCCTAAAATCTCTCATACAAGCAGCAGCTGGCACCAGCATGTCCAGTACCTCTCAATAAGTGGCCCCAGGCCCAGCACTAGTGGCAGCTCACCCTGATTCACAGCTTGGCCTCTCCTTGGCACCTCCAAGCTCAACACAGGTAGCAGCCATCTACAGATTGCTTTGTAGCTTCTGCTGGGTGGCCCTGGGCAGGGCTCAGGCAGAGGCTGACTTAGCACCTCCTGGGAGGCCCCAGAGCCAGTGCACCCATGGTCAACTTTGACCATACCAGATTACAACCCTACCACCTCCATGAGTGACACACTCAAGGGGAGGATTCATTGAGTACTAAAGCCCCACTGAAGCAAGTCCTGCTCTATTGAGGTGTCTCCTGCACAGCAGATCTTCCCCTGTAATTGCAGCTAGTCCTCACAGCCAATTGGTCTGGGGGTTAATACCACCCAGTGATGCCAACAGCAATCAAGGCTCAACTACGACAAGACTGTGCACACAGCCCAACAGGGACACGCCTAGAGTGCCCAGCTCAGGTGACTGGGGAGGCTGAGCCACTGGGCCCTACATGGACACCTACTACACAAGGCCGCTTTACCAATTCCAGGAGACACAGCAGTTCTACTTATACATAGAAACAAACACAGGGAAGCAGCCAAAATATGGAGACAAAGAAACATGTCACAGATGAAAGAACAGGAGAAATCTCCAGAAAAAGAACTAAATGAAATGGAAGCAAGAAAACTACCAGATACAGAGTTTAAAACAATGATTAAAAGGATGCTCAAGGAACATAGTGAGAATTTCAAGGAACTTAGTGAGAACATCAACAACATAAAAAAGGGCCAGTCAGAAATGAAGCATACACTAACTGAAATGAATAATTTACAACAGGTCAACAGTAGAGTAGAACACCAAGGAGCAAATCAAGAATGTAAAATATAATGAAGCAAAAACACCCAATCAGAACAGCAAAAAGAAAAAAGAATACAAAAAAAAAAAAAATGAAGATAGTATAAGGAGCCTCTGGGACAACTTCAAGCATACCAACATTCACAAAATGGGGGTACCAGAAGGAGAAGAGGGAGAGAAAGAAATCAAAAATCTATTTGAAAAAATAATGACAGAAAACTTTCATTACCTGGTGAAAGAAATAGATATACAAGTCCAGGAAGCACAGAGAGTCCCAAACAAGAGGAACCTAAGAGGCCCACACCAAGACACATCATAATTAAAATGCCAAAGGTTAAAGGCAAAAAGAGAATCTTAAAAGCAGCAAGAGAAAAGCAGTTAGTTACCTAAAAAGGAGCACCCATATGACTGTCAGTTGATTTCTCAACAGAAACTTTGCAGGCCAGATGGGAGTGGCATATATTTAAAGTGATGAAAAGCAAGGACCTAAAATCAAGATTACCCAGCAAAGTTATCATTTAGAATTGAAGGCCAGATAAAGAACTTCCTAACCAAGGAAAAGCTAAGGGAGTTAATCACCACCAGACCTATATGAAATGTTAAAATGTCTTCTTTAAGAAGAAGAAGAAATAAAAGATAAAAAATATGAACAATAAAATGGCAATAAATTCATATCTATCAATAATTGAATCTAAAAATCAAAATAAATTAACAAGGAATCTAATGAACAAAATAAACTGATGAACAAAAAGAACCAGAGGCGCCCTGACCAGTTTGGCTCAGTGGATAGAGCATCGGCCTGCAGACTCAAGGGTCCCAGGTTCAATTCCAGTCAAGGGCATGTACCTTGGTTGTGGGCACATCCCCAGTGGCGGGTGTGCAAGAGGCAGCTGATCGATGTTTCTCTCTCATCAATGTTTCTAACTCCCTATCCCTCTCCCTTCCTCTCTGTAAAAAATCAATAATAATAAAAAAAAAAGAACCAGAGGCATGGAAACATAGAACAGACTGACCAATATCAGAGGGAAAGAGGTGTGGGGGAAGGGGGACGGGAGAGATTAACTAAAGAATTTATATGCATATATAAATTACCTATGGGCTCAGACAATAGGGTGGTGAAGGCCTGGGGTGGAGCAGGAACTGGGTGGAAGGGGGTGATGGAGGATAAAAAGGGGGGCATCTGTAATATTCTCAACAATAAAGGTTTAAAAAAAATATGAAAGCTGGTTGTATTAACTCCATTTATTGAAAAATTGGATTTCTTCCCATTTGATTTGAAATGTTTTCCTATTTTGGCATAAATTCTTAGATGGCCCAGCCAGTGTGACTCAGTGGTTGAGCATCAAGCTATGAACCAGGAGTTCATGGTTCAATTCCCAGTCAGGGCACATGCTTGATCCCTGTTAGAGGACATGCAGGAGGCAGCCAATCAATGATTCTCTCTCATCATTGATGTTCCTCTCTCTCCCACTCCTTTCCTCTCTGAAATCAATAAAAATATATATTTTAAAAATTCTTATATGATTTGGACTCATTGCATTTTCACTTTGGGTTTTGTGTGTGTGTGTTTTGAGGTTTTTATGATACATTTTTATGTCATTGATGAAGTTCTTTCATTTCTCCTCCCCTAAAATTTATTGGCTGGCTATTCCCAAACATTAATTTATTTTTCCAGATGAACCATAAAATGAGTCCATTGAATCTTATCCCACATGAATTTGTGTTCCCCTGAGATATTTATAGACTTAGTGAAAAGTCATTTACATAATATTGTGTACCTATTTTATAAAAAATACTTGTCTCAATTTACTCGAATCTGTATGCTCCCTACATATAATTTTAGAATTTATATATAGTGTCTATGCATTTAAAACTTTTTATGCCTACTTATTTTATATATTTGACTTGTCATTTGTAAATAGATTGTTTTTCCTTTCTATATTTTTTTAGGCAACTTTGGCTGATATAAAAAAGCACTATTGCCCAGCCAGCATAGCTCAGTGGTTGAGCATCGATCTATGAACCTGGAGGTTAGTTTGGATTCCTGATCAGGGCACATGTCCAGGTTAGGGGTCTTCATTGATGTTTCTATCTCCCTCTCCCTCTCCCTTCCTCTCTGAAATTAATAAAAATATATATTTTTAAAAAACACTATGGATTATTTATTGTTTGGTTGGTGTCATCTCACTGAACTCTTAGTATTTTTAACAGTTTTTCAATTGATTCTCTTTTGTTTTTGATTCCCCAGGTTGGTGCTTCACATATTATTTATGTATGACTTTTGTTCTTAGATTATTAACTCAATTGTATGTCTTCAGGTCTAACTACCCTGGTGGAAGACCTTCACTTCTGATCTTGGCCTTCTTTCTAGTCCATATTGTTCCTTGAATATCTTTTTTAATGTATTTGTTTTTATTTTTTTGGCCTTTTCTCACTAGACTCTTAGTCATGGAAGAAAATATGAGTTTAATTTTGGATATGTGATATTTTTCATTCTTGTGGTACATCTAAGCAAAAGAAAACCCTTGGGGCTGCTGAAAATATGGGAAGAGGATTCAGGCTAAAGATTTTTATTTGGAGCTATGAGAATTGATTAATCAGGGAAAATGGGAAGGAAAGGAGAGCAGACATCCTCAAACATATCAACTATGAAGGGGATGATAAATTTCAGAAGACCCTGCAAGAGACACAAATACATTTGACTATTAGCTTAATCTTAAAATTTAAGTACATATTTTTTTTGTAGAAACAAATATTCCCCAACCATATTAGGGAATATAAAATAACTGATTTTTTTTTGTGTTTTTATACATACTTGTCTCTAACCTGGTGTTTATTTGCTTTTTATAAAAAGAACAAATGCCTATCTGTGTGGATGATTATTTTAGATAATTGGCAATGCATTTACAAATGATTATTTTAAAATAACATAAGCTTGCTTTTAGAACATTCTAATGTTCAAGTGAGGCTTTACCTGGGTATGTCTGCTACCTGGGTATTTTTACACCTTTCATCAGGAGGCCTGTGTACTGTATATCTGGCTCTCACAACAGTGCCTGACACACAGGAATATGTGGTAAATGGTTTGAAAGTGCTTATTGTTGACATTTATCCTTTATTTCAGGAGACATTGTTCTACTTACTAGGGCGATCATGAATTTATGATAATTAGAAAACAACTATCATTCATGTATTTGAGCATAGGTTTTCCATGGAAAATACAAGAATAGAAATAGAGATAGTATTAAGAAATAGCAAATCAAATAATATTCTTAATTCATTTGAATGGACAAAAGAAAATACTGTTTTGAAAAGAAGCATTTCAAAATATAGTTTTTTGTTTTGCAATAATGTTTGGGAAACCACATTTTTATGTGGTTTCGGTTGGGCTATATAAAAAGTATTCAGGATTATTTTTCTTAGACATTACTAGTAAAGCGCAGTTAAAAATGATTTTTTTTTTTTTGGTCATACTTTAGTGCCCTTAATAAACAAGTGACTGAATCAATAGCTAGAGCAGCAGATGATGAGGGGCAGGCCTTGCACTGCTGACGGTAAATGTGCCTCCATGTCTAATGAGAACTGCTAAACATGCCTAATTTATATTTTTATTCTTGAAATTTGCTTCTTATGTTTATAGAACCTAAAGTAGAATTTTATCTATCACTTTAGGCGATTTAGAAATTGCATATTCTAACTTGTAAGCTAAATATTTTTAGTTTTAAATAGTATATTATAGCCTAGTATTAGTTGTATTAAAATCGTGGATTATAATTTGAAAGTTTCATTAGTGAGCAAAAAAGGTGCTATTTCTAGCATAGAGACAATTCTTCCTAAAACTCCATTTTATCTTTTGCCTTATAGTGATTACAAAAATATTGGTTGTTGACAATTTAGAAAATATAAAATTATAAAGAACAAAACATTCATAAGCCTATCATGCATAAACATTAGTTTCTTTTACTTCCTTTTAATTTTTTTAAACATATTTTTATTGAGGAAGGAAGAAGGAGAGGGAGATAGAAACATCAATATGAGAGAGAATCATTGATTGGCTGCCTCCTGCATGCCTCCTACTGGCTCCTACTAGGGATAGAGCTCACAACCTGGCCATGTGCCCTTGACCAGAATCGAACCTGGAACCCTTCAGTTGCTGACACTCTGTCCACTGATCCAAACTGGCTAGGGCTCCTTTTAATTTTTTTAAAAAGCACATTTTTACATAGTTGAAATCAGATTGAATATACAATTTTATATCTTGACTATTTTTTCTTATTACATTATAAACATTTTCCTCAGTGTTTTTTTGTTGTTTTGTTTTTTTAAGATTTTTTAAGGGTGTCAAAAAACAGATCTGATTTTTGGCTCTCATTCAGTAGTTGTATGCTTTCGGGTAAGTTAATTGCCTTCACTTCCTCATCTGTAATGGATGAAGCTAATAATAGTACTTGTCTCACAGTGAAATTATGCACAAAAATTTTTTAGTTCTGTGTTTGGTTCATGGTAAAAGTAATAAAACCCATTTTTTAAAATGGTGATTGGTTCACTTTTGGAGTGTCATAGTATTTCCAACTATTTCCCTATTGCAGGACATTTAGATATTTTAAATTTTATTCTTATCACTACTAAGATAAACGTTTCTAAGATCTTTTGCTAATTTTGATTAGTACTAGAAGGGCATTACAAAGTCAAAAAGAAAGACATTTTCAAAATTCCTTGATGATAGATAGATAGGTAGATAGAATATAGTCAAATTCCTTCACAGAGAAAATTGTACCCAAATATAACTCCATCAACAGTATATGAAAGTGCCTATCTCCTGTCTTCACAAACATGCAATATTATAAAATTCTAAGAGATTTTCTAATCTAATAAGCAAAAATAACCTTTTAATCTGCATAATTATTACCACTGTAGTACACACCTTCCATATAATAACCATAAGTGTTTTCCTATGCTGAATTTATTATTTCATGGTTCCATGAAAATTTTTGTAGTATTTGTTCTAGTTCTGTGAAGTATGCCATTGGCACCTTGATAGGAATTGCATTGAATATACAGATTGCTTTGGGTATTATGGACATTTGAATGATGCTATTTCTTCCTATCAATGAACATGGTATAAGCTTCCACTTGTTTGTATCTTCTTCAATTTCTTTCTTCAGGGTCTTATAATTTTCTGAGTACAAGTCTTTTACATCCTTGGTTAAATTTATTCCTAGGTATTTTTTTTAAAGCAACTGTAAGTAGGATTTTTTTTTTTTTTTTTAGTTTCCCTTTCTGATAGTTCATTATTGGTGTATAAAAATGCAACTTATTTATGTATATTTATTTGTATCCCACTAATTTACTGAATTCATTTATTAGTTATAGTAGTTTCTTGGTGAAATCTTTAGGGTTCTCTATATACAGTGTCATGTTATAAAGCAAATAAAGACAGCTTTACCTCTTTCCAATTTAAATGCCATTTATTTCTTCTTTTTTATGTTAGTCCTCACCCGAGGATATTTTTCCATTGATTTTTAAAGATAGTGGAAGGGAGGGGGAGAGGCAGAGGTAAACATTGATGTGAGAGAGACACATCGATTGATTGCCTCCTGCACGCGCCCTGTCCAGGGCCAAGGATTGAGCCTGCAACGTAGGTATGTGCCCTTGACCGGAATCGAACCTGGGACCCTACAGTCCACAGACCGATGCTATATCCACTGAGCCAAACTGGCTAGGGCTATCTAGTATTTCTCCTTGTCTGATTGCTGTGGTTAGGACTTCCAGTACCATGGTGAATAAGTGTGGTGAAAGCGGACATCCTTGTCTTGTTACCGATCTTAAGGATAATGCTTGTACTATTTGTCCATTGAATATGATGTTGGCTGTGGGTTTGTCATATATGGATGGCCTTTATTATATTGAGGTATGTTCCCTCCATTCCTACTTTGCTGAGTTTTTATTATAAATGGATGCTGGATTTTATCAAATGCTTTCTCTGCATCTATTGATATGATCATGTGGTTTTTATCCTTCATTTTATTTATGTGGTGTATCACATTTATTGTTTTGTGGATATTGTACCACATTTGCATCCCAAGAATACCTCCCACTTGATCATGGTGCATAATTTTTTTTAAATTATTGCTGGATTTGGCTTATTAATATTTTGTTGAGGATTTTAGCATCTATGTTCATCAGGGATATTGGCCTATAATTTCCTGCAATCCAATTCCCTTCTTGCTTTCTCCCACCTCCAAGTAATCTTCCTTACTTTCTTCCTTAATTTCAAATGCATAAAAGAAGTTGCAAAACTGTCATTCTCTGGAGTATCTGAGATCTTGCTTCTGGCATTATTGTCAGTTTACTCTAAACTCATAAAAATGTCCTACTGATTTGGACATTTCCTATGTCAACACTCACGAGTTTGACTTTTAACCTGGAGCTTTCAGAGGATGGTAAACAGAATACACACTAGCATGGCCAGCTTTGTGCAGTAAAATATTCTTTTCATGTCAGCACGAGTGGTTCAAGATTAGAGGTGGGAAGACCTGTTGTGATGTACAGTGAGAGGTGTGGAGACCAGTGAGTGCAACCTATTGGAATCTGAAGTTTTACCAGATGCCTCACCTTGTTGATTTACTTTCAGCGTTTAATCCACCTAAAGTTCTGATAAGTCTGCATTCGAACTGTTCTCAAGCCAGTTCTCCCTCAACCCAGGCCTGCCCGGATTTTAGGGATGGGAAAGAAGAGCTATAGCTTCCTCTAGAACCGCCCCTTCCCCACAGGAGTTGCTCAGGAGATAGGAGTAAATTGTGCGTGGCCCAGCTACTATTCATCCTGCTGCCAGCCCAGGAGTTCCAGCCTGCAATCGCAGGCAGGCTGGGGCGAGGCTGAAATGCAACCTCCTATCCAGCAGATCTGGGGGGGGGACCTGAGAGTCTGCGTTCTGCCAGTGCTCCTGGTCCAGCAGCCACACTATAGGTGGCAAGGCCTGTGGTTCTTAGTCTTGACTGCACCTGGGAATCACCTGGGAGCTTCAAAAGAAGCTGATGCCTGGGCCCCATGCTCAGAGATTGTGATATATAGGGCTGGAGTGTAGCCTGGATATTGCCATTTTTTAAAAGGCCCAGTAGTCTCATATTCTATCAAGATAGAAAAGTGGTAGATCCTGAAGGGAGCTTTTTAAAATGTAGATTCTAGTGCAAACACCCCTAAAGCTTTCTGGCTCTTTAAATCTTGGGGAAAGCCCCTCCCCTGTGCATTTTAGCCAGCACCCCTGCAGATTCTGCACGTAAACAGTACTCACCTGCAGCCTTCCCCTCAGAAGACACCCTGGGGCAGTGATCACGGGACTCAGAGTGGATAGCCCCCTCCTCCCCATTCGGCTGCTGCAGGGTAACAGAACACACTTAAAGAAATACATTCCCACTAAGGTTAACACTTGTGTGATTATTTCTGAAGAATTGATTCCAAAAGGGGAATTGTTGTGTCAAGGGGAGTTAGCTTTCAAATTTAGACAGATACTGACCAAAAAGTTCATGGAAATGCATCCCGATCTGCATTCCTCACAATATGTGCAAGAGGTTTTTCTTTTTTTTTCTAAACTTAAAAAATATGTTTTATTAATAAGGTCTAGTACCTGGACAAAATTCAGATCTTGTGTGCAGAATAAGAAACTGTATTTTATTCCCCTTTTCTCTGATCTAATCGGGTGCTTTCATAATTATTAAACTTTGGGTATATAAATAGAAAAAACGTTACTCTAAGTTCATTGTTCATAAACTCATGAATATTCAGGATTAAGGTGATGCTTTAACTGGTACTAGATGAAAAGTATACTCTACCCTAGAGTATCATATAAATTCAACTATAAATCAGAAAGTTTTGTTAGCAGCAAAATGGTGATATTCATTAACTTAAGATTTTTAGCTTTTCTTTAGTCTTAACAACTGTTTTCCCCCCAGATTTCTGAGTCACAGACCATCACTCTAAACTATTCTCATTTTTTACATTACTGCTTACATTGTGTAAAAACTACACTAACTGATTTTAATAAACTTGGCAATATTTAAAACTATTTTGGGACAAGGATAATGTATCACTGCCATATGGAATTCTTGTAAACAATATTAGCTGGGTTAAGAACGTAGCCTTAACATAATTTTTTTATTTTGTCTAAAACAGCACAATAAAAACATCCCCAATAATATATAAACCTACATATAAAATATAGGATATCTCCAATATGTTTCCTTTATATAGTATCATGACCGCATATGCAAGAGAAAGTATTGTGAATGGGGCAAGAGGAAACTAATTTAGGCAGTGACCTAATTAGTCAGACATTAACATTCAAACATGAGGTGGACAACTTCAGCCAGAAAAGTAGTATTAAAGAGCTCCTATGAAATTGGAATTTACATACTACATTCTCCATTCCTGGTCACTTCATGCATAGCTGGACTATTCTCAATCATGGTTTTTGCCTTCTTTTGTAGAAGAAAGGAAGGTTATTTGGAGGACTGATTCTATAAAGATACAGGGAATGCCTATCCCGGTATCAAATTTTCACCATGAAAAATCAGAATAGAAAGGACAAAGCTTAAAAAACAAAAAAACAACAACAGAAAAAACAGGCCCAGATGACATGGCTCAGTGGTTGAGCGACCACCTATGAACCAGGAGGTCCCGGTTTGATTCCCAGTCAGGGCGCATGCCCGGGTTGAGAGCTCCATCCCCGGTGTGGGGCGTGCAGGAGGCAGCTGATCAATGATTCTCTCTCACCACTGATGTTTCTCTCTCTCTTTCCCTCTGCAGAAGAGGTTTTTTCTTCACACTTGCCCTCACACAGGCAAACATTTCAACAATTTTCCAGGTAATAGTGGAGAAATGGATCCCATTGTTGCTCACATTTGTATTCCCTGATGAATATCGAAGAGTAAGGTGGAGCTTTTTTCATTCATTCATTCATTCATTCATTCATTCATTCATAAATATTTACACTTCGCTGTGAGTTGCCCGATTATCCGCCTTGGGGTAAATCTTCCGTGAGCCTCAGCTTCCTCTCTATAAAATGGGGTGATAATATCCCCCAAGTTGTTGCGAGGGCTAGATGAGATTTCATGGACATACAGTGCCTAGTACAGGACTTGGCCTGCAGCGGGCGGTCCATGAATGTTTGCCTCCCACGGAGGAGCCTACCTCCCTGTGGAGGCTCGGTGGTAACTGATGACCGGAGGGCGCGGCTCCTCCCTCCCACCTACTCCTCCTGGGGTGCAGTGTCCCACACCCCAGCACCACACCTCCATTGTCCCTGGCACTCGCTGCCTCAGCCCCAGGGAACTGTGATCCAAAGTCCCCTCAAAGCCCAGGGCACCCCAGTCTTTCTTCAGTGTCTTGTCGCCCCCACGTGGCCAGTCTAAGCTCTTCCTCTTGGCCAGGTCTTTGCACCAATTCTTGGCGGGTCTCCCAGCGGCCCAGGAACCAGGAGCCGGATTCCCGCCCCAGCGGCATAGCTTTGATCCCCAAACCCTTCCGCCTGACAACACTCCAAGTCAAAAGGGGGCTGATTTTCAGGCTACCTGTTGACCTACAACAGTGATGGTGAACCTATGACACGCGTGTCAGCACTGACACGCGTGCCATTTCTGATGACACACGGCCGCTAAGGCGGCCGCATGCCGAGGATGAAACATTTGCTGCTCCTGAGGATGAAACATTTGCGACTCGAGTCTTGGAGTTAGTTTTTTCCTCAAAGTGACACACTACCCGAGTTATGCTCAGTTTTTTGGCGAAGTTTGACACACCAAGCTCAAAAGGTTGCCCATCACTGACCTACAGCTTAGGGTTAAAGCCCTAGAAGAAAGGAGAAATTCCCAGCACACAGACACACACACACACACACACACACACACACACACACACACACACACCTCCATGGGAGCCCCAATCCCCTCAGTATAACACAGGACATTTCTAGATTACTTTGCCTTCATATCAGCATAACACTTTTCCACACATATCAAATGCCAGCCTTGTCATGTCTAGTCAATGTCTATATTTTCACAGTAACATAAGGCTTCATATATTGTACTTATATTGCATATACTTGCATTATTTTACTATGAGATTGTTTTTCTTTCCTTCTTCACCTCTTGTTTCCTTCCTTTCCATTTATTGAGTGCCCAACAGTAACAGCCAGGGGTTCTTTCTATTTTCCCCCATCTTGTAATCATAGATTTGCTTACATACTACATTTTTGTCTATCTTTTAATCATAGATTTGCTTATATACTACATTTTTGTCTATCTTTAAACCACATTATGTCATTTAATCCTCAAGAATAACTCTTGACCAATTATGCCTATTTTAGAGTTGAAGAAACAAAGGTTATGACTTAATTTTAAATCTCTATTTATTACTTAGCACTTACCAGCTTCTATGCTAAACATTTCCTATCTTATCAGTTGATCTTCAACCCGAGTTATCTGCTGTGCAGAACAGAGATCACTGAGCTCGGGGAAAGCTGTAAACAGGGAGCAGGCTGTAATTGCAGAGCCAGGGGGATCTCCCCACCTCTCCCCGCTTCCTCCAAAATGCCCTCTGGATTGAAGGGGATTCAAAGTGAGAATTGTTATGCAAAGAGAGTGATGGAATAAGTGGATTATTACAAGTGTCCTATTATGCTATTCTAGTTTCTTTAATAATTGTATTGTTTCCTCACATATAAAAACAGCAGTGAAAATATCTGAATTGCAGAGGTCCTAGTAGAATTAAATGAGACCACATTAAATCCTTCTAAACTATAAAGCAGGATACAAAGATGAGATCAATTAAAATACTGTAGATGCGGTTTATTGGTTTCCTTTTTCATTTTATTAATGTGATAGTACTAACCCCCAAGTAGTACATCAGTTGGAAGAAGTCAAACAGTGACTGAGCTGCGTGTTAAGTTAACCTTCATCTCCCGCATGGCCCTCCCCCAATTCTACTCTCCCAAGGCAACCAGCATGGGGTTTGGTGTGGATACTTGGAAACATTCTATGCCCATGCAAATATTTCATTTAAACACAGAGACGCTGTCTCCTTTGGCTGCAGTCACGCTAGTCAAGTTCCTCTGTAACTGGCAAATTTGCCATTTAGCTGCTTTATAGACAATCAATCCACTTACACTGTCGCTCATTTGCATAATATCCATTGTACAAATGCCCTTCATTTACTCAGTCATTACCCTGAGTTTTTCTTCAAAAAAATTCTTTTGGAGAGAGAACACCCTTTCCCCCTTCATTACTTCTCAGTATCAAACCCTCTCAAACCTTCTCTAGGCAGCTCTGTGACCTTTCTGGGAGTGAACATTCTGCCAGGCTCCTCCCTGGGCCCCTGAGCTGTTTCCAATCCTCTCCCCACCCACATTCCCCCTGCCCGTTTCTGACAACGTCTCTGGGTGCCTTCTGAAAGCTCACGTCGTTTCAGAAGGCAGCATGTGCCCAGCCACGCACTGCAGCAGCCCTGAAGAAATCCTTCAGAAGTCTGCACTAGCCCTGGCCGGCAGCTCAGTTGGTTGAAGCCTCATCTCAATTCGCTTGGGTTTCGGGTTCCATCCCTGGTCAGAGCACATACTAGTACAAGAATCAGCCAATGAATGAAGAAATAAGTGGTACAACAAATCAATGCCTCTCTCTCTCAAAAAAAAAAAATGTATTTTTTTAATTTAATTTTTAAAAAATCCACACTAAAAGGCAGTAACAGAGGGTGGCCTCTGGCTGTTGGGGACCAGCATACCTTTAGCCACTGGTCCCGGGATGCTTTGGGCTCCCAGTGACATGGCTGGGTCCTCTGACCTCTAGCTGGACAGCGGCCTCTGCCCGTTTCTCTGTCCTGGCTCCTCTCTCCCGTCACCCCGCTCCTCACTTGCCGCAGTGATCTCAGCATCTCATATCCTTCCTCAGCTCACAGACTTTCAAGGGCTTCCCATTCTGTCCAGTAAAGGCCCAACTTTTCACCACAGTTCTGTGAACTCACCATTTTCACGAGAACATCTGTCCTCTATCAAAGGTCAAGCCACAAACCAGGAGCCATCTTCCTCTCCTTCACCTGTATTCAGTTAATTCCAGTGTCCCAGCCTCTCTCCTCAAAAATAATTCTCAAATTGATCTATTTCTCTGTGCTGGCACTATTGAGAAAACTTTCCTAACTCCTGCCCTCCCCTGAAACCTTCCCGAGGAAGTAGGGACCCACGACTGTTGGAAGTACTGGGCACACTGCTCCCATGTTTATTGTTTTAAGTCACTGCTCATTTGAGGAATTTAAAGGCAGTTCATGGCAAAAACATTGTGGGACTTGGTAGGTATGTTTAGGTCAGTCACCTCTAGACATGACTGTCATGCTAACCTTGTGTTTGGAGGAGGGGACTACCTTGACAGGTGGAAGTAAGGTTTTTATTTCAGCCCTCAACTATTTACTTCTTGTGGGGAAAGGTGAAAATGAGCCACCTAGTGGCAGCTACTTCTCAGCAGGGGCAGAGTCCGGAGGGGACGTCTCCTTAAGCGATGCCCTGCATGTCTAGTTGTGGAAGAGCAGTGGCCCAGAGGTGGGCCAGGAAGCATCCGGAGTTCCTGCTCAGCCCTTGGCGGTGGTCGCACTGGAAGCTCCTCCACTTCTTTGGAGAAACAGAATACCTTTTGGTGTAAATGCACCCAAAGTATCAATGAGAAACCATATGGAAAAAGAAAACCACCCAAACATAATACATTTCCATTTTTCTGTCTGCTACGAGGAGGCAAAGTGCAGGGTAGGTAGCTAATTTTCTTTCTGATCTGGAGACCAGTACTCACATCAGCACTGTCACCTCCCTGAAAGGCAGAACATGACCCTGGGGGATGTGTGTATGCCTTTCCTGGCAGTGCCCACAGGTGCGCAAGCCCAGATGGAGGTGGGGTGTGATACCCTCCAGTGGAAGAGGAAGAAAAGGGACAGAGCTATGTGGGTGCTAAGTGTCCCAGCCCATTTCTCCCCTCATTTAAATTAAAGCATAAGGGCCCTGGCTGGTGTGGCTCAGTGATAGAGCATTGGCCTGTGCACTGAAGGGTTTCGGGTTCGATTCCCAGTCAAGGATGTAGTACCTGGGTTGCAGTTTCCATCCCCTGCCCTGTCAGAGTGCGTGGGGGAGGCAACCAACAGATGTGTCTCTCTCACATCGATGTTTCTCTCTCTCTCTCTCCCCCCCCCCCTAAAAATCAATGGAAAAATATTCTCAGGTGAGGATTAACAAAAACAAAACACACACACAAAATTAAAGCATAAGATCTCCTTCCTTTAGAAAATGTTCACGATTTGAGCCTTTATCTGTTTTTAGCATCGGAATTGTTCAAACACCTTTTCTCCTTAAACCTTTGCCAAATATTTATTGCAGTGACCGGCACATTCCTCATTTGGCTATTTCCTGCAGCTATGTCAGAGTTATGTTCTTCAAATTCAATTCCACAAATATATAATCCAGGACCGGGTTTTATGCTAGGCATTGCTGGCATCACAAGGTGTGCCCCTAGCCCTGGGACCAATTACTGTGGCCTTGACCATGGTAAGTGTTATTAGGCACAAAGTGCTTGAAGGAGAGGCAAGTGTGAAGGGAAGGGCTCAGAAAGTTGTCAGAAAAGCAATGACTTGAGAGGAGAGTAGGTCCGGAGTCAGCAGAAAGGGCTCTGGATGAGAACACACTGTTCCGTCTGCCATCAAAGACTCGCTAGGTTCTGCTGGTCCAGTCCTGAACTTCCTGTGCCTGCTTTCCTCCTGAGGCCAGTGAAGGCACAAGCAGAATGAAAATGAAGGCAGGACTGACTATATTGTGCAAAAATTTTGCAAATGCTTAAGACAGCATGGGACAGGGAGTAGGCAAAACTCTGACTGGAACTCAGAATACCAGGGGTTTGGTCCCAGTTCTGCTCTTGCTGGCTTTGTGATCTGGGGCAAACTCAGCATCTTTCTGGACCTAGGCCTCCCCACAGGTAGAACAGCTATCCTAACACCTGCCAATGTCAGCCCTCAGGGTACCTGTGAGGGTTGCAGGGTCTGCAGCTGTAACTGGGTGTGTGTGTGCGTGTGTGCGTGTGTGCGTGTGTGTGTGTGTGTGTGTGTGTGTGTGTGTGTGAAGAGTGTGAAGAAGAAAGGAGATAAGGGAGGAGCAATGGAAACAGGCTGACCAAGAGAAGAGAGGTGGGATGGAGCCTGGGGACAAAGACAATGGTCAGGCTGCACTGAGGAGTCAAGATCTGAATAGAGGCCATCTAATACCGGATGTTGGGTGCCATTAAACGCCGGTGGTCTTGATCCGGCATCTAGAAGGGTTCAGCAAACCTGGAGAAGGGGCTGTGCATAAATTAATAAAGAGTCCAGAGACAAAACATAATTTTGAAAGGCATATTGGGAGGGGGGGGGGCAGAGGAGCTTGGCTGAAGAAACCAAGTTCTTCTGGTCTCAGGACCCCTTGCTTTTTATTAACACAAACTGTCCTCAGGCAAGGTGGAGATATACACTTCAAAGGGTAGGGTTTCTACAGAAGCATTGTCAGATTGGGGAATAGCCTATGGCTGTTCAGGTGTTTGGCCAACAGGAGGCAATAACATGTAAATTAAGATGCCCTGAGCTGTCTGGCAGCAAACAATCAATTTAATGCATCCTTTTCAGGTTTGGGGAAATGCCTTTAGCCATTCCCATCAGGCGATAACATATGTGACTCAGCCCTTGTTGAGTCCCCAAGTTCCATCAACCTTTCGATGAAACTCTTGCAATTAGGACATGCTGGAATTGGCTTCCGGCAGCCATCCATGTCTGTGATGTGATTTCCAGCTTGCAAACTGCTCATAACTTTGTGGGACAGACATTACCTGTCTGAGAAATGGAAGTAAGCATGCACCTTGACCTTAAAGGTTGTCTGGCTAGGATGTACTAATCACCCAGCATGCCACAGGCCTTCACGTGGCACACATCAGACATGCAGTGGCATCAGCAAAGCCAGCAAGGCCACGCCCTGGCCTTGAGGTCTCCCTCCCGGGCAGGGTCCTCTTCAGTTCCCAGTCCAGCCGAGTGGGGCTGAGCACATGTCTCTGGACTCAGCCCTTGGGTTCTGAAAAGGACATGGCCCTGGTCAAATCTTTGGAAAAGAACAGAAGAAGACACGTGTTTGGAACAGGTTAGGGCTGAGTTTGAGGGTAATGATCCTTCTTAGATGCAGGATCACATTTTATAAATTTGAAAAACTACCATTTGGGGCTAATTCCCCCAAATCAGAGTCAACCATAAGTAATTAATAAAAGTTTTATTAAATCATTTAGACTTGAAAGAAGTCACAATAGTTAACACACTTAAGTGTGTTCTATATACCACCAACCCAAACGGATTGAGTTCAGAATTTTTATAAATAAAAAATAAACATATTTACAGTGAAAATAAAAACAAGTTAGATGATTAAACTGTTATCTATAATCAGTTTTGGGAAACTACCTGCCTATAGAATTACATATAAGACACTTAAGATTTTATTCGGTTTAAAGTCCATAAGTAAAGAAGTTAAGTGTAAAATGTGATTCATTTCTTACTACGGCCTTTTTTCATCCCCAAACCAGAACTTTTGACCAATTTACATAAAAAGCTTCATTCCCTTTTTTGGAGGTAAAGTACAAAGCTCTTACACCCTCCCTGAACCATCTGAGAAACATAGCTATAATGCTACAGAGGCCACTATAGGACTAGCTATGGACATAAACCATTGTGCAGTTTGTGCTACTTGTCCTCCCAAATAGTGCAGATTCCTGATTTACCCACCAGGGACAAAAATGGAGTCAGCTTTTTGGAAATCAGTTTTAAAATCAGCAGTATCTCTATATTTCTAGAACAATATAGCTACCGTATGTAGGGATTTTCATGATTCTGTGCTATAAAAATATCTCTCTATTAATTTTAGGGATTGCTTGACCTCCCCAGGCAACAGGTGAGGGCTACAGAGCGTGGCCAGCCAGTTTCAAGAGACCCACCAAAAAAAAAGGACCACACGTGGTTTAGTGGTACTTCTCTCCTCGAGGACAGCAAAAATCAAGCGTTGGCTCAAATTAGGTTATGCCCCAGAATTCAGTTTTAAATTTGACTTAGAAAAAGTAGTCCAAAATAAAACTGAGCAAAGAACAAAGTTCTCAATGTCTACAATTTTGGAAGGTCACATTCCTAAGCAGAGACTATTCTGTGTCACCTGTGAGGGCACAGGCACAACCTAAGGTGAACTGTTTGGCAAAGGGCTATGGGAGTCGCTGGAGTGTCTTTTTGTTCCTGATGAACTCACGGAGCGGGACCTCTGCCTGAGCACAGTTTTTCCTGGAAACTCCAAGTCCTCAAATACAGTGTTTTCAATGATGTGTGCAGCTTCTGGCCGCTCCATGGGGGATGGAGAGAGCATGTCTTGAACCATCATATACTGAAACATAAAAATTGTTTTGTGATAAACGGGTCAGATTTAGAATACTAAACAGTCCCCTAGTTCAAGAGTCAGCAAAATTTTTTCTGTAAATATATTAAGTTTGCAAGCCAGTTTCTGCTGCAACTTCTCAGCTCTGCCACTGCAGTGCAAAAGCAGCCACAGACAGTATGCAAACAAATGGGCATGGCTGGATCCCAAAACTTTATTCCAAAAACTAGAGGCCCAGTGCACAAAATTCGTGCATGGGTAGGGGCCCTAGTGGCTGCTGGCTGCCAGCCGGGGCCTTCCTTCATTCTGTGCTGCCCCCTGATGGTCAGCACACATCATAGGGAGAGATCAAACTTCCGGTCTGTCAAACTCCAGAGAGGACACTTTGCATATTAGGCTTTTATCTATTTAGATAGGCAGCAGGCTGGACTTAGCCAACTCCTGCTCCAAATAAATATGGGCCACTGTGGGTGATTGCTTGTTATTAAAGAGTCCTAAAGCATATAATTGAAACACATGTATTAAAGAGTCCTAAAGCATAAATTGAAACACAGACATAATCTGACTTTAAAAACAAATTCATTACAACTGCACGTGAATATACAATCATCTAAATATTCAATTCAAATATAACTACGCCAGAGATCAGCACCTGACACCTTTAGGAATTTTTTGAACCCCTATTAATGTAACATATTCTCATGAGTCACCTTTGGAATTGAGTAATTAAATCTGCAAAATATATAACAAAATGATTTTTAGTAAAAATATATTTCATTTAGGTTAGTGTATCTATTATAAAATTTATTTAATGCAATCCTTTATTATACTTATAATACTGAAAGATAAATTTAAACTTCAATCTGTGATAAGTCTAATTTACTTCAACTTAATTATTTAAGAAAATTCAAGAGTAATCAATGTATAAATTTTAAAGTGTATGTGGACAAAACATTTTATGAAATAAAAATAAACAAAAGCTGAAAAAAGAAACTGTCAAAGGTTCAGCACACATAACTTTCACCATCCAAGGCTAGCTTATGTCCCACCCCCTCTCCTGACATTCTACTGTGGCATTCTGAGCCGTCTGACTCCAACACATAATCAGTAGGACCTAGTGCCTCCCACCCCAAAGAAGCCAGTTTTTAAGATCGATCCCAAATTCACAAAGATAAAGCAATTAATGGCATGGTAACAATAGCAACTCTGTCCTGTGAGGGTCCACCCAAGTTCAGCCCTGTGGAAAGGAAAGGTGGCCACCATCCACAAGCAGAATGCCAGCAGCTTGGGAGCACAGACCAGGCCCACGGCCCTGAGGAGCTCCAGTCTTGTTTTAACAAGATGGTGCTCTTGGGATCAGGTTCCTGTCCTCCCTACACCTGTAGCTTCATCAGTAAAATGGGGCAACTGATGAACTGACCGCTAAGGACCCTTTAAGTTCTAAATATGTTTCTAAAGAAAATAAAAGATGAGAATTATACAAACCTCACGAGGATATTTCTGAGTAAACAGTGGTGGAAATCTGAGATTTCTTACATCAGTTAAGACCTAAAAAGAAAGAAAAGAAAAGATGTTACTTACCTTTAAATCTATTTTGATATATACATCTATTTAAACATGAAGTACTTTGAATACTTTAGAGCAGTGGTTCTCAACCTTTTTAATGGTGAATATTAACAGGTGGAGAACTCATCAGTAGCTTTTCCTGATGGTAACCTACACATCGGTGTTTCCTGGGCCCAGGTGCACACACCATCCAATCACCAAAACCAGAGAATCACTCAGGGGTAATTACACTTGAACTATGCACATGATGCCAACACCTGGCCTGTGGCTGAGCACTGGCTGATGAGTACCAAAGTAACTCAGCTCTCAGGAACCCAGTGTCCTTCAGTGGGTAACCTTTCTTATTAGCTCCTAACATCTCTGCACTTGATTAAAAGAAAAAAAAGCATATTATTTTATTTTTTTGAGTGATGGAAACCAAACAATTATGCTAAATACGGAGTATAAAACTAAGCTAAAGTTCTCTGGGAAGTTTTCAGATAAATTATTACTCTTCATGTTCCAGTTTCCTCGTTTACAAAACAAAGACAATAGGGTCCACCCTATACAACTGTGAGAATTAAATGAGGTTAATTTAAGTCAGCACCTGCACAGTACCTGGTACTTTTCTTTTTTTTCTTTTTCATCTTAACTTAAAAAAAATCTTTATTGTTGAAAGTATTACATAGGTCCTCCTTTCTCCCCCCATTAACCTGGCACTTCTATAGTGAGGACAAAACCAGGTTTTTTTGTTGTGTTTTTTTTTAATTTTTTTTTGTTTTGTCTTTATTTTTTTAAATAATTCTTTATTGTTGAAAGTATTATGTATGTCCCCTTTAGACAAAACTAGTTTTTAGAAATGAAATAAAGCAAATAAGTCTTTATATTTCTTAAGAAATAAGCTGAAAAAGGAGTGTATGGAGGTAGAAGAGGGTAAAGGGGGGATAAATGGTAGTGGAAGAAGACATAAATTGGGGTGGTAAACACACAATACAATATACAGATGATGTATTGTAGAAATGTACATGTGAAACCTGTAAAATTTTATTAACCAATGTCACCACAATAAATTCAATAAAAATAAAAAATTAAAATTAAAAAAAAGAGAAAGAAGCTGGAGTATACTTAAAAAAAAAGTGGGGGGTGGGTGAGGGTATGTATGGGAGTGGGGGGGCATTGGTAAGATATGTACACATATAATACCTTAATAAAAAAAATAAATAAAAAGTGGAACTAGGCTGTCATTTGTTACTTCCCCCTGAAGAAAACAGAAACTTAACCAGACGAGCCTGTGCCCCAGGCCCGAGGAAGAGGGTTCCATGTGCTAACAGGTGGATCACACCAAACTGAGTGCAGGTAAACACTGGAGAGTGAACTCACTGAATCAACTTTTAATTATATAATATTTTAAAACAAAGGTTTTTATTTAAAACTTAGAATTGAAAAAAGACAACTATCTAATTCCAGAACTGAAACATAGGTGCTGGCAAGGATGTTAAAGAACCAGAACTCTCCTACACTGGTGTGGGAATGAAAAATGGCACTTGCTTATGAATTTAAACCACCTCACACACAGCTTATCAATCCTACCTAGGACAGTACCCATGACAGATGAAAACATGTCTACAAAAGACTTGTTCACAAATATTCACGGTATCTTTATTCATAAATGTTCTCAACAGGTAAATGGATACATGAACTGTGGTATACATACAATGGAATTTTACTAATAAAAATGAATGAACTACTGATACACTGAGTAACATGAATGAGTCTCAAAAACTTTTTGGTGAGTCAAAAAAGGGAGACACAAGAGTATGTTTTGAAAGATTCCATTTATATGAAGCTTTAGAAAAAAAACAGGAAGTAGATGAGCAGCTGCCTGGGATGATTAGGAAAGAGCAAAGGGAACCTTCTGGGGTGATAGAAATGGACTATGTTTTGAATGTAGTGGTGGTTACATGGGAATATAAACTCGTCAAAACTCATCAAACTGTACACTTAAAGTGGGCACACTTTACTGTATGTAAATTGTGCTTCAATAAAACTTATTTAAAAAGGACCTTGTTCAAATCATCAAATGGTCTGTTTCACATGCACTAGAGAACTCCGGAGAGATTCTGGCTCAACATGGCATATTTCCTACCACATGTTGCACTAAAACAAGTGTAACAGAATGTAAAATGTATGCTAAGTCTATAAGGATGAGTGCACTGGGAGAAAAGTCAAATGTCTGTAAGACAGAAAGTGGATGGAGCATAGCAACTACCTTAGTAGCAGAGAGGAAGGTAAGCCAAGCTGCCTTCAGGGATAATGCCAATGAACAGGGAGTGGACGACCTGAAAGTATGTACATGGAGTGACACATCTGCATGTAAACATATGAGGCTTATTCTCTGGAGAAACTGAACCAAGAAAGTCAGACTTGGAGTACTCAGTAGAAAGGAGGCATGCGTTGCGGTGGGCACAGAACAGCAGGATGAGGTGCAGAGCTGCACACATCCCCATCACCCACACTTTCTCCTCAGGAGAACGAGAGACACTGCTCCGGAGAAAATGGTTCTAGAGGAAAGCCTACAGATGTGGACGTGGGAGTTCTCCACCACACCCAAGATAAAAACTGAATTGTAGCCCTTACAGTGAAGTCCTTCCAGTATCCACCTGAGAGCCCTATTCTTAAATATGAATGAACAGGTGAGGATTATCAACATGATAAAAAAAATAATTAAAAACCCGAGTTACCGATTTTAGCAGGGAGGGAAGCGTGACTATGAGGGGAGCAGGAGGGAGTTTCTATGGTGATGGAACAGTTCTGTGTCTACATTGCAGTGGTGGTTACACAAATCTATACCTGAGGTAAAATAACATGGAGCTATACACATACATTGTACCCAGGTGAAATTCCTGGTTTTGTTATTGTGCTATAATTTATGTGAGATGTAACCATTAGGAGACATTGGGTGAGGGGCACATTGAATCTCTCTGTATTATCTTTGCAACTTCCTGTGGCTCTATATTAATTTAAAAAAATTAAAAACCCAGAGGAAAGAGACAATACAGGAAGAAGAAAACTTAGAACACACACATCACACACAACTGAGGTGCTCAGAGATAAGATACAAAAATCCATGTAAAAAGAGTAAAGTGCTATTAAAAAGGAACAATCTTGAACAATAAAAACTGGATGGTCAAAATAAAAAAGTAATTAGAAAAGTTGAAATAACAAGTTAAGGAATTATGTTTTTTAAATGTATTTTTATTGATTTCAGAAAATAAGGAAGAGACAGAAACAGAAACATTAATGATGAGAAAGAATTCCTAACATTGATTCTCTGACTGGGAATCGAACCAGTGACCACCTGGTTCCTAGGTCGATGCTCAACTGCTGAGACACACCAGCCGGGCAAGTTAAGGAACTCTTGCAAAGAACAATATTAAAAGACAGAAAGATGAAAATAGGAGAAAAAAATAATAGGTGTTTAAGATTAAGTCAGGCATTTCAGGAAAAGGAAACAGAAAAATTGGAGGATTTATTTTTAAAAAATTTATTAGACCTGAAGGATTTATATCTTTTAACTGAAAGGACCTACCAAGTATCAAGCACAGTAAGTGAAGGGGGAGGGGAAAGGTCAATGAGGACTAAATTTCATAACAGCACTGATAAAGGTAAAGCCCTAAAACTTCCAGAAAGAAAAATAAAACAGGTCAAACACCCCAAATAAACAATTCAGGTATCAGCTTCTGGACAACAGCGCTGTGGAAGCTACATGAGTGGATCAATGCCCTCAACGTTCTGAGGGAAATTCCAATCTAGAATTGGAACCTGGCCAGTTTATTTATCAATTATGTGTGAAGATGAAAAAAAACACACACATTTTCACATACTTGAGGATTCTAAAAATGTATCTCTCATATATTCCTTCTGAGGCATTTACTGCAGAATGTGCTCTAGCAAAATAAGCGAGTAATGCAATAAAAAGGGGAAAACCTGGAATCCAGGAAACAAGGGGGGCCAGGCTAGGAGGGTAGGAAAGTATGTCCTTGGCTGATGAATTATAGAAGGTCTAGGGGTGATCAGAACAGAGTGAAGGACAAAGGCTTTGAGAAGAAGACTACAGAAAAAAAAAATTATCTAGCTATCTAGCTATCTAGCTAGCTATCATCTATTTATCTGTCTGCTTACCTACTCACCCACTTTCCCGAGTGATAGACAGGTAAGTAAATAAGCTATATTGAAGTACAGAGAAAATATTGTTTGATATTTGACAGATTTTGAACACTTGTTAAAAATTACAACCAAGGTTCATAGGAAACTATGTAATTGAGAAAAGGCAATTCTGGAAAAAAGGATTGCATCAGAAAGAAAAAGTCAGAGTATACCTGATCTAGCCAGAACAATATTTGCATGGTCAAGAGAAATACTGACTTCATTTAACCAAAACTTTTTTACACAGCTACATGTTTTTTATTTACATTTTTAAACTGAAATAAAACTCACCTTTTAAACCATTTTAAAGTATATAACCCAGTGCTTTTTATTCTACTCACATGTACAGCCATCACCACTAATTCCAGAACATTTCTTTTCCATCCCCCCATAAGAAATCCCATACCCATTAACCAGTCACTCTCTACCCCTTCTACTCCCAGCCCCTGGGAACTATTAATCTACTTTGTCTTTATAGATTTGTCTGTTCTATATATTTTATATAAATGAATTCATAAAATATTGGTCTTTTGTGTCTGGCTTCTTTCAGTTAGCACAACGTTTTCAAGGTTCATTTGTGTTGTGGCATAGATCAGTACTTTATTCCTTTTTTTTTTTTTTTTGGCTGAATAATATTCCATTATACGGGCATACCACATTTTGTTTTGCCATTCATTAGCTGGCTGGGTTGTTTCTACTTTCTGGCTATTATAAAAATGCTACTATGAACATCTTTCTACACATTTTTTGTGTGAATATGTTTTCATTTCTCTTGGGTGTATACCTAGGAGTAAAAATGCTGAGTCATATGTAACTGTTTAACTATTTGAGTAACTATCAAACTTTTTCCACAGCAGCTGTACAATTTTAAATTCCCACCAGCAATGTATGAAGGCTCTAATTTATCCACATCCTTGCCAACACTTGTAATATTTTTATTATTATTATATCCATCCAATATGGTATGGATTAGTATTTCATTGTGGCTTTGATTTGTATGACCCTAATAAATAATAATGAGCTTATTGGACATTTGTAAACCTTCTTTGGAGAAATGTCTAAGTCCTTTACTCATTTTTAAATTGAATTGTCTTTCGGTTGTCGAACTGTAATAGTTCTTTATATATTCGGGATACTAGAACCTTATCAGATATATGATTCACAAACATCTTCTCCCATTTTATAGACTGTATTTTTACATTCTTAGTAGGGTCCTTTGACGCCATATGATTCCTGATCCTTTACATAGGTTGGGCCTGTTTAATATCCCTTTCTGGAGGCTTTTAGGATGTTCTGAAATTGACTCATTTTGGCAGGTCCTAATGGTTAGAATATCTGAGTCCTTTGGCTATCTGTGAGACCTACATCCTCTTCTACCATGGCCAGGAATCAATAAGTAAGGTCTAAAACTGATGAAGAAATGGTGATAATAGCTTAAGTTTTGGAAACAGCTTAAGTTTAAGTTAAGTGCCAGGGACAGCAGCTACAAAAGCTAAGGGCGACCATTTAATGAAGGATGGGGAAGACCGGGACAGAGGTACTTGTAAACACTTTCAGTACTGTCTTCCTTAAAAGCCATGGCCGTGGTTTGAGAGGGAAAAAAATAAGTATGCTTAGTTTGCCAGCTTGTAAGTGTATGAGTAAGTGGCAGTTTGTCCTCCGGAATAGTCCCCTGTGACCACCCACTGCTGCCACCTCTCCCTCCCTCCACTCCCACCCCACGGCTCCCCTCACTCTGCACTTACTACACAGTCACTCAGTACCTGATACTGCTAAATTAGGATCAATTTTAGTAACAACAAGGAACTAAAATATTCAACTAAATCATTTTTTTAAATTGAGCTTTAAATGGAAGCAAACTGTCTACAAATCCTCCCTTATAGCTCACATCACCTCCTTCACGTGTAGTTAACCAATCTGCTGGTATTAAGAATAACTTACCGCCCCCCCCACCCCCCCAAAAAAAGAATAACTTATTCTCTGTTTAAATTCTTTTGTAAATTTAAGAGTATTTTATCTTTCCACCGTTTTTGAGGTGGGGAGAACTTACCCTGACTCTCTCCATCTGAGTGCCGAATGGGTACAACAACTCAAACAGAATGAGGCCTAAAGAAAAGATGTCCACTTTATGAGAGTAGTTGTTTCCATGAATCTGAAATCCCACATAAACAAGAAATGTTAGAAAAATATTAACAGAGATAATACAATCGATAATATGACATTGGTGAATCCCCAAGTTGACTTAGTCACTTCTTAGTTTAAATGTACTTGTAGGTACAAAAATGTTAGCAAAGAGTTAATAATCTCACAAATCTCTTTTCTTCAACTCTCTATAGCAGAGTAATTAACCTAGTCAGCATCACAGAAGGGAAGCCAGGACAATTCAGAGATATGCATCAGTAAAACAGGCCTGGCAGGACCCTGGAGCCTCTGGATGCTGGAAAGGTTTGAGAGAGCAGTAAAAACTACTCCACTACCCTGAGGTGAGGTTTTTCAAAGTGAACACTATCTAAAGCAGATCTCTCATTCCTACCCATCTTAGTCCTCACCCATTTTTATGAGAAAATCTTCATTACTCCAAACCACTAATCAACTATGGTTAGCCCTCATTAGGGCACTTAATTATGGACCACTCTGCATTCCTAGTTGTATGTTTCATGTGCATATTTCCTATTCACAACTAGAGATGAAGTCCTGCAGGGAAGGGACCTCTTTTGTATTCCCACCACCCAGCACTGGGTTAAGTACAGAGAAGGCCCTCAATAAATACTAAATACTTATTTGTTAAAATGAAGTCATGAATTACAACCCAAGCACTCTTAAACTAAGCCTCATTCAAATTAAGGTGACCTTGGGGGACTGAGTTGAACGCTTTTATTTGAGAAATTTACTCTGGGCCCCTAACTTGACATTTGGCAAAGTAAAGAAGGTGTCACTCTGGGACCCACATCAGCATTTCCTCATGGGGAGTCACAGGGCGCAGCCTGGATGATAAACCCTCACAGACTCCTCTCTCAACAGCACTTGCTGTCTGTCTCCCTGGGCACTCTCACAGGCCACCTGCCCCTGAGCTTCCAGAACACAGAGCGTCAGATGGGAAGTCTCCAAGTCCACACCAGCTGCATCCCCTTCTGCTCACCCCTTACCTCTTATCCCTGGGTTCAACAACAGAGCTTACAGGGCACAGAGAAAGGACATCCTCATACAATATTTGGAGAATATATACTAACACACCTTCATGAAAAGCAGCTGGCAATACTTGTTTACTCCCACTTGATGGCCATAATTAATTCCACCAACCCTAGGGAAGATGGAAATGTGGACAGAGGTCTGTGCACAAGGGGTGTATCTGAGTGATATTCCCAACAGCAAAATTTACAAGTAACTAAAATGTCCAAAACAAATGTTGAATAAATAGCTTAACATAGAGAATACTATATAGCCAAAAGGTTTTCCAAGAACACTCAATGATGTGGGAAATGCTCACATTTTACTATTATATTCAAATATTTGCAGATGAGAATCCCAATTTTGTTTTCTAAAATTAGGTAAAAATGTTATAAAATATATGTACACACATACATCTTGTGTGTGTATTATAAAAAAGGAAATGACTAATGTTTCAGAATGTTCATTAGTAGTTTTTAGTTTTTCTTTATACCTTCCTGTATTTCCCAATAGATTAACATATAATGAGGGAAAGCCTCCTGTGGCTCAGTGATTGAGCGTTGACCCATGAGTCAGGAGGTCACCGTTCGATTCCCAGTCAGGGCACAAGGCTGGGTGGTGGGCTCAATCCCCAGGAGGGGAGTGTGCAGAGGAGGCAGCCAATTGATGATTCTTTCTTCTACCTCTCTTTCCCTCTCCCTTTCTCTCTCTGAAATCAATAAAAAACATATTAGGAGAAAAATGCATTAAATACATTTAAAAAACAAATACGGTTCATGAATACACACAAAGTGACCTTTACAAAACATCTAAAAAATAAGAAAATAAGTGTAGTTCTGAAGGGGGGCAGAATAAAAGACACCCTTTCAGAGTTTAACTAAATGTTTACCACTGTGTAATACTACAACATGACCTGCGTTTCCTGCTAATTACAACAAGAACAAAGTAACTGTGGTCTCTGCTCATTAGAAAGAACCTAGAAAGATAAGAAAATTAAGAACTTTGTTAAAAAATAGTTTAAAACAATGTACAGCCTCAGAGGCTTGGATAAGACGATTCATACAAAGTGTTTTTGAGAGACTTTTCAAAACAATCCTATATAATAAAAGCCTAATATGCAAATTGTCCTCTCGGGCGGTCGTTCCACTGAGAGACCGAGAGTTCGACCACTAGCTATGACGTGCACTGACCACCAGGGGGTGGCGTGAAACATGGCAGGTGTCGGCGATGTGCTGTGCCCTCTTGCCGGCTACCTGGGAGCAGGAGTGATGGGGACAGAGGTGTGGTGAGAATGCAGGGTGTCCACCGAGCTCACTCTCACTCCCCCTGCAACCCTCCCCCGGGGACGCCAGGGCTCAGGCGCCAGGGAAGCCCATGTGCTCAGGTGCGTGAGGAGCCCGCCCCACACCTGCGCAGACTCTTCTGGGTGAGCCAGGCTGCAGCTGTCGGTCAGGCTCCCTTTGGGTTCTCACAGGAGCCGGTCTGCGAGGCCAGCTGGGAAAGAGCGCGCTGACCACCCGGCTTCCGTGCGGTGCTGCTGGGCAGCCCAGAGGCCCACGCTGCACCCCAGTGTGCGGTGTCTGAACACGCTTACCACATCTCTGCATGGGGACTCGGGCGCTGTGACTCAGGCAGAGGGGGGAGTGCGGGAGCCTGGGGGCCCAGGTGCTGCCCGGGGCCCGGAGGTCAGCTGGACCTGCCCTTCCGCGCCAGATGCTCACACTTCAATCACTGGCCAGGCCCAGAGACTGTACCCATGCACGAATTTCGTGCACCAGGCCTCTAGTATTTTATAAAGTGACAGCTTCTGTATTTAAAAATACTGAAGAATAGCTCTGGCTGCTGTGGTTCAGTGGTTAGAGCACTGGCCCGAGCACTGAAGGGTCGTGGGTTCAATTTATGGTCAAAGGCATGCACCTGGGTTTCATGTTCGATCCCCGATCCCAGTTGAGGTGCGGACGGTGGCAACCAATCCATGTGTCTCTCTCACATTGGTGTTTCTCTCTCTCTCCCTCCCACCTTTCCACTCTCTATAGAACAATGGAAAAAATATCCTCAGATGAGGATTAACAACAACAAAAAGAATACAAAAGAATAATAAGAGGTTTATTAAGAGAATTAAGACACCCATTTTCAACTCCCTGATTTTAACTACCATACACTGCCATGACAAAATGTCTACAGCTACCCTTGATTTTCTAGTATCTTCTACAATAACAAATATGGTATCACTTGTCATCAATCTCTTCCTTTCTCCGATGGCAAACCTTACCTCCAACAAACACACTTACACATATGCATATACACATTACATACACATGTGTGTTAGCCACAGTCAAAATACATACAGTCAGTCCAGCAGTATCAAAGGGGGATAGCCATGACTACCTATGTGGTGTTTTTTTCACTGACATTCACATTCACTCATCCACCAAACATTTATGTGGAATTCTAGGCACTGTTTTAGGTGTTGGGGAAAAATTAAAAGAAGCGATAAGTTAGGTCCCTTCTCTGATAATTATTTTAGAGCGGAAGAAAACACTTACTTTGAGAGTTAAAAATGCTATGAAAAGAATAAACAGTGGCTCTAGCTGATTTGGCTCAGTGGATAGAGCGTCAACTGAAGGGTCCCAGGTTCAATTCTGGTCAAGGGCACGTGCGTGGGTTGCAGGCTCGATCCCCAGTGTGGGGCGTGCAGGAGGCAGCCGATCAGTGATCCTCTCTCATCACTGATGTTTTCGTCTCTCTCTCCCTCTCCCTTCCTCTCTGAAAATAATAAAAATATATATATTTTTTAAAAAAAGAATAAACAGTATAATGTGACAGATCCTGACAGGGAGTGGAGGGATAGTTACCTATTTCACACAGGGTTGGGGATGGAGACTCCATCTAGTGAGCCTTCATACTCGCCTGAATCCAGGTAGAATGCCTTTTATACAGTCATTCCTATTTTGTTTTCACAATACTTAAAAGTGTGAAGATATATTTCCAGCCTCTTGAATAATGATGAATTTTTTAAAATGCTATTACAAACATTTTAATGTCAATTCTGATACACACCTATGTAGAAAAATCAGAAAAGTCCAAAATATCTTTCAAAGCTCCTACACAGAAGCAGTGACTGCTGATACTTTATGGTTCTTCCTTCCTGCCTTTTTTCACATGGATATGAAGATGTATTTCCAGTACTTTGATATTTCATCCAGTTTTCATTTCTCCTGTTGCCAGGGTCTGGCCACATCACTTGACTAAATGATATGGTGATTCAATTACTCAGGCCAATAGATTTCTTCTACTCAAGCCATTTTGATACTTTTGGTTGCAAATAATCAACTATGCATAATAAAGCTCTTATGAATTAAAATCTCTGCCATATGTATCATGTGTTTTTTTAAACTATAAAAGTAAGTTTATTTAAAAAGTCACAGAGATAGAAGAAATGGGCTCAGGAAACAAGTTACAGAAGCAAAGAAAGGGCCCTTGGAGCTTAGGAGTGAGGGCAAAGGTAACGTGCCTGGGGGAGGAGAGGGAGAGGGAAAAGGTGCTGCGTGCTCCTGGAAGGGAGAGGATTCATTTTTAATTTCTGAATTTATTTGCGGATTCTCCCTTTTAAGTAGATTTGCTAGATAAGATATTTTTTATTTAAAACTTAAAATCTACCATGTTGTTTTACCAGTATGAGTTCTCACTCCTATTGAACATCCTGCAGCTCCTCCTGCCTCCTACCAAGCAGAATGCTAAGTCACTTACCAGTAGGCAGTAATGTGCTTATATAATGAAGGCTTTCAAATAAATGTATCTCATAATAGAACATTGATAGCTTCCTGTGAATTTTTTTTTCATTTCTTTCACTGTTTTCTTAATACTTTGCATGAGCATGTTGTTTTTTTTTACTCAATAGTTACTTAGGAAGGTATTTTAAATTTCCAGCTAGCCAAAACAAAAGCTGAAACAAACAAAAATCTAATTTAAAAACCCCCACTATCATCTTTACAGCAAAACATTCACAAGTTCTGTGTTCAAATATATTTGGTCTGGTGCCACTGCTCACCTGCTCCACCATCCCGCCACGGCCAAATCCCACCATGTTCCACACTCTGCTGCCTGCTGCCAACGCCAACCATGTTCCGTGTGCACCCCCTGATAGTCAGCACATGTCATAGCAACCGGTTGTTTGGTTGTTCGGTTATTGGGTTGTTCTGCCATTTGGTCTATTTGCATATTAGGGTTTTATATAGAGAGATAGATAGGAAAGGAGTAGAGTGGGAGGCCAGCCATTATAGGCATGCCCAATAAAACTGGGATGCCCTCAGGAAGATACTTGTCTGTCAGTCATACCTGGGAACAGGTCATTGGCCAGAATGGGCATGGGCACTGCAAGGGCATGAGATATGGGGTATTTAATCCTCTAACAAAAGGAATTTGCTCTCTCATTCTCTTGTGCTGTTGGTATGTTGTGCTTAACTCCTGGCTTGTGGGGCTCTCTCCCCTGCATTCTGACCCAACTCCTGCTCCCCTGAATTCGCCTACAAGGCCCATGGCCATGTGACTCCCCCCCCACACACCTCCACTCCCACACACACACTCAATGGACTAATGGACTAGCCTGATGCTGAACCAGACCTGGCTGCAACATGGAACAGAAACTCTGGACACTGGCTTTGCTTCTAGCTCTACTGAAACCCCAGGTACAGTTCTTCTATAATTGGACACTGAGAAATAATTCCACACAAACAAAAAGTACTCATCCTCCCGTGCAAGTCTCAGAAAAGTCTTTTTCTCGAGATATCATAAGAACCCCACCCTCAGCACCCAATAGGGAAGATGCTACCCCAATTTCCCCAATAAAATAAGTATATCTTATTTTAATTCATTTATTAGTAAATGTTCAAATACCAACTATAAATAAAGCCTAGTATATTTTTCATGTAGCTTCCCTGCATGGGTAAAAGATCCATTCAAAGGGCAAAATGAGCCCTGACAAGTGTGGCTCAGTTGGTTGGAGCATCATCCCATGCACCAAAGGGTCATGGGTTCAATTCCCAGTCAGGGCACATACCTCGGTTGTGAGTTCGATCCCCAGTAATGACATGCATGGGAGGAAACTGATCTATGTTTCTCTTCACATCAATGCTTCTCTCTCTCTCTCTCCCTCTTTCTCTCTCTCTCCCTTTCACTTCCTCTCTCTCTAAATCCTCAGTTGAGGATTTTTTAGAAAGTGTAAAATGAACTAAGGATATTAAATTAACAGAGTAAAAAACGTTCAATGATATAGTTTTAGATTCCATAGGGCAAATGACTTTTAAGAAACTATCACTTATTGAATTCTGATGTACTATCAAACAGGAATACCCATAATTCCCTGAAAATGCTATTAAAACATCCCTCCCTTTCCAACTACATATTATCTTTATGGGGTCAGATTTTCTTCCTTCACTTCACACAAAATAACATATTCCAACAAATTGAATGCAAAGCAGATAGGAGAATCTAGCTCTTTTAAGTCAGATATTAAAGAGATCTGTTAAAATGTAAACAAATGCCACTCTTCTCAACAATGCTTTTTTGTTTTGGGAAATATCATAAAAATATCTTGGGGATAAGATAGGTTTAATATTATTAAATTAATAAATTTTTCAGTTTTAATCTCTAATATGGCAAATACTGATAAATAAAATCCCATTAAGAAAAACTCTTGGGTTTTTAATCATATTTACATGTATAAACAGGTACTGATGTTACCATCATTAGCTAGTTATTAATAGGAAGAGAGCAAGCGAAGTCAGACATTGGTAAGCATGGTCAGCTGGGAAGCATGAGCCTGTTTGCTTCACTAGGAAACTACAGCTTCACACCCCAAGGAATTGTAGCATTGTCCCTCCAAGGAGATTAACATCCCTCCCTTCTCTCCTCCCATACTGGATTGTGTATGGAGGGGGAGCAGGGGGAGTTAAGCACATATGCAATAAAGTCAAAATGGTGCAGGGGGAGATGCTTGACCCTAGAGGCCTGTCAGTCTAACCTGGGAAAGGGATCATTGGACCCTTCAGAAGCCTGGAAATCTTGGCAAATTGAAAAAGCTCCTGGTTAAAATCCCAAGAGAACAAAACACATGATCTTGTTCTCTCTCTCTCTCTCTCTCTCTCTCTCTCTCTCGGACCCACACACACCCCATTTTGTATGCATTTCTCCCGCCAGAGAGCATGCAACTATGCGTTTCTAGTGGCTACCTGGAGCCTGCTGCAGACTACTCAGGCTCCAAAGGACTATGAAGCAGAAACTCTGGGCACTGGCTTTTGTTTTGGCCCTGCTGAAGAGATGGTGGGACTTTTGCCATGGCAGGATGGAGGCAGGTGGGGCATGGGGAAGCCAGGAGGGGAACTCCTTTGATTTTGCATCAGACTTGCCACAACACAATCTCCCCTGCATGGATCCTTAAAATGCTTTTCTCGAAATCCCTGGAAGGGCCTGTTTCCCACCCATAACACTGAGACCAGAAAATTTGAGAATGGCTGATCTAAGCATAAATAAGCTGGTGGTTACTGAGCATGCTATTCTGAAGCTCCCAGGACAGTCTGCTCCCACCACTCTTCCAGGCTCTGTCCTGTCCTGTTCTGTGGGAGACTCAGCATCCACGGACAAGATATTCCAGCCTTTATCTCCTGCCACAGTACATTCTGGAAGTTGCCTGTGAATTACTATAGACGACAGCTCAGTACAGTACCTCTGGCTCTAATTTCTTTGAAAACAGTTCCTACACCATGTACACAAGGTGAACTGGCGTTAAGTACGGGAGGGGTTCAAAGTCTCTATAAATTTCTGGCTGCTGTTAGGTTATGGTTGAAAGAGTGAGTGTGTTTTACGCATTGTGTGTGTTTTTAATCCATCCCCAATGCAAGTTGTAGAAACTGTCCCTAGCGGTACTGTGTGTAGAACACTACTACCAGTTTTCATACTTTCAGATTTCATTTTATTGGGTATTTTAAGTAGAACACAGATGGAGATTCATGGGACATATCTAGCTTGCTGTCATACTAACTAAAAATCTGTTTTTAATTAAGAAGGAAAACAAAAACACTCACCTGTTCTGGGCTCATATACAGTTTGGTCCCTACTTGTCCCGTGTGCCGGGCATATGCTGGCATTGGAGTCAGAACCATCGACTCTTCCTCGTCCTGGTCCATTGCTGTCACTAATCCAAAGTCTCCAATTTTGACCACATCGTCCATTGTAAAGAATATGTTGGAAGGCTGGAAAAAAAATAAAACAGACAAAAGCACAATGGATATATACAGAAAAGGAAAGTGAAGGGAATTTATTAAAATGACAACAGGAAATAAATACAAGAAACTAGATATTCTCAGGCATGTTTCCCTTTAAAATGAGTTAATATGAAAATAGCACTGATCCTCCCATTCGGGACAAGTGCTGTGAGTAAAGAAAAGCTAGCACAGGGGTCAGCAGTTACATTTAGCCATTTACCACATGAATGAGCAAACAGCATCTACTTAAACACTTAGAGACTCACATTACCTAGGGCCCAAGGTATTTAATGCTCAGTCTTATTATTCTATATATTCTCCCCCTGGCAAGCTTCTCTACATTTATAACTGAAGTGATGAATATAATAATAGTAACAATACTATCAAATGCATAAATAGCACTTAAAATATGCCAGAAGCCAGTCTAAGCTGGTTACTACTATTAACTCAAGCAATACTCACAGCCCTATTAGTTCTATTAGTCTTTCATTTACAAATGTGCAAACTGAGGCCCAGAGAAGGTAGGTAAACTGCCCAATGTTATCCATGCAGTAGTAAGTGGTGGAGCAGGGATTCAAACTCAGGCAGTCTGGCTCCATGAGAAGAGGATGTCTGCTTCAATACCACAGGTCCAGCATTCAGTATCGCATGTGCCTTATGGTAGCTAGTCACTACTGTTTGATGAATAAAACAGACTGATTCTGGGTTTATGTCCGAGAGGGGAAAAGCAGGCTATCACAGAGAATAAGAGCTCTTAACTGCAACCAATGCTGCCTCTTCTAATATCCACAAGCTCTCATGTATGCCAAGGCCGCTGGTCCGACTTATAAACGCTCACATGCAACTGTTTGAGAGAGAGAGCTAACCAAATTTCTCATGGTCCTTAAACTCAAAGTCCACTACATGAACTATATCATCTTCCTTCAGAGCCTACTCTAACCCCTGCTAACAGGATCACCATTTATAGCCCTTAAAATTAGGAAAAAGAAAGCCATTTAGCTCAGGAAATTGTATTTCATCAGGCTTCAAATCCTGCCAGACAAATAACATTTTATTCCCAAACTCTAAAATGCCATTATACAATTGTGACTTTGAAGCAATGACGTTATTGCACATAACCAAAATCTATGGTAATAACCTTTTGTTCTCCCACAAATAACCTTGTGAGAGAGCTGCCTTAAATTTTACTGCTCCTGTCCTCCCATCATCTGGTGTTATTACTGAATAACATAATAGACTTTCTTTTTTTTAATTTAATTTTTAAGCTCTCCAGCATCTACCCCCCTGTACTTCACCAGAAGCATACTGACTGGACTTTGGGAACCCTTCTTCCCAACTGTGCAGCAACCCATGGCTGCACATCCTGAGGATGCATAAACCATCAGCATAATCCTATCCCCTGGCCAGGATACTGGTTTAGGGATGGGTATGTGTCCTTGACTTTTCAGTTAGGAGGAAACTCAGGACTTCTGGTCAATGGTAGGGAAGAGGGATACTTTCCTCCCACGCCCTATCTCATCACTCCAAAAGACTTAAAATGCGCAGCCCTGCGAATAGCTGGCAGCTGTCCTGAAACTGTGAAGGGAGAGCCTGCCTGAAACTGGAAGCAAACAGGGCGAGGAGAGGGGAGACCATGTTCTGGCCACATCACTGAATCTTTACTTGAATCTTGGACAGTTCAGTTGCATGTGCCAATATATTTCATTTCTGATTAAATTATTATAAGTGCTTTTGATTGCAAACAAGAGAATAAAAAAAAAGTTATATGAGTATATAGAATGTATTAGACATTGTGCTAAGGATTTAATAGGTGAAAAAAAGACATGGCTTCTGCCCTGTGGAAACCAGGGGATAAATAATAGAACTGTGATGAGGATTATGAAGGAGAAACACCAGGTTCTATGAGAACACTGTGTATTTAAGAAACTGAGAAAAACCCAGTGCAGCTTGAGTGAAGAGAAGATTAGAAGTCAGTCTGAAGAATTAGGGGCCAGAGAGCGCTGATGACAACAATTTGACCAAAATATAACAAGGGGAGAGGGTTTAGGAGGTTTCACATTGAGCTCAAAGACTTAGGTCAGAATGGACAGGACACACAGCTTTTTGACTAAGAATAAAATTATTGGGAGAATTTCTTTCTGGTTCACCAGAAATCTTTAAGAGAAATTCATCTTTACAAAAGAATACTTTTTTTGATATCTAGAAAAACTAAAGGGGAAATTTTCTTGAAATTTTTTTTTGGTGCACAGAGAAATACAAGAGAAACCTTTAGACAACATTGTAGCATTAAACAAATATTCACCAATCCTATGTAATAAAAGGCTAATATGCAAATCAACCAAACGGTGGAACGACTGCTCGCTATGACGTGCACTGACCACCAGGGGGCAGATGCTCAACACAGGAGCTGCCCCCTAGTGGTCAGTGCAGTCCCACAGGGGGAGTGCTGCTCAGCCAGAAACCGGGTTCACAGCTGGTGAGTGCAGCAACAGTGGCAGGAGCCTCTCTCGCCTCCGCAGCACTAAGGATGTCCAACTGCCGGCTTAGGTCCACAAGCGGGCCTAAGCCATCAGTCGGACATCCCTCAAGGACTCCCGGACTGCGAGAGGGTGCAGGCCGGGCTGAGGGCTCCCCACAAATGAGTGCACGAGTTTTGTGCACCTGGCCTCTAGTATCTCATAAACACTGTAAAATCAGCAAAATATTCAAAATTAGTAAGAACATAATTACATGGCTTTCAACATAACATTTTGGTTGTACAGTAAGTGTTCAGTACAAGAAGAGTGTGCACATTGGATAACTGGTTCCTACCAAATGATAAAACTATACCCATATTCCAATAGCCAACACTAGCTCAAGTTAGGGGCATCTGACCTCATGGAAGTTGTCTTCTCCCTTCCGACCAAAACCAACCATCTCTGAACTTCTCACTCATGCAGAATGATTCCTGGCAATTAGTTCTGGCCACATCCAGAGTGTGGTGATTAGGTATAATTCAATAACAATTACTTTGGAAAATAGGAATTATTTCTAATTTGAGTTCCTATTATTCCAAACTCTTAAAAATATATTCAAAGATTTAAAAACCCACTGCTGACTTTAAAAAGAAAATTACTCATACAAATAGCTACTTTGGTGCCTGAAACAAGTTTGTGGTTACATAAAACGAAACTGAAAATACCTAAAATGAGTCCAAATCTCTTAAGAATTTAAGCAACTTCCATCAGAAAAATATTCAGGTATTCACTACACATCTATGTTTACTATGATGATCACTATGAGCATATGGAATATGTCAGAAATTAGTTACTAAAGTTCCATAGAGGTATTTCAGAAGCACACACTGAAGACACACTACATGTTCTAGTAGGAATCTTAGGTAATACAGCATATTGCATGGCTACAATATTCATTACTGAAACAGAATCAAAGGTGTTAGAGCTGCAAACATCATGTGGCTAACCATTTGCCACCTTTTATCATCCAGCTTCTCACCTCCTTCCCCAAAACCTGAACAGCTCAGGAACAGGGGCAAAAAGAATGGCAACTGGCCCTAATTCACCTGGCTAATGAAGGGACCTGTGTCTCTCCTTCCACTTGAGCCCTTTCAGTGTGCTACTTCAGGACCCTACGGGAACCTGTGCCAAGGTTACTCAAAGCCATAGAAAATGGTATTGAATTTTACGTAAGGTATTTTTTCTTCAGATTGGGAATGCTTTTTACTGTAAAACGAACATAAACATATTATAAAATAGAATTCATGATTTGCCTGAGATCTTTTTTATTTTTTTAATATATTTTTATTGATTTCAGAGAGTAAGGGAGAGGGAGAGAGAGATAAGAGATCAAGCTTGCAAGAGAGATAAGATATCAAGCTTGCAACCTGGATATGTGCTCTGACCAGGAATCGAACCATGACCTCCTGGTTCATAGGTCGATGCTCAACCATAGGGCCTGCCTGAGTTTTTTAAATCATGAGATTTCTTATTTTTACATTCCCAGATCTCTGCTCCCGATGCCTTCACTCTCCTCCACTCTTAGGGTACTTCCATTAAAAAGTGACAAATACTGCAAGTACTGCATAAAACATCAGCTTGAAACCCATGGGTGAGGTTCCATAGTACCAACCTTGAGGTCCCTGTGCATGAGCCCCTTACTGTGCAGGAACTCCACAGCCTCTGCGATCTGCAGGAAGATGTGCAGGCACGTGCCCCACCCTCTCTCCTCCATGCTGCACCGGCTGTTCATCCAGTCCTTTAGGTTCTCTTTTCTGCACAGCTGCATCTGAATGTAAAGATACACCTTCGGGGAACTGGGCTGCAGCTTTTCTGCAGTGTTTTTAGTGAGATCTAGACTTAAAGTGGTTGGTCTTGGAAGAGAAATAGACAAACTAGGTTCCGAGGATTGGCTACTGGAATGCTTGGCAGCAGTTAGTTTATTAGCATAATGGTTGCCAATGTGCAGTTGGTTAGCTTTGGGCTCTTCTTTACTGGATGCATTGTCACAGCCTGAATCTTCAAACACTATGGAAGAGGAGGTTCTCTCCCTGGACTTTCCATAAGAAGAAGCTTCAGAGGAACAAAGTTCAAAGGAGTGCCCCTCTTCACTGCCTTCCATGGTGCCATCTTCCACATCACAGTCTGTGAGGCAGCTGTCCTGGAGGTTGTGCACTGCACCCACTGACGCACTGGTGTCTCCAAGGCTTAGTCCTGAAAATTCCAGTGGAGAGAAGTTGCTCTCAGATGAACTTGTCTGGCCACAGGAAATCCCTACTGAAAAAGACCTGCTTCTTTGTGGCGAAGGAGCTATGATTTCAATATGTTCCTTTGTAGAGAAAGGATCCATTCTGCGTATTTTAACTGATGGTGCATCTACTGGACTGGGAGAGCTGAGTGGCCAGTCTGTGCTAAAAGTGGGAGAAATACAAAAGGATGAGAGTAAACAAGTGTTGATTGAATTATGTGAAATATACCCTTTGTTTTAAAAGCTTCAACTACAATAAAGGCAGTTACCAAAACACAAGCCACGTACAAATTAAAATAAAAACATGCTATGAGACAAAGAACATCACATCACATCCATTCCTTCTAAAAAGCTTAATTTAAGACATTAATTTATATTTGGAACCATTATCTGGGATTGTCACACAGGGGCAGCCACGGCCTTTATGTACAACACAAAGCAGTGAAGGAAAAACAAGGACAGGAACCCTCAGTGGCCGTGATCTGAAGCCCTGGTCCCTTCAGGGCCAAAGCTCACAGGCCTGGAGACAAGAGGCCACGTCATGGGATCCTTCCATGGTCTGGCTATAACACGTGTCACTGTAACAAGGGTTGTGTCCTACTTTAAGGCAGGAATTTTACTCCACCTGATTGGTAAACAGTCTATTTGCAATTTGCTTCCTCTTCGTTCTCATTTAGTAGTTTTTAAAAGGCCCTTCTCTCTTCCACAGCATATTTTACATAAGAATTATCTTCACGTTGCACAAGTTTATGTATTTTTAACTGCAAACAATTAAAAACTACTTTAAAGAGGAGTCACAAATTGTTAAGTACTAAGAAATGAAATAAAAAATGTTAAATATGTAGACAGCCTAGGTGGTGTGGCTCAGTAGCTGAGCATCATGAACCAGGAAGTCACAGTTCGATTCCAGTTAGGGCGTATGTCTGGGTTGCGAGCTCGCTCCCCAGCAGGGGGCATGCAGGAAGCATCTGATAAATGTTTTTCTCTTATCATTGATGTTCCTCTCTCTCTCTCTCTTTCTCTCTCTCACTCTCCCTTCCTCTCAGAAACCAATAAAAACATATAAAAAATAAAATATGTAGACAAGAGAATATAATACCTCATTGAGAAAAGCTACTGTAAATCCCCTAGTGAATTACAGTTCATAGATTCCTATGAAATTACAACAGAATGGACAGCTGTAATCAACAAATGACCGTTTCTCTACTCAACACATAAACACACCTTAGAGATCCATGCATTGAGACATCTGAGCATTGAGACATCTGGCCATGGTGAGCATATCAGGTGAACAGGAGAGACAGGATGGGGAAGGATAAAGATAAGAGTTGCAGACCCAATCAGGCACTGCAGGGCCCCAGCTGACACACTACCAGTGAAGGGTGATAGTGGGAGGGGCTCGCACAGGGCACACTGAAAAGGCAGAGACAGCAATGGAGGCTAGGCCTGCACACATGAGGATGAGCTCAGGGCCGGGGAAGAGAAACAGTGCAACAGGTGGCAGCACTCCAAACCCATCATCATCAGACAGAGGATTCCAGATTCAGGAACCTGCCCACTCGCCCTCCTCTGGCCTGCCAGCAGTAAAATCCTCTCGGCAGATCACCAAAAGTCAGGAAAAACTTTCCAGCCTAAGTGGTCTTATACTCATTGCAGCTAAACCCATCAAAAAGAAAAAAATCCATAGACGTCTGAACTTGTTTTCCCCCTCCAGATGCTCCCCCACACATTCTGTAGGCCCTGGTAATAGCCTTGTCAACTCAAGACAGATCGGCTCCACCTGCAACTTCTGGCTACAGGGAGAAGGCAGTGGAAATAAGGCCAAGAGACCCATGGAGACCCATCACATCCCACCACCGGGGTGGTGCCTGGAGACCAGGGCAACCACTTCATAAGGGCATCGCCCACCTCCTCAAGATGCACAACCAAGGCCACATTACCCCATAGATAACCCTAAAGAAAAAAATAAAACTTGTGCTTCAGCACCACCTTCTGGAAAACAAAAGAAAGACATCTACTTATCAACCTGCTAAATAGTGAAGAGTAAAATACTTAAAAAAAAAAAAAAAAGATTTCATTTCCATAAATTCCCAGGCAGAAAAATAATCTATCAATCACAACAAATAACCAAGGTAACAAAGAAGTTCAGAAAGGAAATGAAAAATCTCCAGAAAATAAACTTAAAGACTTGGAAGACTATGATTTAAATGACAGAGAATTCAAGATTGCGGCTCTGAAAAAACTCAACGAGATACAAGAAAACTCAGAGGAGTAATTCAAAGAGCACAGAAATAAAATCAACAGGTAAAAAGATTCCCTCACCAAAGAGAGTGAAACTATAAAAAAAGAACCAATCAGAAATTTTGAAGCTTAAAAACTTAGTAAAAATCTAGAACTTAGCTCTAGCTGGTTTGGCTCAGTGGATAGGGCATCAGCCTACAGACTGAAGGGTCCCAGGTTTGATTCCGGTCAAGGGGACATGCTCCGGTTGTGGGCTTCATCCCTAGTAGGGGGCGTGCAGGAAGCAGCTGATCAATGATTCTCATCATTGATGTTTCTATCTCTCCCTCTCCCTTCCTCTCCGAAATCAATAAAAAATATATTTTTAAAAATCCAGAACTGAGACACACATAATGTAAAAAGAGAGGAAACAGAGGAAAAAATCATAGAACTGACAGAAACACAAGAATAAAAAAAATAATAGTGACACAGAACTACCAGAAAACAAAAGATAAAATGGAGATAGGATAGCCTCATACATCCATAATCACCCTAAATGTAAATGGACTGAACTCACCAATTAAAAGGCACAGAGTAGTGGGATGGTTTGTTTTTTGTTTTTTTAAAAACACCCAACTATATATGCTTGCTGTTTTTAGGAGACACATTTCAACTGCAAAGACAAATATAGACTCAAAGAGAAGGGGTGCAAGATTATATTCCAAGCAAATGGCATCCAGAAGAAAACAGGTGTAGCCATAATTATATCAGACAAAATAGATTTCAAGAAAAAAAAGTAACAAGAGACAAAGATGGACATTTTATAAAGATGAAGGAGACAATACATCAGTAAGACATAATGTTTATTAATATGCATTCAACCTGGAGGCACCAAAATATACAAAGCAACTACTAAAAGAACTAAAGGGAGAAACTGACAAAACTCTACACTAATAAAAGAGAAAGATGCAAATTGACCATACCTTCGCAACGCCCACCAGCAAATCAGAAGTGAGTATGCAAATTAACCCAACAAAGACGGTGGGTTAATTTGCATACACAGTTGTCAAGTGGCCGGGGGCAGGGCAAAAATGCTTGTGTCATCGCCATGGCGACGACGCAGGCATTCCGCACCGCCCCAGCAGCTCCGGGCCTCTGGGCAGCATGGAAAAGCGGAAAGGTGGCTCCAGGCCAGAGTAAAGGCAGAAAGGCAGCTCCAGCTGGAGTGAAGACGGTGCTGGCAGCCAGGGGAAGGAAGGACCATTCTTGCATGAATCTTCATGCATTGGGCCTCTAGTACAATTATAATAGGGGAACTAAATACCCAATTGAGAACAATGGATAGATCATCCGAACAGAAAATCAAAACAGCTTTAAATAACACATTAAACCAAAGGAACATAATCAATATTTACAGAGCTTTTCATCCCAGAACACCAGATTATACATTCTTTTCTAGTGCACAGGGAACATTCTCAAGGATAAACCATATTATGTAGGGGCACAAAACTAGTTTCAACAAATTTAAAAAGATTGAAATGATACCAAGCATATTCTCTGACAACAACAATTTGAAACTGGAAATCAACTGCTAAAAGAAAGCTGAAAAAACAACAAACGTGGACATTAAACAACATGATACCAAACAACTACTGGGTAACAGAAGAAATAAAAGGAGAGTTCAAAAGGTACACAGAGTCAAATGAGAATGACAATAGGAAATATCAAAATTTGGGGGATGGAGCAAAAGCAGTAATAAAAGAAAAATTTATAGCATTACAGGCCTACCACAAGAAACAAGAAAAATCTCAAATAAACAACCTAACATTTCACCTTAAAGGAATAGAAAAATAACAAATGAAGCTGAAAGCCAGTAGAAGGAAGGAAATAAAAATTAGAGAATTAAATTAAACAGAAAACAGAAGACAAATAGAAAAAATAATGCAACAAAGAACTGGTTCTTTAAAAGAATTAATAAAATTGACAAACCTCTAGCTAAAGATGCAAAAATCACTGATAAAAGAGAAAAGTCTCAAATAAACAAAATTATAAATAAAAGAGAAGTTACAACAGACACTACAGAAATACAAAAGACTATACAAGCATACCATGAAAGGCTGTACGTCATCAAATTCAATAACCTAGAATAAGTGAACAAGTTCTTAGGACTACTATTATAAACTTCCTAGATGAATCATGAAGAACTGGAAAATCTAAACAGACTTAATTAAAACAGCCATCAAAAACTGTCCGAAAATAAAAGTCTAGGACCAGATGGCTTCACTAGTGAATTCCACCAAACATTCAAAGAAGATGTAATACATATCCTCCTCATACTCTTCCAAAAATTTGGAAAAGAAGCAATAATTCCTACCTCATTTTATGAAGCTAATATTACCCTGATTCCAAAATCTGGCAAGGATACCACACACACAAATTACAGACCAATATCTCTGATGAATATACATGCAAAAATCCTAAACAAAACACTAGCAAATCAAATATAATACATTAAAAGAATCATACTTCACAATCAAGTGGGGTTCATTCCAGGGGCAAAAGGATGGAATGCAAATCAATCAATGTTAATACACCACATTAACAAACTAAAGGAGAGTATTAAAAATGGCGGTAGAGTAAATGGATGTTGCACGGACATGCTCCCAGGAACAAACTGGAATTACAATTAAAATACAGAAAAACTTCCTGAATAATCAACAGAAAACTCACAGGAGAGAACCTGATACCTGAGTACCAAATGTGGAGACCGCATAGAGACTGGTTGGAGGGGCAGAGGCGTGAAAGGGCTGACTGGACACCCACAGATATCAGGGCGGAGCAGACAGCAATGATTTCCCGTCAGCCCTGCCCTAAGAGGCCCACCGGGTCTCAGTGTCCCGCGGTAATCTCTGCAAGCACCTCTGAGAGAAAGCCACGCTCGATTTTTGCCCACTGCCAGACAGTCCAGTTTCTCCCTGAATGAGTCTGGATCCCCAGAGTCTCACCCGGAATTGGAGTTCAGAGACATCGGGAGCTTTTGTCTCCCTCCCGGTTGAGAAAGCCAGCCGCATACTCAGTTGCCAGCCCTCTCCGTGCATGCGCCTCGGTACCTTTGCCTTCCGTAGTTCCTCTGAGTCTCATTGTGCTTTTCTCTTTCCTGACAGTCCAGTTTCTCCCCATATGAAACTTTGTAGCTTGAGTGGAGGCTTAGGCCTGCAACGGCTATCGGAAAGCTTGGCTTGCTCTGTTACCTGGGAAACCTTGCTCTCTGTGGCTGTAGCCATCTTGGATGGGGTTAATTTGCATACTCGCCCTGATTGGCTGGTGGGCATGGCTTTGGCTGGTGGGCGTGGCTTATGTAGCGGAGTGATGGTTAATTTGCATATTACCATTTTATTAGAGAGGATAAACAAAAAGATAAATACAGAGGCAGTAAAGCACCAAACAGACTGTCAAATTACAGTGGGAAAGCAGGGGAGTGTTGGGGATGGGGGGAAAGAGATCAACCAAAGGTCTTGTATGCATGCATATAAGCACAACCAATGGACACAAGACACTGGGCGGTTGGGATGAGGGCATGCGACAGGGGTAGAGGCGGCTGGGGGAAGGTCAATGGGGAAAAAAAAGGAGATATATGTACTACTACATGGAATACTTTAAACAATAAAAAAATATTAAAAAGAAAAGAAATAGAAAGAATTGTAAGAAAATACAATGAACAACTAGTATATTGCCAACAAGCTGGACAATGTGGATGAAACAGACAAATTCCCAGAAAAATATAATCTCCCAAAACTGAATCAGGAGGAATTAGAAAACCTGAATAGGCCAATAACAACTGATGAACTAGAATAAGTAATCAAAACACTCCCACCAAACAAAGCCCAGGTTCAGACGGCTTCACAGGGGAGTTTTAACAAACATTCAAAGAAGAACTAACACCTATACTCCTCATACTATTTCAGAAAATCTAAGAGGAAGGTACACTTCCAAACTCTATTTATGAGGCCAACATTATCCTAATTCCAAAACCAGATAAAGACACTACAAAGAAAGAGAATTACAGGCCAATATCCCTATGAACACAGATGCTAAAATCCTCAACAAAACAAATTGCATCCAGCAATCCTAAATAATAAAATCCTAATATGCAAATCAACCATACAGCAGAATGACCGGCCACTATGACACACACTGACCACCAGGGGGCAGACGCTCAACACAGGAGCTGCTCCCTGGTGGTCAGTGCACTCCCACAGGGGGAGCGCCACTCAGCCAGAAGCCTGGCTCATGGCTGGCAAGCGCAATGGCAGTGGTGGGAGCATCTCCCGCCTCCGCTGCAGGCAGGTGGTAAGGAGCGAGGGGTCCTGAACTGCGAGAGCCCCAGATTGCTAGAGGGATGTCTGACTGTCAGCTTAGGCCCGATTCCAGGGCCTAAGCGAAAAGGCAGACATCGCCCAAGGGGTTCCAGACTGTGAGAGGGAGCAGTCCAAGCTGAGGGTTGCCCCCCTCTGACCCACGTGCATGAATTTCATGCATGGGGCCTCTAGTATATTAAAAAGATCATACACCATTACCAAGTGGGATTTATTCCAGGGATGCAGAGCTGATACAATATTCGCAAATCAATAAACATGATATATCACATAAACAAATTCAAAGACAAAAATCACATGATCAACTCAACAGATGCAGAGAAAGCATTCGAAAAAATCCAACACCCATTTTTTATAAAAACTCTCAGCAAAGTGGGAATAGAGGGAGCACATCTCAATATGATAAAGGCCATATATGACAAGCCCACAGCCAACATCATACTCAATGGGCAAAAACTAAAACATTTCCCCTAAGAACAGGAACAAAACAGGGATGCCCACTTTCACCCTCCTGTTCAACATTATACTGGAAGTGCTAGCCATAGCGATCAGGTAAGAAAAAATAAAAGGCATCCAAATTGGAAAAGAAGTAAAACTGTCATTATTTGCAGACAACATGATATTGTACATAGAAAACCCTAAAGACTCCATCAAAAAACTATTAGACTTAATAAATTAATTCAACAATGTAGCAGGATACAAAAATAACAACCAGAAATCTATGGCTTTTATAGAGGCCCAACACACAATTAAATCATGCGTGGTTAGGGTCCCTAGGCCTAGCTGCAATCAGGGACATGTCCGCCACCCAGCGTCGCTCCTCCACCTCCGTGGCCCCTACTCCACGCTAAAAGGTCCCACTCCGTGAGGCTCCTCAGCCTCAGCTGCCGCCATGTCACTCCTCAGCCTCAGCCACCCCATGACGCTCCATAACAGCCCCCTGCCCCTCGAGGCTCCCCAGCCTCCACGGCCCCACCCCGCCACACCATGAGAGCCAGACCGGTCCTTTGGTCATTTGGACCCACAGCTCCCTCCTCCCAACGCTGCGCCGTGGACGGCTGGGGGCCCACAGCTCCCTCTCCCTCAGCTCCCTAGCCTGCTGTTTGGTCGTTTGTCCGGTCATTTCAGTCGTGACGGCACCTGGCATTTTATATATTAGGATAATGAACTCACAGAAAGAGAAACCAAAAAAAAAAAAAAAAATCCCATTTATGCACCAAAAAAATGAAGATACCTAGGAATAAACTTAACTAAAGAGGTAAAAGACCTATACGCAGAAAACTACAGGACATTGAAAAAGGAGATAGAGGAAGACATAAAGAAATAAAAGAATATACTGTGTTCATGGATTGGTAGAATCAACATCATTAAAATGTCCATACTATCCAAAGCAATTTATAGATTCAATGTAATCCCCATTAAAATACCAATGCATATTTCACAGACCTAGAACAAACTCAAAAAATTCATATGAAATACAAAAAGACCCCAAATGGCTGCAGCAATCCTGAGAAAGAAGTACAAAGTAGGAGGGATCTTAATACCAGATTTCAAGCTGTGTTACAAAGCCACTGCTCTCAAAACTGCTTGGTACTGGCACAAGAACAGACATATAGATCAATGGAATAGAATAGAGAACTGAGAAATCGACCCAAACCACTATGCCCAATTAATATTTGACAAAGGAGGCAAGAGCATACAATGGAGTCAAGACAGTCTCTTCAATAAATGGTGTTGGGAAAATTTGACAGATACATGCAAAGAAAAATGAAACTAGACCACCAACTTACACCATACACAAAAATAAACTCAAAATGAATAAAGGACTTAAATGTAAGACAGGAAACCATAAAAATCCTAGAAGAATCCATAGCAGCAAAATAGCAGACATATGTTGTAGCAATATCTTTGCCAGTATAGCTCCTAGGACAATGGAAACTAAGGAGAAGATAAACAAATGGGACAACATCAAAATAAAAAGCTTCTGCACAGCAAAAGAAACCATCCACAAAATAACAAGAAAGCCCACTGCATGGGAGAACATGTTTGTTAATGTTATCTCTGATTAAGGGTTTAATCTCCAAAATTAAAGGGAACTCATACAACTTAACAAAAGGAAGATAAACAATCCAATCAAAAAATGGGCAAAGGACCTAAATAGGCACTTTTCAAAAGTGGACATACAGCAGGGCAAGAGACATATGAAAACATCCTCGAAGAGTAATCATCTGAGAGATGCAAATCAAAATGACAATGAGATACCATCTCACACCTGTCAGAATGGCTATCATCAACAAATCAACAAACGACAAGTGCTGGCGAGAATGTGGAGAAAAAGGAACCCTCACGCACTGCTGGTGGGAGTGCAGACTGGTGCAGCCACTGTGGAAAACAGTATGGAGTTTCCTCAAAAAACTAAAAATGGAACTCCCATTTGACTCAGTAATCCCACTTCTGGAAATATATCCCAAGAAATCAGAAACACCAATCAAAAAGGATATATGCACCCCTGTGTTCATAGTGGCACAATTTACAATAGCTAAGATTTGCAAACAGTCTAAGTGCCCATCAGCAAATGAGTGGATTAAAAAGCTGTGGTACATCTACACAATGGAATACTATGCTGCCATAAAAAAGAAGGAACTCTTACCATTTGCACCAGCATGGATGGACCGGAAGAGCATTATGCTAAGCGAAATAAGCCAGTCGGAGAAAGATAAATATCACATGATCTCACTCATTTGTGGAATATAATGAACAACATGAACTGATGAACAAAAATAGAGCCCAGAGAAAAAAAAACTATTTTAGAATATAAGAGAAGTAATCCTTTTATTTGCAGATTTTTAATATTTCCTACAACTTTTGTGATATTATACTATTAGTACAGTTTTGATATTATCATATTTAAAATGTTTTTTCTTGAAATAGTGATGTTTATTGCATGTAACATTATATTTAAAATAATTTTTCTTGAAACATTTATATTGCATAAAACATACTAAAGAATAAAAATCCTCATATCAATCTTTCCTAATAATAGAGAAACATGTAAATTGACCGTACCTCCACTACGCCCACAGCCAATCAGAGTATGGAAATTAACCCAATAAAGATGGTGGTTAATTTGCATACATACCTGGGTCCCGGAATCCTCCTCGGCACCCAGGTCACTCCCAGCCGGCCATCCCATGGAGGCTTTAGGCTTGGGGGACGGGGGTACCTGCTTCCCAAGCCTAAAGCCTGGGGCGGAGGCTGTAGGCTTGGGAAGGGGCCGAGCCTGGAATCGGAGGGAAGGGGGAAAAAATCAATGGAAACATATCCTCAGGTGAGGATAAAAAGAAAAATAAAGAAAAGGAATGTCATATCCTATGAAAGACACATCTTGAAAATGCCTAAAGAAAGTTGTCATTTTTTTCATGGTGAAGGGACTGGAGTCCGTGTTGATGAAAACACCTTGGTGGCTGTGGTGACTGGCAGTGGCTGCAGCAGTGGGGTGATGGGGCTGGTGTCTTCCCCTGATCAGCCCGGTCGCCTCCCACAAAGGGAGGCCAGACTGCTCCAACAAGGAGTGGGCCTAAGCCATCAGTAGGACATCCCCTGAGGGCTCCCAGTATGTGAGAGGGGGCAGGCTGGGCTGAGGGACCCCTCCCCAGCGCATGAATTTTGTGCACTGGGCCCCTAGTAAATATATAGAAAGCATATATGTTTAAAACTCTCAATACAACAGATGTAGAAGGAAAGTACCTCAACATAATAAAGGCCATGTATGACAAACCCTCAGCTACTATCATACTCAATGGTGAAAAACTAAATACTTTTCCTTTATGATCAGGAACAAGACGGATGTCCATCCTTGCCACTATGTATTCAACATAGGACTATAAGTTCTGGCTAGAGCAATCAGACAAGAGAAATAAATAAAAGTCATCCAAATTGGGAATGAAGAAGTAAAAGTGCCACCTTTTATAGATGACATGATTCAGTAAAGAGAAAATCCTAAAGAGTCCACCAAAAAAGTATTAGAAACAATAAACAAATACAGTGAAGTGGCAGAATACAAAAATCAAAATACAAAAATCTGTTGTATTCCTATATACTAATAATAAAATATTTAAAAAAGAAATGAACAAAACAATTCTATTTCAAATCATAATAAAAATAGTAAAATACCTAGGAATAAACTTAACAAAAGATGTAAAGAACATATCCACTGAAAAGTACAAAACATTGTGTAAATAAATTAAAGAAGACAAAGAAATAGAAAGATATTCCATGGATGAATCAACATAGTTAAAATGGCAATATTACCTAAAGAAATATGCATATTTAATGGTATCACCATTAAAACCCTAACAGCATTTTAAAAAAATATTGAACAAAAGAATCATCAAATTTGTATGGAACCAAAAAAGATCCCAAATGGCAAAAGCAATTATGAAGGGGAAAAACAAAGCTGGAGGTATCACACTCCTGACTTCAAATTCTACTACAAAGCTACAATAATCAAAACAGTATAGTATTGGCAGAAAACAGATACACAAGCCAATGGAATAGAATAGAGAGCCCAGAAGTAAATGTATATCGGCAATTCATTTTCAACAAAGGAGCCAAAAATATACAATGAAAATAAGAGAGTCTCTCCAATAAATGGTGTGGGGAAAATTACAAAGCTATGTGCAAAAGAATGAAACTAGACCGTTACTTATTACCATTCATAAATATTAACTCCAAATGGGTCAAAGACTTAAAAATAAGACCTGAAACAATAAAATATATAGAAGAAAACACACATACTAAATTTAAATACCTTGGTCTCAGAGAGCCCAATGGTAAAAGAAGAAAAATAAAAAATAAATTGGGACTGCAGGACACTAAAAAAAATAAATAAATAAACCATAAACAAAACAAAAAGACATCCAACTGAATGGGAGAAGATACTTGCAAATAACACCTCCAATAAGGGACTAATATCCAAAACATATTTAGAAACTCATACAACTAGAGAGATTCCAAAATGGCTGCAGAGTAAGTGGAAGCTACACTTACACACTCCCAGAACCAAACTGGAATTAAACTAAATACAGAAAAACCATCCTGAATAATTAACTATAGTCTAGTTGGAGAGAACCCTAATAACCAAGGATGGAAAGTGGAAATCGCATAGAGACTTGGTAGGAACTGCAGAAGCATGAGAGGGCTGGTCAGACTCCCACAGGCAGTGGCTGAAATTCCAGAGGGTTATCTCAGCTGTGTGTGTGTGTGTGTGTGTGTGTGTGTGTGTGTGTGTGTGTGAGAGAGAGAGAGAGAGAGAGAGAGAGAGAGAGAGAGGCGGCGGGGGGGGGGGCGGGGGAGAGAAACAGGGGTCCCCATTGAGAACTCTGGGGCCTAAACCTCATGCTGGGATCCCAAGCCCAGAGCACCAGAACTGAGAAGTGCCCACAGAAATGGCTGTGAAAAGCAGCAGGGTTGCTGTATGCCAGGGAGAGAGAGCTGGAAATGCAGTAACCCTCTTAAAGGGCCAACACACAAAATCTCTTGTGCAGCCACTCACCTTGGGCTCCAGCAGAGGGAGGGGAGAGTACAATGGACCTATGTGAGCAAAAGCCAGGGTTGGGGGCTCTAAGGTTAGAGCTCCAAAAGCAGACACCCTGGTTTCCTGTGCTAAGTCATTCCCTCATACTGCAGAGGACCTGAAACAATAAAATAAATAGAAGACCTTCCTCCAGCAGACCTTTACCATCCAGGCAGCTTTTGCCTGGGAGAAAAGCAATTGCCACACCTTATTGGAAAACTCTTTGCCACACCTTATGAAATTTCTGAAGCCCGTTAAGAGATTGAGAATAACAATAGTCTGCAGGCAGAAATAATTGCCCCACCCTGTTGGAAAACCTCTCCCCGACTGCAGTCGACATACTGAGACTAATCAAGACTGAATAATAATCAGACTGCAGGCAGAGGTGGGTCTCTGGAGGCTCTGAGTCTTTGCCTGATCTAATCTTGGGTCCAGGACTAGGAAAAATAGACCTTGATGTCCATCTTGGTCCTTTTCAAAGGCACGCAGCCTCAGCAGAGGAAGCAACAAGCTGATAGCTCCAAACAGGGTACTCAGAGCTAGTAACAAATAGTGACTGTTGTTGTCCTGCAATAGAGATGGAGAGTCATAGCAGATCTACCTAAGACACAGACACAAATACAAACAGGCAGTCAAAATGGGGAGAGACAAAGAACAAGCCCTACATGAAAGAACAAGAGAATTCTCCAGAAGAAGAGCTAAATGAAATGTAGATAACAAATTTATCCCCCCCCAAAAAAAATAAAAATAAAAAAATAAAACAAATTTATCCGACACAGAGTTCAGAATAATGATGGCAAGAATGCTCAACAACAGGAGAATAGATATAGTAACTATGAAGAATAACACAGCACTAATGGAGAACACAATGGAAGGAATACACAGCAGATTAGGAGAAGCCGAGGATCAGATCAGTGAATTAGAAGACTGGGTAGAAAAAAAATCACTCATCAGAAAACCAAAAATAAAAAAATAATTTAAAAACAGGAGGACAGCTTAAAGGAGCTATGGGACACCATGAAACATAATAATATTTGCATAATAGGAGTGTCAGAAGGAGAAGAAAGTGAGCATGGGCTAGAGAATGTGTTTGAAGAACTAATGGCAGAAAACTTCCCTAACCTGGTGAAGGAAAAAGTCACACAAGTTCAGGAAACATAGAGAGTCCCAAGCAAGAAGAACCCAAACAGACCCATTCCCAGGCACATTATAATTAAAATGTAAAAAATTAAAGAAAAAGAGAGAATCTTAAAGACAGCAAGAGGAAAGCAATTTGTTACCTACAAAGGAGCCCCCATAAAGCTTTCAGCTGATTTTTCACCAGAGACTTTTCAGGCCAAAGGGAATGGCATGAAGTTTTCAAGATAATGAAAAGCAAGAATCTGAAATCAAGATTACTATATCCAGCAAGGCTATCATTCAAAATAGATGGTGAAATAAAGAGCATCCCAGACAAAAAAAAGGCTAAAGGAGTTTGTCACCACCAAACCAGTAGTGTAAGTAATGCTAAAGGGACTGATGTAATGAGAAGAAATTGAGAGAGAACCATAGGCAAAAAGAATTAAAATGGAAATAAATAAGTACCTATCAATAATAAACTTAAGTGTAAATAAATTAAATGCTCCAATGAAAAGAAGTAGAGTAGCTGAACTGATATGAAAATATGACCCAAATATAAACTGTCCACACAGGATGAGAGTGAAGGGATGGGAAAAAAAAATTTCCATGCAAATGGAAACAGAAAAAAAGCTGGGGTAGCAATACTCATATCTGACAAAATAGAATTAAAAGCAAAGGACATAAAAAGAGAAAATAAAGGTCACTACATAATACTAAAGGGATTGATCCAACAAGAGACTATAACCCTGGTGATATGCACCCAATATAGGAGTATCTAAATATATATATAAAAAACAACTTCTGGAGGACTTTAAGACGGAGATTGATACCAATACAGTCACAGTACAGGGCTTTAACACCCCTGACTTCACCAGGTAGATCTTCCAGACAAAAACTTAACCAAGGAAACAGTGATCCTAAATAACACACTGGATCTGATGGATTTAACTGACATTTACAGAACATTTCACCCCAAAGCTACAGAATATACACTGAGTGGCCAGATTATTATGATTTCTGAACGCATAATAATCTAGCCACTCAGTGTGTGTGTGTGTGTGTGTGTGTGTGTGTGTGTGTGCAGGAATTCATGCACCAGGCCTCTAATATATATATATATATATATATATATATTAGAGGCCTGGTGCATGAATTCATGCATTGGTGGGGTCCGGCCAGCCTAGCCAGGGGGAGGGGACATGGGCGGTTGGTCAGCCTGCCTGCTGGTCAAACTCCTGGTCAAGGGGACAATTTGCATATTGGCCTTTTATTATATAAGATATACACTGAGTGGCCAGATTATTATGCATTCAGAGATCATAATAATCTGGCCACTAAGTGTATATTCTTCTCAAGTGCACATGGGTCATTCTCAAAGATAGACTACATGTTAGGACACAAAACAAGTCTCTACAAGCTCAAGAAGATTGAAATCATGTCCCAGTTGATCTGGCTCAGTGGATAGAGCACCAGCCTGCAGACTGACTGGGTCCTGGGTTTTATTCCGGTCAAGGGTACATGCCCAGGTTGCAGGATCTATCCCCAGTAGGGGGCGTGCAGGAGGCAGATGATCAATGATTCTCTTTCATCATTGACTAGAATCCCAGTGCACGAAATTCTTGCACTGGGGGAGGGGGGGAAGGAGGGGTCCCTCAGCCCGGCCTGCATCCTCTCATAATCAGGGACCCCTCGGGGGATGTCGTGACTAAATCCGGGACACTGCATGCACTAGTGACCATATTTTTCCTACAGGTGAAAGGCATCTTGCTGTTGTATGGGCAGCTACATTTTTTTGCCCTGATTATGAAAAGTAGCACATAACATGATCCTTCTGAGGCAGTAGTACCACTTTCCCCATCTTATGGGTGGAAAAACTGAAGCAGAGAGAAGTTAAGTAATTGGCTTTGTCACACAGTTATAAGTGTCAGAATCAGGGCTGACCCCAAAATGTGCAAGCCAGAATCCATGCATGTCATCGCTGCATCATCCTGTTTTTTCAGTGTTAGACAAGCCTTGCCAGGTTTTAATTTTTAAATCTAAGAGACTGTTCCCAATATATAGGGTAGGGTCCCTAGGCCTAGCCAATGATCAGGGCCAATCTGTGGGGCAACTGGCGGGGTGATAGGGGGGCCCCGCTGGCACCCACCTTGGCTGGCGGCCTAGTGCCGCCCACTCACCGGCCCTGACTGGGGGCAGTTCCTGCATTGAACATCTGCCCCCTGGTGGTCAATGTGCATCATAGCGACAGGTCGTTCCGCCAGTCATTCCACCGTTTGGTCGATTTGCATATTAGGGTTTTATTATATAGGCTGTTTCTATCTCTCTCTCCCTCTCCCTCTCTGAAATCCATAAAAATATATTTTAAATAAAAGAAGACTGAAATCCTATCAGGTATCTTCTCAGATCACAATGGAATGAAATTAGAAATCAACTACAATAAAAACACACACAGACATCCTATCTAATAAAAGAGTAATATGCAAATTAACTATCACTCTGCTACGCCCACCAGCCAATTAGGAGAGAATATGCAAATACACCCAATAAAGATGGCTACGGTCACAGAAAGCAGGAGGGAGGTTTGGGTTTCCCTGGCAATGGAGGAAGCCAAGCTTTCCGCCTGCCCTTGCCGGCCCAGGCATCCACTCAAGGCTACAAAGTTTCAATGATAGAAGATACATAAAACCAAACAGAAATGGCGGCAGCCACGGAGCTGGAAAGAGCAGGAGGCTAGGGTTGCCCCTGGTGATAGAGGAAGCCAAGCTTTCTGCACACCCTGGCCGGCCCAGGCCTCTGCTTAAGGCTACAAAGTTTCAATTATAGAAGATGCATAAACCCCAACAGAAATGGCTGCCACCACGGAGCAAGCAGAAGGCTTGGCTCCAGTCCAGGCTACAAAGTTTCAATTGTAGAAGATAAATAAACCCCAGATACCAGGGCCTCCACTTGGGTCACCAGGGGGCGTGGCTGGCCTGCAAACCACCACAGGCCCCTCGCCAAGGCCGCCCCACGCCCCAAGGGAACCCCCACCCTGATCCGGGACACCCTTCAGGGCAAACCAGCCGGTCCCCACCCATGCACCAGGCCTCTATCCTATCTAATAAAAGAGAAATATGCAGATTGACCATCACTCCAACATACAAGATGGCTGTCCCCATGTGGACAAAGATCCTGCCCCCATGTGGACACAAGATGGCCACCACAAGATGGCCAGCAAGGGAGGGCAGTTGGGAGGGACCAGGCCTGCAAGGAAAGGCAGTTGGGGGCGATCAAGCCTGCAGGGGAGGGCAGTTAGGGGTGACCAAGCAGGCAGAGGAGGGAAGTTGGGGGCGACCAGGCCTGCAGGGAAGGGCAGTTGGGAGGGACCCAGGCCTTCAGGGGTGAGCAGTTGGGGGGGACCAGGCCTGCAGGGGAGGGCAGTTAGGGGCAAACAGGCTGGCAGAGGAGCAGTTAGGCATTAATCAGGCTGGCAGGGGAGTGGTCAGGGGGTGATCAGGCTGGCAGGCAGAAGTGGTTAGGGGCAATCAGGAAGGCAGGCAGGCGAGCAGTTGGGAGCCAGTAGACCTGGATTGTGAGAGGGATGTCCGACTGCCCGTTTAGGCCCGATCCTACTGGGATCGGGCCTAAAAGTAGGATCGGGCCTAAACAGGCAGTCGGACATCCCTCGAGGGGTCTCAGATTGGAGAAGGTGCAGGCTGGGCTGAGGGACACCCCCCACCCCCATGCACTAATTTTGTGCACCGGGCCTCTAGTTCAAATACGTGAAGACTAAATAGTATGTTATTAAACAATGAATGGGTTACCAATGAGATCAAGAAATAAAAAACTTCCTGAAAACAAATGAAAATGGACACACAATAACCCAAAAGCTCTAGGACACAGAAAAAGCAGTCCTGAGAGGGAAGTTCACAGCACTACAGGCCTACCTCAAAAAAAAAAAAAAAAAATTAAAAAAAATTAAAAATAAACTATTTTTAAAAATTAGAAAGAGAATAATAAGAAAAACCCAGAGTAACTAGAAGGAAGGAAATAATAAAGATTAGAACAGAAATAAATGATATAGAGACTAAAAAAAAAAATACAAAAGGTCAATTAAACCAAGAGCTGGTTCTTTGAAAAGATAAACAAGATTGATGACTCTTTAACCAGAGTCTTCAAGAAACAAAGAAAAGAACCCAATTAAATAAAATCACAAAAGAAATTGGGGAAGTAACAACTGACACCACAGAAATACAAAGGATTGTAAGAAATACTATGAGCAACTATTATGCCAACAAGCTAGAAAATGTGGATGAAATGGACAAATTCCTAGAAAAATACAATCTTCCAAAACGGTATCAGGAAAAATCAGAAAAACCTGAATATACCAATAACAACTGATGAACAGGAAGCAATAATCAAAAAACTCCCAGCAAACATAAGCCTGGGTACCGACAGCTTTACAGGGGAGTTTTAGCAAACATTCAAAGAACTAACACCTATCCTCCTCAAACTATTCCAAAATTTCCAAGAGGAAGTAACACTTCCAAGCTCTGTTTTTGAGGCCAGCATTTTCCTAATTCCAAAACCAGATACAGACACTACAAAGAAAGAAAATTACAGGCCAATATCCCTGATGAACGTAGATGCTAAAATCCTCAACAAAATATTAGTAAATCGGATCTAGCAATATATTAAAAAGATCATACACCATGATCAAGTGGGATTTATTCCAGAGATGCAAGGCTCGTAGAATATTCAAAAATTAATAGATGTGATACATCACATAAACAAACTGAAAGACAAAAATCACATGATCATATCAATAAATGCATAAAAAGCATTCAACAAAATCCAACACCCATTTTTGATAAAAACTCAGCAAAGTGGGAATAGAAGAATCATACCTCAACATAATAAAGGCCATATATGACAAACCCACCACCAACATCATACTCAATGGGAAAAAATTAAAACCATTTACCCTAAGAACAAGAACAAGACAGGGATGTCCGCTTTCACCATTCTTAGTCAAAATAGTAGTGCTTGCCACAGCGATCAGACAAGAGATAGCATCCAAATCGGGAAGGAGGAAGTAAAACTGTCATTATTTGCAGATGACAGGATAGTGTGTATCGATTCCACCAAAAAAAAACTACTAGATTTAATAATGGATTCGGCAATGTAGCAGGATACAAAATTAACACCCCAAAACCAATGGCTTTTTAAACACCAATAATGAATTCTCAGAAACAGAAACTAAACAAACAATCCAATTTACCATTAGATACCTAGGAATAAATTTAACCAAGGAGGTAAAAGACTTGTACTCAGAAAACTACAGGACGTTAAAAAAAAGAGATAGAGGAATATATAATAAGTAGAAGAATCTACCATGTTCCTGGATAGGTAGAATTAATATCATTAAAATATCCATACTACCCAAGGCAATCTACAGATTCAATGCAATCCCTATTAAAATACCAACAGCATATTTCCCAGATCTAGAACAAATACTCCAAAAATTTATATGAAACCAAAAAAGATCGTGAATAGCCGCAGCAATCTTGAGAAAGAAGAAGTTGGAGGGATAACAATAACAGATATCAAGTTTTATTACAAAGCTACTGTAATCAAAAGCTCCTGGTACTGGCACAAGAACAGACATACAGATCAATGGAACAGAACAGAGATCCTGGAAATCCACCCACACGTTACACTCAATATTTGACAAAGGAGGCAAGAGCATACAATGGAGTCAAAATAGTCTCTTCAATAAATGGTGTTGGGAAAATTGAATAGGTACATGCAAAAATATGAAACTAGATCACCAACCTACACCATACACAAGAATAAACTAAAACATGGATAAAATACTTAAATGTTAAGTCAGGAAACCATAAAAATCCTAGAAGAAACCATAGGCCACAAAATCTCAGGCCTCTTTTGTAGCAATATGTTTATAGATACATCTCTGAGGGCAAAAGAAACTAAGGAAAAAATAAACAAATGAGACTACATCAAAATAAAAAGCTTCTGCACAGCAAAAGAAACCATTCACAAAATGAAAAGGGAGCCCACTATATGGGAGAACATATTTGGCCATGATACTGGTACATCTGATAAAGGTTTAATTGCACAGGTACATGCAAAAATATGTACAAGGAATATACAAGGAACTCATACAACTTAACAAAAGGAAGACAAACAATCCTATTAAAAAGTGGGCAAAGGACCTAAATAGACACTAATCCAAAGTGGACATACAGATGGCCAAGAGGCATATGAAAAAATGCTCAAAGTCACTGATCATCAAAGATGCAAATTAAAACGACAATGAGGTATCACCTCACACCTGTCAGAATGGCTACTATCAACAAATCAACAAATGACAAGTGCTGGTGAGGATGCGGAGAAAAGGGAACCTAAGTACACTGCTGGTGGGAATGCAGACTATGCAGCCATTATGGAAAACAGTATGGAGTTTCTTCAAAAAATTAAATATGAAACTGCCATTTGACCCTGTGATCCCACTTCTAGGAATATACACTGAGTGGCCAGATTATTATGATCTTTGAATGCACAATAATCTGGCCACTCAGTGTGTGTGTGTATGTGTATGTATATATATATATATATATATATATATATATATATATATATATATATATATTAGAGGCCTGGTGCATGAATTCGTGCATGGGTGGGGTCCGGCCAGCCTGGCCAGGGGGAGGGGACATGGGCGGTTGGCCGGCCTGCCTGCTGGTCGAACTCCTGGTCGAGGGGACAATTTGCATACTAGCCTTTTATTATATAGGATATACACTGAGTGGCCAGATTATTATGCGTTCAGAGATCATAATAATCTAGTCACTCAGTGTATACTAAGAAACCCGAAACACCAATAGGAAAGAATGTATGCACCCTATGTTCATAGCAGCACAATTTATAATAGTTAAGATCTGGAAACAACCCTAGTGCCCATCAGTAGATGAGTGGATAAAAAAGCTGTGGTACATTTACACCATGGAATATTATGCAGCAGTAAAAGAGAAGAAACTCTTACCCTTTGAGACAGCATGGGAGGGACCTGGAGAGTATTATGCTAAGCAAAATAAGCCAGTCAGAGAAAGACAAGTATCACATGATCTCAGTTATATGTGAAATCTAATTAACAAAATAAACTGATTAACAAAATAGATCCAGAGACATAGAAGCATGGAACAGAAGGTCAAATCTCAGAGGGAAGGTGGGGGTGGGTGGGAAAAAATCAATCAAAGAACTTGTATGTGCATATGCATAACCCAAGGACACAGACAATAGGGTGGTGAAGGCCAGGGCGGGGGCAGCAGAGCAGGTGTGGGCTACAAGGGGTCAATGGCAGAAAAAAGGGGACATATGTAATACCTTCAACAATAAAGACTGAAAAAAAAACCACGAAAATGAACAAACAAACAAAATCATACAACTTAACAAGCAAATAATCCAATTAAAAATGGGCACAGGACCTGAACACTTTCCCCAAGAATACATACAAATGGCTAACACACATATGAAAAGTTGCTCAACTTCACTAGCTATAAGGGAAATTCAAATCAAATCCAAAATGAATTACCATCTCATAGCTTTTTGGATGGTTATTATCAATAAGATAAGAAATAAAAAGTGTTGGAGAGGATGTGGAGAAAAAGAAACCTTTATATATGGCTGGTGGGAATGTATCTATGACGAGAAATAGATATCCAAAAAATTAAGACTAGACATGATTATCTAACTGTCATGCTGTACATCTAAAACTAATACAGAATAATACTGAATGTAAACTATAATTAAACAATTTTTTCAAAATTTAAAAACAGAGCTACCATATTCAATAATCCCTCTTTTGTGTATCTACCTGAAAAATTTGAAAACATTTATTCATAAAGATATATGTACCCTTATGTTCATTGTACCGTTATTCACGGTGTCCAAAATATAAAAACATCTAAGTGCCCTTCAATGGATGATTGGATAAAGACGATGTGGTACATATATACAATGGAATACTACTCAGCCATAAGAAAGGATGGAATGCTGCCATTTGCTACAACATAGATGAATCTTGAAAATATCACACTAAGCAAAATAAGTCAGATGGGAAAAGACCATATTATTTCACTCATATCTGGAGTTATAAAATAAATCTATAAACAAACAAAACAAACTAATAAACTCATAAACAGAAAACAGAAGGGTGATTATCAGAGGGGAAGAGGGAGGATGAAGAGAGCAAAGGGGTCAAGTATATGGTGAGCAGAGGAAGAACTGACTTTGGGTGGGAGCACAAAATGCAATTTATAGATTCTGTATTATAGAATTATACACTTGAAACTTATATAATGTTATCAACCAACGTCAGCCCAATAAATTTAATAAGAAATTCATGTTCTGGACAAAAAAGGGGAAAAAAATTCATGTTTAAATACTAAATGAACTTTCACCTAACAAGTGACTAGAGAACGTTCCAAAACATGATGAGAGAGAACAATAATCTGCTGTTATTTTTCTTTTTCAGAAAATCATCTGTAAGTTATAGAAATATCTTGTTTGCATAAGCAAAAAACTAACCTGAAAGGATATACTAGTTTTTAAGTCTATGTCTAACAATGTTACCTTTCATCTTTCAGCCAAATTTCATCCATTTTTTCTTGCCATTTCTCCGGTGGTGCTTCCAACCAAGCATTGAAATACCTGACAATGCCTGGGTGTTCCAGCTTGGCTAAGGCTTTAACTTCTCGCATTACCTTCTCCCGAGCCAATTCCCTTAAAAAAAAATAAAGAAGATATGTTTAGTGTTTTGTTTTGTTTTTTTGCTACAAGCATATCTATTGCTTCATTTAAAAAATTAAAAAAAGCTGTCCTGGCTCACTAAAATTGGATGACTACTGACCTTTAAAGATTATTGCTTAATGTTTTTTAATGAACAGGAGGGTGATTAGGAACAAAGTCAAGTATTCAGAAAACAGCTCAGGAGGATGGAGAACGACCACCCAACAGGGAACATATTACAATTCGAAAAGCTTGTCCAAGCATGTTTCTTTAAAGCAAGCCTCAACCACTGACTATCACGGGCATGAAGTTTAACTTAAAAGCATCTGGATTTGAAGTTTGCTGGGACAGCTTTTCAGATGGATGTAATCTCATATTTCTAAGGATCCTGCTCTCACCTGAAACAACATAAGTACAAGTCATATTTTCTTCCTGCCCCAGGAGGTGGTCAGCTACTCCCACTTTTCTCCTGTACTTTGTGGTTGCTGTCCCCACTCTCTGCGAATCCTGGTATGCTTCTGAATTCAACTTCTAGGTCCTCACATTCAGCTATTAGATAGGAGATATATATATATATATATATATATATATATATATATATATATATATGTGTGTGTGTGTGTGTGTGTGTGTGTGTATGTGTGTGTGTGTGTATATATATATATATATATATATATATATATATATATATATTTCAATTAGCTCCTCCTTTTCAATTCTTTACACTCATTCCTTTCTCATCTATCCCCACTGCTATTGCACTAATGTTCTGTATCTTAAGACTAAACTTTTGCAAAAATAAATCTCCTAACATTCTCATCTATGACCTTTTCCTCATCATATCAACCATCTACACACCCTCTCCAGAGTCACCTCCACATTGAGCACGTCATTCTTCTGTTCAAAGACACAACTGTCTACAAAATTAAATCTAAACTCCTTTGCTTGACATTTAAGGTGCTGCAAACCATCTTTTCTATCTTCTCTTCCACCCCCCTTCTTACCTTTTGCTCCACCCTTGCCAGAACACTCCCTGGTCCTTTACCACCTGAGTGCCTGCCTACAGCCTTTGCTCAGGCCTCTTCATGTACTTGGCCATCCCTCCCCTACACATCTGGCTACTGAGGGACAGGCTACTCTTTTTTTTTTTTAAATACATACATACATATATATATGTATATATATACATACATACACACATATATATATGTGTATATATATCTAATAAAAGAGAAACATGCAAATTGACCGTAACTCTGCTACACCCACAAGCCACACCCACCAGCCAATCAGGAGCAAATATGCAAAGTAACCCAACCAAGATGGCGGTGGCCACGGAGCTGGAGCCAGCCGGAGGCTTAGGTTGCCCCAGGCAATGGAGGAAGCCAAGCTTCACTCCGCCCTAGTCTGCCCTGGCCTCCGCTCAAGGCTACAAAGTCTCAATTATAGAAGATAAATAAATCCCAGATACCTGCTTCCAGCCTATGCTTGGGTTGCCGGGGCGTGTGGCTGGCCTGCAAACCACCACAGGCCCCTCGCCCAGGCTGCCCCACGCCCCAAAGGAACCCCCACCCTGATCCAGGACACACTTCAGGGCAAACCAGCCAGCCCCCACCTGTGCACCAGGGTTCTATCCTATCTAATAAAAGAGTAATATGCAAATTGACTGTACCTCCACTACACCCATAAGCCACGCCCACCAGCCAATCAGGAGCGAATATGCAAATAAACCCAACCAAGATGGCTGCAGCCACAGAGAGCAGGAGGGAGGCTTGGGTTTCCCTGGCAATGGAGGAAGCCAAGCTTTCCGCCTGCCCTTGCCGGCCCAGGCATCCACTCAATGCTACAAAGTTTCAATGATAGAAGATAAATAAATCCCAACAAAAACGATGGCAGCCACAGAGCTGGAGAGAGCAGGAGGCTTGAGTTGCCCCCAGAGATGGAGGAAGCCAAGCTTTCTGCCTGCCCTGGCCCACCCAGGCCTCCACACCAGGCTACAAAGTTTCAATGATAGAAGATAAATAAATCCCAACAAAAATGGCTGCGGCCACGGAGCAAGCAGGAGGCTTGGCTCCACTCAAGGCTACAAAGTTTCAATTATAGAAGATAAATAAATCCCAGATACCAGGGCCTCCGATTGGGTTGCCGGGGGGCGTGGCCAGCCTGCAAACCACCACAGGCCCCTCGCCCAGGCCGCCCCATGCCCCAAGAAAACCCCCACCCTGATCTGGGACACCCTTCAGGGCAAACCAGCTGGCCCCCACCCATGCACCAGGCCTCTATCCTATCTAATAAAAGAATAATATGCAAATTGACCATCACTCCAACACACAAGATGGCCGCCTCCATGTGGTCAAAGATGACTGCCCCCATGTGGACACAAGATGGCCACCACAAGATGGCCAGCAGGGGTGGGCAGTTGGGAGGGACCAGGCCTTCAAGGGAGGGCAGTTGGGGGCGATCAAGCCTGCAGGGGAGAGCAGTTAGATGTGACCAGGCCGGCAGAGGAGGGAAGTTGGGGGTGACCGGGCCTGCAGGGAAGGGCAGTTGGGGGGAACCCAGGCCTGCAGGGGAGAGCAGTTAGGGGCAAACAGGCTGGCAGGGGAGCAGTTAAGCATCAATCAGGCTGGCAGGGGAGTGTTAGGGGGTGATCAGGCTGGCAGGCAGAAGTGGTTAGGGGCAATCAGGAAGGCAGGCAGTTGGGAACTAGCAGTCCTGGATTGTGAGAGGGATGTCCGACTGCCCGTTTCGGCCCGATGCTACTGGGATCGGGCCAAAACGGGCAGTCGGACATCACTTGAGGGGTCCCAGATTGGAGAGGGTGCAGGCTGGGCTGAGGGACACACTCACACACACACCCCTGTGGACGAATTTCGTGCACTGGGCCTCTAGTGTGTATATGTGTGTGTGTGTGTGTGTGTGTGTGTGTGTGTGTGTATATCCTACATAATAAAATGGTAATATGTAAATTACCATCACTCCGCTACGCCCACGATTGGGCCAGCAGGAGGCGCAGGGGGCGGGACTCAGGGTGGCCGGGGTAGCTGATTGGGCCAGCAGGACGCTGAGCTCGCGGCGCCACTGGCGCCGCGAGCTCAGCGTCTGTGCCATGGCTGCCCCGGAGGCTTTCGGAAGGCCTGGGGCACCGGCGGACAGCCGGCCAGGTCCCCCGCGATCAAAGGCCAAAGCGGGGGACCTGGCCGGCTGTCTGCTCCGGCGCAAGGCCTTTTGAAAGCCTCCGCAGCGCCGGAGGCTTTCGGAAGGCCTGGGGCACCGGCGGACAGCCAGCCCGCTGGTGCACCAGGTGCATGATTAAATCATGCACTGGGCCTGATACCCAGGCATGTGCTCTTGACTGGAATTGAACCCAGGACCCTTCAGTCTGCAGGCCAATGCTCTATCCACTGAGCCAAACCAGCTAGGGCAGAAAGAATACTCTTGAATATTCAGCACAGATGTCACTACCCCCATAAAGCTTGCCTTCCTTGACTGCCATTCAGCTACATTTTTGCTTTCTTCATGAGAAGATACTTACTTAGCCAAGTCATGGGTCACAATCTTCCTTGCATTGTAATTATCTGAGTATATATATAAAAGACTCAAGTAGTTACAGGTTCTTGAACACAGAAGCCTTTCCTATATGGTGCCTTGCACATGTAAATATTTAAACTACTCAACAATTATACACCAAAGAAAGGCATTAGTTCCACAGTATCAAACCATTCCATTCCCGTGTCCCTATCTGTTGGACAGACATCCAACTACCAGTTAGGACAGCTCAGTAATTAGTGCACATTTAATCAAGAATCCATGCTAAGTGAAATAAGCCAGTCAGAGAAAGACAAGCACCATATGATTTCACTCATATGTGGAATCTAAAGAATGAAATAAGCTAACAAACAAAACAGAAACAGACTCATAGATACAGAACAGACTGACAACTGTTAGAGGGGAAGGGAGTTTGGGGGCTAGGTGAAAAAGGTGAAGGGACTAAGCAAACAAACAAACAAGAACAACAGCTCACAGTTAGAGACACCAGTATGGTGATTATCAAAGGGAAAGGGGGGTGGGGGGAGGTAGAAGACAGTAAAAGGGGATAAATGGTGACAGAAGGAGACTTGACCTGGGGTAGTGAACTCACAATATATAGATAATGTATTATAGAATTGTATACCTAAAACCTATATAATTCTTTTAGCCAATGTCACCCCAATAAAATTCAATAAATTTTTTTAAAAAAAAGAAAAAGAAAAGAATCTATAGGAGCCTTCTATAATATGTGGAAAGGAGGGTATTACTGAAAGCTCATCATCTTAAGTATAACACTGTTCTGAGTTAGAAATTTTACTTCTAGGAATCTGTCCCAAGGAAACAGATGTGACCAAATCCGATATAATGAAAGCCTAATATGCTAAGTGTCCGGTCATCTGTTCAACCAATCGAAGTGTAATATGACAATGATATGCTAAGGCCGCTCAACTGCTCGCTATGACGTGCACTGACTACCAGGGGACAGACATTTGACCAGTCGCTATGATGTGCACTGACCACCAGGGGGGCAGACAGTCGACTGGTCAACCAGTCGCTATGACATGCACTGATCACCAGGGGGCAGACGTTGCGACTGGTAGGTTATCTTGCTGCTGGGGTCCAGCTGATCAGGACTGAGCAAGACAAGCCGGACACACCCTGGAGCCCTCCTGCGGTCCCTCCCCAGCTGGCCAACCTCCCGCATCCCTCCCCAGCCCTGATGGTGCACTGGTAGGGTCCCTCAGCCTGGCCTGCACCCTCTTGCAATCCGGGACCCCTCGGGGAATGTCAGAGAGCCTGTTTCGGCCCTATCCCGCAGGCAGGCCAGGCCGAGGGACCCCACTGGTGCACGAATTCGTGCACCAGGCCTCTAGTATTTATATAAAAGATGAACACTGAAAAGTTATTTTTAATTGTACAAATTGGAAACTTAAATGTTGAACAATAACAAATGGTTAAACATAATATGGCACATGTATTAACTGGACAATTATCCAGCTATAAAATACTTTTAACGTATTTTAACATTTTACTAAAATACTAGTACTCTTATTAACATGGAAAATGTTGAGGATACAATGCAAGAGATGAAACTATACTAGATTGATAATTAGGTAAACTTATGACCAGAAAAAAAAAATCAAAAGGAAATACTCTAAAATGTTAATAGTGGTTATTACTGAGTAGGAAAAAAAAATAGAAAATTTTTATTTTAATACTTTTTCTTATTTTCCACAATAAATAAAGATGTTTTTAAATGATGCTATGTATTAAAATCTATAGTTACTAAAATTCACTATAGGAAAATTCTGAGTTGTTAAAAATTAAAAAAAAGGGCACATTTTAAAAAGCAAATTCAAAGCAACCAAAGTAGATCACATCTTTTAGACAACTGGTTACCTGGTAGCACTTAGAACATAAGATTCAGTAGTTTAGAAACTGTTTTCTATAGTCTCTCTGGAGTATAGTAAGAAGGACATACTGCCTATAGATTAGGTTATACAGCTCTAACTCCAAGTTGACTAAAAGTACCATACATTACCTGTTGGGGAGACGGATTCTCTTGATAGCATAATTGCAGTCATCTACTTTGTTTCTGGCTTCAAAGACAACTCCAAACCCACCACGACCCATGCACTGAATTGGTTCAAAATCTGTTAGATAGCTAAAAAAATTAATTAAGTAGTTTTACATTTTATAGTATGGTAATAATCAGTTCAATCTTATTTTATGATATTTAAAATGTATAAATTCAGTAAATCTGATAGAACATATTAATAAAAATTGTAAATTCTACTAATTGCATTCTTTGTTCTGTTTGTATAAATTAAGCAAACACATTCTAATTTTTTCCTTAGGAAATTTATAAAAACATAAAAGCTTCTGCTTCATTGGGAATCACTTGTTAATCCCTTGTTCTTAAAGCAACTGTAGTACTGTTCTGTCTTACCAATATTTTATCATCTACCAAAATATTCTAGCCTTTTACCCCTGTGGTATTCTGTACTCAATTCAAAAATGTCTCTTAATAGTTTTATGGAACAAATCTAATCAATCCTATTATAATTAAGTACTTTTCAAGCCAGAAATTGCTCTAGGAACCAAAACTATCTGTAATTGGCTGCGTTGCCTCATGAGCCAGTGTATGCTCATATCTAAAAGTATTCAGACAGAAGCTAACTCACCATCAGTTACTTACAGATGGACCTCCACACTGCAGCCTATTTCCCCCTTGGTGCCTGACCTCACTTACCTGCACTGTATATTCCAACCAACTTTGCACCATGCCCTCTCACAACATCAGAGCTTTTGCTTGTGCTATTTGTTCCACTGAGATGGCCTAATTCTTTGTATTTATGAAACTATTCTTCCTTCATTCTGCTAATCTCTGTAAGCCCTTCCTACGCCCCAGTCTTAATGTTCTTGCAGCACTTTGCATGGAGTACTTTGAACTATTTAAACTTAATCCCGACATTTTGCAGTTATTTGTATGCAGTTCACTCTCCCACTGCCATTGGACTGTGAGGGCCTTGAACACAGGCGCACATTCTCATTTCTCTTTGTATTTTCAGAGCATGGGCTTACCTGGCAAATAGAAGGTCTAGCAAATATCTACTGAATAATGCATGAATTAATAAGTGAATGAATGAATGCAGGCATGCATGCTATGGAAGTTATCCTTCCAGCCATATGGAGGAAGAGTTGAATTAGATCATATTTGATATCTCTTATAAGGCTAAATTTACTACTTTATGATTAGCACACTCAAGTTAATTTAGTAGTTGGCTCAGTAGCTGGTTAGAACATGGAGTTCAGGAGTAAAGGTAATAGATTCCAACCCTCCATGGACCAATTACCTTCACAGAGAATGAAGAATAAAAATATGTACCCCTAAAAATAGCTAGTCAAAGTATTTCAGTATAAATCCATCTCCCCAACTGCAAAAGCCCATGAAGTTCATGTCCTACTCCTGTAAGGCCAATTGGATTATCTTCCTATGTTAGAGAAAACACCCATATGAAAATGGATATGTCTTCTGAAAAGAAAAACATCTTATATATGCTTATAGACTCTATAAATATATGTACCAGCTTGCCTAAGGTCCCAAATGATAAACGAAAAGTTGGGACTGGGACTCAGGACTGAATCCAGAACACGTACTCTTAACCTTTTACATTCGGATGTCGATTGTGACTCGACATGGTTAGCATTAGAATAAAGGAATCGAGAAAAAAGCAAGCGAGTGCTAAGGGTTAATAATGTAGTATACACGCAACATACATTAGGTATTATTACAGAACTCCTACATTTAAAAAAAAATCAACTCTACTCTTCAAAATGAATAACATTAAAGGAAAATTAAGTCATTCAACTTTAGAATACATTATTCTAATTCTCTTCACAGCAGCCTTAAAAATATATTTATTCATCATACCTCACTCCTCCTCCTGTCTCTTATCTACCTAACTTTTACTTACTTATGATTTAACCTTTTGCACTCGGATGTCGAGTGTGACTCGACACGGTTAGCATCGGTAGCAGGAATCGAGAAAAAAGCAAGCGAGTACAAAGGGTTAAGGTTCAATTAAAATGTGGCCTCACAGCCTATCAATGATTTTCTCTCATCATTGATGTTTCTATCTCTCTCTCCCTCTCCCTTCCTCTCTAAAAAAAAAAAAAAATATATATATATATATATATATATATATATATATATATATATATATATATTTAAAACTAGAGGCCCAGTGCATGACAATTCATGCACTGGAAGGAGGGTCCCTCAGCCCGGCCTGCCCCCTCTCACAGTCCGGGAACCCTCAGGAGTGGGACTCGACCCAGGAATCAGGGGAAGGCAACGCCCCCATCACACCTCAGCTGCTGCCACTGCCGGCAGCACAAGCCTCGGCCAGCCCTGGTTACCTGAGTCTTGGGCAGCCCTGGGCGGCTGGGCAGCCACCATCCAAGGCTTGCCTGTGCCTTGGGCATCAGCTGGGCAGCCGCCATTCGAGACTTGCCTGCGCTTCGGGCCAGCCCTGGGCGGCTGGGGGCTGAGGAGACTGGGGGACTATGGAGGCAGGCGGGGCTGAGGGAACTGGGCGCCGCCATCTTGTGGCTGTGTGCCCCACCATCTTTGAGGGCATGGCCGTCAATTAGCATATTCTCTCTTTATTGGCTGTGGGTGCCGCCATCTTGGAGGGTGTGACAGTCAATTAGCATATTCCCTCCTTAATGGCTATAGGCGCTGCCATCTTTATAACAGTGTGAGGGTTAATTAGCATATTCCCTCTTTATTAGATAGTATGTGGCCTCATTTATGATGCCCTCTTGAATCATCACAACCAGAGTTGGTCACTTAGTTCATGGCTTTTTCTCATATGTTTGTTTTTTTACCCAGTATTACCTCCCCCATAGATTTTTAAGTTCCTCCAGGACAGGCTCCATCTTTCTCTTTCTCTCAAAGCCTGAAATACTGCCCTGCACAGTGTTCAGAATAAATGCTGAATAAACAATGAATGGCTCCATAGCAGATTACCCATTGGGAGTGGTTGAATCTCTTCTCTCACTGACCTTTTCTCACTGCCTACTGGTATTGCTGGCCACCGACAAAATAGTCAGCATCTTCATTAGCAAGGGTCTTAAAATCCTTACCATTTATTAGGCATTTAGTAAATTCTGCTTTAAGAACTAGCAGTAAGCCTGGCTAGCGTGGCTCAGTGGTTGAGCGTCAACCTATGAACCAGGAGGTCACAGTTCGATTCCCCGTCAGAACACATGCCCAGGTTGGGGGCTCAATCCCCAGTGTGGGGTCTGTAGGAGGCAGCTAATCAATGATTCTCTCTCATCATTGATGTTTCTCTCTCACACTCCCTCTCCCCTCCTCTCTGAAATCAATTAAAAAATATTTTTTTAAAAAAGAAACTAGCAGTTAAACTTCTATTAAGAAGTAACACTCTATTTCTATCCATTTTAGGGTACATACCACTTTGGGTTTTTTTCAAATATTTATTTTTATTGATTTCAGAGAGGAAAAAAGAAGGGGAGAGAGATAGAAACATCAATGATGAGACAGAATCATTGATCAGTTGCCTTCTGCACACCCCCTATTGACATGTGGCCTGACCGGAATTGAACTGTGACCTCCTGGTTCATAGGTCGATGCTCATTTGAATAAGTTTAAGTGACTTGAGGGTTAAGTCTACATTTTATTTACCTATTCACACATTAAAAAAATAGATAAACAAGATCTTACTTTGTAGGTCATTTCTTAGATCCAAATAGTCGCCACCAGAAGCTACAGCACCCATACATATTTTATGACAAGACTCTTACCGTGATATATATCCGGAATTTTTTATGTCATTCCAGCTACTGTCATTAGCTTCTCCACTTACAGAATCATATTTACTTTCAGTTTGACACTGAGTTTCAGATTCCTTCCTTTGCTGATAAAGTGGGGGGAGGGGGAAATCACTATTAGTACAAATCTGAATTAAAGTTAGCTAATTACCTTAAGCTATAAAATAACATTGAAAAACAAATAATATTGAGAAAAAGAAAAGCATTATAAGAACACAAAATACCACATGTCCTTGTGAAAGGAAAGGGAATAATAGGGTGGGAGCCAGACTGCAATGGTTGAAGAGTAAACAAAAGACAAGAGAGTGGAAACAGCGTGTGGGCAACAATGACTTTATAGTAAAACTTAAGTAAATGTACCCCCCCAAATACACACACTTAGGTTTTGAAACTCCCAACACTGAAATAAATTAGATTCTAAAATATGTCTTACTCTGTGAGGATGAGGATGGAAAAGTCTGCGTACAATAAAAGTTGTTGCTACGATACAGAACAGAATAGTCCCAGCTATTTCTTTCCACCAGTGTAGGAGGAGAACAGGGTCCTTTCTGCGGACATTCTTGCTGTAGTCCGGGCTCTCCAGAACTCGGACTGTGATTTGGGTACTCCCTATGCTCCGTCTGCTCCTCTCCCTCTGGTAGTATGGTAGATAATAACCATTATCTGCAAAAACAAATATTAAAAGGTTGTTTTAATTTTTAAAAAGATAAACCAAAGTAGATTCATCTTTATTAAAAATTATCAATTTTCCTATGACTTATAACATTACTTCCTTTGGTAAAAGTCTCATCTCTTCTTTAATACATTTGATAGCCTCATTTATCTGATTATTTTTCTTCTTTATTATGCAAATATATTTTCCTTTATTCCATAAGCATCATAAATTTTCTTTAAACTGAATAATAAAACTAGAAATAATGTAAGGGGCATCCCACTGATTAACTCATTAATAATTAAATCCTTTAAATGCAAGAAAAGAATTAGACAGTACTCAACTTCCTTGAAGGATTTTAAACTTTACTTTCATTTAGTGTCAATCAAATGCCAGATTTTACCATGAATCATTCCTCACAGGCTGAAAGGAAAACATCTCTATCATACTCCTTGGTTCATTCCACGCTAAGTGAGTTTGTCTCCTTTATTGAATTTTGTGGGCAGATTACAGTTCTCTATTACCCGGAATTTTGATCAAATCAGATAAAGGCTGCTGTTTCTAGTTCAGAGCCCTCTGTTTTATTTTGTTTTTATCAATTCAAGTTCTACACTCATTTCCCAGTCCTAGCATCTAAGGTTACTGATGAGGAATCTGTTTTGTCTAATGCAGATGTGAGGACTTTTTTATATCTAACTGTTCAAAAGACTTTTGTATATAAATATATCTTAACTTTAAATACATATGAATGTATTTCATGACAGGGTTCACCTATTCTTGACTTTTGCAATAATTTCCCTTGTCTGCAAACAAAATTAAAACGTCATTTTACAGCCGAAACCGGTTTGGCTCAGTGGATAGAGCGTCGGCCTGCGGACTGAAAGGTCCCAGGTTCGATTCCGGTCAAGGGCATGTACCTTGGTTGCGGGCACATCCCCAGTGGGGGGTGTGCAGGAGGCAGCTGATCGATGTTTCTCTCTCATCGCTGTTTCTAGCTCTCTGTCCCTCTCCCTTCCTCTCTGTAAAAAATCAGTAAAATATGTTTAAAAAAAAAAAACAAACCCTCATTTTACAGCATTTTCACATAGCTCTATGGAAACACCTGTTTTCTTCATTATACTGACTGACTTTATATTGACTACATTATATAGGCTGATAATTGAATAAGAACTAGTAAGAAGAACTAATGCTTACTGAACACATATTTGCCAGGCACAATGTTAACACTGAGCATTATCTCACTTAGATCTCACAACACCCCAAGAAGCAGACATGAGGGTCACCATCTTTGTTTTACAAATGAAGGAACCAAGACAGTAAAGTTAGGTGCCCATCTCAATATGTGGCAAAACTAATTTGAACCCTGGCAATCTGACTTTGGAGTTTGCAACTTGGGCGACATTCACAATACTGCCTTTCACAGTATTTTATTTTCTACCACCTAAATGACTACCTTTCATTTGAATTTTATTAATTAATTTCAAATTAATACATAAATTAGAAACAAAACAGCATTTTCAATCCAAGCGTAATCATACTTACCATATGGATACTGCAAGATTGAAAGTGCGCCATTACTGTACTCTTCATGAGAAAACTTATCATTATTAAGACATTTGTCAAATTCATCAGACCCTACCAAGATAGGAGTTCTTGAAGGAGAATCTAAAAGATGTAAAAGTTTAACTGCAATGACTTTCATGAAAACGCATGTATCTCATTCATTAAAAAAACAGCTATTTAACCACAGTTTAGTTCAAACATGGAAGTCAAACAAATGCCTCAAGGTTCTTTCCCTTAAAAAGCAGTCTTGTAGAGAAGAAGAATCCAATAAACAAATTAAAAGCATGTAATAAAAAATATACATAAGGGACAAAAAGATAACTGAAGAAAGTAGATAGCCTAGTATTTGATTTTAATTCATTAAATGTTTCAAAAAATATGATATGACCAGATAATTTTTTCATAAATATTCTTGATATAAGTAGGTTAAGAGCTGATACACAGGCATGGTTCGTGAATGGTTATAAGTTTTTCTAAATTGTACAGAGAAATATTTTTATTAACATTGCATTCTAGCGAAGCAACTGCTATTTCAATGAAATCATGCTCTAAATGCTAATTAAAATTCATTGCCCAGTCGGAGTGACTCAGTGGTTGAGCAATGACCTATGAACCAGGAGGTCACAGTTCAATTCCCATCAGGGCACATGCCTAGGTTGCAGGCTCGATCCCCAATAGGGGGGTGTAGGAGGCAGCTTATCAGCGATTCTCTCTTATCACTGATGTTTCTAGCTCTCTCTTCCTCTCAGAAATCAATAAAAATATGTATTAAAAACTAATAAAATAAAATAAAATAAAAAATTCATTAACATCTGCCCAGCCAGAGTGGCTCAGTTGGTTGAATGTCATACTGTACACCGAAAGGTTGCCAGTTCGATTCCTGGTCAGAATACATACCTGGGTTACAGGTTTGATCCCCAGTTGGGGTGCATAGGAAAGGCAACTGATCAATGTTTCCCTCTCTCGCCACCCCCTTCCTCTCTGTAAACATGTGCTCAGGTGAGGATTTAAAAAATGCATTAACATCTAAAATATCTTTCTAGTTTATCAAAGAATATAATGTTGTGATTTCTGTGACAGTCAAAACTAGGGCAAAGACATCATCATCAGCCCTGTGAACACGTTAATAAACTTTTAAAAAGTTTGCAATTCACTTACGTATTAAGGGTTTCCATTTGATTGTTGGCAAAGGAATAATTTCATTTTTATTATTAACAGATTCCAAGGCCTTGGGATTTGTAGGAAACTTTTCTGAAATTCTGACAGATGACTGCAGATACAGCTGGCCTCTGTACATTCCTGAATCAACCAGAACATTGTCAATTATGTTTGGAATCAAGCACCAATAATTCTTTTTCAAAAAGGCTCATTTTGATTTAATAATATTAGGTTAATTCCAGTTATCTTTCATGTATTATACAACTCTTCTCAGAGAAGAATCATGCTTGATGCACTCAAAGGACCCAAAGGCTATCCAATAAAAATATGGGAGGAAAGTTACACATAAGGTCCATACAATGTTTCTCACTGAATAACAACTTTCAGTCATTACTGAAAAACTCAGTCAGAAAATTCGAAGAAGTCAATGTACTCTTATGAGATTAATAACTTAGATGAAGTAATATTCTCCTTAAGGAAACCTAAACACCTATAATTCCAGAGACATTGCTAACAATTCAGTTAAATATTATCATAAAACATTTGTGACATGTTAATCTTTCAAATTCATGCATTTCATTGAGAAGAGTGGTGGGTAGCACACTGACAGCTTAAAGAAATTTGTATCTGACCACCAACACTAGTTCAAAAATTAGATTCAGGGTTTTTCAAAAGTTACTATACTAAAGGCCTTCAATTGCCAAAATTTTATTTTTATTTTTCAGATAAGTTGTATAGATGCAAAGAAAAAAATAGCCCTAGCTGGTTTGGCTCAGTGGATAGAGCATCGGCCTGCGGACTGAAGGGTCCCAGGTTTGATTCCAGTCAAGGGCACATGCCTGGATTGCAGGCTCAATCCCCAGTGGGGGATGTGCAGGAGGCAGCCGATCAATGATTCTCTCTCATCATTGATGTTTCTATCTCTCTTTCCCTCTCCTTTCCTCTCTGAAATCAATAAAAATATATATTTTTTAAAATTCATCCATGTCTTTTTAAAAAAATCAATAAACATAATCTTTAAGGGAGGAACAAATTGTAAATACCGTATTTTCCGGCATATAAGACGACTTTTTAACCCAGGAAAATCTCAAAGGTCGGGGGTTTTATATGCCAGAAAATACGGTATTTGGGTTTTAAGCAATCTGATATACATTGTCAGAGATTTTTCTAACCTACCGTATTTTCTGGCATATAAGACCCCCGACTTTTGAGAAGATTTTCCTGGGTTAAAAAGTCGTCTTATACGCCGGAAAGTATGGTACAAATACAAATGTAAAAAGTTTTAGACTTTAAGGACATATCAGTAATTTGAAATCATCCTATATAATAATAAAGAGCTAATATGCAAATGGTCGTTAGGCCCTCACGCCATCATGCCGTAAGGGCTCAGACACTAAACACTGGGGAGAGAAGAATGGGGACCAGAGAGGCACAAATGAGCTCGCGAGAGAAGAATGGGGACCATCCAGGCTGTGGCCTGGGAGAGGGACAAGCTGCCCGCCCCACAGTCCCAGGCACCAGCGGCTGTGCCTGCACCTGCAGCCCGGGAAAGAAATAAGCTGCCCACCCTGCGGTCCCAGGCGCCAGTGGCTGCACCTGCACCTGCAGCCTGGGAGAGGGACAAGCCGCCCGCCCTGCAGTCCAGGGCACTAGCACCTGCAGCTGCAGCCAAGGAGAGGGACAAACCGCCCCCCCCCCTCACGGTCCCCTGCGGCTGCGGCCGGCACGGGCGAAGCCGGCCGGGGTCCTGGGTGCCTGCGGCTGGCCAGAGGGAGGGAAACCCGGGTCCCGGGTGCCTGCGACTGGCCGTAAGAGGGAATCCTGGGTCCAGGGTGTGGGGAGACACAGAGGCAGTTAGGGGTGATCAAGCCAGCAGGGGAGCAGTTAGGGGTGATCAGGCAGGCAGGCAGAGGTGGATAGGGATGATCAGGTAGGCAGGCAGAGGGGTTAGGGGCGATCAGGCAGGCAGGCAGAGGGGTTAGGGGCGATCAGGCAGGCAGGCAGGCGAGCGGTTAGGAGCCAGCGGTCCCAGATTACAAAAGGCAGTTGGACATCCCCTGAGGGGTCCAGGATTGGAGAGGGTACAAGCTAGGCTGAGGGACCCCCCCTCCCTCCGTGCACAAATTTTGTGCACTGGGCCTCTAGTGCCATATATATTAGAGGCCCAGTGCACAAAATTCGTGCACTCAGGGGGATCCCTCAGACTAGCCTGCGTCCTCTTGCAGTCTGGGAGCCCTGAGGGCATGTCTGACTGCTGACAGCTTAGGCCCGCTCCCCGCAGTTGGACATCCTTAGTGCTGCCACAGAGGCGGGAGAGGCTCCCGCCACCACCACTGCGCTCACCAGCTGTGAGCCTGGCTTCTGGCTGAGCAGTGCTTCCCCTATAGGAGCACACTGACCACCAGGGGGCAGCTCCTGCATTGAGCATCTGCCCCCTGGTGGTCAGTGCATGTCATAGCGACCGGTCGTTCTGCCGTCCGGTTGATTTGCATATTAGCCTTTTATTATATAGGATATATATAATGGCAACATTTCTAAGCCTTCCTAATACAGGTCTCAGAGAGTAAAAAAGCTATAGTAATTAAAAGTTTCAGAACTGGTTAAGTGAAACAAAACAGCATGAATGGAAACCAAAGTATAAATCTCAGGGCAACCTAAGGCAGAGAACATACTTAGGAATTAAAATTATTATCAGCACAGTGTAGGAATCAAATCTAGATGTCAGTTTGTATTATCACTAGATAAGAGACACTCACCCAAGTAAACACTATTTTCTGTGGCTCCTCGGGCAGCTTCTACAATGTCTTCTTCATCTTCTAAAATACCATCATTAGATGCATAACTTGTATCATCAAAAAGACTGATGGGAATGACTTTGCCATCCTTCACCAACCAGGCAGATGCAATGGGAGTACAAAACTAAACAAAAGTTGAAAAAAAGTTTAAAATAATTTGAAGCATTCTTTATGTATTCCAACTTATAAAATACTATTTAAAATCACAAATTTATTTTAAATTTTTCATTTTTCTAGATTTATTGAGGTATAATTGACAAAAATGTATATATAAAGCAAAATGTGATATTTTGATATATGTATACATTGTGGAATTATTAGCATAATTAAGCTAATTAACACTCTTATCACCTCACACAGTTACTTTGTATGTGTGGTAAGAATTTCACAATGTGTATGTACATCAAATCAGCACAATGTACAAACCAAATAGATACAGTTTTTACTTGTCAATTATACTCAATAAAGCTAGAAAGTTTTTTTTAAAAAAGATCTATACTCTTGCAAATTTCAAGTATATAATACAGAATTACCAACTACACTCATCACCATGCTATACATCTCCAGAATTTAGTCATCCTGCATAACTGAAACTCTGTACCCCTGACCAACATCTCCCCATTTCCCCTTTTTCCTAACCACCTACTCTCTGCTTCTATAATCTCAACTTTTTTAGATTCCACATATAGGTGAAATGATGCAGTATTTAATTTTCTGTGCCTGGCTCATTTCACTTGGCATAATGTCCTCCAGGTTCATCAATGCTGCAAATGACAGGATTCCCTTTATTAAGGCTGGATAATATTCCACTGTAAAAACACATACCACATTTCCTTCATCCATTCATCCAATAATGGACACTTAGACTGATTCCATATCTGGGCTACTGTGAATAATGCTATAGTGAACATGGGAGTGAAAATATTTCTTTGAGATATTGATTTCACTTCCTTTGCTAATATACCCAGAAGTGGAATTGCTGGATCATATGGCAGGTCTATTTTTAATTTTTTAAGGAAGCTCCATACTTTTTTCCACAGTGGCTGCACCAATTTACCTACATTCCCACCAACAGTGCACATAGATATACTGTTATACACCATTCATCAACAACTCTCTTTTGTCTTGCATAATAGCCATTCTAACAGGTATAAAACCACAAATTTCTTAATGCATAGAGAACAAGTTAAAAATCCAAATTGGCATCATTTCCCAATACCCAATATGTTTGGTCAAACTGAGAAAGGAAGAAACAGTTCATAAATTCTCAGTGGTTTTAGTTACCTGATATTCCCATTCTAGATGTCCTCCCTTCTTATTAAAGGCCATAACCTTCCAATCCGCAACAGAGACTTTTATCACTGTGTCCACTATGGCAGCTTCCTGTTCTTCCACATCTGAGATAATTTCAGACTCTTTGTTCTGACTGGGTTTTACAGTGCTTTCAATAAATCCGGCTCTAGTTTCCATGTCTGGAATATACCGAAGTTCAAAGTGGCCAACACTGAAATTCCACCTTAAATTTACAAATGCATGTTTTAGAAATTTACACTTGAAAAGAGGGGGCCAAATAAATAACTTTTCTAGAGGGAAATAGCAAACATTAAGATTTGGTGATAAGAAAAAGAACTCAACATAATCTTCAGGAAAGAAGCCCGGCTAATTTATGCCACAAGAGGGCATAACTTTGTCCTGACCCTTTAGAACCAGGGTTTTGGAAAGTTGTGAGCTGACATCAGCTATGGGACAGATTTTCTCTCAAAAATTAACAAATGTTCACAATTCCAAATCAGGATGATTTTTTTAAAAAACACATCAAAGTCATATTAAAATGAGATAGCATGCAGTTGGACTTACTTCTTAATTCAAGTCTGGGCACATTTCATTCAAGTGCAGAGAAATTAGTATCTCCCAATAAACCAATGTAAAAGGCAAGATGAATACATCAATTTTAAATTTATGTGAAAACACATCCTGAAAGGCAATGTGACTGAGTATACCCTGAAGGTCACACACCTTACCTCCAATCTCTATTGACTGAGAGCTGAGTTTCGATGTCCTTATCCATAAAGTGATAATAATAATATTCCCTCTATATTTAATTTACAGAAAAATCAATTAACTATTAACAGTATAATATCTTGTCACTTACAAATAAAATGGCATTAAAATTACATCTACTAAAAATTACATCTACTTAAGGAACATGGGTCTTAGACCTCAGACCACAGGCTCTTCCTTTATAGTGACTCAAAATTCTAATTAATTTGAACATCTGTTCCTATTGTGGCTGAGCAACCGGCAAGCACTCAAACACTTAAAAAATAAATAAAAAAGCAAAATCCTATCAAGAATACAAAAGGTTAGGTTGCCAGCAGATACAAAATGTTACTCACAGTCCAGTGAATGTAACAAAATAAAATTTAAAAAAATGCATTCTTAACTGAGTTAGAGAAAACAATTTTTAGGAAAGGAAAATGAATTATACTGCATCATATATAACTAAATTTGAAAGTCTGGATTAGCCCTAGTTGGTTTGGTTCAGTGGATATAGCGTCGGCCTGCGGATCAAAGGGTCCCAGGTTCGATTCCTATCAAGGGCATGTACCTTGGTTACAGGCTCCTCCCCAACCAGAGCCCTGGTAAGGGCTAGTGCAGGAGGCAACCAATTGATGTCTCACATCGATGTTTCTCTCTGTCTTTCCCTCTCTCTTCCACACTCCCTAAAAATCAATGAGAAAATATCCTCAGATGAAGATAAACAACAACAACAACAAAAAATGAAAATCTGGTTTACTTTCCAAAGATAAAGATAGGATCGAAAATTCTTATTACTACAAAGGCAATTTAACATTTAAATATTAGGTTTTTAGGCCTAACTGGTTTGGCTCAGGGGATAGAGTGACAGCCTGCGGACTGAAGGGTCCCAGGTTCGATTCCGGTCAAGGGCACATGCCCAGGTTGTGGGCTCAATCCCCAGTGGGGGGTGTGCAGGAGGCAGCTGATTAATGATTCTCATCATGGATGTTTCTATCTTTCTCTCCCTCTCCCTGCCTCTCTGAAATCAATAAAAAATATTTAAAAATAAATAAAAATAAATGTTAGGTTTTTAAAAATCACACATGTATGTAATTTAAGAACAGCATAACTTATCCAACCATCTTATTTTTAATCACATATTTAAAAGTAAAAATTATTTAAGAATTCATTATTTGAAGGAAAAAAAAAGAAATTTGACCAAATAAATTACATCTTCATACTTTAAGAAGAAAATAGACTAAAATATTATTTTAAAATCAGGGTAATCAGAAAAACTATGAAACTACTACATAACAGAGAGAACTCAGAGTCAAAACAGTCCAAGCTGAAATAAAGCACATTAACTTACTCTTGAGAGATTTTTGCATTAAAAAAATGTTGATCAGTAAGCTTACTCTGAAAAATATCATTAACCTACGACTAAACTCATATATCATCATTGTATGAGACTCCTTCTAGTTACCATATCCTGAGCATATGGAGAGAAGCCCAGTACAGAATTTGTTAATAATCATGAGGCCATTTTTAATTTAGGGCTTACATTTTTCTTGAAAGAATAGTATACTTCTAGGGAAACAAAAGAGTTCAGAAAATCTGCAAAGAAAAATCTGAATAGTTTTAGTCTTGGTGTGGTTCTAAATACTACTAGCAGCAACATGATCTGAATACACACTTCTCATTGCCGCTGCGAGGCCCAACAGCTCTAACAGTTTTCTGGGTGCGTTGCAGAAGCAGGATGTCTTCTTGTTCCATCTCATCATTATCCCATCGGCGACAACCCAACGCTGAACAGATGTACCTCACCTGAAAAAACATATAAAATTAGTTTAGCCCTAGCTGGTTTTGCTCAGGCGATAGAGCGTCAGCCCATAGATTGGAGAGTCCCGGGTTTGATTCCACTAAAGGGCACATGCCCAGGTTGTGAGCTCAATCCCCATCCCCAGCGAGGGGCGTGCAGGACGCAGCCAATCAATGATTCTCTCTCATCATTGATGTTTATATATCTCTCTCCCTCTCCCTTCCTCTCTGAAATCAATAAAAATATATTTTTAAAAATTAGTTTTTAAAAATACAAGTTACAGGAGGCCAGGGCAATTAAAAGAATCTATAATTTTTTTTTTTAAAAGAAAAGTATGGAAGAAGCACCCAACTATTAAGAAGCATCTTAGATTACCAACTCCTAAAATTAGTTATTTAGAACCATAAAAGCAGCAATGAATATTCCAGGGAATGATTTTAAGGACTTAGATAATTTTAGTCTTACTTTGAGCATTCCATGGAATATACAAAAAGAAATGGGTAACCAGCTTTGATATCTTAACAAGATCAATACAATTTCAGATGAATTAAAAAAAATCAACCTCAGAGTTTCCATATTACAGAAGTAGTTGGTTTTTAAAAATTTGAACCTCTTCTAATAGCTGCAGTATTTCTAAGTACTTCCTTCAAATCTTCATTAAAAGAAAAAGGAAAACTCTCAGTATGAACCAAACTAAAATCCTAGCAGAAAGAAGCATACCTACTAGAATACCAGAATTTTGCAGAAGCACATCAAATCAGGGACCTGAGGATCTGGTTCATGGCAGTGTTTACAGAAAACACTGAAATACACAGAGGACTTGAGGCCTCCTCAATGCACTGCAGTATCAGGAGGTGGAGAAGTAGAAGCATCTGCAGCAAGTGCTATGGACCTAACACTTACACAGGGAATCACTCAAGTATGAAAAACTCAAGGGTCAAAAGATAATTTTCCTATTTTTCCTTGTTTTAGTCTTAAGTCTATATATAAGACAGTCATATAACAAGGTGTTAGGAATTAAAAAAAGATTTTACCTTTCTAAAAAATATGCTTTTAATTGGTTATTCCTAATAATGGATTTTAATGGCAAGATGCAATTTTATTAATTTTTTATTTTTTAAATATATATTTTTTTATTTCAGACAGGAAGGGAGAGGAACAGAGAGATAGAAACATCAATAATGAGAGAGAATCACTGATCGGCTGCCTCCTGCATGCCCCCTACTGGGAATCGAGCCCGCAACTGGGCATGTGCCCTTGGCCAGAATAGAACCCGGGACCCTTCAGTCCGTAGGCGGATGCTCTATCACTGAGTCAAACCCGCTAGGGCACAAGATGCAATTTTAGAAGCAGATTATGATCACATCATAAGAGCTAATAACGGACAAAGTCTAGGGCTTATCAGCACGACTGTCGCCAGACAGATCAAGTCAAATCTGACCTTGGAAGTTTCTGACCCTTTTAAAGTCTCAGTTTTCTCAACTTTAACATAAGTACAACTTTCTTCTTGGATCCTCTTATTATAGGATCAAACTACTAGTAGATAAAGAAATAAGCGGTATTTTTATTCTTATTAGGATTGTTATTAATCTTTGGAGGGTTCTTCATCTGTCCAAATGCAAACAAAAATATGTAACCCTTAGGAATAGTGTGAGGATTCAAAATAATGTGCAATAAATGCACCACCACAGAGAAGAACCTGTTGTCTTGCTCCTGCTGTCCTGGCTCTGCTATTCATTCTGTTATCTTGGATAAATCTAGTTTCTCTTAATAATATTTCCCTGTTCTACTTTATAGTTCTTTTATTACACCAAATGATATCCTTGGGGGAAATTTTAATAAACCTCAACCAGTAATAGTATAGTTTAAGAAATTACTTCTATTACTATTTATTCTGATTTCTCCCCAAATAAATTCAGTATTTTCACTCACCTTTCCACTATATGCACTGAGTCCATATGTAGTGAGAGACTTTCCTCCAACCAAAACAACATCATCTCCAAATTTGTAAGAAGATTCAAGAAGTGATTCAACTGTAAAAGGGACTGTTTCCATGCTCTCACGGTCTCGGTCCCACTGGAAGAGGTCTCCATCCAGGGAAGGAATGATCATCTTATTCCCAAAAACCTAAAATAAAAGCTACCTTTGAAAAGGACCTTTGCTGTAAGAGGAGTAACTATGAGCTGGAGGGCCTCCAGCTTCCTTCTCAGCAGCACAGGTCACCATTGTGCTGGTGGCATTTTGTATCATCATAGTAAAAACAGAAGCAATTAAAAAGAACTGCCACCTCTCCAGGGGCCTCCATGAAGTTCTCCAGTATGCTTTTTCTCAAATTGTTTGCCAGGAGTGTCCCATATGATATGTGAGTTACCAAAGAGAGTTCTGTGATCAAGTGAGTTCAAGAAGAGGTTACTACAGGGGTTCTTATAGTGATTAACATGCTAATGTAGATTTTTCTAGCGAGGGGACACTATATGCAGTACTTTCCAGGCCTATTTTATCCAGGCCAATTGCAGGCATAGGCTCAGATCCAAGAACACAAGTTGATTCATGCAGCAGGCCATCCTTTCTTGTACTTACTTTCTCAAGTCAGCTGTGTGCTAGAAGCCTAGAAACCAACTGGTAACTTACTGATTTTATGTTCTCAGTTATCCTTCCTCCTTAACAATGTTTACTTAGGGCCTACTATGTGCCAGATACTATTCTATTGCTTAGGACAGACCAATGAGCAAAATAAATAATAATAAAATAAAAACAATTTCTGCCATTCTAGAGCTCAAACTCTAGTGTCTGCAGACAAAGTGATGAATAATTACAGGGTAAGTTAGGTGATAAATGTCAGAGGGAAAAAAAATAGAACAAGATAAAGGGGACTGGAAAATGTGCATGTGGTAGGGGAAGAGCCAGTCAGTGAGGAGTTAAGGGTAGACCCTGCTGAGAATGCAATATTTGAGCAAAACCTAAACCTGAAAGTTAACCATGCTTACTTCTTATAAGTACCGTGCGCTAACCGACTGCGCCACTGGAGCAACCATGCTTACTTCTGAGGAACACCTTTTACCAAGAAGGATTTAAGGTGCAAGTGCACTCATCATAAGGAAAGCGAACTGTATTTAACGTATTGCTGTACTATAAACTGAGACACCATTACCTCCTCAAAAAGTGCTTATTGTACGTCTAAGAAATATTTACCAGGTATGCTAATGATCTTACATTTGTTTATAAAATGGCGTAAAAATAATGCACTCAAATCTAGTGCCCAGATTTTGTTATTTAATTCCAGTCCCCACCAAAGGAAACAGGCTTCCCAAACAAGGCTTCCCAGGACTGGCAGGTTAGGTACAAGATCAGACCTCAACATCGGATTAGTCTAGAAAGAACAGATGTAATTTTTTAACTAAAAAAAAAACAACAAAAACGATGGGAACATGCCACCAACAACATTTGGATGAGTTTAAGTACCAAAATAATTAAGTACTGAATTATAAATCATTAGGGAAAAAAAGGAATTCACAAGTCATACTGATAATAAATAGATAAAATAAATAATATCTGGAGGAAAGGGAAGACTCTTATTACAATAAAATGCCAAGTTTCTACTGGTAAATATGAAGGGAGGGGTGCAGTTGTAAAAATTAGCATTTTGTATCATCATAGTAAAGACTGAATTAGGTCAAAAATCAGCAATGGTGTTAAATCTAGGTGAAAATTTTGATGAGAAGCAGGATATTTGAATGGTCTTAAAGTATTCCCCACACACTACTTATTATTTACAAGAATTTCAAAAACAATAATTATATAGGGAAAAGTTCAGACAATACCTTGACTAGTGACCAAAATTAATAACATCCCTGAATGATAAACTGATGCCCTAAGGGAGGACATATCACCTATGCAGAATCCTCACCAAGTATGCACAAACTGCATCTGAGCACAAGAAACACCAGACAAGCACAGAAGGAGGAAATTTCATTTCTTAAATAAAAGGGCAGAGAGACTGTATTCTTAAAAAATGTCAACATCATAAAGGACAAAGTCTGGATGACAAGATGTACTGAGATGGAGGATGCTACAATAGACATTATTAAGTCAACTGATTAAACTGGAATATGAATGGCAGATTAAAATATCAATATAAATTTATGAAGTTGATAACTGTACTGTGATTATGTAAGAGAATGTCTCTATTAGGAAGTATTTAATGGTACAGGGCCATGATGAAGATTTAATATATCTTCAAATGTTTCACGAAAAAAGTGTGTATGAGGGATGAGGGGAAGGGAAAGAGAGAGGCACTCAGATGATAAAGCAAGCAGGAGGTTTGGGCAGGTAAATTTGGGTGTATAAGGGTTGGGGAGAGATCATTTTTATTTGGGCAAGTTTTTGTAGTTTGAAATTATCCTATCTAATAAAGAGGGATATGCAAATTGACCAACACATCGTAACAAGATGGCTGCACCCACAGTGGAGGCAGGGATCCTGTAACACAGATGGATGCGCCCACAGCGGAGGCCGAGTTCCCGTAACGAGCCTTAATGAGCAATCAGTAGGGACCTGAGGCTGTGTGGTGTTGGGCTGGGGCAGGGGACCTGAGGCTGCGCCCCCGGCCTGGTGGGGCTTGACAGGGGACCTCAGGCCACGCCCACGCCCCGGTGCCGGGCTGAGGGACCTCAGGCCATGCCCCTCATCCCAGTGCCGGGCCAGAGGGCCCGAGGCCGCGTCCCCCGCCCTGGCGCCAGGCCAGGGGACCTGAGGCCGTGCCCCCCACCATGCGGGGCTTGACGGGGGACCTCAGGCTGCGCGCCCTGCCCACGGGGCTTGACAGGGGACCTCAAGGCATGCCCCCCACCCCGGTGCCGGGCCGGGGGACCTGAGGCTGCGCCCCCCCACCTGGTGGGGCTTGACAGGGGACCTCAGACCACGCCCCCTGGCCCAGGCCAGGGGACCTCAAGGCACACCCCCCACCCCAGCGCCAGGCCAGGCCACCTGAGGTTGCGCCCCCCACCCGGCGGGGTTTGACGGAGTTGGGACCGGCCAGGTCTGGATCTAGTCCAAAGCGGGTGGGGCCAGCCAGGTCTCGCATGATTTCAAGGCGCACATGGGTGGGCGGGGACTTGACTCTGGTTCCAGACTCTGACAGGAAGAAGATTTTCATATACATTTTACTAATTTTCTTTCATCTTTGACACTTCTATTATAGAGAAAGGGCAAATAGCAATATTAAAATATTTCCTCTAATTAATTCCCTTTTAATATGCACGAATTTCGTGCACCAGGTCACTAGTATCCAAATAAAAGGTTAAAAAGAAAGACACTCAGAAGCCTTGCAAGAGCTCTGTAATTAAAGCCAGAAGGCTGTGCCACTGAATCAAAGTTCATCATAACGCTGGCTATTTACAGGTCTACAGTTATTACTTATTTACCTATTTATATTTACTTATTCTATTTCTTGATAACAAGATAACAGATTTTATTTTCAAAATATTGCAAGTTTTCTTTTTATCTTTTGTAGAATGTTCAACTTGAAGTTGCCACTAAGAACAGATATGGGGGAAGGAAGGGGTGGGCAGAGATTAACTAAAGAATTTCTATGCATACTAGAGGTCCAGTGCACGAATTTGTGCACAAGTGTGGTCCAGCCTGCCTGCCCCAATTGGGCCGATCAGGCCAGGCTGGCCAGGGGGAGGGGCTGTGGGCGAGTGGCCGGCCAGCCCCACCCCCAGGTCAAACTCCCAGTCAAGGGGACAATTTGCATATTAGCCTTTTATTATATAGGCTATGCATAACCTATGGACACAGACAATAGTGCAGTGAAGGCCTGTGAGGGGGAGGAGTAGAGGGGGTCAATGTGAGGGGGAAAAAAAGGGACATCTGTAATACTTTCAACAATAAAGAAAAATTTCTAAAAAAACAAAACAAAAACCAAACAACAGATATAGATCAAAGTACACATACTCTATTGTGGAAGAAAGGGGGCCACATGCTAACCTGACAAGCTCGGGGCCTGTGTGGTGGTTTGCAAACTCAGAGACCTAAAGTAACCACAAAGGATGGTCTGAAGTGAACTAAAAAGCAGTTTATGGTGGGTAATCATGTCCTTGGCTGGTATCTTCCCTGACAAAGGTCAATATTTACTTTAACTGAACCTGTCTATTGTCATTTTCATCTACAATAATTTATTGTTGGAATGTCAAAGTAATTTTTCTTTTTCTAGACCTCTCAAAGCACAGATACGGCTCTGCAGAGACTGCAAATCCCCTCATTCTTACTGAGTTCATTGTTGACTGTTAACTATCCTGTGGCCACCTAAGTAAAAGATGTACTGTCTATCATTTTACTTTTTATCCAATCCCAGAGGTTTCCCCACTTTGCCTTCTCCCACCTCCCTAACCAATCACCAATGGATTTCAAGTAACCCACTTACATCTCCTCTTTTGTTTTTAATGTATAAAGTAAGTAAAAAACTGCCCTTCTCCAGAGCATTATCTCAATGTGTTGAGATTCTGCTTCCTAGCATTTGTCGACAATTTGGCTCAAATAAACTCACAAAAATACTTCGGAGGTTTGAATGTTTCTTACATTAACACTATGATAACAATCTGTAGTATTTAGCCAACATGACCTCCCATTTTGAGTTACATATGTTAGAAAATCAACTATTTATTGTTCTCTACCTTCCATATTATGTTAGGTATTCTATACTGTATTTAACCAGAACAGTAAATTCAAATTATGATAAAGTTAAAAGAATAGGCATTTCAGGTTGTCCAGCCCTGTGGACAGTAGTACTAGTCGAGTACAAACAGGAAAAGTAGGTGTGTATCTCTAAAAAAAAGAGGAGTGAATAGGTCTGTAGTACAAAGGTAACATTTGTTTGGACTTATTTCCTCTTCCATTAACCTCTTTTCCCCTAAAGCAGTAGCAGATTCTTAGGGAATACAATGGCTCTTAATTGCAAAATAAAACAAAACTATCAAGCTAATAATATGGGTTAAAATTCATTATTGCTTTAAGAATGACCTATATACCTCCTAGTATAAAAAAAAACAAACTTATCTACAATTAAAAATATGGTTTAAACAACCAAGATTTTTAAATATATATATTTTTATTTATTTCAGAGAGGAAGGGAGAGGGAGAGATAGAAACATCAACAATGAGAGAGAATTATTTATTGGCTGCCTCCTGCACACCCCACACTGGGGATTAAGCCTACAACCCGGGCATGTGCCCTGACTGGGAATCTAACCATGACCTCCTGGTTCATAGGTTGACACTCAACCACGGAGCCATGCCAGTCAAGCAACAACCAAATTTTTTATATGATAAGCCATATTGTGAAAAATTGGCTTATTTGAAAAGTTAAATCAATGAGAAAAGTAGAAAACCCAAATCAACAACAGAAAAGCATTATGATTCAATGCTGATTCATCATGTATTTCTGGGTTATGATTTTAAAAGTTCACCCTTAGAGCCCCGCTCTTCACTAATTGGCAGCTTATAAGTTATACACACGTATGCTAACCTTTGAACCACTCTTTGTGAATTATGCAGACTACATATGTGAAAGCAGATGGTGCTTTTCCTTGAGAGCCACAGGAAGCAGTACATGCATTCAGTTCAGGTGGAGAGATGACATCAACCCTCACAAGAGCATTACCTCACTCTGCAGCATAGGAATGAGTCACCCAGATAGTCAGCAGCAAATCTCTTGGTGGAACAAAATGTAGGTTACCCTGATGCATGTTCATATTCCACAGACTGTTCCCTGTAAGCAGCTATTTGCTCTGATTTGCTGCTCTGCATCTCAAACTAATTGTGCAACTTGCTTCCCCCTTCAGTCATTTTATAAACATAAATTCTTGTTTTCTGTGTGTTTTCCCCCATTTTCTTTTTCTGTTCATAATTTTAAAGTAAGAGGTTTGTCAGATTGGCTAGCAAACTAGTACCAAAGGTCCGACAAGGTCTTCATGCAATCACAAATCAACTTGGTAAAGAAACTCAATTTGTTTCTGAACAAGATCTACATGGCACAATGAATATCGGTGGCACATGTAACCAGGGACTGCTATTTGAAATCAGAATGTGAAAATAACTCTTATTTTCAAGTGGCAGAAGGAACTTCAACTGAGAAAATGTAGAAAGTACTACTACTAAAATGAACATAACCAGCAATTAAAACAAAAATTCCTTTAACCATGCAACCCACCACCTCCCGCCCACATACCATCCATACATACATTTTTCAAGGTATATGCAACTTCATGTTAACTTATATAAAAAATTTTAACATATAAAATACAAAATACATATTTTATTTATTTATTTTCCTTACCCGAGGACATTTTTTCATTGATTTTTAGAGAGAGGAGAAGGGAGGGAGAGAGAGAGACTCAGAGAAACATCGATTGGCTGCCTCTGGTACGCACCAGGACTGGTACCGGGAATGAAACGCATGACCTTTGGTGTATGGGACTACATTCCTACCAGCTGAGTCACACCAGACAAGGCATAATAAATATTTTAATGAAAATAACAATATAATAAACCCCTATGTATCTATCACACAGTTTCAACAATTATCAACATTCCATATACTTGTTTACTAGATTATTTTATTTAAAGTTACAGACGTAATGTTATTTCTCCTATAAGTACTTCATTGCTGAGAAATAACTATCATACCAACATTACATATAATAGAATTAGCATTCATTTTTTTCCCCTTAAGAGCACTTTCCACTCCCTTTTTTGTGCACTGATTTACTTGAGAAAAGATATTTAGTCCTCCTCTAGAATGTCCCACAGTCTAGATTTTGAACTGGTTCCTTTATCCCAGTATTTGCTGAAAAGTGAGATCTGCCCTGGAGCTTTGATCTGATGCAGTTTCAATTTTTTTTGACAAGACTACTTCATACATGGTGCTATGAACTTCCTACTATATTAGAGGTCAGCAAACTATAGCTCATGGACCAAAACCAACTGTGTGTTTTGGTAAATAAAGTTTCATTGCCACACAGTCTATGTCTATGACTGCTTTCCCACTACACCTACAGAGATCATGTGGCCCACAAAGCCCAAGATGTTTACTATCTAGCCCTTTATAGAAAAGTTTGCCAACCCCTGTGTTAGGTCCTATTTGTTACTGTTAATCAATGGATTCAGAGGAGTCAGTCTGCTCCCTGTTTTAAAGTGTCCCATCAACTTTTTACCATTTTAGTATCAATTGATGATTACTAGTTCAATAAAGGGGATAAAGTAATGACTTCTAATTCTATCATTCTTTCTACATTTATTAGCTAGAATTTTTCTATAAAGAACTTCCCCTCATTCACTTTGGAAGCTGGATTTGCATTTTCTCAAGTAGTGACTCAGCATTCTCAAATCCAAAAAGTTGTATCCAGTGTATTCCCTAACCAAGAAGGAGGGAAAAGGAATGCACTATCCTGGTGGTTATAAAAGCCAAATCCCAAGTATAAACCAAGAAGCAGTAAGAGTTAAAAGGCTTTGCAAATCAAGGTGGTGAGGCAACAGCAGGCATCCAACACATGAAATGGAGACATGTCCACAGCGAGATGATCACCCCACAGCCCCCTCCTCCCACCCCATTCCTGGATCCCCTCCCCGACTCCACCAGCCACTATGTAACCTTGAAATAAAACTAACATTTTACCGTTTTACAAAATTCTTCACATTAATTTACTGTACTTGATCCTCAAAATCAGTCTCCACAACTTTTTTAAAAGGTTGTCTTTTGGTCCCCAAATTACTGATTAATGCTTCTGCCACTCTGGCGATATGTTGGCCTGCTGCTTTTCCCCACTCCTTTTCCTGCTCCCCCAACACCTCCACCGTCAAAGCAGCCCTAGCTGGTTTGGTTCAGTGGAATGAGTGTCGACCTGCGGACTGAAGGGTCCAGGGTTCAATTCCAATCACGTGCCCAGGTTTCAGGCTTGATCCCCAGTGGGAGGCCTGCAGGAGGTAGCCAATCAATGACTCTCTCATCATTGACTAGAAGCCCGGTGCACGAAATTCGTGCATGGGGGGGAGGTGTCCCTCAGCCCAGCCTGTACCCTCTTCAATCTGGGACTCCTCGAGGGATGTCCGACTGCCCGTTTAGGCCAGATTTGGGCCTAAACGGGCAGTCGGACATCCCTCTCACAATCCAGGACTGCTGGCTCCCAACTGCTCGCCTGCCTGCCTTCCTGATTGCCCCTAACCACTTCTGCCTGCCAGCCTGATCACCCTCTAACCACTCCGTTGCCAGCCTGATTGATGCCTAACTGCTCCCCTGCCAGCCTGTTTGCCCCCAACTTCCCTCCTCTACGGGCCTGGTCACCCCTAACTGCCCTCCCCTGCAGGGTTGGTCACCTCCAACTGCCCTCCCTTGCAGGCCGGGTGCCACCCAACTGCCCTCCCCTGCTGGCCATCTTGTGGTGGCCATCTTGTGTACACATAGGGGCAGGTTCTTTGACCACATGGGGACAGCCATCTTGTGTGTTGGAGTGATGGTCAATCTGCATATTACTCTTTTATTGGATAGGATAGAGGCCTGGTGCCCGGGTGGGGGCCGGCTGGTTTGCCATGAAGGGTGTCCCAGATCAGGGTGGGGTTCCCTTGGGGTGTGGGGGGGCCTGAGCGAGGGGCCTGTGGTGGTTTGCAGGCCAGCCACGCCCCCTGGCGACCCAAGCGGAGGCCCTGGTATCTGGGATTTATTTACCTTCTAGAATTGAAACTTTGTAGCCTGTAGCGGAGCCAAGCCTCCTGCTTGCTCTGTGGCAGCAGCCATTTCTGTTGGGGACTTATGTATCTTCTATAATTGAAACTTTGTAGCCTTAAGTGGAGGCCTGGGCAGGCCTGGGTGTGCAGAAAGCTTTGCTTCCTCCATTGCCTGGGAAACCCAAGCCTTCCTCCTGCTCTCTGTGGCTGTAGCCATCTTGGTTGGGTTTATTTGCATACTCGCTCTGATTGGCTGGTGGGCGTGGCTTGTGGGCATGGTGGAGTGATGGTTAATTTGCATATTACTCTTTTAGGCTAGACTAGAGGCCCGGTGCATGTAAATGCATGCACTGCAGCGGGGGGTTCCTCAGCCCAGCCTGCCCCCTCTCACAGTCCAGGAGCCCTCTCATAGTCAGGGATGGGAGGTGACCCAGCGATCAGGGAAAGGTAACGTCCCATCACACCTCTGCTGCTGCCACTGCTGTCAGCGCAAGCCTCGGCCGGCCCTGGTTACCTGAGCCTCGGGCAGCCCTGGGTGGCTGGGCAGCCGCCATCCGAGGCTTGCCTGCGCCTTGGGCCAGCCCTGGGCAGCTAGAGGGCTGAGGGGACTGGGGGACTCTAGAGACTGGCGTGTGGCAAGGCCAGGCCCACCTGGTGGCAGGCCCGGCCTTGCCGCATGCCTGACGCCCCAGCGGGGCTGAGGAGACTGGGCACTGCCATCTTGTGGCTGTGGGCGCCACCATCTTTGAGGGTGGGACAGTCAATGAGCATATTCCCTCCTTATTGGCTATGGGCACCGCCATCTTTGCGACAGAGTGAGGGTCAATTCGCATATTCCCTCTTTATTAGATAGGCTGTTCTGCCTTTATCATAAAAATAAGCAACATGAAGGAAAATTAACGGGCATATTTTTTTATATTTCAGTTCTTCAAAAATGATGCACAATGTATACAACATAAAATGGTAACTTATTTTTTTTAATTTAATAAATCTTTATTGTTCAGATTATTACAATTGTTCCTCTTTTTTCCCCCGATAGCTCCCCTCCACGAGGTTCCTATCCCACCCTCTGTCCTTACCCCCCACACTGTCCTCATCCATAGGTGTACGCTTTTTGTTCAGTCTCTTCCTGCACCCCCCACTCCCCTTTTCCCCCCAAGAATTGTCAGTCCACTCCCTTTCTATGCCTCTGATTCTATTATATTCACCAGTTAACCTTTTGCAATCAGATGTCGAGTGTGACTCGACACAGTTAGCATTAGAATAAAGGAATCGAGAAAAAAGCAAGCGAGTGCAAAGGGTAAATACTATTCATCAGATTTTTTATTCACTTGGTTTTTAGATTCACTTGTTGATAGATACATATTTGTTGTTCATAATTTTTATCTTTATCTTCTTCTTCCTCTTCTTAAAGAATACCTTTCAGCATTTCACATAATTCTGGTTTAGCGGTGATAAACTCCTTTAGCTTTTTTTTTTTTTTATCTGTGAAGCTCTTTATCTGACCTTCAATTCTGAATGATAGCTTTGCTGGGTAGAGTACCCTTGGTTGTAGTTTCTTGCTGTTCATCACTTTGAATATTTCTTGCCATTCCCGTCTGGCCTTTATAGTTTCTGTTAAGAAATCAGCTGACAGTCGTATGGGTGCTCCCTTGTAGGTAACTAACTGTTTTTCTCTTGCTGCTTTTAATATTCTCTCTTTGTCTTTTGCTCTTGGCATTTTAATTATGATGTGTCTTGGTGCGGTCCTTTTTGGATTCCTTTTGATTGGGGTTCTGTGTGCTTCCTGGACTTGTAAGTCTATTTCTTTCACCAGGTGGGGGAAGTTTTCAGTCATTATTTCTTCAAATAGGTTTTCAGTATCTTGCTCTCTCTCTTCTTCTGGCACCCCCATAATTCTGATGTTGGTACGCTTGAAGTTGTTCCAGAGGCTTCTTACATTATCTTCAACTTTTTGGATTCTTTTTTCTTTTTGCTTTTCCGGAGGAGTGTTTTTTGCTTCTTGGTATTCCAAATCTTTGACTTGATTCTTGCAATCCTCTGGTCTGCTTTTAGGTCTCTGTATAATATTTTTTATTTCAGTCAGTGTATGCTTAATTTCTAGTTGATTCTTTTTCATATCCTCGAGGGTCTCGTTAAATTTATCAGCCTTTTCTAGGAAATTCTTGAAAAACCTTATAACCGTGGTTTTGAACTCTATATCCAGTCTTTTGCTTTCCTCCATTTCCTTCATTTGTGGCCTGCCTCTTTGTCTCCACATTTTAGCATCTTCCCTGAGTTGATGGAGTTGCTTTGTGTGCTAGGTGTCCTAGCAGGGCCCAGCTCAGCCTCCCCAGTTACCTGAGGTGGACACTCTTGGTGCAGCCCTTTGTGGGCTGTGTGTGCAGTCTTGTAGTTAAGCCTTGATTGTTGTTGGTATCACTGGGGGGAGTTGACCTCCAGGCCAATTGGCTGTGAGGATCAGCAGTGTCCTGCTGGGCGGGCTTCTATGCTCAGCTTGGATGGGGCGGAGTCTCAGGGTGGAGCAAACAGCCTTGGTTTCCCGTCAGCCCCGCCCTACAAGGGCCCTGTGTCTCCGTGTCCCACAGCAATGGCTGCACGCACCTCTGAGAGAAGGCTGCTCTAGATTTTCACCCACTGCCAGACAGTCGAGTTTCTCCCCGAATGAGTCTGGTACCCAAAGTTTCACCCGGAGCTGGATTTCAGTGCAGTCGGGAATTTTTGTTTTCCTCCCGAACGAGAAAGCTAGCCGCGCGTTTGCTGCCCGCCCTCTCCTCGCGCTGCAAGTAAGCCAGCCGCGTATTCAGCCGCCCGCCCTTTCTGCACGCACAGGTCTCCGCACCTCCACAGTTCCTCTGAGTCTGTGTCCTATTCTCTTTGCTTCTAGTTGTAGAATTTCCACTCAGCCAGCTTTCCGGTGGTTCTGGACGATGTCCGCTCTGTCTTCCAGTTGCAGTTTTAAAATTGTTGTGCGAGGCCACAGTATAGGTGTTTACCTTATGCCGCCATCTTGGTTTCCTCAGTAACTTATAATGAATCAAAATGAGAAACTGACCAGACTACTACATGCCAGAATTGACTATTTGTGCGTTTAAAAAACGTTCCAACATTATTGTGTTGAGAAAATACTTTTTTTATTTCCCTGAAAACATTTAAATTACCATGATGGGGAGAGTAAGGGAGGCTTAATTGCTAAAAGAACAGTGTTCCTGGGAAATCATACCTCAAAGACTAAGAAAGATGATCTAATGTAAGGGTTTATGAAAGCTTTTAGCAGATCTGAACATTAGCTGCAGAAGTCACCCTGTGTGATATGCATAAAAGGAAATGTAAATTTGAAATAGAAGTAAATGGAGAAGAAAAAAAACAAATCATTAAGTGATTTAGTATTTATTATCTTCAAAAATTGTTAATTCATGCCCAAGAGCAGTGAAATACCAAGTAAATAACTGTTTCATTCTTTCTTTCCTTAACCTAAACTTAACCTACAAAACAAAATCCCCAAGGAAAATTACCAGACTAATTTCTTAAGCATATTTTTCATATTCAGATTTTAGAAACTATCTCTGCCTTTACTTAGACTAATACACATTCATGAAATACAAAAACAATGTGCATGAGAAGTCAATTTCTTAAAAAATTAGGTCAAATCAATTTTTCACTTGGTTATAGCTTGAATAAATTGGTTTGGTTCACAGCACTGCTTTCAGCCATGCTAAGGGATTAATAAAATAAAATTGAATCAAAGCAATACTTCATTCCTATAATTAAAAGAAAAGCAATTAACTGAAGCAATTATTTAAATACTAGAGGCCCAGTGCACGAAATCTGTGCACTGGGTGGCGGGGTGGGGGCGGGGGTTCCCTCAGCCCAGCCTGCCCCCTCTCACAGTCCAGGAACCCTCAGAGGATGTCCTACTGACAGGAGGCAACCAGGCTGATCAGGGGAAGGCGCCACCCCCCATCACCCCGCTGCTGCTGCCAATGCCGACCACTGCAGTTGCCAAGGTATTTTCATCAACACGGACTCCAATCCCTTCACCACGAAAAAATGACAACTTTCTTTAGGCATTTTCAAGAGTCTCTTTCATAGGATATGATATTTCTTTCTTTCTTTTTTTTAATCCTCACATGAAGATATTTTCCCATTGATTTTTAAAGAGCGTGGAAGAGAGAGGGAAAGACAGAGAGGCACACTTCGATTGGTTGCCTCCTGCATGAGCCCTGACCTGGGCCCCGGCCTGGGAGGAGCCTGCAACCTAGGTACATGCCCTTGATCAGAATCGAACCCGGCCCCCCTGCGGGTTTGTGTCTCCACTCCGGGCCCCCTGTGGGTTGTTCTCTCCGGCTCCAGGGCTGGGCACGGGCTGCCCTGTCTGTTGTTCTCTCAGGCTCTGGGCCTGCGCCACACCCCTCCTCCTGAGCTGGTCGTGACCCATACGGTGCCCTGGCCTAATCTGCATATTACCTCTTTATATATCTAGATTATATATATATATATATATATATATAGATGGGCTTGCTACATGATTGACAGTGACTTGTCACAATATACCACCACATCCATAACACAGCCAGGCTGAATATATGCTAGTTAATATACAAATAAAAACTGTAAAATGACCTGGCATTTTTCAGTATAAGTTTGAGAATCATTCCTTTTTTAAAGATTTTTTTATTGATTTTTACAGAGAGAGAAAGGGAGAGGGACAGAGAGAAACACTAATATGAGAGCGGAAGATCAATCGGCTGTCTCCTGCACACCCCCTCCTGGAGATTGAGCCCGCAAACAGGCATGTGTGCTAACTGGAAATCAAACCAGTAATCTTTCGGTGCATGAGGAGATGTCTATCCAACTGAGCCATACTGGCCAGAGAATAAGTTTAAGAATCTTTAAAAACTTCTTTTAATAAAGTAATACTCAAAAGGGTTTACTAATTGACTTTTTTGTGAACCATGAATCAGTAACCATAAAAAGTGTATTCTTTCCAAAGGCTCCCCCACCCGGGAAGACCCTGCTTAATGAATGCAGTCTGAGTCAGTGGGCAGGCTGGAGAGCTCCAGCTTCATGGTTGTCTGTTTTGCAACTGTCTGAAACAGAACTGCAGTGTCCCTTGGGGAGGAACAAGTCTAAAATAAAACAAAACCCCAAACTCTAACTATAGACGTGTTTGTTCTTTTTAAGAGGGGGGAAGGAAAAAGAAAAAAAAAGACAGGCAATTTAACAGAAAACTGAAACAAAAAACAAATATATCTCTAAATCAGTGGTTCTCAACCTTTCTAATGCCGCAACCCTTTAATACAGTTCCTCATGTTGTGGTGACCCACAACCATAAAATTATTTTCGTTGCTACTTCATAACTGTAATTTTGCTACTGTTATGAATCGTAATGTAAATATCTGTGTTTTCCAATGGTCTTAGGCAACCCTACTAGCGGTTCTCAACCTGTGGGTCGCGACAGGGGGGCTTATATGCACATATGCATAACCCATGGACACGAACAATAGATGTGGTGAAGGCTTGGGGCATGGACCAGTGTGGGGTGGAGGGGGTCAAGGGGGGAAAAATGGAGACATCTGTAATACAACAATAAAGATAAATTTTTAAAAAGAGTAGAAGGGAAAGCAAAAATGTAGTGCAATTAGAATGTGTTTCAACTTAAATGACTATCAGCTAAAAATAGACTGCTACAGAAATAGATGGATATATATGGACCTCATGGTAACCATAAACTAAGCACATTTTAAAAAAATACACAAAAAAATAAAAAGAAAGAAACCCAATAGATTTTAGTAAATGTACTGCTGAAGCAAGCACAAGAAACTCAATCAAAACACTAAAGAAAGCCAGTAAATCAACAGGAAAGTGATCAAGTGAAGAAGAAATAACAGAGAACAATAACAAAAACAACCCAAAAAACAATAAAATGGCAATAAACACATACTTATCAATAATTACTTTAAATGTAAATGGACTAAATGCTCCAATCAAAAGATAGAGGGTGACAGAATTTATATTGTTAAGACAACCATACTACCCAAAGCAATCTACAGCTTCAACGTAATCCCCTCAAATACCATAACATTCTTCTCAGAACTGGACCATTCTCTTACACCGAGCATGTCAAACTCAAAGGCTAACACGGGCCAAATAAACAAGGTTTAAGTTTATGTGGGCCACAAAAAAACAAAAGCTTCAATTTTAATAAAAATGTAGGTTTATTTTGATAGAGACATGCTGAATACAAAGGGCTGAAATAAATGAGTAATCGTTAACATAAAATAATAGAACATTTTAATAAAAATTAATATTATTTTTTGAACATTATCTTACCAGACACTGAATAACTGCAAAAATTAATAAGCATAACACAAATAAACCTATTTTTCTTGTTCTCCGAAAGTGAAATATTTCCTATTGCGCACACCAAACAAGTCCGTACAAAACTAATGATGTGGCAATCGGCTGCTAAAATATTCGCTGCTAGGATTAGTGAAGAGAAATGGTGCGCCTTCGAGTAAGGAAAAAATGAATGCAGCAGGATTATGGTAATCAGTCATTAGCGAATGTTGTAGTTCTAATTATTAATAATTATGTGTAACAGGATATTGTAAAAATTAAGTTATGAAATTTTTATTAAAATATTTCTTACATACTGTTATATTGGCTGGGCCGCAAAAATATTCATTGTGGGCCACATGCAGCCCACAGGCTGCGAGTCTGACATGCTTGTCTTACACCATACACAAAAATAAACTCAAAATGGATTAAAGACTTAAATGTGAGTCCTAAAATCACAAAACTTCTAGAATAAAACATAGGTAATAAACTACTTAAAATCGGAGAAACAAAAGCAAGAGACAAATGGGACTTAATCAAACTAAAAAGCTTTCTGCAGAGCAAAGAAAATGATCAACATAACAAAAAGACAACCTAGTGAATGGGAGAATATATTTGCAAATACTACAGGGTATCCCAAAAAATGTATACACACTTTAATAGCTGATAGTTCAATTTTTTTTAATGAAATGTATTTAATTATTCAAAGTGTGTGTGTATAAATTTTTTGGGACATCCTATATATCCGATAAGGGGTTGATATCCAAAATGAATAAGAAACTCCTACAATTCAAAAAAAAAAATACACAATTTGATCAAAAAGTAGGCAGGAGACATAAAGAGACATTTCTACAAAGAAGATATACACAGGGTCAACAGATATATGAAAAGATGCTCAACATCACTAATCATCTTAAAATGCAAATCAAAACCATAGTTATCACGTCACACTTGTCAAAATGGTTATTATATTGCCCTAGACGGTTTGGCTCAATGGATAGAGTGTCGGCCTTCGGACTGAAGGGTCCAGGGTTCAATTCCAGTCAAGGGCACATGTCTCGGTTGTGTGCTCAGTCCCCAGTGGGGGTGTGCAGGAGGTAGCCGATCAGTGATAGTCTATCATCATTGATGTTTCTATCTCTCTCTCCCTCTCCCTTCCTCTCTGAAATCAATATATACATATATCCTACCTAATAAAATAGCAATATGCAAATTGACCGCACCTTCACTATGCCCAAGCCACACCCACCATCCAAAGCCACGCCCACCAGCCAATCAGGGCGAGTATGCAAATTACCCAACAAAGATGGCGGTTAATTTGCATACGCTGAGGGAGGGAGGAGTGAAGACTGAAGACAACTTAGAAGGAAGACTGAGGAAAAGCAGATAGCAAGATGGCTGCCAGAGGGAAAGCCCGGGCGGGGTGGGGCGGGGCAGGGCAGAGTGGGGCGGAGCGGGGCGGAGTGGGGTGGGTGGCAGTGGCGCGTGGGTGCAGGCGCAGCGGCCGCAATAGCGGCGGCGGCAGTGGCAGCGCATGCGGCTGCAGCGGCCGCTTGCAGGATTTTTCCTGCAAATGGGCTACTAGTATATATATAAATGGTTATTATAAAAAAGTCAACAAACTTGCCCTGACCGGTGTGGCTCAGTGGATAGAGCGTCGGCCTGCGGACTGAAAGGTCCCAGGTTCGATTCCGGTCAAGGGCATGTACCTTGGTTGCGGGCACATCCCCGGTAGGGGGTGTGCAGGAGGCAGCTGATCGGTGTTTCTCTCTCAACGATGTTTCTAACTCTCTATCCCTCTCCCTTCCTCTCTGTAAAAAAATCAATAAAATATATATTAAAAAAAAAGTCAACAAACTACAAGTATTGACGAGGATGTGGAAAAAAGGGAACACTTGTACACTGCTGAGGGAATGCAAATTGGTGCAGCCACTATGCAATACAGTATGGAGATTCCTCAATAAACTAAAAATAAATCTACCATATGACCCAGAAATTTTACTTCTGGGTATATATCTGAAGAAAACAAAAATACTAATTTAAAAAAGATATATACACCCTTATGTTCATTGCAGCATTATTTGCAATAGCCAGGATATGGAATTAACCTAGGGTCTGTCATTAGATGACTGGATAAAGAAGATGTGGTGCAAATATACAACGGAATACTACATAGCAATAAAAGAAGATGAGCCGAAACCGGTTTGGCTCAGTGGATAGAGCGTCGGCCTGGGGACTGAAAGGTCCCAGGTTGGATTCCGGTCAAGGGCATGTACCTTGATTTCAGGCACATCCCCAGTAGGGGTTGTGCAAGAGGCAGCTGATCGATGTTTCTCTATCATCGATGTTTCTAACTCTCTATCCCTCTCTCTTCCTCTCTGTAAAAAATCAATAGAATCCTATCTAATAATAGACAAATATGCAAATTGACCATACCTCCGACACACCCACAAGCCACACCCATCATCCAATCAGAGCGAGTATGCAAATTAACCCAAACCAAGATGGCTACAGCCACAGAGAGCAAGGTTTCCTAGGTAACAGAGGAAGCCAAGCTTTCCGCCTGCCCTTGCCAGGCCTAAGCCTCCACTCAAGCTACAAAGTTTCAATTATAGAAGGTAAACAAATTCAAACAAATGGCGGCAGAATGGAGCTTGAGAGAGCAGGCCAGGGTTGCCGCCAGCAACAGGGGAAGCAAAGCTTTCCGCACACCCTGGCCGGGCCCACCTGCTTAAGGCAACAAAGTTTCGATTATAACCCCAACACAAATGGCTGCCGGCCTCGGAGGGAGCCCCAGGCTTGGCTCCGCTCCAGGCTACAAAGTTTCAATTGTAGAAGGAAAATAAATTCCAGATACCAGGGCCTCCCCTTGGGTTGCCAGGGGGCGTGGCCGGCCTGCAAACCACCACAGGCCCCTCGATCAGGCCGCCCCACACCCCAAGGGAACCCCTACCTGATCCGGGACACACTTCAGGGCAAACCAGCTGGCCCCTACCCCTGTACCAGGCCCCTATCCTATCCAATAAAAGAGTAATATGCAGATTGATCATCACTGCAACACACAATATAGCTGCCCCATGTGGTCAAAGATCCTGCCCCCATGTGGACACAAGATGGCCACAAGATGGCCAGCAGGAGAAGGCAGTTGGGAGGCACCCTGCCTGCAAGGGAGGGCAGTTGAGAGGGACCAAGCCTGCAAGGGAGGGCAGTTGGAGGTGATCAACCCTGCAGGAGAGGGCAGTTAGGGGTGACCAGGCCAGCAGAGGAGGGAAGTTGGGGGCAAACAGGCTGGCAGGCAGAAACGGTTAGGGGCAATCAGGAAGGCAGGCAGGCAAGCAGTTGGGAGCCAGCAGTCCTGGATTATGAGAGGGATGTCCGACTGCCCGTTTAGGCCCGATCCCTAAACGGGCAGTCAGACATCCCTCGAGAAGTCCCAGATTGGAGAGGGTGCAGGCTGGGCTGAGGGACAACCCCCCTCCGTGCACGAATTTCGTGCACTGGGCCTCTAGTATATATATATATACTCGTAGCCCGTTTGCACGAAGATTCGTGCAATAGACCTTCATTCACCTGGCTGCCTGCACCAGTTTTCTGCCGGCACCGGGGACCCAGGCCTTGGCTGTGGCCACCGCCTTCTGCCTTCTTTCAGGGTCGGGGCTTGGCCCCGGGCGGTGGCCTTGGGCTCCGCCACACCCCAAAGTCCCTGCAACGGTTTCCTGGTGGGCGTGGCTTGGTTGGTGGGCGTGGCTTGGGCGTAGCGAAGGTGCGGTCAATTTGCATATTTGTCTATTATAAGGTAAGATATAAAAAGATGAAATCTTGCTATTTGCAACAATATCGATTGACCTAGTAGGTATCATGCTAAATGAAATAAATAAGTCAGATAGAGAATGACAAATACAATATGGCTTCACTTATATGTGTAATCTAAAAAAACACACAAAACAACCACCACAAAAAGCAAGCAAGTACAATAAAATAAAAACAGACTCATAGCCGAAACCGGTTTGGCTCAGTGGATAGAGCGTTGGCCTGTGGACTCAAGGGTCCCAGGTTCGATTCCGGTCAAGGGCATGTACTTTGGTTGCGGGCACATCCCCAGTAGGGGGTGTGCAAGAGGCAGATGATCGATGTTTCTCTCTCATCGATGTTTCTAACTCTCTATCCCTCTCTCTTCCTCTCTGTAAAAAATCAATAAAATATATTTTTTAAAAAAACAAAAACAAAAACAGACTCATAGAAACAGAGGTCAAAGTATGGTTACCAGAGGGGGAGGGGCGGGGAATGGGTAAGAAAGGTGAAGCAGAATAAAGTCAGTAACATTGTGATAAATTTGCACAGTGACAGGTGATTACTAGAATTAGAGGGGTGATCACATTGTAAGGTATAAAAATGTTAAATCAGCCTGGCTGGCGTGGCTCAGTGGTTGAGCATGAACCTATAAACCAGAAGATCGTGGTTCAATTCCCAGTCAGGACATATGCCCGGGTTGTGGGCTCAATACTCATCATTGATGTTTCTATCTCTCTCTCCCTCTCCCTTCCTCTCTGAAATCAATAAAAAAAATATTTAAAAAAAAAAAAGAAATGTTAACTTATTTTTTAAAATGTCTAATTATTGCCCTAACCGGTTTGGCTCAGTGGATAGAACATTGGCCTGCGGACTGAAAGGTTCCAGGTTCTATTCTGGTCAAGGGCATGTACCTTGGTTGCGGGCTCATCCCCAGTAGGTGTGCAGGAGGCAGCTGAGCAATGTTTCTCTCTCATCGATGTTTCTAACTCTCTATCCCTCTCCCTTCCTCTCTGTAAAAAATCAATTAAAGCCCTGACTGGTTTGGCTCAGTGGATAGAACATCAGCCTGTGGACTGAAGGGTCCCGGGTTCAATTCTGGTCAAGGGCATGTACCTTGGTTGCGGGCACATCCCCAGACGGGGGTATGCAGGAGGCAGCTGATCTATGATTCTCTCTCATCGATGTTCCAACTCTCTCTCCCTCTCCCTTCCTCTCTGTAAAAAAATCAATAAAATATATATTTTTTTAAAAATCAATAAAATATATTTTTAAAAGGTCAAATTACTATATTGTTTACCTGAAATTAACATAATATTGTATACAAACTATACATTTTTTTATATTTAATTTAAAAAAAAACCAGCTAACATAATTGGTATTATAAGAAAACCTTCAAGTACAATTAGCTGCTTATAATTTAAACTAGAGGCCCGGTGCACAAAATTCGTGCGGGGGGGGGGGTCCCCTCAGCCCACCTGCACCCTCTCCAATCCGGGACCCCTTGGGGGATGTCCGACTGCTGGTTTAGGGCCGATCCCGGCAGTCGGACATCCCTCTCACAATCCTGGACCTCTGGCTCTTAATTGCTCACCTGCCTGCCTGACTGGTCACCCCTAACTGCCCCCCCTGCCGGCCTGATCACCCCTAACTGCCCCCCACTGCTGGCCTGGCCACCCCAAACTGCCCCCCCCACTGGCCTGGTTGCCTCTTACTGCCCCCCCTGCCAGCCTGGTCGCCTCTTACTGCCCCCCTCTGCTGGCCTGGTTTTCCCTCAGTGCCCCCTCTGCTGGCCTGGTCACCCCCAACTGCCCGCCCTGCCGGCCTGGTCGCCCCTCACGGCCCCCCCGCCGGCCTGGTTGCCCCACGCAGCCTGCTTGTTCAGTCATTTGGTCGCCCCTTACTAATCCCCCTGCTGGCCTGGTCATCCCACGCAGCCTGCTTGTTCAGTTGTTTGGTTGTCCCTCACTAACTCCCCTGCCAGCCTGGTCGTACGCAGCCATCTTGTGAGGGCGTGAGGGTCAATTTGCATATTATCTCTTTATTATAAAGGATATACTATAGCATTCAGGTTATTACCGCTATTTGCACCCTACTCTGTTCATACCATGCAATTTATCTTTCATGAATGTATATGTTTTACTTTGCAAACACATACATGCTTTGCACCCCTGCAGCACATTGTAATATTACCTCAGATGTAAACAGCTTATAATCTTCTGATTTTGCTGATCCTCTTTTAGGTCTAGTTTAAAAATAAGACAGAATGTGCATACCCAAGCATAATCCCAACAGAACACAAACAAATGAATGTTTAGCTCGAGTAGTAATCATTTGAATATTATACCTGATTCAAAATTTTTAATGTCATTTTTAATCAAATTGCTACTTGTATTAATATTTCATAATACAACAGAAGTTCACTATTCTGAACAGATATTTTCAGCATACTGTCCGGTGAATAGCAGGCACTCTGAAAGTCTAGTCAGGGCTTAGCACACAGCAAATGTGGAGGTTGGGCAGTGCCACCTCCCTAAATGCTTTCCTGGTACTCCAGGAGAACTCCAGGCTAGGTTTACTGGAGAGCAGATGGGTCACTCAGCAGTACTTTTCCCATCAGAAAATTCCTTCACCACTAATCAATTCATTCGCAAACCCCTGGTGTTAAGATCTGCCTTTTTCAGACTTGATACCAGCTAAGAAGATTTTTGAAAGGGAAAGGCTGATGAAAATTAGAGTACTCTGGGAGTGTCCCAAAGGAACACTTGGTGAGGTAGAAGGCTGAGGGTATTCTGGAAAACAGACATGACTGCTTTCATGTGAGCAGTCACAACTCAAAAGAGGGACTTATTTTAAATAATTTAAACAGAGAATAAAGCTCCAGAAAAGAAGAGAGACTAATCCATTAGAGTCAAGACTAAACATGAGAAAATACTTGCCTCGTTTATGCATTCCCCTAACCTCCTCAAGGAAGGAAATGTCCGAACTTTCATGATAAGGACACTAATGCTCTGAGGGGCTAAGCCACCTACCTAAGTCTTAGGGTCACGTGGCAGAGTAGTTTTGGAAGCAGGTCTCTTGTTGCAAATAACCAAATTTGTCTAAAATTATATTCCAAGAAAATTTCAGATGAATTATGCTTACAATAAGGGTGCACACTGGAGGGGAAATGTACAGAAAGAATCACTTATAAGGTTTTGCAGTATGTATAGGGTGAGGCAAAAGTAGGTTTACAGTTGTTCGGATAGAAAATAATGCAATAATATTAATAAATAATAGTACAAGAATAAACTCTTGCCCTGGCCAATGTGTCTAAGTGGTTAGAGCATCAGCCCATGCACTGAAGGGTCTTGGGTTCGATTCCCAGTCAAGGGCACCTACCTGGACTGCAGGTTCAATCCCCCTGATGAGGGCACATGTGAGAGGCAACCAATCAATATACACTGATGTTTAAAAAAAAAAAAAAAAGAAGAAACTTTTACATACTCACAACTGTAAACCTGCTTTTGCTCCACCCTTGTATTTCTAACTATTAAAGCACAGTTAAGTTACTTATATTTATTTTATTATTTAGGGACCATGTGACAATAACAAATGATCATGTTACAGCTTAAATAATGAGCTATACTGATATAGCAGATAGTATCCTTATTCATGTATATGATTAATTCATGTCCAAAACAACCCTAAGAAGTAGGTGAATAATATCATCTACCTCATTACAACAGGGGAACTGAGGAACAAAAAAGTAATTGCCCCAAGGGGACATAGTAAGAGGCATACAGGCCTCATATCTAGGCAATGGGGCCCTGAGCCCCAACTCTAAAAGCAAATAAATAGTATTAATATCAGCAACTGCTCATTACAACTGAGTTTTTCTGTTAAATGAAAATTCTTACCTCTGGTTTGCTAAGGCTGGATGAAACCAAGGAGCCGGATCCCACATCCAAATCCCATTGCTTTTTACCATGATCCTCTGGATCCAAGGCAGCAATTCGCCCATCTAAAGTGCTGATAATCACTAATGATCTGTAAGTTTAAAAATTAATAGGAAAAAGTTTAAAAGATATCTAAGATATTGAGCCCCTACTCCCCACACTTGAAAGAAAACCAGCCCCTCCCAGGCTTCTACTTGCAGGAGAGAAGCAGGGCCCACCTCCTCATATCACTTACTGTCCTGCCACTACTATCTGCCTTTAGCCCCCAAGACAATTGCACTGTGTCCTTTATCTGTTTACATCACTTATGAAAAGTCTCAGTCTACTACTAGGGCACCCCTCATTCCCACACTCTAATCCCCATATGAAACTCAACATTTTCTGCTCTGTTCTCTTCTACCTTTCCCAATCCTGAAGTCTTCCCTGAATGCTCACTTTCCTTCTTGCTCTAATGAAATCTGACTTTCCCTGAGAACACTGCTTTGGAAGCAATAACTGTTTCTCCATACCCTTGACTGCTGGGTCTAGTGATAGGGTAGGTGCATTCCTTGTACCTTGTCACCATCCCCAGACTACTTTCTTTCTCTCCTCTCTAAAAATCCTCAGGATCAGACTATTCCAACTATTACCCCACTAGCAATTGTTTACTGACCGACCCTCAGTCACTAGCCCCATTCCATGAGCATTTTAGGTCCTCGTTTACTGTCACTATTAACAAATTCTTTCAGTTTCCATGATCTGTCTACCTTGCCTCAGTCACTCCCAAGTTCAGACCCTCGTCCTTGTTATTATCAAGCACAACTTCCTGTCCCACTGAAATTTCAAGCATCCCACCCCAAGCCAAGAACCCCTTTCCAGCTCACCTCTACTTTCCTGACTCCTACAAACCACTGACCACACCAAACCTACAAGCCATATTATCCTATTACCTACCTTCGCTACCATTATGCTTTCACTTCTTTCTCATCCAGTTGAAATTCCACAGTCCTTCATTTTAAGCACTTCCTTTCTTACACCTTCAACCCCTATTCCTCTTTTGCATGTCACACTTGACTGGCAGAACTCCAACCCTAATTAAATTTAACTTTTTGCCTTTTTTTTTTTTTTCATTCTTGCATCTGTGCAGTTGGATGTGGCTAAAGAAAAACGTAACCATGCTGACTGGTCTCACTTTAATTATGACCACCAAACCTCAAAGGGACTATTACTGATGCTCAACAATCATATGACACTTCCCTAGTCTACCCACTTGCCCGATGTCCTAGGTCAGTGGTCGGCAAACCGTGGCTCGCGAGCCACATGCGGCTCTTTGGCCCCTTGATTGTGGCTCGGCGTTAGAACCACTTCTTCAAAATAGACTCGCCCAGGCCGAAGACCAACTTCTGCGCGTGGGCCACGAAGTTTCAATGGCACTGTACGTGCGCGCCCGCACGTGGTATTTTGTGGAAGAGCCTCACTCAAGGGGCCAAAGAGCCACATGTGGCTCGCGAGCCGCGGTTTGCCGACCACTGTCCTAGGTTGACTATCAAATTTCTCATTTTTCCTCAAATTTCTGACACCAGCTCTTCCAAGCTCATGCACCTCAGGAATTATGCTACCTATTTCTCGGAGGAAATCAGAAATAATCCAACAAGGCTGTTTCCCACCATCACATCTATCCATTTATCTGCACCTGGACCCATGTATTCTCCTCCTCCTGTTACTGTGGGGCACAGTCCACACTCCCACCCCCCACCACCATTTCCACCTAGGCAAGAGATCTCTCCCTCATGCATACATGAGGACTCACACCTGCAAATCTCTCCTCTTGCCCCCAGACCAATTATTCTCCTCTACCAGACCATTCCTCTCAGTATTCCAATCTGCTATGATTTCTCCCAACATAAAAACCAACCCAGGTTACACAGAAATAACCACTCTCCCCCTCTAGCTTCCAATTCATTCCTTGCCCGTTTTGGAGCAAATTTCTTGAAAGAGTTGTTATATACTCTATGTCTACAAATCTAACTATTTCTAATCAAGCTTTTGTCTCTACCACTCCACTGAAAAGGTTTTTGCTGGAGTCACCTATCACCTTCACATTGAAAACCCCGTGGTCAGGTCTCAGTTCACTTGACCTCTGATCAGCTACTTCTCCCGCCCACCATGAAACACACTCTTAAACTCGGTTTCCAGAACACCACATTCTCCTGGTTATGACTTGCTTACAGTGTTACTCACTTTATTGCAGTGGTCTGGAACTAAACCCGTAAAATCTCCCAGGTCTGCCTGTATGGCTAGCTCACATAGCTCAGAGGAACGCAAATACCCCTGATCATAAAAGTCAGGTGGAGTGCCTGTACAAACCAGTAAAGGTTCACGGGTTCCAGACCCACGGGGTCTTAACCAGTACCCAGGTGAGTCTCATATTAAGGCCAGTTTGGCAAACATGATTTAGCTGAGAGGTCTATTTCCTTAGAGTGAAATTAATATTATTATTATTATTATTATTATTATTATTATTATTATTACCTGAATGAAGAAGGCCTATTGATCAACTTTGTCAGTAAACTCTATCTCTAACCTAACCTTGCTTTAGTTTCCTAAGGCAATGTTTGGATGACTGAACAAGCAGCACTATTAGCTCCTCTCCAGAAAGGTCATCAGCACCCTCCTCTCCCAATGGCCAGATCCATTCTCCTAGTCAGGTGTGTCCCTGTGGCAGCAGGTGACAATGTGTGGCTCCTCATTCTGGGCATTCCTCTTTCCCTGGCTTTCACAGCACCAGCCCCTGCACCCATCCTCACTCGCATTCCTGCTCTCAATCATGAACAAGCAGGCATGGAGTTCTAGCTTTCTCCAATGCCCACAGCTTCACCTATTACATGGCAGCTCCCACACCCACAAAGTATTTACAGCTCCTCTCTCTCCCAACCCTGCTTTGGCATTGTCAGCAGGACATACTTGTTCTTTGCCACAAAGCACGCAGAAAACTTAACTTTTTCCCACACATTTCTCTATCCACCCTGTCACTTGTCATTTAAATCAGACATCAACTCTACCTGCTCCCTCACACTCTACATTTAAACAACAATCATGTACTCTTGATTCTATCACGTTAGCTTCTTCTAAATCTTTCCCTTCTAGTTCATTACGACTGCCCTTGCCCTGGAACAGAGTCTCATTAATTATTAGAACACCTATAAAAGCCTTTCTGACATATTCTCTTTCCCTTCTGCTCTTCCAACAGTTTTGTTTCCACAAAAGAAACCATGTAAACTTCTGACGCTCCATGTGCCCATTAAATACAGTCCACATGCTTAGGTATGGCCCACATCTCTGCCTGCCCTCCACATCTCTGCCTGCCCTCCTCCCCCCCCCCCCACCGCACACACACACACACACACACACACCCTCGTTTCTAACCTTTTCAACAAAGTTCCCTGTTAATTTATTTTGTCTCAAGTCTTAAATGATTTCATTTACCCAATAAACACCACTTCTAATGAATTCCCATATCTTTATGGGAAATATTTAAGTACCAAACAAAATATTCAAGATTTCTGGAAAGAAGTAGCTAAAATTACTATATTAACCCTTTGCACTTGCTTGCTTTTTTCTTGATTCCTGCTACCGATGCTAACCGTGTCGAGTCACACTCGACATCCGAGTGCAAAAGGTTAAGTTTGATATAATTCTAGCTCAAAGCAAAGAAACATTGACTTTTAATTTTTTTCCTGGTGATATATATTTTTAAAATTTTATTTTTAGCCCTAGCCAGTTTGGCTCAGTGGATAGAGCGTCAGCCTGCAGACCAAAGGGTCCCAGGTTCAATTCCAGTCAGGAACATATACCTTGGTTGCAGGCTCCTCCCTGGCCTGGGCCCTGGTTGGGGCTCGTGCAGGAGGCAACCAGTATATGTGTTTCTCTCAGATCGATTTTTCTCTCTGTCTTTCCCTCCCTCTTCCACTCTCTCTAAAAAAAAATAATAATAATAATAGTGGGAAAATCCTCGGGTGAGGATTAACAAAACAAAAAAAAAATTAAAAATTTTATTGTTAATTACAGTTCACATTCAATATTTGAGCTGGGTAAAAAAGGTGAGGGGATTAAGAAGTACAAATTGGTTGTTACCAATAGTCATGGGGATGTAAAGTACAGCAAAGGGAATAATATTCTAATAACTATGTATGGTGTCAGATGAGTGAGAAATTTATTGGGATTACCACTTAGTAAGTTGTATAATGTCTAATTACTGGGCTGTACACTTGAAACTAATAGTGTATGTCAACTATAATTGAAAAATAAAAAATGATTTAAAAATAAACATGTTCTCGTTCAAAAACAAACTAATACTCATTGTACTTTACTTCTTAGTCCCCACCTACTAAGTAAATCTTCAAATCAAACCTCCTTTATTTAAACATATCACAAGACTATCCGTGCCCCAAATGAAAATAAATATAATGTCAAAAGTTACCAACAAGCCCTAGCTGGTTTGGCTCAGTGGATAAGAGCATTGGCCTGTGGACTGAAGGGTCACAGGTTCGATTCTGGTTAAGGGCATATGCCCAGGTTGTGGGCTCAATCCCCAGTAGGGGGCGTGCAGGAGGCAGCCAATCAATGATTCGCTCTCATCACTGATGTTTCTATCTCTCTGTCCCTCTCCCTTTCTCTCTGAAATCAATGAAAATATATTTTAAAAAAATAAAAAGGTTACCAACTATACTTTATAACTTTGACATATCCACTAGACCTTAAAGAAACACCATCTAAGTTTTCAGTGTTATAGACAACATTCAAGTGACAAATATCCTTTTCCTACTAAATTAAGACATTTTTGGAAACACATTTTTTTACTTTATGAAACATTTTTAATCAAAATGGTTATTTACAAATAGAACAGGGTGAAAAAATAAAAGTAACATTACCCTCTCATATTTAGTCCTGTAGCCTACAAGTTGTCCTCTTTTTATTTTAAAACATTTTCTAATAAAAATATAAAGTAGCCCCTCTCTTACAAAAAAAGGAAAGGGAAAAATAAAACAGATGGAGTTCCTAGGACCTAGGCAGTAAAGCATGAAGAGCAATGTCCAAACTACAGATTACAGCAGCTGACAAAGACAGGACGCCCTGTGCAAAATGGTGCTGAGTTCAATCCTAGCACATATCATATCTAGAGTCCAGATGTCAATTAAACTAAAAAGACAATTGTAGACAGGAAGGCTTGCCCATTGCTTGCCTAAAGTCTGTTTATTTTGGCTTACAACTTGCCGTGAAAGTTATGCATAAGTTCTTCTTTAAATGTGCATTTTAGTCAATGTTAAAAGTCTAGAGTTGAAAAAGTTTCCTTTCAACACTGCATTCTGAGATTCTATTATTCCATGGTCATATTTTTTTTAAAGCATGACTATGAATCTGAAAATCTATACAATTTCTGATTGGATACCACTGATTCACATCAGATCAGTTTGTGAAAGGACAGAGAGGGGAATAAAGAGGAACAAAATCATCTTGCAGAGTATTTTCATGCTATCTCATTAAATTTAAAAAAATCAAATTAAAGATGCACAAATTGAAGAAGCACCATATATTATTAAATTTTGTAACTTTTGTTATAGGGGAATTAGAGGCAGAAAAAAGGAAATACTTTACAAATTAGAGTGATTGTTAAGATAAAACTAGTTCTTGACAACTTCTGAGTTTGTCAGATGTCCTCAATAGGAAGATGCCCATCCCATCCCAAGAACCACCACCAGTAACACTTTGTAAATTGCTATTTCCGTTGGAGTCAGAAAACTGGTTTCTCAAATTATGCCAACTTGTATAAAACCTAACAATGAGGTGATTGTCACTTTCTTCCCAACTTTGTGCAATGGCCATCCCATTTAAATTTCAAATAAATGTAATATTTAATAAACATACTTTAGCACTGACAAGACTGCTATCAGAAAACTACCTTTATTTTAGCTACTTTAAAAAAAGTTTAAGTCATTCATTCACATGCTTGAGGTGCAGAGTAAACATTTAGAATGAAGTCAATGAAAATGCCATCAAAAGAAAAACATGCCTGGCCTTGTAGCTCAGTTGGTTAGAGTGTCATCGAGATATGGGAGATTTCGGATTCAATCCCTGGTCAAGGCACATACCAGAATCAACCAATGAATGCACAAGTGGAACAACAAATTGACCTCTCTGTTTGTCCTTCTCACCCCTTTCCTCCCTCCCTTCCTCTCTCGCTAAAATCAAGAGAAAGAAAGAAAGAAGGAATTAGTGACCCTTATACTGCTTCTTGGGCCTCAAGACAACATGCAAAAATGACCATCTTTGCCCTGACTGGTTTGGCTCAGGGCAGTGGTCGGCAAACTCATTAGTCAACAGAGCCAAATATCAACAGTACAACGATTGAAATTTCTTTTGAGAGCCAATTTTTTTTAAAAAACTTAAACTTCTTCTAACGCCACTTCTTCAAAATAGACCCGCCCAGGCCGTGGTATTTTGTGGAAGAGCCACACTCAAGGGGCCAAAGAGCCGCATGTGGCTCGCGAGCTGCAGTTTGCCGACCACGGGCTCAGGGGATAGAGCGTAGGCCTGCGGACTGAAGGGTCCCAGGTTCGATTCCAGTCAAGGACATGTACCGTGGTTGCGGGCACAACCCCAGTAGGGGGTGTGCAGGAGGCAGCTGATCGATGTTTCTCTCCCATTGATGTTTCTAACTCTCTATCCCTCTTCCTTCCTCTCTATAAAAAAGCAATAAAATATATATTTTTTTAAAATGACCATCTTAATTCCCCACCTCCCTCCTTTTAAAAGTTTGCAAGTGGCAAAATTCTTCACAGCTGTTTGTAATAAACACTTAATTCAAATTAATTCAAATCTTTCTCCTAATCCTCCTTCTTGAAACAAACAGATTAGCCTATTATTATGAACTGATACTCTCTTTTTTTTTTAAGAGAATTTAGAAAAAAGTTCTATAAACATTGCATACTTACCTCCTGTTGACTCTGTCAATTTACTTACCCAAAGTTTCTCAAACTTCCCACGTTATCTTAAACTACCTGGCAGACCCCTGAATCTGGGACTATGTCTTCCTAGACAACTGTTTGCCAAAAGTCACTTACATTCTGCCAGGCAAAATTCCTCTATTTTACCTTGTTTCTGAGAAAAGTGAACCTCCGGCTTGCCAAGTAGTATCTCCCCAACTACCTTCACCTCCTCCTACAATCCTCTTTATCAACCTGTGCAAATAGGCTCTCTCCTCTGTGTGTGTAATTAAGATCAGAGGTCCCTGTTCCTAAAATTTGCCTCCCATCAGGTTTAACTGTGAGGGAAGAAGGAGCTGGGAATGAAAAGGAGGAATCCTTAACCTCGCTCTTGCTGAGTACTCCATTGCTTTAATAAACCCTTTAAGTGCACTCATCACCACATCCCTCATTCTTTTCAGTCCTTACTCTATAGTATATAGAGTCTATACCACCAACCTAGCCAGTGGTAGTTGTCTTCTTTGCTGGCATGTCTCCTCTAAAATATAAGGCATTTCCTGAGGATTTATCATGAGCCTCATTTTCTCACAGCTTCAACTATTTATCCTGACTGCTCCAACTTCAGTCACTCATTTCCACCTGCCTACCCAAATATCTCCCTCTAGACTCTAGAGCAGGCGTCCTCAAACTACGGCCCGCGGGCCACATGCGGGTGTTTTTGCCGTTTTGTTTTTTTACTTCAAAATAAGATATGTGCAGTGTGCATAGGAATTTGTTCAGTTTTTTTTAAACTATAGTCCGGCCCTCCAACGGTCTGAGGGACAGTGAACTGGCCCCCTGTTTAAAAAGTTTGAGGACCCCTGCTCTAGAGTCTAGAGTCCTGCCTGGACCTACAAGTCACCATGTCCATCATCAAACCCCTTCTCTTTTCTTCCCTGTTCCCCTAATCCTCTGACTTTCTGGCCACCCAGTCTGTCTTTGGATGGGAGTACCAAGGTAGGTAGAACTGATTAATTTGCTAGGAACCCAGACTCTACCTCAAACATATTCCCTCTGTTCTACATCCACTTAACAGCAAACCTCTCCTCTGAACTGTTACAACACTGTCCTTGTGGCATCATCACGTCAAGCTTTCAGTACATGTTATTGCTGGAGAAACATTTCTTAAGCACAAACTTTAATCAGGACTGGCCCTTGAGATACTTCACACATCACTTATCCAACTGTAATGTGCATGTGAAGCACACGGTAATCTTGTTAAAACACAGATACTTCCTCAGTGGGTCTGAGTGGTGCCTGATTCTGGACTTCTAACATGCTCCCTAGTGATGGCCATGCTGCTAGTGTGAAGCTAGATCTATACAATATGGCCCCAGCTATTTTTCTAGTCTCATTTTTTACTCCTCCTTGCCCAGCACTCCCGAATGTCTGTCTATCTCTCTCACATACACACAGGTCTCACACAGATGTATATGAATAAAAGATTCCCTAGCCCAGCTGGTGTGGGGTGTGGGTGTGGGATGTGGCTCAATGGTTGAGTATTGATCTATGAACCAGGAGGTCACAATTCAATTCCAGGTCCGGAGCACATGCCCAGGTTTCAGGCTAGATCCCCAGTGGGGGGCATGCGGGAGGCAGCAGATCCATGATTTTCTCTCATCCACTGATGTTTCTGTCTCTCCCTTTCCCTTCCTCTCTGAAACCAATAAAAATATATTTTTTTAAAAGTTTCCCTAAACGTATTTTCCAGCTTTTGTGCCTTTTGCTGTTTCCTCAAGTTTTGTGTCTGCCCATCACCATTCTAACCACTTTTCAGGAACCACCTCATTCTGCCTCAGCCTTTGCTTATCTTCTCATCTACCTCATCGCCTGTACCCCACCGAAGGAAAATCACAAAAACCTCCAGACACTGGCTTCTGCTCTGTAATGTCCTGGGTCATCTCACATAATCCTAGGGGCTAGACTCCACGTGGACTCCTCCAGGAGGGCTGGATCTGCCCATCCTCTGGAACCCCAGAGCATCGTGCAGGCCTTTGTAAGTACCCACAAGAACCTGCTGCAGCCGAAACCGGTTTGGCTCGGTGGATAGAGCGTCGGTCTGCGGACTGAAGGGTCCCCGGTTCGATTACGGTCAAGGGCATATACATTGGTTGCGGGCACATCCCCGGTAGGGGGTGTGCAGGAGGCAGCTGGTCGATGTTTCTCTCTCATCGATGTTTCTAGCTCTCTATCCTTCTCCCTTCCTCTCTGTAAAAAATCAATAAAATATATTTTAAAAAAAAGAACCTGCTGCAGTGGATTTGTAATCTAAGAAAAATGAAACATCTTAATTCATGGAACTTACTTTGAGCAGGGACTTCAGAAGTTTCAAGATAAAACACTCTTTCAGGAATGTTAATTAATTAGCAAAGCCTATGAAAATTGTCAAGCATTTGCTATTTTTAAAAAAATCCTATATAATAAAGAGCTAATATGCTAATTAGACCAAACAGCAGAATGACTGTCTGGATGACAAGCAGGGGCTGTGAGGGCTGAGCCCCTTGCATGAATTTCATGCATCGGGCCTCTAGTTTACATATAAACATTCAAGTGGTGAGACTTTTATTACTTATCCTATTTATAGTTTGCAGGTACATAGATCAAGGTTCCGATATTTAACTGAAAATTAAATCTATTTGTTATGATCTACTAATCAGTATGCTATAAACGTACAATACTTTGTGACCTACAATTGTAGCCCTCCCTGGTTAAATTTGCCCAACACTGCTTTTATCATCCCATTTGTTAAATGGGACATCACTTTCTCTCCAGGTGTGTTAAGACAGCTGTCTGCAAAATACTTTACCATTAAAATGTGTCCAGACTTGGAAAAGTGCTTTAAAACTTGTATCTTTAAGTACCATTTTCAAGGAGGCTAATCAACTCAACCAAGACAGCCCTATATTTAATGTTTATATGGTAAATTCTCTACATATCGAAACTGCCAAAATTCAAGAACCTACCCATAGCTCTTAAACTTTGTCTAGTGTGTTCAGAAATTGTCTGGTTTGCTTGTTAAATTTGCAGATTCAAGGTTCTTACCCAGAAAAAGTCTGATTCAGTGGATCTGGGGTGGAGTTTACTAGCATCCCCAGGTATTCTGATGCAGGTTTTCCCAGATCTCAATCTGAGAAGTACTGACATTACCCCTGCTCCGGGGTTGTGTTTAAAAGGGATGTAGAGCCCCGCTGGCGTGGCTCGGTGGCTGAGCGTGGACCTGTGAACCAGGAGGTCACGGCTGGACTCCCAGTAAGGAAGGGCTGATGCCCGGTTGCGGGCTCCATCCCCAGTGGGGGCGTGCAGGAGGCAGTCGAGCAGTGATTCTCTCTCATCATTGATGTTTCTATCTCTCTCTCCTTCTATCTTCCTCTCTAAAATCAATAAAAAATACATTTTTTAAAAATAAAAACGGGAATGTAGAAATCTCTCCGTAAGGTCCTCTCCCAAAACAGCTGTCACACCAGCACCGATAACTGGTGACTCAGGAAAGAAAAGAGGGTGGGGCGGGGCTGAAAGTTCCTTGGAGTAAGTAAGAAGCCCACAACAACCGAGGGAAAGAACCTTTTCTTGCCCATCTCCGCGCTCTTCTGAGATCATCCCCCAAACACCTGCCGGGACCGACGGGAAGGCGGCCCGCGCTCGCCCCAGTCACCGCCATTCTCGCCGGTGAGAGGCCGCAGCCTAGGAGGACCCGGGCCCCCAGCCCTCGCGGCGCGCGCGCAAACCAGCGCTTCCCGAGCGGGCGCCCCTCACCTGCCATGCGGCCGCAGCTCCGGCTCTGGGTCGGGCTCAGGCTCGGGCTCCCACGGCTCCCGCTCGCCCGTGGCCGCCGGCAACGCCTCGGCGTCCTCCACCGTCACCTCAGCCGCCGTCAACGCCCCAGCCGGCACCCGCGCGGCCCAGGTAGGAGCCGCCGCAGCCCCCAGGCCAAACGCCGCCTCCGCCGCCGGGGCGGGTAGGTCGTGGGCGCGCCCCGCAGCTTCCGTCAGCGCCAAGAGCCCCAGCAGCAGCGGCAGCAGCGGCGGCGGCGGCGGCGCCCCCGCGAGCGGCCCCGAGCGGGCAGCGCGTTCCATCAGCGGTCGGCCCGGCGCGCGCGCATGGAGGTGAAGTCGCCGCAGACCCCGAGCGGCTGAGCTGGGGATCCCAGCAGCCTGACAGCAAGCCCGGTCCTCCCGCCACGTCTCACCTCGGTCTCCGCCACCGCTACTTGAGTGACAGTCTCCCTCGGACAGCACCCATTGAGCAAACTTTCCGCGCGTCTACGCTCCGATTGGCTGCGGCCACTGCCACTCTGGGAACCCAAGCCAGTCCTGTTGGAGAAGGTGGGCTTTCCCCGGTTGTCAACATCACGCCTGCCAATCAAATCGTACTGTCCCCTCCGAGGCCCGGCCCTGTTCCGGAAGCGGTTACCCGTAGAAGACTAGAAGTTCATTGGCGGAAGCGCGCAAAGCTCTGAGGTAACTTCTTCCTGATTGGTTGGAAGAGGCACTTACTACGTGGCCAATTCTGACTGTGGAAAGGTGGGTCCCTAGTGACAGGAAGGCTTGGAGGCGAGTCCTGGGTGCTCCAGACGCGGAAGCCCTTAAAGGAGCTGCCACAGTGGCTCTTCTGGTGTGTTTAGAAAGGCCAAAGCAAGGCGAGAAACAGAAGTGACTGCACAAGCCATGTGGTTAGAAGTGAAAGAGATGAAGTGGTTTTAGAACACCATATCACGTGCAATCCCTAGGGTACTGAGAGGTAAGGCTTCCTAGAAATGCCGACGATCTAACAGGAGATCCTGTCGGCTCAACACGCCCCTTCCCCTTCGGAATTCTTCCAAACTCACAGAGCGGAACCGCGACTTTAACCCGAGCCTTCTGACCCTGCTGTGGCATGCTTTGTACCTCATATCGGACTTGGGAGAAGAAAGAGAGAAAACTGCAAAAGTCAAAACTGGAGATCTGAATATTCAGCTAAGGAATTGGAACCTCGTGCAGCAGTTAAGGACACCCTGAAGATTTTTGAGCAGAGGCGTGAAAGAATGAGAGTTATGGTTTAGGAAGATGCATCAGTCAGCGGTGTATTCAAAAGAGTAGCATCAAAGATGAGGAGAGTAACTGGGAAGCTATTGTCCCATCAAAACTGTGAAGGGGGCAACAGGGGATAAGGACACATATGTAATACCTTAATCAATAAAGAAAAAGAAAACTGTGAAGATTTTTTAAAGATACTAGCATAAACATGCTGTAATTTCTTAACATCCAAAAGCAAAACCGAAAAAAGCCTACTTCCCCCCTCCATCTTCCACCACATTTTCTTGCTCCTACAAACACAGCAAAATTTACAAGTTGTTCTAAACAACTTGCCTTCAGTTTTTCTCTAACACACGAGTCAGGCTTTCATGCCCAGACTCCCACCAGATGGTTCTTGCTGAGGCCTCCATTGCTCATTCAAACAACAATTCTCAGTCTTCATCTTATCTATCTATCTATCTATCTATCTATCTATCTATCATCTATATATATGGCTAATATGCAAAGTGTCCCCTCGGGAGTTCGACTGGGAGACCAGGAGTTTGATTGCTCACTATGACATGTGCTGACCACCAAGGGGCGGCTCGGAATGAAGGAAGGCCCCTGCCAACAGCCGGAAAGCACCAATTGGCCCTGATCGATGGCCAGGCCTAGGGACCCTACCCATGCACACATTTCAGGCACAGAGCCTCTAGTCTATATACTGTATATAAAGGCTAATATGCCAAGTGTCCCTCTGCCCAACGGACCGGTCGCTATGACACGCACTGACCACCAGGGGCCAGACGCTCAATGCAGGAGCTGCCAAGAAGCACACTGGTCATTTACAGAGAAATGACAGTGCAGACTTGATGCCAACAAAGCAACACTCAGCTTCCCCCAAGTGGGACACAGGACCCACCACCACCCTGGAGCGACACCCCACCAAATCTCAGCCAATGCTGCCATGGCACAAAATGCAGCCCACAGCACAGCCCAGCACAGCCCGGAAACGGTTGCTGTGGGCACTGGGTAATGATGTCGTGTAGCAATGCCTGGCTTCCTTTCCCTAGCAACAACTAGCCTCCTTGCAGTTTCTTCAGTCCAGGAACACGACTTGCTTTAGCCAGGTGCAAACATTTTACACTTTAACCAAATGTCTGTGAAGTGTTTTCCCATGCCTCATCTCATTTGATCCTCACAGAAGTCCTGGAGTAGGTAGATAGGAGACTCTGTGTGAAATCCTATTTTTTTTCATTAGCCAGAAACAGAGATTTAGAAACTTGACCCGACTGAAAAGAAGTAAGAAATGGTGGACCTTGAAAATGACTTCAGGTTTTCTCACTGCACAGAATATAGTCAAACATTGCTACAGTTAAATATTTTACCCTTTGTTCTCCCTGCATGATCTACAATAATAATCTGCTTCGTGTTGATATTTACTGCTGTGTTGCTGACAATTACCTGAAAGAGAAGTTGGAGTGCTTCACTGGGCTGGAAAAAGTTTAGCTAAATCAGAAAGCAGGTCTAATTAAGCAAGGTTATTCTATATATATAAAATGCTAAGTTGACTCTCGCATGCATGATATATATAAAGCTCTTGCTGGTGCCAATCACACGTGTGTGTTTCGATCTGTCATTGTCGATCGTGAATTTGGCTGACACTTCTATTATAGAGAAAAGGCGAACAGCAATATTAAAATATTTCTTCTAATTAATTTCCTTTCAATGTGCATGGATTCATGCACTGGGACAATAGTCAACTATGTTTAAACCAGCAACTCAGTCTTGTCTTGCTTTCCATAAACAAGGTCACACTTTCTAGGTTTCATTTTAATTTAATCATCTTGGTAAAGGCCTTATTTCCAGTATGGGTACATTCTGAAGTATGTGGGGGGGGGGTTGAGGGAGGGTGGGGGGCAGGTAAGGACTTCATATGAATTTGAAAGTAAAGGAGACACAGTCAGTCCATAGCCCATAACCCCAGATAGATACTCACAAAGCTTGTTCCTTCAATTTCTTCAAAGCTCATCGAAGCCTTTCCTGAACACTTTTCTTTTCAATTGCAGTTTACATTCAGTAGTATTTTGTATTAGTTTTAGGTGTTGACCATAGTGGTGAGACAGTTATATACTTTATAAAGTGTCCCCCCTCCACCCACCCCCTGATATTTTTAGTATCAACCGACACCATAGACAGTTATTACAATATTATTGACTGTATTTCCTATGATGTAAATTTTATATGGAAAAGGAAAATGGGGGTGGGGGAGCTTGCAGCCTAGTTCAGTATCTGGTTAAAACTGTAGTCTTACTTCCCCACTCTGACTGACTTGGGCGGAACTGCAGAGCCTAACCCCAGGGCCCCGCCTCAGCTGACTTGGGCAGAGCTATGGGACCCTCAGGGGCCCGCCACTGGAGGAGATATATAGGTCAGAGCCTCCCCGCGAGTTCAGTTCAGGCTTTGGATCCAGAATTCCCCTGGACTAGCAGATCTGTGAAATAAAGGTTAAACTTTCTTCTCTCAGAGTGCTGGCTGATGGTTCTCCCATGCATTCATTCTGACACAACAGTATCTCAATGACTACTTTGTAACTGCCAATCTGTACTTCTCTATCCCTTAACCTTTTCCACCCAATCTCCCAACCCTCATCCCCACTGGCAACCATCAATTTGTTCTCTATATCTATGTCTGTTTCTGTTTTGTTTGTTCATTTATATAGTTCTTTATTAGTAGATGCTACATATAAGTGAAATCATATGGTATTTGTTGTCCTCTGACTCACTTATTTCACTTAGCATAATACCCTCTATTCTAACCACCCTTTTTAAAATTGAAACCCTCCTGCATCTCAGTCTCTGAACTCCTGCCCTACTTTATTTCTCTCCTTATGAAGCATCAATCTTATATAAAAACTGCTGTTTGAAATTTCAACCCTGCTATTTTGGCTTCTGTAAATGCTTGCTTGCTTAAGTAATAAGGAAATAAGACTACTCCCTGTTCCAAAGAGGCCATAAACCTTCCCCAGATGAAGTTATCAGTGCTGGGGCCAGGACAAGCCTTTGGTTGAGGTCTCAAAGCCCCAGCACATAGGGCCCTTTAAGAACTTGCAAAGGTGACCGGAAAAATCCTTATTTGGGAGACAAAGAAGGTAAAAACATATAAATAGGGAAACTTCCTGTGTGACTTGGCCCATAATTTGAGAGACATTTTCCTCTGGGCCCACGCGTAATAATAATAATAATAAGTGTAACTCCATCTCTCTAAGTGTTGCTTGGTTCTTCTCCAGTTTTCTGTAACACTTAGACCTTAAATACTATAATTTATATATTTGTTTTGTTTGTTGTTTGTATCCCTCCACTTCTATATAAGTTCTATGAGGATTTGCTCAGTAATACAGGGTGTCCCAAAAACATGTATACACATTGTGCACGAAAGGGGCCACATGCTAACCTGACAAGCTCAGAGAAGGCCTGCATGGCAAACTCAGAGACCTAAAGTAACCACAAAGGATGGTCTGAAATTAAACTTTAACTAAAAGTTATGGTGGTTAGTTGCGTCCTAGGCCAGTATCTTCACTGACAAGGTCAACCTTTACCTTATCTGAGCCTATCTGTCTTTTTTGCATCTGTGATAACATACCCTTGAAATGTCTGTGTAACTTGCAACTTCCCTTTTTCTGGACCCCTTAAAGCACAACCTAATGTGCCTGGGCTCCAGGACAGATGCCACAAATTCCTTCATTGTTATTATGTTAACTAGAGGCCTGGTGCATGACATTCATGCACTGGGGGTGGGGGGGGGGTCCCCTCAGCCTGGCCTGAGCCCTCTCGCAGTCTGGGACCCCTCAGGGAATGTCCGCCTGCCTGCTTAGGTAGGCCTAAGCCGGCAGGCGGACATTCCCCAAGGGGTCCTTAGCGCTGCTGCCCTGCGCTCACCAGCTGTGAGCCACGCTTCTGGCTGAGCGGAGCTCCCCTGTGGGAGTGCACTGACCACCAGGGGGCAGCTCTTGTGTTGAGCATCTGCCCCCTGGTGGTCAGTGTGCATCATAGTGACCAGTCATTCCACCATTCGATCGATTTGCATATTAGGGTTTTATTATATAGGATATTTGTCTGTTAATTATCCTGCACCCACCTAAATATGTGTCTATCATTTTGCTTTTTATCCAATCTCAGAGTTCCCCCACACACGCTTTGCTTTCTCCGGCCTCTTTAGTCTATTACCAATGGATTTCATGTAACCCACCTATGTCTCCTCCTTTAATTGCAATGTAAAAAATAGATGAAAGACCGCCACTCTCTGGAGTCTGGAGCACTATCCCAATCCGTTGAAATTCTGCTTCCCAGCAATTGTTGACAGTTTGGCTCAAATAAACTCACAAAAATTCTTTACAGGTTTGAATGTTTTTACATTAACAACACTTTAACAGCTGATAGCTCAATTGGTGTTTCTTTCTATTCAGCCAGACTACGCTTTGAACAAAGGGAATTCATCCTAAAATGCTACTGGAAGTTTGAAAACAAAGTTGAAGTACAAACCCTGCCTTTATAATTATTCAAAGTGTGTGTAAATTATACACACTTTAACAGCTGATAACACTTAATTTTCACTCCTTTTCAGGTTTAACAAAGAAAATGTATCCACTTTTTATAGGGATGCATAAAAGATAAAGTTTACAGTACAAAACTGGCCACAGTTGACAAATTGAGGGTGCACAAAACAAATACCAAACAAAATGATTCTTGATGTTTACTATTCCATTTCTTCGCTTCATCAGCCTGGACCATAACAGTCATCAGTTTGAAAACAGAGGTTGATTTTTTTTAAAAATTCACTTCTGTAGATTCTTTTAAATTTTGAAAATGAACTATGTTAATAAACAAGGGTTTTATAATCATTCAAAGTGTGTATACATTTTGGGGGAATATCCTATGTATGGCAAGAGCCTAAACCAACACAGGGTGTTTAGTAAGCATTTAATAAATATTTGTTGAATGAATAAACAATTTATTCAATAAGACAGAAGGGAAAGGGACAAGTTGAAAGGAAGAGATTATAATTGCTGTAGTGTGTTTAAGAAAGCAAGATCCCAGGGTTATCTGGAGGAAACAGGGACATGCCTTTCAGACTGAAAGTAGAGATTAGGAGTGCTCCTAGAGAATAAGTTACTTTGAATTGAATAGAAAATAGATGAGAGAGCTCAAACTAGTATTTATTCAACAAAACAGAAGATAATTCCAGGTGAGGATTTTAATAAATAGTCTGAGAAAGGTGTCAGAAAATTAACATGAGATGAAAATTGATTGTTGATTGCTTGTAATTGTCTGTTTGAAATTAGCTAGTGTAGATATTTTAGTGAACCTAGTAACTTTCTCAAAAAAATGATCATGGCATGAACAATAATCTGAGCTAATAAATTAGGAGTCTGCTTGTCACCTCTAAATGATGTGGAACTTTTGTTCATTCATTTATTCATTGTCATTCAGGGAGTATCACATGGCCACCTGCATGTGATGGCCATAAAGATGTGAATCAAACAGGCATGGTTTCTGCCCTCTGAAGCTTAACTTCTATCCAGTTAGGGAGACAGATACTACTTTAATACGCATACATATATTTACATTATGTAGACAAACATAAGTGCTATGATGAAAAAGACATAGGCAGGAGAGCACAGCGCTGGAAAATGCCAATAAGAAGAGTCAAACTTAATACTCAGGGGGAAACACAAATATTTCCATTATGGAAAAAGAAGGACAGTCTTAAGTCATGGCTAGTTGACTGGGAAAATGTCTTGTAGAGGGGAAAGGAGAGTCTGCGTTTTAGTACAGCCTGGAGAGGCATGGTGACTGCAGGGGAACTCTGGAGTCTGAGTCTGAGTACCGCAGGGAAGTGTAAGGAAAGTTGGGACTGGCCTGATAGCTGATCCACATAAAGAAGTTGATGCATAGGTGCCTGAGCCAGGGTTGACCAGAACAATTACGATTCTAAGACTGAGTATGGTCCAGGGGGTCAGGAAAACAGGTTGGAGATTTAGAATAATAGGCTCAGTCCATTAACAGAGAAAGTCTTTATCTGTTGAGATTATATTTGGTTGTAAATAACAAATGTCCAATAAGCCAAACAGTGTTTCAAAGTGGTTCTACCTTATACCCCACTAGTGGTATATGAGAGTTCCAGTTGTTCCATATCCTCATTAATTTGACATGATCAGTCTTTTATCTGTTGCTATTCTAGTGGGTATGCAATTGTGCATATTTAATTGTGGTTTTGGTTTGCATTTTCCAGATGACTAATGATTTGGGACATCTTTTAATGTGCTTATGGAATATATATATATATATATATATATATATATATATATATATATCTTCTTTTGTGAAATCTCTATTCAAGCATTTATAAAGGAAAGAATTTATATGGGTAAGCAGCCAGCAGAGTTTGCCACACATTGAAATAAGCTGTATCAGCTGGCTATTGCCATAACAATGCTGTGTAAGAAACCAGCCCAAAATGCAGCAGCTTAAAGCAACAAAAATATACTCTCACACCTTTCACCTGGGGGTTGACTGATCTAGCCAGGACACATTTTCCTTATGACAATGGACGAAACATGAAAAAGATGAGTGGAAACTTACAGGACCTCTTGAGGCTAGAGTCAGAATAGAGTACTATTACTTCCATTCATATATGCTAAGGCAAGGCATAGACTAGGCCCAACAACAGTGGGGCAGGAAAAGATGTCCTGTGTCTAGTGAGAAAAACTGCAAACTCACATTACAAAAGACATGAGTACATTTGGGAGAAAAATATAATCTACCACAAGTGCTATGAGAGTAATCGTTTGTATCTATGTCTGAATCTAGCATGAGCAATTGCTTCAAAGCAATACACACAATGAGATACCACTTTAGATCTATCAGAAAAGCTATTTTTTTAAAAAAAAAAAAGAAAAGACAATATGAAATGCTGGCGAGGATGGGGAACAATTGGAAGCCTCATACATGCCTGGACTAAACACAAAATGGTAAAACTATTTTGGAAAGTTTGGCAGGTTTTTTTTTTCCATTTTTTTATTAAGGTATTATATGTGTACATATCTTACCATTGCCCCCACACACACCCCACTCTCATACATGCCCTCACCCCCCAGAGTTTTGTGTCCATTGGTTCTGCTTATATGCATGCATACAAGTCCTTCGGTTGATCTCTTATCTCCCCCACCTCTCCCTAACCTTCCCGCTGTAATTTGACAGTCTGTTTGATGTTTTACTGCCTCTGTATCTATCTTTTTGTTCAACAGTTTATGATATTCTTTATTATCCATAGATGAGTGAGATCATGTGGTATTTTTCTTTCATTGACTGGCTTATTTCACTTAGCATAATGTTCTCCAATTCCATCCAGGTTGCTGCAAATGGTAAGAATTCCTTCTTTTTTATGACAGCATAGTATTCCATTGTGTAGATGTACCACAGTTTTCTGATACAGTCATCTGCTGACAGGAACTTAGGCTGTTTCCAAATCTTAGCTATGGTAAATTGTGCTGCTATGAACATAGGGGTGCATATATCCTTTCTGATTGGTGTTTCCAGTTTCTTGGGATATATTCCTAGGAGTGGGATTACTGGGTCAAATGGGAGTTCCATTTTCAGTTTTTTTGGAAACTCCATACTGTTCTCCACAGTGGCTGCTCCAGTCTACATTCCCACCAGCAGTGCACGAGGGTTCCTTTTTATCTACATCCTCGCCAACACTTGTCGCTTGTTGGTTTGTTGATAATAGCCATTCTGGCTGGTGTGAGATGGTACCGCATTGTCGTTTTGATTTGCATCTCTCTGATAATTAGTGACTTTGAGCATGTTTTCATGTGTCTCTTGGCCTTCCTTCTGTCTTCTTTTGAAAAGATTCTATTTAGGTCCGTTGCCCATTTTTTGATTGGATCATTTATCTTCCTTTTATTAAGTTGTATAAACTGCCTGTAGATGTTGGAGATTAAACCTTTATCAGTGATGCCATTTGCAAATATGTTCTCCCATGCAGTGGGCCTTCTTGTTGTTTTGTTGATGGTTTCTTTTGCTGTGAAAAAGCTTTTTATTTTGATGTAGTCCCATTTGTTAATTTTCCCTTTAGCTTCCATTGCCCTAGGGGCAGTGTCAGTGAAGAAGTTCTTTTGGCATATGTCTGAGATTTTGCTGCCTGTGGATTGCTCTAGTATTTTTATGGTTTCCCGTCTTATGTTTAAGTCCTGTATCCATTTTGAGTTTATTTTTGTGTATGGCGTAAGTTGGTGATCAAGCTTCATTTTTTTGCATGTATCTGTCCAATTTTCCCAACACCATTTATTGAAGAGACTGTCTTTATTCCATTGTATGTTAATGCCTCCTTTGTCAAATATTAATTGAGCATAGTGGTTTGGGTCAATATCTGGATTCTCTATTCTGTTCCATTGATCTATATGTCTGTTCTTGTGCCAGTACCAGGCTGTTTTGAGAACAGTGGCTTTGTGATACAGCTTGAAATCTGGTATTGAGATCCCTCCTACTTTATTCTTCTTTCTCAGGATTGCTGTGGCTATTCGGGGTCTTTTTTTATTCCAGACGAATTTTTGGAAAGCTCTTTCTAGGTCTGTGAAATATGCCGTTGGTATTTTAATGGGGATTGCAGTGAATGTGTAGATTGCTTTGGGTAGTATGGACATTTTAATGATGTTGATTCTACCAATCCATGAACATGGTATGTTCTTCCATCTGTTTACGTCTTCCTCTATCTCTTTTTTCAGTGTCCTGTAGTTTTCTGCGTATAGGTCTTTTACCTCCTTAGTTAAGTTTATTCCTAGGTATCTTAATTTTTTTGGTGCGATGGTAAATAGGATTGCTTTTTTAGTCTCTCTTTCTATAAGTTCACTATTGGCGTATAGAAAGGCCATAGATTTCTTGGCATTAATTTTGTATCCTGCTACATTGCCAAATTCATTTATTAAGTCTATTAGGTTGTTGATGGAGTCTTTCGGGTTTTTTATGTACAATATCATGTCATCTGCAAATAAGGACAGCTTTATTTCTTCTTTTCCAATTTGGATGCCTTTTATTTCTTCTTCTTGTCTAATTGCAATTGCTAATACTTTCAGTACTATGTCGAACAGGAGTGCTGAGAGTGGGCATCCCTGTCTTGTTCCTGTTCTTAGGGGAAATGGTTTTACTTTTTGTCCATTGAGTATGATGTTTGCTGTGGGTTTATCATATATAGCTTTTATTATGTTGAGGTATGATCCTTCTATTCCCACCTTGTTGAGAGTTTTTATCAAGAAAGGGTGTTGGATTTTGTCAAATGCTTTTTCTGCATCAATTGATGTGACTATGTGATTTTTATCTCTCAGTTTGTTTATGTGATGTATCACGTTTATTGATTTGCGTATATTGTACCATCCTTGCATTCCTGGGATAAATCCTATTTGGTCATGGTGTATGATCTCCAGCAGTATCTGATGTACTGCTGGAGCCGATTTGCTAGAATTTTGTTGAGGATTTTGGTATCTATGTTCATTAAGGATATTGGCCTGTAATTCTCTTTCATTATGTTGTCTTTATCTGGTTTTGGTATTAGGGTGATGCTGGCTTCATAGAAGGAGCTTGGAAGTGTTCCTTCCTCTTGAATTTTTTGGAATAGTCTGAGAAGGATAGGTTTTAGTTCTTCCTTGAATGTTTGGTAAAACTCTCCTGTGAAGCCGTCTGACCCCGGGCTTTTGTTTGCTGGAAGCTTTTTGATGACTGCTTCAATTTCTTCCATAGTTAGTGGCCTATTGAGCTGTTTAGATTCTTCCTGATTGAGTTTTGGAAGGTTATATTTTTCTAGGAAATTTCCTCCAGGTTGTCCAGTTTGTTGGAATAGAGTTGTTCATAGTAATTTGCAACAATCCTTTGTATTTCGGCGGGATCTGTTGTTATTTCACCTCTTTCATTTCTGATTTTGTTTATTTGGGTCCTCTCTCTTTGCTTCTTGGTGAGCCTGGCTAGAGGTTCATCAATCTTGTTTGTCCTTTCAAAAAACCAGCTCTTTTGTTGATCTTTTGTATTGTTTCTTTGGTCTCTATGTCGTTTATCTCCGCTCTGATCTTTATTATTTCCTTCCTTCTGCTTACACTGGGCTTTTCTTGTTGCTCTCTTTCTAACTCTTTGAGTTGTAGGGTTAGGTAATTTATTACCATTGTTTCTTGATTTTTGTAGTAGGCTTGTAGAGCTATGAACTTCCCTCTCAAGACTGCTTTCACTGTGTCCCATAGATTTTGGATTGTTGTGTTTTCATTGTCATTTGTTGCCATGATGTTTTTTTTATTTCTTCCTTGATCTCTCTGGTAACCCAGTCGTTGTTTAATAGCATGCTGTTTAGTCTCCATGTGTTTGATTTTTTTGGATTGCTTTTATTGTAGTTGATTTCCAGTTTTATGCCACTGTGATCTGAAAAGAAGCTTGATATGATTTCTATGTTCTTGAATTTGAAGAGACTTTGCCTATGACCCAACATATGGTCTATCTTTGAAAATGACCCATGTGCACTTGAGAAGAATATTCTGTAGTTTGGGGTGAAATGTTCTGAAGATGTCAATTCATTCCATCTTGTCTAGTGAGTCATTTAGGATTGATGTTTCTTTGCTGATTTTTTGTTTAGAGGATTTGTCCAGTGGTGATAGTGGGGTATTAAAGTCTCCTACAATGATTGTATTGCTGTCAATCTCTCCCTTGATATCCTCCAGGAGTTTTTTTATGTATTTGAGTGCTCCTGTATTGGGTGCGTATATGTTTACCAGAGTTATTTCTTCTTGTTGGATTTCTCCCTTTAGTATTATGAAGTGGCCTTCCTTATCTCTTGTTATGTCCTTCACTTTGAGATCTAATTTGTCAGATATAAGTATTGCTAAGCTTTTTTATTATTTTCATTCGCCTGGAAAACCTTTTTCCATCCCTTCACCCTCAGTCTGTGTGCGTCATTTTTTCTGAGGTGGGTTTCTTGTAGACAGCAGATATATGGGTCTTGTTTCCTTATCCAATCTGTTACCCTATGTCTTTTGATTGGGGCATTTAATCCATTTACATTTAAAGTTATTATTGATAGGTACTTATTTGTCACCATTTTTATTCTATACCCCTGTGTTCCTTCTTCGCTTCCTATTTCTTCTTCTTCTTCTTCTTCTTCTTTGTTTACAGAAGACCTTTTAGCATTGCTTGCATTGCTGGTTTGGTGGTGATAAATTCCCTTAGTCCTTTTTTGTCTGTGAAGCTCCTGATTTCACCTTCAATTTTGATTGATAGCCTTGCTGAGTACAGTATTCTTGGATTGAGACCCTTCCTTTGCATGACTTTGTATATTTCATTCCATTCCCTTCCGGCCTGATGAGTTTCTGTTGAGAAATCAGTTGCTAGTCTGATGGGGGTTCCTTTGTATGTAACTTTCTGTCTCTCTCTGGCCGCTTTTAAGAGTCTTACTTTGTCATTGGTGTTTGCCAATTTAATTATAATGTGCCTTGGTGTCGGTCTTTTGGGGTTCAATTTGCTTGGGACTCTGTGAGCTTCTTGGATTTGTATTGGTTTTTTCTTCCCTATATCAGAGAAGTTTTCTGTCATTATTTCTTCAAACAGGTTTTCTATTCCTTGCTCAGTTTCCTTTCCTTCTGGAACCCCTATTATGCGGATGTTGTTTTGTTTTGTGTTGTCCCAAAGTTCCCTTAGGCTCTCCTCCTGCTTTTTATTCTTTTTTTCTAGAAGCTGCTCTACTTGGGGTTTTTTTTTCTATCTTGTCTTCTAGCTCGGTGATGCGGTCCTCTGCTTCTTGTAGTCTACTCTTGATGCTTTCTATTGAGTTTTTTACAGCAGCGATGTCATTTTTCATTTCTTATTGGTTCTTCTTCATTTCCTCTTGGTTGTTACTCATATTGTTGCATTTGTCTTCCCTTCTTTTCAGCCACCTTATGACCATTTCTCTGAATTCTCTCTCTGATAGGTTGCTTGCCTCTAATTCGTTTACCTCCTTTTCTGGTGATGCCTGCTTTTCTTTCATATGCATGCCGTTTCTTTGTCTCCCCATGGTCTCTCTTCTCCGGATGTCTGGTTATGTAGTTCTTTCTCTCCTTTCCGTGGTGTAGTGAAGAGCTCCTTTGGTCCAATCATTTGTGCCACCTGGGGAGAGGTGTTCTGGGTCTCACAACTGTTTAGCGGTCGCTACAGTTGTGGATTTTCAGGCCTCCGACAAGATCCACTCTCCCCTTCAAGATGGCGAGATTTCCCCCTCTGAGCCCGTAGCTCCGGGAGGGGACCCAGTCGCCGTGGGGGCTGCCCTGTCAGGGAAAGCCCGTCCAGCAGTCCCCTACCTTCTCCTGGAATTCAGCTGTCCCTTAGCTTGCTAACAAACACTGCCCATGTGAACCTCAGCTGTTCTCTTTCTGCTCCTGGAAAAGGCTTGGAACACATCTCTATTCTGCCACCATTTTCCTCCTGAATCCAAGTTTGGCAGGTTTTTATAAAATTAGACATACACTTACCATATGACCTAATAATCCTTCTCCTGGTTACCCATTAGAAATGAAAACACATGTTCACACAAAGACCTGTATGCAAATGTTTATAGCAGCTTTACTCATAATTTGCGAAAGTAGAAACACTGAAAATGTCTATCAACTAGTAAATGGATAAGTTGTGGTCCACCCACATGATTTAATACTACTTTATTTTTTTAAATATATTTTATTGATTTTTTACAGAGAGGAAGGGAGAGGGACAGAGAGCTAGAAACATTGATGAGAGAGAAACATTGACCAGCTGCCTCCTGCACACCCCCTATCAGGGATGTGCCCGCAACCAATGTACATGCCCTTGACCGGAATCGAACCTGGGACCTTTCAGTCCGCAGACCGACGCTCTATCCACTGAGTCAAACCGGTTTCAGCTTGAATACTACTTTAATAAAAAGAAACAAGCTACTGATACATGAAGGACATAGATGTATTTCAGATGCATTGTACTAAGTGAAAAAAGTAAGATACAAAGAACTATCTACTGTATGATGCCATCTGTATGGTAGTCAGAAAAAGGCAAAAGTATAGTGACAACAGGTATGCGATTGATTACAGAGTGTCACAATGACCCTTTTTTGGGTGATAGAAATATTCCAAATCTTGTTTGTGGTGGTAGCTCTGCAAGTGTATTAATTTGTCAAAACTCATAGAGCTATACATCTAAAAAGGGTGGATTTTAGTACCTATAAACCTCACATTCAAACAAAATGAGCAAAAAATAAATAAGCCTTTTCTCTTTCATCTTGCCCTGAAAGGTACAGGAGGATGTAAAAACTGAGATTTTATTTGTTTGAAAACTGAAATTTCACAGGTTCTTAGCTGGTTAAGTGACAAGATAAGATTAACTGTGGCTTGGTTTGATGTAACACATGACATGTAGATAGGAAGTTGGAGGATGCATAACTTCCTTAGCATTAGATGTTGCTTGTTTTAGGTAGCAAGGATGGGAGGAGAAATTTCAGAGGTTCTGGTTAGGGAATGCAGAGCATACAACAAGCCTCACCTGGTTCAAACCTTTAGAACGATGGTTACACTGAGGTCCTGTGTCAGAAGGTCCTGGGAACCCCAGAAACCTTGCCTGAAGGCTGGGGGCTGTCCCAGCTGTGCCCAGGATGCAGTATGTCTATGCTTTTCTCAGTGTGGTCCTTGACAGATTTAATCAGACAAGAATGGGGTCAAGAATACCCATTTTAAACCACTCTCCTAAGATATTCTTTTTTCTTTAATATATATTTTTATTGATTTCAGAGAGGAAGGGAGAGGAAGAGAGAGATAGAAACATCAATGATGAGAGCGAATCACTGGCTGCCTCCTGTATGCCCCACACTGGAGATTGAGCCAGGAACCCGGGCATGTGCCCTTGACCGGAATCGAACCTGGGACACTTCATTCTGCAGGCCGATGCTCTATCCACTGAGCAAAACCAGCTAGGGCTAGGATATTCTTATGTACACTAAAATTATATGGCAGTTTGGAGTTAATATGCTTCTTAAGTTGTGGATTCTGTGAAATTCATTCTTCAGTATACCAACAATTTCTTTACATGTGTATAGTTTATACCAGAGATCATTCCCTCCACTACCACTCCTACCCACCCCTCAGCTCAAAGGCCTTACTTAAACTTCTCCATTATTGTGGACTAGAAAATTCCGCCTGGCCATTGCAAGTTCATCTCAGCTGCTTGCAGTCTGACTGTGGTTCACCGCTACCTCACCGTAGTCACTACCTGGAGCTCCTGGACACCGCTACCTCACCGTAGTCACTACCTGGAGCTCCTGGACACAGCCCTGCATAGAGCCTGCCTTATGGTTCCCACAGGTTTCAGCTCCAACTTTATTCTCTGTACTCACCACAGAAGACTGTATGTGCAGATCAAACTTTATCAAAAGGTTGGGGTAATTAAAGAGGAAAGAACCCCCAAAGTTCAACCCACCCTAGTGGTCCCTTACATGTATACCTCTTCATAACTGCTCTCCTGCCCTTATTTGCCTTTATCTTTGATATCCCTACTTTCTTTTCCCCCTCCTATCCACAGGAATTGGTCTTAGCCCAGGACTCACTGCCTCCCCGTGTGTGGGTCAGCTCTTGTCCCAGTAATTCTACATTACAAACCACCCTAAGGCACAGGGGTGCAACAATAGCCACTTACTCTTCCTCCGGCATCTGCACGCCAGCTGGGGCTTAGCTCCAAACTGAGGTAGTCCAGGTCTCCTCCACTCATCTCTCATCCTCTGTGGAAGAAAGAGCTACTCAGGGCAGTTCTCATGGCAGTCATGAAAATTCAAGAGGGTGAGCCCCACACACGTAGTTGAAACCTCTGCTGTTGTATGTCTGTTAACATTCTTGTAGCCAAAGTATACCACACAACCAAGTCCAAAGTGGAAAGGTGGGCAAACACATTGCACACACCAAGAGGCCAGGGCTAGAGTGTAGGTATGCGTTACTACCACCAGGGAGAGAAGACTTGGGACCACTCATTCTGTCTGCACACCCATCATGAGTATTGGTTCCCTTAGCTGCAGATTGAGTCTACAGAAATGCCTGAGGCCTCAACAATACAGTATTGAGCATTATCAACTCCTGAATTTACATAGTCCAGTCCAGTCCTAGACAGATATGGATGCTTCATTCTGATCCTCTTGAAGATCTCTCCAAAAGTGGGGTTTGCAGACAAGTATGCACAAATGCAGAAACAAATCTTTGCATATGCATGAATGCATGCAAATTTACATGTGTTTGTGTGCATGTGTACAGGCCCAGTTATGCATGCCTTTTTCTAAAAAAGGTTACTCTCAGAGACTTTCAAAGGCTAAACTCTTCAGTAGAAAAATGATTTTTCTAACTGCTATATAAATTACAATAATCCTATTTCATAAGATGCCAGGACTTTAATGTAAAGTCAGAAATAGCAGAGCCTTTTGTTCAACCTTGCTTCTTCATAATCAAAGCCTTTTGGACCTGCCAAAATGAGCAGCCAGGAGCTGGACCTCAGTACCTCTAAATGCCACACTCCCTCAACTACACAAACACTGTTGCACTGGAATATTCTTTCTTTTAATCCTCACCTGAGGATATTTTTCCATTGATTTTAGAGAGAGGGAAAGACAGAGAGAAATATCAATGTGAGAGAAACACATTAATTGGTTGCCTCCTGCAGGCGCCCTGACCAGGGCCTAGGGAGGAGCCTGCAAGGGAGGAGCCTATAACCGAAGTACGTGCCCTTAACCGGAATAGAACCCGGACCTTTTGGTTTACAGGCCAATGCTCTATCCATTGAGCCAAACCAGCTAGGGCTGCACTGGAATACTCAAGGGCTTCATTGCTTCCATTTTCTGTCGGGGTAGTTTTATCCTTCCAGTTGTATGCAATTCTTCCAGTGTAGAAGGAAATGGAGGCACTAATTAATTTGGGAACTCCTAGTAACTTGCTGTGTGCTCTGGGACAATCTGCTTCTCCCTAGGCCTTGATGTGTCTTCTGTGATAACCTGCACCAGATGCTATTTGGCCACTTGTACCAAGAGCTCCCTGAGGTCATTTTCAGTGGTCACTTGCACCAGGTACATTCTTGGATCACCTGCACCAGGGAATTCCTTTGGTCACTTTAGTTCTACTTTTCTATAATATTATGCCTTTTTTCGCTGTAGAGAATATTTACACAATTTTATAATTAAAAAATCTAGCCAAAACCGGTTTGGCTCAGTGGATAGAGCGTCGGTCTGCTGACTGAAAGGTCCCAGGTTCGATTCTGGTCAAGGGCATGTACGTTGGTTGCGGGCACATCCCTGGTCGGGAGTGTGCAACAACAACAAAAACAAACAAACAAACAAAAAAATCTAAACCACCAGGTAGCAATAAGTAAACCCAAGTGAAAAGTATCACTTTAGCCCGGCTGTGTGGCTCAGTGGTTGAGTGTCAACTCATAAATCAGGAGGTCATGGTTCAATTCCTAGTCAAGGCTCATGCCAGGGTTGTGGGCACAATCCCCAGTAGGGGGCGTGCAGGAGGCAGCCAATCAATGATTCTCTCACATCATTGATGTTTCTGTCTCTCATCTCTCTCCCTCTCCCTTCCTCTCTTAAATCAAATATATATATATATATATATATATATATATATATATATATATATATATGTATATGTGTATATATATATATATATATATATATATATATATATATATATACATATCACTTTATACCACTAACCATAGACAAAATTATTTCTCACAGGAGTACTGCCAATATGTTCTTCATGGTCAGCAATTACAGAATAAGATATTTTTTAATTTTCTGTTTTAATTTCGATGATAATTTTTTAAATTAAATATAATTGTAGGATTATCTCTTTGGCTTTTCAGGCCCAAGTATGCAACTCTCATATAAGATCTGGTTTTATACCAAATATCTCACTGAGAATGACTGTAAAGTTAGATTAAAAACAAACACATCTTGTATGGTAACAGAAGGCAACCAAGGCATCTAGGACTTGAGGAGCTAAGAATGGGGCAGAAAAAAAATATATATATAATAACATCAGGGTAACACTCTCCATTGTTTCTCTCCTTGAGACATTTGCTGCATTATAAGCATACAGTGCAAGCCCTGGCTGGTTTGGCTCAGTGGATGAAGCATTGGCCTGTGGACTGAAGGGTCCCGGATTCGATTCTGATCAGGGCACATGCCCAGGTTGTGGGCTTGATCCCCAGTTGGGGGCATGTGAGAGGCGGCTGATCAATGATTCTCTCTCATCATTGATGTTTCTATCACTCTCTTCCTCTCCCTTCCTCTCTGAAATCAGTAAAAATCTATACTAATAATAGACTAGGGCCGTCATGGCCAGACGGACTGGTCCAGGCCGGAGCTCCACACAGGTGCACTGGGCCCACCACCAGGTGCAGGAAAGGGGAGTCCAGGTGGGAGCTCTGTGCAGGCACTGGGCCCGCCAGGCATGGGGAAACCAGAGTCCGGGCGGGAGCGGCCCCAGCACATGTGGCTGGGCAGCCTCAGGGGCCGTGCAGATGGATGGACCGCACTGGATGGACCGCGCTGGATGGCGCCGGTGGGCTGAGCGGAGAGCCGTAGAAGTACGGAGCTGTTAGGGCAGTGGCCCGCGGGGCTAGCAAGGCTGGGGCGCCAGGTAGGCCCCAGGTCCTCAGGCATTGCCAGGGGAGCGTGGCCGTACCGAGTGGGAGAAAAAGCCCTTCTTTCCAGAAGAATGCAGATGGTTTAAACGTGCATAGAGAAACTGCAGTGGTACCAACATGACTATATCAATTCCCCGAGCCGCCTGTTGGTGCCCGACCGCAGGCTTCACTGTGGGGCGTGGGCCAGGACGTGGCCTTGGCAGCTGGACTCACCCCCCGGCATCGCCTCAGCATCACGACTTCACAATGTCACCCGCAAGTGGCCATCGCTGCTGGTCTGTGGGCCCCGGTGAGCCGGCACCGTGCATGCTCCGGGCTGTGCTCTCTGTGTTTCCGTGGAAAGGACACCATATGTGATGGGTGCTGTTGACTCCTTAAGGTTGAAACGACGCGATCTTTTCTCCATATTTTACCATACAGTCTTCTCAGGCTCAGGGAACCGGCAGCCCCTGGAGCGCCAGCTTGGCCATCCCACACAGCCAGACGCCACCAGGAAGCACAGAAATGCCAAAGCCCCAGCGGAACCCGCTGTGAAACAGACCCCAGTTCCCATACTGGAGCGGAAACAAGAAAACAGTGGCACCTGTTGGACCTCAGCTGGGACCGTGCCCGCGGGTCTGTCTGCAGGGTTCCCGCACCCTGGCCGTGGCCCAATGGCCAAGGAAGCTCTGCAGGCCTTGATTCTGGAGTTACGGATCTTAGCAAGTCGGCAGGTGCACAAAGGTGGAGTCAAAAAGAGCAAGGTTAGACTGTGAGTGTGTGCATTTATCCACATATATGCCCATTTCCCCCAGTCTTTTTCTGAGCTGTTTGAGAGCATGCTCTACACATGACAGGATGCCCGGATACTCCCCTGTGTATTTCCCAAAAGCAGACACTCCTACATAACAATCTCCACCCAACCACGTGAGGAAATCTCCATTCAAATGGTATTAAGGTTCAATCGACGGACCCCATTTGAATTCTGACAACTGTGTCAACAATGTTCCCCACTCTCCACCCTCAGGATCCCATCCACCTAGGATGGGTCCTCTGTCATTCCTGTCCCTGACAGTTTTTCAGTTTTAATTAAAAATCATAGACTTTTGCTTTAAAATATTTTTTAATAAATAAAAATAAAGAAAGACCCACTGGCGCTCCAAGTTAGGAGCCAGTGGTCCCGGATTGTGAGAGGGATGTCCGACTGTGGGATCGGGCCTAAACCGGCAATCAGACATCCTCTGAGGGGTCCCAGATTGGAGAGGGTGCAGGTCAAACTGAGGGACACCCCCCCATGCACGAATTTCATGCACCAGGCCACTAGTATATTTGAAAAAAAAAAAGTACAGAACCTAGAGGCTAAGCAGAAAGAAGCAACTTACAGTCTCATGGGGTATCAGAACGAAATGTGATATTCATGGCTAACAAATAAGCCAGGATTGGAAGGGCTCAGATCCCAGAGAAAAGAGAATTATTTGAAAATGAGTTGGTATTCCACCCCACTTTTCCCATCAAGGCATTTGCTGATTCCTAAGCCATGAAGGTAAGATATCAAAAGCCCAAGCAGAAAGAGGCAGACCAGAGGCTAGAAAGTGAGATAGTCTCACTGTGCTGAGGAGTCTGAAATTGGAAGTCAGGTCCCAGCAAGGAGTCAGAGCTCTGAAAAGTACCTCCAGGGTTTTAGTCAAGACTCCAGACAGACGGCAAGTAGGAGTTAAGGACAAAGTGGAAATAAATTAGCTTTATAAATCCTAAAACTCCAGCCTCAAAATACCACATTTCCTAATTGGAGCAGGGTGATCTGCCCCTACTCTTTCTGCCAAAAGAAAATTATATTATCTCTGGAGAAGGAAAACATCCTACAATTGTGATTCACATTGTCTAAAGCTTGATAAAAAATCTACAAGTGAAATCAATAAATAGAATCAGTGACAGAAAATCAGAAGAAGGAAACAGAAATAGATTAGATTCACAGGAGATTGAGATATTGGAGCTATTAGACACAGGCTGTATACAATTATGATTAACTAGAGGCCCGATGCATGAAATTGGTGCAAGGGCCTCAGCCCCAGCCTGCCACGGCTTTGTCCAGAAGGAGGTCCGGAAGGACATCTGGTCTAATTAGCATATTATGCTTTATTATTATAGATTATTATAGATATCCTAAATGCATTTGTTCCCTTCATTTCATTTCATGGTTTGATAACTAGTTCATGTCCTTTTAGCAATGAAAAATATCCATTGTCTGGAGTTACCACAGTCTATTTATTTACCTACTGCAGGACATCTTGGTTGCTTCCAAGTTTTGACAATTAGAAATAAAGCTATTGTAAACACTGACAAACAGATCTTTTGCATATACATTAAAAACTGCTTTAGATAAATATCAAGGAGCATAATTGCTGAGCCTCTTGGTAAGCATGTGTTGAGTTTTGTAAGAAACCAGCAAATTGTCTTCTAAAGTGGCTGTACCATTTCACATTCCCACCAGCAACGAATGAGAGTTTTCTGTTGCTCCACATCCTTGACAGCATTTGGTATTGTCAGCATTTTTGGATTTTAGCTGTTCTAATAGGTGTGCAGTGGTATTTTATTGTTGGTTTAATTTGCATTTCCCTCTTGACATATGATGTGGAACATCTCTAGGTAATCAATCTCTCCAGGTAACAGGAGAATTTTGAGTGGACATTGCTGATCAAAGACAGGAATGATGGTTCTTTTGGTTGAGTTAGAAACCAGGATTCTGATGAAACAGATAGTGATTGGAGGGCCCATGCTGTCCCAGACAGCTTTATGACCACCCACCCAGAAGTTTGATTGCTTTGGAGACAAGTGTTGAGATCATTATGATCCAGACCCACATCATGGTGGGTATTGAGATGAGTATTATGACAACCAACACAAGGATGTTGGTTGACATGGGGGCTTGGGATCACTATGACAACTGAGGCAGCAGGAACTATGACAGAGGCTATGGTCCAGGACAGACAGTGGCAGAAGAGCATTTGGTAGGGGGTACTATAGGGATGATGACTACAGAGGAGGGGGGCACGCTTTGAAGGCAAACAGAGATATAACAAACAGAGATGATTATTGATGTGACAGAGGTTCATCCCAAAGACCCAAACTGACTCCAAGGCCTCAGAGTATTCATAAGGAAGATGATTCCTCTGCTAGCAACTCACAATCCATCAGTCAGCCTCTCTCTGTGGAGGGACAAAGCCTGTTGGCACAGCTGCTAGAGAACAAGAAGCAGAGGAGCAGCTATGGAAGGACAGGAGACATTGCAGTGTGAGCTGGATGAGTCAAACTAGAACATCAGCCTCAGAGAGACACCCACACTGGTGAAGTGAAGGAACTCAGGAACCAACTGGATGATAGAAGACGAGGAAGTGAGTCACCACAGACTGGGACCTCAGTCATATCTGGCAGAAATGCAAGAAGGAGAGAGAGTGAAAAGTCTCACTTAGGAGGAAGACTGTCACTCTCCAACTTCTGAGTCTCCAAAACCTGAACTGAACAGCCTCTGAAAGTAATGCTAGTCCCTCCACCCTGAACGGCGGCAGCAATCTTGGGGAAGAAGAACAATGCTATCCCCCTCACCAAAGGAGAACGCTTACAAATCCAGCATTCATTTTTGATTAAAAAAAAAAAACTCTCAGCAAAGTGGGAATAGAAGGAATATACCTCCACATAATTAAGGGCATATATGACAAACCTGCAGCCAACATCATACTCAATGGACAAAAAACTAAAAGTGTTTCTTTTAAGAACAGGAACAAGACAGGGATGTCTGCTTTCACCACTTTTTACAAAAATTTATTTCAGAGAGGAAGTGGGGGGTGGGGGGAGATAGAAACATCAAGGATAAGAGAGAATAATTGATTGGCTGCTTCCTGCACACCCTGTACTGGGGCCCGGGACTCTTCAGTCCGCAGGCCAACACTCTATCCACTGAGCCAAACTGGCTAGGGCTTCACCAGTCTTATTCAACATAGTACTGGAAGTCCAAGCCCCTGCAATCAGACAAGAAGAAAAAATAAAAGGCATCCAAACTGGAAAGGAGGAAGTAAAACTCATTATTCATAGATGACATGATATATTGTACATAGAAAACCCTAAAGATTACGCCAAAAAACTACTAGAACTGATAAATGAATTCAGTAAAGTAGCAGGATACAAAATTAGCATCCAAAATTCGATGACATTTTTATACAATGAACTCTCAGAAAAAGAAACTTAAAAATCCCATTTACTATCGCAACAAAAAAATGATACCTAGGAATAAGCTGAACCAAGGAGGTGCCCGGGGTGAGCACCTCATGCACAGGTGATCTCTCCAGGACCAGGAGCAGCTGGAAGAGAATGAGGTGCTGCAGCCTGCATTTGGCCAACTGGAGACCTCCAGCATTGCCCTGGCCTCCGTCTGCAGACAGCTCCAAAGGAGGCTGCCCCTGAGAGCAGTCAGCCTCAACCTAGGCCCCTCCTGGAAACACCTAGAAACCCCAGAGCCAAGGCAGCAGGGCCTCCAGGCTGCAGCTGGCTCAGATAAGAACACCTTGGGTGCCATGTCCCAGAGAATCTAGGAGTCCTGACAAGGTGGCACCAAGTGGTGGGTGGGAACCTAGGTGAAAGCCAGGAGGAGGAAGAGAGAGACACAGAAGGTCAGTAGCCCCCCAGCTCGCAGCCTGAGCCAGAGGAGCACCCGACTTTCTGGAACCACCCCTGCCCGCTCAACTCTGGGCCCCTGGGAGAGGGAGCATCACCGCGACTCCACATGGCCCGCTGTGGAGGTCCAGGAGGGAGGCCGCCTTCCGGAGCCCCTACTTCTCTACAGAGCCCTTCTACCCCCTCCAGTGAATCTGACAGTGACCTGGAGCCATTGGGGGCAGGAATCCAGTGTCTGCAGAAGCTGTCCCAAGAGTGGGACGAGGCCATGCGGCTGATGAGAGCGCTGACATGACCATTTCTCTTCTTCGAGGCTGAGGACAGTGCCCTTCAGGTAATGCCCTCCTCCCAAGCATCTTCGCTCCTGAGCACCTTCCCCAGCATCCTCTTCTTCCTCCTCTCCTCCTCCTTCGTGAGCACATGTGCGTATTTGGAGACACATTAAAGAACTGAGTCTTCTGGAGAAACCCACAGGGCTGATGCCCAGCAGAGTGGGAAGCCTGCCGTCTTCCTACCAGCTTGGACCTGAGCTGCTGACCACAGTGACCCACCACCTTCCAACTTCTCGGCTTTTGGGGAAAGGCTCTGGTGTCCTCGCTCCCCCTGTCTGGAGTGCAGTGAGGGACACGAAGTGAGCCGTAGTTGACCACCATGCCCCCAAACCTGGGATCTGTGCCTCCCCTCCAGTTCCTGGAAGGAAACCCCCAAGGAGTTGGCAGTGCCCCTGGGCCACTGCTAACAAGGACCTGACTAACAAGGCCCAGGTGGGGCTGCTTGTGGCTTCTGTCTCCTGCTCTGGCCACATCTGAGCCTGGCAGAGACCACCTGCCACAGCCCAAGAGTGACTCCAGGACACCGGGGAGTGGAGGGGGATTATTCATCCTACTACCCTTTTGGGTTTGAAATGCACCCCACACTTGAGCCTTGTGGTTGCCTCTTTTGCAATGTGAAGTGCAGGCTCCAGAAGGTATTTGAGAGCTCTGAGCTGTGCACCCAGGAGCAGGGTGGGCTAGGAGTCACCCTGTGTCGCCAAGTGCCCAGGCTATTGGGAACCAGCTCCTGTGCCTGCTCCAAAGGAGAGGATGGGAGAGATTTCCAGGCTCTGAGACTCCAGGCCCATGGGTACCTATTTATGTTTTCAGCACGGGCACTGTGGGTGGCAGGGAGGAGTAACACTACTCTGGTAGCAATTTCTGCCCTTTGTAAATTATTTAAGGAATCTGCCTTGTCATTTTATTAGAAAGAAATCAGTGTGTAACTTCCCTCTATAATGTTGCCTTTCCATAATAAAGACTCTCGTCCTAGCTGGTTTGGCTCAATGGATAGAGCGTCGGCCTGCGGACTGAAGGGTCCCAGGTTCGATTCTGGCCAAGGGCACATGCCTGGGTTGTGGGCTCAATCCCCAGTAGGGGGCGTGCAGGAGGCAGCCAATCAATGATTCTCTCTCATCATTGATGTTTCTATCTCTCTCTCCCTCTCCTTTCCTCTCTAAAATCAATAAAATATATTTTTAAAAAATTAAAAAATAAAGACTCTTTCTGATAGACTGACAAATCTCAGAGATTTGGAGAAACCCACAGGGCTGATGCCCAGCAGAGTGGGAAGCCTGCCGTCTTCCTACCAGCTTGAACCTGAGCTGCTGACCGCAGTGACCCACCACCTTCCAACTTCTCGGCTTTTGGGAAAAGGCTCTGGTGTCCTGCTCCCCCTGGACAGGTGAGGGAATAACTAGGGAACTTATATACATCCTAGAGGCTGGGAGGTGAGGGAATAACTAGGGAACTTATATACATACTAGAGGCCCAGTGCACGAAATTTGTGCACTTGTGAGAGTCCCTCAGCCCGGCCTGTGCCCTCTCGCAGTCTGGGAACCCTCGGGGGATGTCCAGGGAATAGGCCTAAGCCTTCAGTTGGACACCCTTAGCGCTGCCACAGAGACGGAAAAGGCTCCCGCCACTGCCACTGCCAGCCGTAAGCCCGGCTCTGGCTGAACGGTGCTCCCCCTGTGGGAGTGCACTGACCACCAAGGGCAGCTCCTGTGTTGAGCGTCTGCCCCCTGGTGGTCAGTGCATGTCATAGCGACCGGTCGTTCTGCTGTTTGGTTGATTTGCATGTTAGCCTTTTATTACATAGGATATGCATAGCCCATGGACACAGACAATAGTGTGGTGAGGGCTGCGGGGGGTGGAGGTACGCAGTGGAGGGGATCAATGTGGGAGGGAGGGGATATCTGTAAAACATTCAACAATAAAGATAAATTATTTTTATTTTTATTTCAGAGAGGAGGGGGGAGAGAGAGAGATAGAAAGGTCAATGTTGAGAGAGAATCATTGATTGGCTGCCTCCTGCACATCCCTGACAGGAGATCCAGCCTGAAACCCAGGCATGTGTCCTGACTTGGAATCAAAACATGACCTCCTGATTCATAGGTCGATGCTCAACCACTGAGCCACACTCTCTGGGCAAAGATAAAAAATTTTAAAAAGAATGAATAGGAGAGTTCAGCAATATAACCATATACAAAATATACCAAAACTAATTGTTTTCTTGATGTACCAGCAGTAAGTCTATGGAAAATAATGAAATATAGATTCTCATTCATCATTTAAAAAAAAAGAAAGAAAGAAATAGAGGAAGATACAAACAAATGGAAACATATGCCATGTTCATGGATTGAAAGAATTAACATCATTAAAATATCCATACTGCCCAAAACAATCTATAGATTCAATGCAATTCCTATTAAAATACCACTGACATATTTCCACAGATCTAGAACAAATATTCCAAAAATGTATATGGAATCCCCCCCCCCCCGCCCCCAAATACCCTGAATAGCTGCAGCAATCTCGAGAAAGAAGAACAAAGTTGGAGGAATCACAATACGGAATATCAAACTATACTACAAGGCCATTGTAATCAAAACAGCCTAGTACTGGCACGAGAACAGACATATAGCTCAATAGAACAAAACAGAGAGCCCAGACTCGACCCAAGCCTTTATGCTCAATTAATATTTAACAAAGGAGGTAAGAGCATACAATGGAGTAAAGATAGTCTCTTTAATAAGTGGTGTTGGGAAAATTGGACAGGTACATGCAAAAAAAAAGTGCAACTAGACTACCAACTTACACCATACACAAAAATAAACTCAAAAGGATAAAAGACTTAAAAATGTAATTTGTGAAACCATAAAATTCCTAGGAGAAAACATAGGCAATACAATCTCAGACATATTATGTACTAGAATTTTTGCTAATACATTTCCTATGGCAAGAGAAACAAAGGGAAAAATACAGAAATGGGACTACATCAAACTAAAAAGCTTCTGCACAGAAAAAGAAACCATCTTCAAATGCAAAGAGAACCCACAGTATGGGAGAACATGTTGGCCAATGATACATCTGATAAGGGGTTAATCTCCAAAATATGTAAAAAAAACTCATACAATTCAACTAGAGGAAGACACACAATCCAATTAAACAATGGGCAATGTACCTGGAAACAGCCCAAGTGCCCATCAGTAGACAAGTGGATAAAAAAGCTGTAGTACATTTGCATAATGGAATAATATGCAGCTGTAAAGAAAAAAAGAGGGTACTCTTAACCTTTGCCACAGCATGGATGGACCTGGAGCGTATTATGCTAAGTGCAATAAGCCAGTCAGAGAAAGACAAATATCACATGATCTCACTTATATGTGGAATCTAATGAATAAAATAGAACCAGAGACATGGAAGTATGGCACAGACTGATGGATCTCAGAGGGAAGGGGGAAGGCAAGAAGGGCAGAGAATAACCAAAGAATTTATATGCATATATGTATAATTTATGAACACAGATAATAGTGAGGTGAAGGCCTGGTGTGGGGTGGGAATGGGTGGAGGGGGCAAAGGGGAGAAAATGGGGGACACCTCTAATACTCTCAACAATAAAAATAAAGTCTGGCCGGTATGCTCAGTGGTTGAGCACCAATCTGTGAACCAGGAGGTCATGGTTCTATCCCTGGTCAGGGCACATACCCAGGTTGCAGGCTCATCCCCAGGAAGGGGCATGCAGGAGGCAGTGGATCAATGTTTCACTCTCATCATTGATGTTTCTATCTCTCTCCCTCTCCCTTTTAAAAAATTTTTTTAAAAACACCAGTAAAAATATATATATAAAAAAAAAGGAGAATGCTTGGGTGAAGTACAATTCTCAACATCCTGCTTCATCTTGGAGCTCAGACAGAGCAGCCATCCCCTACAAGGTATGGGGGGTTAGCGACAGGGGAAGTATTTCTAGCTCAACCATCTAGGAAGGACCAGCAAGGAAAAATGAAAATAGAGTGGGTGGGAAAATGTTTCTTAAGGCCAAAGGAAAAACTCCAGTCATGGTCCAGGAGATGGAGGGAGCAGACCATAGGAAGGAGTCAGGTAGAAAAGATGATGTAAAGAATCAAGACTCTTGATCTATACCTGAGGCAAAGAAACCTAAAGAAAATCCAGCCTCAGTTCCAGTTCTGCAGGGAAGTATGTGCTCTCTCCATTATGGTGAAGATGGAACCAAGGGAGAAGGTTACACTGAATTGACCTTTACACCCTCTGCTTTCTCTTAGTTTCTCTCTACCCTGGAACATCTGAGAGCAAACGAAAACTCTGTCTAGACAAGACAAAATAAAACTCACCATCTCCTAAGAAAAAAAAAGAAAAAAAGAACGGGTCAACCCACCAAGATGACTTAATAATTCTGGAACTGAAAGACTCTCTGTGACTTGGGACTTTCTGTTTTAAAGCAGAGCAAGTCCTGGGAAAACTGGGCTATGCTTGTCATCTTTTGTGGTACAATAGACCAGAGATCTGTGTGTCAAAAACAAGCCCTAGGTTTCCTTGCAGTCTCTGATTTGTGGCATTTCCCTTCCTGACTACAACAGAGCCCCAACCTCACTCACTGCCTGCTCCTCTGTCCTATGAGCACATGGGATTGGCTGTGGCCAAGACCCTCTCTAGGCTATGGCCCCTAATGCTTTTAGAACTCTGCCCCAGGATTCTGTATTAAAACAGTGAGAGAAAAATACATATTTCTATATCTATATGGAAAGATAGAAGGAACGCTTTTTCCTTTTTTAGCAGCTTCAAAGAGAAATAATTTATATACCATACAATCCACCTATTTAAAGTGTACACTTTGTTTTAATATATTGACAGATATGTGCAACAAGGAAACAGACTTTTTTTTGTTTTTATTTATTTTTTAAATAAATCTTTATTGTTCAGATTATTACAATTGGTCATCTTTTTTCCCCCCATAGCTCCCCTCCACCCGGTTCCCACCCCACCCTCTGCCCTTACCGCCACCCCCGCACTGTCCTTATCCATAGGTGTACGATTTTTGTCCAGTCTCTTCCCGCACCCCCCACACCCGTTTACCCCTGAGAGTTGTCAGTCCACTCCCTTTCTATGCCCCTGATTCTATATTCACCAGTTTATTCTGTTCCTCAGATTTTTAATTCACTTGATTTTTAGATTCACTTGTTGATAGATATGTATTTGTTGTTCATAATTTTTATCTTTAGCTTTTTCTTCTTCTTCCTCTTCTTAGAGAATACCTTTCAGCATCCTATCTAATAATAGACAAATATGCAAATTGACCATACCTCCGACACACCCACAAGCCATGCCCACCATCTAATCAGAGCGAGTATGCAAATTAACCCAAACCAAGATGGCTACAGCCACAGAGAGCAAGGTTTCCTAGGTAACAGAGGAAGCCAAGCTTTCCATAGCCGTTGCAGGCCTAAACCTCCACTCAAGCTACAAAGTTTCAATTATAGAAGGTAAACAAATTCAAACAAATGGCGGCAGAATGGAGCTTGAGAGAGCAGGCCAGGGTTGTCGCCGGCAACAGGCGAAGCAAAGCTTTCCGCACACCTTGGCCGGGCTCACCCGCTTAAGGCAACAAAGTTTCAATTATAACCCCAACACAAATGGCTGCCGGCCTCAGCCTCGGAGGGAGCCCCAGGCTTGGCTCTGCTCCAGGCTACAAAGTTTCAATTGTAGAAGGAAAATAAATTCCAGATACCAAGGCCTCCGCTTGGGTTGCCAGGGGGCATGGCCCGCCTGCAAACCACCACAGGCCCCTCGCTCAGGCCGCCTCACACCCCAAGGGAACCCCACCCTGATCAGGGACACCCTTCAGGGCAAACCAGCTGGCCCCCACCCCTGTACCAGGCCTCTATCCAATCTAATAAAAGAGTACTATGCAGATTGATCATCACTGCAACACACAATATAGCTGCCCCCATGTGGTCAAAGATCCTGTCCCCATGTGGACACAAGATGGCCACCACAAGATGGCCAGCAGGAGAGGGCAGTTGGGAGGCACCCGGCCTGCAAGGGAGGGCAGTTGAGAAGGACCAGGCCTGCAAGGGAGGGCAGTTGGAGGTGATCAACCCTGCAGGAGAGGGCAGTTAGGGGTAACCAGGCCGGCAGAGGAGGGAAGTTGGGGCAAATAGGCTGGCAGCAGAGTGGTTAGGGGGTGATCAGGCTGGCAGGCAGAAGCGGTTAGGGGCAATCAGGAAGGCAGGCAGGCAAGCAGTTTGAGCCAGCAGTCCTGGATTGTGAGAAGGATGTCCGACTGCCTGTTTAGGCACGATCCCAGGGATCAGGCCTAAACAGGCAGTCGGACATCCCTTGAGGGGTCCCAGATTGGAGAGGGTACAGGCTGGGCTGAGGGACAACCCCCCTCCGTGCACGAATTTCGTGCACCGGGCCTCTAGTTTCATATAATACTGGTTTGGTGTTGATGAACTCCTTTAGCTTTTTCTTATCTGTGAAGCTCTTTATCTGACCTTCAATTCTGAATGTCAGCTTGGCTGGGTATAGTACCCTTGGTTGTAGGTTCTTGCTATTCATCACTTTGACTATTTCTTGCCACTCGCGTCTGGCCTGCATAGTTTCTGTTGAGAAATCAGCTGACAATCATATGGGTGCTCCCTTGTAGGTAATTAACTATTTTTCTCTTGCTGCTTTTAATATTCTCTGTTTTTTGCTCTTGGCATTTTAATTATGATGTGTCTTGGTGTGGTCCTCTTTAGATTCCTTTTGTTTGGGGTTCTGTGTGCTTCCTGGACTTGTAAGTCTATTTCTTTCACCAGGTGGGGGAAGTTTTCAGTCATTATTTCTTCAAATAGGTTTTCAGTATCTTGCTCTCTCTCTTCTTCTGGCACCCCCATAATTCTGATGTTGGTACACTTGAAGTTGTCCCAGAGGTTTCTTACACTATCTTCAAATTTTTGGATTCTTTTTTCTTTTAGCTTTTCCAGTTGAGTGATTTTTGCTTCTTTGTATTTCAAATCTTTGACTTGATTCTTGCGTTCCTCTAGTTTGCTGTTGGGTGTCTGTATAATATTTTTTATTTCAGTCAGTGTATGTTTAATTTCTAGTTGGTACTTTTCCATATCCTCGAGGGTCTCGCTAAATTTATCGGCCTTTTCTAGGAAATTCTTGAAAAACCTTATAACCGTGGTTTTGAACTCTATCTCCAGTTGTTTTCCTCCATTTCTTTGGTTTTTGATCTGCTTCTTTGTCTCCACATTTTCGCTGCTTCCCTGAGTTGGTAGGGTAGCTTTGTGTGCTAGTTGTCCTATATGGGCCAATGGCTCAGCCTCCCCAGTTACCTGAGGTGGACACTCTTGGTGCACCCCTTTGTGGACTGTGTGTACAGCCTTGTTGTAGTTAAGTCTTGATTGTTGTAGGTATCAGTGGGAGGAGTTGACCTCCAGGCCAATTGGCTGTGAGGATCAGCTGTGTCTACACCGGGAGACAGCCTTATTCGACTAGACTTTCAAAATTGTAAAAGCCTCTGTGCTCAGCTTAGATGGGGTGGAGTTTCAGGGTGGAGCCTACAGCCTTGGCTTCCCGTCAGCCCCGTCCTATGAGGTTCCTGGGTCTCAGTGTCCCTCAGTGTTTCTTGGTACTCGCTGCAAACACCTCTGAGAGAAAAGCGCCCTGGAGTTTCGCCCGCTGCCAAACAGTCTAGTCTCTCCCCCAATGAATCTGGATTCCCAGATTCTCACCCAGAACTGGGGTTCAGTGCAGTCGGAACTGGGGTTCAGCGCTGTCCGGAGCTTTTGTCTCCTTCCCTCTAGGGCAATCCAGCGGCACAGTCAATAGTCCGTCCTCTGCGCACATTCACGTGCGCGCCTCCGGAGCTCTGCCTTTCGCCGCTCCCCTGAGTTTCCGCCTTACAGCCCAAATTCCCCCAGTATGAGCCTGGGTCCCCAAGGTCTCGCCCGGAACTGGGGTTCAGTGCAGTCAGAGCTGGGGTTCAGCGCAGTCTGGAGCTTTATCTCCTTCTCGCTAGAGAACGCCAGCCAGGCACTCAGCCGCCCCATCCTCTCCGGCTCCGTCCTCTCTGCACGCGCGCGCCCGTGTCTCCATACCTCAGGCTTTTACAGCTCCTCTGATTTTCCTTGTGGTTTTCTCTTTCCTTCTAGTTGTAGGATTTCTAGTCAGCCAGCTTTCCTGTGGTTCTGGATGATGTCCGTTTTGTCTTTTAGTTGTATTTTTGAAATTGTTGTGCGAGGCTGCAGTTTAGGTGTTTAACTATGCCGCCATCTTGGTTTCTCTCTCAACATACAATCTTTTTTTTTTTAAATTTCTTCATTGATTAAGGTGTCACATATTTGTCCTCATCCCCCCACTCCCATCCCACACCCCTCCTCACGGATGCCCCAACCCCCTGTTGAACTTAACCATTGGTTAGGCTCATATGCATGCACATAAGTCCTTTGGTTGATCTCTCCCCCCTCCCCACACCCTCCCCTATCCTCCCTCTGAGGCCCGATAGTCCGATCGATGCCTCCTTGTTTCTGGTTCTGTTCTTTTTCATCAGTCTATGATGTTCATCATTTCCCCTAGATGAGTGAGATCATGTGTCACTAGAGATATACTTATATGAACTGAATGTGAGATGAGCAATAATAGTTATGCTGACAGGCAAATGAATCAGTCTGTAGTGAGTTTCTTTCTGGACCAACAGTTCTTTTGAGACCCAATATCAATGTCCACCAGTTCCTTATGTGTACATGTTGGCACTGACCCCTCTGCTCTGGATGGTGGACAAATGGTGGTAATGCAGGTTCGATTCCCTCTTGTTGGGTCTTGGTCAGACCCAGGGGCACGGCTTCATCCGTACCAAGGGGCACGTGGCCTCACCCGGACCCAGGAGGTGTGTGGCCTCACCTGGACCCAGGTGCGCGCGCTTCCCCCGGACCCGGGACCCATCCTCACCCGGATCCAGGGGCACATGGCCTCACCTGGACCGGGGATCCAGCTTCACCCGGACCCAGGGGCGCATGGCCTCACCCAGACCCAGGGGCACGTGGCCTCACCCGGACCCAGGGTTAAGTGGCCTCTCCCAGACCCAGGGGCGCGTGGCCTCACCCGGATCCAGGGGCACATGGCCTCTCCCAGACCCAGGGGCGCATGACCTCACCCGGACCTAGGTGTGTGCAGCCTCACCCGGACCCGGGAAAGAGCCTCACCCGGATCCAGGGGCATATGGCCTCACCCGGACCCGGGATCCAGCTTCACCCGGACCCAGGGGCGCGTGGCCTTACCCGAACCCAGGGGCGCGTGGCCTCACCCGGGTCTGGGACCCAGCCTCACCCGGATCCAGGGGCACACGGCCTCACCCGGACCCGGGATCTAGCTTTCCCCGGACCCAAGGGCGCGTGGCCTCACCCGGACCCAGGGGCGCGTGGCCTTACTCGGACCCAGGGGCACATGGCCCCACCCGGGCCCGGGACCCAGCCTCACCCAGATCCAGGGGCACATGGCCTCACCCGGACCCGGGATCTAGCTTCCCCCGGTTCCAGGGGCGCGTGGCCTCACCCGGACCCAGGGTCGCGTGGCCTCACCCGGATCCAGGGGCCCACGGCCTCACCCGGACCCGGGACCCAGCCTCAACCGGATCCACGGGCACGTAGCCTCTCCCGGGCCTGGGACCCAGCCTCACCCGGATCCAGGGGCACATGGCCTCACCTGGACCGGGGATCCAGCTTCACCCGGACCCAGGGGCGCATGGCCTCACCCAGACCCAGGGGCACGTGGCCTCACCCGGACCCAGGGTTAAGTGGCCTCTCCCAGACCCAGGGGCGCGTGGCCTCACCCGGATCCAGGGGCACATGGCCTCTCCCAGACCCAGGGGCGCATGACCTCACCCGGACCTAGGTGTGTGCAGCCTCACCCGGACCCGGGAAAGAGCCTCACCCGGATCCAGGGGCATATGGCCTCACCCGGACCCGGGATCCAGCTTCACCCGGACCCAGGGGCGCGTGGCCTTACCCGAACCCAGGGGCGCGTGGCCTCACCCGGGTCTGGGACCCAGCCTCACCCGGATCCAGGGGCACACGGCCTCACCCGGACCCGGGATCTAGCTTTCCCCGGACCCAAGGGCGCGTGGCCTCACCCGGACCCAGGGGCGCGTGGCCTTACTCGGACCCAGGGGCACATGGCCCCACCCGGGCCCGGGACCCAGCCTCACCCAGATCCAGGGGCACATGGCCTCACCCGGACCCGGGATCTAGCTTCCCCCGGTTCCAGGGGCGCGTGGCCTCACCCGGACCCAGGGTCGCGTGGCCTCACCCGGATCCAGGGGCCCACGGCCTCACCCGGACCCGGGACCCAGCCTCAACCGGATCCACGGGCACGTAGCCTCTCCCGGGCCTGGGACCCAGCCTCACCCGGATCCAGGGGCACACGGCCTCACCTGGACCCAGGGGCGCGTGGCCTCTCCCAGACCCTTGGACGCGTGGCCTCACCCAGACCCAGGGGCGCGTGGCCTCTCCCAGACCCTGGGACATGTGGCCTCACCTGGGTCCAGGGGCGCACGGCCCCACCCGGACCCAGGTACCAGCCTCACCCGGACCTAGGGGCGCATAGCCTCACCCGGACCCAGGGGGGGGCGGCCCCACTCGGACCCGGGACCCAGCCTTACCCTGACCAAGTTCCCAGCCTCACCCGGACCCAGGGGCGCGTGACTTCACCCGGATCCGAGACCCAGCGGGGTTTTGTCTTCTTGATCCCAATTCCTGTTGGTCAATTCCATCTCAGCAATTCCTTCGGCCATTTTCTCAGAGCTCCAGGGCAGCCGCTGCAGAACTCGTTGGGCGGCGGGCTCGGCGAAACTCCGGTGTGCTCGGTGCACGGCGGCGGGCTGGTCCGGGGTGGCTGCAACGGCCCTTGGGTCTGCAGCGGTGGCCGGTCGCCGAGCGTGCACACCTGGCCGCTTCCGGGGCATTGAGATTCTTGAAGGACTCGGAGGTCAGCAAGCGAGGAGTCTCCCACCCCATGTCTCCCAGTGGCTCGTCTGTCCGTGCTCGGCAGCGAGTGGAGCCTTCCCCCCAGCCGGAGACCGCCAGGGGAACTGCGCCGAGCACGTTCCAGGCCGCCATTGTGTCGCCTGAGCCGTAGTTCTTAAAGTGTGATCTTTGGGTCACCGGCATCAGCATCATCCCGCCGACCCCTCTCTTTTATTCTAGTTGTAGAGCATCTGCTCAGCCCGCCCTCTGGTGGTTCTGGATGGTGTCTGCTCTGCTCTCCCATCGTAGCCTCAAAATTGGCAACAATCAGGCTTCCACCCTATGCCTCCATCTTGGTCCTCCTTTGTATAGTTAAGTCTTGATTGTTGTTGGTGTCGCTGGGAGGAATTGTCCTCCAGGCCAATTGGCCGTGCGGACCCTCTGTGTCTATAAAGGAAGAGTTGCTGTGCAGGAGACACGTTTATGGGCCGGGTCTTGGTGCAGCAAGGCTTTGGCGCTCACTGAGTCTGCCTCTTGAATGTGTCCCTTATGCGAGTGGTTGAAATCTGGTGTCATCTCACACCGATCACTAGATGCCCTCGTTTCTGGGTCTCCAATGGAGTGTAGGTCAGCTACTGCCTGAGGCCACTCAGCAGGAATTACAGCAAAAACTGCAGTTTCCTCCTTCTGTCTAAGCGGCCCTGGAGCTGCCCGACTAGAACCGCAGTTTATCTGGTCAAGCTGCCATAGGGCAGGCCACCCACATGCAAAAGCCATTGCTTGGAGCCCAGGTGGGCCTGCAAAACGTGCGGGGCAGGTCTGCAAAACGTGCGGGGCGGGTCTGCAAAACGTGCGGGGCAGGTCCCGGGCGGGGCGGGTCTCAGGGCGGGGCGGGGCCTCAGGGCGCCACCAGGCCATGGCGTGGCGAACCGCACTGGCTGCAAGTCTGCTTTTTCTGCTTTCCACGTTTCTAAGCCCCCTCGTTCCGCACTCCAGCGCAGCAAACACTGATTGCTGGGCGCACCTCCGCAAGGAAGTTACTTCCACTCTCTGACACGAAGGCCGAGAGTCCAGCCTCTCCCCGCAGGCGTCTGGGTCTCCCGCGCATCCCCAGAAGCTGGATTTCAGGGTGATGGAGAGCTAATCTCCCCTAGGGTTGGAACAAAAGCCGCACGTCCCTTCCCCCGCCACCAGCTCGACCCACGCGCCTCTGCACCTTATCTCCTCCGAGTTCGCTCTTTCCTCTTCCCTCTTAGCTGTAAATCCACCATTCAGCCAGCTCTCCTGTGGTTCTGGGTGGCAGACGCTCCGTTCTCCAGTTGTATCCTTGAAATTGCTGTGTGCGGCGAAGTTCCTTTGTTTAACTTTGCTGCCTTCTTGGTTCTCCTCTCTCAAAATGGCTAAAGGACTTGAATGTAAGACGGGAACTCCTAAAAATCCTCTGAGTCGGTGTTGGCGGTCTCCGGGGCCCCGAGGATCTCACTGGGCAGCTCGACCAGGTCGGTGACGCGGATGGGCCCGTCCTACAGAAAGATGGTCTCTTCCTTCACCGAGAGCCCCTGCGCCGAGTCCGCGGCCGCCGCCACAGCAGCTGCCGCGGCCGCCCACGAGCTCATGGCCCCGGCTGAGGTGCTGACTGAGAGGAGCAGCCGCCCGGCCTGGGGAGACACAAGCAGGAGTCGCCGCGCTCACCAGTCCATCTTTTAGTTGTATTTCCGAAACTGCCATGCGGGGCAACAAATCAGCCGTTCACCTCCGCCGCCATCTTGGCTCCGTGAATCTCAACATACAATCTTGACTATCATATCAATTATATGCCAGGCAGAGCACTAGGCTCTGGGGATGATTGATACCACCCTTGCCCTCAGGAAGCTCACAGCTCTTGCATCTTGGCCACTGACATGCCATCCAGGCTGAAGCAGACCCGGGAACTTTGGGGCCACAAAATCCATGGCCATGCCTGCATAGGCAAGCACAGGAAGCACCGGTTGGCCGAAGTCATGCTGGTGGCTTGGATCATCACATGATCAACTTTAATAAATATCTCCCAGGTGACTTTGGGAAAGTGGGTGTGAGGTATTACCACTTAAAGAGGAACCAGAGCTTCTGCCTAGCTGTCAACCTGGATAAACTGTGGGCCCTGGTCAGTGAGCAGACACGGGTAAACGCTGCCAAAAGCAGGACTGGAGCTGCTCCTGTCACTGATGTGGTGCGATCGGGCTACTGCAACGTTCTGGGGAAGGGAGAGCTCCCAGAGCAGCCTGTCATTGTGAAGGCCAAGGTCTTCAGCAGGAGAGCCGAGGAGAAGATGAAGGGTGTTGGTGGGGCCTCTGTCCTGGTAGCTTGAAGCTACACGGAGGGAAATTCATTAAAATGTCCACAAGTGAAAAATAAAAAAAGGAACCTCACAGTTGAGCCTGGGAGACATACAAATATAATGGTGACCAGATACAATGGTAAAAGTAACAGGATGGAGTGTTTCAACTAGGCCCATGTTGAAAGTGACAGTGGCCTATCAATAAAGAGAAAGATTCAGTCACATATCCTTCATTTCTTACATAAACTTAACCTCAGGCTGACCAAAGAGTAGGCAAGCGAAGGTTTATATTTATAGATATCTTTATCTTTTCCTCAGGGCTGAAGTATTACACATGAAATGACTGTACCCACTGAGGTTGGAGGAGAGAACACTGGCCCACAATGCCTTGTGATAGTCAGGCTAGATTTAGGTTCTCAGAAAGGTAATTGGATGGCAGCTCACCCACCTTCCCAGGTGCTGTCATTCTCAGATGTCCCCGTTCTCAGGCACTGTCAATAGCACAGCTATGAGTTATCACGGGATGCCTGCTGCTCCCGCCCTGGTCCCGCCAGATCAAACAAGCTGGCCACAGAGGCAACTGGCCATAGATCCTGAGCCTTGTTCACCTTGAAAATTTGGCACAGTGTCTGCAGCACACCTATTATTGATTCACAGCTGTGTGTGGACACAGCTTGCCGGCTCCACACTGGGGCCTGATGTCCTACTTGTCAGCCCTATTGTCGCTCTGTTCTCAGCAGTACTCATCCAGGTGACAGGTGATCCACCTCTGTGCAACCTCCTAACTTATATTAAGCATTTACCTATTTGGTGGCTGCTCTTAACTATGCTTAACCAAATGCTCTTGATAGCAGAGTACAGAGCTGTGTGAGCCACACACTGCTTGGCCATGGAAGTACGAGTGGGGGTGTTGCTGAAGACCAACAATGTGTGGTTGAGTGTTATCATTAGCATCAACTAACCATTCATTGTCTCTGGTGTTTCTCCCACGTTTTATTCTGGAATCACTGTCTGTATGCTCATGCCCGGTCCAAAGGTGAAATGGGGTTCACAAAAGAGCAGGCAGCATGACCATTTGGGCGACCTAAAAAAATTCGCTCTCTCCCTCTCAGAGTTCTTGCCTTTGCCACCCAAAATCTCACCAATGCTCCACAGTTGGAGTAACCACTGGCGTTTCTCCACTCCTCTCTGAGCCTGACCACCTAGGGGTCTGGCCCCCAAGGGGCATGCGAATGCAGGACCAGCCTCCCCACACGGCAGTTGTATCCTGAGATTCAGCAAGAAACTTGAGAGTAGTTTTCTGCTGGGCTCCACCATCAGGCTGGGCAGAGGGGAGAGCTGGTGGGGCGGCGGTCGGCAGTGAGTTGCCTTTTAGAACATAGAGCATTACATAGTGTCCACCATTTTCCCATTTCTCCCATTTTTCTACCACATCTCTTCACTCATCTCTCCTCACTCTGCTGCTTGGAGGGGAAGCCCTGTGGACAGCGGGGTCCTAAGTGCCGGGTGCCTATCTACGGGGTCATCCTGGGCCCACTCCACAGACTCTGCGAGGCCTCAGGCTGAGTGGCCGCGCTGCTTCTTAGCTACAAAGTGGGACGTGGAAGCCGGGGAGGTTCTGGCCCAGGAGCTTCTGTGCGGCGCCCTCTCTCCTTGCACCTGGCCTTGCACCTTCAAGTGGTGGCCCGGCTGTCTTACCAGTCTCACACGATCAGCTTGATTCACACTCACACGGCGGGCACTTCCCAATGGTCTCTTTATTCCTAATGGTTTCTTTATTCACACTTGCTCCCTCACAGTCCATTCTCCCCACAGCAGCCAGGGTGATCGGTTTACAACATAAACTGGATGGTGTCCTTCCCCCTCTTTTTTTTTTAATATATATATATTTTATTGATTTTTTACAAAGAGTAAGGGAGAGGGATAGAGAATTAGAAACATCAATGAGAGAGAAACATCAATCAGCTGCCCTAAACACCCCCTACTGGAGATGTGCCCACAACCAAGGTACATGTCCTTGACCGGAATCGAACCTGGGACCCTTCAGTCCGCAGGCCAATGCTCTATCCACTGAGCCAAACCAGTTAGGGTTCCTTCCCCCTCTTAAGGTTTCTCTTTTCTGAGAACAAATTCCAAACTCCTTGCAAAGACCCACAAGACCACATCCGAACTGGCCCCTGCCGAACCTTCCCCGAGACTGACCCCCACCCTTCTTCCCCGTGTTCTGCTCAGCCACACTGAGATTAGTTTGGTTCCCCTGTCCTGGGTTCCTCCCTGTACCCGGGCCTTGGGACTTGCTAGTCCCTCTGTCCACAGCTTCCTCAGGACTCAGAGGGCTGCCTCCTCGATTTCACTCAGGGCTCGGCTCAGATGCCACTTCCTCAGTGGCCATCTTCTGACCTTCCTGCACTTTCACAGGCTTTTCTGTCTCAGATTTTTGTGGGCATTGTCCCAGGATTCAAAAGGTGGCTTTAGGTCTGCTTGACAGCTAGACACCGGGCAGGGCCCTGACTCGCAGACCCCGGGACAAGACAGGCTTAATGACAACCCATAAGAGGTCATTCTGAAATTCACTCTCGTTTCCCGATCTGAAATCCCCTCAGACTGGGAGGAAGAGAAAAGCCATCCCTAGGTCGGGGGACCAACCATCCCGTGTGCCTGGGACTGAGGGGCCTCACCAGATGTAAGATCTTTATATCTAAACTAAGAAAGGCCAGGAAAACTGAGACAAGTTGGTTAGGGTTACCTATGACCCCAGATGTCTTGAGAAGGTGCAACAGTTGGCCTGAAATCCAATAGCATCACTTTTGCCCACTTTGGTTTGTTTGTTTGTTTATTTATTATTTATTTATTTATATTAGATTTGCCCAGGTCATATGTGTAGGTACCAAAGAAGAACAACTACTTTTTGCAATACCTTGTATAAATTTATATAGGCGGATTTTATAGGAAAACACCTTGAAGTACACACACACACACACACACACACACACACACACACACACACACACACACAACTTAGAAGCAAATGTGAACACATCCATCCTGAACACTTAACATGGCTCAGTTCCCAGCCCTTTGCACAGTATCTGTCATGTGCACTTGATAAGTATTTGATAAACTGTTGAACCAAGTTTAACTGAGTACATTATTGGATCACATCCAAAACCTCAGGGGCAGACAATCTGGAGAAACTGGGCTGTTCCAGAAATTCCTCACAGCAGGAAACAGAGAAAGACTTCATCCTATATAATAAAAAGGTAATATGCAAATTTACCGTTCACACCCTCACAAGATGGCTGCCTACGACCAGGCTGGCAGGGGGGTTAGTGAGGGACAACTAAATGACTGAACAAGCAGGCTGCGTGGGGTGACCAAGCCGGCAGGGGGGGCAGTTGGGGGCGACCAGGCCAGTAGGGGGGGGCAGTTGGGGGTGACCAGGCTGGAGGGGGGGGAAGTTAAGGGCAACCAGGCTGGCAGGGGGGGGGCAATAAGAGGTGACCAGGCCGGCATGGGGGGCAGTTAGGGGTGACCAGGCTGGCAGGGGGGCAGTTAGGGGTGACCAGGCCAGAAGGGAGGGGGCAGTTGGGGGCGCCCTGGCCAGCAGTGGGGGCCAGTTAGGATGACCAGGCCGGCGGGGGGGGGGGGGAGCAGTTAGGAGTGACCAGGCAGGCAGGCAGGTGAGCAATTAGGAGCCAGCGGTACAGGATTGTGAGAGAGATGTTCGACTGCCAGTTTAGGCCCGATCCCTGGGATCGGGCCTAAACCGGCAGTCAGACATCCCCCAAGGAGTCCTGGATTGGAGAGGGTGCAGGCTGGGCTGAGGAGACCTCTCCCCCCCCCCCCCCCGCCCTCCCCCACCGTGCACGAATTTCGTGCACCGGGCCTCTAGTAATCTAAACAAAGCTGGTTACCATTCATTACCTCTGTAACCAAATTGATCCTTAAATAGAGAGAATGGCCTGCCACCTAGTGGTAGCTGTTAGCATTGCTCCCTGGTAAACCACAATTCCTGTGCTGGGTGATTTATTAGGCATAGAATCATCAAATGTAAGGGGTTGGAAGAATCCCCATGCTATAACTATATTTCTACCCACTAATATAGAGAAGTCAGACAAAAATATTTTAAATAATTTATGAATTCGGCTGGAGCCATCCAGGCTCAGCCACCTGGTGTGTGGATGATTGAATAAATTCGTGATACCTCACACACACATAATAATAATAATAATGATAATAATAATAATAGTTTATGAATTCATTTATATGAGAAATCTCATAATGGGTAAGAGAATAGAAAAAGAAAAGTAAAATCTGTGGAATGCTTAATAAAACTAGGTACTTTATATAGATTTTTTTTCCCCTCACAACAACCTTGTAATATGGATAGTATTATATCTATTCTACAGATGATAAAATGGATAATCAGAGAGGTTACAACTTTTCTCTGATATTAAACAAGGAAATAAAAGGGTCTTATGCAATTCTTTCTGGCTCCAAAGAATGAACTCAGGCTGTTAAACTGCATTTTGCCAAATATTTAACAAATTGAAATAGGAGTTTTTAAGGGTGAAATAGGCAGGTTTAGGGAATTTTTAAAATTAAGTGGGTCCATGGAAAAAGCACAGGCTGCAGAGCTGCAAAAGGTTACATTTCCATAAGACAGGGAAGTTGGGAGAGGCAACAGTTACATTTCCATAAGATAAGGGAACTGGGAGTAGCAAAAGGCACAAATCTACAGAATAAAGGGAAGGAGAAAGAAAGCCCAGAGGGAATAGGAGAACAATGAGGGAGGAGGGCCTCACTTGTCCCAGGTGAGGTTTTGACCTTTGAGCTCAGCAGTTACTATAGTAACCAAATCAAAGAGGAATAGCTACCAATCAGAGGGAATATTGAGGCACAAAAAACTGCAGCCTTTATAAACCATGGTGGGACTCTTTTTTTTTTTTTTAATATATTTTATTGATTTTTTACAGAGAGGAAGGGAGAGGGATAGAGAGTTAGAAACATCGATGAGAGAGAAACATTGATCAGCTGCCTCTTGCACACCCCCTACGGGGGATGTGCCCACAACCAAGGTACATGCCCTTGACCGGAATCGAACCTGGGACCCTTGAGTCCGCAGGCCGACGCTCTATCCACTGAGCCAAACCAGTTTCGGCCATGGTGGGACTCTTTTCCCCCTCCCCACGTGGGAGCCTGTACTTGTTCTTCAATAAATTTCCACCTGTACTATACCATCCTCTGTCTGTGGTTTCATTCTTTGACTCCAAATGGACAAAGAGCCTGGTACAAGCCCTCCTGCCCAGGGGAATACCTCGAGTTCCAGTCCAAAAATCCTGTATCAAAATCACTTTTAAAAATTAACTTTATTGCAGTATAGTTTACAAACAATATAACTGTTTTTTAAACATTTTAATAGGAAATTACAGATATTTTACCTCTTACCCAACTACAGTACAATATCAAAATCAGGAAATTGATATTGGTACAGTAGAGACACCTACACATTGTAAATTCATGTAACCACTGCTACAATCAAGAGGCAGAAGTGGTCCATCACCACAAAGACCCCCTTTTTGTCACACTGCTCTGTGCTGTGAGCTGGAAATGCCTGGGGCACTCCCTGGGGCCTGTACTACTGGTGTGAACCCCATGAAACAGGAATTTTAGGGGAACATAGGCAGGTTTAGGGAATTTTTAGAATTGGGGTCCAGGAAAAAAAACATAGGGATACAGACGGGGAGAAGGTATATTTCCATAACACAAGGAAGCCAGGTGCAGTTATATTTCCATAAGACAAGGGAACAGCAACAGTTGCATTTACATAAGACAAGGGAACTGGAAGTAGCCAAAAAAGGTCTATATTTACAAAATAAAGAAGAAGGAAGAAAGTCCAGAAGGAAGAGGAGGACAATGAGGGAGGAGGGCCTCAGGAGTCACTATAGCAACCAATTCGAAAAGGAATATTGACCAATCAGAGGGGATATCAGGACACAAGAACTGCAGCCTTTATAAGCCATGGAAACAGGAAGTCAGACCCTTTTCCCTCCCCACGTGGGAGTCCATTCTGTGGGACTCTTTCCCCCTCCCCACATGGGAGTCTGTACTTGTTCTTCAATAAGTCTCCACCTTTGCTATACTACCCTCTGTCTGTGGATTCATTCTTTGACTGCAACGGATAAAGAATCCGGGTTCCAGTCCAAAAATCCCTTATCACCCAGACATTTTTCCTCTCAGAACCAGTGTTGTGGCTGAACTGGCCATGTGGTTCTTATTATAAGACACCACAGCTTAGCAACAACCACCAGGAAACTTTGAAAAGACAAGGCTTATTACTCACTAGCCCTAGGGGCTACAAGGCACACCCAGGGCCACATGTCAGGGAGAGAGAGGGAAGAGGAGAGGGAACAATCTGGGGTTCTATCTTTACTGGGTCCAGGGTGTGGTGCCTATGTTTTCTCAGGGTCACTCTTTCAGGAATTAATGGGATGAAAGGGAAAAGCAGGGCCACTTAGGTGGTCAATTATTTAGGTCAACCAGAGATTTCTACAAGGGGAACTTCGTGGGTGGGAAGCCTGGCTCTTCATCTAGTTGAGTAGCTGGCAATGTGTTTATTCCAGATTTGAAGTGGATGCCTTAGCAATAAATAGCTTAATTTCAGCCACTGACATTAAAATCAGAAAAGCTAATTGTCAGGCCTTATACACACCCACACCTGTCTCTCCCACCATTCCTAAACACGGTGACCATTATTCTGTTCTCCATCTCTACAATGTTTTAACTGAAATTGAAGCATCCATCTTATATAAAAACTGCTGTTTGAAATTTTAACCCTGCTATTTGGCTTCTGTAAATTCTTGCTTGCTAAGACTACTCCCACTTTAGAGAGGCCATTAAACCTTCCCCAGACAAGGTTATCAGTGCTGGCACCAGGCCAGGCCTCTGGTTGAGGTCTCAAGGACCCAGCACATAGGGCTCTTTAAGAACTTGCAAAAGGAGCTGGAAACACCCCATATTTGGGAGACAAAGAAGGTAAAAACATATCAATAGGGAAAATTCCTGCATGTTGGGGCCCTGAATTTGAGAGACATTTTCCTCTGGACCCGTGCATAATAAATGTAACTCCATCTCTCTAAGTATTGCTTTGTTCTTCTCCTGTTTTCTGTAACAGAATCAGTACGTGACCTTTGATATTGCCTTTTATTTCACTCAGTATAATGCTCTGAAGTCCATCCATGTTGCTGTATGCATCAATAATCCATTCTTCTCTATTGATGAGTGGAGTTCCATGGAATGAATGTACCACAATTTGTTTATCCATTTACCCACTGAAAGATATTTTAGTTTTTCCAGTTTTGATTATGATAAATAAAGCTTTTATAAACACTTATACAAAGGGTTTTGTGTGGAAGTAAATTTCCATTTTTCTGGATTAAATGTCCAGTAGTACCATTGCTGAGTCATATTGTAGTTGCGTGTTTAATTTTTAATTAAATTAGTTTGCCAAAGACCTTTCCAGAGTGGTATACCATTTGACATTTTCACCAACAATGTAAGAGACATCCACTTCCTCTACATCCTTGCCAGCGTTGGGTATTTTCACTCATTTTTATTTTAGTTGTGTGTTGTTGTTTTTAATGAAAGCAGGTTCTGCATCTTTTACTTGACTTGTATAAAAGAAACATGATATTGAAGAAGAGTGCTCATTTATAATACAGTTTCGTGAAAATGAAAGTTACACGTTGCCATGATGGGAGACAGTTCCCGAGGGGTCCCTCATGGTTCTGTTTGTCTTGCAAGGGGGCACTGCTTGCTCTTGTTCCTTTTTGTGTGTAGGAAACATCCTTGGAAGACGTGCCTGTCTCTGGAGGGAAGGGCAGGCTTGCTTACAGCCTTAGAAGATGGAGATGATGTCTCCCTTTGAGCAAAGGACAGACGTCCTTACTGCCCATTTTTAAAGATGTTATGGCAGAAATCAGGTCAGCGGGAAGCGACAAACCATATGCACTTGGAGCTTCAGAAAAGGACTATTTATTCCAATACTGCCAGCAGTATGAGAGAGCAGCAGGTCATCCACAAAAATCTGCTCTGCCGCCCCCCATAAGCCAGCTGCTTATATAGGGTAGGACAAGGATCACACAGGGAAATTGGATTATAGGCATGGGGAAGTAGGAGGCTGGAGTGGGACTCCATTGTTTGGGCAACAAGGGTATTAATCTTTCCATGAGAATGGACCTCACTCTAAGGTTGACTGGGACATACAACTCCCAGCCAGGTCAGAATGTCCCCTCTTCAACCAACATAAGGCAACTATGGTTAACAGAGCATGATCAATATTTCCCACAACCACAGCCAGTCCCCAATATTCCTTTCTTGCCCCTAACAATGTGGTTCCTAAGCTCACTGTTCCTTTTCTGTGATACTACCTGGTGTGTGTACAGATGTCCTATGGCCTTCTTCACATCACATCTCTGGGAATTGGGGCTCAGAGAACCGGCACAAAAATGGGAATACCATGCTGCTATGCTGTAAGTAATGAATTATCCTTTCTGACCTAGTAGTTTGCCAGAGTCTGTGAACCTTCATGAGACTGCGGCAGGCAGGCAAGGTAAAATCCCAGACTCCTCAGAGTTCTGGAAAAACAATCAAGGATGATGTATAGCACATGTATGTGACTGCTGATGGGAACAAAATTAAACGGACCACCGACTCAAATGTAAAACACAAAACTATAAAACTCCAAGATGATAACGCAGTGGAAAATCTAGATAACCTTGGGTTTAGTGATGGCTTTTTAAATACAACACCAAGGGCACAATGCACAAAAAGAAAGAATTGATAAACTGGATTTGATTAAAATTAAATTTTTCTTTTCTGTGAATAACACTGTTGAGAGAATTACAAGAAAAGCCACAGCCTGGGAAAAATATTTCCAAAGATATCCTACCTAATAAAGAGGGAATATGCTAATTGACCATCACTCCGTCGCAAAGATGGCTGCACCCACAGCTGAGGCCAAGTTCCCATAAGGAACCTTAATGAGCCATCAGCAGGGACCTGAGGCTATGCCCTCCCCCACCCGGCAGGGCTTGACAGGGGACCTCAAGGTGCACTTCCCGTCCTGGTGCTGGGCTAGGGGACCTCAGGGTGCTCCCCCCGCCCCAGCGCCAGGCCGGGGGACCTCAGGCCACGCCCCCCACCAGGTGGGGCTTGACAGGGGACTTTAGGCCACGCCCCCCACCACGGCACCAGGCCTGGGGACCTCAGACCTCACCCCCCGCCCGGCGGGGCTTGATGGGGGACCTCAGGCCATGCCTCCTGCCCCAGCACTGGGCCAGGGGACCTGAGGCTGCACCCGCCTGCCTGGCTGGGTTTGACAGGGGACCTCAGAAAATGATGGAATATCTATTTATATATCTATCTATATAAGATGCCAATATGCTAAGTCCACCCAGCGGGGCTTGACAGGGGACCTCAAGGTGCACCTCCAGTGCTGGGTTGGGGGAACTCAGGCCATGCCCCCGCCCAGCAGGGCTTGACGGGGGACCTGAGGCTGTGCCCCCTCCCGGTGCTGGGCCGGGGGACCTGAGGCTGCACCTCTGCCTGGCGGGGCTTCACAGGGGACCTCAGGCCATGCCCCCACCCAGCGGGGCTTGACAGGAGACCTCAGGCCATGCCCCCCTTCCTGGCGCCGGGCCAGGGGACCTGAGGCTATGCCCACTGCCTGGCAGGGCTTGACAAGGGTGGGACTGGCCGGGTCTGGATCTAGCCCAATGGGGGGGCAGTCGGCCTGTTCTAGGTCTTACGTGATTTTGAGGTGCATGTGGGTTGGCGGGGACTTGACTCTGGGTCCCGTGGTGAGCCCCAGACTCTGATAGGAGGAAAGTTTTCATATACATTTTACTAATTTTCTTTCATCTCTGACACTTATATTATAGAGAAAGGGCAAATAGCAATATTAAATTATTTCCTCTAATTAATCCCCTTTTAATGTGCACGAATTTCGTGCACCGGGTCACTAGTATCAGATAAAGGACTGTTATCCAAAATATACAAAGAAATCATAAAACTCAAAAAAAAAAATCATAAAACTCAATAATAAAAACACAAACACTCCTATTAAAAAATAGCCCAAATATCTTAAGAGAAACTTCACCAACAATATATAGATAGCAAATAAGCACATGAGAAGATGCTCCACATCCTATGTCCACACAGAAATGCAAGTAAAACAACCATGAGGTAGCACTACAGACCTATTAGACAGTTTGGTGATTTATTTTATTTTGTATTTTTTTATTTCTGAGAGGAAGGGAGACGAAGAAAGGGATAGAAACATCAATGATGAGAGAGAATCACTGATCGGCTGTCTCCTGCACACCCCACACTGGGAATTGAACCTGCAACCTGGGCATGTGCCCTGACTGGGAATCAAACCGTGACCTCCTGGTTCATAGGTCGACACTCAACCACTGAGCCACACCAGCTGGGCTCTTTTAAAACTAAACCTCCTCTTAACATATGATCTAGCAATTGTGCTCCTTGTAATATACCCAAATGAGTTTAAAAGTAATGTCCACACTGAAACCTGCACATGGATGTTTATAGCAGCTTTACACAAATTTGCAAAAACCTGAAAGCAATGAAGATGTCCTTCTGTAGCTGAGTGTATAAACTCTGGTACATCAGACAATGGACTACTACTCAGAAAAAAAAGAAATGAGCTGCTCTAGCTGTTTGGTTCACTGGATAGAGCATTGGCCTGTGGACTGAAGGGTCCCGGGTTTGATTCCGGTCAAGGGTACATGCCTGGGTTTTGGGTTCGATCTCCAGTAGGGGGTGTGCAGGAGGCAGCCTATTGATAATTCTCTCTCATCATTGATGTTTCTATCTCTTTCTCCCTCTCCCTTCTTCTCTGAAATCAATAAAAATATATTAAAAAATAATTCTATCTAATAAAGGGGTAATATGCAAATTAACCATCACTTAATCACAAAGATGGCAGCACTAATAGCCACAAGATGGTGGCGCCCAGTCCTCTCAGCCCTGCCGGAGTCCCCCAGTCCCAGGGGAGTGGCCGCTGAGAGCAGGCAGCGTGAACGGCCTGGAAGAATGCAAGCATTCTGTGCCCAGCTGTCGATGGGCCTCTGGACCGCGGAGAGCCTCTGGGCAGCAGGCATGGAGCGGCCAGGCCCCACAAAGAGCTACTGGCACATGGATTTGTGTGCAGGGCTACTAGTCTATATATATAAAAGCCTAATATGCAAAGTGTCCCCTCGGGAGTTTGACAGACTGGGAGTTCGATCGCTCGCTATGATGTGTGGTGACCACCAGGGGGTGGTGTGGAATGAAGGGAGGCCCCAGCCAGCAGCCAGCAGCCACTAGGGACCCAACCCGTGCACGAATTTCATGCACTGGGCCTCTATTAAAAAAGAAAAAAGAAATGAGCTATCAGACCATGAAAAGACATGGAGGAAACTGAAATGCATATTACTAAGTGGAAGAAACTAATCTATCAAAGCTATATACTAGTAGTATATGATTCCAACTATATGACATTCTGGAAAAGGCAAAACTATGGACACAGAAGCTTGTAGTTGCCAGTGATTAAGGAGAAAGGAGGGATGAACAGACAATGCACAGAGGATTTTTAGGGCAGTGAAATTATTCTGCATGATACTATAGTGGTGAATACATGTCATTATGCATTTGTCCAAACCATAGAATGTGCAACAGCAAGAGTGAACCCTAATGCAAACTATGGACTTACAGTGATAATGATGTGTCAATATTGGTCCATTCGTTGTAATAACCGTGTCACTCTGGTGGGGATGTTGATAGTTGGGGAAGCTGTGCATGGGTAGGGACAGGGAGTATAGGGATATCTCTGTACCTTCTGCTCAATTTTTTTAAAAATTGGTTTTAGAGAGGAAGGGAGAGGGAAAGAGAGATAGAAACATCAATGATGAGACAGAATCATTGATCCGCTGCCTCCTGCACACCCCCTACTAGGAATCAAGCCCACAACCTGAGCATGTGCCCTGACCAAGAATCAAACCTTGACCTTCTGGTTCATGGGTCAACGACACTCAACCACTTAGTCACACCAGCCGGAGCCTTCTGCTCAATTTTACTATAGGCATAAACTTGCTTTAAAAAGAAGCCTATTTAAAAATCGTAGTAAAAACATGAGTCATAATTCACTATATATTTAGATTATAATTTAGGAAAAAAATGAAGCCTGGGAGGGACTGGACTTTTCAATTACCTAAAAAACATGCTGAGAAAATCAACAACTTCTTTTGCTTTTATCCTCCCAGTAATAATACAAACAATGCTCATTTACTGCCATTTCCTCCCCATCAATACCACTTCATGTCCAATACTTGTCCGTCCTGCTTTTCTTGTGGGGAGAACAAACGTGGTTGACCTCAGCTTCTGTTCCTCTCTTTCTGGAACCCATAGGTTGTGGAGGCCCAGGCCCAGCAGCCTCTACCTGAAGTCCCTCCCCTCTAAACTTTGTCAGGTCCTTGAGTCAGAGAAATTAGCAAAAAAATGTTGCTATAAAATACAACAGTTGCTGTACTGAGCACCCAATAGTGCATACTTTGTGCTTCAGGCATGGTAAACAGCTGTAGGGATGCAGACAAATATTTGAGATAGTTATCTTGATTTATAGTTTTATCATAGTTTCTTGGAAAAACAACTTATTAAACTGAAACCACTTGTAAACTAATAAAGAGGGAGGTTAGTCTATACTATGCCTGAGGCCAAGTCAGGGTGAAGGTGGGGAATTGGAGGATGAGGGGAAGGAGGAGCCAAGGGTTGGTGCCCGGTATTCATTCATTCTGCAAATGTGGGGTTCCAGCAGTGAAAAAGACCAGTTCTCCTCTTATATCTGAGTAGGTGGAATACAGGCAATAAAGGAAAACAAATTACTTATGAAGATGATGGTAGAGCACAATCAGATGATATAAAGGGCATGAGGTGGAGATTGCAGGGAGATTGAGGTAATGGTACTTTATGAAATGATTGGGCAGGTAAGACCTCTGTGCTGGCAGAGACCTGAAGGGGGTGAGGAAACTGGCAGGTGAAGGTCCATGGCTAAAATGCGTGGTCCAGTCTCAGAAAGCATCCCCTCTTACTCTCTGGAAAACTCAGTTATCCACTGAAGTGGCAAAACAGGCTCTCTTCTTCCTCTCTCCCCACTTCTTGAAGTAGGACACAACAAATTCCTTCTGGGAGGTGGGTACCTGGTAAATCAGACAGATGCTGCTGCTCAAGGCTGAACAGAGGTGGGCTCTTGGGGTTAATGATGCAGGTGTTAGCCAGAGTAGATCCTCTGACATGGAAAGGATGGACCTTCGGAGGTTTCAAGATAGCAGCAGAGTAGATGGATCTTTCTTACACCTCCTCCCAGAACCAAACTGGAAATAAAACTAAACTGAGGAACACCGCCCTGCCTGGTGTGGCTCAGTTGAGCATTGTCCCATGTGCTGAAAGATCGCCAATTCGATTCCCGGTCAGGGCACGTGCCATGGTTGCGGTTTGATCCCTGGTCAGGATTCATGTGGGATGCAACCAATCAATGTTTTCCTCCCCATCCAAGTTTCTCTCTCCCTTCCTCCCTCTCTCTTTAAAAGTCAATAAAAACATTTAAATTGGGGAACATCCACCCTGAATGGCCATCTGAAAACTAGCTGAAGAGACTTTTAAACAAGAAAGGGCAGAAACCACTCCGAGACTTGTAGAAAGGGTGGGGTCACGAGAGAGAATGGCCCTGTTTCCAGAGGCAGCAGGCGGAGGGTAAGGAGGGATATCTTCGTTACAGGGGGGACGAGTTCCTTTTGATTCAGTGATCCCACTTCTGGGTATATATTTTAAGAATTCTGAAACAGCAATCAGAAGGAATATATGCACCCCTTTGTTCATTAACTGTTATTTATAATAGCTAAGATCTGGAAATAGTCCAAGTGCCCACCAGTATATGAGTAGATAAAAAAGCAGTGGTACATTTGCATAATGGAATACTGTGCGGCTGTAAAAAACAAAAAGAGGGTACTCTTAATCTTTGCAACAGCATGGATGGACCTAGACATTATTATGCTAGGTAAAATAAGCAAGTGAGAGATAGATAAATACCATACAATTTTACTAATATGTAAAATCTAACAAAGTAAACTGACAAATAAAATAGAACCAGAGGCATGGATACATGGAACAGACTGACAAATGTCAGCAGTGAAGGGTGTGAAGGTATTAGCTAAAGAACATGTATGCATACACCATGGACACAAACAATAGTGTGGTGAGGGCCAAGGGAGGCGGGCATCGGGGGTTGAGTGGAGGTGAGTAAAGGGGGAGAAATGGGGGACATCTGCAGTAGTGTCAACAATGAAGAATTTAAATCAAAAAAAGAAAGGATGGACCTTCTTGTGGGTGGTCCTCCCTGTGTCTGTCAGGCAAAGCTTGATTTCCTCCATCCTCCTTCTTCTCCACCCTCATGGATCAGAACCCTATTCCAGCTACCTCCAGAGGAAAAAAAAAATGATAGAAATGAGTGACAACCTTGACCAAAGAGAAGAGGTGGGCAACAGGGAACAAACATCAGCGGTGGTGGTGGTGGGAGGCGGGAGTTCCTTGGTGATAGGATGGGACTGCAGAAGGCCGGCCATGTAGGAGTTCTGAGTGTGAATGAAGCAGGTGAAACAAGCTGCACAGGGTAGACAAGCCACCCATGAATCCCAACCTGAGGATTCTCAACCTCAGCACTATTGACACTTAGGGTGGAGAAATTCTTTGTGTGTGGCTGGCTATGCACATAGGATGTTTGGCAGCACCCCTGGCCTCTACCAACCAGATGCCGAGAGCATCCCCCAGTCATGACAATGTCTCTAGACATTGCCAAACATCCCCTTGGGGGCAAAGTCACTCCAAGCTGATAAATTCTTCTGTAAAGACTTTGAAAGGCAGCTTGGTCCTTAAGCAAGAAATGGTTTTACACAGCAATAAGGAACTATACATTTTTTTTTCCCCAGCACCATGCAGTCAACCAGCAGGAAGACTTGGTTTTGGTAAATAGATTGCTGGTTTACCTTCCAATGTTAAATGTATAGCAGGATAGTAACACTGATGTATTAACCATGGCTCACTTTGATCAATAGACTATCAGAAATAATAAGGTCTCATTGTTTTCCAAGGCCTTACCTGTCAATCAAAATGATTAGTAGACAATAAACCTGCCCTCAGGAAAGGGGATGAAGCAATGCAAGCCACAGGTTAAGGCTCCAAAAGACCAGTCGAAGTTGTGTGAGAGTTGGATGTCAGCTAAAGTACCTATTTCTAAGTTAGTCTAACTGCTGGAGAAAACTAGGGCAATCCAAACTCTAGCCTGAGGTGTATTTGAGCCAGCACCACTTGCCTCTGGCAGGATCCTCAGATTCATTCGTGTCAGCTTTGTAGCTCTGTACAGCCAGCCCTGGGAGTCTGCTTCCAAATGACTACACTGAAGGAAAAGAGAGGGAAAAGGAGAGGGAAAGGAGGTGTGAAGTGGGGGGAGTTTTTCCTGCTCCACTGAAGCCCAGTCAGGGACACAGTGGTGCTGTGTATCTCCCTGGGGAAGCCTTCACCCCAGATTAAGGGAAGTGCTATAGTGCTCCATTGCCCTTATTCCTCTCAGACTGTTCTACACTGGAGTCATCAAGGGGGTGAGGTGCCTAAGGCCCTCTCACCACCAGTAACAGTGCAGGATAGGCTCTGCGCCCGCCCCCCGCCCCCCGCCCCGTGAACCTTCATTCTGGCCCTGAAACCTCTGTTCCAAGGATGTTAGGTTCCATGAAAGATGAAAAAATGAGCCCCAAGTGGTGGTTCTTCCCAGTGTAAGTTAGGAAAAAAAATTAAAAGTTTTGGTGGGTTATTAAGTACTTTATTCAGTACTTCCTCATTTATAGTTTTTTCATTCTTTCCCCCCTTATTATCCATTTTGTCTCAGGGCCATTGCTATTACTTGTGACTTGAAAGACTAAAGGCATGACTTGTGTGGTTTACACACGTCAAAGTTTAGGGCTATATTGGTGGTGGTGTTGGGGCAATTAATAAATCTCCATCTGGGTGATTCTATGAGATCAAAGTTTGGTCCTGGAGTCACTGAAGGTTTGCATCTCAGCTTCACTTATGAGCAGTGGGACCTTAGTTAAGTGAGGACTTCTGTCATGCCTCATCTGTGTAGTGGGGATAATACTACCCACTTCTTGGAGGATTAAGTGTGATAGCATCTGAAAAGCATTTAGCATGGTGTTTGCCATGATTATAAATAAACCAGAAGCCCAGCGCACGAAATTCGTGCACGGATACGGTCCCTAGGCCTGGCCTGTGATCAGGGCCATCTTCCCCAGCTGCCCACAGCTGGCCCACCCCCAGCCGCCACCCCCCCCGCCCCACCCAGTTCCCCATTCACCATCGGTGATCGGAGCCTGATGGCCAGGGAAAGGACTGAGAGGTTGGCCGTTCCCGCTTGCTGCCAGCACCCCCTCCCACCCTAGTTCCCCGTTTGCCATCGGGCAATCGGAGCCTGACGGCCAGGAGAAGGGGCTGAGAGGTGGTCAGTGCGCCTCACAGTGACTGGTCGAGCGGTCGTTCTGGTCATTCTGCCATTAGGGTCAATTTGCATATTACCCTTTTGTACTATAGGATAGAGGCCTGGTGCATGGGTGGGGGTCCCCACTGGGGTGTGGGGCCGGCCGGGGTGAGGGGCCATTGTCCTTCGGGTCTTTGGTCATTTTGCCATTTCAGTCACTGGGCTTTTATTATATAGGACTAGAGGCCCATTGCAGGAAGATTCCTGCAAGAATAGGGCTTCCTCGGGCCTATTCCTGCAAGAATAGGGCTTCCTGCGGCATGAGCAAAGCAGAGAAGGGAGCGAAGCCCACCAAGGCGGGCTTCCCTCCCGCCGCCGCCCCGCTTTCCACTTTCCCTCCCTCTTCCTTCTAAGCTGTCTTCAGTCTTCACTCTGCGCCTGTGTATGCAAATTAACTGCCATCTTTTTTGGGTTAATTTGCATACTCACTCTGATTGGCTGGTGGGCATAGCGGAGTGATGGTCAATTTGCATGTTTCTCTTTTATTAGTGTAGATATGCAAAGCAGAAGTGTCACAGGAACACAGTAACATATCATTTCAAGGGTTGGCATACTTTTCAACCCCAAGAGTTGCTAGTGGGATTTCATGAGTCACTGGACATCACTGGCAGACCTAAAGAGAATGATTAAGTGGGGCAGAGACTGAAATTTTGTCTGGCTGAAGGTGGACTGTGAGGTTGAGGCACCAAATCTGTTATTCAATCCTGCTCTAGGTGTTTGTTGTGGACCATCTATATGACAGACACATGGAGGTTGCTGTAGGGGTAAAAGTCCCTCTTCTCAGAAATATTATTTTCTAGAGAAGATAGATGAAAAACAAGTGCAAGGCTAAGTAAACAAATACTTGCGAGGTCTATGATGAAAATGAGCAATGGATAAAGTGATAGAGGATGGGTGGATGGGAACCTAGTTTAGACAAGGTGATCAGGAAGACTGAGGAGGTGGCATTTCAGCTGGATAAAGCTGGCAGTGCAGATGGGCAGAGCATTTAATGTGGTGGGAAACCCTTGTGAAAATGCCCTGAGGCTAGAGGAGTAAAGTAGATACTGGCTACTAACAGTTGCTTCAACCCGTGGGTAGTGAGTACTGAGGAGCCAGAATGGGGGAAAGACTGCTCCCGCAAGGGATGCAGAAATGGTCATAAGTTTGATTCAGGTAGTCTTCAAAGGTGCAGAGACCAACAATAGTGGGAGTCTCAAATATTTTGTTTTGCATCTTAACCAGAACTTTGTGCTAATTTCCAAATTCTGTCTAAAACCAAGGATCCAAATATCACCTCAAATAACTTTTCCTTCTCAGACTAAGATGGAGAGATCCAGGGGATGACAACCTCAGTGGATACAGCAAAGAGAATCCGTGATGAGGGCGATTACATCGGCCCATGCTGGAGCTTTGCACACAGAAGAGGGAGAAGGCCCAGAGTTTCAAGATGACTTCGTGGGCAGACAGGGAATCCCACCAACATGGGTGAGAAGCACCAAGGCGGTGAGCTTTGTAGGGACCTCCAAGTAGTAGGTGTGGCTGGGATTATGAGCATTAACTTCCTCGCCTGTAAAACGGGGACAATAAAAATTTCCCGTCCTTACTATTCCCTACAGGAGGACACCGGGCTTACACATAGAGGAGAGAAAGCTTTTAAGTTCCGTGAAAGTCCTTGTACTCAAGAATCGCAGGGTCTCTGCAGGGAACACTCGGTGCAGGACGAGGCTCCATCCGGAGGAAGCAGGCCGTCCGGTACCGCAGAGTGCAGGACAATGTTTAGGGCAAGGAGTCCTAAACTTGTCATTCTTGGGCCTCCGCAGGTCTAGGGACATTCAAAGGGTGCGGGGGTCCCGTGCGCGTTTCTCTGGGGACTGAGGCTGGAGAAGTCACTTCCAAGCGGACGTCTCCATAAGAGCGACTCCCTGCCCTAAGGTCTCGTCCGCAGCCACACTGTCACTGCTGGGAAAAACAACAGGTCAGGGGCACACCCCCTCCTCAGAGACACAAAAAGACAGAAAAACCTCTAGGATTCACGCAACCGCGGCTATTCCCGCCACACTGGCCAAACCTGTAGCCGGAATTTGCGTGCCCTCGGAGGAGCATTGTGGGGCTGGTAGTCCAGGCTGAAGCGCGGCTCAGGACTTCGAAAGCCACAGAACTACATTTCCCAGGAAGCTCCGCGCGGGTCGTACGTGCGCGTGACGACTAGACTTCCGGAAGGACCTGGGGCGGGACCGTGGCTGTGGCTGGAGCTAGGCATCGGGATGCAGCGCCCTGGGCCCTTCAGCACCCTCTACGGGCGGGTTCTGGCCCCGCTGCCCGGACGGGCGGGGGGCGCGGCCTCTGGAGGGGGCGGGAACAGGTGGGGTGCCCCAGGCTCCCTCGTGCAGCCGCCGGTGTGCGCTCATTCCGGTACCGGCGGCGCGGGCCAAACAAGCCCCAACGTCCAGGAAGCCAGTAGTGCCTTCCCAGCCCCCTCCACGATGTCCAAGGCCGAGGAGGCCAAGAAGCTTGCGGGCCACGCGGCGGTGGAGAATCACGTGAGGGTGAGCAGCTCGGGCTGCGGGCTGGGCTCCCGGTGGGCTCCGCTGGGACGCCCTTGTTCCTGGAAGGGCGCGGGCTCCTGGGACGCCCTTGTTCCTGGAAGGGCGCGGGCTGCAGAGCGGGGAGGGCGCGCCTTTCCTCGGGTTACTTCCCTGCTGCTTAAAGGCCGTTTTGGTGTGGGGTCCGCTGGGGGCGAGCTTCCCAAAGACTGTGTGTGGCCCGACAACAGGTTTGCAAAGCGGAGCCTGGGTGGTGTCTGATGTTGAGTGGGGCTGGAAGAGACGTGCCCTCTGGTTTCCTTACCAACAAAGGGAAACCGATGAGTTCCGGGCCGCTGACAGGTCTTCTCTTCACATTCCTGGGAAGCCGGTGGAGGACTGGCTTGGAAATTGCCTTGACATTTGACTCCAAGTAGGTTTAGCGTGGCGCACCTGCTCCTGAGTGTACTCGCCAGAGGGCTGGGGAGACAGAGTCGGAGGGGAAGACCTGAGCGTTGAACGCCCCTTCGACGTGGCGGGTGGACACTTGAAGCCTGGAGGATGCTGTTCCGAGATGTTAAACTGTTAGTGAGGTCCTGGCCCCACTTGTTTGTTAAGCGGGTGTGATTCTTGCTGATTCTTGCTGTTAGTGGAGTCTTTTAACCCGAGTGGATTTGTTGTTGCCTATCAAGCTAATTATCTTAATTAAAGTATTTGGGTAGCCAAGTGGAGTATCTTTGTCCTTAGGTGGAGTTTCTTAGACTTTATTGGCTTTTTGTCTTTTCTACTTAAGAAATGGTATTATCTTCTAATGCTAGTGCTTGAGAATACATTAGCTTACAAAGTTATTTTGCATATAGATGATGTTTGATCCCCACACAGCCTGTTTAAGTGGGAGGGGCCAGGGCAATAAGCTGGCTTCGCATGTTCTGTAGAAGGAATGGCCAGGATCCTCCAGAACCTAGTGACTCCGGTTAGGTCGTACCCTTCCACCAGTCCACAGCTGCCCTGCCCTGGTGTCACTTGTCACAAGTCTGGTTAGCAATAGGATTTTCTATGGGAATTCACAGAGTTAATGTAAAATGTGTACTTTGGCTCTACTTTTGGGATTCAGTGCCTCAGCTGCAAAATTGGGACAATAAGCTGAGCTTTCAAAATGCCTGGATAAAGTGAATAGCTAATGGACAGGTAAATAAAAAGAAATCGATACACTTAGGAAAGCCCCGTATCTTAGTTTTCCTGTTAACCTGTTTGCATTAATATTTGGTGGCGCATGTCTTCCTTACCTTTGTTTTATAATTATGTATTTGCTTAAATAAAATTTGTAAGCCCCCACCTCAGGCTAAAGCCCCAAAACACTGGATTCCAGCTATATTATTCCAAAAGTTGCCAGGTAATTCTGTGGAGATCTCCACTGCCTTTGGGGGGCACCTCAACCAATGTCAGTGGCACCCACTTTCCTACCAACATTCTTTCCTGAGATTCCAACACTACTTGAGTTTTGTATTTTCTGCTGTTTAATGGTGATTTATTCTTTCCTTTGTTTACCAGGTATTTATTGAGTGCCCAGCTGTGTCAGTTGGTATGGTTATCAGAAGTGTGGTTAGAGCAGGGAGGAGAAGAGTCTGGTCCTGGATACTTTGCAAGTGAGATAACTAATTCAAATAACATTTATTGAGCATATCCATGTACTTAATTGTCATGTACTTAATTGCTCTCTCCAGGGGGTATCCTTTACTCCATCTAAGGCCATTTTGTGACTTGGATTCCTTTACTCACATGTGTAAGATTATCAGGGTAGATTATATGCTAAGTCCTATTGGTTCCATTTTTGGGCTGTTCTTAGAGCTGACCTTTTCCTTTGACCTACCAGCCCCATTTAGGCTCTCCCCAGGGCCAGATGATAGTGGTTGCCTTTATCTTCTCCCCTCTATCAGCCTCCCAGCATTATCGTGGGAAGCTCTCATCTACTCTTGTCACAGTGGCCCTCATGGGACTTCATCCTGACCTCCTGGTAACACACCTGGAGAATCTATTGTAAGCTTAGGTACTCAGCCTGGTGGGAAGGATCCATAGACAGAAGGATTATCAGGTTAGGGAATTGCCTTGAGCCACCACTATCTCAACAACCGGTGCTTAGGGAACAAGGTGCTTAGCGTCAGCCCAAGGTCCATCTGCCTTCGGTGTTCCTTGGTGCACTCTCATGACAGTATTGGCAAGCGATGGCTCCCAGCACTCTGCCTTTATGTTAAAATCATGTACGTCCTTCAGGATTTGCTGCAAAGGCCATTTCTTCCTTTCAGTTTTTCCTTCGCCTCATAAGGGGACGGGGGTGGTGCATATTGTCTTTGATTTTGTAGCACTTTGTATCTCTTAGGTGTCTTACGTTCTGGTCATCTCTGTGTTTGTGTCTCCCAGTCCCAAAAAGGTTATGCTCCTTATCTTCATGCAGTGTTGGTACAGTGGGGCCTTCCTAGTTAATGTTCAATGAATCATGTGAAGTGAGGACATAAATATGGAGGCTGTGGAATTATTGGTGGGTTGAATCTCGGGGGTCTAGGTCTATTGGTGTTCCAATGTGGTAACCATCTCCACATCTGGATGGATGGAGAACTTGGAGATAGCCACCCTGAGCTCAGATCTGCCAGTTTCTGGGATTATGGCCACCCCTGATGGGAAGTCACCCAAGCCTGGAATGGAAAATTCTGCAAGCCGGCCTTTTTAAAAAGACCCCCAGTTTGTCCCCAGCTTATAAAAGTAGCCGAGCAGAGCCAGCCCCTGAGCCTGTTCAGAGGACCTTCCTTTCCTCGGTGCTGCCTCCTTTGAGCTCGAGCATAAGCTTGATAAAATCTGTTTGGAAATGTCTGTGGGGTATTCTCTCCATTTCTCGTGGAGAACCCAAGAACCACAAGGAGGGGTCTCCACTGATTGGTTGGTGCCAGGGTAGGGGGTCATCATTCAATGCTGCTGGTCCTGAGGTCAGCTGTAGCGCCACTTGTTTGGTTTTGCTGCTTTTCTGGGCGTGGACCTGAAATACAATTGAGCCATTTTGCCTTAGACTGGCAGGAGATTGCTCCCAGGAAGTTGCTGAGGAACTGAGCTCCATATTAGTTGCTGAGTGTTTGTGCCCTGACCTAGTGCTGTTTGTGGTTTAACTGTCCTCTGCCGGGCCCCAGCTCTGCCCCTGCTCTAGGCACCTTCCCCTTTGTTAAGAAGGTAGGCTCAGAAGTGTGATGTCTGTTTCTTGTCCTTTGCACTCAGGAAGTGTTCTCTATCTTTACAAGGCCTTCCTATTGCAGATGAAGACTTTTTCTCATGTTCCTAATTAAGCCTTTGCCATCTTTGCAGATTCTCTGAGGCAGGCTTGCATCACCTGGACAGAAGCTGATACAATTTGCTGTTTTGAGGTTACTTCAGACTCTCTCCTCTTCTGTCAACTCTGGGGGAGCTCTAGATTGTGGGCTGGATATGTCCCTCTGGTTCCCTGTGATACTACCAAAGTAAGGAATCTGTGGTCAATCCCCTGCCTTCTAGATGTTAAGCTCTTCTGAAAAGGCACTGAAGCCAGAAACCTTCACTCATTAATGCCTAGAGCTTTTCCTTTCTGATCATCTGGCCCAAGGGTTGGTCAGGGATCTTTCAGTGCTCATCTGCTGGCCACTATTAGGACAACTTCAGTTACTATATGTGGAAAGTGAGCCAAGCCTTTTGTCTGACAGGATGTAGGGAGGGTTAACTATTAGACAGCAGGCCCAAAATGGAGTCACATATGCTAAGCCCCGCGTCACCAAACCAAGACTTAATGACAGTTTTGGCTCTCCCAGAAATGGAATCTTAATCCAGTCAGTCAGCTGGATAGACACTGCCATCCCTGAGAGGGAAGTCTGTGAAAGTCTTTCATTTTGGACAGTTCCGTGGAGCCTCCTCTCTGTCTGCTAGATTGGATGCTGCCCAATTCGAATCAGTTTTTGCTCAAATCAACTCTTGACATTTGTAAACTTGCTCAGTGTGTCTTTCATCAGGAGGAGATGGTGATGTCAGTGTCAGATGAAAGGAGAAGGGCTCTGCTGATAAACTGCCCCTGGGCACTGTAATAAAGACCAGGTTGGTGTTCCTGTAAAATGGGCGCAGTGCTTGCCTTGCACTCTCGTTGGTGAATTACTGTTCATAATTTATTGCTCTAGGAAGCAGGCTGGAGAGGGAATAAAAGATGGTATTAGTAAGTTTTGTTCTTTTTTTTTGCTTTTTTTTTGTCAGAATAACCAAGTGCTGGGAATTGGAAGTGGTTCTACAATTGTCCATGCTGTGCAGCGAATAGGTATGTCCTTGGGCTGTTTCCTGTATGTTTTGTCAGGTATGGATGCTATGGGGTGGTAGAAGCTGGGAGCAGGATTGGGGCATAGAAAACGCCTGCTGGGTATGGCTCCAGCACTGGAGCTGCTTGTCTGTCAGCTGTGTGTTCTGCTTTTCCCTGAGAGAGAGATTCTTGGGTCTCTTCAGCCATCTTTGGGGGTTGCCCCAGCTTTGTTTACACAGCTCGAGGGGAGGAGCAGACTTAGAGTGAGGTCTCAAAAGAATTTTATCCTCATCTGTGTGTGTGTGTGTGTGTGTGTGTGTGTGTGTGTGTGTGTGTGTTTGTCTTTGTCTCAGGCAAGCTCTCAGACCCTCAGACAATCTCAGGCAAACAAATTAAGGTCAGTGCAGGCTTGACTCTGAAGTGACTGGGAGGTCCCTGCAGTTGCTGCCTGGTTCCCACAGGTGCTGGCTTTCTGATTAGGGTGTCTCTCTGCTTAGGAAGGGGGCAGGAATTCCCAGCCCCTGTGGCTGCTCCACAGGCTTTACTGCCCTGCTTTTGTTTGTAAGAACAAAGCCCAGAGGAGAGGCTTGCTAGAGTGCTGGCCTCTTCTAGTTCCAGGGCAAAGTGCTCAGGAGACAAAGTCCAGCACCACTCTGTCTTTAAGGAGTGGCTGTGGTGCTGGTGTGTTGGCTTCTGGGAGCTGCCTCGTGGGCCGAACAGGGGCTGTAACCTTGTACATCCTTGGGCCTTAGCACTGAGTGTGTGGAGGCTTTTAAATTCAAGAATTAACTGTGGGTTTCGTAATAGTGACATCTAAACTTCACAAGATGCAACCCAGTGATGAAAAAAAGTTAAGCTTTAACAAGACAGTATTTTTCTTAAGACCTTTTTAAAAAAATCAAGTTTTCCTGAAAGGTAGAAACCCCAAATGCATGAATAAACCCACTCTAACAACCCTCTGGGGCTACACATGATTATATTTTTTGTATTAAATGTAAAAATTGACTTCTAGCTTTTCCCTGTAAAAGGCAGTATAGGGAAGTATTTAAGACTGAAGGTAGACTGCCAGGGGTCATATTCCAGTTCTGCCCCTTGTTAGCTGTGTAACTACCCAGATACTCTACCTCTCTGTGCCTCCGTTTCCTCTTCTGTGAAATGGAGGTACTAATTGTACCTTTCCTTTGGGTTGTAGCTGACCTTTGGGATTAAAAGAGTTCACAGGTACACAGTTCCTTCACTATTGCCGGGCACATAATAGCAGACACTGGCGTTGCTCTTCCGTAGTTAGTACTTACCACTGCCTTAGGCTTTCTGCTGTCCCTGTCTTGTGATGTGTGAGGTATGTTCATCAACTTTGTCAAAAAGGGGGGGACATGGTATGAAAGGCAGACTTTCCTTTTCTGTTGGATTTGAGCAAACGTGTCCAAGACAAGAAAAGTGAAGCAAGAGAGTGAAGACCCACCGCCATGGTTTTTCTCTCTCCACAGCTGAAAGAGTGAAGCAGGAGGACCTGAACCTCGTCTGTGTTCCCACGTCCTTCCAGGTGGGCCTGCTTTCCATTCTGCATCTTAGTGGCTGCTGAATCTTCCGGGTCCCTGAGCACATGGCGGTGTGGCTGTGGGGTGTGCACCAGGGTTGTTCCCTGTGAGAGGGCCGGGAGCAGGAGAGTGTATTTACTGAAATCATGTGTCTGGTTATGTAGCTTGCTCTCTACCAAGCCGTGCCAACCCTTGTGGAGGTGCTGACCAAAGAGCACAAAATACAACATGACACAAAAGGAACCACATGAATGTACACAAGACAGCGTTCTCCAGGCGACCTTTCCTTGTTGATAATTGTCTCCTCAGCTGTGTCTAATCTGTTCATTCCTGTGCCCCATCTTTAAACAAAGTAAACCAGACACGAAGAGACACAAAACAACAATCAACAGAGACACTCTATGTACAGTATTTATAGGTGTGCACAACCAACAGGTAAGAACTTCACACCATGCTCCTTGTCTGTCCAGCCACAGAAACCTCTTCCTTGGTTAGTACTTACTGCCTTAGGCTTTCTACTGTCCCTGTCTTGTGATGTGTGAGGTATGTTCATCAACTTTGTCAAAAAGGTGGGGACATGGTATGAAAGGCAGACAAATGCCTGCATTTAAAACTGACCGAAGCAGAGCAATGTCTCTTGTCCTAGAGTGGATCAGACTAAGGGCTTGGAGACCAGGCAAGGATGCTGGAGGTCCCTTGCCACCCGAGCTGATTAGCTGAGAGGTAGTAAAATGCCTCCCATGCAGTACACAGTACTGCAATACACAGTACATGCTTCCTTACAAGGAAGCCCAGATGAGAGGCAGCAAGTGCTTCTCATGCCATATGAAATGCTTGATTCCTCCTACAAAAACGCTTGATTCAACTTAAGTCTCAGGTGAGACGGGAATTGCTGAGTCTGTGGCTGGGACTCTGAACAGGAAAATTCCTGGCAGCGCTGCAAATAAGAGTCCAGGCCTCAGCCCCAGGAACCCCCAGTCTAGGCAGCAAGTGAGGTCCCCGGTACTCACCCTAGAGGAATCTCGAATATGTCCTTTCATGGTTTCCAGAATATGTAACCAGACAATGGGTCCGGGCTGCCTGTCACTACTTGAGCCAATTAAGCAGAGACAGGGTTGGATCATATATGAGTGTTTATTCCAATACTGCCGGCAGTAGTGGGGAGCAGCAGGTCATCCACAAAAATCTGCTCTGTAGCCCCCCATAAGCCAGCTGCTTATATAGGGTAGGACAAGGATTACATGGAGAAGTAGGGATTACAGGCATGGGGAAGTTGGGATTACAGGCATGGGGAAGTTGGGATTACAGGCATGGGGAAGTAGGCATGTGGGCTGGGGTGGGACTCCATTGTTTGGGCAACAAGGTTGTCAATCTTCCCATGATAATAGGCAGGTCTTGAATGAGAATGGACAGCATTCCAAGGTTGACTCCCAAGGTCCTGGAGGCGTACAACTTCCAGCCATAGCCACGTTAAAATGTCCTTTCTTTAACCAGATCAAGGCAGTCATGGTTAACAGAGTATGATTAATATTTCCCATAACCATAACTAGTCCCCAATATTCTATTTTTGCCCCTAACATAAGAACCCGCTCTCCAAATAAGGTACACTGAGGTATGGGTGGCTAGAATGTCAACATATCTTTCTTGGGGGAGCACAGTTCCATCCCTAACACTCAGATCATTTGTGAGCATGACTTCTCTGTGTGTGCAGGGTACTCACATGGGCTTCCAGCGGAGATGGGAGAAGGGAGGGTTGGAGGATTTGCTGATGGGAGCAAGCTCAGAGGCTTCCAGCCCAGGGGATCTGAGGTCCTAGTAAGGGTCTTCCATATGTGAATGGGGTGCACACTGTTTACAAAAAGTACAGATCCTATGCTCATGTATTGCTTATTATCTGGGGAAATAAGAGTAGTTGTGGGGCAGGGGTGTTAGCCGCAGGCCTCCCAGCTACACAACATAGATAGCACTTACCTCCTGGCCCTCTCTTGCTGGACTCTGGACCGGTGCGGGGGTGGGCGGCTAGTGCTGGGGTGGTGAGGAAGCAGAGTCAGTTGAACATAGTGATTATTGAGGGTGTATATATTTTTATTGTGTCTTTTAGGAGCAGGAGAGAGTCCACTCTTTGCCAGGGGGTTGGGGAAGGCTTCCTAGAAAGCCTGGTCTTCGAATTGGACATGAGTGTTGGAGTCTGGGAGAGGGCAGGGCATTTTAGGCAGAGGGGGAATGCCAAGAGCACAGACTCCTTTTAAGTTGCTACTGTTTATAGCATTATTAGTAGCATATTACTTTGTAAGGTAACTTCATCCATTTATAAGCAGGGCTGTCCTCCTTTTTTCCTTCTATCGTTCTCTCCATTTCCCTTCTCTTCTAACCCATTCCTAGTTCCTACACAGGACAGGAAGCAGGAGACAGAAATTCTGGTCCTTGGTCTGTCCTTAACCTATCACTGTGTGACCTCCCTGGGCTTACACTAAATGACTCCTTTTGGATTGAACTCACAAGGATCAGTTATTCACTCAGCTGTTGGCTCAATGTGGCGCTAACTGCTGTAGGGTAACAAGGTGTTTGAAATGTGTTCTTTCCTACTCTGCTGCAGCCTAGATGGACAGACAGGACATCTTCATCAAATAGTACCACAGTCAAGTGGAGCTTTGAACTTAAGAAAAGTTAAATAAAATGATATATTTACACGGGACTTTCCCCCTAGGAATCGTGATAGAACATTTTCTTGCATCCATTTTTCATGAAATGTATTTGAATACAGTTTGGTACTGTTTCTAAAGTATATAAAATTAATAGGAAATCATAGTATATCATAGTTTTATTTGCATGATAAACTATTACCTGAACTATTTGCAGTTTTTGTCATTTTTCTAACTGTCTGTAGTAAGTACTTGTTCCTATGGCACAAATACCCCCCAAACTTAGCAGTTTCAAACAACTAACATTTATTATTTTGTAGTTTCCAAGAGTCAGGAATGTAGATGGTTTGGTTGGGTGGAATCTGGATGGTTCTGGCTTCAGATCTCTCGTGAGGTTGCATTCGAGCTGTTGGTCAGGGTTGCAGTCCTCTCAAGACTCAACATGGTGGAAGGATCTGCTTCCAGGCTCAGTCACAGGGGGTTTGCAGGCCTCAGTTCTTCATAGGCTGTTGGGTAGAAGGCCTGTCTCAGGGCTGTCTCCGTGTCTTAAGGACATAGAGTGTGTTATAAGAGAGGGAAGGAAGGGGAGGAGGGAAGGAGAAGAGGAGGCTTGAGCATGTCACACGCCTAGCCCCCTTTGCCTACCCCGCTATGGCACTCTGCATAAACTTGCCTCAGCAGTGTCATGCCATCTCCCCTGCTGTGTGGCATTGGTCACACAGACCAGCCCTGGGACATTGTGGGAAGGAATTACCCAATGAATACCAAGAGGGGATAATTGGGGGTCATCTTGGAGGCTGCCTTCGAGGTATTCCCAATGTGTTTATAGTCTCGAGTTCTGGAACTAGGATTTCTCCAGTACTACTTTGGAGAAATCTAGGTACTTGGAAATAATTAAGGAATGCCATTTTTATTATTGTTTTCTCCCATCATTATATGTTTCTCTTTAATTAGAATAAAATCGCCCTAGCTGGTTTGGCTTAGTGGATAGAGCATCAGCCTGAGAACTGAAGGGTCTTGGGTTGGATTCCGGGCAAGGGCACATGCCTGGGTTTGGGCTCTATCCTCAGTGAGGGACGTGCAGGCAGCAGCTGATCATTGATTCTCTCTCATCATTGATGTTTCCATCTCTCTCTCCCTTTTCTTCCTCTCTGCAATCAATAAGAATATATTTTAAAAAAATTAATCTTGTTTTTTTAAACTTTCATTTTTTTTCAGTCAGCATTTTATTTTAGCCTTTTATTATGGAAAACTTCAAACTTCAGAAAGGCTAAAGAACAATATAATGAATTTCCATGTACCCATTACCCAGTTTGAACAATTATCAGTTCATGGCCAATTTATTTTCATCTGTACCCCATTCTCCTCCACCTTGATTATTTTGAAACATCTCAGTCATAGTGTCAATTCATTGTATATATTTCATTATGGCTGTCTGAAAACTAGGGAGACTTTTAAACATCTCAACAATACTTTAAAAATGTAACAGTAATCTTTAATAGCATCAAATATAAATCCAGGGTTCAAAATTCCCCTTCTTGTCTTATCCTTAAAAATATTTTTTTACAGTTTGAACCAGGATCCAAATAAAGTCCACATATTGCAAATTTTAGGGTCTTTGTATTTTATTCTTAAATTTTGGATGTGAAGATTTATGTTGGTCATTTCATCCATCCCCATCTTTTTATAGATGAGAAAGTTTGCCAGGGGTTACGTAGCTAGTTTATTTAAGATTAAAACCTAGACCTGATTTTTTTTTTAATATATTTTTATTGATTTCAGAGAGGAAGGGAGAGGGAGAGATAGATAGAAACATCAATGATGAGAGAGAATCATTGATTGGCTGCCTCCTGCACACCCCACACTGGGGATCGAGCCTGCAACCCAGGCATGTGCCCTTGGCCGGAATCGAACCCAGGACCCTTCAGTCCACAGGCCGATGCTCTACTCACTGAGCCAAACCGGCTAGGGCTAGACCTGATTCTTAATCTCAGGTGCTTTTCACTTTAAGCAGAAAATATTTTCAAGGCATGCCTTTGAAAGGAACTTTCCGTCCTTTGGTTTGTTTGCAGGTTGTGAGCAATGACGTGAACATGAGTCCTCCTGGACTTGGGTGGTCGATGTTCATGTGCAGTTATTCCATCTGTGAGTCCCGCACAGGGCCGTGTGGTCGCCGCCACTCTCCGTCAGCCTCTTAAAGGTTAACCATAGGCATGTCTATAAAGTCAGTGGTGCTGATTTTCCCCACAAACATCCTGTCTCTCCCAGGCTGGCCTCTCAATTTGCCGAGCCACTTAGCAATTCCAGAAGTCCTACCTTTATGCACTCCTCCGAGGATATGTTCTTTGCTTATTTTTACTCAATAGTATAGCCTGGGAATCACTCCATATCAATTCTTAGTCATCTTCAGTCTTTTTACCACATTGTTGGATTTTTGTTTTTCATTTTTATCTTATTTATTTATTTTTAAACATGTTTTTATTGATTTTAGAGAGGAAGGGAGAGTGAGAGATAGAGAGAGAGACACCAATGATGAGAATCACTGATCAGTTGCCTCCTGCATGCCCCCTACTGGGGATTGAGCCAGCAACCCAGTGATGTGTCCTGACTGGGAATCGAACCTTGACCTCCTGGTTCATAGGTTGATGCTCAACCACTGAGCCACACCACTGTTAGAGTTTAAAACATTTTTTTCTAATATTTTTATAGATTTGGTTCTTATTTTAGGAAGTTGTTTAAAAATACTCCATTGTTTTAGGAGGCATTGTCTTCAATATCAGGCCACTGAGAAAGAGCTGTGAGCTGGCACTGGACAGAGGCTCAGGGCTGGGTTGCTGCCTTCTAGCTCTAGGATGAAGTAGCTTAGCTTTGCATTTCATGGGTCTAGATCTCCTATCTCCTGGTTAGCCAGGTTTGGATTTGATTTGGGAGGGAGGCTTGGTCAGGACTCAGTGTTTGACACTGAAATCCAACAGAATTCTGCAAATCCTTGCCACATGCTCAAAGTAAGTGGTTATGGGTGCTTTTCCCTGTTCTCTGCAGGCCCGTCAGCTGATCCTGAAGTACGGCTTAACACTCAGTGACCTGGACCGACACCCAGAGGTAAGAGACCGGCTGCTCTATCTTGCTGTCTCCTTTTTGTGGCTGTCGCTTGTCTATGGGTCAGGGTATCTGCTGCATGTAGGAGAGAGGTCAGTTCATCATATCAGCTTTTCTCTGGAGACCTTGAGTATTAATCCTGGCTGAGGTCACAAGCAGAGCAGTGTTTGGTTTCCAGTACCTGAGTGTCATGAAGGGGGTTAAATGAGCCCTGGCTGCACCCAGGGCTTCTTCCTTCAGTCCTTGGACAGATGTATGATAGTCAGCCCACGGGGCTTACCACCATGTGGAGAAGAGAAGTGATCGTCTGAGGTGCCACGCTCATGTGGAAATGGGTTACAGTGAGTTTTATGGTCAAGATGATTACACACCTGGTCAATCAGGAGGCTGAAGTTGAGAAGGTGAGGAGCATGCTCATAGTTAGCAGTTACTGAGCCCTTACTGAATACCAGATACTTTGCTTAGTGCTGTACCAGTGCTAAGTTATTTAATCTCCAGTAGTCTTGAGGGTGGGTACCATTATGTACCCACCTTTTCCAAGGCTATGAAAAAGGCACAGAGAGGGTAAGCCGCTTGCCCAAGGCCATGCTTTTTGTAAGTAGCGGAGCATCAGTATGAATCAGGTGCCTCTAGCTCTAGAGTGATGCTACTTAAAAGGGCTTTGTGAGAAGAGGTAAAGGTGAGTGGAGCTGTGAAGGCTAGGTGACAAGAGCCGGAGAGAACATTCTGGAGAGGGATAGATGGGCACCGCAGGAGCCATTCTGGGCAGGCACATGGGTGTATGTGGACAGTGCCCAGGCTGGCTGGGGTGATTAGGACTGAGAGGTGGAATGCACTGATGTAGTGGGGGAAGGGAGAGAGGACAAGGCTGCATTGGTGGAGTCAGGCAGGGTTATGACAGTCCAAAACCAGGCTGGTGGTTGGAGCTTGGTGGTGGTCTAGTTGTCATGATGCACATGGACTTCAGAGGGCTTAGCAAGAACCATGGAAGGGTTCATTGGGAGAAATCTGTGGGCAGAGCTGGCACAGGTGGAATTAGCTGTTAAATACTGTTAGGAGAGTAGGTTAGCCTGAATATGGGCCTGCCATCCCAACAGAAAGGGCTGCCACCTTCCAGGCCCTGGAGAGTCAGTTGCCCAGGCAAAGCCCGGCCCAGGGACTATGCAGGGTCAGGGAGGAGCAACACAGGCCGTGACTTAGGATAAAGGGCACATCGGTAAGAGATGGCAGCAAGGGTGCATGCCTGAAGCTTTGTGGGCCTTCCTCCTGTGCCCCAGCAGCTGCACCAAGCACCTTCCAACTACAGCTTGAACTGAATCTGCACCCTGAGGTTTCCTATTGCTATTTTTAAAAACCATACTCAAAACTCTCACATTGTCCATGCAGAGTACCAGGAGTGATGGGAAATACAGATATACTAGAGGCCTGGTGCATGAAATTCGTGCACTGGCGGCGGGGGTGGGGGGGTCTATGCTGGCAGTCGGACATCCTTAGTGCTACCACGGAGGTGGGAGAGGCTTCTGCGCTCGCCAGCCGTGAGCTGGGCTTCTGATTGACTGGCGCTCTCCTGCATTGGACATCTGCTCCCTGGTGGTCAGTGTGCATCATAGCGACCAGTTGTTCTGCTGTTTGGTCGATTTGCATATTAGCCTTTTATTATATAGGACTAGAGGCCCAGTGCATGAAATTGGTGCACGGGGGGGGGGCGGGGTTTGTCCCTCAGCCCAGCCTGCACCCTCTCCAATCTGGGACGCCTCGTGGGATGTCAGACTGCCCGTTTAGGCCCGATCCCGGTAGGATTGGACCTAAACAGGCAGTCGGACATCCCTCTCACAATCCAGGACTACTGGCTCCCAACTGCTTGCCTGCCTGCCTTCCTGATTGCCCCTAACCGCTTCTGCCTGCCAGCCTGAACACTCCCTAACCACTCCCCTGCCAGCCTGATTGATGCCTAACTGCTCCCCTGCCAGCCTGTTTGCCCCTAACTGCCCTCCCCTGCAGGCCTGGTCACCCCTAACTGCCCTCCCCTGCAGGCCTGGTCCCCCCCCAACTGCCCTTCCCTGCAAGCCCAGTCGCCCCAGCTTCCCTCCTCTGCCGGCCTGGTCACCCCTAACTGCCCTCCCCTGCATGCTTGATCGCCCCCAACTGCCCTCCCTTGCAGGCCTGGTCCCTCCCAACTGCCCTCTCTTGCTGGCCTGATCGCCCACAACTGCCCTCCCTTGCAGGCCTGGTCCCTCCCAACTGCCCTCCCCTGCTGGCCATCTTGTGGTGGCCATCTTGTGTCCACATGGGGGCAGCCATCTTTGACCACATGGGGGCAGCCATCTTGTGTGTTGGAGTGATGGTCAATCTGTATGTTACTCTTTTATTAGATAGGATAGAGGCCTGGTGCACGGTTGGGGGCCTGCTGGTTTGCCCTGAAGGGTGTCCTGGATCAGGGTGGGGGTTTCTTTGGGGCGTGGGGCGGCCTGGGCGAGGGGCCTGTGGTGGTTTGCAGGCCAGCCACGCCCCCCAGCGACCCAAGCGGAGGCCCTGGTATCTGGGATTTATTTATCTTCTATAATTGAAACTTTGTAGCCTTGAGTGGAGCCAAGCCTCCTGCTCGATCCGTGGCCACAGCCATTTTTGTTGGGATTTATTTATCTTCTGTCATTGAAACTTTGTAGCCTGGAGTGGAGGCCTGGGCCGGCCAGGGCAGGCAGAAAGCTTGGCTTCCTCCATCTCCGGGGGGCAACTCAAGTCTCCTGCTCTCTCCAGCTCTGTGGCTGCCGTCATTTTTGTTGGGATTTATTTATCTTCTATCATTGAAACTTTGTAGCATTGAATGGAGGCCTGGGCCGGCAAGGGCAGGCGGAAAGCTTGGCTTCCTCCATTGCCGGGGAAACCCAAGCCTCCCTCCTACTCTCTGTGGCCGCAGCCAGCTTGGTTGGGTTTATTTGCATATTTTCTCCTGATTGGCTGGTGGGCGTGGTAGAGGTACGGTCAATTTGCATATTACTCTTTTATTAGATAGGATAGTCTTTGGTAGATTACCTCCCATCCACAGTCAGAGCCGGGAAGGGACGTGGGATGTTGGCCAGCGGGAAGGGACCACAGGAGGGCTCCAAGGCATGTCCAGGCCATCTTGCTCAGTCCCGATCAGCTGGACCCTAGCAGCAAGCTAACCTCCCGGTAGGAGCGTCTGCCCCCTCGTGGTCAGTGCACATCATAGTGAGCAGTTGAGAGGGCTTAGCATATCATTAGCATATTACACTTTGATTGGTTGAATGGCTGCTAGACAACCAGACACTTTGCATATTAGGCTTTTATTATATAGGATGTTCAAAGCAGAGATAGAGCTGCTTAAGTTACAATTATATTTTTCCATGAGCCTTCCATCTGGCAACCTCCCAAGGGGAGTGGCCTGCAGGATTGGGCTGAAACCGGCTCTCCGATATCCCCTGAGGGGTCCTGGATTGCGAGAGGGCACAGGCCAGGCTGAGGGACCCCACTGGTGCACAATCGGGGCATGGAGGGACGTGGGAGGTTGGCTGGCTGGGGAGGGACCGCGGGAGGGCTCCAGGGCATGTCCGGCCCATCTCGCTCATTCCTGATCGGCTGGACCCCAGCAGCAAGCTACCAGTCAGAGCATCTGCCCCCTGGTGGTCAGTGCACGTCATAGTGACTGGTCTACTGTCTGCACCCTGGTGGTCAGTGCACATCATAGGGAACAGTTGAGCAGTCTTAGCATATCATTAGCATATTACGCTTTGATTGGTTGAATGGATGACCGGACGACTGTACACTTAGCATATTAGGCTTTTATTATATAGGGTAGCTTCCTTGATTCTGAGTTTTGAAAGGTAAATTAATTAATTTGCCCTTGACCGCATTTGGGGCTAGTGGTGGAGCTTTCTAATGAAAGAGTGGGTAAGCCCAGAAAGGCACTTTGGCAGGACCATAAGGTACCTCAGATAATTTCCAATTCTGAATCATAGCAACTGTGTGTCAGCTTTATAACTCTTTATGGGTCTTCTTTGTCCACTCGAAATGGCCTGTGTTTGCCACACTAGTATGGAGACTTCTGTGTCAGTATTTCTCAGCCTCTTTTTCTATGATCTCCCTTCCTCCATGACATTTCAGTACCACAGATACATGTATATATGTTTCTATACTTGGGGTGATGTCACCCATATTGAGGTTGCATGATCCCCATAATTCCAATTTGTCCACAGAGAAGCCCTTCAGTGAGAAAGGGGAGTGTGTAAGAGCTGGACCTAGGAGTGGTCCCCAGGCCCCATGCTTGTTTCTCGGTGACTCGTTTAACCTCTCAGTGCCTTAGGGTCTTGATTGGTTAAAAGCAGATAGCTGTACCTAGCTAGTTGGGCGGGCTGCTGAGGGTCTGATAAGCTATTGCATGTTCAAGCTTGGTACAGAGCTTTCCCTTCAAAGGTATAGTGGCTTTTCTATCTTCCCTTCTCCCAATACAGATCGACCTCGCCATCGATGGTGCTGATGAAGTAGATGCTGATCTCAATCTCATCAAGGGTGGTGGGTGAGTATTGTGGTGACTTTCTTGCTAAGGAGTATCTGCCAGTTAATTCTTAGCAAAGCAAAATGGATTGCAGAAGAAGCAAATTGCCACTGTGACGTACCTGAGTTTGTCTTTCTACTAGGATGCCAAGAGCTATGGCTGGAGAGCCAAATTAGCATTTCTGGTCATTAGTTGCAGAATTTGGTGACTAGGAACCTGGGCCTATTCAGTGAGATTATTCATCCTAATAGGTTCTCCGTGTCCACATTCTTCTGTGATTTCACGCTTTAAAATTATGCGAGCTGAACAAGCATGTTACTGGAGCTAGATTACTAGATCCGTGGGCACCAGTGTGTGATCTTTGCTTTAAAGCTGCTCTTACCTCTGAGTACTTAGTGATGTATGTATTCATTCATTTAGAAAACATCAGGTGTTTCTTAAGTGGTGATTTGGGGGTTAGGGAAGGGTGAGTTGCAGAATTTCCTGTTCTGCTGGTTCTTATAATCAAGTAGACTCTGAAATGACATAAAATTTATTTAAAAGCTCATTGTGCTCTCTCTGCTTCATTACCCTGACTGTCAAATAGCCTATAAGCCAGATTGTTCCAAGCTTACCTTTCTTAAGCTATAGACCCCTCCCCATGCTCAGATGACATTTCCTTAAGCTTGGGACTTCCTCACATATGCATCTTAGATGGCATTTGGCCCGGTCTAACTGGGAACCATTGTCTCATTTTTGGGTTTCTCCCAGACACAAGCTAAGGTTTCCCATAGTCTGTGTGGTGGAAAGAGCCTGTCTTAGCTTTGGCTGCCGTAACAAAACACAATAGCCTGCCTGGGTGGCTGCAACAACAGAAATTTCTTAGTTCTGAAGGCTCTTTAATTGAAGGTGGCTGCCTTTTCACTGTGTCTTCACATGGTGAGGGGAGAGAGTAAGTAAACTCTCTGGTCATTAAGACTTTCATCTTACCGGACCAGGGCCACACCCATATGATCTCATTTAACCATAATTACTTCCTTAGAGGCCCCATCTCCAAATACAGTCATACTGCAGGTTAGCCATAGCAGGATGGGTCATGTCCTTTAAGAATTAAAAAGTGAGGTTCTCTTTAAGTACCAGAATTGAGTGAATTTGGATTTTCTGTATCTGACTAGTTCTCAAATCGAGTTTTTGTCTTAGCCCTGTGTTTACTTTCTTCTTCCCATTCCCAGAGGCTGCCTGACCCAGGAGAAGATTGTGGCGGGCTATGCCAGTCGCTTCATCGTGATTGCTGACTTTAGGTATAGTGTTCTGAACTGTCCACGAAGGAGGTAGTCAGACTTGGGCCTCATCTGCATTTTACAGAGGATGAACTAGAGACCTGGAGGGACTGTGTGACTTTGAGACTCGTGCCTGGGACTTAGGCAGTGTCGAGGAGTGTTATGATCTGCTTTCATGCTGAAGGGAGACGTTGCTCTTTAAGTGTCCTTTGGAAGGAGGAGCAGCTTGTCTCCCTTGTCAACAGAGCATGTCCTCATATGTCACTCATTTGATCCTCCCAGGGAGCCTCAGAGGAAGCTAGGCAAGCACTGCCCACGGGCAGTGACTCAGCACACAGTTTCCTCCAGGGTCACTTGTGACTCCTGTTGTGGATAGTCTGACCCGTCTCTCAGGTTCTCCTTCAAGAAGTCTGGGAGAGGACTTATGTGGAGGCTGTTATTTTTTTTTCTAAGTACTTACTTGTGAAGTATAGTTGTGGGAAGAACATAAATAATAAACACCTGTATACCACACAAAGCTAGTCATAATTAAATTTCTACATTTTTGTTACCGTTACTTCAGATGCATTTAAAACCTTTGTGTATTATCCCTGTTTGCCTCCTGTGCCATTTCACCATATAAATTAACACCATTCCTGAATTTGGTGTTATCTGTACCATTGAGCTTATTTATATTTATTGTAGTTTTTTACTCTATTTCCAGGAAAGATTCAAAGAACCTTGGGGATCAGTGGCACAAGGGAATCCCCATCGAGGTCATCCCCATGGCTTATGTCCCAGTGAGCCGAGCTGTAACTCAGAAGTTTGGGGGTGTGGTTGAACTTCGAATGGCCGTCAACAAGGCAGTAAGTGGTGGTGAGGTTTCTTGAGGACAGTCCAGGGTCTCAGTATTGTGTCTGCATCAGTGATGGGAAAGTCCTTGTGTCCCCAGGCTCTCAGTGTACTCCTTCTGTTTCATTAGGTCCTCTGGGCCTGACCGGGCAGCAAGCCTTTATTTACTTTAAATTGGTTTCTTTATTTGTAGAGTGCTTCTTTATTAGTTCCTATATTCAGACTCTTGTAGATAAGACTTAATGCAGTGTGTATCTTTCGTACAAGTGGGGAAACGATTCTTTTCTCTCTGTCTCTTTTTGGGGCTGATACTCCTCAGGTGATCTGACCTTTGTACCTGAACCCTGGACCACCCTGATTAACATCTGCTAAACTGGGTTTTGGGGAAGCCCCTGGAGCATAAAGCTTTTCAGGGTTCATGGTATAATTTTCTGTTTTCCTCTTTTCTCATTCTGTGGCAAAATTTGACAAGAAGTAGAATTTCTTGAGGGATGTGAACCCCTCCTTAGGAATAGATTCTAGATACTTAATCCTTTAGCTTCTAAGGTGGCTTACACTGAACTTGTTTTTCTTACCCATAAATAAACAAAAAAGCAAAAGTAATAGTCTAAAAACTAATTATAGTTAAAACCCCATAATTACAGTCAAACCTCTGTTCTCAAACGGCTCCCATCTCAAACAATTCAGTTCTTGACCAAGTTGTAACAAAACTTCAGTTCTCAACCTGACAACCCTTTTATGCTGATATATCAGCATGAAAAAAGCATCTCTCAGGCCACAAACAGGAGAGAATGTGCCAGTATGGGTCATTTTCACACTAAACCTCGCCTTGTTAACATCTCAGGAAATTGTGCTGTGAATATTTTTATGTTTTTTGTTTTTTTTTTAGCTTTTGTTACTGACAAAATGGACAATTAGCACAGTTTTAAAACATACGGTAAAGAGGCCATCAGTAGTGCTCTTGTTGCTAAGGCTGTGAAAGTGCTCACCAAACAGTGATCACAAGCAATTGAAGAGGTAGAAAAATTGTTGCTTTGGATAAATGAAAGCATCCGTGACAGCATTTTGGAGGTAAAGATGTGAAAAAGTGAAGATGCTGCATACTGACCTGAAAGACACCCGTAGAACCAGTGCTGAAAGTGATTCATTTAAGGCTAGTAGGGTGGTTCAGTAAATTTAAGAAAACAACTGTTTATAGATTAAGTAGCACATTATATAAGATTAAATAGTACATTATATAATAGTACATGTACTATATATAAGAAAGGTTAAAATGGAATCATTTAGGGGTCTGGAAAGAATTAATGCAATTTACATTATTTCTAATGGGAAAAAAATGATTCAGTTTTCGAACAAATCACTTCTCCAACAGCCTTCTGGAATGAATGAAGTTTGAGAACTGATGTTCCACTGCATATAAAAAGCTTGTAAGATACAGAAAAGAAAGATTATCTGTAAATCTTCCTTGGTACATTTTTATTTTTTAAAATCTATTTTTATTGATTTCAGAGAGGAAAGGAGAGGGAGAGAGATTGAGAGAGATAGAAACATCAATGATGAGAGAGAATCATTGATATGCTGCCTCCTGCATGCTCTCCACTGGGGACTGAGCCTGCAACCTGGGCATGTGCCCTGACCGAAATCGAACCATGACCTCCTGGTTCATAGGTTTATGCTCAACCACTGAGCCATGCTAGCTGGGCCATTTTTATTTTGATGTGTTTTCTTCCTGGTGTTTTTGTGACTTAAAAATCATTGTCCTAATCATAGTGGTTGCATAGAGATCTGACTCTGGCTGCCTTTCTAGCTGAAAGGCCAGGAAGAGATTGTTAGAGGTTCTCCTTCATAGCTGGGGTTATTCCAGACAAGAGCCTCAGCATTTTGCCTTTATGGACCTCTTAACTGAGCACCCACCCCTTCTCCAGTCTGCAGGGGAGTCCTAGTTTCTTTGTCTTTGTAGTGATCTGTCAGCATTTGTGGTCCTAAACATTTTCTTGTGCCCAAACCTGTTGAGGAATTCTGGATTAACTGAAATTACCCCCTACCTATTTGACCTCAGAACCCATCTCTGCTTCTTTTTGATGGGGCTGCCTAATTGAATTGTGAAATAACATTGTCTCACTTTACATTATTGCTGGTACTTAATGGGAAGCTCTGAGAATATCATGCTACGTTGGTAACTAAGAAGTATTGAACTCTCACTGTGAGCATTCACTGTGGAAATGCTTACCTATGTGGTTTATTCCTAAGCAGCCTTGTGAAGTATGACATGCTCCCTTTCTACAGTTGAGGAATCTGAGGCTCACAGGAGTCAGTGGCTCCTCTAAGGTCTACACTCAAGTCCTGACCTCAAAGCTTTTGCTCGGTACTGCTTCACAGCACTTCCTTCTAGAAAGCATGAGGTGGGAGTACTGCTTGGAGTGGGTTAGTTAGGATAAGTGTCTGGTTATTGCTTCCACTTTCCTGCCCCTCTCTACCTACCTGTATCTTCATCCTTGGAAAATGTGGAAAATTACTTCCTAGGGTCCCGTGGTGACGGATAATGGGAATTTTATCCTGGACTGGAAGTTTGACCGGGTGCACAAATGGAGTGAAGTGAACACAGCTATCAAAATGACCCCAGGTAATATGGGTGGTGGTCAGCCTCCCCGTATAGAGCCTTTCCTCCCAAGACCTTTGCTTAAGCAGTAGGGGAAAAGGACTCCATTCATCCACATTCATTAATACAGACCACAGGCAAGATACTGTGCCACATGTTATAGGAATGCTCCCATCTACAGAATATGGAATAAACCAGAGGAAAACTTTGTGGTTGTATAGAGTCATACCTGCAAATAGGATGGCATGTGCTAAATTCTGCTAGAGGAATACCAATAAGGTTGTGTCTTTTGGGGAGTGTGAGGAGGTTCCATGAATAGAAGTAGTTTTTGAGCTATGCCTCAGCATAGTGTAATCTGGACCCTGAACTGAGTGTTTACAGGTGTCTCCTTTGCCCCCATTTAGATTGCATAGTTATAGAGTGGACACAGATTGAGGAAGGTTACAGGATGTGCTCAAAGGCCACGGTACCAAAACGGGAGTCCCAGGTGGCCTCTAGGCCTGAACTTTTAGTCCTTATTTCTTTGAGAGCCAGATCACAGAGGGGCTGTTGACATAAACATTTGGAGCAGTGAAGAACCATGGGTCTGGGGCCCTGGGTAAGGCTGGGTGGGCAGTGTAGAGGTGAATTATGAGTGTGTATTGGAGGAGCTATTAAGGATTCATACAAGGGGATCAAAAGAAGGAGGGAGAGCTGGGAAATAATAGTCTTACATATTGAGAGACTAAGATTCTAACTGCCAGTATTCCATGACATGGAATATTCTAGGCCCAGAACTGGCTAATGTGGCAGAGAAGGTCAATTTAGCAGATGATAATGGCTGAGTAGATCTTGTAACAGACTACTAGAGCACAGGCCCTGACCCAGCCCTGCTCCATCAGCATGGCCCTGGTGCGGTTAGTTACTGTCCCTTCCTCTGTAAAAGGCTCATTCTAATACCTACCTCACAGGATTGTTGAGAGGATTGAGTTAAAACACAAGGCGGTGTTTAATGAATGAAAGAAAAGATATTCACCATTAATTAATACTAAATTCTAAGGTATCCATGGTATTTGGGATTGAAAATGGTGTGAGTATATACCATGTAATAAAGAGCTAATTCTTCCACCCTTACTTTAGTTCACTATTTTAGGCTTCCATTGAGTATTTTTTACCAGATTTCTATATATATATATAAAAAGGCAGTGACCGTAATGACCGAAGGCTTGACTGAACACCGCAAGTCAGTCGTGCAGTCAGTGCTGGGTTGCCTTGGCGACCCAGCACTGACTGCTGAGGGGGCTGCGGATTAGGCCTGGAGAGAGGCCTGGAGAGAGAAGCAGGGTCTGATCCGTAGCCTCCGTGGCAGCTGTTGATCAGCTCTTGCCTCTCTCTTTCTCTCCGGGCTTGGCTAGCAGCGCGCCTCTATTTCTCTCCGGGCCTCTGCGGGGACTGCTGATCAGCCCCACCTCTCTGATCAGGCCCAGAGATAGGCCTGGAGATGTTGACTGGCATAGAAACCGACCAATCAGAACCAAATCTGGGTGAACTGTGAGGAGCCAACGGCTGCCTAGGAAGTGGAGCTTTTGATGCTGACGGGCTTAGAAACTGACCAATTAGAACCAAATCTGGGTGAGCTGTGAGGAGCCAATGGCTGCCTAGGAGGCGGAGCTTTTGACGCTGACTGGCATAGAAACCAACCAATCAGAACCTAATCTGGGTGAACTGCGAAGGCAGAACCTAAGGTGGGGGCTGCGGAGGGGTTGTGAGGAGCCAATGGCTGCCTAGGAGGTGGAGCTTTTGACGCTGACTGGCATAGAAACCTACCAATCAGAACAAAATCTGGGTGAACTGCGAGGAACCAGTGGTTGCCTAGGAGGCAGAGCTTTTGATACGGACTGGCATAGAAACTGACCAATCAGAACCAAATCTGGGTGAACTGTGAGGACCCAGTGGCTGCCTAGGAGGTGGAGCTTTTGACGCTGACTGGCATAGAAACCAACCAATCAGAACCTAATCTGGGTGAACTGCAAAGGCAGAACCTAAGGTGGGGGCTGAGGAGGGGTTTTAAGGCATTTGGGGGCGAGATCAGGTCGGCAGGGGAGGGCAGTTTGGGGAGAGATCAGGCTGGCAGGGGAGAGCCATTGGGAGTGAGATCAGGCCTGCAGGAGAGGGCAGTTGGGGGCGAGATCAGGTCAGTAGGGGAGGGCAGTTTGGGGCAATCAGGCAGGCAGAGGCAGTTAGGGGTGACCAGGCTGGCAGGGGAGGGCACTTGGGGGCGATCAGGCAGGTAGAGAAGTTAGGGGTGATTGGGCAGGCAGGCAGAGGGGTTAGGGGCAATCAGGTAGGCAGGCAGAGGCAGTTAGGGGCGATCAGGCAGGCAGGTGAGCGGTTAGGAGCCAGTGTTCCCAGATTGCGAGAGGGATGTCTGACTGCCAGTTTAGTGGGATCGGGCCTAAACCGGCAGTCGGACATCCCCCAAGGGGTCCCTGATTGGAGAGGGTGCAGGCTGGGCTAAGGGACCCCCCAACCCCCATGCACAAATTTTGTGCGCCGGGCCACTAGTTTTTAAATTAAAAAATGTGTTGAATTATGCTTATTCTCTCAGTGTTATGTTTTTAGTGGAAGAACTAAAGAGCCAAGAAGCAAGAGGAAGATAAGATATAGAGGTCACTGTTAGTACAATAAGAGGATTTGCCTTAATGATAGTACAGGCAACCCAGGGGGCAGGTAGGAAACAGCTCGCCACTGTCAGCACTGCTCCTCTGCGGGAAGGTCTCTCAGTCCCACTGTGTGTCTCTGCTGCTCCTGCTCAGATCTTTGTTGGCTTATTGAGGCATTGAGATGTCCTTTGTGAGAAAATTTCTTCCGTACTTTGCTCTTCACCTCAAGTACAAGTCACAGCCTAGAGATGGTTAAAATTTTAAGAACTTAAAGTGAAGAAAATGGAAAAAAAAGAGGCTAGATATGAAATTATTAGTACAGTGCGACCAGGATCATCTGTGTGATTTTTTTTTTTCCTCTTCCCAATTTGGCCCATTGTAATACTTGCTGCTGGACCAAGATCAAGGTAGGAGAAGCAGGGCAAGTTTCCCTTTCTGTCCCTGTCACCTACCTTGTCCCATGTGATATCATAAGGTCACTTAGAGGATAGCTGACCCATGCATCCCCTTGGATGTTTCATTGGGTTATACTTAGAGAAGACCGGTTCTATAGAAGGGTCAGAGCTACTCGGGTTCTTTCCCCATGTCCATTCTGAGCCACCTCTGCCCTTCATACATGAGGAGACCTTAGACTGTTGGCATTCAACTCTGCTCTTTTTTTGAAACATTTTCTGAACCTGGTTTGACTTTCTTTTGGGTCACCTTGTATTACAGAAATTTGAAAAGGATGGGTCTTGAGTGGCCACTTGGCTTGTCTTTGTGAGGCTCCAGTCATGTTTGCATAGTTCAGTGCCAGGGACCTTTGTGTTTCAGCAGATTTATTCTCTACCTGGTGGCTTTTCATTGGAAATAACTGGTTTTATTGGGGGTGTCTTTATTGTTTTAAATTTTTTTTGGTTAATCCTCATCTGAGGATATTTTTCCATTGATTTTTAGAGAGAGTGGAAAGGAGTGGGAGAGAGAGAGAGAGAGAGAGAGAGAGAGAGAGAGAAAGAAACATTGATGTGAGCACATCGATTGGTTACCTCCCACAGGCACCCTGAACAGGGCCAGGGATTGAGCCTGCAACCGAGGTACGTGCCCTGGCATTGAACCTGGGACCCTTCATTCCTCAGGCTGAATCTCTATCCACTGAGCCAAACAGGCTAGGGCTTGGGGGTGTCTTTAGAAGTTTAATATTATTTATTCTTTTGAATTTACATAGTTTAATATTATAAGAGTAAACAGTGAAGAATCTTTTCCTTCTACCTCTCCAACTTTCCTTGTCTGCAGGCAGCCAGTGTTACCAAAATTGTGTCCTTGAGTCATTCTTCAGTAAACAAATCAGTTTGATGAAGCAGAGGATTAAATCCCTGGCCTCGGCCCTTTTACACAAGTGGAAGCACACTAGATACAGGTTTTGCTTCCTAGTTTTTCCTGTCTTAGAGATTAATACAGAATAGTCAATAGAGCTTCCTTATTCTTCTTTTTAAAATAACTGCATGACTAGCCTCACCCTCCTGACTCTCTGTGGCCCCACCCTGCTAAGCTCACACCTTGCTGGCTGCAGCCAGCCTGGGCTCCTGCTGCAGTCTTTCATGAGGGACTCTCGAGGAGGGCCCGAAGACTCAGAGGGTGTCGGAGACACATAGGGAGAGACTGAGTTGTGTGGCTTTCAGGTGAAGACCATTATTCCCTGCACACACTGACTGTCACTGTTCCTGTGCAGAGCCCTCCCTCTGCATGAACAAATCTTACTCTGTTTTAGCCTCTGCATGAACAAATCTTACTCTGTTTTAGCCTGATGAACTATGCTGGTCTCACCCTGATGACTCCTTGAGACCCCGCCCTACAACAAAGGTTTGTGGGTACCCGGCAGGGAGGCAGCTGGACTTGGATACCCTGACACTTTTGCTGAGTTCCCTCAATCTCAGCACTGGCACTGATATTGAAACCTGTATAGATCTGGAGAATACCTATTGTTCCTACCTGATGACTCACTGAGAACCTGCCTCATGTAACTCATGCAGCGCAGGCTCTTTTAGTGGCTGAGTTTAACAGGCAGCCAGCAGGTGGAGCTGAGTCTTGGGTGCTGTGTCTTTTGCTGACCTGCCCCAGGCTCAGGTATTCTGCCTCAGGCCCAGCTTGGCTCTTCCCACATGCACTGAGGCCCAGCAGAGGCAGCCACTAACTATGGATTGCTTTGGACCTCTAAACAGGCAGTCACAGGTAGCACCTGACATTGACCTGTACCCGCGTTTCTCCCAAGAGGCCCCAGAACCAGTACATCCAGTGGCAGGCTTCAGACCACATATGAACACAAGGAATTAGCTCCACAAGTGGCACACCCAAAGGGAGATCTTTGCAGATACCAGCTCCTGCTGAGGCAAATTCTGCCTTGTGGGTCAGCCCCCACACAGTACCTCATATACTATGGTCGGGTTCAACCCTCACAGTTAGCCAGCCCAAGGGTCATCCTTGCACACAGATGGGCCAACAGCATTCAAGATTCAACTACAGCAGGAGGGTTCATATAACCCACTCAAGGGACATTCCTAGAGCACCTTACTCAGGTGATCAAGGAGACTGCGCTATTGAGCCCCACAGGACACCTACTACATAAGGCCATCTTACCAAGACTGGGAGAGAGCAGTTCAGCCTAATACACAGAAACGAATATAGCAAGGCAGCCAAAACGTGGAGACAAAGAAACATGCCCCAAATGAAAGAACAGGAGAAATATTCAGAAAAAGAACTAAATGAAATGGAGGCAAGCAATCTATGAGATAGAGAGTTCAAAACAATGGTTATAAGGATGGTTAAGGAACTTAGGGGAAGAATGGATGAACTCAGTGAGAACTTAAAAAGATAGTAAGCATTAAAAATGACATGGAAATCACAAAGAGTCAGTCTGAAATGAAGAATACAATAATGAATACACTAGAAGGAATCAGCAGCATATTAGATGAAGCAGAGGATTAAATCGGCGATTTGAAAGACAAGGTAGCAGAAAACATCCAATTAGAAACAAAAAGTAAATTAGAGGATAATTTAAGGGACTACTGGGACAACATGAAGCATAACAACATCCGTATCATATGGGTACTAGAAGAAAGAGAGTAAGGAATTGAGTATCTATTTGAAGAAATAATGACTGAAAACTTCTCTAACTTGGTGTAGGACATAGAAACACAAGTCCAGGAAGCACAAAGAGTCCAAACAAGATGACCCCAATGATGTAAAGGTTAAAGACAAAGAGAAAATCTTAAAAGCAGCAAGAGAAAAGCAGTTACCTACAAGGGAGCTCCCATAAAACTGTCAGCTGATTTCTCAACAGAAACTTTTCAGGCCAGAAGGGGTTAGCAAGAAATATTCAAAGTGATGAAAAGCAAGGACCTTCAGCCAAGACAAGTCTACCCAGCAAGGCTATTATCTAAAATCAAAGGAGAAATAAAGAGCTTCCCAGACAAGAAAAAGCTAAAGGAGTTTATCACCACTAAACCAGTGTTATAAAATAATGCATAACATTTCATTTTATAGCTATTACATATTTTATTTACCCAACTCTCCATTAGGGGATATTTGTTTCCAGTCCTTTGCTAGAAGGGATTCACTAGATCAAAGGATAAGTGTATCTTGTGTTCTAGAAGATGTTGAATTGTTTTGCATGGATTGTACCAGTTTACCTAACAGCAACTTATGCAGGTGCCACTTTCCCCATTAAACTTTTTTCTGATACTTGAACACTATTATTTCATTGTAGCATATGTGCATATAGTTGACCCTTGAACAACACAAGATTCAAACTGTGTGAGTCCACTTATATGCAGATTTTTCAGTTAACATTTGTGGTTGAAATCCATGCTGCCCAAGGGTTAGTCCAGCTTATGCGGAGGGCCAACTGTAGTTATACTTCAGTTTTCTCTCTAAGAGAGGTTGGCGCCCAGTTGATTAGGGTTAACTGGATGATGTAAATATTTTCAGTACAGGTTGCTCACAGTTGTAGTTAGTTCTTTTTTTTTTTTTTTAATATATTTTATTGATTTTTTACAGAGAGGAAGAGAGAGGGATAGAGAGTTAGAAACATCGATGAGAGAGAAACATCGATCAGCTGCCTCCTGCACACCCCCTACTGGGGATGTACCCGCAATCAAGGTACATGCCCTTGACCGGAATCGAACCTGGGACCCTTGAGTCCGCAGGCCGACGCTCTATCTACTGAGCCAAACCGGTTTCGGCTGTAGTTAGTTCTTATTGCTGAATAGTATCCCATCATATTTATGTGTGTGAAAGTTTGCATATTCATTCTCTTTTTTTAAAAAAATTTATTGAGTTTTTACAGAAAGGAAGGGAGAGGGATAGAGAGTTAGAAACATCGATGAGAGAGAAACATCGATCAGCTGCCTCCTGCACACCCCCTACTGGGGATGTACCCGCAATCAAGGTACATGCCCTTGACCGGAATCGAACCTGGGACCCTTGAGTCCGCAGGCCGACGCTCTATCTACTGAGCCAAACCGGTTTCGGCTGTAGTTAGTTCTTATTGCTGAATAGTATCCCATCATATTTATGTGTGTGAAAGTTTGCATATTCATTCTCTTTTTTTAAAAAAATTTATTGAGTTTTTACAGAAAGGAAGGGAGAGGGATAGAGAGTTAGAAACATTGATGAGAGAGAAACATCGATCAGCTGCCTCCTGCACACACCCTACTGGGGATGTGCCCGCAACCAAGGTACATGCCCTTGACTGGAATCGAACCTGGGACCCTTCAGTCCACAGGCCGATGCTCTATCCACTGAGCCAAACCAGCTAGGGCATTCATTCTGCTCTTGATGAGGAGAGGATTTGGGTGTTTCCAGTTTTTAGCTACTAGGGAAGTACTGCTGTGAACATTCTTGTACATGTTTCTTGATGTAACAATTATGTATTCCTAACAATTGCTCATATAACTAGAGTAGAATTGCTGGATCATTAGGTATGAATATGTTTGGCTTTGGAGAATATATCAACAAACATTTTCCAAAGTGGTTTGCCAATTATTCCCTCTGTCCACGTGTAGAAATGTCTTTTTCATCCTCATCAAATTTCATCCTACTCTTTCTGGGGAGCAGTTGGTGGGGTCTCAGAGTTATAATTTGTATTCCTTTTTGTCTTGTTTGGCCCCCATTTTTCATGTTTATTTGCCATTTTGGATAACCTCTTTTGTGGAGAACCTCTGAGTCTTTTGCCCATTTTTCTGCTAGGTTGTCTGTCTTCTGACTGATTTGGAGAGTTGCTTATAGATTTTGATGGGGGTCTTTGGTTGGGTATTCACACTGAAAATATCCTCTTGGACTCTGGGGAAACCTGTAAGGCTGACAGTGTGATTTAGAGTACCTGGGAATGGTTACGTAGAGTAGTCATGGGGACCTTTCAACTGGAAAATGACTTGTCATCTGGCATCTGGAGAACAGAGAAGAGGCAGCTTTGAAGCTCTCAGAGATGACTAGTGCAGACAAAGGGAGCAGCATGACCAAAGGCTCTGAGCGGGAGAGAGCTTGCTATATATGGGCGTGGAAAGGGAGCCAAGAAAGCAGGGAGAAAGGAATTGTAAGAGGAAAGAATGAGAATCAGAATCTCTCTTCATTTGTCCAGTGTTGCTGATGGTCGCTGCTCCTACTGAACCTGAGATCCTTGATTCTTTTCTTGCCTTGGGAAGCTGAAACTTAATGTTTCCTTCTGTCCTTTGTCCTGCAGGTGTGGTGGACACAGGTCTGTTCATCAACATGGCTGAGAGAGTCTACTTCGGGATGCAGGACGGCTCAGTGAACATGCGGGAGAAGCCTTTCTGCTGATGCTACAGGTGTGCAGTGTGCTCACCTAGAATGCCCGCCCACAGCAGGTGGACACGCCTCTCCCGGAGCCTTTGCCTTAATGTATCTGTGCCAAGGTCCTGCTGGCAGGGTGGGGTGGGGTGGGGTGGGGTGGGGAGTGAAATCCAGCCTTCTTCTATTGTTATTAAATGTCTTTTTTAAAAAGAGAAGTATAAACATATATTTTTACTATTAAAAATGCTGTGTTTTTAAAATAAAGTACAACTTGATTTCATGTTTTATATAAAGCATTTACCAAAATAAAAAGAGGGGGACTGTCTTTTAAACTTTTAACGTGAGCCTGCTGTTTAAGCTTCTGAATATTGAGTTGGTGAATTATGTAAACCAATTTTTCTTTAAACTGATCAAGGAAGGGCCCAGCAGCGTGTTTCCCTGACACCTTACGGAAGCATGGGAGCTCCCTTTTCTTCCTCGCTCCTTCCTGGGTTTCGGTTTTGTTGTGATTACACTCAGTACCTTGTTGTACTTTTCAAGGTGTGGTTTACAGAAGTAGGGTGTGGCGTGCAGTGATTGTAAACTCCCAGGGAGAAAATGGTGGTTCTGTGAAGGCCAGGGCTTCACTCGGAACCCTGCTGTTGGAAGCAGGTGGCCAGAAGCACTTGAAATGAGACACTTTTAAATGCTTGTCTTTTTGTTGTTAGTATTTTACCTCTTCCTTTATTATTACTTGCATGGCTCAGCATCAGAAGTTCTTACCTCTTTATATTGTTTGAGGGTTGGAATAAAAAATATGGTGCCATTCTTAGCCTTTGTCTTTACTATAGAATTTGCAGCAGTTTTGTGGTTAAGTAGAAATCCATTTTGCTCACCCAGTTTACATTGGATCTCTGATAAGGGGTGGCATTTACTCAAGAAATCTTGAGCCAAAGAGTAGGTAAATATTTCCTTTATTTCTGAGAGAGCTTGCTGTCAATTTTATTTTGTTAGTTGAGTATAACACAGCTAAACAAATCACAAATTATTCCCAAGTTTTATATTAGTGAAACCTTTAGTCATGGCAGCTGACAAGCAGTGACATGGGTGACCTGAATTTCACCTTTATTTCCTCAACTATAGTCTTCATTGTGTGCCCAGTGGGCAGTGACTTGTTCAGACAGCCTCATAGACAGGAGAGGCTGTGAGCACTCGGTGGTAAGTCTCATGGGACGGGGACCTATCTGAGAACCCTGATCTGCCCATGCTGACTTGGCACAATACTTGGGACAGTTGGCTTGCCTTCTGTTTTGAAGATTGGATTATAGATACAAACTGTTTGACATATAAATTTCTGCTAAACTAAATTGCAGAATAAAAGTTAATCAGGACTGAGTGTGGAAGAGGCTTTCTTTTCCTTGCCGAATTCCTTCTCTTTTTCTTCACACTCAAGGTGCTCTTTAAAAATAGTTGCCCTGGCTGGTTTGGCTCAGTGGTTAGAGTGTTGGCCCATGGACGGAAGGGTCACGGGTTCCATTCCCAGTCAAGGGCATGTACCTCGGTTGCAGGCAACCAATTGAGTCTTACATCGGTGTTTCTCTCTCTCCTTCCTCCCTCTCTTCCACTCTCTCTAAAAATCAATGGAAAAATATCCTTGAGTGAGGATTAAAAAAAAAAAAAATAGTTGCCTCACTCATTGCTGGGAAACCTGTTGTTAGGAATGCTTTATTTTTCTTCGAGACTACTTCAGCCTGAATAAATGGGCACTAGATCTTACCTGAGAAAACTTGATAGAATTGATGTTTGAAAAGATCCCTTAAAGCTCTTGTGACATGGATTAAATTCAGGAATAAAGACAAACAACAAAGCTGCACTGGGTTTCTAAAAACACCTGCCTGTGCTCATCACACGCACATTCTTAGCTGGTGGTGTAGACCTCGCACCTGTGACCACGCTGCAGCTCCATTAAGTGTTAATGTGCGGTGTTTTTTCTGAAGAAAACAAACACTTGCTAGGCTTTAGACACATACACAGCAGTTTATGAGGTAAATTTATTGATTTCAGAGAGGAAAGGAGAGGGAAAGAGAAACATCAATGATGAGAGAATCCTTGATCGGTTGCCTCCTGCACACGCATACTAGGGATTGAGCCCACAACTGGGCATGTGCTGTGACGGAGAATCTAACCGTGACCTCCTGGTCTACGTTCAACCACTGAGCCATGCTGGCCAGGCTTGAGGTAAATTTTGATTAAGTTTCTTCAATAAAACTGTGATCTTGTAGGTGATGAGTTGGATGGAAATAATTTGCAGGATGGTGATCAATTTGGGCTCAGGGCAAGCTGTAAGTCGGTGTTTGGAAAAGGTTATAGCAAACTAAATGGCCCCATTTCTGGGAAAGATCAAAGAGGAAAAAGCACTTGGATATAAAACATTGAATTTTGGTTTCAGTTGTAGCTCATAAAGTTTTTATACTCTTTGTTCATCACACATTTCCTGAGTCCCCATAATGTGCAAATACCAGTGCTCCCCGTGCACTTGTCCTCCAGACGCTCCAGCCCGCTGGACAGGACAGGCAGGTTCATCAGACGCCCTGCGCAAAGGCAGTGCAGGGGAACCACTTCGGCACAGTGCATAAGAGGTGGGCCGGAGGCTGCTAGAGTCCTGCCGCCGTCACTCCCTGAATGCTGGCTGCTGCTCAGGGCCTTCAGCCAGTTCTCACAGCCACGTTATGGCATTTGCTCTCCTAATTTGCGGAGTGAGAAACGGGCCATGTCCTGGAAAGCAGGCCAGACTTCTCTTGCTTGCTCCTAATTCCAGGGGTTGCCAATGCATGGGTTGTGTTCCTTAACTGCTTGTGTCCATCACTTGTAACTTGAGTCACAAGTAATTTGTGAAAGTACTGAAGTTAGTGAAATGGTTTAATGTGTGTGTGTGTGTCTATGTATCTAGGCTCTTGGGTAATCCAATAATCTGTTTTCTGATGGGCTTTCTTTAGTGCAGGGGTCCTCAAACTTTTTAAACAGGGGCCAGTTCACTGTCCCTCAGACCGTTGGAGGGCCGGACTATATTTTAAAAAAAAACTATGAACAAATTCCTATGCACACTGCACCTATCTTATTTTGAAGTAAAAAAACTAAACGGCAAAAACACCCGCATGTGGCCCACGGGCTGTAGTTTGAGGACGCCTGCTTTAGTGGTTTGACAATGGAAATACCCCTTGTCAAATTCATCCTTGTCTGCCACCATTGAATTTTCTCATCTCTTCTGTGCTCATTTCCTTTTTCCCTTTCTCAGGCCCGGGGAAATAGGCACCATGGCAACCTCGGAAGGGATGTTTATGGCCCAGGGTTGTTAGTTCCCTTTAGCCAGAGACCCTTCAGGAAGTGTAGTTCAGCATAGGTGGGTTTTCTGACCAGCAGGAGGGAGCTCTGTGCCACGGGAGCCACAGGGAGTCTCAGTCAGAGCAGGTTAGGATTTAGGGGATTTGGGCTGCCGTAGGGGAGGGGAGCTTCCGGGAGGCCTCAAGGAAGCAGGGCTCTGCTCTGGGTTGGATGTCAGAGAGCAGGAGAGTTCTGTGATTGGTTATCTTAATTTTGAGGTGAGAGGAATGGAGTGAGGCTAATGCTGGGTTGGGTACGGTGGCAGCAGCCACTCGAGGGGAGGTATGTCTGGTCCTTTGTGTGGTCTGGACGATGTTCATGGTTTGTCTGTGTTGAGACGTGATTAGAGTCGTCGGTTTTTCCCCTTCGTTTCTCAGTCACAGAATGGCCTTTTCTGATGCTGTCCTGTGAAATGTTTGTTCCACAGGAGACCACAAGAGCCTCCCTGTGGGCACCACGTTATCCTGACTGGAGCCGGGCCAGTGCCTGGCTGTCATTTCCCTTTCCCAGGGTCTACAGGGCCCAAGCACCCTACAATCAACGCACCTCCTTCGCGTTGATTCATAGGTGTTGAGCACTTGCTGTGTACTGGGCACTGGGAGGAAGGGTCAGGTGCCTGTGAGGTAGCTCCAGCCTTCAAAGACTTGACTGGTGCCGTGACAACCACTTCTCCTACCTGGCTTTTCAGAGCCTGACTTCGCTCACTTCGGGTCATAGCCAGCAGCTGATGCAGCCAGATCAGATTTCATTAGCCTTCACTCTGCACTCACCTCATCATCAGGTGATGTTTCTACATAGGTTCAATGCCTGTGCTTTTTTACTAACAGGCATGTACTGCAGGTCAGCAGAACATGGCAGCGTAGTCCAGCATTCAGACGTGCCCAAGCAGTTCTTGTGTCCAAGCCATACTCGTGCTCAAGCCATCCTCGGCAAGTCCTCACAAGTGAGCTCCGGAATGTGCTTTGAGGAGGGAGTGTGCTGAGTGGGCAGCGGGGTGGGGGGCGCGGAAGGGGCAGGGGCAGGTCTGCCCTGGAGAGGAACCCCAGTGTTCTACAGGCAGTGCATTCAGACTGATGAGTTTTGAAGCCTGTCTTTTGTGGTGGACCACTGAGAACACCCTGCTCAGCAGAGCGGCTTCATCTCCCAACGGAAACCCCGGCTGCGTCTCTTTTCCTGGTGACAGAACTGCATCGAGGGAGTGATCAGGTTGCGGGCTGTCCCAACCCAAGTTTCAAATAGTGTGGTGCTCATCCTTATTTTATGTGTGTGGCTGTTGTCCGTGGAGGGTGAGGCGGACTGTAGTCACCACGAGCTCTGGGGTCCTGGAGCCCTGGTCTCCCAGTCGAGCTGCACCTGGCCAGCATCTTGTGCCAGCAGTGCTGCCTGCTTCTTTGCAAACCTGGGAGAAGCATTCATGAGGGCGAGCCCACAGAAGCTGGCATCAGGGCAGCACAGCCATAGTCAGGACCAGCTCTGCCCAGTGCACATGTGAGCCACAAATACAACATTAAATGTGCTAGTAGCCACACCAAAGGTACAAAGAAATAGGTGAGGTTAATTTCAATAAAATATTTTATGTAACCCAGCATATCTAAAGTACTCCTCTTTTAATGTAATATTTTACAGTCTTTTTTGTACTACGTCTTCAAAATACAATGAGTATTTTACTGCAGTGTGTCTCATTTTTTAAAAATTTCTTTATTGATTAAGGTGTCACATATTTGTCCTCATCCCCCCATTCCCATCCCACACCCCTCCCCACACATGCCCCCACCCCCCTGTTGTCCTTAACCATTGGTTAGGCTCATATGCATGCACACAAGTCCTTTGGTTGATCTCTCCCCCCTACCCCCACCTTCCCCTACCCTCCCTCTGAGGCCCGACAGTCCGATCGATGCCTCCTTGTTTCTGGGTCTGTTCTTGTTCATCAGTCTATGTTGTTCATCATTTCCCCTTTATGAGTGAGATCATGTGTTACTAGAAATATACTTATAAGAACCAAATGTGAGACGAGCAATAATAGTTATGCTGACAGGCAAATGAATCAGTCTGTAGTGAGTTTCTTTCTGGACCAACAGTTCTTTTGCGACCCAATTTCAATGTCCACCAGTTCCTTATGTGTACATGTCGGCACTGACTTTTCAGTTCTGGATGGTGAACAAATGGTGGTAATGCAGGTCCGACTCCCTCTGGTTTGGTCTCGCCCGGACCCAGGGGCGCGGCCTCACCCAGACTCAGGGGCGTGCGGCCTCACCCGGACCCGGCACCCAGCATCACCCGGACCCAGGGGTGCATGGTCTCACCCAGACCCAGGTGCGCGCGGCCTCACCCGGACCCGGGATCCAGCCTCACCTGGACCCAGGGGCGCGGTCTCACCCGGGCCCGGGACTCAGCCTCACCCGGACCCAGGGGCGCGTGGCCTCACCCGGGCTCGGGTCCCAGCCTCACCTGGACCCAAGGGCGCGTGGCCTCACCCGGACCCGGGATCCAGCCTCACCCGGACCCAGGGGCGCGGTCTCACCCGGGCCCGGGACCCAGCCTCACCCGGACCCGGGGGCATGAGGCCTCACCCGGACCCAGGGGCGCAGTCTCACCCAGACCCGGGACCCAGCCTCACCCGGACCCAGGGGCGCGTGGCCTCACCCGGACCCAGGGGCGTGCGGCCTCACCTGGATGCAGGGGCGCGTGGCCTCGCCCGGACCCAGGGGCGCGCAGCCTCACCCAGACCCGGGACCCAGCGGGGCTTCATCTTCTTGATCACAATTCCTGTTGGTCAATTCCTTCTCAGCAATTCCTTCGGCCATTTTCTCAAAGCTCTGGGGCGGCTGCCGCGGAACTCGTTGAGCGGCGGGCTCGGCGAAGCTCCGGTGCGCCCGGTGCGTGGCGGTGGGCTGGTCTGAGGTCGCTGCGGCAGCACTCGGGTCTGCAGCGGCAACCAGTCACCGGGCGAGCGCACCTGGATCCGGGACCCAGCGGGGCCTCGTCTTCCCGATCCCAACTCCCATCGGTCAATTCCTTCTCAGCAATTCCTCCGGTTGTTTTCTCAAAGTTCCGGGGCGGCTGCTGCGGAACTTGCTGGGCAGCGGGCTCGGCGAAGCTCCGGTGCGCCCGGTGCGCGGCGGCGGGCTGGTCCAAGGTCACTGCGATGGCGCTCGGGTCTGCAGCGGCGGCCCGTCGTTGAGCGTGTGCACCTGGCCGCTTCTGGGGCGCAGAGATTCTCGAAGGACTTGGAGGTCAGCAAGCACGGAGTCTCCCACCCCATGTCCCCCAGGGGTTCGTCTGTCCGTGCTCGGCAGCGAGTGGAGCCGTCCCCTCAGCCGGAGACCACCGGGGGAACTGCGCCAAGCACGTTCCAGGCCGCCATTGTGTCGCCAGAGCCGTAGTTCTTAAAGTGTGATCTTTGGCTCACCGGCATCAGCATCATCCCGAGTACCCCTCTCTTTTATTCTAGTTGTAGAGCATCCGCTCAGCCAGCCCTCCGGTGGTTCTGGATGGTGTCTGCTCTGTTTTCCAGTTGTAGTTTCAAAATTGTTGTGGTAGGCAACAATCAGGCGTCCGCCCTATGCCGCCATCTTGGTCCTCCTCTGTCTCCACATTTTAGATGCTACCCTGAGTTGATGGAGTTGCTTTGTGTGTTAGGTGTCCTAGCAGGGCCCAGTAGCTCAGCCTCCCCAGTTCTCTGTGGTGGATCCTCTTGGTGCACCCCTTTGTGAACTGTATGTGCAGTCTTGTTGTAGTTAAGCTGTGCTTGTTGTTGGTATCACTGAGGGGAGTTGATCTCCAAGCCAGTTGGCTGTGAGGATCAGCAGTGTCTCCGCTGGGAGAGCTTCTGTGTTCAGCTTGGATGGGGTGGAGTCTCAGAGTGGCGCAGACAAACTTGGTTTCCGTCCGCGCTGCCCTAAGAGGGGCGGTTTCTCCGTGTCCAAAACAATGGCTGCTCGGCTCTGAGAGAAGGCTGTTCTTGAGCCTCGCCCACTGCCAAACAGACCAGTTTCTCCCTGACCGGAGCTGGATTTCAGTGCAGACCGAAGGTTTTGTTTTTCTCCCGAACGAGAAATCCAGCCACTGGGAGGGCTGTGCTCAGCTTGGATGGGGCGGAGTGTGTCTCATTTTGAACTGGCCACTTCAAGTGCTCGGCAGGCACACTGGCATTGGAGAACAGTTCTAGAAGTTCAAGGGGCACCGTTGTCATTCTGGCTTTTACGGCTCTTGGTTTCCTGGAACGAGCCTGGTTCTGTAGAGCCCACAGAGGGTCAAGTCAAATGGAGGTGCCCCAAGGGGTCCCCTCAGCAGTCCCACTTCAAACTGAGACCATCTGTACTTCAAGCATATGACCTTGACCTTGTAAGTGGCCTTAGGTCCAGAAAGAGAGCACCATTCTTCCACCTTCTAAGTTAACTGATTATTTTAGTTATGTTATTTTTTCTGATTAATATGAATTACTATCTTAAGATAGTAATCTCAGTTTGAAATTCCATTTTCCACTTAGTTTTAGAGAAGTTATTTCACCTCTAAGCCTTAATGTCCTCAGTGTGGGTATAATAATGTTACCTGTTAGGGTTGTTTTGAGGATTAAATGAGCTAGTATATTCCAAGTGCTTTGGACAGTCATTGGCACATGGAGCACTTAGTAAATGCGGTGGACTCTTACTTCCTAGGTTCCTTGAGCCTCAGTAGCAAGGGCATCGGGATGTACAGAATGGCTCCGCTGAGTGGAAACCACGAGTGCGTCACAGGTACATGGAGGTGGAGGCTCACTTTTCTCTATTTTTATATATGTGACATTTTCCATAATAGGATTTTTCTTAAAATGGCTTGCCAGCTTTCATTCTGGAATTTGCTGAAAGAAGTTACAATGATTTTCTGTGCCCCTGTGAAGTGCTGTACAGGTTTCCGGAGATGAGTGTGTGTGTGCTCTGCTTGGGAAGTTCAGAAAAGCCTCGTGGAGTATGTACTCATTTAGCTGAATTTCTAAAACAGATTTTTTAATTAAAATTTTTTCATCAGCTTAAAAAAACATTTTTATCAGCTTTATTGAGATATAATTCACATATCATATAGTTTAAACATTTAAAGTGTATAATTCAGTGGCTTTTAGTCTATTCACAGTTGTACAACCATCACCACAGTGAATTCTAGAACATTTTCATCAACTCAGAAAGCCCTCTTATTAGCAGTCACTCCCTGTTTCCTGTAGTGCCCTGCCCCCCAGCCCCAGGCAATCATGAATTTACTTTCTGTTTATGTAGATTTGCCTCTTCTGGGTATTTCATACAAATGGAATCACACACTATGATTTTTTTTATCTTATTTAGCATGCTAGAGGCCCAGTGCACAAAATTCGTGCCCTCGGGGGGGGGGGTCCCTCTGCCTGGCCTGCGCCCTCTTGCAGTCCAGGAGCCCTCGGGGGATGTCCGACTGACTGCTTAGGGCCTAAGCCTTCAGTCAGACATCCTTAGCGCTGCCACAGAGGTGGGAGAGGCTCCCACTACTGCCACTGTGCTCACCAGCTGTGAGCTGGGCTTCTGGCTGAGTGCTGCTCCCCCTATGGGAGCGCACTGACAACCAGGGGGCAGCTCCTGCATTGAGTGTCTGCCCCCTGGTGGTCAGTGTGCGTCATAGCGACCAGTCATTCTGCCGTTCAGTCAATTTGCATATTAGCCTTTTATTATATAGGACTAGAGGCCTGATGCACGAAGATTCGTGCAAGAATAGGCCTTCCTTCCCCTGGCTGCCGGCACCGGCTTCCCTCCGGCATCCAGGACCTGGGCTGCTTCGCTCCAGCTGCTGCCAGGCACCTGGAACCCAGGCTGCTTCGCTCCGGCTGCTGCCGCCACCCACCGGGACCTGGGCTGCTTTGCTCCAGCCACTGCCAGGCATCTGGGACATGGGGTACTTCACTCCAGCTGCTGCCGTCACCTCACACAGGGCTGTGCTCCAAGCCGTGTTGCGGTTGCTCGGAGCACGACCCCACCCCTGGTGTGTGTCCGCTGGCACGCAGTCCCCTCCCACCCATCTGTGCACGCAGCTCCTTCTGAGCGGTCATGATGCAGCCTCCTCCTGAGCCGGTCATGATGCCTGGCTAATTTGCATATTACCTGTTTATATATATAGATGTTTTCAAGGTTTACTTATGGAGCATGTATCAATACTTTATTCTTTTTTAATTACCAAATAATATTTTATTGTATGGATATACATTTTATTTTCCATTTATCAGTTGATGGACATTTGGATTGTTTCCACTTTTTATAAATAATGCTGCTATGAATGTTCATGTATAACTTTTTGTATATGAATATATGGATATATGTTGTTTTCATTGTCTCCTGTCTTTTTTCCTCCTTTACTACCTCTTTTGACTTAAAATATTTTTTAGCATACCATTCTAATTGTGTTTTTTTTTCTTTAGTTCTTATATATATTTTAGTGGTTGCTCTATTTGTTAAAAATTGAAAGAGTAAAAGACCACCAGGCAGGCAGTGGTGGGTGTGAGATGAGTGAGATGGAAAGGAGCATTCTATAAAGGGGGAACAGAATGTGCAAAGACAAGGGTTGATGAGGACCTGGTGGGAATAGATAACTTGAAGGAGCTGTGTATGGCCTACAAATAATGCTGGCTCTGGGAAGGCTTGGCCAATGGCTGTTCATGCCCAGAGTTTGAGCCTTAAAGGTGTGTCTCAGTTATCTATTGCTATATAATAGATTACTCTCAAACTTAGTGACTTTATATAATCACCACCATTCGTTTGCAAATTGAACAGAATGTGGTGGGATGGCTCATCTCTGTTGTAGCTTCACTGGAGTAACTTGGCTGAGGCAGGGATGTCTGGGCCTTTCTCCATGGGTGATGTTAGGCTTCCTCCCAGCATTGCGGCTGGGTTCGCAGAAGGAGCATTCTTCTGGAAGCTGCAAGGCTTCCTCAGAAATTGTACAGTCACTCAAAGCAAGTCAAAATGCCAGCCCAACTAAAAGAGGTAGACCAGTGATGGCGAACCTATGACACGCGTGTCAGCACTGACACGCGTAGCCATTTCTGATGACACGCGGCCGCTGAGGTGGCCGCATGCCAAGGATGAAACATTTGCGAAATAATGTTTTTTCCTCAAAGTGACATACTACCCGAGTTATGCTCAGTTTTTTGGCGAAGTTTGACACACCAAGCTCAAAAGGTTGCCCATCACTGAGGTAGACTCTACTTCTTGATGAGGGAAGGAATTAATGCAGAGTTTACAAGCTGTTACAGGAATGACAAAGATGTAAGAAGAGTTTAATATTCATTATGGTAGTGGCATCCAGAATTTAATTGTGGGTGGCAATAATGCCAGGAACAACATTCAGGGTAACAGCAGCAATAGTGGCATCTTATTCAGACCATTTTGGGGTGGGATCATGACCATATTTCCAGCTTAGGGTTCCTTGGTTCTATCTATTTCCTGAACCTAATTTTCCAGCCTTCCCATTCACTTTGGAGGTGAATGATAGGCTTTCAATAATCCCATTTCTGTTTAATTTAACCAATTTTGTTAGCATCTGAGAACCCTGACTTGACACCCTACGCAAGAAGAGAATCATTAAGAACTGCATAGTAAAATTGATATTTTACCAAAGTGAAATGCACATGGCTAGTAAATACCTGAAAAATATTCCAGCTCACTAACAATATAAAGAAAACACATCTACATTAAAATAGTAATAACCTGCCGAAACCGGTTTGGCTCAGTGGATAGAGCGTCGGCCTGCGGACTCAAGGGTCCCAGGTTCGATTCCGGTCAAGGGCATGTACCTTGGTTGCGGGCACATCCCCAGTGGGGGGTGTGCAGGAGGCAGCTGATCGATGTTTCTCTCTCATCGATGTTTCTAACTCTCTATCCCTCTCTCTTCCTCTCTGTAAAAAATCAATAAAATATATTTAAAAAATAAAATAGTAATAACCAACTGATATGCCAAGGTTCCCTGGTCCGGGCACATACAAGAATCAACCAATGAAGCATAAATAAGTGGAACAACAAATTGATTTCTCTCTTTCCAAAAAATAAAAATAAAACTACAACAACAAAAAGCCAGATGCCTTTTTTTTTTTTGGCCTATAAAATTAGCGAGTAAATTAATGTAATCATTGCTGCAGAGGGCATGGTAAATAGTTCTAGCCTCCCTGGGGATTTGGGGGCAATGTTTATCCAGAATCTTAAAACCAATCATTCCTTTTTGGTCACTTCCAGAAATCTAGTCTAAGCAAATACTTAGTAATGTGGATATAAATTTATGCACAAAGATGTTCATAGCAATGTTATACCTTAAGTAAACATTGGAAACTTAAATGTGACTCAATTAAGGTGTGATGTAATAAGATATTATGAAGCCATTAAGAAAAGCTGTAAAGAACTAAAGATACGGGAAAACCTTTATAGAATAACATTGAGTGATAAATTAGCTAAAAGTTGTTGATGTGACATAATCAGCCTTGATCTAGTCAGGAAAGTAAGCTACTTTAGATATTTTGGACAAGGAATTGATTACAGGAAGTGTTTCACAGGTGATGGGGTGGGCTGGAGCAGAGAAGCCAGTCATGTTGAGGCAACCCAGAGAGAAGCAAGGGCAGGAAGCCACCCTCCAGGCTGGAGAAGGCATGTCACCAGGACCCTGAAGCTGGGCACAGTGGAAGCTAGACCCACAGAGGAGATGCAGCCACTGTTGGAAAATTCCTCCCAAAGAGGAGGGACACATACCTCGGCTTAACCCTTCTTCCCACTCTCCAACCTTTTGCCTACCAACCAGAAGTCACTTGGTAATGGAGTCAAGGGCAGGACCTGGATCCGACAGTAGGACCGTGACCTACCCTTGGACAGTATGATCTCAACTAGATAAAAAATTGACGTTAAAAGTAGTTTTTGCTGATGGGATTACATATGACTTTTATTTTTCTGTATTTAGAACCCGAAAAATATTATTAAAATAAAAAATAGCGAGTGTGTGTGGGGAGATGCCAAACAAAATTTTTACAAAGATAATATATATGTAAGAATGAACATGAGCAGCCAAACAACCAGGTTCTGGGCGCTTAAAATAGAGGTGAGGGACCCTATGGAAATCCCGTGCTTCCTCACCTGTTGTTCCCATTAATGAAGTGAGGAACATCTGTGCTCTTACCATGCACTTTCCTGACTTCTGTGAGGCCTTTCATTTTGTTTGTTAACTCCTAGTTTCTTCACTTGTAAAATAGAGGTGACCTCAAGGATCCTTTTTAGCTTTGACATTCTGTGTCCATGCTTCTGATTAGGGCTCAGATCTTGGAATTTGCTATCTGTACCTTGTTTAATTCTCCCAGCAATGTTATTGTAGCAGGAAGAGCTGGGACTAAAAATCATCCTTGTTGATTAAAGTTGTCATCCCACCATTCTGACATTCCATTTTCTCTGGGTTAGCAATCCTCTCTAAAGCTCATGTCCAGCACCAGTTAAAAGCTTGAAGGAACCCTAGTGTGTGTGCTTGGGATCCCAGAAAGCAATAGGTAATTTGATTAACACCAGGGAAGGTTATTTCCATGAAAAATTAAGGATTTCTCTAAAATATGCTAAATCTTAGGAGATCCAACTTTAAGAAATTGATATTTATAAAACTCCTCTGGCTTTTTTGTGATAGTCAAAAATTGATCCTTGAGTTTCAGTCTCCTTCTTTGTAAATTACAACTAAAAACGCCTTCTTCATGAGGTTGTTATGGGGACTAAATGGGAAGAGTTATGTGGCACTGCTAGCAAGTGTCGGACACATTAGGCACTCAGAAATTGTTTATTCACTTAGGGTCAAATAATAAATTCCACTTTCGATGCTCATGACTAGTGCTATTGTTTAGCCTTGAGGCCGAAAAATTCTCTCAGATCTTAAGAAGCTAGCAAGATTTCAGTAAGGCAAAAGGAATGTACATGAAACAATTCAAGAACAGCTGAAGCCAGGACATGGCCAGTTACTGAACTTGGGAGAGAGTACCCCTAGCAGAGCAAGCAGATTCTCACAGTGAGGATCTCTGAGTCCGATTTTCAAGGAGAGTGGTTGCCAGTATAGATGACGACCCTAAGAAAGAATCAAGATCACATGCATGGGTTTCAACAATGGGGAAAAGACTAAGTAAAATTATGTGCTGTCAATAACTGAGAATGATGTGTCATTCCAAATGATCAGTATGGTATCTAAGTAGAAAAGAGAAGTGCTGTGAAATTACAGCAAGTGAAAGAAGTTGAATACAAAATTGTAGTAATTATGTGAATTTCCCTTGTGGTTATGTATGAAGATACACAGATAAATATTAGAAAAAAATATGATGTGAGAAATTCAAATAATGGGCATATTAGGATGATGGATTTATGGATGAATTTTAAAAGCATTTCTTTAAGTAGGCTTTCACTAATAATTGACATCGACCAAACATTTGGAATAATTTCATACCGAACGATTACTTGGATTGAATATTATACCAGTCCCCGGTGAGGGCTCCATTCTCCGCGGAGGCAGACTTCCTCGCTGGTATTTATTGTAATTTTTTTTTTAAAGCGAAAAAGTGCAACAAATCCCACAAGTCATGGAGTCCTCTTCCATTTCCATTTCTGTGGATCTTCCTTTTCAAATCCCCTTCAACCTGATTTTGAATCCAGAGCAAGGGAGAGGCCCTGGGAGCTGTGACCTTGAGATTCAAGGATTTTCCGACACTTCTCTGGCAAATGCTTTGTTCCCAGGAGTCATTCAGTCCAGTAGAGGCATATACCCCTCACACCCAAGAAAGAACAATATACCGACAGGCAACTGGCTGAATGGATAATTCAGGAGGTAATTTACATTTTATTTTGGCAGATGGACCCTTCATTTTCAAAAGGCTCCCCAGGAATGTCCCTCACAAATGTATTGACTTTCCAGGACACACTGACGCTGTTCAGTGATCGGCCCCATAGGTAGAATTGTATGCTCAGGGCTGGCTGTTCTATGGCTTGAGCAGGTGGGTTCTTGTTCAGGGGTAGTATCTGAGGAGATGCTACATGACTGTGGCCCTTACTGACCTCTCAGCTTTCCATTTTATTTAAGTCAAATAAATTCAGCCCTTGCAAGCCAGTCCAATGCAAAGGAGTCCAAAAAACACGTGGTGGTTTGTGCCAGTAAATTCACTCCTGAACTAGCAGTGAATGGAGTGGCGTGGCTCAGCTTGTCCTCTAGTCTCCCTTGCCACCACTGGGACGCCTGAGGCCCTTTTCACTCACTCTGGTGTGCCAACTTCTCAAGGCCTCCTTGCCTAAGTTTGCTTGAGAATGTAGAGGATGGAGAACTGTTCAGAAATCCTTAAGACCTGGCTTCTAGTCTTGCCTCGACTTCTACTGCTAACAGAGTAAGTCAGTCACCCTCTCTAGGCCTTCGTTTCCTTATCTATTAAGTTAAAGAGAGTAGGCTGACTTTTCAGGTCACCTTCAGCTCTTTTATCTAAAATTTTTTATTACTTCAAATCAACTCCTAGTCACTCTAAACTTTTAGTTGGCTCTTCTCATAGTGTTAGTGTTCAATTTGGCACTATTGTGATTTTTCCTCGTTTGTACCCATTTTATTTTATTTTTGGCAAGGATTATGTTTCTTTTTTTTCCTTTTTCTTTTTCTACACAGACTCCTTGAGAAAAGGACTGTGACATCTGAGTCCTTATATGTCCTCACAGTGACCTGAGCTCTTGGGACCATTGTCAAAATAACATTCTTCTTGGTGATTCTAATCTTTCTTTTAGAGTCTTTCTCATGACTATAAAATATTTTTAATTCAAGAATAAAAAGTTATTACCCTAGCCATTTGGCTCAGTGGATAGAGCGTCGGCCTACAGACCAAAGGGTCCTGGGTTCAATTCCAGTCAAGGGCACATACCTCGGTTGCAGGCTCCTCCCCAGCCCAGGCCCTAGTCAGGGCTCATGCAGGAGGCAACAAATCAATGTGTTTCTCTCACATAGATACTTTTCTCTGTCTTTCCCTCTCTCTTCCACTCTATCTAAAAATCAATAGAAAAATATCCTCGAGTGAGGATTTAAAAAAAAAAGTTATCAAAATTTTAAATAACTCCTAGAATTCTAATACATTCACTATTTTTCTTTTTTAAAATATTTTTTTGGTGTAGGTTGGAAGGGATTGTTGAGCCAGGACAACCTCACCAGCATGTCCCTCTGACTGAGGCCAGGTCCCTCAGCCACAGCAGCCAAGTGCCCTGATGGGGCTCTGGGCTTGGGGCCCCTCCACATGGGGGCCCCTGGACACTGTCCTCAGAGGACTCTGGTTTCCTTCCCCTGGGGGTCCCCACACAAGGCCTCCTTTGTTGTGCATTCAGTAATTATTTATTGAGTTCCTACTGTGTGCCAGGCACTGTTGAAGGCACTGGACCGGACAAAGAGGAACCGAGACAGAGAAGTGTCCCTAATCTCATGGGACTGATGTGGAAAGTCAACGGGGCATCCGAGAAGCTAGATAAAAACTGAGAAGGAAAGGCTGGGGGAGTGTGTTCCAGGCAGAGGAACAAGGTTCCTGATGTGCAAACCAGCTGTTTTAATGGAAAGAGCATAAAGCTGGCCAGTGTGACCCCAACTGAGTGTGAAGAGGGGATAGGGCTGGGGTTAGGCCCCTGGGGCTGGGTCACCCAGGGCCTGTGGGCCCCAGATAGGGTTTGGGGGTTTGTTCTCAGGGCAATGGGAAGCTGTTGGACAGTTTTATGAGGGGGGATGACAGGATCCAATGTACCTATTTAAGAGGTCACTCATCTGTGGCAGGGAGAATGGGTTGGAAGGGCTGAGAGAGACAGCAGGGGGACAAGAGAGGATGATGGGCCAAATCAAGGTGGTGGCCATGGGAGGGGGAGTCAGGGACAGAGCAGGATGTGGGTAGAAGGGTGTATGGGTGGTGTGAGTGTCAGCGTGAGGGAGGGAGGAAGCCAGAAGGACCCTAACTTTGTGGCCCATGGGTGATGGGGTCATTTATTATTATTTTTTTTGTTAATCCTCACCTGAGGATATTTTTTCCATTGCTTTTCAGAGAGAGTGGAAGGGAGGGGGAGAGAAACACATTGACTGGTTGCCTCCCGCACCTTCCAATCAGGGGTAGGGAGGGAACCTGCAACCCAGGTACGTGCCCTTGACCTGGAATTGAACCCAAGACACTTTGGTGCACAGACCAACACTTTAACCACTGAGCAACACCAGGCAGGGCTGGGTCATTTATTAACATGGGCAGACAGGGGCTTGTAGGGGCAGATCAGAAGCCTAGTTTTGGGCCTAAGATGCCCTTTAGACATCTCAAGTCAGGTCCAAACAGGAGAACAGAAGCCACTCAGTATCTCAGCAGAAGGAATTGAATGCAGGGATGGCTGGGCTGGTGGAGGACAAGGCTGAGAAGAGTCAGAGGCGTGACTGTGAGGCAGCCCAGGGGCAGGAAGCTGCTGCTGCCACCCCTTGGCTGGAGGGACAGAGCTCTGGCGGTGTTGCCTGACCCCAGGACTAGGATCACAGGCTCAGAGGGAGTGCTAGGAGACTAAGCCACTGCCTGACATGCCCCAGGCATGGGGGTGAGGGGGTTGGGGTGGACACCAAGATTGGAGGTAAGACTGGTGGAGACCTCAACACACCAGACATTGCTGCCTTGAAGACTTATGGGTTCTCCCAGGGGCTGTTCCCCACCTCAGCCATCACCTTGGACTTCTGAGCTCCTCTACCCCTTGAAGACACCCACCTCCAATCCTAGCCACCTTGAAGTTGAGACTCTCCTTTCCCAAGACGTCATCCGTCAGCTGCTTTTTTGGACCTTGGAGAGCTGGGCCCTGCATCTTCCCCTCTGCCAGGGGCTGGCTGAGAGAATGGGGAATGATCGAATCAACAAATAAAGAGTGTGGGAAGAAAAAAAATAATTTAAAAAATTTTTGCATTATAGTTGACACACAATATTATATTAGTTTCAGGTGTACAAGATAGTGGTTAAACATTTATATACTCATGATGTGATTACTCTAATAATTCTAGTACCCATCAAATACCATACATAGTTATTAAAATATTATTGACTATATTCTCATAAGTACCGCGCGCTAACCGATTGCGCCACTGGAGCTCCTGACTATATTCTCTATGCTGTACTTTACATCCCTGTGACTATTTTTATAAATGAAAATTTGTACTTCTTAATCTCTTCACCTTTTCACTCATCCTCCCATCTCCCCTCCCATGGGAACCATCAATTTGTTCTCTGTATCTATGAGTTTGTTTCTGTTTTGTTTGTTTATTTTGTGTTTTCACATATAAGTGAAATCATATAGCATTTGACTTTCTTTGACTTATTTTACTTAGCACAGTGATTGGCAAACTGCGGCTCGCAAGCCACATGCGGCTCGTGAGCCACGGTTTGCTGCTCTGTTGACTAATGAGTTTGCCGACCACTGTCATATACTACCCTTTACCTCTTTGCACACAATATGCCACAATTGCCTAATCCTCACAGCTTCCAACTACACGGTAACATTTAGTCTAGCAGTGGTTGGCAAACTCATTAGTCAACAGAGCGGCAAACTGCGGCATGCAAGCCGCATGTGGCTCACGAACCGCAGTTTGCCGACCACTGACTTAGCACAATATCCTCTAGGTTCATTCATGTTGTTGCAAATGGCAATATTTTATTCTTTATTATGCTGAGTAATATTTCATTTGATATATATCCTATATAATAAAAGGGTAATATGCAAATTGACCCTAATGGCAAAACGACCAGTCACTATGAGGCGCATTGAGCACCTCTCAGTACCTTTCCCTGGCTGGCAGGCTCTGATTGATCGATGGTGAAAGGGTAACTGGGGGTGGGTGGTGGCAGGGAGTGGGGCCAGTTGCAGGCAGTGGGGGAAGATGGCCCTGATCACAGGCAGGGTCTAGGGACCATACCTGCACACGAATTCCGTGCACCGGGCCTCTAATATATATATACTAGAGGCCCAGTGCACGAAATTCATGCATGGGTGTGTGTGTGTCCCTCAGCCCAGCCTGCACCCTCTCCAATCTGGGACTCCTCGAGGGATGTCCGACTGCCCATTTAGGGATCGGGCCTAAACGGGCAGTCGGACATCCCTCTCACAATCCAGGACTGCTGTCTCCCAACTGCTCACATGCCTGCCTTCCTGATTGCCCCTAACCACTTCTGCCTGCCAGCCTGATCACCCCCTAACACTCCCCTGCCAGCCTGATTGATGCCTAACTGCTCCCCTGCCAGCCTGTTTGTCCCTAACTGCCCTCCCCTGCAGGCCTGGTCACCCCTAACTGCCCTCCCCTGCAGGCCTGGTCAACCCTAACTGCCCTCCCCTGCAGGCCTGGTCCCCCCCAACTGCTCTCCCCTGCAGTCCTGGGTCCCTCCCAACTGCCCTTCCCTGTAGGCCCGGTCGCCCCCAACTTCCTTCCTCTGCCGGCTTGGTCACCCCTAACTGCCCTCCCCTGCTGGCCTGATCGCCCCCAACTGCCCTCTCTTGCAGGCCTGGTTCCTCCCAACTGCCCTCCCCTGCTGGCCATCTTGTGGTGGCCATCTTGTGTCCACACGGGGGCAGCCATCTTTGACCACATGGGGGCAGCCATCTTGCATGTTGGAGTGATGGTCAATTTGCATATTACTCTTTTATTAGATAGGATAGAGGCCTGGTGCACAAGTGGGGGCTGGCTGGTTTTCCCTGAAGGATGTCCCGGATCAGGGTGGGGGTTCCCTTGGGGCATGAGGCGGCCTGGGCGAGGGGCCTGTGGTGGTTTGCAGGCTGGCCACACCCCCTGGTGACCCAAGCAGAGTCCCTGGTATCTGGGGTTTATTTATCTTCTACAATTGAAACTTTGTAGCCTGGAGTGGAGCCAAGCCTTCTGCTTGCTCCATGGCAGCAGCCATTTCTGTTGGGATTTATGTATCTTCTATAATTGAAACTTTGTAGCCTTGAGTGGAGGCCTGGCCCGGCCAGGGTGTGTGGAAAGCTTGGCTTCCTCCATCACCGGGGAAACCCAAGCCTCCCTCCTGCTCTCTGTGGTCGTAGCCATCTTGGTTGGGTTTATTTGCATATTTGCTCCTGATTGGCTGGTGGGCGTGGCTGGTGGGCGTGGCTTGTGGGTGTAGGGGACTGATAGTTAATTTGCATATTACTCTTTTATTAGATAGGATGTGTGTGTGTGTGTGTACATATATATATATATATATATATATATATATATATATATGTAGTGTGTGTGAGAGATGATATCTCATTGTGGTTTTAATTTGCATCTCCCTGATGATTAGTGAGAAAATGTTAGAAATAACTTCACAAAATTTTAAATGAGATTTATTCTTATAACTAAATGAGATTTTTTTGATAAATTTGTCCTGACACACACACACACACACACACACACACACACACACACACACATATATTCTGGTAATTCAACAATGACTTCTTGCCTGTAGTAGAACCACTCTACTCAAAATGGGCTTCTCTCTGCTCTCAACAGATGTGTCCCAGTGTGTTCATAGAGTGGGTGAGTGGCCCTGGTGCTTGGTGGGGGTGGTGTTGGTGGCATGCGACTAGGTCGTGTGGGCTGTGAGAATGGCACCTCACTTCCAGCTGCGGGCTCTAGAAGGTACAGTCTCCTGCCCTTACATGGAACAACCTTGGCACTGAGGCCATATGGAGCCAGTGTGCTCTGCAAGGACAGCAAAAGAATAAGAAAACCAGTCCCTGAAGGTCACAGCAGGGACGTGATTCCCAGTGCAGTGGGGCTCTGTATGGAGTCCCAGATTCTCAGGCCCAATGCTGTTGCTTCAGGTGGTGGTGTGTGCAGCAAGAGGAGCAGTGGGCTTGAAATCGGGCAGGTATCTGAGAGGTGGCTTTCCACTTGGGTGAGTCCAATTTCTCATCCTGTTTCTTCATCTGTAACCTGGGGAAATAATGTCACACTCTGTGAGTCAGTGTATCAAAATAACCAAGAAACACAACCACCCACACAGAAAAACAACCTCTATAATAGCTCTACAAACATATATCGCTCATAAGCAATTTATTATTCATTTACTCATGTGTTTATTCAATAATGCTTAACAAGCAAGGCGCTATGCTTTGTGCTAAGCACTGCAATGAGTATAAAACTGTATTGAGATCAAGGTGCCAAATTCAAGTTCATGTCCTCAGTAAGTGGTGGAGGATTCAGAAACCAAAGCCTGGAAGTGAAGAGTGATGCTCCCCAGTCCCCGGTACTGTGGTGATCCTCAACACTGTTGTCAGGCATGGCTTCCAAGTGAAACAGCGAGTTTTTTTATTATTGGCAAAAGGCCCTGCCTCTTAGGAGCTTATATTTTGATAGGAAACAAAGACAGAGCTACCTGGGCCTTGTACAAATCAAGTACATAGTGACGGATGGCACAGGGTGAGCACAGTGATAGGACCCGAACAGGTGGACTCTGGTGGTGTCGGCAGTTTCTCGTGATCCCAGATGACTTTCTGGAGGAGGTGGCATTTTTTCAGGTTAGCTGGAGACAGAACTGAGCTTTCATTGATTTTCAGACATACCTGCAGATAAATAGCTAATAACAGTTATGAGGTTAACAACTTTGATATTGTTACATTTAAAACACCTTTTGTGCCTCATTATTTTGCAGGTGTCATGAATCTGACAACATGGATGCAAAGATTATTTGCACCTGTCACATCAGGTAGGCCTAGTGAAAACATAAGTGTTAGGAACTTGTTTCATTTTACTTAACACTTACTACAGAATACAGTAATTGGAAGAAGTGTATTTCTTCTTACCCTTTACAACAGCATGGATGGACCTAGAGGGTATTATGCTTAGTGAAATAAGCAAGTCAGAGAAAGACAAGTATCATATAATTTCAATTATATATGGAATCTAATGAACCAAATAAACTAACAAACAAAATAAAAACAAACTCATATATACAGAGAGCAGACTGACAGCTGTCAGAGGGGAAGAGGTAAGGGGGCTGCGTGAAAAAGGTGAAGGGATTAAGCAAAGAAAAACAAACAAACAAAAATCCCAAAACCTCACAGACAGTCAACAGTATGGTGATTACCAGAGAAAAAGGGGGTGGGAGAGGGTAAAAGGGGAGTAAATGGTGATGGAAGAAGATTTGACTTTGGGTGGTGAACACACAATACAATATACAGATGATGTAAATAGAATTGTACACATGAAACCTGTATAATTTTATTTACCAGTGTCACCCCCATAAATTCAATTTAAAAAAAAGAAGTACATTTCTTTTTCTTACATTACAATTAGGGGTTACTATATTTTTGAGCAACAATGCATATTAGAAAACCAAATTGAGATTGAGGGTGGAGAGAGCACATTGCAGGAGTGAGAGGCACCGGAGCGTGTGTCTGTGGGTATGTGTGTGTGTTGGGGCAGGGTGATGAGGGTTAGACTGTGTCAGTTCCCACATATGTCTATTTAGCTTCCCTGTTTCAAAGACTTTGGCTTTTTAAAGTCAATTTAAGAGACACTGTCTATGTCCTCGAGCATTTGCGATCTTCAGGAATGGGAGGTGAAGCTGGCATAAGGACCCATCCAGCCCTTCGGATGGACAATTAGAGGAAACCTTCCATCATGGCGGGGAAGGGTGGAGCTGCTCTGGTTAATATCGTCAGTGGAGACCCTTTGGAATTGTGTCATCTAGCAATGGAACCCTGGAGCAGCAAGTGGCTCCAGCTGATCAACATCCCAACGCACAGCAATTCCCAAAAGCCCGGTCCTGGGGGAAGGACTTCTGATTAGAACTCTCTTCAGAGCCTATCCAGTTCCTCTGTTTCTCCCCTTCCCCTGCTTCCTTATTGTTTCCATCTCTGTTATCTTTTATTGTTCTTCCAACTCTCTTTATTATCCTCCCCCCGAAATTCTTTTTTTAAACTTACCTTACTTGAACACACGATAATATTAAATTATAAACATTAGTTTGCTAAATAAAATGCTGCATACACACAGAATATTTTCTATTTCTTAAAAAAGAAGACAGAATTAAAAAATGTCTCTATGGTGTAGAAGTCTGTGGAAGGTTTTCTGGATTGGTGATCCTTAGTCCAGAATTTCTTCATGCCCAGTTTATTGTCATTGGTGGACAACAGAAGAAAATATGTATTGGAAACCCATGTGTGGATCCTTGAGTCTGCAGAAAGTACAGTGACATTGAATGGTCCTTCTCATTTTATTCAGGTGTGGAGGACAGATTTGAGCTTCTGTTTGGTGACTGAGGGGCTCAAGGTGTGAGTAGGTTATGCTGTGGCCCCATGAGTACAGGAACTGCTGTGTTCTCTTTCCTGTACACCTTTCCTCAGCCACCTCCAGCCCCTAGAACACAGACCAGATACTCAAAAATATGTGTGGAATGAAAGGATCTAGGATTATGTGTAGGGTCAGAACTTGTAAGAGACTGGATTGAATAGCTTCTGATTCCCAGTTATTTATCTTCTTATTCTCCTTTATCTGTGATGTATTTTTTCTTGTTGTTTGTCTCTTTGCACAGAGAAGGGAAAAATGACAGTTGCAGCCATTGGAAGACTTCAGTGAGTGAGCCATCGCCTGCCCATGAGGGAGGAGGCCGGTCTCAGGTGCATGGAGTCCAGGAGGAGTCTGTGATGCCTCCAACTCCAGAGCCTCCTTTTCCACAGGACACGAAAACATGCTCTGAGTTCACTATCCTTCTGGTTGGGAAGACAGCTGGATGGTTGGGCCACTTGAAATGACATGCTGATGGCTAAAGAGCACATTTCTATCCCCCACCCCCCGCCGTGTGAAATATTGGTCTTTCCGGAAATGGGCCTTCCTCCTTAACCCTGCCACATCATGTATTCATTCATATGTTCCATGACGGCGCCAGACAGCATGTGCTGAGGGCAAGTATGCAACCGAACTTGGTCCTTAGCCCTGAGGGCAGGTATTGTATCAACAACCAGTTCCTGCACTTTGTGCCTCAATTTCTCCTTTCAAGATTGAGAGATTTTTCTCCTTACATGTCAAATAAAAAGGAACAGAAGAACTGTGATATATTATTGCAAATTGGAAGAAATGAAAGTTCAATCAAAAGTTAACAGACTTCCTTGTGGAATGAATCTCTATAAGGAGAAGATCCATTGAGCTCAGTCATGGAATCCAAGGACCTATTAATAATTAAGATGAATAAAAGATCATGGATTGAGCTCATATTCTGTGACATGCTCTGTACTAAGTAGATTATATATGATATTTCCTTTAATGTTCATAGTGATATCAAAACAGAGATTCTACTACTATTGCTTTTTATGGACAAAGAACCTCAGACAAGAGGGTGTAAGTGAGTTTGTAAGGGATAAGCCTCCGTGTAAGAGCGTATTAACCCATGGCTTTGCAGCCAGAGGCTGGAGCACTGCAGTGATTTATGAGGACATTCTTGTTGTCAAGTATGTCCTAGTTCAGCTAATGTTTGTGCAGGAGGGTGAGGTATGTATTTTCCCTGACCTCCAACAGGTGGTTATTTGCCTTTCCTGTGCAGTTCTATAGAGCTCTGTAGACACCACACACTTCACCCCATTGCTTTATGATACAATTCCTGCTTCCTTCCTTCCATAATAGGCTGGGAGCTCCTTGATGTTGAGAGCTCTATCTTATTCACTATGTTGTCTGCAGAACACAGTACAGAACCAGACACATGAAGATGATAATCAATGTCTGTATAATGAATAAAGGTGGGCACTCATACATCCAATCATACAAACAAGTATGTAGTAGTCAGAGTTGCTTGGAGCAGACAGGCAAACAACTAACCCTGTGACTTGGAAGGGCAAATGGATGTGTGGATAGGTATATGCATGGATGGAGGGGGGATAGAGTAAACGAGAATCCTTTCATCATGGGTACTAGGAAGTTGATTGAAATATATACTAAAATGTTGCTATATTGCATCCTTATCCTTCCCAGTCTCCTACATCTGAGATGCTCAAACCATTCAACATGAATTGGATTTTGCTCTCAAATAATTCCAGGATCTCTGTGGGCCATATGAAGAAACAGCTTGCTCATGACTTCTTTCTCGCATGCCGCCTATATGGGTCCTGTTACCATATTAGAACTCTCAGAGGATGATGGTTCTTTTGGGCTGAGGTTTTCCAATGGAGAACCATGGTACTGAAGATGGGGCAGTGGGTGTAGATGGGATTGTATCAAACAAGGTTTGGGTTGGTGTGACTTCTATCCTAGTGCTGGACACAGACTTGGCTAGATCCTGTGAAGACCCCAGGTGCAGGGGCCCTAGAGAACTTCTGAAAGGGTGTGGAGTGCACCACCCAGCCAGTTGGATGAGGATGGGAGTGAAACCAGTAGATATGCTTAAGGTTCTGTTTTCAGTTCCCCAAAGGGCCTTCTCCTTCACTAAAGAAGTATGACTGTTGTTATAACAGTTCCTGTCTTAGTCCCTGGGCCTCTCTCTCAAAGGTGGCATTGCTATTTTAATCTTATCAAGCAAATCATCATGACACCTGGTACTAACCAGTCTGGGGTAGGGATGAGTGGGCACATGGTTGGGGCCTGAGCACTATGATGATGGAAGATGTTGGGGTACCAAGAGGGACTTTGGTTAATGAGTTATTTTTCCAAACTAGATCACTATTCCTAGTTGTTTAAGGCTTGGTTGACTCTACCTTTGAAAGGGTTGTAGACTTCTCCCCTGAGATGCATGTAGTTAGCTCATTATTGCATCTAGTAAAAACATAACAAACCACTGGCTGTGAATCTCAATTCTGTGTCTAGGTGACCAGACAATGTTATTCAGTCCCTGCTCTTTAGTCTCCTCATCTTCTAATTTGAGATTTGATTTCCAAGGGTCTTTCTTGTTCTAACACTTGCTGATTCTTTGCCAATGGAAGCAGCAACCCCGAGGAGTAGTTACGGAGGGAGCAGCACTGTGTTAGATTCAAGTTCTTGATCAGGCCCTCTGAGCTTGAATCCTGGTTTTGGTACTTACTGATTGTGTGACCTTGGACACAGTATTTATTCTCTCCAAGTTTTAGTTTCTTTATAACACAAACTACCCCTAGGGTTACTGGAGGACTTGGTGACACAACCACTGTCAGTGCTGGACACTGCGCCCACTACTGTTACTCAGAGCAAATGGCTGCCACCAGCTGGCTTGTGTTGAGCCAGCAGCAGTATTACAGAAGGTCTACATGCATCTTTTGTTTCCAACCCTGACCATCATTACTGTTGGTTAGTGGCTGTTCTCATTTGCTCTTTGAGCTCATGGTGAAATAAAAGCTTTTATATTTTATTGAGAAAGACTCATAGAGAGGGGAACCCTTATTCAGCATCCAGTCCAACCCTTTTATTAGATATAGAGGAGCTGATTGAGGCTTCACTATTACTGTCACAAACCAATATTATGGAAAATCTACACAGAACCTGCCATGTGCAAAGCCATGGGAATGACATGGTGGTTTGGGCTGATAACTTTGGTTTAAGTCATGGTTCTACCTCTTATGAACTCTGTAATGTTCACATAACCTTTCTTAGCCTTAGCTTCCTCATCCATGAAGTAGAATTAATAAGAAACACTTCAGTGTGTGATGTGAGAATCAAAGATGGCCACACAGGTGACAGTACTAGCAGATGTCAGAGCCCTCCTCTGCTCTTCCCCTCGCTCCCCTTTCCTCTTCATTATTCTTTTTTGACTCTCTGCAGAGGATGTTGCTAGTTTCAGGAATACAAAATGTTGCAGCCAAAGTTGGGAGATAGAACCTTCTCATAAAGAGTAAGGGCTATGCAAGTCCTGGGAGAGATTGGTAGGTAAATGGAGAAGGGGGGTGGGCAGAGATAGGGAATATGGAAGGAGATAGGAAGGGAGAAGGGAAGATGTGCATCTGAGAATGGGAAAGGGGTAAGAGGAAGGAATGGGAAGAGAGGGAGAGTGGCAGAATGGGGCAGAAATCAGAAAAGCACATTTTTCTAAAAATCAGGTGATATCTGTGGGTGTCAAGCGGGGGTGGGGTGTGGGGTGGCTATTTTCCATGCCAATAGTCTCTAAGAATTCAGGGGAAAAGTTGGCAAGTGGAGCCCAGGGGAAAGGAACTGGCAGATGGTAAGGGGACTCTCTTGTGAATTTCATTCTTCTTCCCAATCCTTCCCTTAGCTTGACCCTGCCCAGAGCCTTTACTTGCTTACTTCAATCTACACAGTCTTCCCAAACTTTTAAACCTACACAATCTAAGACATACACACTTACCGAAGAAGTCAGAAACAATTCCCAGCACACCTGTGCACCTCTCTGCATCAGTGCCTGTGGACACTCCCTTCTCCTCTCTGCCTGGGTGATCACCCATCTGTGTTCCTAGCTAAGGTAACACCTGCAGCTATGCCTCATCCACCTCATCTCACCTGCTCATGAACACCGCTCCAGCAATGTTCTCTTCTCTTCCCTGCAGCACCAGATTTCCCTCTCCAATCATCATTCTCTTTAGCATTAAAAAATGCTGTCATTTCTCTTCTCCTTTTAGATGCTGCTTCACTCTACTTCCTCTTTCCAACTCTTTCCATGCACAATCTCTCCAATTTATTTCTTCTCTTTTTTTTCCCCCAACTCATTCTGATCAGACTTTTGCCCCTGCCATTCTATAGAAACTGCTGTAATCTAGTTTACCAATGATCTCACATCACTAAATGTGCTGGTCCATTTTCATTCCAATTGACATAATTGGCAGCTGATCAGTTTCTTCTCCTTGCATACTTTTTCTTTTGGGTTATAGGACAATACCACTCTTCTGATTTTCCTTGTCTGGTCAATCCTCTTTGATCTTCTTTTTTGGCTCCTCCTCACCTCATCAGCCTCTCAGCGTTGGGATTTCTCTGTCCATGCTCACTCACTAGCTACTCCCTTGCAGTGTGATAATTTTTTAGCACCATCTGTATGATGATGACAGCACATTTATGTTTCTAGCACTGACCTCTCTCTTGCAAATTCCAGGCCCTTCTACCCAGCTTTCTGCCTGACAGCTCTTCTTGGTTGTCTACTGGGCATCTTAGACTTAGCATATCCAACACAGTCTTCAGCAATCAAGGCTGCATCTATAGGTATAAGGACAAATAGATCACTGAATGGAATAGTGAATGTAGAAATAGCAATTCAACATGGAAAAGGAAAGTATTTTTAGTCCGGCTGGCGTGGCTACATGAACCAGAAAGATACGGTTTGATTCCCAGTCATGCCCCATTTGTAGGCTCGTGCAGGAGGCAGCTGATCCATGGTTCTCTCTCATCATTGATGTTTCTGTCTCTCCCTTCCTCTCTGAAATAAAAACAACAACAACAACAACATATTTTTAAAAAAAGGAAAGTATTTTTAAATAGATGGTGATGGAACAACTGGATAGTCATATGGGAAAAAAGTAAATATGAACCCCTACACTTCATACTATACAAAACATTAATTCCAGATGGATCAAAATTGAGCGCTTGGTCTTTTCCCCCCAACATGAATCTCTGTAAGCTTCCTCATCTCATTTAAGAAACGCTATCCTTCTAATACAGTGGTTCTCAACCTTTCTAATGCCACGACCCTTTAATACAGTTCCTCATGTTGTGGTGACCCACAACCATAAAATTATTTTCGTTGCTACTTCATAACTGTAATTTTGCTACTGTTAATGAATCGTAATGTAAATATCTGTGTTTTCCGATGGTCTTAGGCTCTACAGCAGTGGTTATGAATCTGTGGGTCAAGACCCACAGGTTGAGAAACGCTAGCAGGGTCGCCTAAGACCATCGGAAAGCACAGATATTTACATTATGATTCATAACAGTAGCAAAATTACAGTTATGAAGTAGCAACGAAAATAATTTTATGGTTGTGGGTCACCACAACAGGAGGAACTGTATTAAAGGGTCGCGGCATTAGAAAGGTTGAGAGCCACTGTTAATTCCTCAGGTTGAAACTCTGGACTCACCCTTGTCTTCTCTGTCTTTGTCCACATCCGCATGGTCATCATTTCTTTCAGTCCTACTTTCAAAGCAGCTTCCTCTCTTTCTTGAATTATTGTAATAGGCTCCTAACTGGGGCTCCGAGAGAGTTAAAAAGGAATTGACAGCAAACTGTCAGGATACACAAGCTCAGCCTCTTAGTAGAGGGAGAACCTGAAGCAAAGGTCTCTGACAGTTTTCTCATTTGCATAGAAGGAGATTCGTACAGAAATTAGATTTAACCCAATATATCTGAAGTATAACCATCTTAACATGAAATCAACATAAAAATTATTGGTGAGAAATGTTATACATACTTGTACTAAATCTTCAAAATTTGATATGTTTTTACAGTTATAGCACATCTCAATATGAACTAGACTCATCTCAAGACCTGTATGGATGCTGTATTGAACAGCACAGGTCCGGAACATATGTGAGTTAATGCAAGATCTAAACATTTTGAAGCTGAAAGAATTTGACTGAAGAATAAGTTCAAGGAGCCCCTTAAAGGCACTGTAACAATAGCAAAATTGAGCTACGCCTTCCATTATAATGCTGTCTAACATTTGTATTTCCCTCAGTATATGCTAGGCTGGGTACTTAACACTTTCCATGAATTATTTCATTAAATCCTCACAACCATCTGACAAGTAAGACCCCTCCCTTTCAGATGAAAAAACTGAGGCACAAAAGTCAAGTCACTTGCTATTGTGACTTCTGAGCATATTTTCTCAGGAAAACAGCTCAATAATTTGTCCACTGTACCTCCCCAGTTTCACATTAAGGGCTCACCTGTGCTCACCCAGTGGGGAGAGGGCACAGAGGCCCTGGCCTGTGTCTCTGAGATTAAACCTTAGGTCTTCCAGTGGCCACTCTGATCACCAATTTAGTTCAGTAAAATGTTAGGTCACACCTTGTTAACTTCTATAACAAGCTCCCCGCCACCCCCCAGGACAGATACCCAGACCAAATGGCACCTTCTACAGGAAGATGAAAAGGCCTGACATGCACAGGAGCTCACTGGGTCTGAGGTTTCAAGAAAGAACTAAAGAGTTGTTAGGTTGGGGGACACAATTGAAGAATTAGGTCTTGGAATTGCCAAGGAATAAGGCACAGTGTAAAAAGACAACAAATAAACATTTGTCTCCACTTCCTCTTTCATTTCTTATTCTCTGTTAATCCTTTGCTTCTTTGCTGCTGCTTCTTCCTTCTTACATAGTTATAGTACAAGATCCAAACCAGAAACTTGAAATGGGTACAATGTGTGACTAGATTATGCCATTTTATTACGTGTCTACATGTCTATAACCACCACTGCAATGGAGAAACAGCATTATTCCATTACCACCAACGTCTCCTTTGTGATACTCCTTTCAGTCACATTCCTAACACTTGGCCACCAGTAATCTGTTATCTATCCATCTCTATAAATTTGTCATTTCAAAAATGTTATATAAGAATAATATAGTATGTGACCCGTTGGGATTGGCTTTCCCCCCTCAGTATAGTGCACTTCAGAATCATCTGTAACTGGTTACAAGTATCAACACTTTGTTTCTTTTTATTGCTGCACTAGAGGCCTGGTGCACAAAATTTGTGCACGGGTGGCATCCCTCGTGGCCTGTGGAGATCGAGCCCAAGCTCGCAGCCCCAACCTCACAGCTCCGCAGCCCTGCCTGGCACCCCGCCTTGGCCTTGCACTGCCCGCTTACCCCTCCGCCCCCCCGTCGCTGCTGGTTGCCATCTGTGGGACATGGATCGGGGCTGGAGTCCCCGCTCAGCTCCCTCAGCACCTGGGGTCCAGATGGTGATGGCACGATTGATCGGGGCCCCCATCTGGTGCTGCCCGCTTACCTGCTCCACCATCCCGCTTTTGTCAGGGCCCATCGGGGCCAGCAGCGCCTCCACTGCCGCCTGCTGCCAGCACAGCATCACCAACTCCTGCCATGGTTCATGCCGCCCCCTGGTGGCCAGTGCATGTCATAGCAAGCGGTCGAACTCCTGGTCAGTCGAACTCCCGCCAGAGGGGACAATTTGCATATTAGGCTTTTATTATATAGGATAGTATTCCATGGTATGAAGGTGTCACAGTTTGTTTAGGCATGTGATGGTTGCTTCCTGTTTTGGGCTATTACACATAAAGCTGCTGTCCACAATTATGTACAGATTTTTGTGTGGGCATACCTTTTTATTTCTTGGGGATAAATGCCAAGGAGTGCAATTGCTGGTCACATGGTAGGTGTAGTTTGTTTAATTTTCTCTGAAACTGACAATTTTCCAGAGTGGCTGTACCATTTCACATTCCCACCAGCAGTGTCTGAGTAATCCAGTTTCAACAGCATCATCACCAGTCTTTCACTCTGACCTATCTTAACTTGATCAGATCAATAGCTACTGGAAGTTGAAACTTCAGCATATCTTTTTGACGGACACAATTCAACCCACAACCTATCTTTATTTCTTTGGGTGATGATGTGTTTGACTTCTAGCTTTGCTTTATGATTGGGGCTTGCTTTGTTCTCATAGCCTGATCAGAAGTGCCCTCAATTATTGAATTTGTCCCTAGAAACGAGTGAAAAAGTTTATATCATTTGAAGGTATATTATTGAGTCTTTCTGAAATCTACTCAGACCTCCAAAGTTTCAAAGATTTGATAATAATGAATATTCTCAGGAAGTAAAATGTCAATGTTGTTTCCCTAGCCAGTTTTTTCATGACTGCCCTTTTCAATGCTCCAGTACTGACAAGAGAGAGAGAAAAAAAGTAGAAAAAACTAGATTATAAATTTGTTGAGGGAAAGGACACAGTCTTAGTTATTTCTATACCACCTTCAGTGTGTAGGCTGAGAAAGGTGCTCAGCGAATGTTTTTTGTATGGATGAGTAGATGAGAGGGGAAGGGCAGGGTTCCCAAGCAGAAGCGAGGGAGGAGAGTCAAAATTAGTTTTATATATGCTCCCCCTTCCCCTTCTACTTCCCAGACACATAGCATAGCCTTTCATACATGGGATCCCAATGAGTGGACCAGGTTAACTGTCCCCTTTGTCCCCTTGCTGAAGGTCTGTTCCATCCATTCCCATATATGTATGCTCCTAGTTTGCCAGGTGGTGGAGAGACCTCAGGAAGGTGGATGTTTGACCCTGTTTTCTGTGCAGTAACTTAAACACTGGGAGGCAGAATTGTATAGGTCTCAAGGGAGCAGAGTTACGTAGGTAGGGATTTGATCCCGGGCTCACCATTTACCACCTGTGTGGCCTTGACGTTAGCTTCCTTTGTCTGTAAATTGGGTATAAGATGTTTCTTGATGTAAATTTATTGGAAGTCTAATATATATATACAGAAAAATGCACAGATTGTAACTGTACAGCTCAATAAAGTTTTATAATGCAGTATGCATTACATTACCAAAATCCCAGAAGCTCCTTCTGTCTCCTCCTAGGCACTATGTCATCCCTCTCCCAACCAAAAGTAAGCCCTATAAAAATACTATATTTTTTGTTCACTGGGTTTTGAACTTTATATAGATTGAATTATAAGAACATATCTTTGTATTTGATTTCTTTTGCTTATTGTCATATTTATGAGATTCATCTATGTTGTTGGGTATAGTTGTGGCTTATTAATTCTCCTTATTGACTAGTGTCCCATTGTGTAGACATACTAAAGCATAATGACTCATTCTACTGTTGGTGGACATTTGGATTATTTCCAGTTTTTTGGTTTTTATAAATGAGGCGGCTCTTAAAATTCTTGCATTAGTGTTTTTGTGGACAGGGACATAGTACTCAAGGAGTGGGATTGCTGGGTTATAGAATATGAACAGGAATCGGTGTCAGAGGACCTGCCCAACATTTCAATGAAAGTGTTTAACCTCACAGTGTAGTGATAATTATAGCTGTTTCCTGCTTTTGAAAAAGTTACTTTTGGCAAATTCTCAGGGTAGGTTCAACTGGATCAAAGGATATGTGACTAGACCTGTCACTCTTTAAGGGACTTTGAGGGCCTCTTGAGGAGGGGAAAACAAGGAAGCAAGCCTCTCCCACCAGGGCCCAGGGGAATGGGTGTGAAAATGGGGCTCCTGGGTTCATGGAGGAGTGGTTTTAGAGAACAGCTGGGAGGCATAGAACAGAGAACAACGAGTTTTACAAATGATGATGTATTTTTTAGTAATCCAATATTTAGTTCCTTAGAGTAATCAAGAAAACAATGTATACCAATCGTTAAATTAGGAAAGAGAGAGAAATCATAGGTGCAAAGATTTACTTTATTATTCCTTCCCCCCCTCCTGGCAGCCTGATTAAAGCCAAAGAGGGGGCAGGGGTGAGGCGGGAAGAGGGGCTAGAGTACTGCAATAGGGGGTCTCCTGTGGGACAGGGCCTGAGGAGGCCTCTCTAACACCTGCGGTGCGGAAGCTCTTGACAAGGGCCGCAGGCAGGCCCTGGTGGGTGACCTCGCAGGCGTAGACTGCAGGATGTGCGTACTCTGAAGCCGACAGCGTCAAGGTGCTGCTGAGGCTGTAGGTGCGTCCCTGCCGTCCTGCTCGGGGGCCCTGCTCTGGGTGCCCTCGGGGTGGACAGCACCGTCCGCCTCCCACCCGACACGGACCGCCCCGGGGGTAGAAGCCGCTCGGCCAGCACAGCATAGACGCACGTCCGGTCTTCAGCTGCTCCGAGGGAGGACGGTGGGAGGATGGAGACGGAGGGCTCAGCCCCGGCCCCCGGGGAAGGAAGCACAGCGCACGGTGTTAGGAACAAGGAAGCTCCCGCTTGGCTGCCTTGTGGTGGGTGACCCCGAGCCCCAGGGGCCAGCGGGCAGGGGCAGCACGCGTGTCCTGCGACCCGCAGCAGTGCCGGAGGCCGGGAAGCACACCCCCACGGCCGAGCTCCCCCAACCGCTTAAGAACTGTTGTTTGGCCTCCTTGCAGCCATGCTGAAACATTTCTGTGTGCTTGTCTGCCCTCACCTTGCTTTCCTTCCACTGTGCGCCCAGCCGCCCGCATAACTCCGCGGTGCTTCAGGCCGAGAAAAAGGCCACGTCACCTGGTCACCTGGCCCCGCAGAACTCGGACCCGAGGACAGGTGTTGGCCCGCGTGCAGGAGGCCTGTCCTCAGTGCCCCCGGACCCCGTGTGCAGGAGGCCTGTCCTCAGTGCCCCCCGGACCCCGTGTGCAGGAGGCCTGTCCTCAGTGCCCCCCGGACCCCGTGTGCAGGAGGCCTGTCCTCAGTGCCCCCCGGACCCCGTGTGCAGGAGGCCTGTCCTCAGTGCCCCCCGGACCCCGTGTGCAGGAGGCCTGTCCTCAGTGCCCCCCGGACCCCGTGTGCAGGAGGCCTGTCCTCAGTGCCCCCCGGACCCCGTGTGCAGGAGGCCTGTCCTCAGTGCCCCCCGGACCCCGTGTGCAGGAGGCCTGTCCTCAGTGCCCCCCGGACCCCGTGTGCAGGAGGCCTGTCCTCAGTGCCCCCCGGACCCCGTGTGCAGGAGGCCTGTCCTCAGTGCCCCCCGGACCCCGTGTGCAGGAGGCCTGTCCTCAGTGCCCCCCGGACCCCGTGTGCAGGAGGCCTGTCCTCAGTGCCCCCCGGACCCCGTGTGCAGGAGGCCTGTCCTCAGTGCCCCCCGGACCCCGTGTGCAGGAGGCCTGTCCTCAGTGCCCCCCGGACCCCGTGTGCAGGAGGCCTGTCCTCAGTGCCCCCCGGACCCCGTGTGCAGGAGGCCTGTCCTCAGTGCCCCCCGGACCCCGTGTGCAGGAGGCCTGTCCTCAGTGCCCCCCGGCCGCGGGGTGAGGTCAGGCTGCCCCGCCCCGGCTTCCTCGGGGGCGCTGGGACCAGGCGCCTGCAGGAGGCCTCCGCTCTGTCCCGCCGGCCTGGGGCCAGCCCCTGGGCTCTCTGTGCTCAGCCAGCAGCTTCCCGCCCTCACACCAGCCTCGGAGGGAGACCCGGGCCCTGGCCTCTGGCTGTCACCGGGGCCGTCAGTGTTCTGCCAGGCCAGAAAGGGTCAAGGTCATTTTGGCCACCTGCCTAGGAGAACTGGTGAGCTTCACTCAGCTGCCAGGTGGCTCCCGGACATCCCCCTCGGTGGGCGTTCAAGCCCATGGGGAGGGAGCAGAAGGCTTTGCTGGGAGAACTCAGGTACGTGAACAGGTGTTTGTAAAGCGAACCTTCATGTTAACCAAGCAGTTCAGTGCAAGATACTGAACTTCTTATGTTTTGATATTATCTTCTCTCTTAAACTTCATTGCTAATATTTAAGAAAATTTATAAAATAACCTTGGCAGCAAAATAATGTGAATTCTAGAAAGAAAGGAGGGGAAATATTCTATGAAGGTTCTCTTATCTGGGTGAACCCTTGGTGGCTTTAACGTTTCATCCTGCATTAATATATTAAATAATTACCATATTTGATATGGAAAATCTTGTAAGATATCTTATTAGTTTTAAATGGCATTTAAAATTCATTAAAAAAGTTTTTCAAAGGCCACAAAATAATTTAAAATACTTTTAAATAGTTTAAATAGTTTTAAATAATTTTGAGTTTTAAAATAGCCCTGAAATAGTCCTGTTAAATTGCTGTAGACCAAGAATAGTTTCATATATATATGTATATATATATACACACATGTATATCTGTATATATATATATATATATATATATATATATATATATTGATTTCAGAGAGGAAGGAGAGAGAGAGAGAGAGAGAGAGAGAGAGAGAGAGAGAGAGAGAGAGAGAGAAACATCAATGATGAGAGAGAATCATTGATCGGCTGCCTCCTGCACGTCCCATACTGGGGACTGAGCCCACAACCTAGGCATGTGCCCTGACTGGGAATTGAACTGTGACCTTCTGGTACATAAGTCAATGCTCAACCATTGAGCCATGCCAGTTAGGCAAGAATAGGTTCTTAATATCACTATTGAAGTCAGCTGAAATAAACAACTCAAGAAACTATAGAATTACTTTAGAAGGTATGAAATTAAAATACTCAGATTAAAATTTTTCTGTCACTGAAAAATATATTTATATTAAGTTTTTATTAATGAAATTTATGTATTATTAAATATTTTATACAACTGAAATACATTACCCAAGCTATTAATTTTTTGAAAAAGTCACAAATTTATCTTATTTTTAATCAGTTACTATACCTTAATGTTACAACGTGAACTCAATAAAAGTTAATTGAGCAAAACCTGAGAGGCCAGACAGCCTTAAGTTAAAATATTTTTTAAGTTACATTTTTGCTGGTGGGAATTTTACCCTGTAAGTTATATATATTTATTTTCTTGGAATTGAACTTTCTAAAGATTCCAAATAATATATCAAAAGTATTATCTGATAAGCAGATATTGAAATAATTAGCTTTTGGGGATAACCATCATTTCACACTTATGATAAGAGATCATTTCCAGTTTAATTTAATATAGAAATTAGATTTTCAAAAAGGAGATATCTGTGAAGATGTAGAATCTTGTAGACTTTCTGAATATTGAGTTTATCCCTCATTTCAGGCTAAAGATGAAATTGCTACTGACTCTCAGCTTCATCTTGTACATGGCAGATATGTACTTCTCTAATTTCCTACCGATCACCAGCATGCCTTGTTGACTTTATTGTTAGCTTATCAAATATTTGCCAGAGAGAAGAGAAAAATAACTAAGAAATACATTTCTTTACTTTTCTGTGTCATACATAAAAACCAAAAATTGATAGAAGATTTGGCAAAGCTGAATAAATATTAATTCACTTTTGCTCTTTAAAACTACAAAAATTTTCTTTTCATCTACATTAAATTTTTCCCCATTTGAGTAATTTGATTTAGATTAAATTCATCTTTTTATCTGTAAATCCATTATTGGAACTGAGTTTAACTTGAAATACCCTTATTTACCCAGATCTACAAAACTCATACTCAAGCCTCTAAAAATCAATACTGGCATTTAGACCCAAATTTCAGAAGGCAGTGAACAAAAATTACCTACATTTTATGTCCAGACATGTCCTTTGGCCAAAGGTGGTCCACAGTATTAGCTTACTTTCCCCTCCTTTTGCTGTTAACCTCATTACACTGACAGAGAATCTGGCAGCTTAGATGCCACATCAATGAACTAGCTCTTTGCTTTTCCATGAGATGAACTGATTTCAGAAGAATCCCATTCGTTTTAGAATTGATCTCACCTCATATCCCAAACATAAAACTCTCCAAATTGCACAATCCTGTAAGAAGAAGCACCAACCAGCAAGGCACACATCGGTTTGCCCCCCAGCGTGACCTCGGGGCTGAAAGTGAGCCAGTGAGGGCTCTCACATTCCCTCATAGGAACCTCCTTCTGAAAGGCTAGTTCAGAGAAATATCTGGCTATGTTTTTCCCATTCTCCTCACAAACTCAAAAACATGTCTGTTTGCTCAGAAAGTAGGTGGCTACTTTCTGCTATTTACTTTTGCTTCACCAAGAGTGGCTCCTTTAACTAAAATGTCACAAACTTGCACAAATAACACAACTTGCACAATATAATAACCTCACAAATAAGCAAAAATGTTTTATGTTTACGTTTGATCTCCAGTGTGGTCCCTTGGCCGAAAGTGAACCACAGTGATTCTGCCTCACTCCCACCTTTACAAACACCTGCCCCAAAAGGGCAGAAAGCCTCTTTCCCCAACTAAGTTATTTTGACTTGGAAATCTTAAAATGTAGTCATCAGCTAGTCTCTCCTGGAACAATTTTCTCTCCTATGTACCTAACCTGGGAACAAAACGATTTATCCTTGATATCTAATGAATGAAAGCACACACAAAGAAACAAAAAAGCAAGTTAATTAGTCAGAGACAGAAAAATTAGTTGAAAAAAAACAAAACAACTTAGTTTGATCTCCAGCCTGGTACCCCGGCCGAAAGTATAAAACAAAGGATCCCCTTAGTCTCTCTCCTACACAGACTTCTATGCAGACTCCTGATGACTGAGTACATACATCTCTGTTCAGAACTTATGGTTTGCTCCATAGTAAGTTTCTAAACTATCACGAGGACAAATTCTCCCCCTTGTTTTACAGAGAAGATGTGCAAGCAATTCTCAGGTTTGTTTACAGACTTGATCTTGGTCTTTGCAGGATGTCAGAGCCTGGCTTCAGACTCAGCTTCACAGATGCAGGGACACAGACACAGACAACTGAGAAGGAAATCTGGATTTTGCTCAAGTTCAATTTCCAGTTCTGTCCCTGGCCAGATGTCCAGCACAGTTACAGCTCTCTATTGTGTCCTGTTCAAAAACCATCCTCACCCAAGGCTCTCAGGGTCCTAGGTCAGGTGCTGACAAGTCACTCCCTTTCAAGCAGGTGGAAGCTCTGACCAGGAATGTTTGTTTTCTTAGATGACATCTAAAATTCTGGGAGACCATATGTTTAAGTGTATGGCCTGATGGTTCCTTTATTTCAGTGTATTGCATCTGGACTACTGTTTTACCCATTCTTTTTTTTGGAAGGTGGAAGTGGGAGGGAAGTAGACTGAATGAAATTACAAAGAAAACAAACAAATTTTAAAAATCACAATTCTTTATATCTTCTACTGGGGTTGGGAACTTTTACAAATGATAAACCTCATTCAATGCAATTATGGAATCCTTTAGCTTCTCTCAACTAATAATAATTAAAGAATGTCTTCATATTTCAACCTCTCATTCATTGGCCACAATGTTGTTTCAAAAAGGTAGACTAAATATACATTAAACCAAGGCCTACATCTTACTTTGAAATGTATGTTGGAATGAAGCTATATATGATATGAAAAAAGCACAAAGATCAATAGAGTACAAAAGTAGGCTTTACTTGCTTGATCATCTATTGTCATAGGACAAGTAGAGAGCGCAGAGGAGTACCCACCACATCTCATTGAGCTAAACCAGTTGCATGCTGCCTTTGAAGCTGCCAGGGAACCATGGAACAACTTAGTGTTTCCATGAATAACCCCATCAAAGATGCTGAAGACATCATTTTGAGTCTATCTTCGCTTGTTGCTATCTTTTGTCTCTCTTAACCTACCATCCCCACATCAGTATACATTGCTCCCACCATCCTCAACTGCTTACAGTTCTTCTATGGCCTCCGGTTTTTACAAAACAATCCCTCTGCTTGGAAACACCTTTGTTCACCTGTGTTAGCTTATGAACAACTAATTTTTTTCCTAAGACTCAACTCAAGAGAGACCTTTTATCAGATTACTCCATGGCAGGTGACCTAAATTTGCAAAGTGCAGATGCAGGTCATTGGGCCTGGAACACCTAATTGCTCTTACTTGCTGTCAGATTCTTTCTATCCTACTGGATTGTAAGTTGTTTTATGTTTTATTTTTCTTGTATTTGGAAGGCCCAGTCCAGAATCTTCACTTCAACAAATATTTGAAGACTTAATGAAAACGACAACATACAACAAATAACTGAAAATCAATAATAGATCAGAGCTGATGAATTATAAAAGACCAAAGACTGATACTGACCATTGCAAGAGTAAGTTTTACAAGAAAAATTATAACTGTAATTCTGAAGATTGGGGATAGGTTACCTTGATTTGATTTTCACTGGGCACTTTGCTGTTTGCCTTGAATAGCAAAATCAGAAGATGAAGAAAGAAAGGAATCAAGTTGGAAGTAGAGAGAAGAGAAAAAGTGGCAAGTGGAAATTAACTGTGCAACAGAGTTGACTGGGACATAGTCACCATGGATCCTAGAGAGGATAGAGTGTGCTCTCTGCTGCAGAGTTACACGTAATACCAGCCACAATAGCTGACGTTTATCTAGCACTTACATTATACATGAATCAGCACATTTAATTATCCCCCTAAATCGAGGTACTAGAAGTTAATATTATCCCCTATTTTGTATATGAAGAAACTTGAATGCAGGGAGTGTAAGTAACCTCTCATAACAGTGAGTGGCAGAGCTGGGATTTGAACTTGGAGCTCATGTACTTAACTGACCCTGAGCGTAAAATCCCCCAATAGAAGCAGTCTGCGTGGCAGGCAGAAAATGCTAGGGCCGGGAAGGAACAGGAAACTCCTTCGAGGACAATCCTGAGGTTAGAAAGGAGTAGGTGCGTGTGCTCGAATGTATATATAAGATTCTCTCCCCCCACTCCTCCACTCCATAAGCAGTTTAGAATTTATTCTAAGAATCTAACTATTCTGGGGGCCAAATGGCAAGCAGCTTTACTGATGAGTTCGTTGGATAGCTCCCCCCAATTTTCTATCCCCATCACTCTTGTACATTAAATCCAAGAACGGTTACCTTTCCTCAGTACATCAACCCTGTCTTACCTGGGCTCTGGGATATGTGTATCTGATAGTCCATTTTGAAGTTTGTGGTTCAGCATTCTTTCCAGCTTATCAATCATGGTAGCATCCGAGGTAGGCGATTGTACTTTAGCTTGACTCCTTAGGATCATGATGTCCTGGTATCTGTGCTTGATATGAGGTGATATCCCACAAGGTGAGGAGGAAATTCTTAAACCCACATTCAGTGATGCTTGGAGCCTGATCAATTGCTGGCCGTCTGGCTGGAGTGCCACAAATTGACATCTGTCCTCAGTCCCCTGGCCCCATCAGCCAGGAGGGAGAGAGGAGGTTACTTGAGAGACCACTGCTTTCTTCCTGCATTGGAGCTGTGTTGTCTTTGCTCTTGTACATTAAATCCAAGAACGGTTACCGTTGAGGAAAGACGTCCTGAGAGGAGCAAAGTCCTTTGCCCAACCTTGTGCAAATGCGTGTGCCTTACGCTTGACCCAAGGTGCTAGTCTCACTCAGGAAAGGGTTGTTTCCAAGAGCGTCTGAAGACTGCAGGTCTTTTTGACTTCCAGGCATGAAAAGGAGAAGGCAGGACTGTGTGCTGCTTATTACCCTGGTGAGACTCAGCCCCGGAGATTTACATATTGAGGGTTGTGGTTTCTGGCTGGTGTTACACAGTGATAAGCCACTTGAGCTTACCGTAGAGCTCCCTACCCACCTTGTCTATTTGGCATCCAGCCCTGTGTCCTCTGTCACCCTACCATCATGCTCTTCTGGTTGGTGTTTTTTGCTTCCTCATATTTCAAATCATTGATTGATTCTTGGGATCCTCTAATCTACTGTTGAATCCCTGTATATTATTCTTTATTTCAGTAGGTGTATGCTTAATTTCTGACTGGTCCTTTTCTACTTTTTTTTTTTTTTCCATTCTCACTAAGATCCTTGAAAGTCTCACTAAGTTCCTTGGAGGTTTCTAGAAAATTCTTGAGTAACCTTGTAACTATGGTTTTGAACTCTATATTCAGTAGTTTGCTTTCTTCCATTTGTGACATATTTCTTTGTGTATGTGTGAAAACTCAGTGTTATCACTATCTATTATACATCCCTAGTCACTCCAGCATTGGCATTAGGATCTCCTTCGGTTGGCTCCTGTGGTCTTTTTACAAGCCTCCATTGGTTTGGTTTCCTTATTTCCTGGCACCATGAGATGCTTTATGAACATCCTGCATTTCCCCTGCTATTATCCTGAAATCAGCCACTTTACAAGGAGCCCTGGTTCCTTGTATTGGCAAAGGATGATTAGCAACAAGATCTGAGCACTAAGTGTGTTTATCATTACTGGGTGTCATTGCTTCTCAACCTCTTAGCAGTCAGAGTTGGGAAAATATGGGTGCCTACTAATCCACTTATATACACATGTCTGTATTTCTGTATCTATCTGCCTATCTGTATGTACACGAAAACCATGAACTTATACCGAATATTTTCTAGTGGTTTCCGTGTTGGTCTGCTCAGGCTGCCATAACAAAATACCAGTGAACGGTGCAAGTCTGAGATCTGGGTGCCAGCAGATTTGGGTTTTCTCGAGGCCTCTCTTCCTGGCTTGCAGGTGACCACCTTCTAGAGATGCCATGGCCTTCCTCTGTGTGCACACATCCCTGGTGTCTGTGCACTGATCTCCTCTTCTTGTGAGAACACCAGTCAGGCTGGAATAGGGCCACACCAATGGGATCACTCTAACTTAACCACCACTTTAAAGCCCTGTCTCCAATGCAGTCATGTCCTGAGGCCCTGGAGGTTAGAGCTTTGGCATGTGAATTTGAGGGGGACGTAATTCAGCCTATAACAGTGTCCAGGGCCTGCCTTCTCCAAGGATCCTATGAATCTACTAGAAGCCCGGTGCACGAAATTCGTGCACGGCGGGGGGTTGTCCCTCAGCCCATCCTATATCCTCTCCAATCTGGGACATCCCTCTCACAATCCAGGACTGCTGGCTCCCAACTGCTTGCCTGCCTGCCTTCCTGATTGCCCCTAACCGCTTCTGCCTGCCAGCCTGATCACCCCCTAACCACTCCGCTGCCAGCCTGGTTGATGCTTAACTGCTCTCCTGTCAGCCTGTTTGCCCCCAACTTCCCTCCTCTGCCAGCCTGGTCACCCCTAACTGCCCTCTCCTGCAGGGTTGATCACCTCCAACTGCCCTCCCTTGCAAGCCTGGTCCCTCTCAACTGCCCTCACTTGCAGGCCTGGTCCCTCACAACTGCCCTCCCTTGCAGGCCGGGTGCCTCCCAACTGCCCTCTCCTGCTGGACATCTTGTAGTGGCCATCTTGTGTCCACATGGGGGCAGGATCTTTGACCACATGGGGGCAGCTATATTGTGTGTTGCAGTGATGATCAATCTGTATATTACTCTTTTATTAGATAGGATAGAGGCCTGGTACAGGGGTGGGGGCCAGCTGGTTTGCCCTGAAGGGTGTCACAGATAAGGGTGGGGGTTCCCTTGAGGTGTGGGCGGCCTGAGCGAGGGGCCTGTGGTGGTTTGCAGGCTGGCCACACCTCCTGGCAACCCAAGGGGAGGCCCTGGTATCTGGAATTTATTTTCCTTCTTCAATTGAAACTTTGTAGCCTGGGGGGGGGGGGCAGCCATTTCTGGGGCGGCAGCCATTTCTGTGGCAGTTAATTCACCTTCTACAATTGAAACTTTGTAGCCTTAAGCGGGTGAGCCCGGCCAGGGTGTGCGGAAAGCTTTGCTTCCCCTGTTGCCGCCAGCAACCCTGGCCTGCTCTCTCAAGCTCCATTCTGCCGCCCTTTGTTTGAATTTGTTTACCTTCTATAATTGAAACTTTGTAGCTTGAGTGGAGGCTTAGGCCTACAACAGCTATGGAAAGCTTGGCTTGCTCTGTTACCTGGGAAACCTTGCTCTCTGTGGCTGTAGCCATCTTGGTTTGGGGTTAATTTGCATACTTGCCCTGATTGGTTGGTGGGCGTGGCTTGGCTGGTGGGCATGGCTTATGTAGCGGAGTGATGGTTAATTTGCATATTATCATTTTATTAGAGAGGATAATAAATTGCTCATAATGGCTGAGGATCAGTGTACTACCAGACCAAGACAAGTGAGCCTTTAAAGTGGGGATAGCTTAACTAAAAGGTGTACATCTTTAGTTGAGCAATTTCAGACATAAGCCCAAAAGGCTTGGAGTGATATTTGGGGAGTGAGATGCCCCTCTATCCTTTACATCCTAGTCAGAAGGCAGCAGGGAGCTGCCCCAGCTCTCAACCTGCCTCACAGATGCAGCATAAAGAGCTTGGTTTGCACTGGGCATCAGGGACCCTCCCTTCCTACTGTTGCCTTTCTGATTGCTTCAATTTCTAAGTGCTTTGGCACTGGAGGCAAAGTGTTGGTTTCCCCTTGTTTCTCTGGTTCCCTCAGCTCTTTTTAAAATTACTATTAATATAAAAAAGTCCAAACAGCTGGCCAAAAAGCTATCTCCAATAACTGCTTCCAGAAAAGGAAGAAGGCAAGTGCCTCTTGCTGCTATTGGTACCCTAGGTCTGCAGGATGCCCTCACAGTCCTGGCAAAGGTCACCCTGTGGTGCAAGGTGCAGAAGAACTGGGGGTGGGGGGCTCAGGAGCCAACCCTTTCAGAGGGAGATGGGAGCGGTTAAAGGGAAGAAGTGTGCAAGCGGGACAGCCTGTTTCCAAATGAAGGAGGAGATGTACATTCCTTTATGTATGATACCATCTGATGCAACTGTGATTTTTGGTAGAGTTTTCTCTCCCCTTTTTGACTGGGATTCGTTAAAAGCAAAGACATTGTCTTTGTTTATGTATCCTTAGGAAACATGTCAATTGACTTCAGAGTCCATAAAAAATAAATTATAATGATGCGTTTTAAGACATAAGTGTCTTAATAAAAGAACTACCAGAGTGGGGTGAACAGGAAGGCTTTAGGGAGAGGAGCTCGATCTGGTCACAAGGGGTGGGGAGAAGGAGCATGAGTGGCAGGGAGGGGAGAAAGCATTCTGTTGAGAGCTGAGTGACAGGGGTACGAGGGTGAGAATATCTGGGGGATTGTGGCTAAACCAACCGAGTGAATTCAGGAAATTATGAGGAGTTGAGATAGGTAAAGTAGATTAGGACCAATTTGTGCAGAGAACAGAAACTTTAATAGCCAGAAACTAGATTTCATCGTCACACAGAAAATGCATTTGGTTTCATACAAACTTAAATTTGGAGGAGCTTTTAACTGTTACAAAGCATGTTTATACACTGCGAGGTTCGGGAGTGTGTGTGTGTGTTCACCTCTATCTCTATCTATTTTTCTATTCATCCATCTGTGCTAGTGGCTAAGTCTATGGAATTGTGAAGTTTGGGTTGGTTTTTCAGGGGTTGAATCATATCTCCAACACTTACTGCCTGTGTGACCTTAGTCAAGTCACTTCACCTCTCTGAGTCCTAGTTCTTTTAACTTGTAAAGTGGAGACAGAAACAACAATACCTGTCTCATGGGGTTGCCATGAAAATGGGATGCCAGGGAGCCACCTGGTAGGCTGCCTGGCTCAGGGGAGCACTCATGCCTGCTAGCAGCTGTCACATTAGCCGTGACACTAATTCTGTAGACAGATGTGGCTACTTGCCCTCAGGCATGAGTAGTGATGTTTCTGAAAAGAGGAGGAGCATAAGGAAGGGATGCTTTGGGAAGGTGGATCCTGCGTGTGCAGATAGGCTGACACGGGGTTAACTGAATAGATGAGGCCTTGCCCCATGGTCTCACAGTTCAGCTGTGGATATAAATCATACACACACGAAAATACAGCCACACAAGAAGATAAATAGGTTCCAGGAAGACCCACTGAGAGGATGATGAGATGAAGAAAAGGGTTATAGAGGGGGCGAGGAGAAAGTGAGATCTGGGATTGGTTTAACTGTTGACCTGGATCTGGTATTGGCTAAACATAAATCCATTTATTTACTTTTGAGATGGGTTCTGGGAAAAGCCTCATGTGAAATACAGTGGGAATGTCGCCAAAGGCTTCCTTCTCCCAGCATTATGCTGCCATCCTTGAGGAAATATGATTTCCTTGTCTCTGCCTACTAAGTCTTCTGCAGAGATGATGCCAGCTTTTCTGACGATTTGTCCAAAGCTGGTAAAAGATGTGCATCATTCTGATTCTCAAGGTATGATTCTGAATGTAGCGAGCTGTCAGATGTTCTGTTTAGAAAGAAGGTGATGGTGCATTTATTCCTTGCATATAGAAGGATGTGGTAAAATATCTCTCGAGAGCTATAATATCACTTTCTTGGTGAGAGAGTAAAAACAACAAAACTAAAGACGGAGACTATGCAGGTGTGTCCTAGCAGAAAGGGCAGGCCCGTGGATGCCCAATTTTCCATGGAGAGGCCCCCACCTGGTCTACCCCACAGGACACTGTGATATTGATGACAGTAGTCATTTGATTTCTCCTGACCTAGGTGCTTCTCCTTTCCACTGCCTGAGAGTTTCTATGGAGCTAATTGTACACTATATTAAAGAAGCACAATTTGTCTGTGTACCTGAACACATGCATACTTGTCACCCGACCCGAATAGCACTGGAGTGCACTTCTGATCTGAACTTCAGCCTCTCCTATAGCTGGAGGGAAGTGTCTTCTTTCTACTCCTTCCTAGTTCTAATTCTTCTTCCCCTCCCCCTTCTTTTCTTCTCCCTTCCCCCTCTGCCTCCAATTTCTCCTCCTCTTCCTCTTCTCCCCATGTCTTTCTTTCTTTCTTTTTAAATATATTTTTATTGATTTCAGAGAGGAAGGGAGAGGAGAGAGAAATAGAAACATCAATGATGAGAGAGAATCATTGATCGGCTGCCTCTTGCACACCCCACAATGGGAACTGAGCTTGTAACCCGGGCATGTGCCCTTGACTGGAATCAAACCTGGGACCCTTCAGTCCTCAGGCCAATGCTCTATCCACCAGCTAGGGCTCATTCTTTTCTTTTCCTTTGATTTTCAGGTGGAATTAAAATCTCCCACAGAGGAATTACTTCATCATTGGACAACCGAACCACAGGCTGTGTGAGGCTATAAGGCCGGCAGGGGGGTTAGTGAGGGACAACCCAACGATTGAATAGGAAGGCTGCGTGGGGCAACCAGGCCGGTGGGGGGGCCGTGAAGGGCAGTTGGGATTTACCAGGCCGGCGGGCAGGGGGCAGTGGGGGGTGATCAGGCCAGCGGGGGGGGGGCAGTTGGGGCAACCAGGACGGCAGGGGGGACAGTTAGGGGCGACCAGGCCAGCAGGAGGGGGCAGTTGGGGGTGACCAGGCCAGCAGGGGGGGCAGTAGGGGGCAACCAGGATGGCAGGGGGGATAGTAAGGGGCGACCAGGCTGGCATGGGGGTAGTTAGGGGCAACCAGGCTGGCAGAGGGGGGTAGTTGGGGGCGACCAGGCCAGCAGGGGGGCAGTTAGAGATGATCAGGCCGTCAGGCAGAGGCGGTTGGGGTGATCAGGCAGGCAGGCAGGTGAGCAACTAGGAGCCAGTAATCCCGGATTGTGAGAGGGATGTCTGACTGCTGGTTTAGGCAGGGATCGGGCCTAAACCAGCAGTCGGACATCCCTCGAGGGGTCCTGGATTAGAGAGGGTGAAGGTTGGGCTGAGGGGACCCCTCCCCACCCCCATGCACGAATTTCGTGCACTAGGCCTCTAGTTTTTATAATAATACAATAGAACAGTTATAACAATATTTACACCTATAAAAGAGAAAGATGCAAATTGACTGTACCTTTGTGATGCCCACCAGCCAATCAGGAGTGAGTATGCAAATTAACCCAACAAAGATGGTGGGTTAATTTGCCTATGCAGGTGCCGAGCGGCCTGGGGCAGGGCAGGATGCTTGCGCTGTGCCATGGCTATGATGCAGGCATTCCACACCGCCCCAGGTGCTCCGGGCCTCTGGGCAGCGTGGGAAGGGGGAAAGGCGGCTCCGGAATGGAGCAAAGGCAGAAAGACGGCTCCAGCCAGAGCAAAGGTGGTGCTGGCAGCCAGGGGAAGGAAGGCCCATTCTTGCACGAATCTTCATGCATCGGGCATCTAGTACTATATAAAAGTTATGTGAATGTGGTCTCTCTGAAAATATCTTATTGCACTGCACTCACCTTTTCACTTAAAGGAAGCACTTTGTGACTTCTCTTTGTCATATCCAAATTGCCAGCATTACTATTCTTGCACTTTGGGTTCATTATTAAGTGAAATAAAGGTGCCTTGAACAGCAGCATTGTAATACCTTGACAGTAGATCTGAAAACCAAGAGAGATACTCAGTAACTGTGGGCAAGTAGGGTCTACAGTGTGAAGACACTGAAAAAGGGATGATTCACTTCCAAGGTGGGATGGAGTGGGACAGTGTGAGATTTCAGCATGCTACTAAGAGTGGCATGCAAAATTTATAAATTGTTTATTTCTGAATCCATGGAAAACGAAACTGAAGGTCAGGGGATCTGCTATACCACACCGGTCACATTGTCGGTGCACAAAACATAGTTATTAATTGCCTGCTTGTCTAGGAAAATTAGTCAAAACAGGAACCATGTGGTAAAAAAGCAGATGCCATCATTTAAGTGATAAAAAGTTAAACTCTAACTTTGACCTGGAAATGTGCATGATCAGTTCCTACCTGCCCACTGGGAGAGTATTAGTAAGCATCCATCAAATGTCTAGCTGCAGTGAGTACACAAAATTTTATTACATACCTCTTGGTCTCAAGGAGTTTATGATCCAGTTGAGGAATTTAGACTAGAGTGGAGATCTGTAGTAATGATATAATATAATGTCCAATGTGTCTCATTGATGGTAATGCTGTGGGAGGTCCAAGGAAGAGATGTGGGTGTGGACACTGGGGGTTCCTGGAGAAGGCAGAATTAAGTTTCCCTGAGGCAGTGTCTGGTCATCTGTGTATCCCCCAGGGCACCAGGGAGCCTGCATAGCAAAAAGAGTTTGTTGAATGAATGAATGGGTAAGTGAGATTGGTTTCTGGAGTTGGTAGGTGTCAGATGGAGGTGAAGGTGGAGGTGTAGAAGCATTCCATGAGGTCAGGGCCAGCTTCATGGGGTTACACAATCTCCATGCTCAGAAGGGCCCCATATTTGGCTAATGTACTACTGTGGCATCTTGAATGACCTTTGAACAAGGGACACCACATTTTTATTTTTCACAGGGTCCCACAGATTATGTAGCTGGTCTTGCAAGTGTTTAAAGAGTATCATCAGCCCAGTGAATGTGGCTCAGTGGTTGAGCGTCCATCTATGAATTAAGAGATCATGGTTGGATTCCGGGTCAGGGCACATGCCTGTGTTTCAGGCTCTGTTCCAAATAGGGGGCGTGCAGGAGGCAGCCAATCAATGATTCTTTCTCATCATTGATGTTCCTTTCTCTCTCTCCCTCTCCCTTCCTCTCTGAAACGAATATATTTTTTAAAAAGAGTATCAGCATTCACATGGTATGTGTGTGTGTGTATATGTGTGTGTGTGTGTGTGTGTGCGCGCGCGTGTGTGTGTATGTGTGTATAGAAGCAGTGGAAACCAAATCTGAAGGAGTAAGATGAATCTAGAGAGAATGAAGACCAGCCCTGGGGACAATTTGACTCATGGATTAAACTTGCTTGAGTGACACAATAGTTTTAATAAATATAATTTTGAATTCTACTGGGAAAAGACCTAATCCAATCTAGTTACTGACAACTCTAAAGCTATTCTTGGTAGATTGAAGTAATTACTGAGTTTGAGATGGATAAGGGCAATAACTTCTCCCCAAACCTTCCTACCTGCTTCACTACCAAAAGATTCAGCCACAGTACCAGCATTAACTGAACAACCATTCATTAACAAGTAGACACAAAGCCATTGATATACCTGTTCCATGAGCTGGATAAAGCCCCTGGGCTTGTTCTTTAGGGGCTCAGGCTACCACTTGCCCTCAAGGGTTTATCCAAGGTTGGCATGAGAATATTATAGGATTCTCTAGTCTTATAGCTGGTATTGGGCAACCGGTGGCCAAACACAGGGTTACTTAAGGGTAAAACCTTGTATGTTATCCTAAGGGTAAGGGACAGCCCTCTCTGGATATTTTCACTCCATTTATGCAAAGATGGGCAGAGTCTACACAATATTTTTTCCAATCCACTTATCTTGAATAGCTTTATTTTATTAATGAGAGCCCACTTCTAATCTCAAGCATGCTACAACAGGACCTATTTTCTCAAATGAAAACCTCTTCCTGATATCTAGTATGATCACCAGAAAGGATTCAAGTGTTGGTTGAGATGTGAATAACAGGCTCCTTAAGCAACTACCTCTAGTACATGGGCTGCTGTCAGGACAATAACCTCAGGACTGTGGGTCACTCCAGGATTATAGTTTTAATGTTGGAGCATTTGTTTTAGCTTGAACTAACACTCAGCACCATACTATCTATTCAGAAGTGTTTCAAAGGAAATGAAAAACACCATGGCAAATGCTTTAGGTAGGATATGCCAGTTAAACGCAGTCCCCACCACTCCCTACGGCGTTGTACCCGTGGTTCCTATCGTTTGGGTTCTGCAGCATCTTGACTCTGTGGGCACTGACATGAAGGGTGAGAATGTGTGCATGGTAAGCCAGGTGAGGGAATTTAGACTTGACTCAATAATTGACGTTGGAAGCCGTGATAAAAGTGGAACATAGGGGGAGCACATGGAAGTTCATCAGCTGCTCACTCCGGAGAGATGATTCATGTCCGAATTCCACCTTTACCTGGATGTGTGGATCTGCTTGCCATTTCATCTGGGGCTGCAGGGTCCTCATCTATAAAAAGCATAGGCTTGGTGAGATGCTCTGAAGGACTCTTCTAACTAAAAACATTACTACTTATAGTCTGTGGACATAAACAGCATAGGGAATAGGCAAGAATTCTAGTTGGGAAACAATAAGTACATTTAAAAATTTTCAAATATATGTGCAAAAATGCCACTTATGACAATTTCAAATATATGTGCAAAAATGCCACTTATGGAATGACTTATTGGTTTATTAAATCCTGCACACAACTTTATGCTGTAAGAGACATTGACATGTGGTAAATTTCCTCCCATTTATTTATTCACACACATTTTTATTTTTTTTTTACTTTGTCCAGTTAAGATAGGATTTAAGGTGACATTTCTTCCACTCTCCCTATTTATAATTATTTTTAAATTTCTATGCAGAGCACTAGGTGGCAGTGTTGTATTTTTAGAAGATATCAATGATGGGTGAGATACTTCTTAAAAATAATGTTTTCAATTTTAACTCATTTTTGAGTCATATTTCTTCAGTGCTCAAAATGTGACAAGAGGTATTGGGATTTTGTTGTTGCTGTGGTTCAAGATAATAATTCCAGTAGCTAAGTAAAATAAAATAAAATAAAATAAAATAATAAAATGTATCCTATGGTATAAAAGGAATTTGAATTTTTCATTAAAAGGGAGTTTAGAATTCACCCTCAAAATATTTAGAGAATTGACTGATTTTTTATTCTCTACAGAGGAGAGTGCCAAATTAGCCCTCTTTTTTTCAGTATATCTGTTTTTATAGAAAAAAATGAAAAGGTTATACTAAACAGCAAAGACCAGTTTAGCTCATTACAACCATATAATTTGGGGAGAATAGAGAAGCTAATATATTTGAGAGATAACTCTTTACAAATACGGAAAACCACCCAGGACATTGCTTTCTAGAGTGAGAGCAACTGTCAGAAAGAAAGAGAAGTACATTAGACAAGAATTTTCTCTGGATGACAGTAAGAAGTGTGGACTCAGCTCTTCCACAGACACTGGTTCTAGAAATTGTCAATTTAGTGGAAAGTTGTTTGTTCATTGATGTAGGTTGTTTTTTCTCAGTACATACTGTTCTATTGACATCGGGCAAATGGAGGCAGGAAGGGGGATGGATGATACGGTGCTAGTCTTATTTGTTCAGTAATTTATGTCACAAGTCATCACCTGCTGAGAAATTCACACCCTGCCAGAGCTGCAGACTGCCTGGGAGGTAGTTCAACATCTCTGTGGGGTCTCCAGTATTTCAAGATTGTTGTGAGGACCCAGTTAGTGAAGATTAAAACAAGTAAAGTACAGTGATTGGAACAGTAGCTATTATCATGATTCTCCCTCTTTTCTTTTCTTTTTTATTGTTTAAAGTATTACATATATCTTTTTTTTTTTTTTACTTGAAACAACCCTGTCACCCCACCTGAATGACGAACCAGTTAGTAGTTTAGGTGAAAAGCCAACTCAGACTCTAAAATGCTCATAATTATGTTTTAATTAATGAGCACATATATCTTTCTCTGTTTATAATTATTTTAATAGCAAATTCACAAGTTTTTCTCATTCAAAATAAGTCACCGTCCTTTTATAAAGCCATGTGAGCCTCTCCTTCACAAATAAAAAAAGCAGAACAAATAAATTAAAACCCCAACATGTGAAGCAACAGATTCCACAAATGACTTAATTTTGTAATAAGTGCTCTTAAATGCTCAGGCTTAGATGTTCAAACATTCTTATAAGATAAGAATATAAATATAGAAATTTAGTTTTGATTTGACTTCCCAGATATTAAATTTTTAGATGTAAATCCTAGGTAAGCATAAATAACTTTCATTTACTTTGTCTAATTGAACAGGTAAAGATTGAAGTGACACCATAGTGTCTACTGTGCTAGAAACTATTTACAAAATATTGTTTTGTAAATAGTGTCTATTGTATTTACAACTTTATTTTTTCATATATGCGAATTTGTATTTTTGTTAGATTTGTTAGCTTTTGTTTAGATTTCATATTAAAATGTGACAAGAATCCTTAATTCTTAATGTCAGAGGCATTGGGTTTTGTTGTTGTTCAAGATAATAATCCCAATAAATTTCATATATACTTTCCTCTAAATTGATAGCTCCTTGTTCCTAGCACCAGTGTCTGTGAAAGCGGTAAGACCCTTCACCATCACACAGGAGAACACACACTCTCTCTGTCTTTGGTCTCACCTACTTCTCCTCCTTTCAGTTTAGTGGAAAGTTGTTTGTTCATTGATCTAGGTGCTCACGTTTACTCTAGAAAGCAATGCCTTGGGTGGTTTTCCCTTGAGTTCAGAAGGTGTTTGCTTGTAAGTGTCACAAAAATGCTGGGAAGGTACTCACCCCAAGCAGCTGGGATGGGAAGATGGGACCCTTTGTTACGGAAGAGTCTGGGAGCAATGCTACTAAAGTGAGGAGAAATGACGATGATGATGAATGCCAACTGCTCTCCTAAAAGCGCTTCTAAATCAAAGGCTTACTGAGTACCTAGCGTGTGCTGGACAGCAGGTCTACATCAGTGTTCCTGGGTCAGAGCAGTGGTTCTCAACAGGGGACACTTTTTTGATGTTTTTATTTTTTAATTTTATTATTATTTTTTATTAATTTGTCTTTATTGTTGAAAGTAATACAGATGTATGCTTTTCCCCCATTAATTCCTTCTAGCCCACCCTTCTTCCCTGGGCCCTTCATCACACTATTATCCGTGTCCATGGGTTTTGCATCTATGCATATAAATTCTTTGGTAAATCTCTTCCCACCCACCCACCCCCACCTTCCCTCTGAGATTCATCAGTCTGTTCCATGCTTCTATGTCTCTGCATCTATTTTGTTCACCAGTTTATCTTGTTCTTTAGATTTCACATATGAGTGAGATTATGTGATACTTGTCTTTCAGACTAGCTTATTTATCACTTAGCATGATACTCTCCATGTCCCTCCATGCTATCTCAAAGGGTAAGAGATCCTTCTTTTATATTGCTGCATAGTATTTTATGGTGTAAATGTACCAGAGCTTTTTTTATCCACTCATCTTTCTAATGGGCCCTTTGGGTATTTCCAGATCTCAGCTATTGTAAATTGTGCTACCATGAACATAGGGGTGCATATATTCTTTCTGATTGGTGTTTTGGGTTTCTTAGGATATATTTCTAGGAGTGGGATCACTGGGTCAAATGGAAGTTCCATTGTTAATTTTTTGAGGAAACTCCATACTGTTTTCCATAATGGCTGCACCAGTCTGCATTCCCACCAGCAGTGTACTAGGGTTTCCTTTTCTCCACATCCTCGCCAGCACTTGTCATCTGTTGATTTTTATTTATTTATTTATTTATTTATTTAATTTTTTAAAAAATATATTTTATTGATTTTTACAGAGAGGAAGAGAGAGGGATAGAGAGTTAGAAACATCGATCAGCTGCCTCTTGCACACCCCCTACTGGGGATGTGCCCGCAACCAAGGTACATGCCCTTGACGGGAATCGAACCTGGGACCTTTCAGTCCGCAGGCCGACGCTCTATCCACAGAGCCAAACCGGTTTCGGCTGATTTGTTGATGGTAGCCATTCTAACAGGTATGAGGTAAAACCTCATTATTGTTTTAATTTGCATTTCTCTGATGATTAGTGACTTTGAGCATTTTTTCATATGTCAATTGGCCACCTGTATGTCTACTTTGGAGAAGTGTCTATTTAGGTCCTTTGCCCATTTTTAAGTGGATTGTTTGTCTTTCCTTTGTTAAGTTGTATGAGTTCCTTATATATTTTGGATATTATCCCTTTATTAGATGTGTCATTGCCAAATATGTTCTCCTATACAGTGGGCTCCCTTTTCATGTTGTTGATGGTTTCTTTTGCTTTGTAGAAGCATTTTATTTCGATGTAGTCTCATTTGTTTATTTTTGCCTTACTTTCTCTTGCCCGAGGAGATGTATGGGCAAACATGTTGCTATGAGAGATGTCTGAGACTTTGCTGCCTATGGTTTCTTCTAGGATTTTTATGGCTTCATGACATACATTTAAGTCTTTTATCATTCTTTTGTATGTCCTAAGTTGGTGGTCTAGTTTCATTTTTTTTGCATGTACCCGTCCAATTTTCTCAACACCATTTATTGAAGGGACTATCTTGACTCTCCATTGTATGCTCTTGCCTCCTTTGTCAAATATTAATTAAGTGTAATGGCTTGGATCAATTTCTGGTGTTCTATATGCCCGTTCTTGTGCCAGTATCAGGCTGTTTTGATTACAGTGGCTTTGTAATATAGTTTGATATATGGTATTGTGATCCCTCCAATTTTGTTCTTATTGCTCAAGATTGCTGAGGCTATTCAGGGTCTTTTTGGTTTAATGTACATTTTTGGAATATTTATTATAATCTGTACAGTATGCTGTTGGTATTTTAATAGGGATTGCATTAAATCTATAGATTGCTTTGGGTAGTATGAACATTTTAATGATTTTAATTCTACCAATTCATGAACAAGGTATATTCTTCCACTTATATCTTCCTCTATCTCTTTTTCCCTGTAGTTTTCTGAGTACAGGTCTTTTACCTCCTTGGTTAAGTTTATTACTATGTATCTTAATTTTTTTGTTGCAATGGTAAATTATATATTTTTTTAGTTTCTCTTTCTGAGAGTTTATTATTGGTGTATAAAATGCCATCAATATGTGGATGTTAATTTTATATCCTGCTACATTGTTGAATTTATTTTTTAAATCTAGTAGTTTTTTGTTGAAGTATTTAGGGTTTTCTATGTACAATATTGTGTCACCTGCTAATAATGGCAATTTTACTTCCTTCTTTCCAATTTGGATGCCTTTTATATTTTCTTCTTGTCTGATTGCTGTGGCCAAGACTTAAAGTGCTATCTCTATATATAAAAGCCTAATATGCAAAGTGTTCCCTCGGAAGTTTGATCGCTCGCTATGATGTGTGCTGACCACCAGGGGTGGTGCAGAATAAAGGAAGGCCCTGGCTGGCAGCCAGCAGCTGGGGAAAGGGAGGCCCCAGCCGGCAGCCAGCAGCCACTAGGGAACCTGCCTGTGCACGAATTTCATGCACTGGGCCTCTACTGTTGAATAAGAGTGGTGAAAGTGGATATTTCTGTCTTGTTCCTGTTCTTAGAGGAAATGGTTTTAGCTTTTTCCCATTGAGTATGACGTTGGCTGTAGGTTTTAAACTGGGGCAATTTTGTCTTCCCTCTCCCCTGTCCTTGTGGGACATTTGACAATGTCTGGAACCTTTTTAGTTGAGGTACTCTGGGGGGAGAGGAACTATTGACATCTAGTGCATACAGGTTAGGAATGATGCTAAACACCATACAATGCACAGAGCAGTCTCCACAACAAAGAATTATATAGCCCCAAATGTCAATAGTGTTGTAGTGGAAAAACACTGGCTTAGAGTGAGCAACGCCACTGTGGATTCCAGACCCTGTTGTCTGGGCTAAGACTGTGAAGTGATAATGGGATACCTGGGCCTCAGGTAAGCACTTGAGAATTGCTTAGCTAAAAGATACACATTTTTTTACTTTTTGCTCTTTTTATCATTGTGTGTATAAGAAATGAAAGCTCAGAACTTTTTAGGGCTTTTTTAAGGGCTATTTTGGAAGGCTTCAATGATCTTCTAAAGAAAATTACACAGACGAAATGTTGTGTACTATTAGCATTACATAATTACAATTACTCTAACATTGTCTTAGCTGTCATTCTGAATGAGCCTGTAAGAAATAATTAGTATTTTGTTAGCATATAAAACAAGAGAGAATAGTTTTCTAAAACCATTGTTCAGCTCCAGTTGGTTTGGGTCAGTAGATAGAGCGTCGGCCTGTGGACTGAAGGGTCCTGGGTTTGATTCCGGTCAAGAGCACTTGCCCAGGTTGTAGGCTTGATCCCTAGTAGGGGGCATGCAGGAGGTAGCCGATTAATGATTCTCTCTCATCATTGATGAATCTATTTCTCTCTCCCTCTCCCTTCCTCTATGAAATCAATACAAATATATTAAAAAATATTTTAAAACCAGTGTGCAATTGTGGATGTACTGCAAGGAATGCACTGGGGATATGCTGGTGAGGACAAAGCTACAAGCAGTTGAATCAAATCACAATTTGAATCAGTGAAAAACTTCACTGGGCTAAGCTCTGTGAGGAGCGCAGCCTGGTAGCTCAATCCTGGGGCCTTCTGAGGGCTCTCAGTTCAACCAGAAGCACATTCGGGATCCTGCTGAATGACCCACAGGGGTGTGCGGACATCTGTTGCTAACAGGCCTCCCTCCTGCAGTGATAGGAAGAGTAGGGGTCTGCGTTTGAGTGATAACCTCATGCAGGTGGAGAGCTGACTGGCTTGCCTGGGCGTGGTTTCCTTCTGCTCCCTGGCGGGTGAGGTCAGGTAGCCTGTCAGTGCTGGCTTCCTTCTCTATCTGCTCCCCTAAGATCTGTGTGCTTATTTCAGGCCCTAACATCTGCCCACGTTGTGCCCTCTCACCTGCTCCCTTACACACCCTCATCTCTTCTTCCTGGCAGGGGAGCTCCTGCCTCGCCCTCTACCCATTGACTGATTTCATGCACACAGACTCTGCTCCTCCTCTCTACCCTTTAATCATTTTTATCATCGCACCCTGTGTCCCATGATCAAGATTCATATTTGGAAATTTAAAATCAGAACAATAACTGCATCTCGCTCTCTGCATTCCTTCTGTCATGCAGTGGTCTGGCTGATGAAGCAAATAGTCAGGAACAGGAAAGAACCAAAAGTACAAAAATGAATATACCAGGAGGTTATCTGTCATCTATATGTGTTCCTTGGCTAATTGCTTGGCTCTCCTCCCCCCACCGGGAGCTCCTGAGGGTGGCAGCTGGATCTACCTGTTCTCTGCGGTGTACATGGCACCTGGCACAGTGCCCAACACAAATAGATACGGAGTAAATCTTTGTGGGATGAATGAAGACTTTTCATTTTTGTGGACATTGCTTATGTCAATTAGGATTACTCTCAGCTGCATGTAACAGAACAGTTCCTCAAGGCTTAGCCACACAGTGGTGCCCAGGATGGAGCTACACAGGTGGCCACCAGGGAGCCGCACTGCTTTCCTGCTGTTCTTTGCAGGAGACATTTGTGCTCAGCCTTTCAAGGTAGTTGTGCCACTTCCAGGCTGGACAAAGAGCAAGATCAAGGGGCAAAACCAGATGAATTTGTACCTTTTTTTGGTGTTGTTAACCCTCACTCAAGGATATTTTTCCATTGATTTTTAGAGAGAGTGGAAGGGAGGGAGACAGAGAGAGAGAGAAACGTTAATGTGAGAGAGACACATCGGTTGGTTGTCTCCCGCCCGTGCCCCGGATTGAGCCTGCAGCGAGGTATGTGCCCTTGACTGGAATCAAACCCAGGACCCTTCAGTCTGAAGGCCGGCACTCTCTCCACTGAACCAAATCTGCTAGGGTGAATTTGTACCTCTTTTTGAGAAAAATAGCTTTCCCAGAGCTTTGCCAGTATCTCAGAGACAGCTGTGCAGCAGGAGTGGAAATTGAGTTTGTGAGTCTGGGATGCCGTCAGACGTGGTGTCTGGATCGTCTCGGTGCCTGCCACAGCTGTGAAGGGTTTCCTAACAGTGATCATGTGTTTGTTTAGTGTACTCTTTTTAAACTTATATAAAATAATTTCTTTATCTTATTCAGTAACAAAAATTAATTTTTGCAAACCTAATTTCTAGCATAGTATTTTTGAGAATATTCTTAGATAAAAACTAAAGTTCCTTTTATTAAAAGAAGAGACCTGGAAATATTTCCAACAATGTCTTAAAAACACCACCACCACTTTTTTTTGCAATGGTGCTCATGAAAGAAACCAGATTGATTGCATCTGATCAGAAATTTAGAATTTAGATCAAGCAAGAATGAAGCAGATGATGAATGATCATTTGAGAAAACATCCAGTGAGTACACTCCTACTTATCTCCACTGAAGACTTACTTTCACATGTTCAGAGCCTGGTTTACGTCAATTAGGATTACTCTCAGCTGCATGTAACAGAACAGTTCCTCAGAGGCTTAGTCATCCTCTGACTCTGAACAGTCCCTAGGCACCAGCCAGGTCCCAGGTGGCCAGGTCCCAGGTGCTTCACACCTGCACAGCTGCATTTGTTCAATGACCTTGTTGAAGTGCAGCAGGCGCTGGAGCAGAGCAACGCTCCAGTCAGCAAGGTCTGAGCTCTCATGGAGCTGGCATTCTGGTGGCAGGTGGCAGAAAATCAACAAACATACAGTAGGAAAATAACACCTTTTAAAAAGGAAAAGGTGCCTGAAGGAAAGAAAACAAGGCAATGGGTTAGCGTACAGGGAGCCCTTTAGAGTCTGTGGTCAGGGAAGCCTTCCTGAGCTCAAGGGAGAAGAAGGAGCCGGCAGTGGGGAGAGGAGCGGGAAGGGCCCGAGGCAGAGAGGACAGCCAGGAGGAAGCACTGATGCACAACACCGTAACTTAGAGGTCTGACGAGAGAACACAGCCAGTGTGCCGAGACATGAAGGGACTGTGGTGCAAGATCACAAGGGATCAGACCATGTGGGGCCTGCAGGCCAGTGGAGTTTGGACTTCATCCTAAGGGAAATGAGAGGTCACTGGAGTTTGATTGATGATGTAAAACCTCTCATGATTGCTGTACATATATCTTAGGGCTGGAGCGGTGATGTAGGCGTGGGACTTGGTGTGCGGGTTACAGTGACATCGCTAGATGCAGGGCGGGCTGGAGAGGCCCTGGCCTGTGGCAGAGCCCGCAGAAGCCGTGCTGGAGTTCGCCCTCATAATATCTTACCCCAGGTGCCCAACCCTCACAGGCCCTTGCTTTGGGAGCTCACCATGAGGGACAGTGACCTGGGTATCTGACACTGCTGAGAGCTGACCTCCTGCAGAGTTCCACACCTCCTTGCTCAACCAGTGAGCCACAGGCGGGTGGACATGCAGCACTTTGTGCTCTTGCTCTTTGTTAAGTCTCTTCTGGAAAAAGGGGGCTGAGGCCACAAGACTGTCCGTCCCTGGCGGTGCGCCCTTCCCCAGGGCCATGATTATTGCAGGAGTTGCCACTTTATTTGGGGCCTAATTGCCTGTTCTGGCCCTTGGGTGCTCTCTGTTTGGATTGGTGTCTAAATATTGCCTACTGCAGATAATAAAACTGAGCTAATGCTTAAAAATAATAAAATAAAGCAAAATTGGAATGTATTCCTTCCATAACAGACATGTTATAAAAGCTTGTTGGGTTCCAGAGCTAACCCAGAGAAGCTAATTAAGCTGTCATGTTTTGGGGACTAAAGTCTCATTAAACCACAGGCCAGAATTGAGAGTTCTAACAAATCAAATTGCCCAGAAGTTGATCTCTGCTGACACAGTTTCCCTCTTCTCCTGGAAATCCTGGTGGGGTGGATTATTTGCTTTGGAAGAATGTAATAGGATGTTTTCAACACTGAAGCTCTGGCAGTGGGACTAAGAAGGAAGTCCATCTCTGGGTACACGTGGTAATTTCTCATTAGGTGAGTGACCAAGTGCAAAAAAGCCATTATGAGAATAGTGAAATAAGGAACAGTAGAGGAATTGAAATGTGGGGAAATGATCTAAAACATGAAGTATAAAGAGTAAGACATTGAGGGGATTTTGGAAGCACCTATTCGTTTAGCCAGGAGGTGAAAAGATGCAGTTACTGAGGAAATAAGGTGTTTGGACTCAGTCACTCGTCTTTCAACAGAACATGGGAGCCACATGACCGTTTACATTTTTGTTTTGTTTTGTTTTGTTTTGTTTTGTTAATTCTCACCCAGGAATATTTTATCCTTTGTTTTTCAGAGAGAGTGGAAGGGAGGGAGGGAATGAGGGAGGAGAGAGAGAGAGAGAAAGAGCAATATGAGAGACACATCCATTGGTTGCCTCCTGCAAGCACCCCGACTGACAGGGTGGGGAGCGATCCCGCAAACCAGGTACATGCCCTTGACGGGGAAAATAACCCAGACCCTTCTGTGTGTGGACCGATGCTCTAACCACTGGGAGCACCAGCCAGGGCTCATTTCTATGTTTGAATCCACGACTGGTAGAGTCATCAAATCTTATTAGATCAGTCTAAGACTATTGGGAGTAACAATTGTCAGTTTTTATGTACTGTGTGAAGTCTTAACAAACCATAGTGTTTTTTGTCTCTAATTGCATTTGAGACACTTTCTTCCAGAGCCCACAATTACCAACACCAAGATGCTTGGAGATTCCACTTCTTTTATGTTTGGTTGTAGAGGACCTATCATATGATTGATTTGACCCTCCAGCAAAGTAATGAAATGAGTTGATTTCTGGATGGTTGAAACCTTTTAAGAGGCCATCTACACTAATAAAAGAGAAACTTGCAAATTGACCGTACCTCTGCTACGCCCACAAGCCACGCCCACCAGTCAGTCAGGAGTGAGTATGCAAATTAACTTAACCAAGATGGTGGCGGCCATGGAGGTGGAGAGAGCAGGAGGCTTGGGTTGCCCCGGCGATGGAGGAAGCCAAGCTTCTGGCCCACCCTGGCTGCCCCTGGCCTCTGCTCAAGGAGGTGCTGAAAAAAAAAAGGAAGAAAAAAAGGAGGGGCTGGGAGCTTGGGTCGCTGCGGGGTGATCAGGCCAGGATGAAACAGCAGTTGTGGGTGATTAGGCTGGTGGGGGGTGGGGCTGTTGGGGGTAAGCAGATCAGCAGGGGGGCCAGGTGGGGGTGAGCAGGCCATCAGTGGGGGTCAGTTGGAGGTGATCAGGACAGCGGGTGGGGGGGGGAGTCAGTTTGGAGTGAGCAGGCCAGCAGGGGGGCAGTTCAGGGTGAGCAGGCCAGTGGGGGGTCAGTTGGGGTGAGCAGGCTGACACGGGGGGCAGTTGGGGGTGATCAGGCTGGCGGGGGGGGCATTTGGGGGCAAGCAGGCTGGCAGTGGAGGCAGTTGGGGGCGAGCAGGCTGGCAGGCAGAGTGGTTAGGGGCAATCAGGCAGACAGGCAGGCAGGTAAGCAGCTGGAACCAGCAGTCCTGGATTGTGAGAGGGATGTCCAACTGCTGGTTTAGGCCTAATTCATGTAAATCAGCAGTAGGACATCCTTCGAGGGGTCCCAGATTGGAGAGGGTGCAGGCCGGGCTGAGGGACACCCCCCCCCCCCCCATGCATGAATTTTGTGCACCAGGCCGCTAGTATGTATATGTGCTTCTGCATGGATACAGATGAACAAAATGGGAAGAAGCAAATGCTTTGTTATGAGATTGGAATGCTGGGTTTATATTATCCTGATTCTTCAGCAAGCAAGAGACTGTGGTTTGAATAACTGCTGATCAGCTTAGGTAATAAGCCTGTGACTACTTATCTTACATCTCATGCTTCCAAAACTGAAGTAAACAGCAGTGCTGCACAGGATTGTAATCAAGAGCCCAAGAGTCTGGTAAAAATGAAAATAAATGACTAAATCTAACAACAACATAATTTTATATTCTCAGTTGACATTTGGAGAAGGCTGTGAAGCAAATTTCTTTAAACTCTTCTAGAATTGTAAAAATGTTATTGACACTTCGCCAATTCTGTTGTTATAAACATTGGCTATTTGATGACATAAACACAGGTTTTGCTGTGTATGTTTTTTGGGAGTTGGATGGGGAATTGGTTAAAACTTAGTGGTCTTTAAGATCTTGAAACAAAATGGAGTACCTGTTATATTTTGTGCTCTTTTTTTCTTTTTCATTTGAGATATAGTTGACATATGACATTGTATAGGTTTAAGATGTACAGTGTGTTAATTTGATATACTTATCCTATATAATAAAGAGGTAATATGCAAATTGACTGTCATGACCTCACAAGATGGCTGCCTATGACCAGGCCAGCAGGGGGGTTAGTGAGGGACGACCAAATGACTGAACAAACATGCTGAGTGGGGCAACCAGGCCGGGGGGGGGGGCATGAGGGGTGACCAGGCCAGCAGAGGGAGCAGTTGGGGGCGACCAGGCCAGCAGAGGGGAGCAGCTGGGGGTGACCAGGCTGGCGGGGGGCGTGCACTTGGGGGCAACCAGGCCAGCAGGGGGGTCAGTTAGGGCAACCAGGTTGGCAAAGGGGGGCAGTTGGGGACAACCAGGCAAGTGGGGGGGGCAGTAAGGGGTGACCAGGCTGGCAGGTGGAAGTTAGGAGTGACCAGGCCGGCAGGGAGGGAGAAGTTGGGTGCAACCTGGCCGGCAGTTGGGGGCAGTTAGGGGTGACCAGGCCAGCACGCAGAGGCAGTGAGGGGTGATCAGGCCAGCGGGGGGGCAGTTAGGGGCGACCAGACAGGGAGGCAGGTGAGCAATTAGGAGCCAGCAGTCCAGGATTCTGAGAGGGATGTCCGACTGCTGGTTAGGCCCGATCCCCGGGATCAGGCCTAAACCGGCTGTTGGACACCCCCGAGGAGTCTCGGATTGGAGAGGGTGCAGGCTGGGCTGAGGGGACCCCCCATGCACAAATTTTGTGCACCGGGCCTCTAGTATATTATAATACAACTAGTGGCCTGGTGCACGAAATTTGTGCACAGAGGGGGCGTGTCCCTCAGCCCAACCTGCACCCTCTCCAATCTTGGACACTTCGGGGGATGTCCTGAAGGGATCGGGCCTAAACCTGCAGTCGAACATCCCTCTTGCAATCCGGGACCACTGGCTCCTAACCGTTCACCTGCCTGCCTGTCTGATCGCCCCTAACCACTCTGCCTGCTGGCCTGCTCACCCTCAACTGCCCCCACCCCAGCCAGCTTGCTCATCCCCAACTATCTCCCCTGCCAGCCTGATTTCCCCCAACTGCCCCCCCCCCCGCCAGCCTGCTCGCCCCCAACTGCCCTCCCCTGCCGGCTTGCTTGCCCCCAACTGCCTCCCCCCTGCTGGCCTGCTCGCCCCTAACTGCTCTCCCCTGCTGGCCTTATCGCCCCCAACTGGCCCCCCCTGCTGGTCTGCTCACTCCCAACTGCCCCCTTGCTGACCTGATCACCCCCAACTGTCCTCCCCTCCTGTCCTGATCACCCCTAAAAACCTCTGCCTTGGCCCTGCCACCATGGCTTTGTCTGGAAGGATGTCCGAAAGGTCTCCCAGTCTAATTAGCATATTACCCTTTTATTAGTATAGACTAGAGGACCAATGCACGAAATTCGTGCAAGGGGCTCTGAGGGCAGAGGTGGCAGCCCCAGAAGGACGTTGGTCTAAAAAGAATATTACATTTTTATTTATTTATTTATTTATTTTTTTACATTTTATTGATTTTTTACAGAGAGGAAGGGAGAGGGATAGAGAGTTAGAAACATCGATGAGCGAGAAACATCAATCAGCTGCCTCTTGCACACCCCCTACTGGGGATGTGCCCGCAACCAAGGTACATGCCCTTGACCAGAATCGAACCCGGGACCTTTCAGTCCGCAGGCCGACGCTCTATCCACTGAGCCAAACCGGTTTCGGCAGAATATTACACTTTTAATATACACCGAGTGGCCAGATTATTATGATCTCTGAACGCATGATAATCTGGCCACTCAGTGTATATCCTATATAATAAAAGGCTAATATGCAAATTGTCTCCTCGACCAGGAGTTGGACCAGCAGGCAGGCTGGCCAACCACCCATGTCCCCTCCCCCTGGCCAGGTTGGCTGGACCCCATCCATGCACGAATTACACACCGGGCCTCTAATACACACACACACACACACACACACACACACACACACACACACACACACGAGGCATGGTGCATGAAATTCGTGTACCAGGGGTGGGGTGGGGAGGGGGACCCCTCAGTCCGCCCTGCACCCTCTCCAATCTGGGACCCCTTGGGGAATGTCTGACTGCTGGTTTGTGCCCGCACTTTTAATAGATGACAGCTCCATTGTTGTTTCTTTCTTTTCATGCTTAAACCCATTGGAATTAGTAGGTATTCAAAGTGTGTATACATTTTGGGGGGACACCCTGTATATCTCTAGTCAGCGGTGAAAGGAACCAACGGTGGATTTGGAACCCCCAGACAGGGAACTCGCTCACTCCCTGTATGTCTCCCCACTCCACTTTCCACCTTCTCGGGCAGCGGGAGAACCAATGTTTTCTCTTATTAACTCGAAAAAGCACGTCCTGTCACCTACTGCCTGGCAGGAGTGCGCTAGGCTCCAAGTGAGTGAGGCTCAGTCAGGGCAGCCTTCGCTCATGGGTGCCGGCACCCAAAGTGCACATTCCTCCTCTGCAGTTGCCCTGACTATCCGACCATTTCACTGAGAGGACGGAACTCCTCACCTCCTCTGGGTTCCTGATCTTGAACGCTGACGGAAGGCACCTCAGCGAGGGCAGCCTGCGCCCACCAGGTGTGTCTGTCCGCACCTGATCCCACCTCAGCACCTGCATTAGCCCCACGGAGGTGATCTCGTCGCTGCACTGGGTCCATGGGAACAGGGCATCACCACTCCGCCCTCTCACTGTCATCTCACAGGCACCCACTCTCAGCACCCAGAACACCCACACACTCTCCAAAGGATGTGCACACTTCCTGTGGGGGACATAGGCATGCTGGGGTTGATGGAAGTGCAGTGGAAGGGCGAGGGGGGGTGGGACTTGCGCGTGCTATGGTCCGGGACTGTTGCAGGTGCATGTGGGTGACAGCGCACTGGGGGACGTTCGCACGCCAGTGGGGGAGGAGAGGATGCGTGCACCCGAAACCTGAAGCTGTGCAGATCCACAAACCCCTGTGGCGCGGCCAGGAGGACGTCAATCTGGCCAGCGATCGCGCACCTTCTGGGCCAGGAGGCGGGACTTGCGCAGCCACTCCTAGGCACTGATGGCCTGCAGGCGCTACTTCAGCTCTGCCCGCAGGCTCCACTTGGCGCACTCACGGCTGCCAATGCCACCATGTGGGGAGTACAGGCCGCCCTCCGCGCAGAGGCTCTCCACGCACGCTGCCCACAGGCCCAAAGCGCGCTGCCCACCAGCCACTCTGCACCTGCGCACGCTGCCCAAGGCGACGAAGGCAGGCGTCACACCCCGCCCCACCCACCGGCCTCTCCATGCCTGTGCACGCTGCCCACCTGCCCAGAGCTGGGCACCTGGCTTCGTTGCCTTGGGCAGTGTGCTCCGGGCAGGTGGACAGGCATCCTGCTCCGCCCACCAGCAGCTCCGCGCCTCCACATGCTGCCCACTGGCCCAGAGCAGCTGGGGCAGGGCGGATGCCTGCCTTCGTTGCCTTGGCGAGGAACCCAGGTGTCCCGCCCCGCCCCCAGCCGCTTGTCGCCTGCCCGCATAGGCCTGGGGGCATTCTGGGATCCCAGCTGCTCAGGGCCTACGGGCGGGCCTACAGGCTAAGAGCGGCCTGGGTCCTGAGGATGTTCTTGGGACCCAGGCCACTCAGTGCCTGCATATGCAAATTAACCCACCACCAATGGTGGGTTAATTTGCATATTCCTCCTGATTGGCTGGTGAGCATAGCGGAGGTAAGGTCAATTTACATGTTTCTCTTTTATTAGATAGGATATGCACTGAGTGGCCAGATTATTATGCATTTAGAGAGCATAATAATGTAGCCACTCAACTATACCAACTATAGTTGGTATACGATATTATACCAACATAGCGATTCTACATTTCAGGTGTACAACATAGTGATTCTACTTTTATATATCTTACTATGTGATTATCACACCAAGTCTAGTACCCATCAGTCATTGTGCAAATTATCACACTACTATTGGCTCTTTTCTGAGTTACCTTTTCACCTATCCCTTCTGGCAATCATCAGTTTGTTCTTTGTTTCCATGAGTCTGTTTTTGTTTTGTTTCTTTTGTTCATCTGTGTTGATTTTTTTTTAAAAGTCATATCCTATCTAATAAAGAGGGAATATGCTAATTGACCATCATGCTAATAAGGAGGGAAAATGTTAATTGACTGCCATGCCCTCAAAGATAGCGGCACCCACAGCCACAAGATGGCAGCGCCCAGTCCCCTCAGCCCCGCCAGGGCGACAGATGCACAGCACCGCTGGGCCCACCCCCAGGCAGGTCCGACCACTCCATGCGCTTGCCTCCAGAGTCCCCCATCCCCTTAGCCCCCCAGCCACCTAGGGCCGGCCTGAGGCGCAAGCAAGCCTCGGATGGCGGCTGCCCAGCCGCCCAGGGCTGCCCGAGGCTCAGGTAACCAGGGCCGGCCAAGGCTTGCACTGCTGGCAGTGGCAGCAGCAGAGATGTGATGGGGTCATCACCTTCCCCTGATCGCTGGGTTGCCTCCCGCCTCTGAGGGCTCCTGGACTGTGAGAGGGGGCAGGCTGGGCTGAGAGACGCCTCCTCCAGTGTATGAATTTTCATGTACTGGGCCTCTAATATAAGCATAATCATAACATATTTGTCTTTCTCTGTCTGACATTTCACTTAGCATAATATCCTCCAGACCCATGGTTGGCAAACTGCGGCTCACGAGCCACATGCGGCTCTTTGGCCCCTTGAGTGTGGCTCTTCCACAAAATACCACGGCCTGGGCGAGTCTATTTTGAAGAAGTGGCGTTAGAAGAAGTTTAAGTTTAAAAAATTTGGCTCTCAAAAGAAATTTCAATCGTTGTACTGTTGATATTTGGCTCTGTTGACTAATGAGTTTGCCGACCACTGCTCTAGACCATTCATACTGTCACAAAGGCAAGATTTCATTCTTTATTTATGGGCAAGTAATATTCTATTGTATATATGTACCACTTTTCTATCAATGAACACTGCAATAAAGATAGGGGTGCATATATTTTTTTGAATTAGTGTTTGTTTTCTTTGGATAAACACCCAGAAGTGGAATTGCTGGGTTATATGATAGTTCTATTTTTAGTATTTTGAAGACTCTCCATATTGTTTTTTATAGTGGCTGCACTAATTTGAAGTCTTACCAACAGTGCATGAGGGTTCCTTTTTCCTTACATCCTTCTCAACATTTGTTATTTGTTGTCTTTTTGATAATAGCCATCCTGACAGGTGTGAGGTGGTATCTCACTGTGGTTTTGATTTGCATTTCCCTGATGGTTAGTGATGTTGAACATCTGTTCATATGTCTGTTGGCCATCTGTGTGTTTTCTTTACAGTAATATCTCTTCATGTCCTCTGCCCATTTTTTGATTTGCTTGTTTATTGTTTTGTTATTGAGTTGTATGAGTTTCTTACATATTTAGATATCAATCCCTTGTTGGATATTTCACTTTTGAATATCTTCTCTCATTTAGTAGGTTGTCTTTTTGTTTTAATTGTGCTTTTCTTTGCTGTACAGAAGCTTTTTAGTTTGATGAAGTTACATTTGTTTATTTTCACTTTAATTTTCCTTGCTCGAAGGGACATGTCCAAAAAATATTACTCACATGGCTGTCAAGTAAGTTGGTGCCTACCTTCTCTTCTAGGAGTTTTATGATTTTAGGTCTTACATTCCAGTCTTTAATCCACTTTGAGTTCATTTTTGTATATGGTTTAAGACTGTGGTCCTGTTTTATTTATTTTTGCATGTATTTGTTCAGTTGTTAAAGGAATAATCACTTTTCCATTGTATATTCTTGCCTCCTTGGCCCTAAATTAATTGACCATGTAAGTAAGTGTTTATTTCTCTCTATTCTGTTCCATTGATCAATGTGTCTGTTTCGGTGTCAGTACCATACTATGTTGATTAATATAACTTTGTAGTATAGTTTGGAATTAGGGAGCATTATCCCTCCAACTCTGTTTTAAACAAAATATTTCTTTGCCTGCTTTGAAACTTTATATAAGTGGACTCATACTGGATGTATCTTTTGTATCTTGCTTATTTTAATCAACCTTTTATTGCAAATTTTACCCATGTATTGCATGTAGCTGTGGTTTCTTACATTTTTTTTTACTCTATGTGTTCCATTATGTGTGTTTTCTGCAACTTATTGCTTATTTTATTTTATTTTATTTTTTCTGTGGGTGAACACTGATGTTGTTTTCAGCTTTTGGCTATTATGAGCCCTCCTGCTATGAAAATTTTTGTACATATCTCCAAGTGACATTGCAAAAACTTGTTTAGGGTATACACCTGGGAGTGAGCCTGATGGATCGTAAGGTATTTGCATGTAAACATGACATTTGGGGAAGACTATAGGTACATTTTCTCTCACCTTTTCTAGATTTGTAGAAACTGTATTGACACTAATCTCCTGAGGTTTGTTCAGGCAGCCAAAGGCTAGCTGGTGGTGGGCTTGGCTGTGACAGGGTAACTGGAAAAGCTCTGTTTCACAGGTGTCTCTTTCTTCTCTCGTCCCCAGTGGACTGGCCAGTGAACATCTTTTCATTAAACAAAAATTCTATTAAATAGCACGAGTTTAGAGCCTGTTAGAAAAGCTTCCTAAGAACTGATCTATACAGAGCCTATGCTTGTGTCTTGTACATTGGTAATTCTCAACAAATATTTACTAAGTTGAAAGAAATTATAAAAACTACATAAAACAGATCTAATAATCTAAGCCCACTGCTCTTTGCTCTACTTGGTTATGGGGAGCTTTGTTCTAGTAAATTCCCTTTAGTAAGTCATCATAAAATCAATCACATGGCACATTTATATGTTTTTCTACTTTATAATTAATAAACAAAATTTTTCAGTGGCTATGCTGTTGAAAAGTTGAAAGACAAAATTAAATTGTTGAACTAGTAATAATGACTTTCCTTACAAGCAGAATTACTGTAAGGACATGTGTAGAAGACAGGCATTACTCAGAGCTTTCAGTGGGTTCCACTAATGTAAGTAAATTAATTCATTAATCATCATGCCAGCAATCACCCTTATTAATGTGTAAATTTAAAAAGGCAAAGCTAAATTATTATGTAACAATAAACTCAATGGTTCCATACAAGTACTTTAGACTCCAGCAGAGTTAACATACATGTAATATGGTGCCCTGAAGGCACCAGGCTTTTCTTCCTCCCACCTCATACCAAAGAGTATTGACTATGCATATTTTATATTCTCATTGTTCATTGACTGATGCACTTTAATTTTAAATAATTACATATTATTTATAGGAAGTTTCAAAAATAGTTCAGAGATGTCCTATGTACCTTTCTCCCAGACGGCCCCAATTGTTTATCTTCTATAGCAGGGTCAAACTGACACCAAAACCAGGAAGCTAACATTGGTCAATGTATGTACAGTTTAACATGTAATCACTACAAGCAAGACACAGGACTCTTCCATCACCACAAGACTAAGTGTTATCCATATATGCCCCCCCCCCCGCACTCCCCGCATCATTCCTAACCCTTACAACCACTGATCTGTTTTCCATGCTTATACTTTTGTCATCTAGGGAATGTTATAGAAATGGAATTAGAGTATACCATCTTTGATGTTGGCTCTTTCACTCAGCATATTATCCTGGAGGATCCATTCAATTTGCTGCATGTATCAATAGTCTGTTTTTACTGCTGAGGCAACTTACTATAGGACCTTTTAGTTGTTTCCAGTTTGGGCTATTACAAATAAAGCTGCTTGAACATTTTCATAAGGATTTTGTGGGGGCATACATTTTCAAATCTCTGTGATAAGTGTTAAGAAGTGTGACTGATGAGTTGTTTTGTAAGTGTATGTTTAATTTTTAAAGAAGCTGCCAAACTACTTTCCAGTGTCACTGTACAATTTTACAGTCTCACCAGCAAGGTATGAGAGATCTAGTTTTTCCACATTGTTGCCAGTATCTGGTGTTTTCATTATTTTTTATTTTAGCAGTCCTAATGGGTCTGTAGGATAATGCATCACATTCTTAATTTACATTTCACTAAATTACGTTGAATATTTTTTCACATGCTCATTTGCTATCTGTACATACTCTTCATGTCTTATGCATATTTCCCAACATGTTGTTTGCTTGTTTTTTAATTGAGTTTCTAGAGCTTTTATAAAAATATATTTCTAGATACAAGTCTTTGATATGTGTTTTGCAAATGTCTTCTCTTTTTAACAAGGTCTTTACAGAGCAAAATTTTGATAAAGATCAATTCAGAATTTTAAAAAGTGAATTATTCTTTTTGTATTGTATCTGAGAACCCTTCACTGAGCTCTATGTCCCAAAGATTTCAAAGATTGTCTCCTCTGTTATCTTATAGAAGTTTTGCTGTTGTTGTTGTTGTTGTTAATTCTCAGTCAAAGATATTTTTTCCATTGATTTTTAGAGAGAGTGGAAGGAATGGAGAGAGAGAGAGAGAGAGAGAGAGAGAGATTGGTTGCCTCCTGCATGAGCCCCAAGGATAGAACCTGCAACCCTTCCATGTGGTCCGATGCTCTACCACTGAGCCACATTGGCCAGGGCTCTTATAGAAGTTTTATAGCTGATTGATAGTTTTATAATTTAATGTTTTATATTTTAATTTATTATTCAAGTTAATGTTTATTTAAGGTATACGATTTCTATTTTAGTTCATTTTGGTGTTAATGGATATATAGTTACTCTGACACCATTTGTAGAAAGGACCATCTTTTCTGTTTTAAATTGCATTTGCAAATTTGGCAAAAATCAGCTGGATATACTTCTGTGGCCTGTTTCTGGGTTTTCTGTTTTATATTGTGAAAAAACAAAATTCAACTGATCAAATCCGCTTTATTCAATGATTCATGATTTGAGAAGCATCCCTTATAGCAAATAGGGAAGAGCTCCTAGAGCTGCAGGTAAAACAGGGTTTTAAAGGCAGGAATGGAATGCAACAAGGAAGTCAAACAAAAGAAAAAATTATTTCAAGCAAAGCCTCCTTTCGGGAGGACTTACAGGGTCTATCAGGCAGATTACTTCATTACTGCTGACCAGCGAATTCCAGGCTGGCTGCTAAAGATTGCACTCCTGCGGGAGGTTGAAACTGCAAATAGTTTAGGTGTTAAGCTCCAGTGTGGTGACATGAGCTTAGCACAAATGACCTCTTTTGGGCTTCTCTCTGTTTTTTTTTAAGGTACAAAAAAGTTCATGAGAGGCTTTATTTATTTATTTATTTTTATTGTTTAAAGTATTACATATGTCTCCTTTCCCCCAGATTGGCCCCCTGGCCATACCCGTCCCTCAGGACAAGCCCCCACCACCCCAGTGTCCGTGACCATTGGTTATGCTAATATGCATGCATACAAGTCCTTTGGATGACCTCTTACCTCCCCCCTTCCCCTGCCTTCTCTCCAAGGTTGGACGGTCTGTTCAGTGTTTCTTTGTCTCTGGATCTATTTGTGTTCATCGGTATATGTTGGTCATTATATCCCACATATGAGAGAGATCATGTGATATTTATCTTTCTTCGAGTGACTTATTTTGCTTAGCATACCAGGTCCACCCATGCTGTTGCAAATGGTAAAAGTTCCTTCTTTTTTATAGCAGCTTAGTATTCGATTGTGTAGATGTACCACAGTTTTCTAATCCACTCATCTGCTGATGGGCACTTAAGCTGTTTCCAAATCTTAGCTATGATAAATTGTGCTGCTATGAACACAGGGGTGCATATATCCTTTCTGATTGGTGTTTCTGTTTTCTTGGGATATATCCCTAGAAGTGAGATCACTGGGTCAAATGGGAGTTTCATTGTTAATTTTTTGAGGAAACTCCATACTGTTCTCCACAGTGGCTGCACCAGTCTGCATTCCCACCAGCAGTGCACGAGGGTTCCCTTTATTCCACATCCTCACCAGCACTTGTTGTTTGTTGATTTCTCTCTGTTTTTAACAATTTCCCCATTTTAATAAAACTCTCAGCTTAACTGAGAGATGTGATCATAATTTAAGCAGTACTCCCAGCTACAGCTTTGAGGTTCTCAAGGTTTGATTGATCCTTTGTGTGGTATCCACAGATCATGACACTTTTTTCCTTAACCTCTGTGATATCCATGGGCCACAACTTCAGGTTTGCAATTTTTAAGTTGGTCTTTTTCTTTATTTCTTTTCTAACATTCCTGCCTTAGGAAGATTGCTTGCTTGGCTATTAGTGGCAGGAAACATGCATTTAAAACTTTTGAAAGAATAGAATGCGCCAGGTGATTATTATGGTTATTATAAACAAGGTAATTTCCAATGATTGGAGTGCAGTTTGGAGCCACAGTCCTTAGGACCCAAGCCAACCAAAACCAAATGAGTCCAAGAGAAACTCACTAAAGGCATCCTCTGTTTAAGTCAGCAGCTCGCTCAGTGAGCTCGTGTCACTGAGTTTTAACTTCCCCAGAAGTATGAATCCAGGAGCGGCAGTGGTGTTGGCCACAGCACAGACACCTCCTTGCTCAACTAAAGATAAACGAGAGCTCTTCTATTATCAAGAACATCTTTGGTCAGAGAATCTGATTCCTGTTGGGCAGCGATTGTCTTAGCAGTGGATTCTGTAATATTTTCAAGAGTCAAGGAGAGGTTCCTGATCCTATTCTCATTTATATTTTCTCCCAATTAGGGAAGCATTACTTTGTTTCATGAGTCATGAAAGCCTTCTGGTAGGTCTTTTCTAATTTGATGATGTAAATTCAGGGGAGTTGACCAATAAGGTGTTTTAGTTCTCTTGTGAACAGTTAAGGGTAGAGTTAGATATAAACTAAGAGGCATTGCCTAGTTATATGCCAGGCCCAAGGAGAATGATAACCACCACAAAGATAAACCCTGTCAATGCACAGACCATTCTCACTAAGGCGATTTTGTTAATAGATTTATTAGCTGGAGTTGTTGCATTTGCCCATTCAAGCCAGGGATCATTTAGGTTTTCAGCAATTTCGGGAAGTAAATCTTGTAGCCTAAAATAGAAAGTTGTTCTAAATCCCTTACAAAGATGGGTGCTGCCAGTGAAATATTTTTGTGATTGGGGGCAGATTTGGTTTAAATAATCATGAGAACGTGGAAATGCAAATGTACTAAGATTTACATAGGTATTTGTATCTAACTGGGTATGTACAGTTGTAATTGGGAAAAGGTAAAAATAAAGCACTTGATATTCTGGCTGTGAGAGTTGAACTAAGCAGAGACTGCTAAGGGGGTGTCAATCATAGTTTGCAGTGACATTGGGAACAGAAGAGAAATTGGTCACAGGGAGGACTAGGGCTTCTGTAGTAGTAGCCCTAGTACATTGGAATCTTCAGAGATAAAACAAATCCTGCTGTCAGAAGGTTGCTCCCTTGTAACCATGGCCAGGTAGCTACAAATGATGGCTTCATCTTTCCAGGACAATGCTAGAGTAAGGAAAATAGGAGTGGAAGAGAGGGCTTGGTGTTTAGTTAAAGTATGAAGTCTTGATTTGATGTCCTGGGTGGAGGCAGTTTACCTCAATGTCTGCTACTTCTCTTCTTCGTCAATTAGACTTGGAGGTCTTCAGCCTCAGAACAGGACCAGAGGCAGGTGGAGCCTTCTTTATCTGTGAGATGTGTACCCCAGGCTCAATGCCTTCTAGTTTTGCACCATGCCAGTGGTCAAGAGCACTTGGTAAGATGCCTAGCAATGTGGTTTGAGGGCTGTCTTTTTCTGATGACATTTCAGAATGCCCAGTCACAAGTCTCTAGACAGTGACCAACTTTGAGTTGGGATCTGGAAAACCTTTTTAAACTTGCTGCTGATAGATTTTAGCATAAGGCATTAAATACAGCAGTAACTGGTACTGGCATGGATGACAAGGGATCAGCCAAAGGTTGTATACCTTAGACATTGGTCTGCTGGTGACTATCTTATGTGGAGTGAGTTTATGTTTCCCAAATGAGGTACTGCAGTTTCAGCAAGTTTAGAGATTTTAAGATTTTAGTTCCCTCAATTTTGCCTGATGATTTAGGGTGATAGGGATGGTGATATTCCAAGAGTTTTATGAGGTTTTTGTTAAGATTTATGTGATTTTCCCAGGGAAGTAGGCGCCCTATCACTGGAGATTGTGGAAAGTACAACCAAAGTGGGAAACACGTTTTCCAACAGTGTCTTTGCCACAATGAAGGCATTGGCCTTGTGTCAGGACAAGGCTTTGGCCCATCAGAACACAGACAATGACAAGGACATACTGATAAGCTACACTAAGTGGCAGTTGACTGAATCCAGTGACAGCTGTTCAAAGGGCCCAGAGGGAGGAGGAGACAGATATAGTTTTTTCAGGATTGTGGACCAGGCAAGTCAGACATCGGTGGTAAACTGTTTCTGAATTTTTCAGAAGTCTTCCTACCAATATTTACTTATCTTTAAAATTTTTAATTCAGTTAAATTAATTAATTAATTATTTTTTACCAATGTTTATCATTTGAGTCACCTTAATTGCATCATGGTGGGTAAAGGAATACAAAAAGTAAAAAATGGAGTTTTCCAAGGAGCCTTGAAGAACCAGTGGGCACCTTGGGTTTCCCATGGGTCTGACTGTTCATTAATTTACAGATACTGTTTGCTCAATGTGACTTCTCTGATTCAGGAACAGCCTGCTGCCATGCTGCAAGGACATCAAGATGGTAGTAGTCTGGCAACAGGGATAGCTTTTTACAGAAGCGAAGTGGACGTGGTCCACATGTGCACCACCTCTGCGGAGGCTGCTGCTCCTCCATTGCTGCTGCCTTTGCATGAAAGTGGCTGAAGGCGTTTCCCTGATGCTGAGGTTTCGCCTCTTTGAAGTGAGCCTCAGTTTTGATGACAGCAATTGTAGCAGGTAAGAGAACTGTTAAGTAAGAAGGTCATTTACTTTTGTCCATTCTTGACTGGGTTCCCAGTGGGTGTGAGAAAACCCCTTCATTTCTATAACATCTCCAAATTACGGATGGCCTCTAAGACCAATTGTGTCGATATGAACAATTTGTTATTTTGATAACTGAGGTGCTGTTAAAAGCATGGAGCTCTGCTCTTTGGGCTCATTTAGCTTGTGGGAGGTTTCTCCTCTCAAGTAGTACATACTGGGGAGTAACAGCATAACCAGCTTGGAAATGTCCTTTTTCATTTTTATAGTATGACCTACAAAAACAAGTTTAGATCAAGATTCATCAAAGAAGTGTCTCATAAATCAGTTTGTGGTGTCGCAAAATGGGGACATCAATACCTTGCAGCCATGGGACTTACCTCAGTCAGGCAGGGGCAATATTGAGGCAGGATTAAGGACTTTGCAACTTTTAAGATGTAGGTTAGGAGGTGATACAAGTAGAAGGATCTCATAGGAGGTTAGTCTGCTTGCAAAAAAATGTTGAGTCAATTTAGACTTAAGTAGACTTTGGACAGTGTATGGAGTTTCTAAATAATTGCTATTTCCTAGGGTTAAGTCTGCTGATGCTTCTAGTAACTTTGCAGCTATGGCTATAGCATTAAACCGGCAGGGATAGGCATGAGCGACTGAATCAAGCTGTTCGCTGTAGCGGGTGGCAGGCAGGTGGTTATCTCTTCTGTGCATAAATAAGGCTTAAGGTTTTGAATAGTTGGGTAACCCTTGGAATGCAATGCTTGTTTTAATCTTATCTATAATAATAAAAGTGTAATATGATAATTAGACCAGACAGCTGAACTACCTTCCGAACATCATTCCGGACGTCCTTCTGGATGAAGCTGCGGTGGCGGGGGCCAAGGCAGAGTCGGTTAAGGGCGATCAGGCAGGCAGGCAGAGGCAGTTAGGGGCGATCAGGCAGGCAGGTGAGTGGTTGGGGCAATTAGGCAAGCAGGCAGAGTAGTTAGGGGTGATTAGGCAAGCAGGCAGGCCAGCGGTTAGGAGCCAGCAGTCTGAGATTGCGAGAGGGATGTCCTACCGCCAGTTTTTAAGCACTTGACCCATGACCACCAATTTCTTTTTCTTCCAAGATTCTCATTAGCAATAGCTACTCTTTACACAAACAAGACAAACTCATACCCCTTAACACATAGCAGAGCCTAGAGCTGCTACTATGGACTGGCCAAGAGAAGGCCCTGCATGCATCACTGACAATTATCAACCTGTAACTGAGGAAAGGATTAAATCAGCAGATCCCTAAAGTGGGGTCTGTGGGCTGGATCTGGGGACTTGGGAAAGTGGGCATAGGACTGCATCAGCAAACCCCAAAATAAGGACTGCAGACTAGACTGGATTCCCAAACAAAAGGGGAATTGCAAATTCGAAAGCCAAGCAATTCGAAGGTCAAAGGAGTTCATAAGGCCCAAACAGACCAAGATCTGGCCTTGTGAAGGGAGGGCTCTGCGCAGGAGCAGTAGTACTGCCAGGGAAAACGGCCCCTGCCAAGACCATGCAACTCAGTGTTTTCCAGAGACTGCCAGACCTCTTGGAGAGTCTTCTGCGCCATGGGACCAGCCGGCCACAGCCTGCTGACAATATTGCAGGGTGCAAGCTTGGCAGGCGGGGCCATCATCAGTTGAGAGGTTGGAGACAGTGGTTCTCCCTCGTATGGCTAGTGGGTTTCCTGTGGGGGCCAGGACACCGCAGCTGCTCTGGCATAGGGGATGGTGCTGCTGATCTAGTGGGTGGGCCCAGGATGGCTGTGTGGGCTGCTCCTCTGTTGAGCAGGAGTCAGGACACTGCTGCTCTGGTGTGCAGGGTGCTGGGACCCCAGCTCTGGCACTGGGTAGGGTGGGGGGTGAGGCTTGCTGCTCTAGTGAGTGGAAGATGGGGCGCCTCTGCTCAGCTGTGCTCTGGGCACTGGGTGGGGGACATTGCGGTGGGGCTGCTGCTCTGCTGTGAGAGGTGCTGCGTGGTGCTGCAGGCTACTGCCACTCTTGTGCTCTGGCAGCAGGAAGGGAGAAGGCAGGGGAGAGGGGAATGGCTCCCACCCCAGAGCCACACTACTCAGTCTCTGACTCTTCCCGAGTCCCTCCCTCCTCTCCCAAGATCCGTTCAATAAATCTATACCACAGTTTCAGGGCAGGGTGACAGGAAACCAGGAGGGTGGGGCTTGTGCATTCTTACAGGCTAATGCAGTATGCAGGGGAGTGCTCAACCCTGGAAGGTGGTGTCTGTGGGTGGTGCAGAAGGATTGGGCACAGGGACCCTAGTGGCTATCTCTTAGCTCTCTTTGCAGAGCCACACAACTCAGTCTGTCCTTTCAGGACTCCAGTCTGCTCCCATCTTCCCTCCCTCTGCTGAAGCCCAGGATGACTGGCTGCAAATGAGATTTTGTGCACTGGCCCTTCAAGAGTACTCCTGGGTTTCCAGCAAACTTTAGTCTCTCCTTAGCAGACATAATCCTTAATGATTTTTTCCTCCCTTCCCTTCCCTTCCCTTCCCTTCCCTTCCCTTCCCTTCCCTTCCCTTCCCTTCCCTTCCCTTCCCTTCCCTTCCCTTCCCTTCCCTTCCCTTCCCTTCCCTTCCCTTCCCTTCCCTTCCCTTCCCTTCCCTTTTCTTTCTTTCTTTTTAAAATATTTATTGTTGAGAGTATTGCAGATGTCCATTTTCCCCTCCATTGCCTCCCCTCCACCTGGTTCCTGCCATGCCCTGGGCCTTTGCCACCCTATTGTCTGTGTCCATAGGTAATGCATATATACATATAAGATCTTTGTTTAATCTCTTCCCACCCCCCACCCCTCTTCCCTCTGAGAATCATCAGTCTGTTCCATTTCCATGCCTCTGGTTCTATTTTATTCACCAGTTTACTCTGTCCATTAGATTTCTTATTCATTTAAAGAATAAGAAATTTTGAGATTCAATTGTTGATAGACATGTGTTTATTGCCATTTTATTGTTCATATTTTTTATCTTTATCTTTTTCTTCTTCTTAAAGAATACCCTTCAACATTTCATGTAGTACGGTTTGGTGGTGATGAACTCCTTTAGCTTTTTCTTGTCTGTGAAGCTCTTCATCTGTATCCGGTTTGGAAGTGCCCAGTCGAGGCCCAGCTGTTAAGCAAGGCAGGCTGGTGCTAGTGCTGGGTCTTGGACCTTTTATTGATGGGTTTGGGGGCACGCTGACCCAGTTGTTGCTTGTTTGAGAGATTTTAGCAAAGTCTGAAATCTGAGTAAGGACAGGCCATTCATATGCAAAAGTCACTGCACACAGGTTGTGTGGGGTTGCAAATTGGATGGGGTGGGGTTTCAGGGAATCACCAGAGTGGAGCAAACAGAAATGGCTACCAGTCAGCCCTGCAACCAGGGAGGTCTCAGCACAGGAACAATGACCCCTGCAATCACCTCCATCTGTGAGAAAGCTGCCCCTTAGTTCCTGCCCCAATGCCAGGCGATCCAGTTCCTCCTCATATGTGTCTGGGTTCTCCAGAGCCTTGTCATGGCCCTGGAGCTCACAGGAAGTGGAATTTTGTAAATTCAGTTTGTGTATCGGTCTTTTAAGAGGAACAGCTGGGTCTCTAGCAGCCACTGTGTCACTGAGCCCCAATCCCCACTGGTTTTTATAACCTGTAATTAAGGGGACTTCTTTTCCCAGCTCTGGGACCCTGGGCTGGGGGTCTGTTGTGGGACTGGGACCCCTTGCACCTCACGGAGGGCCTCTGCAGACATGATCTCCCTCCCAATTAAAAAAGTGGCACATGTGGGTGCTGGTCCAGCCCATTCCATGCCTCTACCCCTCCCACCAGTCTCAATGTGCTTCCTTCTTTAATTATCTAGTAGGAATTCCATTCAGCCAGATTTCAGGATGTTCTGGATGATGTTGTTCTATATTTTAGTTATAACTTTGATGTAGTTTTGGGAGGTGGCAAGTACCTGCATTTACCTATGACACCATCTTGGTTCTCCTATGAGACCTGAGAAGAAGCAAAACAGTGTGACCCAGAAACAGGACATTGTCTCTGCGGAATCACAGACATTGAAATTGCTAGATAAAGATTTTAAATAAACTGGCTACTAATCATCAAGACGCAGCTTCAGTTCCCATTACATGGTTTTTTCTTTGCATCTTCAATCTCTACCTCCCATATTTTAGTGTTGGGGTAATCATATTTGAACAAAAATAGAAGAATTTAAGTTCATCTATATTAAGTGTCACTATAAAATCCAACCTCCTACCTTAGAGGAATGTTTGATTCTAAGACTGGAGCAGGAAATTTGTGAGATATCCTGGAACATCTTAAACTGCCAGAAAGTAAGGAAGTGTGCAAACTTTACAAAAACAGCTCAGCCAGTGTGACTCAGTGGTTGAGTATCAACCTATGAACCAGGAGGGCACAGTTCGATTCTGGGTCAGGGTACATGCCAGGGTTGTGGGCTCGACTCCCACTAGGGAGCATTCAGGATGCAGCCAATTGATGATTCTCTCTCATCATTGATGTTTCTATATCTCTCCCTCTCCCTTTCTCTCTAAAATCAATAAAAATATATTTTAATTTTATTTTTTTATTTCAAGAAAAATGATTTTAAGTATAATAATGTTACATGCATTAAAACTTACTATTTTGAGAAAAACCATTTTAAATATAATAATATTACATGTAATAAAAATTAATATTTCAAGAAAAAAGGATTTTAAATATAATAATATTACCAAAACTGTACTAACATACTATAATATCACAAAAGTTGTAGGAGATATTAAAAATCTGCAAATAACAGAATTACTTATATTCTAAAATATTTTTTTTCTCTGGATCTATTTTGATTCATCAGTTTATGTTGTTCATTATATTCCACAAATGAGTGAGATCATGTGATATTTATCTTTCTCTGACTAGCTTATTTCGCTTAGCATAATGCTCTCCAGGTCCATCCATGCTGTTGCAAATGGCAAAAGTTCCTTCTTTTTTACAGCTGTGTAGTATTCCATTGTATAGATGTACCATAGTTCTTTAATCCACTCATCTGCTGATGGGCACTTAGGCTGTTTCCAAATCTTACCTATTGCAAATTGTGCTGCTATGAACATAGGGGTGCATATATCCTATTTGATTGGTGTTTCTGATTTCTTGGGATATGTTCCTAGAAGTGGGATTACTGGGTCAAATGGGAGCCTCATTTTTAATTTTTTGAGGAAACTCCATACTGTTCTCCACAGTGGCTGCACCAGTCTGCATTCCCACCAGCAGTGCAAGAGGGTTCCTTTTTCTCTGCAGCCTCACAAGCACTTGTCATTTGTTGATTTGTTGGTGACAGCTATTCTGACAGGTGTGAGATGGTACCTCGTTGTTTTGATTTGCATCTCTCAGATGATTAATGACTTTGAGCATGGTTTCATATGTCTCTTGGCCTTCTGTAGGTCCTCTTTTGAAAAGTGTCTATTGAGGTCCATTGCCCATTTTTTATTGGATTATTTATCTTCCTTTTGTTAAGTTGTATGAGTTCCCTGTAAATTTTGGAGATTTAAACCTTATCTGAGATAGCATTGGTACGTATGTTCTCCCATACAGTGGGCTTTCTTGTTGTTTTGTTGATGGTTTCTTTTGCTGTGCAGAAGCTTTTTATTTTTATGTAGTCCCATTTGTTTATTTTCTCCTTAGTTTCCATTGTCTTAGGAGCTGTATCAGTAAAGATATTGCTATGACATATGTCTGATATGTTGCTGCCTATGGATTCTTTAAAGATTTTTATGGTTTACCATCTTACATTTAGGTCCTTTATCCATTTTGAGTTTATTTTTGTGTATGGTGTAAGTTGGTGGTCTAGTTTCATTTTTTTGCATGTATCTGACCAATTTTCCAAACACCATTTATTGAAGAGACTATCTTGACTCCATTGTATGCTCTTGCCTCCTTTGTCAAATATTAATTGAGCATAATGGCTTGGGTTGATTTCTGGGTTCTCTGTTCTGTTCCATTGGTCTATATGTCTGTTCTTGTGCCAGTACCAGGCAGTTTTGAGAACAGTGGCTTTGTAATATAGCGTGATATCTGGTATTGTGATCTCTCCAACTTTGTTCTTCTTTCTCAAGATTGTTGCCATTATTCGAGGTCTTTTTGTATTCCATATGAATTTTTGGAGAGTTTGTTCTAAGTCTCTGAAGTATTCCATTGATATCTTAATGGGGATTGCATTGAATCTATAGATTGCCTTGGGTAGTATGGACATTCAATGATGTTGATTCTACCAATGCATGAACACGGTATATTCTTCCATTTGTTTATGTCTTCTTCTATCTCTTTTTTCAACATCCTGTAGTTTTCTGAGTACAGGTCTTTTACTTCCTTAGTTAAGTTTATTTCTAGGTATCTTTTTGTTGTTGTTGTTGCAATGGTAAATGGGATTTTTTTTTTAGTTTCTCATTCTGTGAGTTCATTATTGATGTATAAAAAAGCCATAGATTTCTGGATTTTAATTTTGTATCCTGCTACATTGCTGAATTCATTTATTAAGTAGTTTTTTGATGGAGTCTTTGGGGTTTTCTATGTAAAATATTATGTCATCTATGAATAATGAGTTTTACTTCTTTTCCAATTTGGATGCCTTTTATTTCTTCTTCTTGTCTGATCGCTATGGCTAGCATGTCCAGAACTGTGTTGAACAGGAGTGGTGAAAGTGGGCACCCCTGTTCTTAGGGGAAATGGTTTTAGTTTTTGCCCATGGAGTATGGTGTTGGCTGTAGGTTTGTCATATATGGCCTTTATCATGTTGAGATATGCTTCCTCTATTCCCACTTTGCTGAGACTTTTTATCAAAAATGTGTGTTAGATTTTGTCAAATGCTTTTTCTGCTTCTATCGATATGATCATGTGATTTTTGTCTTTCAATTTATTTATGTGATATATCACATTTATTGATTTGCGAATATTGTACCAGCTTTGCGTCCCTGGAATAAATCCCACTTGATCATGGTGTATGATCTTTTTAATATATTGCTGAATGTGATTTGCTAATATTTTGTTGAGGATTTTGGCATTTATGTTCATCAGGGATATTGACCTGTAATTCTCTTTCTTTGTAATGTCTTACCTGTTTTTGGAATTAGGATAATGCTGGCCTCATAAAAAAAGTTTGGAAGTGTTCCTTTCTCTTGAATTTTCTGAAATAGTTTGAGGAGTATAGGTGTTAGTTCTTCTTTGAATGTTTGGAAAAACTCCCCTGTGAAACCATCCAGACCTGGGCTTTTGTTTGGTGGGAGTTTTTTGATTACTGCTTCTATTTCATTAATTGTTATAGGACTATTCAGGTTTTCTGATTCTTCTTGATTCAGTTTTGGGAAATTGTATTTTTCTAGAAATTTGTCTATTTCGTCCAGCTTGTTGGCATATAGTTGTTCATAGTATTTTCTTACAATCCTTTATATTTCTGTGATGTCAGTGGTTACTCCTCCACTTTTGTTTCTGATTTTATTTATTTGGGTCCTCTTTCTTTGTTTCTTGATGAGTCTGGCTAATGGTTTATCAATTTTATTTATCTTTTCAAAGAACCAGCTCTTGGTTTCATATATATATATATATATATATATATATATATATATATATATATATCCATTAAAAAAAAGGAAATTTTGCCATTTGCAGCAACATGGGTGAAACTTGAGAGCATCAGGCTAAGTGACATAAGACGGAGAAAGATATACTGTATGATTTTATATATGGAATCTAAAAAAAACACACAACAAAAGTAAACAAGCTCATAGATACAGAGCGGATCAAAAAGTATAAACTTCCAGTTGTCAAATAAATAAGTCATGAGGATGTAATGTACATCATGGTGACTATAGATAATAATACTGTCTTGTTTATTTGAAGTTGCTAAGAGTAGATCTTAAAAGTTCTTATCATACAAAAATTTGTAACTATTTTAATGGGTATTAACTAGACTTTTTGTGTTAATTATTTTGCAATATATATAAATATTGAATCATTTTATTGTATACTTGAAACTAATATAATGTTGTATGTAAATTACCTCAACTGAAAAAAAGCTCCCAAATCAGAATATACTAGCAATCCTGATCCTGAAAATTCAAAACTTATCATTTTACTTGAACTGAGAAGTGCAATCATTATTTTCAGAAAAAAACTTTTTTGTTCATGTTTCAGTCATTTTAAGTCAGAAATATAAACAATGTTGTTTCTTTTAATTTTTGCTTTTAATTTGAATTAAAGCAAAATTGTAAGTATCTTTTAACTTAGAAAAGTAATTTTTAAAGATAAAATATGCTCTAAGATAATTATTTATATACATAGATAAAATAATTCCATGGCTATCTTTAGGTAAAAGCTATTCTTTCTCCTGCTAATTGTTCTGATGCACAGCTTGTTTTACTGCCTTAAACTATTTCTGCAGCTACGTAACTCGTTCCAAGTGAGCGTACTGTGAGTGAGATGGTGTTCATGCTGAATATGACAAGCCAAGAAGACTTGGCCATTTCCATTATAATTTCAATGTCAAATTAAAATTTAAATTCACCATGTGAGATTTTAATTTTTAAAGGCTCTTTTAATGAAAAAGATCCACAGTCACTGACATATTTTTCTTTTCTGAGAAACATGGGTTGTGATTGTATTGCAATAAACACACATGATGGCTTATGTGGAGAGGAAGGCTAACGGCTTTTTAAATAAGTCTGCTTGAATATCTCCATCTATATGTGGGGACTGGAAACTCGCAGTCACTTAGCAGCCCCTTGATATCGGCCACAGTGCAGAAGGTCTGCATTTTTTTGTGTGCTGTGACTTTTTTTAACCTTTTTTCACTGGTCTGGTGAAGATGCTGGACTCTCCTCAGGATGTTTTCAATGCATAAAATAAGATACGTGGAGTCACAAGGTAGAACAGACACTGTTGGGGGTCTGCCCGGATCCATGTGGAATACTGTCACCATTTCTGTGAGCCCATTTCTCAGCCTTCCCGTGCTCTGCCTCTTGATTCAGACCTTTGGGTTCCTGAGAGGACTGCCCGTGGCCTGTGGGGATGTTTGCCCAGAGAACTGCTGAGAAAACCTGACAGTTCTGAATTCCCTGCTGGCTGACTGGTCTCAGGGTTTGGAAGCCCAGTCTATTGCCTCTAGTTGAGTTTGGATGTACTCTGAGTACAATGTTCATTTCAGAGCTCCCCGGGGGATCAGCCCACGGCTCTCTGCTAGTGCCTCCCCACGCCCAGCCCACGCCCCGTCGGTCTCTCAGTGGAGCACTCCCTCTGAACCACTAACATGAGAATCCTCACCTCATGATCTTCTGTCTGGAAAACCTGACCTTAGACACTAAAGAAACTGGAAACCTAGTTGTCAAATTTTTAAAAAATTGTGGCATAATATGTGCTTCTTATTATGGCAACTAATAACAGGATTTAGTGGCAAGCCTTATAACTACAGTGATTTTGAAGTAGTGATGAATAGAAATGATATTTTAAAATATCTGCTACCGTCGTGCAATGGTGTTGCTAGTACCATGGTGGCTTATTGCCTACATTCATAATAGAAGGAAATACCAAACTTCAGTTTTCATTAGTGAAAATAAGATGTCATTTTTCCACCTGTGGTAAGCAAAGTAACACGCGCCCTCCCCTCCCTCCGATGTCTATGTCCTAATCCCCGAAACCTGTGACTATGTTACCTTCCATGGCTGATGTGACTAAGTTAAAGTCCTGGAGAGGGAGAGATTACCCTGGAGCCCATGTAACACAAGGGCTCTGGGAAGAGGGACACTGGGGTCAGAGAAGGAGGTGTGATGACAGAAGTGGGGTTGGTGAGCCCCGAGTTCAGGATGCTGGCGGTCTCCGGGAGCTGACAAAGGCAACAATGTGGCTTCTTCAGGAGACATACAGCACAATCAATGCCTCGGTTTTGCCTTCTGACCACCAGAGCTGTGAGTCATAAATTTATGGTGCTTTAAGCTACAAAGTTTGTAGTGATTTGTAACAGCAGCAACAAGGATTTAATACATCACCCAAGTTCATATGTCCCTGAATTCTACCCACGGCCCTTGTGGTTCATAGATGGTGATTAAGAACGCTTTCACAGAGACTAATTCCTTAGAAAGGACCTCAATTCCTTCATCTATAAAACAATAGTGGTTCGTCCTACTGACAGGTATGGCCTTTCTTGCTACTTGACTTTCTAATTTCACTGTCCTCACTACCTTTATTAGTCTTGCCCAGCAAAGTTTGGCACCTTGTACTAGAACTAGAAATGCTGAGATGAATCCCCTCCACTAACCACTGCTTCCACACAAACTAGAGAATATAGACATTTTCATCCAGGAAGACAGGAGAGGCAAAAGGGACTGGCAGCTGTAGATGGTTGGGGACCCAAGTTGGTCAGCCAGGGAGAGTAGATTCGGTGCCAGGTGTGGGCAATGTTGGGCCTATGTGGCAGAAGTAATCAATGGGCAGAAATAAACCTCTTACTCATGAAAAGGATATCCAGCCACTCAGTGATATTGATTTCTGTTAAAGGACCATATAATACAATTGGGGAGAAAAAAAAAACATACAGGTAGACAAAGCAAAGAATTTTTCCCTGAGAGCCCAAATGTGGTTGATATAAAGAGTGCTCTAGGATTTTATAGGAGAAAAGAATCAATGAAGGTAGTCCTAGGGCTCCATGGAGGAGATGGGAATTGAGTTTTTTTTTTTTTTTTAGCAGATGGTTAGTGTTTAAGCAGCTAGAGAGGAGAACAAAGGAAAGGCGTGTAGATATGACACAAAGCAAAACAGAGGGGTAAAGAGGTTTGTGTGCTTGTTTCAGCCAACCACAAGGAAGTAAAATCACTAATTCCGAACTGTTCCTGGTGCCTAGCACTGGAGTTGCCATGTGGTCTCTATCCTCAAGTTGCCCCTGGGTGGTGGAGGAGGACAGACCCTAGAGGAATGAGCACAGCCCTGCGCTCTGAAAGAGGTTTCCTGTCGGTGCATCAGGAGTCCTGGTGATAAAGGGCTGTTCCCTGGGGTTAGATGGTGTTGGGTCCAAGTTCCTCTGCCAGGGACTTGACCTCTTTGGACATCGGGAATTGGAAAAAGACACGAGCAGCTGTAGGGAGATGGGTGAGACTTTATTCCAGACACAGCAGCCTTTACACATACAGCAATCCACAGCGACAAAGAAAGCAGGCCTTGCAGACACAGCAGCCAGCGAAAACAGCCCCCTACTGACTGGTCAGTAACACATTTTTACACTAACTCGGACAAGAGGCCTCTTGTCAAAACTTACATCGGTGTTACATAAAGGTGCACCTGCCCAGTGTATAGAGTAAAACTGCTGTATCATTGCCTTTGCACATGCGTGTGGCAAATGGGCCTTTAACCCTTGAACATCCAGCGTACTCTGGTCAGGGTCTCCACAGACAGGAAGAGCTTTGTGGAGGGCGGGACACTTAGGCTGGGACCATGTTGCACAGATGACAGTGGGGGGCTGGCATCGGAGCCACATGACTAGTGGAGTACAAGCCACAAGCACTCCGCCCAGCACGTGCACCTGCATTGGGCTCTGTGGCTAGGAGGGGCAGGACGGCTGCAGCTGGGCTTTCACTTGCACCCCTTCCCCAGAAGTACAGGTGGGTAGTGAGAAGATGAGCCAGGGAAACACACTAAGTTCTAGGACTTGCCACTACATTTTATTAGCCCTTCCGTGTTTGCCTTAAATAGGTCAGATCCCTGTAACACAGTCGGTGGGGTTTATCAGTTTTGTGGTACAGAATTTTGCTGCATTACTAGAAATCCATTTCCAATTTATAAAATCTAGAGATAAAACAGCAGCCATTCATTCAGCCTTTCTTATTGATAAAGGAAGTGAAAAAAAAAAGGTTTCAGAAAATAGAAGATAAAAGGAGGAAATTTCATGAACTCTTCAAACCATAGTCCCTACGAACAAATATGCTTCCCATCTGGCGGTTGGTTTGGGATGTGAGGATTTGTCTGCTTCTAGTCTATTTTCCTGAGTATTTTTGACTCAAGTGTTAGAGATGTGTTGAGAGGATCATTTAAGTGTGACAGGACATAAAAAAGACCACAAGTAGCTATTTTCTTCCTTGTCGGAAAGAACCAGTCAACTTAACTAGAGTGGGCCTGCACTCTAATGTGAGGCAGAAACATCGTAAGCAGTTTCAGACCTTTCAAAGCACAGAAGTTTTCAGAATGAGATCTAGTTTCCAGCTGTGTTATGAGTGATTCTAAACAGCAAAAGTGGAAAAGCAATTAGGATGACCTGATTAGGGACGCATTGTTCCAGGTGTAGATGCAGCCTGAGTGTTTGTTCCTAAAGCCCGTTACATCTTCACACCTCCTGGACTTGCCTGTAGAGCAAGACCGTGGCCAGGGAGGCCACCTCGGGGAGCATGTCAGCACCATGGGGCCAGGGCCTCACCTGGGGACGGTGGACACGAACACAGAGATGGGATCTCTTCTATCTCTGGTGGAACCAGAGGTCTGGAGTGGCAACTGAGGAGCCTCAGTCCCAGGAGGGGGCTTGTCCACGAGGAGCTTGGAACGATGGCACCAGTGTTCTGACGGCTGTGCGGCCACGGCACGTTTGCCTGAGCTTGGCCCCACAGCACTTGAGGGGAGCAGCTTTGGAGGACCCAGATACTATCTGCTATGGATTGAATTGTGTCCTCCCCCAAATTAATGTTGAAGCCCTAACCCCTCTACGGACTGAGAAAAGAAGCATCATTTGTGTAAGCCACTCACGCTGGTACTTTGTTATGGCAGCCCTGGCCGACTAATACCTTGTCAGTCTCTTGGGACTTCCATCTCAGGAGAATTGGGCACCTACTTGCCTCCCCTCCGGCCCACAACTGGGGTGACAGCTTGTCAGCAGCTGTTTGTCTGCTGCTGGCTCGGAGAAGTGGGAATTGCCCTGTTCCCCAACAATGGCTGGTTTGTCAGGAGACAGCAACAGCTGATTCTTATTAATTAGGGATTGTATCTAGCTGTGAATAACAGAAAACTGATCTAGGACAGCTTAAACATATCCGGGGTTAGGGCTATATATTTTACCTGTAACGAGAAGTCCAGAGAGAGGCATTCCAAGGTTGGTATAGGAAGTTAATGATGTCATCGGACACTCAGGCTCTCTCTGTCTTTCTGCTTAACTGTGCTTCGATGACACATTTGTCTCTTTGCAGTTACAAGATGACTTTTCAACCTTACAGTCTTGGCCAGAAGGAAGAGCAGGGCAGACAGCACGTTGCCAGCTGGTTCTGCCCCTCTGTGACTTCCATTGAAGTCTCACTGGCCAGGACATTGTTACTCCACCGGAAGGCAGGCTGAGAAATTTGGTGTTTTAGTGCCCCCAACAAAATGAGGGGTTTGGGTAAGAAATGGAGGAGGACACAGGGAAGGCAAAAGCAGTCTCTGACACAAAGAACTCAAGAGCCAAAAAGAAAGCAAAAGGGAAAGAAAACACAAAGCCAAATTTCCCCTCACCTATGCAGTTCCGGTTATCACAGTGGGGAAGATGCAGCAAAACACGTAGAACTTCTCTCTGGATCTATTTTTCTTCATCAGTTTATGTTGTTCATTAGATTCTACATATGAGTGAGATCATGTGATACTTATCTTTTTCTGATGGGCTTTTTTCGCTTATCCAGAGACATAGAAGCATGGAACAGACTGTTGAACCTCAGAGGGAAGGCAGGGGAAGGTGGGTGGGTGGGAAGAGATCAACCAATCAACTTGTATGAATATGCATAACCCATGATCACAGACAATAGGGTGGTGAAGGCCTGGGGTGAGGGACAGGGGCAGGATTGGGCTGGAAGAGGTCAATGGCGGGAAAAAGGGAACATATAATAAAGATAAAAAAGAGTAATTCATTTAAAAATTGATTTTTTAGAATAACACAGAGACTCAAGTGCCCTTCTCATTGCATCTTATCAGGGATATATGATATTAACAAGTATTAACAAGTAACCTTGATATCTCCCAGGTTTTTCCACTGTAAAATTATTGTTTTTTATCTTTTTATATTCTATTCCAGAGAAGAAAGTTACTAAGTCCAGTTAATAATACTCAAGGGCTGGGGGAATAAATTAAACCTCCTGGAGGGAGGAGTATCAAGAATTTGTTGATCTATATTAAAATCGCCAAATCATTTAATAAGTATTTTGGGAGAGATGCTTTGAAGTTATGCAATTATTCTGTTTTTCCTTTAAAAATTCACAACCCCAGGCTAATCATAAGAAAACATCAGAAAAACCCAAATTGAGGAACAAAATATCAGGTCAGTATTCTTCAAAAGTGTTAAGTTCATGAAAAACAATGAAAGAGACTAAGGAAATATGATGCCCGAAGCAGAAAAAGAGTATACGTGGGAACAACTGGTGAAATTCAAATACAGTTTGTAGTTTAGCTAATAATGCTATAGCAATTTTGGTTTCTTAGTTTTGATAAATGTAATAGATAATACAACATTAAGGGAAGTTAGGTGAAAGGTTTACAGTAATTCTCTGTACTTTGTAATTTATCTGTAAATATAAATTGTTTCAGAATAAAAAGTTTAGAAAGTGAAAAACGAAACAAAACCCACAAACAAAAACACATAGAACAGGGGCTTCCGCGGAAGTTTCAGAGCGACCAGAGTCTCAACTTTAATAACAACACAAAGGAATAGGAGAAATGAAGGGGATCCAATTAGGTCCAAAGAGAGCTTTGCTGAGCTGACATTTCACTTTTGATTTAAAGAATTTATTTGATACAATCCCTGGGAGAATGTCATTCTTAGGAATCAGATTAATTGCTTAAATGATCAAACAGAGAGAAATATCAAAACATGGAAGAGAAAATGTGAAGGCATTGAATTTATGAGCACAGAGATAAGTTACCTGAGGGACCTGTCTGGAAGACCTGACCTGCATTTGGGAAGGGCTTATCAAGGCCCAGGTAGGAAGACTTTCTTTAGGAAATCCTGAATTCCAAGAATAAAAAAAAGTTAATTTTAAAAACCAAGACCTGGGCCAAAGAAGTTACCTCTGAGGAAAAGGCCTTCAGGTGGCATCAGGCTTTCAGTGGCGAATCACCCAGTGCTGATGGGAGCAGAGGGCATCGCACAGGTGAGAGGACCCTGAGAGGTTATTGGGCATCCGTGGTTTCAGATTACCTTGGAGAAAGTATATTAATCAGATCAACTCACTGCTTCCCGAAATCACGAAGAAATTATGAAGATGGTGAGTTTAAACTGGCAATTAAAAGTAAATCTAAGAATATCTTCAGAGATTTCTATTGATCATTTAAAGGGGAATACCAGTAAAGTGAAAAGTTCAGTGTTGCTTTGTGACATTTTACAACCAATGCAGTTGCAGGCTTCCCAACTAAACCAATGCTCAGGTGAAAATGCTAAGGACTCATTGTGACAAACATTCAAACATAAAAATAGACTTCGTAGCCGGTGTTGATTAAAAGAGCCCCCAGCTTGGCTGGCATGGCTCAGTGTTTGAGCGTCGACCTGTGAACCAGGAGGTCACGGTTCGATTCCCGGTCAGGGCACATGCCCAGGTTGCAGGCTCAGTCCCCAGTAGGGGGCATGCAGGAGGCAGCCAATCAATGATTCTCTCTCATCATTGATGTTTCTATCTTTCATTCCCTCTCCCTTCCTCTCTGAAATCAATAAAAATATATTAAAAAAATAATAAAAGAGTCCCCAATTGCTGAGGTTTCTGGGAGAAAATGCAAGTATAGAACTTAAAGTATGTAAAAGGTATAAAGGGAGAATGGATGGGCATCTGTTACAGGTTTCTCTGCTGGTGTCCCTCCTAGAAGTGGCCATGTGGTGGCAGGCGGGACGGGAAAAGTTGGGGGAGCAGGGAAAGGTAGGACTTATTGGTTGCTGGTCACCCTTGAGTCTGGTTTGGAGGTACCACTTTGGGGCTTGTATTTAGGAGTGGAGTTGAGAAGTTACCTCTTTTAGAACTGTGGTTTCAAAGAACAAAATGAAAGGGAAATGGAGAAAAAGGAAGGAGAAGGGAAGGGAGGGGAGGAGAAGGAAGTCCTAGGTGAGAAATCAGAAAGGGCTGATTCTGATTGGTGACCCTAGTGAAAGGGAACTGAGTGGCATGTTTTATGCCCAGAACATTGACAGTGCTAGTCAAGGGGCTTCTATGCAGGGGTTTAAGGGTTCTTCTCATTCAAGGGCTAGGTGATTATAAGGAGAATCCTTTATCTGAAAGCCAAGAAAATAGAACTAAGAACCCTGACAGAAAAGGACTGTGAGTTTCTAAAGAACAAAAGCATTAAACTAAAAAGAAACATGTTAGTATTGGACTTGAGGGTGAAGTAAAGGGTGAGTTATTACCAGAAATAATGGTACCCCCAAAGAGTAGGGCCGCTGGTGGACTATTCAGAGGGGTGTGGATGACTGAGTCTGTGAAAAGCTTTTGGATTAGAGTCCTATTGCCTCCCCGGTGCACAGAGACACCAGGATTCGCGGGCACTACCCAAACATCCAATTCACTCAATAATCATGGTCCATTAGGTCAAAGCATTGAGGCCCTTCCAGCATGTATTTCCCAGGTCTCCTTGCTTTCTAGGTTTCTGGCAGGTTCAGCCAATGAGAAGCACGTGCCTAAGAATGGAGGGCCCACAGAGGGAGGGGCCAGGGCATTTCACCCCTCTGCAGTGACTGAGTCCCTTGGTGAACCTGCGCTGCCCAGGAGGAGCCCTGCCTCTGTGGACTCAGTTCCCTCCAGGATGGCTTGCTCCAGTTCCGGCTTCTGGTGGGTGTCCCAAGGTATCCACTGATACTACTGTCTCTCCTTATCCCTTTGGTCCCAGGGGGACAAACCTCTTTTTTGTCTTACTACCCCCTCATTTTTTTTTTTTCATGGACTACAAATCATTTCATTACAATTGAACAAATAGCACAACGGCCTTCCAATATTAGGGCACCCTTCCCATACCATTCCCCACAATCTTGATGGACAGAGCTTGCACAGTAAGGACATTTTGAAAAATATTTTTATTGACTTAAGAGAGAAAGGGAGAGGGAGAGAGAGATGGAAATATCAGTGATGAGAGAGACTCATTGATCAGCTGCCTCCTGCACACCCCCAACTGGGGATTGAGCCCTTAACCCAGGCATGTGCCCTGACCAGGAATTGGGCTGTGGCCTCCTGATTCATAGGTTGACACTCAACTCCTAAGCCACACTGGCTGGGCTCAAAATATATTTTTATTGATTTCAGAGCAGAAGGGAGAGGGAGAGCGAGAGGAATTTTTTAAAAAGTCAGCTGTATATAGAAATCAGATTGCCCCAGCAATATCATGGACTAGACTATTTACAAACTTTCACATTTTAAGTATTCCTTTCATGATTGTTCTCTCCTTTCTGTCCCTACCCAGGGGCTCCAGTCCTTTCCCCTGACTGGTCCTGAAGGGCTGGGCATACTGTAGGGAAAGGGGTGGTACGCTCAGAGCTATTGGCACCAGCCCTAGGGTGCTGTCCTTCACCACAGGGTGGTGGATGGTCTCCTCCCAATGCGGGGAGGGGAGCGTGCAAAGGCAAGGCTAGATTAGATGGCTTAGATTAAGTGGGTTGGGGCAACTCCCTATAGGCACAAGCATCCATAGCCGCCCACCTCTCCCTCTGATCCCTCCCCACTGCAACTAGTTGTTGTCCTCCTGCCCCCCCCTCCCCAATCCTGTTCTAGGTCCTGTCAACTGGGTGTGGGGGCAGGAGGACAACAACTAGTTGCAGTGGGGAGGGAGAAGCTCTGACACCAGTACTGACAGCCAGCAAGCTGTCCATCAATCTGGGGTGGGAATATATGGGCATGTAGGTAGGAAGAACCAGGCTGGCTTGCCCCCAGGCTCTGTACAACAGAGGAGGAACTGAGGTAGCAAACAGCTGAAATGCTCCAGTGAAAAGGTAAAGGAAGCGAGGGGAAGGAAGTTCCACTTGTGCACAGCTCCCACAGCCCAGGGCGTGAGGGAAGCACATATTGGAAAGTGCTGTAGCCTCTGCCAGGGCTGGGCCCCCGGCAAACTTGGAGGAAAGCAGGACAGGCCAGGGTACCCGAACCAGCGTACCCCATCAGCACATGCCCTCAGCCCTCATGCTCCTTGTAGGGATTGCGGGAGGGTGGGCTGGTAACTCCTACTAGCCCTCACCAGCCACCAGCCGCCTCTTGTCCCCAGACAAACCAGAGCCCAACCAGCAATGCTGACTGCCCCACTCACAGCTGGAGGTTCTGGCCAGAGGACTTCACTCAGGGTTGTGGCTTAAGCCTTGGCTCCTCCATGGAAGCTACACCTTGGGCCTGGGGATTCTTGCTGAGGCAGGGTGTGGTTAGGCCTGCCACTCCCAGGCTCCCACCCCATAGAGCTACTTGGGGAAATCCATATGGGTATAGGGGGGGTCCAGCTTCACAACCCACTGAGGAATCTGGTTCTTATGTGCCCGCTTCAGCTTGGCTGCCTCTGCCCATTCTTGGTGACGATTGTCTCCTCTTAGAACTTGTGAGCCAGATCCCCATCCTCGTCATAGACTATGGAGTCCACCAGGTGAATAGGAAGAGGTCTCCATTGGGCCTCTCGATGCAGCAAAGCTGGCTCAGAGACCGTGGCCTCCAACTGGCCACTGCCTTGCCATCCCTGCGCTCTGGAGCTGCTACACCTGCTCTGCCTGGGCCTCCACTGGCAGGTGCCGCTGCCGGGTCACCATTCCTTCTATATTCTCAGCTCTTTTCCCACCTGTGCCTCCAATTCACAGAGTTTTGTTTGTTACTTTGGTTTCTTTGATTCCACATACAAGTGGAATCATATGGTATTTGTCTTTCTCTGTTTGACATATTTCACTTAGCATAATGCCCAATAGGTCCAACCATGTTGTTGCAAATGGTAGGAATTTGTTGTGTGATTTTTTAAATGGTTGAGTCATATTCCATTGTATATATGCACCACTTCTTTATCTATTCATCTATTGATGGGCATTTAGGTTGCTTCCGTATCTTGGCTATTGTAAATAATGGTGGAAAAGGGGAAGAGGTTAAGTAGTACAAATTGGTAGTTACAAAATAGTCATGGGGATGTAAAGTACAGCATAGGGAATATAGTCAATAATCTATACTAATAAAAGCATAATATGCTAATTAGACTGGACGTCTTTCCATACGTCCTTCCGGATGACCTTCTGGTCAAAGCTGGGGCTGTGAGGGAAGCCCGGGTCCCAGGTGCCAGAGGGAAACCAGTGCCGGCAGCCGGGAGAAGGAAGGCCTACTCTTGCATTGGACCTCTAGTATTGTAATAACTATGTATAGTGTCAGATGGGTACTAGAATTATCAGGGAGATCACTACATAAGTATAAATGTTTAATCATTATAAATGTTGTACATCTGAAACTAATATAATGTTGTATGTCAACTGTAATTGAAAAATAAAAATATATATTTAAAAAAGAAATGTGTTTCTAAAAATATTCTCATTCTATCAAAGGGATAAAAATAATGTTAGTTGACTTTCATTTGAGGCAATAATAAGTAGTTCTGCTTACTTCAGCTTTTGAGAACATATTGCTCTTACCTGTAAATTATCTTTTAAAGTTATTTTTCTTCATAAAAAATGTTTTAAAATTTTATTTTAGGAATAACATTTTTTACTCAATCAAACTGTCCTTTTTACACTCATTTTGTTAAATTCCTCTAAGATCTGGAGCCAGTCCAGTGGTCTGTGGTCTATGTGGAATAGCTGGGAGCCTTTGCAACTTTATTAGTAGGCCTTTCTCTCTTCTATTATCTTTTTCCTCTGACTTGGTACTAAAAGCTTGGCTTGTATCATCTGTTATTTTGAAATTGTACCTCATAATTGGGACCCTAAAATTTGGAAGAAAAATAGAGAAAGAAAAATAATATTTCTGTGGTACTGCAAATGAGCAAAACTATATCAAATGAATAATTTTTATTTCTTTCTTAACTAAGGAATCCAGCTGGTTCTCTATGTCATTTAGTGAATTAATTACCATAATGATTCTGGAGATTCTTGTGTAGCTCCGCATCATATTAACTCATGGAATCCATGCTTCTTGCTGTGCTTTTATTGAAAGAACTGGCTGGCTGTTTTTGAATAGATGTTAGACTGTTCTGTCTTTTACGTTGTTGATATATAAAGGTGTTAAAATGCCACTTTAAAAGACAAGACTGGCAAATTATTTGGTGAAATGGTACATGGCAGACCCGTGTGGATTCTTCACATCCATTACAGTCTCCCTGTAACGTGCCATTATTCAGAAGAGATTGCACTTTAGATATTTGCAGTGTTTATGCAAAATGAGGCAGCAAATCATGTGGTGCACATGGAGACACCCTGCCCCCAGCATCAGCTCACAGAGTGTGACCAAATACTTGCAGGTGCTCTGCTTTTATCAGTCCTTCAAGCCCATGTACAAGACAGAGCATTTAAGGTATATTCAAACAATGGGGGAAATCACCTTTATTCAGGTCTAAATGCTGGGTCAGTGCTCTAGAATGACTAATTTATAACCATTCCATTTTGTGTGTATTGGTGTTAAGTATTTTTGAGAGGAAATATAGCATTTAAGAGGTAAAACCTTAAAGATTGAGTATTAAATAAGAATGTTTTCAGAATCCTATATAATGAAAGGCTAATATGCAAATTGACCCTAATGGCAGAATGACCAGAATGACCGTTTGACCAGTCACTATGAGGCACACTGACCTCCTCTGGGTCCCTTTCCCTGGCTGGCAGGCTCCGATCACCCGATGGCGAATGGGGAAATGGGGATGAGTGGCTGTGGGTGGCGGGGCCAGCTGCCAGCAGCTGGGGAAGATGGCCCTGATCGCAGGCCAGGCCTAGGGACCATACCCGCGCACAAATTTCGTGTGCCAGGCCTCTAGTATATAATAACACATTGGTCTTTTCCTGTGTGCATATGGAGACAGAGGTTTTAATGACATTGCTGCTTTATTATAAGCTTTTGGATTTAAGAATTTCTTGATTATGTAAGCAAATCTCACATTAATGATCATTAATCCTTATCCCAGAGAAAAGACTACTGTCATGTTTTGCCAGGATCTAGAAGGCCATTTTAAGGTTCTCCAGCCCTGGTTATGGATTTTGTCCTTAACATACAAGACAAATGATGGGCTCCTGTGTGACATCTCCCTTGGGCAACCCAAAACCTCTAGCTATCCATTCACTCCCAAGTAAAAAATTTTTACCAAAATTCAAGTGACTGAGACAAATAACAATTGTAGGATATTTTTAAATTAGTTCTAACTTATTTTCTTTTGTAGTTTTATAAAATTGAGGTGAAATTCACATAAAATTAACCACTTAAAATTCACAATTCTGTGGCATTCAGTACACTCACAATATTGTGAAACCATTGCATATCAAGTTGCCATACATTTTCATCACCACAAAGGACAACCCCATTAAACAGTTACTTCCCATTTTCTCTTCCCCACAAGCCTAGACAGCCATCAGTGTGCTTTTTGTTCCTGTGGATTTAGACATTGTGGATACTTTTACAAAAATGGAATAATATAATATGTGACATTTATATCTGGATTATTTTACTTAACAATATGTTTGAAGTTTTTATATGTTGTAGCATATATCAGTACTTTATTTCTTCTTATGATTAATAATATTTCATTTATATAGATAACACATTTGTTTGTCCATTTATTTATTGATCTATTTTGAGTTATTTCCACCTTTTGGCTATTGTGAATAGGGCTGCTATAAACATTTGTATTCATTTAGTTTGTTTTGTTTAAATATCTTTTTTCATTTCATTTGGGTATATACTTAGGAGTACAATTGCTGGACTATATGGTAATTCTATGATACATTTCTTTGAGACTTGCCAAACTGTTTCCACAGCAGCACACTACTTTACATCAGTGTATAAGGGCTCCTATCTATGTCCTTGCTAACATTTGTTATTTTTATTCTCTCTCTCTCTCTCTCTCTCTCTCTCTCTCTCTCTCTCTCTCTCTCTCAATTATTATTATAGCCATTCTGGTACATGTGAAGTAGTATTTCATTGTAGTTTTGATTTGCATTTCCCTAATGACTAATGATGTTGAGCATCTTTTCATGTGCTTGTTGGTCATTTGTGATCTTTGAAAATATATCTATTCAAATTCTTTTATCATTTTCTACAAAATGATAACTAGGCTGCTTGTCTTTTTATTGCTGAGTTGTAAGTGTTCTTTACATATTCTGACTACCAGACTGTTATCAGGTACGTTTAAATATATTTGTTTCATTCTGCAGGCTGAATTTTATACTTCCTTGATAATGACCTTTAATGCAAAAATTGTTTTAAATTTTGATGAAGTTTAATTTATATATATTTTTGTTGTTGCTCATGCTTTTGATGTCATATATAAGAATCCATTGGCAAATTAAAGGTGATGAAATTGTACATGTATGTTTTCTTCTAAGAGTTTTATGGTTTTAGCTCTTACATTTGGGCTATTGATCCATTTTGAGTTAATTTTTGTATGTGATGTGAGTTAGCATTTTAATTTCATTCGTTTGCTTGTGAATATCCAGTTGTACAGCTCTGTTTGTTGAAGAGACTAATTTATTCCCCTTGAAAATCAATTAGCCAGAGGGGATCTGAGATGGCAGCAGAGCAGGTAAAAGTTACACTCACCTCCTCCCAGGTCCAAACAGGAATTACAACTAAAATATAGAACAATCAACCTGAATAACCAAGTGAAAACTCGCTGAGCAGAAATTTTATAAACAAGGATTTACAGAAGAAGCCACATTGAAACTGGTAGGAAAGGGGGAGATACATGTGAAGGCTGAGGAAACAGAGGGATATCTTAACTGCAAAGGCCCCCCAGAGGAGTATGTGGCCTCAACTCCATGTCGGCTTCCCCACTCCAGAATACCAGAGCCAAGAAGAGGAACCCACACAACATCTGGCTGTGAAAATCAGTGGGATTCTGTCCACCAGGAAATCAGAAGTCTGCTAGAGACCCAGGCAAACTCTTAAAGGGCCAGCACACAAAATCTCATACACAGCTACACACCCTGGGCTCAGGCAGAGGGAAAGCAGAGAGAGGCCAATGGAGTCATGCAAGAAGGTACTGAGTTGTGTGGCTACAGGGAGAGAGCTAAAGAAATAGTTGCAAGGGTCTCTATGCTGAGTCCCTTTCTCAAACTGCACACAGATACAATCTTTCCTGGGTTGAGCACTCCCCTCCTTATGGCATCAGTTTGAAAAAGTGCAATAGCCCCACTCTCCTGACTTCCTTGTGTCCTGCCCTGCTGAGCTCCTGCCCTATGCAGGAGTCAATTGCCTGAGCCCATGATGTAGAGGTCCAGAAGGACTCAGAGGATGTTAGTCACTGAGTTGTGTGGCTCTGGGGTAGGGGCCATTTTGCCACCCACACCTGATAGGTGCTACTGTTCCTGAGCAGAGCCCTCCCTTCATATGGTCAATTCTGGGTCTGTTTGGTCCTAATGAACTCTGCTGGCTTCACCCTGATGACTCCCTGAGACCTCCACCCCACTACAAAGGTTTGCAGGCACCTAGCAGGTGGTGGCTGGCCTTGGTGTACCCTGGGGTTATTGCTAAGTGGTCTCAGATTGAGCATTGGTGCTGAGTTTGAATCTGTAACAATATGGTGAAGATCACTTGGCCCTTTCTGGTGACTCATGGAGAAAGTATATCATGTAACTTGCATACCGCCAGAGGCTCTTTTAAGTGACCGAGCTTAACAGGCAGCCGGCAGGCACAGGAGGATCTTAGGGTGCCTTTGGCCTTTTGAGGACCTATAACCAGACTCAGTGCTGGTGAAAGCCAGAATTGGTGAGCAGCTTGGCTCCTCCAGTGCACAACCAGGCCAGCAGAAGCAGCCGCAAATGTGGATTGCTTTGGATCCCAAAAGAGGCAGCCCAGGGTTGCTCATAGGTAGTCCAGGTCATTGATCTGCACCAGAGTCTTTCCCAAGAGGCCCCAGAAATAATACCTCCAGTGGCTAACTTCAGACCACATCAGAGCATGACCCAATTAGCTCTAAAAGGAGATCTCCACAGGCACCAGACCCTGCTGGGGCAAATTCTGCTTTATGGGGTCAGCCTCTGCACAGCAGCTCGTACACTGAGGTTGGGTTGATCCACATAGTCAGCCAGCCTAAGGGTCTACCCCACCCATGGATTATCCAGTAGCAATCAAGACTCAACTACACTAGGAGGGCTCACATAACAGCACAAGGAACATTCCTGGAGTACCTAGCTCAGGTGATCAGAGGGAACGCGTCCACTGAGCCACATCAGACATGTACTACGGAAGACAACCACACCAAAACTGGGGGACATAGCTGATCTATCCAGCACACAGAAAAGATAAATAGGGGCTGCCAAAATGGAGAGACAAAGAAAAATGTTGCAAATGAAACTAAATAAAAAGAAATCCCCTGAAAAAGAAAATGAAATGGAGGCAGGCAATATAACAGATACAGAGTTCAAAACAATGGTTATAATGATGCTCAAGGAACTTAGTGAGACCTTCAACAAAGACATAGAAAGCATAAAAAAAGACATGGAAACTAAAAAAAAAAAAGTCAGAAATGAAGAATACAATATTTGAAATGAAGTATACACTAGAAGGAACCAATAGCAGATTAGATAAAGCAGAGGATCAAGAAACATCCAATCATAGCAGACATTTTTTTTAAATGAGGATTTCTAGGGGGATATAAAGCATAGCAACAACATCTACATCATAAACGCACCAGAAGAAGAGAGCAGGGATTGAGAACCTATTTGAATAAATAATGATTAAATACTTCCCCAACCAGGCCACAAGTCCAGGGATCACAGAGGTCAGGGGTCCTTTCATTCTAGAGCTGGGGAAACCACCTGTGCTTAAGCAAAGCCAGACAGCTGGTGTCTGCGCAGGCAGGTCCCCTTCTGCCCTGTCTGCATTGTAACCTGCATGGACTGTGCTTTCCTATGGATTTAAAACTCCTAAGGTACTGCAGTTTCTCTGTCCTCCAGAGAGGGTGCTCCCTGGGAACAGGGACCAGAGCTTTCTATCTTCAGCTTCCCTCTTCTCCTGACATCTGTTTAGTTAACAGCACTTTTTCACAGTGCTGTATGTACTGTGTCCTCTCAATTTTTCTGGTCACAGTATTGACTAGTGTGGGGTTCACAGTGGTGAAAGAACAAGGGATGGTATCCATTCAACCACAACTATTTGATTACACGTATTAATATCTCTCCTGTAAGATCTCGAAAGAATAAAGACTGTTCCTCTTCTCTGAATGTTCCATCAGTTAGAATAATAACTGGTACAAAGTACATGCTCAATACATTTTGTTTTTTGTATGAACATATCACACAAGAACCCACTTAAAATGTTTTGGTTTGTTCAATAGGAAGATTTTTCTTTTTTGATATGTCCTCTTCATTGTGAGTGATGAAAATCAGTATTCTATTCAAGATTTTAAAAAAGAGTATAGTAAGAGTAAAATGGTCCAAAATGAATTCAAGTTCAATAGTTTTAATTGGGATGCATTTGATTAACAACTGTCCATATGCCTCTGCAATTTTAATAGTTTATCACCTATTTTTATACATTGTGGCATTTCTTAATGGACATACATGTATGCAGTTAATATTTTTATGAATGCAAAGGTTGGCCTTATAATTATACTAGTGGCCCAGTGCACAAATTCATGCACATTGAAAGGGAATTAATCAGAAGAAATATTTTAATATCACTATTCACCCTTTCTCTATAATAGAAGTGTCAGAGATTAAAGAAAAGTAGCAAAATGTATATGAAAATAATATATAAATTTATTAATAAACAATAACAACATGATATAACAACAACAAAGATATGATATAAAAACAACAAAAACATGATATAAAAACAACAAAAACACGATATAAAAACAACACTGATACAAACAATGACTGATAAATTGATTAAACTTATTCTAATATCTCCCTGTATACCACATTAAGAGTAAAAACACTTTCAGAGTGCTTGACTAATTTCCCTTGTGATGAAGTATTTACAACTTTAACATCACACGCTCTTTGAACTCGAGAGAAAGCAACATATAACTGACCATGTCTGAAAACGGGTTCAGGTAGGAATATTCCTACTCTGTCTAGAGTTTGTACTTGTGATTTATTAATTGTCATTGCAAATGCTGGCATCATGGGAAACTGCCTTCAAATTAATTTAAATGGGAGGCCAGTGTCAGATGGGGACAAATCAATTCTTGGAATCAGAACAACCTCTCCTTCTGCAGATCCTGTTAATATTTCAGCTTTGATTATGTTAGGTCACAATCTTTTGATAATAAATCTAGTACCATTACAAAGACCCCATTTACTAAAGATTTTTCAGTAGCATGATGATTACACCTACTTTCAATTTTAATTTATAAGATGGCATGTGATCCATAAAAGAAAAATATGGTAAAGTCAAACTGTAAATCAAAATTTGAAACTTTTGCTCTGTGAAAGACCCTGTCAAGATGATAAAAGGACAAGGTAATATTTGCAAATCACATGTATGACAAAGGATTAAAATCTAAACTACATAAAGAACTTTCAAATATCAACATTGAAAACATAAACAGTCTGATTAAAAAATGGCTGAGGACATGGAGAGATATATAGATGGCAAATAAGCACACAAAAAGTTGCTCAAGCCCTAACTGGTTTGGCTCAGTGGATAGAGCATCGGCCTGCGGACTGAAGGGTCCCAGGTTCGATTCCAGTCAAGGGCATGTACCTTGGTTGCGGGCACATCCCCAGTAGGGGGTGTGCAGGAGGCAGCTAATTGATGTTTCTCTCTCATCGATGTTTCTAACTCTCTCTCCCTCTCCTTTCCTCTCTGTAAAAAATCAATAAAATATATTTTAAAAAATAAAAAAAAATAAAAATATGCTGGGTATTCTTGAAAATGTACATCATTTGGACAAACTTTACCTTTGCTACAACACCGAGAAAATTTTCCATCAGATAGTTCTTCATCAGAGAAATTTAGTGATAGGCAAAATTGACATGTAACAGTCATTCCACCATAACTATGTTCGATAATTGCATCCTCATTTACTCCATTTTGCTGTGAAGGCAGTTCCTACCAGTATTGGTAGTACTTGTTGATGACTGTTCTCTAGACATATTCTGTCGATGACGCCGGCTTCTTTTGGCTTCTTAGGTACCTTGTGCCAATAATTGGTCTTCAGATACATTCTGTCACTGACATTGGCTTCTTTTGGCTTCAGAGGTTCTTTATGCCAACAGTTAGTCTTTAGACATATTCCCTTCATCCTCCTGTCAGGGTCCGGGGTGTGTGTGAACATGAATCTGGGCTGTCAGGGTGTGGACAGCAAGCTGACCATAACCAATTCTGCGAGGAATGGGGCTCCTGCCTCCCTGCTGTCAGGGTCCAGGGTGTAGGTATCTGGCTCCCTCTTCCCTCCTGTTGGGGTCAGGGGTGCAGGTGAACAGGATTTGGCACTGTCAGGGAGCCGACAAGGTCTGGGTCAGTGCTCATCATAGCTACTGACTGGTGGTCTGGTCATTGGTCATTCTGGTCATTACACCTTAATGGTCACTGGTCTTTTATTACATAGGATACTACTGAGTCACTATGATTAATGAAATATGTGGACAGGACCAAGAACCATCCCTTTTTTCACATAAAGGAAGTGTGAAAGTTGCTGCTGAAGTTTTCCTATTGGGCTTCTGATGAATGCTGTGAATAGAATTTTACCAATAAACAAAGCTAAGATTCCAGTTGGCATCTTACTTTACAACAGCACACTCCAATAAGTACTGATTGTGGCTGGGCACTGAAGATACAAAGTCAATAAAACACACATATACATCCTATATAATAGAAGCCTAATATGCAAATTGTCCCCTTGGGCAGTTGTTTGACCGCTCACTATGACCTGCGCTGACCACCAGGGGGTGGCGCGGAACTTGGCGGGCATTCGTGATGCAGCGCTGGCAGCGGGCGCAGTGGAGGTGCTGCCGGCCCCGATGGGCCCTGATGAGAGCGGGACCGTAGTGGGATGGTGGAGCAGGTGAGTGGGCAGTGCCAGGCCAAGGTGGGTGAGAGCTGGGGCCTGATCCCCGCAAGCCACCCCGAGGGACCCCACCCGCGCACGAATTTGTGTACCGGGCCTCTAGTAGGTGAATAAAAACATCAGAATGCTAAATTCAAGATTACTTACAGATTGGGATTACATAAAAGAAAAGAGATAACTGTTTGAAAAGCGATCTTTGGGAAATGCAATCAGGGCAGAAGAATTTGTATGCAAATAAAATCTTTCTGATATGTAGTTTTAGAAGCTGGGAGATAATTCTCTGGGTGCAAGGATCTTTTCAAGTGTTCTTTACAAGCATACAGAGAAAAAAAGCCAGCATCTACCATTGGACAGACAAGTAGCTCAAAAATGTTAGTAACACGGATCATAAGGAGACTTTTGAACTATACTGACCCCTGCACTCCACTCCAGAGACTGTGATTCTGGAGGCCTAGGAAGGCGGCCTAAGGACCTGCTTGAGGCAATTGGCGGCCTGAGAACTTCATTCTGAAAAACTTTGTCTGCCCCCCCACAGCCATGATTGAACTCACTTTGGCCTTGTCCCAAGAGACTAGTTCCCGATTCTCTAGGTCCCCTCAGCTTAGTTTTTACTTTCAAACAGGCTTCCCCTCCTCTATCTTCAGGATTCTGTTTATCTCAAACCCAGTTTCCTGGGTTTCTCAGTTGCCAGGTGTTTTCTTTCTGTGAAAATAGGCTGTCAGGAGTTACCACTGCCTCACACCTGGTGTGGTCAGCAACGCCATCCTGACACAGGTACCCTCACTGGTGCTGCCCCCAAGCTCTGCAGGGAGTCCCTATCCTTTACCCAAACCTCCCCTCCCGGTTCCTCCACTAGATTGTCACTCGGTTCATACACAGAGGATAACACCCTCACTTTACCCTTTGAAGGTCTTTACCCCTCAGAATTCAGACTAAGGGGATTTTCACACGAACGTGGTCTCTTTAAGGTAGTAATACTAACAGCAACATTAATGTGAGCATCCACTGAACACCTACATGTGTCAGGCACTGTGCCTAATATGGGCTGGATGTTACCTCATTCGTCCCTCACGTGGCTATTGAGGTAGTCTGTGACTCCCCCACATACCACTGAGGGCTTTGAAACTCAGGTACTTTAAATACTTTCCCCAATATTGACGAGATATTAAACTGAAGAAAGGGTCTCCAAGAGAGGGATTTTAGGCACCAGAACACAAGGAGGCTCTTTGGAGGCGGATGGAGGCCTTTCAGGTATCAGCAAAATTGCAATTGACTGCAGACTCCTACATTTAACCTGAATTAGTGGACCAGCAAGTCAGGAAAACCATAAGGAGAAACTTAGTATACTATTTATAGTAATGTTAGTTGAAATAAAAAAATCAACTTTCAAATACATGATGACTAAAACAACCCAAGTTTTCTTCTTGCTCGTGTTCCTTGTTCTTTTCCGGTTCTGAGCAGGTCAGATCCCTGAGAGCTTGGCTCCATGCAGCTGGCCATTCAAGGACCCAGGCTGAGTGAGAATCTGCCATCTCCAACCTTCAAATTTGCCATCATCCTCTCTCTCCAGCCAGGGAAGAGGAAAGACTGGAGCATCACACGTGAGAAGTGCTTACAGACCAGGCCAGGACGTGGGACCCATCACTTCTGGTCACATTGCCCTGGCTGGAACCAGTCTCGCTGTGCCACCGAATTGTAAAGGAAATGGGCCATCTAGCTGAGACAGAATAAGCTTGGTGTGAAGCTAGCAGTTTGTCCAGTCCGTCTTTCTATCCTGCAAATATCGATTTCTATCATTATCCTTCACCCTCAATACGGACGATTGAAGACTATCCAGCTGCTGTGTGAAGCTTAAAGTCCAAATTCCCCTGGTTATGTGCAGCCTACTCCACCATGTGCAAATGTGGTTCCACCTGGTCGACAAACTTAAAGACAGTTATCCTCTTCTACCTCTCCCAATCCGCCCCCCCCCCCCGCCCCCCCGCTCTCCACACACACACACATGGACTCCTAATACTGAAGTAGGGACAAGACACCACCACAACAATGTCTCATTTGAAGAAGGTAAGAATTTGACCCATGCAGTGGTCCCTGCAAGGATGAAATCCTTCCAGACAGGCATTGCCAGGCCCCTGGTGGGCTTTCAGGGGTTGTAAGCTGTGGGAAGGTGAATATATGGGGAAAACTAATGGGAGATGAGCATTATTTTAGTGAAGTTGGTTATGCAGCCACAACAAGGTGCTGACGTCTCCTGTGGTTATTCTCCTCCTGGGACAAAAGAGGGGAAGGAAAACACCTTCACAAACAGAGATTCAAGCTCCACTTTTAGGCAGACAGGGGATGGGCAGAGAGCTTTTTCTGCTTCTTAATTGCCTTCAGCCCAAATCATCCTCATGCCAGAGTGGCATATATTGGGGTAGCATGTTCTGATCCCCTTCTACAGGACTGTCAACTTTCCTGCCAACTTTCTGCTTGTGCAAGTTGGCAGGCCAACATTTGTGTCTCGTGTTTTGTTTTCTTGTCCCAAACCTTGGTAGCATTTGCTCTGATCTATATTCCACATATTCCATGGGTCAGAAGCCAAAGAACATTTTCTAGGTATAATTTTCAATCTTGCAATTTTTTCTTCCTGGACTCCATGCCTCCTTTAATGTAAGGGCAGCTACCCTGAAACTATTTGAAACAATTTCTTATGAGGAAGGCCACCTTCTTGATCTGATACTTGCTACAGGGATGCCACTTTATTTAATTGAGAAAAATTAATGAATCAATATTGTTCATTTACAATCTTTTTTCCCCCCTAAAAATTTGTAGTCTAGATGTTGTCAGCTGTTTTTAACCCTGTGAGGACCTAAATTTATGCACATTCTCTACTCCCTTTATTTTACAAACTGGCCAAACTTTCCTAAATGTATCTCTTTCTTGAAATGCATCCCTATATGTAGCAAGAAGCAAGCAGCACATAGCAACAATTTTACCAAATAATTTGTCTTGTCCTAATAGGATCGCTGTGGAGCTCAGGCTGCGGGAAGCTCTGCCATGTTTACCGTGTGGCCTCCCAAGATCACAGGCCTTCTCCCTCTGGCTATGGCACGGGGAAGAAGGTAGAGCAGTCCTTGTGAAGGTTTGTAATGGGCAGGCTGGGATGTGGTGGGCACCACTACTGCTCACATCCCATTGACTAGACTCGGTCCTGGGACCACACACTACTGCAAGGGAGACTGGGAAATGAAGTCCAGCTGTGTGCTCTGTGCCAAGGTCCCAGGAAAATTACTTCTGCCCAATAACCTTCCACTCATTCAACTGAAATCTGAGTGTGACTACCTTTTAGCCCCAGGAGCACATCCCGCCCTGTTGCAGAATTCTGTCCCCCTCAATCTGGGTGTATGTTACTGTCCCACCAGCTGGCCTCAAACATGTGCACGTGTGTGTTGGCTCTGACTTCCCACAGCCCTGAGTGCTCATGGAACCTCTCCACAGCAGGGCGTGGGCCTTTCCTTTCCCTCTCGTGCTACACCTGGCAAATAAAGACTAGACACAGGTTTTATTCTCAGCGTGTTTTTTTTTTCTTGCCTAGAGAAGAGATGAACCTGGATTTTTTTTTTTTTTAAATTACTCACCTGAGTATATTTTTTCCATTGATTTTTTTTTTTTTTTAAGAGAGAAACATCAATGTGTGATTGGTTGTCGGGGCTGAGGATCCAGCCTGCAACCAAGGTATGTATGTGTCCTTGATCAGGAATCAACCCGGTGACCCTTTAGTCTGCAGGCCGATGCTCTATCCACTGAGATAAACCAGCCAGGGCTGAACCTGGATTTTGGAGAGCATCTAATGGTGTCTGTCACAACAGGAAAGAGGAGCTTGTTCTTGCTGCCGTTGGGTAGGCTTCAGGACATCAAAGGAGGAACATTTAATCTCTCTAGAGCTGGGAGGTTTTGTTTTAGTTTTTCCTTTGTGGGGTGAGGACTGGGAAGAGAAGGATTTTCCTGCAAAGGCTACTCATGTGTGTTCAGATGTCCCTCTACACTGTTGTACTTCCCACAAAGAAGCTGGGGGACTTAGGAAATGATAAACTGACATCTTCAATAATTCTTTAAATGCCACAGGCTGGCTTTTGGAGGAGCCTTGGTCAGCCGGCATTGCCACTGCCCTGTTCACTCCTCTGAGAGCTGACGCAGCACCTGGAATTCTTTGACCTTCCTGGAGTTCCTCCCATTGCCCCAGCCCAGCAAGAGATGAATGCAAATGTCAAGGCTTGATCCTACAGGCACAGCTCATGAGCACCTCTGTCATTTTTGATAAGCACTTAATTTAGCACAATCAATGTTTTAGCACTGAGTCATAGCAGGTTACACACTTGGGGGCTCCTATAAGGTATTTGGGAAGGAGGGAGCATGAACAAGGCACTGGTCATGGTCACCAGACTTGATTATGTATAGTCATTGTTCAGTGATGTGTCAGGACCACTGCCAGGCCCTTAACCCAGAGCAGGAACATCGAATCCAAAGAAGATTTGGTAAGTTACATAGGCTTCTTTTGGATGTAAGAAAACCTTTCCAGTAACAAGAATTTAAAGTTTGACCTCTCCTTTAAAAGCAGAATGGCCTTAATCACCGAAGAAATGAGGTTGGGAAAAATTCCTATCTTGGGTATGTGCACATGTATTCATGTCCCATTGACCTTAGTCACGTGACCAGGGACCACGATCAATGAGCTGGAAATGGAGAGACAATAGTTTGCTAGTATGGAAAGTTCCTCCATCTAGGTACTCTACCTGTGGACAAGATGACAATGTATACGGGTTGCTGTCAGAGCCTATGCCACATTGCTGTTACCTCACTGATGCTGTATTTGTAACGTCAGGGCATGTGGTAAAAGCAGTGAGTTCTTCCTGGACTACCAAATGAGTTACTGGTCAGAAGCCTTGCCCTGTGAAGTGGTATGACAGTGGATGAGGCCTTTAAAAGTTCATGGGAAGAGGCACTGGCAGAAATATTGCAGGCATGGAATGCAAACCCACATTCGGTGTAAGTGAAGATCTCTTTGAAGAATTTCTTCCTACTGCATGATGGGGTTTCCAGTGCATTAAAACATGTGGTCCAATGGCCACCAAGGAGAATGATGTTAAATCACAGAGGTCAGTGTTGTCCTCTGTTGCTGACATGGGTCAGCACTCAGCAGAGGTGACTGCCAGGTGAACCTTGATGTGGAAACCCGTGTTTTGGGGCCCACGCATGACCACCAAAACTGCTAGTGTGGCTATTGGCTCAGAATCTTATTGAGCAGGTTTCAGAAAGGTGGCAGAGATAGTGGCTGACATCCACAGAAGGGCTATCTATGATAGTTGCTATTTGGGGAGAATTTCCAAGAGACCAATACCTTCACATCATGTGACTTCAGAAAGCTCAATTCAAGTGATTCTCCCCCCTGCCCACCCCACCCACAGCAACTTGTCATTGATTTTTCATTCTTGTTTGTTCCAAGTCCATGAACATCCTGTGAAGCCACCAGTCATGACCTTTCCATCAAGGTAGTTCCATACCACAGGCATCTCTTTTTATAGGCACAGTGAACAACCCCGGGAGGATCTGACCTTGAGGTCACTCCCAGGTAGGCTGTAGTGCTATAGTTGTCCACTTTTGAGTGTGCCAGCATAACTTGTGGAACCATCTGAAAATGTGACCCACATCTTCTGGTTCTCAGTTAACTGGTCGCTGGGCCTATTGGGCTGTCAGTGTGGGTTGGAAGAAAGGGGTCAGTGCGGGAGAAGGTACACCAGAGTTTGAGCTGCTTGCTCAAGCAACTTACTTGTGCCTTTATTACTTGCTGGAGTCCAATTTCCTACATATCAGTTACACTTGATGAAGGGTAGCAGCTGTATGTGTCCAGCTTTGTGGTTCAGTAACTTAGAGACCACCCAGCTCTTAATGTGCATCTTGGGTCACATGGGAGCTACCAGGACCCAGTAGCAAGCCAGACACTATTTTTTTTTAAAGGACAAGAGTTATCAAAAGAAGAAATCATGGTCTCATTCCAAGATCCTAAGGGACCATGCATATGTGTTCTTCTATCAGGAGCCTGCTACTGACCCCACTGGATCTGCTGTGTATGGCCCCTGTGCTAGGCATCTGGACCAGCAGCTTGGATGTGCTGCAGAGCTTTCTCTCACTAGGGACCCATTCACATCTATAAGCCAAGGATAACCCAAGAAACAGTTCAAAATAGCATAGTCAAATATTTTGCACAATAATCTATTCCCACACATATTTCTCAGGTTTCACTCAATATAAACCAGCAAAAGTTTGCAATTATTTTAATACACTAGAGGCCTGGTGCATGCATTTGTGCACAGTGAAAGGAAATTAATTAGAAGAAATATTTTAATATCGCTATTCACCCTTTCTCTGTAATAGAAATGTCAACCAAATTCACAAGCGACAATGACAGATGGAAATACACATGCGCGATTGGCGCCAGTGAGAGCTTTATATATATATAGGTAAACTTGCTTAATTAGACCTGCTTTCTGATTTAGCCAAACTTTTTTCAGCCCAGTGAAGCACCTCAACTCCTCTTTCAGGTAATTGTCAGCAACACAGCAATAAATATCAACATGAAGCAGATAATTATTGTAGATCACGCAGGGAGAACAAATGGTGAAATATTTAACTGTAGCAGTGTTTGACTATATTCTGTGCAGTGAGAAAACCTGAAATCATTTTCAAGTTCCACCATTTCTTATTTTTTTCAGTCAGGTCAAGATTTTAAGCTTTCTAAATCTCTATTTTTGGCTAATGAAAAGAAAATAGGATTCTACCGAGTCTCCTATCTACCTACTCCAGGACTTTTGCAAGGATCAAATGAGATGAGGCACATGAAAACACTTCACAGACATTTGATTAAAGTGTAAAATGTTTGCACCTGGCTATAAAGCAAGTCGTGTTCCTGGGCTGAAGAAACTCCAAGGAGGCTAGTCGCTAGAGAGAGGAAGCCAAGGCGTTGCTATGTGACATCATTACCCGGCATCCACGGCCATCATTTCTGGGCTGGGCTGTGGGCCGCATTTTGTGCCATTGGGGTCTCAGCAGCATTGGCTGCAATTTGGTGGGCTGTCGCTCCAGAGTGGTGGCAGGGCCTGTATCCCACTTGGGGGAAGTGAGTGGTGCTTTGTCAGCGACAGGTTCGTGGTGCCATTTCTTTGTAAATGGCCAGCGTGTGTCACAGCAGCTCCTGTGTTGAGCGTCTGCCCACTGGTGGTCAGTGCGCGTCATAGCGACTGGTCGGACTGTTGGAGGGACACTTAGCATATTAACCTTTTATGTATATATAGATAGATATGGCACCTCCTTTGAGATTAGATTTGGTTTTTATCCTGCTGTGGTGTAAAGTAGATCAATAAGTGTTATAGACTCTAATCATGGGGTGTGAAAGCATTGGTGGCAGGCGGGGGGCGGGGGGGTGTTGAGTGTCCATGAAAGATAACTACCTCAGGTGAGGTTATTACATGATTTTCAGGAGGGGGAGGTGGGTGCAGGCTCCACTACTCAGGCTGGGAGGAAGGTCTACTAGTTCTGGCATGGAAGGCTTGCTGGGATATGGGATTCTTCAGAATCACAGGACTCTTCCCTAATGATCCCATTCCAAACTCAGAGACTCTTTCTTTTCTGATCCACACCCTAATTTTACATAAGAGACATGGCAAGGCTGTGATTTCAATCTGTATTGAAATTCAGCCACCTTAAGTATTCAACCTTGAGTTTATTTTCCTAAATTTTGGTTGTTTGGCTATGAGAAATGAGGGATTTCTGTAGGACACTCATAGAAGCTCTCTTTGCCTATGCATGCCTAGAGATGAGAATTTAAAGGACTAAGTTTGTGCTCTCCTTTCACCAAAATCTACAGTGTAGTGAGAAACAGTTATTAAATTCCTGTGTCCTTGAACTCTCCACTTCCATCATAACATTCTAGGAAGCTGTCCCTCCCTCCCTCCAAAGCTGGCTATCCTTAGCACTCGATTCCAGGCAACAATTGAGAACTAAAGACTTGGCCACAATATGCCTTGGACTGTGATTACCTTCAAACCTGTTCAGATCTGAGAAACAATCTTTGGCACCAAAAACTATCCACCAGACTTCAGTCAGGAAAACAGAAGCATATACGTAGATTATAGGGTTCACTTAGAGGTTTTAATGTAGGATAATAATGGCTTATACAAACTGTTCGAAGAACCATGTGAGTGAAGTTCGGGGAAGTTGCGGCCACCATACCTCAGCCTGACACACCCAAGTGTGGTTTTAAGAGCTCTCCAAGAAGCCACTTCATTCTCAGGCACTTCTGGGAAGTTCCTGCCACCTATCTCCACTGATAGGACAAACAAACAGAAACAGACTTATAGATGCAGAGAACAAACTGATGGTTGCCAGATGGGAGGGCAATTGGGGACTGGGTAAAAATGACCCATTGAAGCAGGTAGATCTCAAGAGCTTACTGGGAAGCTGTGATGAATCACAGATATGTTCCAATTGCCTCCAATTGCCTTCAGAAACCAATGCCCCTTCATTCTCTTTCACCTTTGCTATCACTCCTTATGCTCTCTGATTGACACCGTCTATTCAGAAACACATGGGGAAAGAATTTAGGGAAATGGAGTACACAGCTTCTCTTCAATGTTGTAGTTTGTGATAGTCAGCCCATGTAGACACTCCTGTGCAAGAATACCTCCTAGTTTTTCTCATGGAAGGATAACCTTGGATTCAAATTTGGACAAATTTATGGGACAATAAAAACAGGTATTTGGACAGGGAGTTGTAGAATAATTGAGGGCTTATAATCAAGTCTAGTAAGTTTTTAATAGCCACAAGTTTTTCCCATTCCAAATGCATATCCCTTTGCAAGTGGCACTTTGCCACTCATCCAGTCAAGAGGTGGAGCCCATTTTCCACCCTCTTGTTTATTTATTTTTAGGCTGAATGCACCTTTATTTATTTATTTATTTATTTATTTATTTACAGTTGACATTCAATATTACTTTATATTAGTTTCAGGTAATTATCATAGTGGTTAGACATTTATATAATTTATGAAGTGATTCTCCAATAAGTCTAGAACCCACTCAGCACCATATATAGTTATTACAACACTAGAGGCTCAGTGCACAAAATTCGTGCACTTGGCGGGAGGGGTGGGGGTCCCTCAGCCTGACCTGTGCCTTCTCACAGTCCAGGAGCCCTTAGGGGATGTCGACTTAGGCCTATGCTGTCAATCAGACATCCTTAGTGCTGCTGCGGCGGCAGGAGCCGCCACTGCACTTGCCAGCATGAGCCCAGCTTCTGGCTGAGCGGTGCTCCCCCTGTGGGAGTGCACTGACCACCAGGGGGAAGCTCCTGCATTGAGCATCTGCCCCCTGGTGGTCAGTGCACATCATAGCGACCAGTTGTTCTGCTGTTTGGTTGATTTGCATATTAGCCTTTTATTATATAGGACTAGAGGCCCGGTGCACGAAATTCGTGCACGGAGGGGGGTTGTCCCTCAGCCCAGCCTGTACCCTCTCCAATATGGGACCCCTCAAGGGAGGTCCAACTGCCCGTTTAAGCCCGATCCCGGTGGGCAGTCGGATCCCTAAACGGGCAGTCGGACATCCCTCTCACAATCCAGGACTGCTGGCTCCCAACTGCTTGCCTGCCTGCCTTCCTGATTGCCCCTAACTGCTTCTGCCTGCCAGCCTGATCACCCCCTAACCACTCTGCTGCCAGCCTGTTTGCCCCCAACTTCCCTCCTCTGCCGGCCTGGTCACCCCTAACTGCCCTCTCCTGCAGGGTTGATCACCTCCAACTGCCCTCCCTTGCAGGCCTGGTCCTTCTCAACTGCCCTCCCTTGCAGGCCGGGTACCTCCAAACTGCCCTCTCCTGCTGGCCATCTTGTTGGTGGCCATCTTGTGTCCACATGGGGGCAGGATCTTTGACCACATGGGGGCAGCTATATTGTGTGTTGCAGTGATGATCAATCTGCATATTACTCTTTTATTAGATAGGATAGAGGCCTGGTACAGGGGTGGGGGCCAGCTGGTTTGCCCTTAAGGGTGTCCCGGATCAGGTGGGGGTTCCCTTGGGGCATGGGGCGGCCTGAGTGAGGGGCCTGTGGTGGTTTGCAGGCGGGCCACGTCCCCTGGCAAACTAAGCGGAGGCCCTGGTATCTGGAATTTATTTTCCTTCTACAATTGAAACTTTGTAGCCTGGAGCAGAGCCAAGCCTGGGGCTCCTTCTGAGGCCGGCAGCCATTTGTGTTGGGGTTATAATTGAAACTTTGTTGCCTTAAGCGGGTGGGCCCGGCCAGGTTGTGCGGAAAGCTTTGCTTCCCCTGTTGCTGGCGGCAACCCTGGCCTGCTCTCTCAAGCTCCATTCTGTTGCATTTGTTTGAATTTGTTTACCTTCTATAATTGAAACTTTGTAGCTTGAGTGGAAGCTTAGGCCTGGCAAGGGCAGGCGGAAAGCTTGGCTTCCTCTGTTACCTAGGAAACCTTGCTCTCTGTGGCTGTAGCCATCTTGGTTTGGGTTAATTTGCATGCTCGCTCTGATTGGATAGTGGGCGTGGCTTGTGGGCATGGCTTGTGGGTGTGACAGAGGTATGGTCAATTTGCATATTTGTCTATTATTAGGTAAGATTATTGACTACAATTTCTATGTTGGACTTTACATTCCCCAGACTATCTTGTAACTATAAATTTGTACTTAATCCCTTCACCATTTTTACCCAGTCCCCAACTGCCCTCCCATCTGGCAACCATCAGTTTGTTCTCTGCATCTCTAAGTCTGTTTCTGTTTGTTTGTTCATATATTTATTAGATTCCATGTATAATTTAAATAGTATGGTAATAGTCTTTATTTGTCAGACTTCTTTCACTTAGCATAACACTGTATAGGTCAATCCATGTTATCCCAAGTGGTAAGTTTTCAGTATTTTTTTTATGGCTGAGTAATAATTCATTGTATATATCTTCTTTATCCAGATGTCTATTGATAGACACTTAGGTTGCTTCCATGTCTTGGCTATCCTATATAATAAAAGGCTAATATGCAAATAGACCGAATGGTGGAACAACTGAACAACCGGTCACTCTGACGTGCACTGACCACCAGAGGGCACATGCGGAACATGGTGGTTGTCGGCTGTGGTGGGATAGTGGGGCAGGTGAGCGGGGGTGCCAGATCAAGGAGGGGCACCAGTTACTGTCATCGGGGCAAACCTCTGGTGGTTACCAAAAATTCTTTGCTCCTGCACACCGTGGTCTGACCCAGTGCTTGTACCTGCTGCCGGTGCTGGAGCTGCTGCTTGCACCCACTGACGGTGCTGGCCCCGCTCACATCCACTGCTGGCACTGGCCCCAATTGCTCCACACTGTCAGCAGGCGTGGTGGCAGTGGGAGCGGGGCTGCCGGCAGACAGGAGACTGGGGGCTGCAGTGGGAGGGGCCAGGTGGGGGTGCGGAGGATGGGCTGAGATCCGCCCCTGTGCCCACCACAGCCTTGCAGCCCACAGTTCCTTTCAAGGTGCATGAATTCGTGCACTGGGCCTCTAGTTGTAAATAATACTGTCCTAAATATATGGATACACATATTGTTTCAAATTAGTATTTCAGGTTTCTTCAGATATATACCCAGGTATGGAATCGCTGAGTCATAAGGCAGTTTTATTTTTTGAGGAACCTCCATACTGTTTTCCATAGCGGTTCACCAATTTACATTCCCATCAGCAGTGCATGAGGGTTCCCTTTTCTCCACATCCTGGCCAATACTTGTTGTTTGTTGATTTATTGATGATAGCCATTTTGATAGATGAATGGATAAAGATGTGGTACATACATACAATGGAATAGTACTCATCCATAAAAAGGATAAAATCTTGCCATTTGCAACAACATGGAAGGACCTATGTAAAATAAGCCAGACAAGAAAGACAAATACTTACATGTGGAATCCAAAAAGCAAAATGAATGAACATAAAAAACAGAAACAGACTCATAGATATAGAGAACAAACTGACTATTGCCAGATGGAAGAGGGTTGAGGAAATGGGTGAAAAGGTGAAGGTTTAAGAAGTACAAATTGGGCCCTAGCTGGTTTGGCTCAGTGGATAATGCATCAGACCACGGGCTGAACAGTCCTGGTTTCGATTCTGGTCAAGGGCATGTACCTTGGTTGCAGGCTCAATCCTGGCTCTGGTTGGGGAGTGCGTGCAGAGGCTAACAATCGATTGTCTCTCTCACTTCGATGTTTATCTGTCTTTGTATCTCCCTTTCCCTTCCACTCTCTCTAAAAAAATCAATGGAAAATATGCTCAGGTGAAGATTAACCAACCAACCAAACAAACAAACAAATAAAAAAGTACAAATTGGCAGTTACAAAAATAGTCATGGGGATGTAAAGTACAACATAGGGAGTATAGTCAATAATATTGCAGTTACTATGTATGCTGCCAGGTGGATATTAGACCTATTGAGTTGATCACTTTGTAAGTTAAATAAATGTCCAATCATATACCTGAAACTAATATTGTATGTGAACTTTAATTGGAAAATTTAAAAGTTATTTAAAAAAATAAAAATCAGTAACAGAATTTTAAGGGAATCTGCCCCATGGTAGTCTGTGCCCTTTTCATGTGATTCAGCTTAAAAAAGAACACCAATATTATCTGTCACTTTGTTATTAATGGAAATTTAATTCAATTGTTGCTTATTTGTGTTGAATTAAAAAACGTTTTTGTTGTATAGTTGTGTGAAAGCTGTAACCATGCAGAGCTTTTAGCTGGTAGTATATTGGAGCACATCGGTGTTATAATATTAAGGAGATTTTGAGTTAGCAGTGGGGTCCAGGAGCACATTTTTCTTTGAAAGTGCTCTGTGCCTTTCTCCATGTGGAAGGTACCAGGCGTACTGCCCCTAGGACCTCATGCCTCTGGTGCTGCTCAGCTTGGCAGTCACTCATTGACCTACACGTGGTTAGTGCACGCTTGCTGAGCTCCCAATGTCAGGGCACAGGATCTTTCCCTGGCGTATTTCCCTGAGCCCTCCTTTTGACCCAGAACTTCCTCTTTGCTGGCTATTTCACTTGGCTCCTTAAATCCATCGAGTCTTCATAGTTTCTTTTCTGTCTGTTCTGCTTGGCCCTTTGGGTATAGTCAGTGTTTCATAAACTACATTCCTAAAATTATGATCCTCAAAAAGCTGGTTGCCCAATTTAAGTGAATTGCTGTCGAGGAAGAGAGATTGAGATGCCTCTCTTCTCCTGCTGGCACACAGTGAGGCCAGGCTTCCAGGCCCCTGCGATTTGGCAAGGGCACATGATGGCTTCAGATGCTGAGACTGTGGGCAGAAGTAACAGACACTATCTTGAGAAATGGCCCCTAAAATGCCCCATGTAATCCTGCAAGCCCTGTCCTCTCACCCTGTGGGCACCAGAGAGCTGGTGGGAGGTTCTGAAACCCACAGAGAGCAGAAGGGCCTCAAGTCGGCAGAGCCCTGACCCTTTTCACAATGTGGAAGGCTGTCAGCTAAACCTTGTGGAACTAATCTGATATTTGTGAGTGGTTTCAGAAACAACTTGTTTTACTAATATCACAATCATTCCCTAATTTGCAAGGGAAACTGTGTTTATTGGTAGACTTCCCTCAATGTAAAATGTGTCATCTCCATTTTTCTTTTAAACCTTTAGCACTGGGTATTGCTTGTCTGCTAATGATGCAGCAAATGACAAAAGTAGCATAGGAAGGTAAATTGCAAACCTAAGGAATAAATTCTTGTTCTTAGCCCAGCAATTTGTTTTACTGTTCTTGAGGTATGCATACAGTTATAATTTTACATTGAATGCATATGAGAGGCAGAAAAAATTTTTTTTTAGAATATGAGATGATATTAGCATATCATTATTTTAAAGTTTCACAAAAACCTTCAGGTGTGGAAGAATCATTAAGTTAAAGCACAATGTAGATAAAGAGCAAGTGCCCAAACCATGAGTTTCTGATTTGCATCTTGCTCACAACTTGGCCAACTTGCAAATTTGGTATGTGGTGAGGATGCTATGAAATTGTAATTTAAGGTTCTCCCCACATAATCCCCAATGCCCTTGGCTCTGTCCTCAGTTTAGGGAGTTCAGACAAGTTACCATCACTCCTTAGAGAAAGAATCCTCCTATATAATAAAAGGCTAATATGCAAATTGATTGAACAGCAGAATGGACCGTTCGCTATGACGCACACTGACCACCAAGGGACAGATGCTCAATGCAGGAGATGCCCCCTGGTGGTCAGTATGCTCCCACAGGGGGAGCACTGCTCAGCCAGAAGCCGGGCTCATGGCTGGCAAGTGCAGTGGCGATGGTGGGAGCCTCTCCTGCCTCTGCAGCAGCGCTAAGGATGTCCGACTGATGGCTTAGGTCCACTCCCCGGGAGTCGGACATCCCCTGAGGGCTCTGGACTGTGAGAGGGGGCAGGCTGGGCTGAGGGACCACTAAAGTGCACAAATTTTGTGCACTGGGCCTCTAGTCCTACCTTATAATAGAGAAACATGAAAATTGACCGCACCTCCGCTATGCCCACGATTAGGCCGGCGGGAGGCTGGGGGGCGGGACTCTGTGTGGCCTATCCGGCCGCTGAGAAGATCAAGATGGCGGCGCCCAGTCCTCTTAGTTCCGGGGGTTGCTGGGAAGATCGCCGCCCCGGGGAGGTGAGGCCGGGCTGCCCAGCCACTCCCGGGGGTCCCTGGGGAGATCGGCAACCTGGGGTGCGTGGCTGGGCCCACCCAGCCTCTCCCGGGGTCCCTGGGGAGATCGTCAACCTGGGGGGCGTGGCTGGCCCGCCCAGCCTCTCCCAGGGGTCCCTGGGAAGATTGCCGCCAGGGGAGGTGAGGCCGGACCCGCCAAGCCGCTCCCTGGGGGTCCCTGGGAAGATCGCCGCCCCGGGGAGGTGAAGCCGGACCCACCTAGCCGCTCCCAGGGGTCCCTGGGAAGATCGCCGCCCAGGGGTGGTGAGGCCAGACCCTAGCCGCTCCGGGGGTCCCTGGGCACACTGCAGGCATGGGGTTGCTGAGATTCATAGCTTCATGGAGACCGAGGGCAGGGATCTGCCTCATCTGCAGAGAGACAGAGGTTCTGCAGTGGCCCCAAGACGTGGGTGGGCCCAGCCAGGGATCAAGGGGCATGGAAAGACTCCCGAGCAGAGGGGCAAGGACCCTCACCCCTGAGGCGGGGGTTGAGGGGTGGTGCCACCTCAGTGGAGGGATGCTGCACTGCAGGGTACTGGACTGACTGATGTGATTCAGAGAAGCTCCCAGTGCTAACCGGCCACGCTCAGGCGGCCTTCACACTTCAGAGGCAGTGACTCCTGCTCCTGCCTTGACCCAAAAGCAAGCCCGGGGTGCCCTGCCCCATGGCAGAGCATGCCTAGGCAGTGAGTGTGAAGCCTTCCACCTGCTCCGGAGAAGGGGGGGGCAGTAAAGAATGGGGGACAGGGGACGGGGAGAGGAAAGAATGTGGAGCATCCGCAATGAAGAGGTGCTTGAGAAAGAGGCTCGAAAGCCTTACTGGAAGGTTTGTTCTGTTTGCTGGGCCGCTGCCCCTTAGGAAGCGCAAAGAGCATGGCTCTGAGGGCTTCCTGTGTGCTGAGTCAAGTTCCACAGCCAACTGGAATTGGCCTCAGTTTCCTGGTCTGTAAAATGGACGAAGCATGTCCCAGTGCCTTCACTGAGCTTTGATGGCCAATTGAGATACTATATAAAGAAAATGAGGGAAGAAGTGAGAAAGAAAAGGAAGGACGAGCAACACAAAAGAAAGACTGAAAGGAACCTGTAAACCCATTGTCACTTAAATAGGGAATATAGTCAATAGTGTTGTAATGGTGGTATGATGCCAGGTGGGTACTAGAAATATCGGGGAACACTTTGTAAAGTATATGATTGTCTAACCACTATTCTGTAACTAATATAAAACCTGAAACCAATACAAAATAATGTTGAATGTAAAGAAATGAAAATTGGAGTGAAATTTTTATATATTTCAAAGTTTAAATAAAAGCTGTAAAGGAAGGAAGGGGAGAATAAAAATAGTGTTTTTCATTTTACCACTTCATTAAAAAGACAGTTGTCTTTATATGGTCCTTTTATACTTTTATACTTTTCTAAGTCATTATCTCATTTTAATTTCCAGGCAACTTAAAGACAAGATAATTGTTCCCTCCACTATTCAAAGAAAGGAAATCTTGGTGTCTGGTCCTAATGATTCAATCGTCAAGCCCTTATTGTAAAGCAGGGTTAGTAAAATTTTCTGTGCAGGGTCATATCTATGCTAATAAAAAGCCTTGGGGGTGATCAGGCCAGGAGGGGAGGGTATTTGGGGGCAATCAGGCCCGCAGAGGAGCAGTTAGGTGTCAATCAGGCCAGCAAGGGAGCAGTTAGGGGGCAATCAGGCAGGCAGGTAAGCGATTAGGAGCCAGCGGTCCCAGATTGTGAGAGGGATATCTAACTGCAGGTTTAGGCCCGGTTCCACAGGGATTGGGACTAACCCTGCAGTTGGACATCCCCCAAGGGGTCCCATATTAGAGAGGGTGCAAGCTGGGCTGAGGGACACCCTCCCCAGTGCACGAATTTTGTGCACCGGGCCTCTAGTATAACTATAAAATACAAAGGTGGACTTTCATTGCCCACAGTTCAGTTTTAAGACAAATATTTGGAAGACTATGTGACTATGTTATCATAGTTCTTATCTGTGTCCAGATTGGCTAAAGCTTCTCCAAGATGCGGGTGAGAGAAAGCTGGAGAGGAATCAAGAGTTAGATGCTGGTGGGCCCAGAACCACGAGCCCAGAACCACTTCAGGCTAAGTCCAAGGTCAGGGTGGTGAGAGAACTCCCAGGTGGGTTTGAAGACCTCCAGGGAGAACGCACGACTTGCTTGTCCTGGGGAACTGCAGGGGGCAGTGGTGTCAGCAGTGCCCACCACCAGGGGCACAGACAGCAACCGCGACTCTAAGCACCGAGCCAGGAGCCTGGGTCCCAGTGCCCCAGCAGCACAGCCGGGGATGAGGAAGCAGTTTGTGGGAGAACCACACCTGAAGCCTCAAGACTGCAGAAAGCGAGGAAGCAGTGGATCTGCTGGACTGGCCTTAAGTTGGACACTAATTGGCAACAAGGTCATTTCAGCCTGAATGGGCGATGGCTGAGGACCAGAGACTTCATCCTGGGGCCTCATACACCATAAGCAGCCGCTCCTCTCATAGCTAAAGATTTTAATAAAACTTTGGTTGCATTTGTTAGTATCAATACATTTGAGTATAATTTTTAGAAATAAAATTGAGTATATTTATTTATACTTTGTTGAGCTGTGATTCACATACCACACAATTCATCCTTTAAGTGCACAATTCAGTGTTTTTGAATATTCACAGGCTGTGCAACCATTGCCACGGTCTAATTCCAGAACACCTCCATCACCCAAGAAGGAATCCCATACCTATGTGGTCAGTCCCTATTTCTCCTCACCCCAGCCTCTAGGACCACTAATCTTCTTTCTGTCTCTATGGATTTGCCTAATTCTGGATATTTCATATACATGAAAACATATAATATTTATTCTTCTGTGACTGACTTCTTTTACTTAACACATTGTTTTTAAGGTTCATCCATGTTGTAGCATATTTCATTCTTTTTTTGTGGCAAAAAATTTCTGTTGTGTGGATCTACAACATTTTCTTCATTAATCTATCAGTGTGGACATTTGAATTATTTCTACTCTTTGGCTATTGTGAATAAGGTTGCTATGGTAATTCATGTACAAATTTTTGTGTAGATATATGTTTATAATTATTTGGGGTGTTGCATTAGTTTTCTATGGCTGCTACAACAAATTACCGTAACTAGTGACTTAAAGATGTATTGCCTTACAGTTCTGTAGTTTAGAAGTCTGAAATGGATCTCACTGGACTAAAATCAATGTGTGCAGAGCTTTATTCCTCACTGGACACTCCACTCCTGAGCCTGTCCAGCTTTAGAGGCTGCCCAGGTTCTCTGACTCTCCGCTCTCTTCTTTCACCATCAAAGACAGAAACTTTGGACAGAGCTTTGCACACAGCCTCTCTCTGGTTCCCCTTGTTCATACCTTCCTCTAAGTCTTTTAATCCCCCTGTGATTGCATTATGCCCACCCTCATCTTCCAGGATAATCTTCCTATTTTAAGGTCAGCTGATTAGTAATATTAATTTCATCTGCAATGTTGATACTTTTTGCCATTTAACAGAACATAGTCACAAGTTCCAGATATTAAGATACAGATATCTTTAGAGGCAATTCTTCAACCTACCACAGGTGTATACATAGGATGGAATTAATGAAGTCTTTGGGTCACTGTAGCTTTAATCGGAGGAATTGCCAAACTTTTCCTAAGCAGATACACCATTTTACATTCCCACTAGCATGGATGAGGATTCCAATTCCGCTACATTCTCACTAGCACTTGTCTGTTTTTTGATGCTAGCCATTCTGATAGGTGTGAAGTGGTATCACACTGTGGTTTTGATCTGCATTTCCCTAGTGACTAATGATGTTGAGCATTTTTCATGGGCATAATTCCATTTGTATATCTTTGTAGAAATAGCTATTCAAATCCTTTTTGTGGTTTGTCTTTTCACTTTCTTGGTGTCCATTGAAGCACAAAAGTTTTTAATTTGATGAAGTCAAGTGTATATATTTTCAAATTCACTAATTATTTATTCTGCCTGTAAAAAATCTGCTTTTAAGCCCCTTTAGCAATTTTTTCGCTTCAGGTATTATACTCCAAAAATTTTATATCTTTTTATAATATTTATATTTTTATTGCTATTCTCTAATTTGTGAAAAGTTACTCTCACATTTTTATTATTTAGATATGGTTATCTTTATTATAATTTTTAAATATATTTTTATTTATTTCAGAGAGGAAGGGAAAGGGAGAGATAGAAACATCAATGATGAGAGAAAATCATTGACTGGCTGCCTCCTACATGCCCCCCACTGGGGATCAAGCCCGCAACCCGGGCATGTGCCCTGACCAGGAATTGAACCATGACCTCCTGGTTCATAGGTAGACACTCAACCACTGGCCTAGCTAGACATGGTTATCTTTAGTTTTCTGAACATATTTATAATAGCTGACAAAGATTTTATCTAGTAAGTCCAAAACCTGTCTTCCTTATGGATATTTTCTCCTGTATTTGCACTACAATTTCACTTTATGTCTCATAATTCTTTATTGAAAACAGGACATTTTAAACAATATGGTGATTCTGGAAGTCAGATTCTCCCCCCTTTTCCATGTGGACTTATTTTTGCTATTTGTGTGTTTAGTAAATTCTGTGTTACTCATCATATGTGGCCCTCAAAGTTTCTACTCCATCAGCTTGGTGTCCAGCTGATGACTGAAGAGGGATTTCCTTAAATGCCTTGACCAACCAGTCAACTGGCTTTTGTGTAGGGTCCAGGTGTGTGATGAATGAAGCATGTCTTCAATATCCGACTCAGGCTGGCCAGATGTGAGAGAGTCGGGCCTTCTCAGGAATTTTCTGGGCATTCACACATCCCTGCATGGCCTTCGGGATTCACAGGAAATATCCGAGCTGTTAAAGCCTGCTACAGACATCTCATTCCCAGTTTTTGCTTATAATGGTTTTGGTCAGTCTCTTGTTAGCCCCAACTGATATGGTTGTCTCAAACAGATCAAGGGTTAAACAATTGTTGTTGGTTATTTTCAACAAACACCCTAAGGGTAGGGCTGTTAGCCCCAAATGCCTCTGAAACAGGTGAAATAACTACAGGCTCCAGTAATGGAGCTTTCAGTGAGCTCAAGAAAGATCAATAGTGATAGTTCTCTGAGGGTCTCAGGAAGCTCACTCGCTGTTTGGACCCCTCAGTGGCTGCCAGCACTCTGGGCTTCCAGCTGCCATATGTGTGCGGCTGCTGTCCGAGCCTTACTGGGGATAAAGATGAGAAGAGCAAGTTAAAACGCCCGGGGCTCACTGATCTTCCTGAGAGTTAACCATTTATTAAAATAAACATTCCTTGGATTGTTGCAAGCCTTTAGTTAATGTGCTAATGTCTGAAAAAAATTGATTTCAATAATTTCTGCCAGTGTTCTTGTTGCTTTCATGGAGGGGTGGCCTCTGGAAGACCTTACTCTCTCATGTCAGAAGGGTTTCTCTGCATTCAGAATGTAAACACACCTCTGGAGGAAGAATGGGTTTAAACCCACGCTAGATTAGAAATATCATTTTTCATTACAACAAGATCTATTTTTTCTTCACATTTTATGACCTCCGAAGTTGAAATGCATGTTGCATTCACTATCTGCCAGTTAGCAGTCCGAGGAATTTATTACTGTCTACTTGGACATAGAAATTGCACAATGTGCCCGCAGGTTAGGAGAAAATCCTGGAGACAGCAGTACAGCACTGTTTAAAAAGTGCTGTATCTCTATTGCTTCTGAGGGTGCAAGGGCAATTTTAGATGGGAAAAAAACAGAACTTAATGACTCACAAAAAAGTGATTCAGAAGATTCACTGAATATGAATGTTTTAAGAACACCCTGTATACAAAGGGTGACATGTAATAAAATTTTGTGTCTAAATAAATCTAAAAGCTTTTTAAAGAAACATTATATTTTTATGTCACTATTGTTTACTAGAAATATATGAGCAAAGAAAACATTTTAAATCTTCTAGTAAGCATGTTAAAATGTAAAAAGGAATAGTTGGAATTAATTTTAATAATATATTTTTATTTAAACCAATATATCTAAAATATCATTTCAACTTGTCATCAATATAACAAAATGATGCAGATATTTTACATTCATCTTTTCATAATAGTTCCTAGAAATCCAGGGAGAACTTTTACACTTCACATCTCAATTCTGAGGAGCCACATTCCAAGTGTTCGATACCCATGTGTGGCTCGTGGCAGTGTGTTTGATAGTGTGTCCCTAAGTGAGGTGTAAGACTCACATTACAGTTCAATTATAGCAGTTTTCTCTGTAATGATGCAAAAAGAAGGGTGCATCTTATACCTGATGTCTTAGATTCGATGAATTAGGATAGATTTTACCTTGTGTTGGAAAGAGAATTTGAGATAAAAATTAAGTGTAATTATGGAAAAAAATGGAGTCACATTTCTTACACATCCTTGCTCTGTAGTGCATTTGAGAGTCCTCTAGACACCAGCTCTGAGACTCACTCTGAGCCCTACAGGGGGCAGCAGCAGCAACTGCTGCTGGCTCTTCCCCTGCTGGGGTCCCAGGGCCTCTGCAGGTCTTTCTCTAGTGTGTCCAGGCTCCCCTGGGCTCTCTCCAACAGCTTTCCTAAATGAGAAGAAGAGCAGTTGGGAGAAAGCGCCCCAATCTTGTGTCAGCATTGTTTTCACAATAGCCATGGGGCATGCTGCTATTCTAAATTCAGTCTTGTGAATATTGGAAGTCAGCAATGACAAGGAGAAGATGTATTTTCGAAAGGTATTGATTTTTCTCTTACCTTGACTTTTGTGATCAGTTTCTCAGCTTGTGCTGCATTTTTCAACTTCAGCACTGTATTTTTCCTCCAGCATGACACCGTTTAGTGCGGACAGCAGCTGGGAGAGAGCTGATAATATCCCAGGAGCCATGCCTGCTTTCTCGAAGCCATCTCAGCAGTACTCTACATCGGGCTGTGGCAAACAGTGACTGGCTTCCAGTCACAAAATGAAAATTGTACGTAACGGACACATGTAGTTCAGATACATTTCAATGTTCTTGGAATGTAGAAAACTTAAAAGCCTGCGTCCTCTTTGAATTTCCATAAATTTCAGAACTTAAAAATATAAAAGCATGATTATCCTCCAAAACTGAGCCGGAGTATGGGATTTTTGAGTTTTGGAGTAGTACCGCAGGGAGGGGCTGTTTTCAAGAGCCTAGTTTACCGGTTCCAAGAGTGAGCGCTGAAGGCAGTCGAGAACTGCAAGCTTGGCCCTGTCATTTCCCAGATGTGTGACCGACTGCAGGCTGGTGATTAACTAACTTCTCTGGCCCAACTTCCCTGGAGCTAAGATAGCTATCCACCTGGTCAGCGGTTTTGTGAGGTCTACACGCACACTACCTTAAGGCTTGCCTAAATGTACTCAGCATTGGCACACCTTTTCGGTGAAGGGCCAGATAATAAGTATTTTAAGCTTGGCGGGCTCTAAGGTCTCTGTCACCACAGCTGGACTGTGCCTTTTATGTGGTAGTCATAGACAACATGGAAACAAACGAGTATGGCTGCTTGCCAGTCACACTTTTATGTACCAAAACAGGCTATGGGCCCTGATTTGCTGCCCCTGCAACAGGCAAAGAGGAGCCAGCGGAGGGTTAGTGCGGTGTAAGACTCACATGACAGTTCACTTACAGCAGTTTTCTCGGTAATGACGCAAAAAGAAGGTGCATCTTATACCTGAGGTCCCCGCCAGGTCTGAGTACCAGGGTTTATTGAGCACAGACTTCAGTTTATAGAGCTGGGTCAACAGATGAGACTTTAGTATGAGGTAGTTTGGTTTCTGCATTAATGAATTTGACATGTAAATGGCACTCATTTCTTACTTTTTCTCACTGCAGCCTTCCTTTTCTGTATCCTTTTCACCTCCATCTCCTTCCCCTTGCTCCTCCTTCATGTCTTTGAGTGCTGCCTCAGGTACTTCTATTTGAACGCAGAGTCCTCCCAGCTGCTGGCTGCTCTCCGAGTGAGGAGCAGCTTCCTTTGAGAGTTCCACCTCAGGTCCTTCCCTAACCAGCCCAATGAAGCCTGGGCTTTAATTATGTAAAAGCAAGCAGTCATCTTCCAGGGAAAGGAAGATGGTGATAACGAGAGGGTGGGGCAGTCCTCTGTGATTCTCAGAATTGCCAGCTGTTCGCATCAGTCCTCACCTCAAACACCCATGCTCCCCTTCAAGGATTCCTTCATATTCTAACCAAAAAGCACAAATGCCCAGGAATTTCTTTTTAGGAGCCTAATTAACTGATTTTCCACTCACATGGCAAGTATGAAAATAGCAAGGCTAATTTGACTTTGCAGTGGATGGAGGTGAATTCACTGCCTACAGGCCCCCCTCTAATAACTTATGTACATTTTGACGTAAAGCCCTGTGGAACTGGGCAAGTCCCCCAAGGCAACAAATTAATCACAATGCGGGGCCAAGTCAACATCAGGATATGATAGTCTGTCCTTGCCTTTCTGCTTGGCTTTGCTGCAACCGCTCCCCTGCGCTATGGTGTTAGGCCCTGGACGAAGCCCAGTGTGATGCTCATAGTTGGAGGCAAGATGTTGTTGCTTCTTCCACAACTTCTAATCAGATTTCAAATTCTTGCCTTTTTTTAGGATGACTCATTATTTGCCACTCACTCATCTGCATGTGCAACTTCTACAAATGAAAACAGAGAAATTCCTAGACAATTGAAAAAATGTTTTATTTACAAGAAAAAGTCTGTACACTGTGTATACATAAAAACATACAAAACCAAAATAGAAAATATCAAAACCTTAAAATGTGTACAAACACCTTTAAAATGTAACCCTGAAAACCTCAAGCCTTAGTTTGAAGAGCACACATTTCATTTAAAAATTGTCATACAAAAAAAAGTCCCAATGCTGTTAAAAAAGTTCACTGGCTTCCACCAGAAAAGTTTTCTAAGTATTTTTTTTAATCTAGGATAAACAGAATGTGTGATATTATAAATGTTATGTCTTAATGCTACCAGTACAGTTAATTTGCTTGAAACCTACCTAATGAGAAGATTCTTTTCCGTAGAACCAATCAATGTTTCTTCCCTGAATCTTGTAATGAGTTGTCAACTTCTCATCAAACTTCAGAGTGACATTAGGTTGTCTTCAGGTCATGGGTTCACCTTCACAGTGATGTTTAAATATGTCCACTATACTTTTTAATGTAGCCAGGATGTGTAAAGTATGAGTGTGTGGAAGACTAATTTTTTTTAACAGAAGGACAAATAACATTTGCTTCCTTCTCTTAAAAACTTGGTGTTTGTGTCCTAGCCAGTTGCTCAGTGGTTAGAGCATTGGCCCACGAACTGAAGGGTCAAGGGTTTGATTCCAGTCAAGGGCAAATACCTTGGTTGCAGGTTCAATCCCTGGCCTCGGTCGGGGCATGTGTGGGAGGCAACCAGTTGATGTGTCTCTCTCACACAGACGTTTCTCTCTCTCTGTCTTTCCCCATCCCTTCCACTCTCTTAAAAAAAAAATCAATGAAAAAATATCCTCGGGTGATATTTTTATATTAAATTATAGGATTAGCAAAAAAATAAAAACAAAACCACCCCCAACAACAAAAAAAAAAACCCTAGTGTTTCCATAATTAAAATAGAATGTATTACAAAGATTTCAGAAACAAAGTTTGATGAAAAAAGACAATATAAATCCAACCATGTGTGTAGATATGTGTATATACAATTATATAACTATATCCATATGCACACTTTTATAACAAGAGAACTAATTCTTTAAATTCCACTGGCCCAAACTTGTAGAGGAATATGCTGGATTATATTTTCTTACTAAAAAGTTTCACCCATTCAATAAAACAAGAACCAGCACTTACATTTTATCCTTGAATTGACAGAAATACCTTTCATGTCCCAATTGTGTAAAGTCCTAGTGACAGAAAAACATGCAGAATATTTTTCACAATGGAAATATCCAGAGTACAAAAACAAATTTGAACTCAGGCACATTTTATGCAAGCAATTCATTTCTAAATGTAGCTGCCTTTACCAGCTGTGCAACCACTGGGTAGAGTTCTAAACGATCAGAATGTGAGAAGTCACATAGGTAGTGTGGTAGAGCATATGCAGAGGCTATTGGCCTACATATTCAGTCATGTATTTCTCCATAATCCCCCCACCTCCTCTCCCATTTCTTTCCATAGCTAAGCAGAAATGAGCCAGGTGACTTTGGCCACCAGCCCAAACATGCACTGTGCCATGTGTCTCCGGAGACCGGAATCCAGTCATCTGTGCAGACATCACATACCATGACGCATGTGAAGCTGACCCCACCTACATCAAAATTCTCCCATCACATACCATGGCACATGTGAGATTGACCCCACCTAAGGTGCCCAATGGGACCTGGTTAATTCAGTGATGGAAGTGCTGCCACTGAAAAGGGTTATTTCTTGAGAAAAGCAGCCCTGTACGGACTGAGGGGAGGGTCAGACTCACAGGGCCAGCACTGCCTTCCACGGGGACAGTGAGAACGCTCCACCTGCTACACCTTACCCTCACACCTGGAGGGACTGGTGAAAGGAGTCAGGGAGAATCTAGATGAAGGTGAGCTGTCATCCTTTGCCAACAGTTGTTTCTTTGTGATTACAACAAAACCAAAAAAGATCAAGTGAAAAGATCATGAAATATATAGCAATGTGACCTTGCTCATCTTGAGAATGAAACGAGGGACCAGTGGCCTCGGGTTGCACTATGAGGACTTGATCAGCGTCCCTTCACAGAGGATGGAGGGTTTAGAAGGGGCAGGGCCTGGAAAAAACGCAGCGGGGCACTGTTTATTGTCAACTATGCCACAAAAGGCCTGTGTGCTTCACTGCAGTTCATATGTAGCCTATAAGGACTTAATCAACGTCTGGCCAAATATTGCACGTAAGACCCATTTGGCTAATCCTCGAAGCAGTCATCATGCTAACTCCAACTGCCTAATGTTCTGAGAGGCTAAACAATTTAAACTTCTAAATTGGAGAACGCCCAGCCCATGCTATATTAGTATGTGTACCACATTTTTGGAATTTTAACAAATCCTGAGTCCCAAGAGTCAAGACCATAATAAATTCAAAGATTTTAATTAAACTTCCTCTATATCCTCCAGTCTTTCTTATCATTTCAGCGACATAGAAAGCACTTTTTAAAAGTATATGCGTTACAACATAATGCAATTTAAAAATATTTGAAGTGTTTTCTGGGGCTTTGGACCTTGAGTATTTACATTGACCCAATCCATTTTCCTCTAACCAATCTTTCCAGTCATCCAGGGGTTGTCCTGGTGACGGGATGAGGTAAGGGCTCACGAGGACCACTGGGGAACCTCCATTCCCTGCATGTGAGGGCGGAGCCGGGGGCTGGGGCCAGGACTGCAAGAGGACTGCTCGCCGCACCAGCGCTACCTCACCAGCATCCAGCATCACTGAACCCATGACCCACTAGACATGGGACGAGACTGAGCTCTTTCAGGAAATAAGGGAGAAAAGCGCTTGACCAGGTCTGCTCAGACATAAGCTAATGTGCAGGAAAAAATCACCCATCTCTTCTCATACATACAGAAACGAAGCTCTCACAGGGACTTTCATGGACACTGCCACATTAAACTTTCAGTTACTTCACTATTACAGTAAAGATGTCTATAGGATTCTGCTATCCATTTGGATTTCTGCTGAGATGAGCCAAATAGTCGTCAGTTTCTGTAAATCACTCTTGCTCAAGAAAGTAGTCTTGAGAGGGCTCAGGTAAAAGCAATCTGGAACAAAAAAACTTTCCATAAACCCTCCTGCCATTCTAACACTCTCTAGGGGGAAGGTACTTAATTAAGCTGCTGCGGTCATTGCAAAGAAGTGTCAAACAGATCAGTGAAACATGTTTTGGTTGCATATTGAAATAATGCCATGTTTAATTAAAGTATTTCAAAGGTTTCTGTTTCACTCTGTTCATATCAAAATCTTTTTTTTCAATGTATGAGTGACCAAAGTTTAGATTAAGTAAAATAAAAACTGAATATAGCTAATGCCTTGGGTGACCATATCCCCTCCAGCTGTCTTTCCCCTGAAGCAGATACATGTTTTCCTTGTTGCTAAAGAGCCACGCTTTCACACCATCTTATTTAACTATATGGCTTTGTTATATTGCTGACATAAAACACATCTGTGAAAATGAGGACGGGATTCCTAAACATCCATCCCTCCATCTGTAGGAAGAATTAGTACCAGGTTTCCAACAGCTGATACTAACCTGCAAGAAATCCTCATAAAAGACAAAGATGTGCATCCCAGGAGCAGGGGGTTACTGCTCCCAAACCCCTCCTTCTGCGTTGGAAGGAGCCCTCTCCCATAGGTGTGTCCCATTGTCCTGTGTATGACTAGGAAGGCCATGGGGAGGGCTGGCTGGTGAGAAGGTCCAAGGCAGAGTGCTGGGGCGGGGAAACGTCTGGGTTACCCTGCAGCCTCGTTACTCTGTGCTACTCACCAGTGCTGCTCCTTCCATCCAGGGGATGCTCCCAGTTGATAAGAAGATCATGCAGGAAAACCACATGTCTCCTCTGTGTGCAATTCTAGGCTGGACTGTTCTTGGCCTGCTTGGCATGGTTGCTCTATGGTTTCAGAAATGTGTCTTGACATAGAGCAAATCACTTGTGGCCACGGGAAGCACAGATGGCGAATGCAACGGTTTGGAAACACAGGCACCTCACAGGAATCCTAGATTCCTGATGTTAAAATAAACACAGCTGAGTGGCAAGTCAGATATTCGTCATAAACTCTAGAATCTTTTCTGATGAATGCCTGCACAAGTGACGTTCGATGCTGTAAACACTGTGCCTCAATGTCCGTGCTTCCAGGTCTAAACCTTTTTTTAGTGTTAGACGTGTTGCTGGCATCAGCCCTGTCACCAGCCCTGATAAGCTGAGCCCACAGCGTGGAAAAAGCTTAGCAGTGTTGTTATACATTTTATTTTCTTCCAGCTATTCTTTTTTGTGCATCTTTCTTGATCTTTTTCCCCCTTTCAATTCCATTACTATATTCAAAGCAGCAATAAATACTCAAGGGCTTAGAAAGAGAAGAATTCTCGAGGCCATCACTAAATTGCAGTTTAAAGACTCAAGACCACATTGCCTAAAATGTATGTTCAAGTATTCTTTTGTGACTTAGAGCACAGCAGTAGTACTTATTGCACATTGGTTCCCCAGAGTCCCTTTTCAAGAGTTGGGGGCGGGGCAGTGCACGGCCCGCAGCCCTGGCAGAACCACCTTGCCCTTGCGGTGCAGGTCCCCTTGGGCACCAGTGTTCAGGCGCTGCACCAGCAGCTTCTCGTAGAGCAGGGGGTGGTAGGCCCCGAGTGTGCAGGCCGCGTCGTAGTACAGCTCGTGGTAGTGGCACAGCTCCGTCTGCCTGACGGATGGGAGGTATTCGTACACGTGCACCTCACTGCACAAGGACATCATGAGGAGGATTCCTGGGACGGAAAGAAAATGGAACCCGATGACCTCCACGTGGGAAGTTCCTATTGGCAGGGTGGTGGGGAATGACGGTGACCAGAAAACCTTGCTCTCCAGGCTTCCCACTTCCAGTGAGTGGGTATACTGGTTCATGGGTGTGGGGCATATGAAGATATAATCCTAGCCTGGCTTGTGTGGCTCAGTGGTTGAACATCGACCTATGAAACAGGAGATCACAGTTTGATTCCTGGTCAGGGCACATGCCTGGGTTGTGGACTCGATTCTCAGTGTGGGGCATGCCGGAGGCAACCGATCAATGATTCTCTCTCATCATTGATGTTTCTATCTCTCTCTCCCTCTCCCTTCCTCTCTGAAATCATTAATATATATAATCATTTATATATAAAGATGTTATACTAGCAGCCCTGGCCGGAGTCTCAAGTGGTTGGAGAGTCATCCCCTCGATCAAAAAGTTGTGGGTTCGATTCCCAGTCAGGGCACGTATGGAGGCAACTGATTGATGCTAGTCTCTCACATCAATGTTTTCCTCTCTCTCTAAAATTAAAAAATACATATCCTTGGGTGAGGATTAAAAAAAAAAAGATGTAATACTAGTATATATATACTTGTTCAGTTGAGTACTGTGGGATTGAAAATAAAACACAAAGTTACTAAACTTAGAGACTGCAATCTAGTGAGTGACAGATCTATATCCCCCAAGTTAGACTACCAGGTATCAGATTGTACCCTCAGGTTCCACCTGATTTGCAATAGAACTGCTATGTTCCAAAGAAACATGTTACATAAAACTGATTATAAAATAACTGCTTGATTATAAATTAATATAAAATAGCTGTTTGAATGAGAAGAAATGGAGTTTTAAACAGTTTAAAATTCATACTAAAAATTATTTTTTTCACTGAAACTGTCAGTATTGGAGTTGCTTTAATTTCTTTGTTTTACTGTTCAAATAGTGAGCTGTAACCCCAAACATCACTGAGCAAACAGAGTTTGTGGTCTAGGCCAACAGGCTTTCTTTTCCTAGAGCCACCTCATTAACACCCTTTAAACATTAAAAGAATGTGCACACTCCTTTCATTACAAAGATATCCCTGCCATGGAAAAAGCAAAGTCACACAGTTAGAGGCCATATTTGTTTGTAGAGGATAACCATATTTCTAATTAAGCAGCCCTGTTTGCACCATGAAAATCCCCACAACCAGAGGAAGTCCTGCCTAGGAGACACCGGGAGAGAAGAGAGGAGGGGCCGGTTTTGCCCAGGAGATGCAGAAAGCTTGCCCAGGGAGGGTAGGCCCGAACCTAAAGGGCGGCCTGCAGACAGGGGGCGGGAGGGAAACAGAAGGGGTGCTGCTGCCAGAAGGACACAGGTACCTGCTTGGAAGACTCTGAAGATGTGAGCCGAGAGCCACGGCCCTGTGTTGTGGCTGAGAGCAAAGCACATTCCTAACAAAGAGAAGGTGAGTTCCTTCAAATTCGATGAAGGAGTTGTTCTCAAGGGCAAGGTTAAAACCCCCAGTTCCTCTCAGTTCTAGCGGTTTCCTCCTCCTCTTCCTGCTGCCCCACTGTGGCCCCTTTCAGGGTTGGCAGAAAGTGACAGGCACTCAGGTGGGGCCCAGAGGGACCCACCAAGGCAGGACAGCCCCTTCTCCCTGAAGTCGCGGAGGGCAGTGGGCACTGTTCTGAGTCGGCACCGCGCAGGCGATGAAGTCCCGCCTCTGAGAAGCAGTTACTGCTCGACGAACATTTTTCTATTCCTCACAAGATCATCTATAAAGAACTGACATGGTAAATGAGAATGCCATGTGCCCAGGGAAAATTAAATTCTCCTTTATTCCCAGTTCCTTTCAACCTGCAACAAACAAGAACCTGTGTGACGTGCATGCTTTCTCTCGATGAGGGCACAGGACCTGTGTCTGCGGAGAGAGAAGAGCTTTGGCATTTCCTAATCAGAGCTAGGGAACAAGTTCTTGGACATGGCCTCCCCGCACTGGCTGCCCTCCCCGCCCTGGCTCTGGCCTGTGGTCAGTCCTACACATTATGCACGAGTGCAATATGACAACTTGCCTGCAGGCGGCAGTGAAGAGGCTTGGAGGGAGTCTGTTCCCCAGGTGGTTCTGAGAGGCAATGGCAAAGGCACTCATCCATGGGGACTGCAAGCAACTATATCCTAGCTGCTCTTTGCAATTCTGGTTCTAAAGTGTCAGTCAGTTTGTTGTTCCTCTTCCTACAGCAGTTCCCACACTTCAGACTGAAGTGAATGGCCTGGACAGCTTGTTAAAATGCAGACTCCTGGACTTGTCCCCATTCCCAGAGATTTGGGTTCCAATGGCTTATGTTGAAGCTCAGGAAACTGAATTCTTAACAAGCAATCTTAAACTATCTGTGGTGAAAGCCCATTTAGAAAGTCCCAGTCGATCACAGAGCAATACTTTTGAAAACACAGTAACAATGAATTATTAGAGACACGTATTTGGATGACATTTGGTGTCAAATTTCTATAAAAATATCTAAATACTTTCCATTTCCACAGTAATCTGGTTGTAGACCAATCACAAGCATTCCTGGTCCAGTGCTGGCCCACCACCCATGCTGGTCTAAGACATACGTTCTCTGAAAAAAACTGCTGTCAGGGAGTCCCCAAGCTATCTCACAGTAGCCAGACATTCTACCTGCTGGGCAGCAGACACACCCAGGAGATCTTGGGGTAGGTTCCCTATATATCCTTACTGTCTATTGTCTTGGTTTCAAAGGGCTACTAGGTGCTTGAATCTGATCTTTAAATCACATATTTGCTAAATATACAATACTAGAGGCCCAGTGCACAAAATTCGTGCACTGGTAAGGTCCCTAGCAGCTGCTGGCTGCCAGCAGGGGCCTCCCTCCCTTCCCCTGGCCAGCTCCGCCCCCTGGTTGAACTCCGGGACAACTCCTGGTGGAGGGACAATTTGCATACTACGCTTTTTAAAAAATATATATTTTATTGATTTTTTACAGAGAGGAAGGGAGAGGGATAGAGAGTTAGAAACATCGATGAGAGAGAAACATCGATCAGCTGCCTCCTGCACATCCTCTACCGGGGTTGTGCCCACAACCAAGGTACATGCCCTTGACCAGAATCAAACCTGGGACCTTCCAGTCCGCAGGCTGATGCTCTATCCACTGAGCCAAACTGGTTAGGGCCATACTACGCTTTTATTATATAGGATAGACTTTGTCATAAAACTAGACAAAATGTTATGGTTTCACTATAAGTAAATAGGTACATTTTAGCATTTTCATAAATATTTTTTATTTTAATTTTTTATTGATCTCAGAGAGGAAGGGAGAGGGAGAGAGAAATAGAAACATCAGTGATGAGAGAGAATCATTGATCAGCTGCCTCCTGCACACCCTATACTGGGGATCAAGCTCACAACTTGGGCATGTGCCCTTGACCAGAATCGAACCCTGGACCCTTCAGTCAGCAGGTTGACACTCTATCCACTGAGCCAAACCAGCTAGGGCAGTGGTCGGCAAACTGCAGCTCGCGAGCCACATGCGGTTCTTTGGCCCCTTGAGTGTGGCTCTTCCACAAAATACCACGTGCGGGCGCGCACATACAGTGCGATTGAAACTTCGTGGCCCATGCACACAAGTCGGTTTTCGGCTCTCAAAAGAAATTTCAATTGTTGTACTATTGATATTTGGCTCTGTTGACTAATGAGTTTGCCGACCACTGAGCTAGGGCAATATTTTGCATTTTAAAATAACTTCTAGGGCTTCAGAAATACAAAACTTGCCAATTAGTTCATGACAGTCCCAAACGAAGGGCAATCAATGGAGGTTCAGAACATGTGGCTTCTCAGCTCAGCATCTGTGTAACTCCTACCTGACACAGGCTTAGTTAGCAACAGTGTTCCCCATGTCGTGCTGTGCCCATATGTATGAGTGGTTTCCTGTGACTATGAGCTTTTGCCATGCACCCTAAAATTTATCTAGTAGCAGAATCTGCTCTCAGTGTTTAAATGGCAGCCATTAATAGTGAAATTAGAATGGCAGCACCTTCAATAGGAAAATTAAATTATACTCATTGGGTACATGTAAAAGATGGACAAAATTTATGGTACCAAAGGTAGAGAATATTTTTATTTGAAATTATTTTTCAGGCTGCCTGGTCAAATCATTTAGCATGTGAGTACATTTTAATTTATTAAGGCTGTTATTACATGTAAATTTGAGTTTAGATTCAGATTTTGGCATATAATAAGTACTGAAAATCTTTATTAAATGTGGATATATCTAGGACTTAGTAATACACAAAACCCTGAAGATGGCATTTCTTCTGACAAGTTCAGAGTATGTGTATCAGGGTACAGGGGGTGTGGGGAGTAAATACTGTGGGAGAGGGGGGAAGGGTAAGGACAGGACTAGAAAGACCAGAGCCCAGGTACTACTGAGAGATCTCTTCAATTAAATTCAACATTTATTAAATGGGTCACAGTGCTAACCATTGAGGATTTAGAAAACATTTCTTTAAGGAAAAAATTATCAAATTAAACTAAAGAAGTAACCTTTAAATTAAAAACAGGGGCTAAGCCCATAACCTAAAACTCTAAGGGTGACTTGAGGAAAGTGTCTTAAACATTGTGCTGAGGAAAGTGTTGGGCACCACACCAGCCTCTCTGCTGAGGTGTGCGATGCTGAGCCCGTCGTCCAGACATGACAGCCACCACCAGTAAGGTTCCAGGTCGGGAGTCCCCTCCCAACCCCTGGGCTTTATGACTGGCTGTGAGGACTATATAAGCAAGGATACAAGGCAAAATCAGCAAGGAAAAGCCACAGGGGGAGAGAAGCCCAGGGGACCCGGGGGGAGGCTTCCAGAATGCTGTCTGAGTGGTCACACAGGATTACTCATTATCCCAGCAACACGTGTGAAATGCTGCCAACCAGGAAAGCTTCGCAGAGAACCAGCACTCCAGGTAGGTTAGCACCGGGGGCTAGCCACGTAGGCAGGCTCTATCTGGCGCAAACCAAAACTCCAGACTCGAAGGAGGAACGCAGGTGAGCCACACTGCTTGCACAAACAGTCTAGACAGAGTGAACCATTCTTGTCTTACCAGTTATGACAGTGAAAACCCTCCCCGAATCCAAGTCCCCAGATGCCAACCTTGTACAAGGCCTTTATGGAGCAGCAGGCAGGCCTTCTATGCACAGATACCATATACATATAAATTCAAAGTGTGACCTCGTAATCATTTCCCCATGCAGTATCGACACAGGGAATTAAAATCTGCGGATGATACAAATGTTACTACTATTTCTTTCATTTCCTCTCTTATGACTGTTCAGGATTATCCAAAAAGCAAGAATACAAATCATCTAATACTATGCTATTCAGTAAATAATTTTTAAAAATAATCACTTAAGGAACTTTTATGTTAAATAATTTTATTTATAGATTACTAAATAGAAGCTGTTTCATCACTAATAAAACTTTACTGCTTTTGATATGGAACTATAGTTTTTGATAGGTAGATCAATATTTAAAACTCTTTTTCATGTGTTTTAACAAGCCAATCAAATGGGCACATGGCCAGCTTTTTAAAATAATTAAACATAATTCAATTAATGTTAAGTTTCTTGGCCAGATTTTATAAATAAGTCCATACTAGGGATTCATTTAAAGAAAAAAAAAAGCGTAATTTTTCCAGGCAATTATGACTCAAGAGGCATTCATGTGCCAAATTGCATTTTTAAAATACTGTATAATGCAACATAATTATCAAGCCAATTAAAAAGCATTTACACTGGTCTTAATAAAATGTCACATTACATAACTCAGCATAACAAGCAATGTGTATTCATTTGCTCAGAGTGTGGATAAAAAGCAAACTTCAACTCATGCTCCGATTATCACAAATTCGGAATGAATGAGGCTCCTTCTCTGAAATTCTACTATGCAGATATTGATGTATCTGATGTTCTTTCAGAGTCTAGTATAGTTTAATTGTTTAGCCTTTAGCTGTACTGTAATTACACTAAAATTTTCTTGCTTTTCACCTGGCAATATTTAAAGTAACATCCAACATCATTAAAAATAATATACTTTTCTCCTTGATGAACATATTCTTTCAACATGTGGCAAAATAAGCTATGTATAAACACAACATATTGGCAGTGACAAGAAAAATACTGGTTTATATCACTTCCATTAACTACTGAATGCAATTTTTATGTTAGGTAAATTAGGAATTTCTGAGACTGACCAATAGAACACTTATATTTTTCAATGAGTGATGAGGGTGAAAGGCTGAGTGTATTGAATATGCAGTCTAATGGAAATCTAACAGCTGTTTGGTGGTTTCTCCATAAATCCTATATAATAAAAGCCTAATATGCAAATTGTCCCCTCGGGTAGTCATTTAACTGGGAGTTCGACCAGGAGTTCTACTGGGAATTTGACCACTCGCTATGATGTGTGCTGACCACCAGGGGGCAGCGTGGAACATGGCGGGCGTTGGTGACGTGGCGCTGGCAGCGGGTAGCAGTGGGGGTGCTGCTGGCCCCGATGGACCCAAATGAAAGTGCCACCCAGCGTGGTGGGATGCTGGAGCAGGTGAGCTGGCGGTGCCAGGCCAAGGTGAGTGTGAGCAGGGGCCCGATCGCTCCACAGATGGTGACCAGTGGAGGCGGTGGAGGGCGGGGCTGCAGCTTGGCTCCCAGGCACTGAGGGAGCTGGGCAGGGGGCCCAGCCCTGATTGATTGCCCCACAGGCAGCATGGTGGAGCAAGTGAGTGGGTGGCACCAAGCTAAGGCGGGGTGCCAGGTGGGGCTGTGGAGTTGCAAGGCTGGGGGTGCGAGCTGGGGCCCAATCCCTGCAGGCCATCCCTAGGGATCCCACCCATGCATGATATTGTGCACCGGGCCTCTAGTTCATTATAAAATAGAAAAGTGTGAGAAGTACACTTAAGATTATTTATGGAACGAAAGTGTTGTGTTTTTTTTTAAGTTAGATTTCCAGAAAATATTTGTAATTAAAAGGTGGTTTGGAAATTTAAACATCTTATAATAAAAAATAATTGAATAAGCATCTACTATCCTATCTAATAAAAGAGTAATATGCAAATTGACCATCACTCCAAGACACAAGATGGCCATCCCCATGTGGTCAAAGATGGCTGCCCCCATGTGGACACAAGATGGCTGCCACAAGATGGCCTGCAGGGGAGGGCAGTGTGGGCCGTTAGGGGTGACCAGTCCAGCAGAGAAGGGCAGTTGGGGGTGACCAGGCCAGCAAGGGGAGGGCAGTTGGGGGGGACCAGGTCATCAGGGGAGGGCAGTTGGGGGGGACCAGGCGTGCAGGGGAGGACAGTTGGGGGGGACCAGGCCTGCAAGGGAGGGCAGTTGGGGGGGGACCAGGCCTGCAGGGGAGGGCAGTTGGGGGGGAACAGGCAAGCAGGGAGAGCAGTTAGGGGTGACCAGGCCAGCAGAGGAGGGCAGTTGGGGGAGACCAGGTCAGCAGGCAAAGGCAGTTGGGGGGGGGGGGCAGGACTGCAGGGGAGGACTGTTCGGGGGGACCAGGCCTGCAGGGAAGAGCAATTGGGGGGACCAGGCCTGCAGGGGAGGGCAGTTGTGTGTGATCAGGCCAACAGGGAGGGAAGTTAGGGGTGACCGGGCCAGCAGGGGAGGGCAGTTAGGGGCAACCAGATTGGCAGGGGAGGGCTGTTAGGGGTGACCAGGCCAGTAGGGGAGGGCAGTTAGGGGAAACTGGGCCATCCGGGGAGCAGTTAGGCGTCGATCAGGCTGGCAGGGGAGTGGTTAGGGGTTGATCAGGCTGGCAGAAAGAAGCGGCTTGGAGCAATCAGGAAGGCAGGCAGGCGAGCAATTGGGAGCCAGCAGTCCTGGATTGTGAGAGAGATGTCCACCTGCCCTCAAGGGGTCCCAGATTGGAGAGTGTGTTGGCTGGGCTGAGGGACACTCCCCCTCCACCCTCCATGCACGAATTTCGTGCACTGGGCCTCTAGTCTATATATATAAAAGCCTAAGTGACCGGACAACTGAACAACTGGTCAACCTGTCACTATGACATGCACTGACCACCAGGGGGCAGATGCTCAATGCAGGAGCTGCCTCCTGGTGGTCAGTGTGATCTCACAGCGGGAGCGCCGTTCAGCTGACTGACCCATCCTGGTGGCCCACCAGCCCAGGGGCAGCCACTCACTCCCTCAGTAGTCCTGCAGGTCCAATCTCTGGAGAATGGGCCAGGCACCGACGGACCAACTTCCCCTCCCTAGATGCTCTGCAAGGAAGAAACAATATAAAAGTGGCTGCCAGGTGGCTCCCGACAACTGGCACGAACGTCAGCGGGATGGATCCAGATCCCGGGCCGGCAGGAGAGTCCCACAACCTGCCCAGAGGCCAATTGCATCCCAGCCCCCTCCTAACCCTTTCGGGATGGGCTCTAGACGCAGGGCTCATGGCTGGTGAGCGCCGCTGTGGTGACACCAGCTTCTCCAGATCGGGACTGACTGGGCGTGAGCAGCAGGGCCGGGATGAGCGGGAGTGGCAGGCAGGAGTTGGACTGCCAGTTTCGGCCTGATCCCTTCAGGCTACCCCAAGGGATCCATCCATGCACGAATTCATGCATCAGGCCTCTAGTAGTAAATAAAATCACATAATGTGAGAATAATACTTGAAGGCCACTATTTAGCTCATTTATTTGGTGGTAACTAACACACATTCAGGATTCATTATTTACAGAGAAATGCAAAATTTTTCTAATCAACATAATTGCAATGCATTTTTACATAATCATAAATATGGGTGTTCTGTGGCTTGTGATTTTGTGTTACTATGTCATTATATTGTGTTAATCATGAGTTTGGATGCTATATTGGAAAATCAAAATCCCAAAAACAGTATAAAACAGAAAAAAGAAAGGAAGTTATGACCTGTTAAGCATATTATGCTTGTGTGTATATTAAATAGCCTGAAATGATAGTGTTTGCATTGAAGAACTGCAGAAATATTACTTATAATCAGTAGTGCTGCCTTTTAAAAGGGTAGAGGGGTGTTGGTGGTTTCTACAATAAAAATGTTGTCAGTTGTGGATTTAAGTGAGCTCACCTCTGTGCTGCTGGTGCGCCCTGTGCTACCAGCCTGTCTGCCTGGCGGTGCTCAGCCTCTGAGCCAGGCTGGGTGGACACCAGCTTCATGTAGGTGGCAAACCAATCCAGCCATGCTTTGTGACCCCAGGTGAGCTCACTGGCCTTCTATAAAAATATGTCTTTATGAGAGCAAAATGGAAGCTGTGAGATTCCAAGTAAATTGCTATTTATCCTCAGTGAGGCTATAGTACAAAGGGACTTCACAGTGCCAAGTTACAAGGTCAATCTCTAAAACCCAACTAGGGATTAGAGAGAGAACTGCTACTCATATGCGAACAACTAGCTCCCTAATGGGCTGTAGGTAAGTAACCCAATAAGATGAAAGAGTTGTTCCAAAGAAACAAGTCTTTATGGATCATCTAAATGAATGTAAGCCGTGTTACTTCCTTTTAATTTAGTAAATACATGTGCAGTCCAAGAGGTGCAAGGGCCCCTTCATTGCTTCTCTAGAGAAAAGGATCGTACAAGTAATATATTTCCAATGTATCTACTGGGTGCCTCTTTCTCTGAACTGTAAGAAAAATATGGGCTCTGATCAGAAATTCAATGAAAAAGCAGTATATTAGCACTTTCCAACAAGTATCAAAATGTCATACCCTTTGCTCAGCACTAATACTCCTGATAATTTATCTTAAGGGAATGGTTTAAATGAAAAAATCTATATATTCACATATAGAATAGATTATAGCATATTATTAGTACATAGATATAATAATGGTTCATCAATCTGATTGATACTATCAAATAATTTGAAAAGTATTTCAAATTATTCAACAACTAAAGGCAGGCATAAATTATGATATACCTATCTGATGTAATGATTGGCCTCTACAATATCAAAGAAAGCAAAAGTCTATTTTTACCTCGATTTATCTTAATGAAAGAAAGATCTTCATACATTTTGGAAATATAGTCTTATTTGACCAGCATAAAATTTGAGGTGAGGCACATCACAATAATAGTAAACAGTAAATATTAGCTATTGTGCTAGGAACATGATACTTTAAAGATAAACGTACTATTAGTATCTTTATTTTCTAGTTGAAAAAACTGAGGTTTAGATACATTCAGTAACTTGCTCATGATCACATATTTAGTTGGCTGTTGGAGCCAAGATTTGATTCTGGTATCTGTAGAGTCCAAGATATCAACCATACAGAAGGAGGTGGATATCCTTCTACATGTGAGACCAGTTGAACAGTAGGTGAGAGTCTATAAGGTGACATAAGGTACAACTTCCCATTCTTTTGTTCTTCCCTGCATTCATTAAGCTAACATTTATTGTGTCTGTTGTGTGGTGCCATGAATCAAAGGAGCCCCTTTTATTACAACAATATTTAGAATAAGTAAAATCTAGATAAGGTCAAGATTTGGAAGAGTATAGAATAAAATAAAATCAGGAAGGCATACTGAGAGTGAGGGGTTATTTGGTGTTTTAAAGAATGTTTAAATATTTGATTATAATGTATATCTCCCCTTTGTATAAGCCCTGCAAAGGATAATCCTATCTAACAAAAGAGTAATATGCAAATTGACCGTACCTCCGCTACACCCACAAGCCGCGCCCACAAGCCACGCCCACAAGCCAATCAGGAGCGAATATGCAAATAAACCCAACCAAGATGGCTGTGGCCACGGAGAGCAGGAGGGAGGCTTGGGTTTCCCCCCTGCAATGGAGGAAGCCAAGCTTTCCGCCTGCCCTTGTCGGCCCAGGCCTCTACTCAATGCTACAAAGTTTCAATGATAGAAGATAAATAAATCCCAACAAAAATGGCGGCAGCCACAGGGCTGGAGAGAACAGGAGGCTTGAGTTGCCCCCGGAGATGGAGGAAGCCAAGCTTTCCGCCTGCCCTGGCTGGCCCAGGTCTCCACTCCAGGCTATGAAGTTTCAATTATAGAAGATACATAAATCCCAACAAAAATGGCTGCGTCCATGGAGCGAGCAGGAGGCTTGGCTCCGCTGAAGGCTACAAAGTTTCAATTATAGAAGATAAATAAATCCCAGATACCAGGGCCTCCGATTGGGTCGCCGGGGTGTGTGGTCAGCCTGCAAACCACCACAGGCTCCTCGCCAAGGCCACCCCACGCCCCAAGGGAACCCCCACTCTGATCCGGGACACCCTTCAGGGCAAACCAGCTGGCCCCCACCCATGCACCAGGCCTCTATCCTATCTAATCCTATCTAATAAAAGAATAATATGCAAACACACAAGATGGCTGCCCCCATGTGGTCAAAGATGACTGCCCCCATGTGGACACAAGATGGCCACCACAAGATGGCCAGCAGGGGAGGGCAGTTGGGAGGCAGGCCTGCAAGGGAGGGCAGTTGGGGGTGATCAAGCCTGCAGGGGAGGGCAGTGAGGGGTGACCAGGCCGGCAGAGGAGGGAAGTTGGGGGCGACCGGGCCTGAAGGGAAGGGCTGTTGGGGGGGGACCCAGGCCTGCAGGGGAGAGCAGTTGGGGGGGACCAGGCCTGCAGGGGAGGGCAGTTAGGGGTGGCCAGGCCTGCAGGGGAGGGCAGTTAGGGGCAAACAGGCTGGCAGGGGAGCAGTAAGGCATCAATCAGGCTGGCAGGGGAGTGGTTAGGGGGTGATCAGCCTGGCAGGCAGAAGCGGTTAGGGGCAATCAGGAAGGCAGGCAGGCGAGCAGTTGGGAGCCAGCAGTCCTGGATTGTGAGAGGGATCCCAGATTGGAGAGGGTGCAGGCTGGGCTGAGGGACACCCCCCACCCCCATGCACAAATTTCGTGCACCGGGCCTCTAGTCTTAAAAAACAGTTGCAAAGAAAAATCTTATAAAGCAAGACAGGATCATTCTTTTCCTTAAGTTTTGCTGAAGGCTTTGCACCAATATCTATCAGGAGAAATAAATCTCTAAATCTCCTTTGATGTATATCTTTAAATAAATGAGATTTCTTAAAAAGTTTGTCAAAATTTCACTAAATTCGCATAATGACCTTGTTACTAAAAGTCAAAATGTATTTGCACAGTTATACTAAAGTGTCTTGAAAATAATTGAGTAATCAGTTACATTTTTTATTTAACAGCAGTAAATGTTCATCTCTTTAATAATAATTCTTCAAAATATTTTGTTTGGTAAAATTGTTTGTGATAATATGATGTTAAAGAAGTAGAAAACATGGTTTAAAATATTCATTTAGAAACTGAGATGACTAACTTCAGTATAATCATAGATATTAAAACTAGTAAATATCTTAATAATATTAAATATCAAAAGAATGAAACTAGATTACAGTTTGTTCCCATGTACAAAAATTAATTCAAAACGGATCAGAGATATAGATATAAGATCTAAAACAATAAATTACACAGAAGAAAACATAGTTACTAAAATTATGGACCTGATGTAGACAGCATTTTATGAATTTGACCAAAGGCAAGAGAAGTAAAAGCAAAAAAATAAAAAAATAAGTGGGATTATCAAACTAAAGAAGCTTTGGCATAGCAAAAGAAACTACCAACAAAACAAAAAGGCAACTGACTGAATGGGAGATGATATTTGCAAACAACAGCTCCAACAAGAGATTAATATCCAAAATATATAAAGAGCTCATACAACTCAACACCAAATAAAATAAAATAAAATAAGCCAATTAACAAAAGGGCAGAGAACCTTAACAGATACCCCTCCCAAGAAAACACATGGTCAACAGGTATATGAAAAGATGTTCAACATACTAGCTATTAGGGAAATGCAAATAAAAAATTAAAAAAACTACAATGAGATACCACGTCACACCTGTTAGACTGGCTATTATCAACAAGACAGGTAATAACAAGTGTTGGAGAGGTTGTGGAGAAAGGGAACCAACCCTCATTCACTGCTGGCTGGAATGTAGACTCATATAGCCACTATGGAAAACAGTATGGAGGTTCCTCAAAAAATTAAGAATAGACTTACCAAATGACCCAACAATCCCGCTTCTGGGTATTTACCCAAAAAACTGAAAAACATCTATTTGCAATGATATGTGCATAACTTATATTCATTGCAACATTATTCACGGTGGCCAAGACATGTAGCAAACCAAAATGTCCTTCAAAGGGGGATTGAATAAAGAAGATGTGGTACAGCCCTAGCCAGTTTGGCTCAGTTGATAGAGCATTGGCCTGTTGACCAAAGGGTCCCGGGTTCGATTCCAGTCAGGGGCAGGTACCTCGGCAGCAAGCTCCTCCCTGGCCCAGGCCCTGGTGCAGAAAGCAACCAACCAATGTGTTGCTCTCACATCGATATTTCCGTCCGTCTTTCCCTCTTCCTTCCACTCTCTCTAAAAACCAATGAAAAAAATATCCTTGGGTGAGGATTAAAAAAAGAAAAGAAGATGTAGTACATATATACTATGGAATACTACTGAGCCATAAGAAAGAACCATATTATTTCACTCATAGGTGCTATATAAAACTGAAACTTGTGGACAGATAGCAGTGTAGTGATAGTCAGAGGGAAAGGGGTGGGTGGTGGTACGGGGTGGAAGGGGCCAATATATGGTGACAGAAGGTAGTTGGACTTTGGTTGGTGGGAACACAATGCAATATACAGATCATGTATCATAGAAATGTACACTTGAAACCTGTATGATCCTATTAACCAATGTCACCCCAATAAAAGTAATAAAAATTAAAAATATATATTTTAAATAGGCTTATAATGAAAGTATAGTTTAAGTTACTTAATATTAAAATGTATTTATATTACATCAATATTATAATTGTTCACCTATGTATCTCCAATTAAGTTTAATTATAAAAAAAAAAAGCATAATAAGCCCTAATGGGTTTGGCTCAGTGGATAGAGCATCGGCCTACGGACTGAAGGGTCCCAGGTTTGATTCCGGTCAAGGGCAGGCATGTACCTTGGTTGTGGGCACATCCCCAGTATGTGCAGGAGGGAACTGATCTATGTTTCTCTCTCATCGATGTTTCTAACTATCTCTCTCCCTTCCTCTCTGTAAAAAAATCAATAAAATATATTTTTTAAAAAGCATAATAAGTTATTAGCTTTGGTAAGTTCTCTGAGTAAGTGAACTGCACACTTCTGAAGTGTTTTTCCAACAATACTAGTAAAATGGTTTCAGCGAAGAGGTCAGCGTGTTCCTCAAACCTACATGAGCTGCTCTTCCTCTGTGAGTAGAAACACAGTGTTTGCATTTGCAGATAAAACAAGAGGAATTTATGTAGTTGAAAAGTATTTGTGCCTAAATTTGATTTTACCAGGACATCTTGCCCAAAGAAAACTTCTCCATAAGAACCGCTAATGCATAGGTTGCACAGAACCCAGGAAAAGCACAGCCCTGCGACTGCATTGAGATTTTGGATACTGCTGATGCAGAAGTATCCCAGGCCACTCTCACTAGGAAACACTCAGAATGGTGCACTGAACAGAAATTTCTTCCAGACTCATCTTCCCTTCAATAGTAATTGCTAGATCTGGGAAAAATGGCGGTCGAATAGGCAGACCTTTCTTGCACCTCCTCCCAGGGCCAGACTTGAAATAAAATTAAAGTGGGGAACATACAACTGGAATTACCAACTGAAATCCAGCTGAGGAGGAGACATATCAAGGAAGGACAAAACACCCGGAGACTGGTAAGAAGGTTGAGGTGATGAGAGGAGCTGGCCCAGCTTCCAGCAGTGGCAGGTTGGAAAGCCAAGAGTGAGGAGGGAGCTGCCGGCCAGGGAGGGTCTGTTCCCTCAGAAGATAGAGGCCTGGAACCAAGGCCGGGCTTCACAACCCGGAGCACCAGAGCCGAGAACAGCAGCCAACAGAACATCCAGCTGGCAGGGCTGCGTGTCGCTGTGGAGCCTGGAGCCAGTAGATCAGAGCTGGTGGGAGTGAAAGCTGCAGTTTTTATTTGTTTGCTTGTTGGTTTGTTTTTGTTTTTAAACCCAGAGCACAGTTTTTATTTGTAGCTACTCACCCTAAACTTCCATGCAGGGAGGGAGGTGAGGACTTGAGGTACCTAAGGAGAAGCTGGGGTGGGAAGCATTGTGGGGAGATGTGGAAAAGCAGCAGGCAGGAGTCCAGCCTTTGGTTGTACACCCCCAAACTGAAACAAACACGTTTCCTGAGAGGAGTTAGCCACTCCCAGTAGCCACAGGGCAGGAAAAGGAAAAAAACCCACGCTGGGTAACACAGCCTGTCCCAGCCTCAGGAGCCCTGCCTACCACACCCTGCATTTTGACGTTTTCAGAGAAAACAAAAGCAGAGGCCAAGCCTACAGGTTTGAACAGTTTCGGGGAGCTTCAGTGACTGGACTGGAAGAGGGGCCATCAGCCCCACTATCCCAGGAACCTGAATGGTGCTGTCCCACACAGGAGAGCTGATAACTCCAGGTTTCCAGCTGATCCCACTGGACCGAGTACAAGGATCACTGCCCAGCCAAGGGCAAAGTAGTATTTTGGGCCACTTGCAGAGTAAATCTGGGTCAGGGAAACACACCCACAACATTCCCTGAAAACTGAATAGCACTTGCCCCACCTAAAGCCCTTTCAGAAACAGACTTTTGAGATTAAGATTGACAGCTGGCTAGCAGGCAAAGGTGGACAGAGGTGGAGCCCAGAGAACCAGGAGAAGTTTGCTGACGCAGCCCTGAGCCCCATGCTGCTAACAAACCTATTTTAGAGGGCAGGTTGGCCCTGACTGCTTGCAGCCAAGTTCTCTGGAGACAGACACAAACCGTGGAGCTTTTTGATGAAAGCAATTTGATGAAAGCCAAAGGAAGACAGTTAAGGACAGTGGTAAGCACCTAAGTACCTCACAGGAAGCTCAGAACTGGCAGACAGAACAGTCAGCCACAGCCATCAGAAGAGTAGGATCCAGAGGGAGCTCCCATGGGGCACTCAACTCTGATGAAACAAATGCCCGCCCCCTTTTCTTCTTCTCTTTTCCTTTTTATTATTCTCTTTCCTTTTTAAATTTATCTTCTTCACCTATCTGCTTTATTGATTTGTTATTATTTTTTCTTTTTTTTACTACTCAATTTTTTTCTTTTCTTTCTCTCTTTTCTTTTTCTCCTGCTCTCATCTTTTTTCTTTTCTTATTTTAGGTCTATCTGCTTTTTCCTATATTTTCCTTTTCAAACTTTTTTCTTTTCTTTTCCTTTCTTTCCTTCCTCCTTTATTTTAAACCATCTTCCTTCCCATATTCCCCTAATTTTTTAATTTCCTTTATGTCATCTCTGCAACTACATATTTCTTCCCCCACCTTTTTTGTTTTGTTATTTGTTTGTGCTATTTTTTGGGTTTGTTTTATTTTCTCCTCATATTTTTTTCATTCTTTCTTTCTTTTCTATCATTCTTGCTCTCATATCTCTTTCCTAATTCTCTCTTTTCTGGTGGTTGCTTTTATTGGTGCTATAGGGGTCTTGTGTATGTTTTTATTTTATTTTATTTTTGTTTCATGTTTGCTGTGTTGTATTTTGTTCTGCTCGGTTAGCACCTCCACAACAACAAGTACAACATGGTCAGGGATGAATCACATACTCAGCGAGCCTGAGAGGAGACTCCATCCACCAACAGGACAATAATATTCAAAACCCAAGTACAACAGGAGAACCCACATAACTCAAGCAAGGGGCCATTCTAGAGCACCCAGCTCAGGAGATATAAGAGACTGTACAACTGGGTCCCACAGAACACCTACTACATAAGACCACCCCTCAAAGTCTGGGAGGCATAGCAGTTTTATCTTAATACAAAGAAATTAAAACAAAGGAACAGCAAAAATGTGGCAACAAAGAACCCCAAAATGAAAGAAAAGGAAGAAATGCCTTTGTCAGATAAAGAATTCACAGTAATGGTAATAAGGGCGCTCAAAAAACTCAAAGAAAGTACAAGCAACTTAATAAGATTTATAAAGGATTTAATGAGAGCTACACCAACATGAAAAGAGAGGTGGAAACAATTAATAAGAAGTAGATAAGAACGAGGAATGACAGAGTGGAAATAAAGAATACCCTGGAAGGTTTCAACAGTAAACTAGAAGAAGGTGATGACCATAGCAGCAAATTAGAAGACAAGGCAAAAAAAAAACCACCCAATCAGAGCAGCAAATGGAAAAAAATTAAAAAGCAAGAGGAGAGTCTAAGGGATGTTTAGGAAAACATGAAACATAAATTTTGCATCATAGGAGTGCCAGAAGAAAAGAATCTGAAAAAGGAATAAAGAACCTGTTTGAAGAAATAATGGCACAAAATTTCCCTAACTTGGTGAAGGAAAAAGTCACTCAAGTTCAGGAAAAACAGAGAGTCCCAATCACTATGAACCCGAAAATATCCACATCTAGGCACATAATAAATAAGATGGCAAACATTAAATACAAAGAAAGGATCTTAAAGGCTGTAAGAGAAGGATAAAAAGTTACCTACAAGAGTGCTCCTATTAGACTATCAGTTGATTTCTCATTAGAAACACTTCAGGTCAAGGAACTGAACCCAAGACTACTCTATCTAGTAAGGCTATCATTCAAAATCAAAGGTGAAATAAAGAGCTTTGAGAGAATTTATAAAAAAGGCTAAGAGAATTTATTATCACCAAACCAGCACTGCAGAAATGCTGAACTGAGTGTTGTAAGAAGAAGTAGAGAGAAAGAGGAGAACACAGGCATAAAGAATAGAGTGGCAACAGATAAGTACCTATCAATAATGACCTTAAATGCAAAAGGCTTAAATGCTGCAATCAACAGACATAGGATAGCTGAATGGATAAGAAAACATGATATACACACACACACACACACACACACACACACACACACACACACACAATCTATAAGGGACCCACTTCAGAACAAAAGATTCACACAGGCTGAAAGTGAAGAGAGGAAAATAAAATTTCCATGCAAATGGAAATGAAAAAATAGCTGGGGTGGTAATACTCAGATCTAACAATACAGACTTCAAAGTGAAGTCCATTACAAGAGATAATGAAAGCCACTTCATAATACTAAATGAATCAATACAACAAGAGGATATAACTCTGATAAACATATATGCACCTAATATAGGAGCATCTAAATATATAAAACAGCTTCTGGAGGATTATAAGGGAAAGATGGACAGCAATACAATCATGGCAGCGGACTTTAATACCCCACTGACATAACTGGATAGATCTTCTAGAAAAATAAATCAATAGGGAAACAGCTATCCTAAATGACACAGTAGATTACATAGGATTAAATGACATTTTTCAGAACATTTCACCCCAAAGCTACAGAATATACATTCTTCTCAAATGCACATAGGACATTTTCAAAGAGAGATCACATGTCAGGACACAAACTAAGTCTCTATAAGTTCAAGAAAATTGAAATCTTATCAAGCATCTTCTTGGGTCACAATGGCATGAAATTCATAATCAACTACAATAAACACACTCAACAACATTCAAACACATGGAGGTTCAATAGCATGTTATTAAACAATGAATGGATCACCAAAGAGATCAAGAAGAAATTAAAAACTTCCTGGGAACAAATGAAAATGGACACACAACAACCTAATATCTATGGGACACAGTGAAAGCAGTCCTCAGAGGGAAGTTCACAGCATTACAGGCCTATCTCAAAAAACAAGAAAAACTCTTAATAAACCATCTAACCCTACAACTAAAAGAATTACAAAGAGAACAGCAATAAAAGCCAAGAATAAGTAGGAGGAAGGAAATAATAAAGACCAGAGTGGAAATAAATAACATCAAGACTAAAAAAACATACAAAAGATCAATAAAACCAAGAGCTGGTTCTTTAGAAAAGATAAACAAGATGAACCTTTAGAAAGACTCTTCAAGAAACAAAGAGAGAGGACCCAAATAAAGAAAATCAGAATTGAAAGAGGTGAAGTAAGAACTGACACCACAGAAATACAAAGGATCGCAAAAAAACAAAACAAAACAAAACAAAAAACTATGAAAAAGTATATTCCAACAAGTTTGACAAACTGGATGAAATGGACATATTTCTAGAAAAATACAATCTTCCAAAACTCAATCACGAATTATCAGAAAACCTCCATAGGCCAATAACTACTGATGAAATTGCAACAGTACTACTACTAATAAAAAATACTCCCAGTAAACAAAAGCCCTGGTCTGGATGGCTTCACAGGGAGTTTTACCAAATATTCAAAGAACTAACACCTATCCTCCTCAAACTATTCCAAAAAATCAAAGAGGAAGGAACACTTCCAAGATCTTTCCACGAGGCCAGCATTATCCTAATTCCAAAACATGATAAAGACACTACAAAAAAAGAGAATTATAGGCCAATATCTCTGATGAACATAGATGCTAAAATCCTCAACAAAATATTAACAAATCAGATCCAGCAACATATTAAAAAGATAATATACCATGACCAAGTGAGATTATTCCAGAAATGCAAGGCTGCTACAATATTTGCAAATCAATAAATGTGATACATCACATAAACAAACTGAAAGACAAAAATCACATGATCATATTAATTTATGCAGAAAAAGCATTCAACAAAATTCAACACTCTATTTGGTAAAAACTCTCAGCAATGTGGGAATAGAGGAATTATACCTCAACATAATAAAGGCCATATATTACAAACATACAGCCAAACATCATATTCAATGGGCAAAACCTAAAACCATCTTCCCTAATAGGAATAAGACAGGGATGTCCGCTTTCACCACTCTTACTCAAATACTAGAATACTGGAAATCCTAGCCATAGCAATCAGACAAGAAGAAAAAATAAAAGGTATCCAAATTGTTGAGGAAGTGAAACTGTCATTATTCACAGATGACCTGATATTGTAGATAGAAAATCTTAAAGACTCCACCAAAACACTATTAGATTTAATAAATGAATTAGGCAAGGCACCAGGATACAAAATTAACACCCAGAAACTGATGTCATTTTTATATACCAGTAATGAACTCTCAGAGAGAGAAACTAAAAAAATAATCCCATGTACCACTGCAACAAAAAATTAAGATACTTATGAATAAACTTATCCAAGGAGGTAAAAAACCTGTACTGAAAAAACTATAGGACGCTGGAAAAATTATAGAGGAAGTATAAACAAATGGAAGAATATACTGTGATCATGGATTGATAGAATCAACATCATTTAAATGTCTATACTACCCGAAGCAATCTATAGATTCAATGCAATCCGTATTAAAATACCAACAGCATATTTCACAGACCTAGAACAAACACTCCAAAAATTTATATGGAACCAAAAAAAGACCCCAAATAGCAGCAACAATCTTGAGAAAGAAGAATCAAGTTGGAGGAATCACAATACCAGATATCAAGTTATACTACCAAGCCACTGTACTCAAAACAACCTGGTTCTGACACAAGAAGAGGCATATAGATCAATGGAACAGAACAGAGAACCCAGATATCGACCCAAGTCATTATGCTCAATTAATATTTGACAAAAGAGGCAAGATCATACAATGGAGTCAAGACCATTTCTTCCATAAATGGTGTTGGGAAAATTGGACAGGTACATGCAAAAAAATGAAACCAGACTACAATGTACACCATACAGAAGAATAAACTCACAATAGATATAAGACTTAAATGTAATCATAAAAATCCTAGAAGAAAACATAGGCAGCAAAATTTCAGACATTTCTCATAGTAGCAATATAATTACTGATACATCTCTTAGGGCAAAGGAAATTAAGGAGAAAATAAATAAATGGGACTACTAAAATAAAAATCTTCTGCTCAGCCAATGAAATCATCAACAAATGAAAAGAGAGCCCAATGCACGAGAGAACATATTTGCCAATGATACATCCAATAAGGGGTAACTTTCCAAAATATATAAGGAATTGATCCAACTTAACAAAAGGAAGACAAACAATCCAACTAAAAAATGGGCAGAGGACCTAAATAGATACTTCTCCAAAGTGGACATACAGAAGGCCAAGAAACATGAAAAAATGCTCAGTCACTAATCATTGGAGAGATGCATGTTAAAATGACAATTGAAGTATCACCTCATACCTATCAAAATGGCTTTCATCAACAGATCAACAAACAAGTGTTGGTGATGATTGTGGAGAAAAGGGAACCCTGGTACACTGTTGGTAGGAATGCAGACTGGAAAACAGTATGGATTTTCCTAAAAAAATTAAAAATGGAACTGCCATTGACCCAGTGATCCCACTTCTAGGAATATATCCTAAAAACCCCAAAACACCAATCAGAAAGAATGTATGCACCCCTATGTTCAAAGCAGAATTATTTACAACTAGGGGCCCAGGGCACGAATTCATGCATCTTGAAAGGAACTGTGGGCCGAGAGGCTGTGGTGGGCACAGGGGCAGACCTCGGCCCATCCTCCACACCGCAACCACAGCCCCTCCCATCATGGCGCCCGGTCCCTTGTCTGCCAGCAGCCCCCTCCACCACTCCCACGCGCTGATGGCATGGAGTGATTGGCGCCATCAGCGGGTGTGAGCGGTGGCTGCTGCCCCAATTGACCCTTAGGAGCAGGGGGAGGTGGAGAAGCCCTCGGGGGTGATCAGGGCCAGCAGCCACCGCTCACACCCACTGATGGCGCTGAGCGATTGGGACCAGTGCTGGGCGCCGGCAGCTGGCATGAGCAGGGCCAGCGCCAGCAGTGGGTGCGAGAGGCAGCTGCCAGCACTGATTGCCCCTCAGGAGTAGGGGGATGTGGAGAAGCCCTGAGGGGCAATCGGGGCCAGCAGCTGCCACTCACACCCACTGACAGTGCCGAGCAATTGGGGCCAGCGCTGGGTACCGGCAGCGGGTAAGAGCAGTGGCTCCAGTGCTGGCAGTGGGTGCAAGTGGGGCCGGCGCCAGCAGCAGGTGCGAGCGTCTGGCAGGACCGCGGTGCACGGAAGCAAAGAATTTTCAGTAACCACCAGAGGCTCGCCCCAATGACAATGACCAGTGCCTCGCCTTGGTCTGGCATCCCTGCTCACTTGCTCCACCATCCCGCCATGGCTGTTGCCCACCATGTTCTGTGCTCGGCCGCCTGCTGCCGATGCCCACCATGTTCCACGCATGTCCCCTGCTGGTCAGCGCACGTCATAGCGACCAGTTGTTCAGTTATTCTACTGTTTGGTCTATTTGCATATTAGGGTTTTATATATATAGACTAGAAGCCCGATGCACAAAGATTCGTGCTAGAATGGGCTTTCCTTTCCCTGGCTGCTGGCACTGCCTTTCCACTTCAGCCCAGCCCCTTTCCGCTCAGGCCCCGGAGCCGCCTCTTTCTGCTCCAGCCCCGCCTTCCCACACTGCCCAGAGGCCCTAAGAGACTGGGGGTGGGGCAGAACGCCTGCATCGTCACCATGGCGACGACGCAAGCATCCCGGCCCTGTCATTTGGCACCTGTGTATGCAAATTAACTGCCATCTTTGTTGAGTTAATTTGCATATCATTCCTGATTGGCTAGTGGCGTAGTGGAGGTACGGTCAATTTACATGTTTGTCTATTATTAGGTAAGATAGCTAAGACTTGGAAATAGCCTAAGTGCCCATTAGCAAATGAATGCATTAAAAGCTGTGGTACATATACACAATGGAATACTATGTGGCTATAAAAAGAAGGAACTCTTACTATCTGAAACAGCATGGATGTACCTGGAGAGTATTATAAGTGAAATAAGCCAGTCAGAGAAAGATAAGTATCACATGATCTCACTCATATGTGGAATCTAATGAATAAAATAAAATGATTAACAAAATACTAGTACATCCACAGACTTACAACCATGGATCAGACTGGTGAATTTCAGAGAAAAGGCTAGGGGGAGGAGGAGTGATTAACTGGGGAACTTATATGTATATATGCATAGCCCATGGACTCAGACAATAGTGTGGTGAAGGCCTCAGAGAGGCGGGTGCAGGGTGGAGGGGGATTAATTGGAAAAAACACAAAGGGGACACCTGTAATACTTTCAACAATAAAGATTAATTTTTAAAAAAGTAGCATATGGTCAACTCTGAAAAACAGTGCATGGAATCTTGGAAAGTAATGTGGTTTGTAGTAATTAAAGTCCCTTTTAATTTTTTATTAGTTATAGTACTTAAAACCTATGTCTATTTTCAGATTCTTGAATTGCTAAATTTTCACTTTGCCTTTATAATTCTAATATTTTAATTAAAAACTAACTCATCTTAATGTAAAATAAAAAATTCAGTACAATTTTACTTCCTTCAACTCACCATTATATAATTCTACACTAGAGGCCCGGTGCATGAAATTCGTGCAGGGGGGGGGGCGGTGTCCCTCAGCCCAGCCTGCACCCTTTCCAATCTGGGACCCTTCAAGAGATGTCCGACTGCCCATTTAGGCCCGATCCTACTGGGATCGGGCCTAAATGGGCAGTCGGACATCCCTCTCACAATCCGGGACTGCTGGCTCCCAAATGCTCGCCTGCCTGCCTTCCTGATTGCCCCTAACCGCTTCTGCCTGCCAGGCTGATCACCCCCTAACCACTCCCCTGCCAGCCTGATTAATGCCTAACTGCTCCCCTGCCAGCCTGTTTGCCCCTAACTGCCCTCCTCCGCAGGCCTGGTCACCCCTAACTGTCCTCCCCTGCAGGCCTGGTCCCCCCCAACTGCTCTCCCCTGAAGGCCTGGGTCCCCCCTGAACTGCCCTTCCCTGCAGGCCCGGTCACCCCCAACTTCCCTTCTCTGCCGGCCTGGTCACCCCTAACTGCCCTCCCCTGCAGGCTTGATCACCCCCAACTTCCCTCCTCTGCTGGTCACCCCTCACTGCCATCACCTGCAGGCTTGATCGCCCCCAACTGCCCTCCCTTGCAGACCTGGTCCCTCCCAACTGCCCTCCCCTGCTGGCCATCTTCTGGTGGCCATCTTGTGTCCACATGGGGGCAGCCACCTTTTGTGTTGAAGTGATGGTCAGTTTGCATTACTCTTTTATTAGATAGGATAGAGGCCTGGTGCACGGGTGGGGGCCAGCTGGTTTGCCCTGAAGGGTGTCCCGGATCAGGGTGGGGGTTCTCTTGGGGTGAGGGGTGGCCTGGGCGAGGGGCCTGTGGTGGTTTGCAGGCTGGCCACACCCCCCGGCGACTTAAGCGGAGGCCCTGGTATCTGGGATTTATTTATCTTCTATAATTGAAACTTTGTAGCCTTCAGCGGAGCCAAGCCTCCTGCTTGCTCCGTGGCTGCAGCCATTTTTGTTGGGGTTTATTTATCTTCTATAATTGAAACTTTGTAGCCTTGAGTGGAGGCCTGGGCCTGCCAGGGTGTGTGGAAAGCTTGGCTTCCTCCATCGCTGGGGAAACCCAAGCCTCCTGCTCACTCTGTGGCCGCAGCCATCTTGGTTGGGTTAATTTGCATACTTGCTCCTGATTGGCTGGTAGGCGTGGCCTGTGGGTGTAGCGGAGTGGTGGTTAAATTGCATATTACTCTTTTATTAGATAGGATAATAAAACCCTAATATGCAAATCGACCCAACAGTGGAACGACTGGTCGCTATGATGCGTACTGACCACCAGGGGGCAGATACTCAATGCAGGAGCTGCCCCCTGGTGGTCAGTGCACTCCCACAGGGGGAGCGCAGCTCAGCCAGAAGCCGGGCTCACAGCTGGCGAAGCACAGTGGCAGTGGCAGGAGCCTCTCCCGCCTCCACGGCACGTGGACATCCCTTCCCCCCCCCCAGGGGTTCCGGACTGCTAGAGGGCGCAGGCCAGGCTGAAGTACCCCCCATCCCCAGTGCACAAATGTCGTACACCAGGCCTCTAGTCTAGCATAATATAAAGTTATAAAACTAGATATTGTTTTTGTTATATATTACTCTTCCCAGAGAATTTTTACTTTAGCACTTATTTTTGTTCCAACAATTAAATATTTTGACTAACAAAAAAAATAGTAATTGCTTCCCTTTCCCAGCACACTCCATACCCCATTTCTCTCTGACAAGGTAAGCCTACAAGATTTATGTGACATCAGCAAGGCTGCTAGTGCCGGGCTAGGGGTTGCTAAAGAAGGTGCAGAAGGAGTTTGTTTGAATAAAAGACACTGGCTAAGTCATCTGCCCAAATGAGAGGCTGGTTTCTGGCAATCCATGAAGAGTTGGGACCTTGCTTATACCCCCCTAATCAGTATATCCAAGAATCTGGTTCCCAAGATGATACGACTAACCAACCAACCAAACTAACAAAAATCCACTTTTAGGAAGGGTATTTATAGTCAGCTGTGACATATGCCTTTTTACACTAAGTTCTCTGGGCATAACATGAGTCTCATCTTTTATAGCTCCGTGTCACACCATGAGGCTGACTTGTATCGTGGACCGAAAGTAGCCAATGTGATCATTTATGACCCCCTAAAAAGTACTGTGGCTCCCTCCCCCCTGCTTACTCTCTTGGAGCCCTGGCTCTGGACTCTAGAGTCTAGAGAAACCAGGACCAGGCTGTGAGGACCCTCGAGCACTCAAGCGGCCCAGTGGACAGGTCCTGTGGTGGGAAACTGAGGCCTCTGGCAACAGCCATTGTACAAGTAAGTGAGCCGCCCTTGGGAGCAGACTGGCTGGCCCAAGTCTAAATAGCTTGACTGCAACCTCCTGAGATACAAGCCAAGTCACCCCGCTAATGTGCTCCTGGATCACTAACCACAGAAACTGTGTGAGATAACACCTGCTTATTGTTCTTTGCAGTACCTGCAAAGATTTTTGCGGTAATTGCTTCACAGCATTAGGTAACTGATACACAAACCCTCTGGGTGATTCTGATGTATGCTATACTTTCAGAACCACTGAGCTAACATTCATTCCTTCTCTGAATAATTGTTTTTTGTACCTACTGTGTGCTGGACTAAAGCAGGAACCAAAAGATGGGCAAATTTCCCAGACCCCCATACCTCCTGCTCTTTTCCTTCACTGCACTTAAAAGTTTGTACATTTATCTGTGTGCATGTACCTATGTGATGTCTGCCACCTGCTACACTGTACCAGTAAGTTCCAGGGGTAGGACCTCTGTGTGGCTTCCTTGATCGCACAGCCTTGTGGTCAGCCTGCACTTGGCACACAGGAGGTGCTCAACTAACATCCACTTGTGGATGACTTTTCCCTTCCACCTGCACTGCCTTCCTCCTACACCAGGGGTAGGGAACATCCAGCCCGTACAAGGAATCATTTGGTCTGGCCCTGCCAAGGCAGTAGGGGTGAGTTAATTAAATGTTTAACCAAATGTAGCATGCTAGTTTTTAAGTTGATAATTCTGTATGGCCCATGAATGACGTTATAAATATCCAAATGGCCTTCAGCAAAGAAAAGGTTCCCACCCCTGACGTACAAATGAGTTCAGCCCAGGAGCAGGCCTCTAACTAGTACCAATAACATTACATTTAAGGGGCCAGGTGTGTTCCTCTGGGGATCTAATAGCCATTGATTAAATTCACATAAGATAAATGCCTTTTGTGTTCAAAACAGCCAACTTTTATTATTATTATTAATAATATTTTAAATGTTTTTTACTTGATTTTTGTGAGAGAGGAATGGAGGGAGGGAGAGAGGGAGAGAGAGAGGGGGAGAGAGAGAGAGAGAGAGAGGGGGAGAGAGAGAGAGAGAGAGAGAGAGAGAAACATTGATCAGCTGCCTCATGAATGCCCCCTACTGGGGATCTAGCCCACAACACGGGCATGTGCCCTGACTGGGAATCAAACCAGTGATCCTTTGGTGCACAGTATGATGCTCAACCAACTGAGCCATACCAGCCAGGGCAAAACAGTCAACTTTTAGAGTCCCTCTATTTCACACATGCTGATTCATAAACACATTTAGGGAAAATGTGTGCAGTGGATTTAGAGATGGAAGACATTAAATGTGAGACAGCTTTTTCCCAGCTGGATGAGCAGCTCATCAATAAAGAAAAGGATTCATCCTGCTTCACTTGCAGGTGGAACCCTATGCTCATCAGGAAAGCAGCCAGTCCAGGGGCTGTGTGCTGCTCTTCTCTGAAGGAGCGTGTCCTGCTGACCGTGCACCTGGGCAGAACCTGGAAATGCATGCACATGGAGACATTCTCACCTCATGGACGGGCTCCACCATGGGTTCTTTTGTTTAGTAACTGACATTATAGGTTGGAATGTTTGGAAATGATGAGGTGACGAGACAATAAGTCAATAGCTTTTCAACATGACCTTAGAACATGAAGGCACGTTTGAAGAACACGTTTTGATAAGCGAAGAAAACACTCATTGATCTTTAAAAATTCTTCTGGCAGATAGATTCAGATGCGGGTGACATCGTTTTACTGGTATATTAAAAAGTCAGATAAATTATAGAACAGTCCCTGCTCTGAGCATATTTCTAGCAAGATCCAGGAAGAGTACAAAGGTTGTAACATCAGCAGGAGATGCCGAGGGTGACAGCTCTGCTGGGCATGGCTTGCCCAGGTGGTATCTCCTGCCCACCTTTAGCAAGGTGCTCACACTCAGATATGGCAAGGGACAAAAGTGGCAGGCGGAGTCAGTGACGTCAAGCCACACCTTCTACTAGTATACACTTATATCCCCCAGATCCAGCCTGCCCAGTGGGAACAATGGTGCTTTATCGACTTGCTCTTTTTCATTCTGGCCAAACTTAACAGTGTGCCCTGCAGAGCTGCCTGTGACCATGGAGAGTTCTCTGTCTGAACTGCCCAAGCCAGTGGTCACCAGGAGCACGTGGCTACCGAAACCTGAAATGGGGCTGGTAACACCGAGGAAGTGAAGTTTTCCTCTTATCAATCCCAATTGATTTAAATGTATATAGCCATTTGTGGCTATCAGCTGCAATACAGGACAGAGCACAGCTAGAAAATAACATCTGCAAATCGGCCCACTAACTCATCTTTTCAAAGGTTTTATTATTATTTGCATTTCTCACATGTGCACATGGAGAGGCACAGGATTAAGCAACTTGCCCATAATTAGGAAGTTAGTAAATGTCAGAGAAGAAGTCACAGTCTGTCCGACCCAATGACACTCTCTCTTCAAACTGCAATCCCCTTTGTCATGTAAAAGAAGCTGAAAGGCAAGTATCAACCTGGGAAACTCCAAATTCTCAGTCAACAGCTATGACAGGAGGCTGGCCATATATACGAGGCATGATTTCTTTCAACAAAAACACCTGAGGAAAATGTCTTCTCCAGCTGTGACTAGCTAACTTGAATATCTCAAACTATATCACAATAAGCGTATCTGACAGCCCACCAATGTGCCCTAAAACTTTTACTCTAATCAAATATTATTCATGAGAAAGCAACAGAAAGAAAAAGATATTAAACTCCTGTCACACCCTATTATGCTGTCTTGCATTATTCCATCACCCTTTGCAGAGACATTAATTATACCCTTTTCCCTAAAGCAACAGATCTAATGGAACTGCACAAAAGATAAAGAGATTAGGATTTCAAGACTGATTTGGAAATAAGGAGTGCCAAAGGCTTGGCTTTAAAAATTGAAGAGTAACACGCAGTCACAGTGTAAATTTTGTCTTGAATTCTGCATAAAATATTCACATTATTACAGAACTAAAAACCCACTCCAACACCTGTAAGTTTCAGTTCAGATATTGTGCATGTTCCCCATATCCACCAGGAAACCAGTGGAGCTCCTTAAACCCTCCTTTGTCACACAGGGACCCACTGCACAGCGCACGCCAAGGTGCACAGTTCTAAAGACACTGAAATCGGGGAGAATGTTACAGTTCCCTGTGCACGAAACTAATATCTTTGGTTCTACTACTGCCTTCATATTGCCAAGGAGATCTAAGAAATTATTTAATGTTACTCAACTCAGTGAAATCAAAGAAACAATGGGGCAATATACTGAAACGTAGGTAAACAAATGGGGTAAGACCACAACTTTGAGGATCAAAGCCTGGCTAAAAATAAGTGATAATCTTGTTACATCAAATCTAGTTTTGGGTTAGAGCTAGTGGACTCTTGTGTAAGAGCTTTCTAAGGTCCTAAAATTAGTCTCACCAGAGCGTGGGCCACCTGGCACTGTCCTGTGGTCACACATTCATTCCCAGCCAGTCCTCCTGCCAGCACTGTGCGTGGCAGTGGGTGATGGATCAGAGATGGCCAAGGTGGGCTCTGTGTGTCCTCCCTTGAAGCTGACAGGACCTCAACTGCTCTGACCCCCAGAACATAGCACGGTGATTCTGTGCACATCTCCAGGCCTCTGCCATAAGACACTGACAGTTCTATTGCCTATGTTTTGGACCACTTGCCTGGAGCCCATTTAGGAAGTGCAGCTACTCTGAGACCACCTTGTAAGAGGCCATGTGTGGCCTCAGGCCAACAGTCCCAGCTGAGCCTGAACTCCTTCCATGGGGTAAGACATGCAGCAAAGCCATCCCATGAAGCAGCTGAACACAACCCAGCAACCCCAGACAAGCCCATACTGACCCATAAAATCATGCAAGGAAATAAAGTAGTTCTTGGAATTTTGGGTAGTGGGGTACGTGGCAATAAAAACTGGAGAAGAATGTTTCTCTTTTCTTCAGCTGGTCTATTTCCCCTCTAAAACCACCTTTACTTGCTCTTATTGTATAACATGAGTGTGTATTTATTGCCTATCAGGCCTAACCTGCCTGCACACCACTCTTTCCAGTTTTACCAATGCACCTACCAATGAAGCCAGAAGATGGTGGGTTGGGCTGAATCTTCTCCTTGGTGTTCTCCTGGATGATGTCCCAAAGCTGCCATACAAATTTAGGGTGAAGAATGTAGAAGGGCTGATCTGGGTTCCTCTGACGATGCTGAACATATGGTGTGAACAGGTTGTAATCTGGCTTCTTGTACCACTAAGAGAAAAAATCAACACAATCCAGTCCTGAGGCCACATTGTGCAAAGGACACAGGGCAGCACTGGAGGGAGGGATGGAGGGACTCAGAGGGGAGGGGGGAATGTGGACAGAGATCAGGGGTCCCGCTAGACGGATGCTGCATGCAGCGCTCAGCAGACTTCTGCAAAGGGCTTGTGGGTGTATGGTCTCTGTGGCAATCACTCAGCTCTGCCTTTGTGCTGGGAAAGCAGCCACACAAGATGCCAAATGAATGGCTTGGCTTTGTTCCAACAAAACTTTATTTAAAACCAGGGCCATATTTGTCCCGTGGCTGTGGTTTGCTGACCTCTGGGCTAAAAACTAATGTTTTCCGAATAGAATCTAAAGTGACAGAAAGCAAATCAGTTAATGCCTAGGGATAGGGCTAGGATGACCCATGGGTGTGGCACAAGGAACTCTGGAGTGATGAAAATATCCGATTTCTTAATTGTGGTGGTAGATACATGACTATAGATATTTGCTAATACTCATCAAAATGTATGCTTACATTGATTGTATATAAAATATTTTATGAAAAAATAAACTATAGGTTGATTTAAAAAAATGTTTGCAGAAGCGTGTCAGTTGCCACCATGAAATGGGATTAGGAGAAGGTGTGTGAGGGGGAGGCTGGGCTCGGGCTCCAAGCTCCCTTCAGACAGACACCTGGTCTAGAGTACGATCCCGAGGAACAGTCCATGGCTGAATGTGTTCTGTTGCTTTGAAGATGCTGAGGATGGCTGGGCCAGATCATCTTAAGTGAGGCAGTGGGAAGGAAGCCGGGGAATGTGGGACTTGCTTCTTCCCCTCCTTCGATCCTGACACAGCGAATGGGAGGACAGGCCCTTGGACAGCAGCCTGTCACTCAGACGTCAGCATCATGGCGCTCACACGTGTGGGGTTGCACAGCCCTGTGCCTTGCGCTTGGATGCTTCCCACAGAGCAACAAGCAAGGTTCGACACCTAGAAGCTCTCGGTCTGTCCACAAACAGCAGGAGAGCTATCCGAACCCCAAGCCAGAGAACCTCAGGCTGGGAGGGAAGCTGAAAAGTTCAAACACTCACGTGATGCTTGATCCTCAATGGAGGGCACAAATGAGAGCCCAAAAGGCTTTCTCAGAAAACACACATCAATGCAGTGCATTACATTTCTGGAAATGGGGCTCTGACAGACAGAGCTGAAAAATCCTCTCCAGGTGGTTCTGATTTCAATCCTGGTTAAAGTGGTTAGTAATCACGCTAGGTAAAGGTCCAGCTTCCTGAGGAGCAGTGACAGAACACTCCTTTCAGAGGGACCCATCAACCCTGGGCAGCTCTCTTAGAAAGATACCTCAGGGTGGGGATGGGGACGGAAGAGCCAAGATCAGTCCCCCCACAAGACTGCATTCTCGAGCCACAGCAAAACAAATCGAAAGACACCCATTGGCACAGCGGACAGCATCTGTCATGGTGAAATTATAATCCATCTTCCAGCGACACTGGCTCTTCATCCCAGGCTTTACCAGAAGTAACTGGCTGCTTGTTTAGATAGCCAGCGACTTGCCAGAAAGTCGTGCATATAACTTGCCTACATTCTGATGGCTAGCAATGATCTTGTTTATGCATCACAAGATTAAACAGGTTGAGAAGCTGAAGCCAGAGTGACCCACTCAAGGAAAGCCGGTAACAGGTTCATTTCAATAACAAACTGGTGATACACAAGTTAGATTTTTCTTGCCAAGCACTTCCAATTTATTTCAAAAGGTCTGTAACTGTTTGGAAGATAATGTAACCCTATCATAATGGGAACATTTTGAGTTTAATCAGCCCAACCTCCAATGTAACTAGGAATTTCTGAACATTTGGACATTGGCTATTGAAAAAAAAAATCCTCCAGAGCAAAAGCCTTTTTTAGATGGACAATGCTCACCAAGCATGTTATGGGAAGTGGGTATCAAGATGGCATGGGCACACATGTATTTAAGCAGCATCCATGATCAGTTTCATTATGTCTATCAAAGCTCAATCCTTGACTTGCTCCCATGAGTAATCAGTCAAAGGCACCTCTGACCACTAGAGTCAGGGTAGGGATGACAAATGAAGACTTACCAGGTCAAGATTTGCAGAATAAGGAGCAGGGTCCCAGGCCACCAAAATGACATCTTTATATAATGAACTGTCAATGAAGTGATGGTTGGGGTTGGTCAGAATCTGCAAATACATAGAAAAATAATTTCAAAGCAAGTGTTTGGTTCTTCAAAATCATATTCTAAAAAGAGATGAAGAAAAGTGTTTCCTTGCTCTGATCCATTTTTCAAAAGTCCCTCAGACTTTGTTTTCCTCTGGGGGAGGGAGAGAGGCTGGCATCGCGTGCTAAAGCACATAAAAATAATGTTTGGGGAAATGAGGTTTTGTTTTTTTGTTTGTTTGTTTTTAAATCCCCCAGTTCTTTTATTTTCACCCAGCACTGTACTCATATCTAGTGGAATCAAATCAGCTCCTAAAAGACGTAACCTAGCTAATTCAGGGCCCCACAACCTTCTTCAATTGTCTTCACAGGGAACTTGGGAGAGAGTTGCAGATGTGGATGAACTGAATTCTGCAGGTGCCTCAGCATGCCAGCCTAGGACAACGGGGCACAGCGAGCCAGTCAACCTGTGTCAGCCTGGGTGACCGTTTCCTCTGGGGCCTGTCTAGTCTGGATGAGTTCTTCAATCTCACCTGTCAATCATCTTTTTTTTAAAAAAAAATTACAGTTTTGAGAAAAAATAATGTGATTTCATTTTTAAGGTGCAATTTTTCAGTTTCTAAGATGTACTTTTTTTCTTCACATTTTAATGTTTCTGTAGTTAAAAGGTATCCTACAGTGACATGTATTTTAATTTGGTGAGGGTTAGCTCCCCTGCTCTGAAAAGCTGTTATTAAATGAATGGTGAATCTTATAATCATTGGCATCTATAAATGAAGGATATGTGGTAATTGTTTCTTACCTTGCTGTGTGCTGCCTGGCTCAGGGTACTAGGCAGAAATCTAATCTTTTGTTCTGCAAGCAACTCATCAGAAATCATTCATCACCTCATATTTTTCTATATAGTGTGGAAACTCTAGAAATTGTTGTGGTTTGTTCTGAGAATAATTTTGCTACAATTTGGAAAACATTCTTATTAAGAATACAAAGAAAAGAGATATTTTCATTTCAACAATCCATTTTCATTTTTTAAAATTTCAAATAACAAAGTTTAAAGCTACGCTATTAACCTTGAATTTTGTACCTTTGCTTTTCTCTCCTCCATCCCCTGCCTTCTCTTGGCCACTACTTCTTGTAAGTTTAACATCCTTTGAAATCCACAAGATGCAACATGATAAGTCTATGGGTGTGTGTGTGTGTGTGTGTATATACTTTTTTTTGAGCTTATTTACTCATTTTGTTCCTATTCATATCACACACAAATTCCCATTTCTCTACATTTTTCCTCATTACTTCTTTATAATTATAAGACCCATAGAAATAAGGAAAATCATGATCATGATTTTCTGGGTAATTTCACTCATCCGGTTAAACTATATACCTATAGAGCACACATCCATGCAAGCATTCCATCCATCTTACCTGGGAATTAATGATGCGCACAGTGGTTTTATTCCCAACATCTCTCTCATAGCCACGGGTGGGAGCAGCGTTAAATCTCAAGACTGCATCATGAGAATCTAGGGGCACATAAATGACACTCTCACTTTTTTCCTATCTGTAGAATAAACATAATCTAGTAAAATATCTTAAAAGTGAATCTTTTAAACCGGAAGCCAATCAGACACCAACAATGAAGAGACCCATGGACACATTTTCAGCGTACTGTTTCTTTGAGATGCTGCCCAGGGGCAGATCAGCATGGAGGCACAATCCGTGCAATTACGGCAGGTCCTGTGTCACCTAAGTTATTCAGCGATGCTTACGTGTCCACATCTTTACAAGGGGACATGCTTTTGGCAGCCATTCTCCTAAAGACTCCAAAACCTTTTGAAGATGGAATCTACGGGAACAGGATGCTACAAACAGGCTGCTCACCGCGGCTTCTCACTGCTCAGAGTGGAGGCTGCTCCTTGTGCCTCCAACACCACTGCCTGCACCAAGATCAAGTGTGTCTCTCACAGGCAGAGCCACAGCCTTCCCTGTAGCTTGCCCACTTTTGGGTGCTGGTTTGTGCTTAAAAAAGAAAGCCAGCTATAGTTTCTGTGCATCTTTACCTACTGCTCACAATGCCAAGAAGAGCCACACGAGAGCAATCTTAGTACATTCTTCCTTTTCCAGCAATGGCCTACCTTACTGCCTCGCCCTGGAGGAAGGGAGGGACCAGCTACCAATGCTACTTATAGTCCATCAGGCACACCGTGATCCATGGAGCTTCAACCACAACAGAGAGCCATGTCTCCCTTCATTTGACTCAAACGTCAGACTTCCCCAAGTTCTCTGAGGTCCCAAAAGACAGCTCCCATATCATATAGAGACTGACAAGGGAGACAAGAGCTAGAGGTCAAGGAAAGTGGGCTCACCTGACTAAGGGATGGAAATGGGAGATATGTTTGTTTCCTTTCCACAGAGCAGTCTTTATACACGTCTTGAAATTTCCTGTGCCAAGTAATTAATTTTTCAGAAACCAGCCTGAAATCAGACTTAATCAGCAATAAGAGAATCTCCACAGGCTATCTTTAGCTTCAAAAATTCTATGCACATGTCAGGTTCAACTTGGAGCAATGACACTGCCTATTTGTGAGGGAGTGAGGTGAAATTATGCATTTCTGATCTGCCAAAGAGTCTTGTGGATACATGCCACCTTTATAGTGACCATACTCCACTCAAGTCCCTAAGGCAGCTCCCATTCTCCACTTGAGTCTATCCCCTCCTGCAGAGTCTCCTTGGGATAGATCCTCCTACTCCCTAAGTAGTAGAAACTTGGCATGTGTGCCACCATTAAAACCATGTTACAAGCATTGGATTCAGAAGATTTCAGATTCCAGATGTGGGTTAAATCAACACTCTTTTGGAATACAAACAATGCATAAAGGGTACCTGGCTAAGTCATCCAAAAGTCCTGCAATGTTCTTTTAGGGGAAATTTTTCAATGGTCAGCAAGCTATGACCTGCCACCAGTTTTAGTAAACAAAGCTGTGCTGTGACACAGACATACTCACTTGTGTGTCTATTGTCTGTAACAGCAGAGCAGAGCTGGGAGACCCTGTGGCTCATCAAGCCCGAACATTTACTACCTGGCTCCTAAGAATAAGAAGTTTGCCACTCTAGAGGCTTATTCTTCGGTCTCAGGACCCCTTTACATTCTTGAAAATCTATGACAACCCAAAGGTTTGAACTACATCAATATTAGGAAGTAAAAAAGAAAAACTTTAAATGTTTATTAATTTAATTTAAAATAACATTTTTATGAAAAATACATTTTCAAAATAAAAAAAAATAGTGAGAAGACTGGCACTGTTTTAAATGTTTGCAAATCTCATTAATGAGTGACTCTTTGGACGACAGCTGGCTTCTCCTCGCTGCTGGTGCACACAGTTTCCTGCAATGTATTGCTTTAGTTGAAGTATATAAGGACTCAGACGTATCACTGGAAATGGACGAAACATCTGAAGTCTTTGCAGATTACTGGGAATAGTCTTCTCTGATACTTCATCAAAACCTGCTAAGTGGCCGCAATGAGGTATGTGATGCAGTATCAATGAACTTTTCATGCTGTTACATTAAAACCCATCAGTTTATTTTGCTCTTAAAATGGATGATTCACCTGTGCATAATTCTGTAACATTGTGCAATGATCACCTGGGACTATCAGTTCAGTAAGTTACCCGGATCTTCAAAATACTGTTATAAAGTAAATCAAGCTCATGCTTGAAAGCCTGAATTTTCACTGGCAACCATCATTGTCAGTTATTTTCCTAAAAGTGACAGGCTCACTTAATCAGTTTTTGAGAATGCTAATGTCTAAGACTGAATAAAGTCAGTTAGCCATTTCTTCAAGGTAAAATGTGTTTTCAGTGATAAAAAGGCTCATTCTGCTCACAAGCCACACTGACGCTCTTCCCTGTGTGCCAGCACACACGGTGCTTTTCACGTCACTTCCCCCTGGGCCCCAAAATCACAGGTACTCAGAGACTGAGATTTAATAAAGTCAACCATTTTTACTGTTTTATCAAGGACATCTGTAAGTGAACCTGGCCCTTTTTGCTTTTACTGCTGAGTTTGGCAGCGAAAATGCCGTGCCCAGCAGAGTTGGGCCTGATGCCTTGATTTGTATTAAGAAGCATTTTATTCGCCAATGCTTTTGCAACATCAATGTGAATGTCAACATTATTATGAGTATTATTATAAAAACTAGAGGGCCGGTGCACGAAATTAGTGCACAGGGGGTGGGGGTGGGGAGGGGGGTTCCCTCAGCTCTGCCTGCACCCTCTGCAATTCGGGACCCCTACACCTTTTTCTTATCTAGCTAACCTCTTCACATTTAAAAAAAATTAACTGAAATATCACCTATTCTAGGAAATCCTCTTTGAACAAATGTCTTTACAATCTGTATTAAGTATTTTCATAGTATACCATTCTTTTTCTTTAACAGCTACTTAGAGTGGATGCAATGTGGTTTTCATTCTTGCATCTGAATTTTTTCTTCTTGCTCTTGTAATAGCAAAGCTTATCCAATTTACATTTGCCCTTCAAGGGCTTATATTTGGTTCAGTTTCTAGTTGGCTCCCTGCTTTTTTTTTAAGCAATATATTTGGGTTGTGATAGTAAGCCTCACTTGTAATCAAGCCTGTAGGTCTCTCTATCTGAATATTTCTATAATACCTATCACTTTAGCATACCAGAGATTGTGTTCATTTATAGAAAATAACAATAAATGCCACCTGATCATTTGATCTTCTAGTAATATTTTATAGCAAGATATATTATTCTAGTAATTTAACTATTACAAAACTGAGGCGAACAGAAATAAATTACATTGAACAATAAAGAATGACTCAAATATCAAAGCATAGTACACTTAGGGCCTCCCTTGTCCTGTGCCTCAGATATCATAGCATAGTACACAGTTCACATGGAACTCAGCTTCCTTTAAAATAGGAAGGGATGCCATACTCATGAAGCAGCTGATTTTTATTTAAGGGCCTCACTTGTTCTGCACCTTTACAGAGGGGTGAGTAGGGGCTGAGGGAATTTGAGGAAACCCAGACAGAATTCTCCTCCTAAAAGATTTTGCTAAGCTGGCGACCAGGACCGCCGGGCATTTGTTCAATTAAAACCCGGACACACAGCAATAACAAAGGCACTGGTCTCCTACTGCTAATGCATAAGGATTAAACCCCAGCCTGCAGGAACTCACCCCCGCAGTCAGGACCAGGCTGCTGGGTAGACCTGGGCTAGTGCTCCTAACTCTGGGGAGAGGGAGACTTCCCATGGCTGCAGGCTAGAGGGGAACAGGTCCCTAGCGCAGGTTGGTCAGCGGAGCGGCTTCTTAGCCTGGGATTGCAGGGCGGCTTGGCCAGGCTCTGCTGGCCTGTTCACCCCATGATCACGGGTCAGCTCAGCCTGGCCTGTTCGCCCTATGATCGCAGGTCGGCTTGGACCCAGGCTCTTTGCCCCGTGATCGCAGGGCGGCTTGTACCCAGGCTCTTTGCCCTGTGATCGTGGGGCAGCTTGGACCCGGGCTCTTCGCCCCGTGATCATGGGGTGGCATGGATCCGGGCTCTTCGCCCAGTGATTGCGGGGCGGCTCGGCCTGGCCTGTTTGCCCCATGATCACAGGGCAGCTTGGACCCGGGCAGGCGGGGCGGCTTGGACCTGGGCAGGTGGCATCGGGTGCTGCCTGCCCGGGTCCAAGCCGCCTGACGCTGCCTGCTCAGGTCCCCATCTCATCTTGGGTCTGCCGGCGGCTTCTGGCGCTGCCCCCTGCTGCCTGCCCTGGTCCCTGACTGCAGCTTGAATCCCATCGGCCGCATAGGGCCCCTGCCTGTGCCGCCTGCGTATGCAAATTTACCCGCCATCTTTGCTGGGTTAATTTGCATATCACTCCTGATTGGCTGTGGGCGTAGCGGAGGTATGGTCAATTAGCATTTTTCTCTTTTATTAGTGTAGATAGTTTTCATTTCGTGGATCCCCAGTGTGTAAACTTGGACCTAAGGCAACCCTGCCTGGCAGGGTGGAGCATGAGTGCAGGCTGCAAGCAGGGAGGCAAGCTCTGGGCACTGAGAGGTGGTCAGGACCCCGGGGCGAGGCAGCGCCAGCACTCCTACTGCACAGGTCTCCCACTGGACCACACTGCCCCTAGGCAGCTCTGAGGCTGAGGTCAACAAGCCAAGGCACCTAAGCAGTGGCTGCATTTCAAATTAACCAGGCAATTCCAAATTCATTGCATTACTCTTGAAAACATCACAGCTTTTAAATGCCAGAGTTCCACTGAGGTGTGTTTTAAGACTTCAAATGACTTCATAGGCACAGGGCACAGCAATGCAATGTAGCTGACCTCCTTGAGCAGTGGTGTGAGTCAAGAGCTAAAGGCCCGTTTTGTGGAGGAGGGCTGGAGAGAGAGCTGGCGCTGCCGGGATGACCCTCCTTAAAGCTGTCAGTGAGCAGAATGGGGAGGATGAGCCGAGAGTACGCCCATCAGGCAGCCGTGTTTTGTAAACGTCTGTTTGGCTGTGTGTGCATCACCTTGATAAATGTGCTTTAAAAAACTACGCTGTCTGTTCACATTTAGAAGAGAAGAAAGAGATCAGACAGCAAGCACAAGGGGAGCAAAGCATCGTTCTGGAGAAGGCTTTTCCGGGGTAGAGCCATTTCACATTGACCTTGAGAACAGGCTAAGTGCACTCACTGAAGGAACATTAAAGCCCTTTGAGGAGCAGCCAGCCAGGAGGTGCAGGAGCCCTCCCTTACTGTCCTGCCCTGGGCACTGGATCCTCGTTCTCCTCCTCCTTTTCCTCACACACCCAGTACACGAAATCTGCATCATTAAGCAAGCAAAAGCCTGCAGTCCTTAGGGACTTCATCTCTCTCGGACTCCACCTCACCTCTCCCGGGACTCCTGCAATGGCACTTATATCTTCATGCCTTCAAATCTAGGCTCTGGAGCAATCTCTCTAAAATAAAAAGTCGACCCATCAATCCTCTGCTTCAAACATTGCAGTGCCTCTGACCACAGGCCCAGGGTCAGAGCTGGAGTTCCTGGAGACTCAGACTGGAGTCTGATGGAACCCAGGATCCACCCACTGGGCCTTCCAGGTGTCTACATTTCCTCATCCATAAAACAGAAATAACTATCTATTACTTCGGGGTGTAAGGCTTCCAGCAGTTAACACATAAAAGCATTTGGTACTGAACCTGCTGTAAACACCCTACTGAGTGGTACCTATGATAATAATTACTTAGTGAAGTCTAATTTCTGGGAATGATGCACAAAAACATCTGGGAGCTGACCTCCGGCCACCTGTCCAGCCTTCTCTCCTCTCCCCTCCCACCGGTGGTGCCCTGCAGCTCGCTGCACCTCTGGCCTGGATTCCCCTCTCTGGGCAGTCTTTGCTGACCTCCTCTCTGTCCAGGCACCAGCCCTCACCGTGGGCTAGGATTCCGTTGTCTTCCCTGTCAGTCTACACCTCTCTCAGTTCTTCTCCTAACCACTGCCTATTCATAGTCTGTCTTCCCCACTGGACTGCAGAGGGTTTGAGGCTTTGGTCTGTTCCCTATTCATCTTTGTGTCACTAGTAGCTAGCATAGTTATCAGGCCTCAGAGAGATGGGGATCAATAAATACTCAGTGCTTGCTAAATAACTCTATTATCTTTCTTGCTTTTTTAAGGTAACAAAACAGGGGCTTCACGCCCTATACAGGCCCTCCCTCATTTCCCACAGGCTTCCCAGAATTTGTATTTCAAGTACACAGATCCTGATTGCCCAGATCGAGGCCACCAATGTTAGTTCAGAGCAGACATTTCTCCTCTGAAGTGAGTTTCCACAGGACTGCTGGCAGATGATCTCGCTACCAAATTATTATTTATATGTATGGGTGAAAAAAGATCTCAATGATTCTCTAGGAAAGAATGTTCCACATTTCCAAAACAGTTCAGTTTGCTTTTCAATAACATATTCAACAAGGAGGTTTTGACAACTGCTACAATGTTCTTAAAAACAATTACAGGGCATGACTCAGTCTAACAGAACTTGGAAAAAGGACTGCACTGTCAATAGGACCAGCAGAGGGAGCTAGAGGAAGCCAGCAGGCGAGGAAACCAGAGGCTCACTGAGTCTTCCTCTGGGGCTGGGGGTGTGACTGCTAAGCCTTCAGGCACAGTTCTGCCTGAAGGGGCCTCCTGGCAGTGCTGACATGGAGCTAGCCCCAGGTACTTTTATAGCTCTGCTCTCAGTTTTTCATAAAATTATGTTGGTAAGTCTTTTGATCTTCATTTAGCCAATCCGCGAGAGATTTTTAGAGGTCAAGATGAATTTAGCTAAATAGTACAGCATGCCCCAATATTCCAAGTTGCCTGGAGGAATCTGCTAGTGACTTCGTTTTTATTAAGAGAGCCATTAACAACTCTGTTGATAAGCACATGCACATTCCCACATTCCTGGCGAGCAGAAAGGAGAAGGCACCACTCATACTGTACCAGTGCTGATGGTAAGCGATACCAGCTTATAAAAATGAAGGACATTTTGTTTTTACAACTTGTATTATGCTATGATAACATATTCTTAAGATGGTAGGTACAAAACTGGATTCTAAAGAACCTAGACAAAACAATAAAGAATTTTAAAAACGTGTTTTTCAGTTAAGATTCTGAGTATGTATTAGACAATTCTAATCATGAAGTTTCATGTGAATGAAGACAATATAAATTACATTTGGATACTAGAAATGAACCAAGATATGACATTTCACGTTCCCCCAAAACATGTAATGCCCAGTGTTTATCACACTCTATTCCAAATTCTTCACAGAGTTTATGAGACCCTGGTCAGAGGCATTTATGCCCCAATAAGGGGCAGGGGAATTCTCCCTGGCATGCGAGAACACTCCAAATGTGCAGCAGCGGTACAGAGGTGTTTAAAACACAGCAAAACCAAACCAGAAGCTAGTTACGGCCTGCTTTACAGCATAATACTTCAATTCCTTCGTACATTATTAATAATGGCCCTGGAAATGAGGAGGAACTGTGGTGTTACTGCACTCCAGGGACCTCTAACCACTGCTTTTCCTAATCAATTGCAGGCTGCACGTTTATGTGACACATGGACAGTGTTATTATGGGCCTGCGGTAATGTCAGCATAGGGACTCTGGGACCCCAGACGTCAAGTCTAGACTTGTGTCTTGCTTATTTTAACTTTTAAAAAATTTCACATTCAGATGAGGTCTGGGTTGTGGAGCTTGATTACGATGGCAGCACCCCATTTTAAGATGGTCAGGGCATCAACCACTCCTAAAGGACACAGAACAACGAATGGGTCCAGGAAACAACAGCTGCCCCTGAACGTCACTTCCAGATTAGTGAGCATGTATTAAACTCGGTTGCTTCACATTCACACCTCAGGCTGAGGCTGTGTGATTCACATTTGTTCTCTGGCACCCAGTGCAGAAGCTGGCACACAGTAGGGCTAAGCACCCAGGTTGTTAAGCGAGTTAATGGGCCTACAGGTGCATTAACTGGTGCAGCAATAGAACTGGCCAGGGCAGACAGGGAAGTCTAAGTCCTTACAGCGAAGACTGACATTTCCTGAAGGGGGAATTCTGCATCTGGACTGCATTAGAGAAGCCCAGCCTGAGTTTCTACCTACCAACCCGTCCTCCAGATCTCAGGCTCAATTTCAGCTCTTACCTGAATTTCCTACCTGCCTGCCCTTCAAACTTCAGAATTGCCAGTACCCACAATCACAGGAGCAAGTCCTTAAATAAGCCCCTTTCTCTCTACATGTATATCCCATCCCTAACTGGGAACTATGAAGCAGCGTTCCCCCAGGCTCCTGGCATGGACTTAAAGATAGTTCATAAGGGAAGCTAGGAGGCAGGTGTGGTCCTATTATTTACCAACTTGGAGAAGCTCCCTGCTTAGGGGCACTGGCCGTGACCCAAAAGTCAGATTTGTGCCAAAGGGTCAGAACTCTTGTTGGGCAGGAATCCTGTTCTCGGCAGCAGTCCCTCCGCAAAGCCCACAACAGCGGTTTAGTCCCAGACTAGCCATACTTGTCCTCAGGAGACATCTCTGTGGAGCTGACTCACTTAACCCCGCGGGGATTGCTCTCCTTTCTTTTTTTTTAAATATACTTTATTGATTTTTTTACAGAGAGGAAGAGAGAGGGATAGAGAGTTAGGAACATCGATGAGAGAGAAACATCGATCAGCTGCCTCCTGCACACCCCCTACTGAGGATGTGCCCGCAACCAAGGTACATGCCCTTGACCGGAATCGAACCCGGGACCCTTGACTCCGCAGGCCGACGCTCTATCCACTGAGCCAAACCGGTTTCGGCTGCTCTCCTCTCTTACCCCTTTGTTGCTCATAGCTCTACCACACTATGGGTGCATCAGCTTCTGTGGGCCAGGCTGGGAGACTAACAGGGAGCACAGTTTCTAAGGAAGCTGGGGAAACGAAGGCATCTAGTGGTCGGTGTGAGATGACATCAGATTTCAACCACTACCATAAGGGACACATTCAAGAGGCAGACGCAGTGAGCGCCAAAGCCTTGCTGCACCAAGACCCGGCAAATAAACGTGTTTCCCGCACAGCAACTCTTCCTTTATAGACACAGAGGGTCCGCACGACCAATTGGCCTGGAGGACAATTCCTCCCAGTGACACCAACAACAATCAAGACTTAACTATACAAACAAGGACCAAGATGGAGGCATAGGGCAGAAGCCTGATTGCTGCCTACCACAACAATTTTGAGACTACGACGGGAGAGCGGAGCAGACACCATCCAGAACCACCGGAGGGCTGACTGAGCAGATGCTCTACAACTAGAATAAAAGAGAGGGGTACGCGGGATGAAGCTGATGCCGGTGACCCAAAGACCACACTTTAAAAACTACGGCTCAAGCGACACAATGGCGGCCTGGATCGTGCTCGGCGCAGTTCCCCCAGCGGTCTCCGGCTGAGGGGAAGGCTTCACTCGCTGCCGAGCACGGACAGACGAGCCCCTGGGAGACATGGGGTGGGAGACTACGCGCTTGCTGACCTCCGAGTCCTTCAAGAATCTCAACGCCTTGGAAGCGGCCAGGTGCGCACGCTCGGCGACCGGCCACCGCTGCAGACCCAAGGGCCGACGCAGCCACCCCGGACCAGCCCGCCGCCGCGCACCGGGCACACCGGAGCTTCGCCGAGCCCGCCGCCCAACGAGTTCTGCGGTGGCTGCCCTGGAACTCTGAGAAAATGGCCGAAGGAATTGCTGAGAGGGAATTGACCAACAGGAATTGGGATCAAGAATATGAAACCCCGCTGGGTCCCGGAACCGGGTGAAGCCGCGCGTCTCTGGGTCCGGGTGAGGCTGGAAACTGGGTCAGGGTGAGGCTGGGCCCCGGGTCCGGGTGAGGCCATGTGCCCCTGGGTCAGGGCAAGGCCGTGCGCCCCTAGGTCCGGGTGAGGCTGAATCCTGGGTCTGGGCGAGGCCGTGCGCCCCTGGATCCGGGTGAGGCTGAGTCCTGGGTCTGGGCGAGGCCGTGGGCCCCGGGATCCGGGTGAGCCTGGGTCCCGGGTCCGGGCGAGGCCCTGGGCCCCTGGATCCGGGTGAGCCTGGGTCCCGGGTCCGGGCGAGGCCCTGGGCCCCTGGATCCGGGTGAGCCTGGGTCCCGGGTCCGGGCGAGAGCCTGGGTCCCGGGTCCGGGCGAGGCCCTGGGCCCCTGGATCCGGGTGAGCCTGGGTCCCGGGTCCGGGCGAGGCCCTGGGCCCCTGGATCCGGGTGAGCCTGGGTCCCGGGTCCGGGCGAGGCCCTGGGCCCCTGGATCCGGGTGAGCCTGGGCCCCGGGTCCGGGCGAGGCCCTGGGCCCCTGGATCCGGGTGAGCCTGGGCCCCGGGTCCGGGCGAGGCCCTGGGCCCCTGGATCCGGGTGAGCCTGGGCCCCGGGTCCGGGCGAGGCCCTGGGCCCCTGGATCCGGGTGAGCCTGGGCCCCGGGTCCGGGCGAGGCCCTGGGCCCCTGGATCCGGGTGAGCCTGGGCCCCGGGTCCGGGCGAGGCCCTGGGCCCCTGGATCCGGGTGAGCCTGGGCCCCGGGTCCGGGCGAGGCCCTGGGCCCCTGGATCCGGGTGAGCCTGGGCCCCGGGTCCGGGCGAGGCCCTGGGCCCCTGGATCCGGGTGAGCCTGGGCCCCGGGTCCGGGCGAGGCCCTGGGCCCCTGGATCCGGGTGAGCCTGGGCCCCGGGTCCGGGCGAGGCCCTGGGCCCCTGGATCCGGGTGAGCCTGGGCCCCGGGTCCGGGCGAGGCCCTGGGCCCCTGGATCCGGGTGAGCCTGGGTCCCGGGTCCGGGCGAGGCCCTGGGCCCCTGGATCCGGGTGAGCCTGGGTCCCGGGTCCGGGCGAGGCCCTGGGCCCCTGGATCCGGGTGAGCCTGGGTCCCGGGTCCGGGCGAGGCCCTGGGCCCCTGGATCCGGGTGAGCCTGGGTCCCGGGTCCGGGCGAGGCCCTGGGCCCCTGGATCCGGGTGAGCCTGGGTCCCGGGTCCGGGCGAGGCCCTGGGCCCCTGGATCCGGGTGAGCCGGGGCCCCGGGTCCGGGCGAGGCCCTGGGCCCCTGGATCCGGGTGAGCCGGGGCCCCGTGTCCGGGCGAGGCCCTGGGCCCCTGGATCCGGGTGAGCCTGGGTCCCGGGTCCGGGCGAGGCCCTGGGCCCCTGGATCCGGGTGAGCCTGGGTCCCGGGTCCGGGCGAGGCCCTGGGCCCCTGGATCCGGGTGAGCCTGGGCCCCGGGTCCGGGCGAGGCCCTGGGCCCCTGGATCCGGGTGAGCCTGGGCCCCGGGTCCGGGCGAGGCCCTGGGCCCCTGGATCCGGGTGAGCCTGGGCCCCGGGTCCGGGCGAGGCCCTGGGCCCCTGGATCCGGGTGAGCCTGGGCCCCGGGTCCGGGCGAGGCCCTGGGCCCCTGGATCCGGGTGAGCCTGGGCCCCGGGTCCGGGCGAGGCCCTGGGCCCCTGGATCCGGGTGAGCCTGGGACCCGGGTCCGGGCGAGGCCCTGGGCCCCTGGATCCGGGTGAGCCTGGGCCCCGGGTCCGGGGGAGGCCCTGGGCCCCTGGATCCGGGTGAGCCTGGGCCCCGGGTCCGGGGGAGGCCCTGGGCCACTGGATCCGGGTGAGCCTGGGCCCCGGGTCCGGGGGAGGCCCTGGGCCCCTGGATCCGGGTGAGCCTGGGTCCCGGGTCCGGGCGAGGCCGTGGGCCCCTGGATCCGGGTGAGCCTGGCCCCGGGTCCGGGTGAGGCCGTGGGCCCCTGGATCCGGGTGAGGCCACGCGACCCTGGGTCTGGGAGAGGCCACGCGCCCCTGGGTCCGGGTGAGGCCATGCGCCCCTGGGTCCGGATGAAGCTGAATCCTGGGTCTGGGCGAGGCTGTGTGCCCCTAGATCCGAGTGAGACTGGATCCCGGGTCCGGGTGAGGCCGTGGGCCCCTGGATCCGGGTGAAGCCGTGCCCCTGGATCCGGCCGAGACCAAACCAGAGGGAGTCGGACCTGCATTACCACCATTTGTCCACCATCCAGAGCTGAGGGGTCAGTGCCGACATGTACTCATAAGGAACTGGTGGACATTGATATTGGGTCTCAAAAGAACTGTTGGACCAGAAAGAAACTCACTACAGACTGATTCATTTGCCTGTCAGCTTAACTATTATTGCTCGTCGCACATTCAATTCTTATAAGTATATCTCTAGTGACACATGATTTCGCTCATCTAGGGGAAATGATGAACAACATAGACTGATGAACAAGAACAGAACCAGAAACAAGGAGGCATCGATCGGACTATCGGGCCTCAGAGGGAGGATGGGGAGGGTGGGGGGAGGGGGGAGAGATCAACCAAAGGTCTTGTGTGCATGCATATGAGCCTAACCAATGCTTAAGTTCAACAGAGGGTTGGGGCATCCATGGGGAGGGGGGTGGGATGGGAATGGGGGGATGAGGACAAATATATGACACCTTAATCAATAAAGAAATTAAAAAAAAAAAAAAATAAAAAAAAAATAAAAACAAAAAAAAAAAAAAAAAAAAAAAAAAAAAAAAAAAAAAAAAAAAAAAAAAAGGAAGCTGGGGGGTCTCCCTGCAAAAGGCAGGGATGCTCCGGCCTTCCACTCCCCCTGGACCCAACTCTGGGGAGCACACCGCTGCTCTAAAACGGCCCAAAGGATACCTCTGCTGGGTTCAGGTAGTCCCAGCTAGAGAAAAGCGGTTTCCAGCTAATGTCCACAACATCCAGTGCTAGGCCCAGGCTGCCCCGCAGGCGGGAACCGGAGGAAGGTGGAGAAAGCGCCGGCCCCTCATCACGCACTGGGCCCAGGACAGGGACCAGAGTCCCCCACCTCCCCGCCCCGCACCCCATGACACCCACCTATCTCCTCCCCCAAGGAGGAGTTGAGGATGGCGCCGGCAGACATGACCACAGCGCAGGAGCGCAGGCCGTTGGGGTGCAGCTGGCCGAGCGGCACCGGGGGCACCAGCGCCCGCCAGCCCAGCGCGGAGAAGGGCGGCTCCGTGCCGTCCAGGGTCCGCAGGCGCACCTGGCGCCGCAGCGCGCACAGCAGGGCCGCCCGGCTCCGCCCGGCCGCGCGCCTCCCGCGGAAGCGCACGCCGTGCTTGTTGGCCGCCAGGTAGTCCTTCATGGCCTTCTGCAGGCGCGGGGTGAGCATCTTGGAGGAGACGGTGCCCTTCCAGAGCCGGTGCAGGAAGGCCCTGGACATGGAGGAGGACAGCCTGTCCCCATCCTCGCCCTCCTCCAGCGCGGGGCTGCCCCCCTGGGGCTGGTGCCTTTTCCTCTCCGGCAACCACCCTCTCCACCGGCCGGCCTGCCTGGGGGCAAGGGGCTCCAGTGTCCCCTGAGTGTGGCTATGAGACCCTGGTTGACCGGCAGCAAAAAAGTAGTCGTCGTCTTCTGGGTAGAAGGTACTTGGGGATTTTCTCCCAATCTGGGATAAAAAGAACTCTTCTTCATTTTCAACCCCATCTTGCACCTTGGCCCATTTCTGCAGGTCGCGAGGCCCCGTGGGGTGTCCATCCAGCAGCCCCTTGTTCGTGTTCACGCTTTCAGGCCAGGAGGGCTCCTGCATGGCACCCATGATGACCCTCTGCTTCCTCTGCATGGGCAAGAGCCTCCTAGTCTCTAGGAAGGCAAGGGAGCTGGGCGCAGGCTCAGCAGGGTTGCTGTTGGTGAAGTAAATGAAAATCACCAGGAAGAGGAGCCCCCAAGTAAATATCCCACAAAGCATTCGTTGTCTCCATTGCTTCAAGTGTGGTTTCATGGCAGGTCTCTGGGTTCAGCAGCTGGTGTCCCAAAGCGGTGGAATGAACCTGAAAAACAGGTCTACATTTAGCTAATGTGGACATCTGCTCAGACACCATCTATGTTTGTAGTGTTCCTGTAGGAGAGGGTTGAGTGGGCATCAGAAACCAGGATCATGGGGGAGGGAGGGAGGAGCGAGGGGAGCTATGGCTAAATTCAGGTGTCATATGTCCCTCAACCCCTGACTTCTGCAAAGGGGTCCCACCATCTCAGTTGGCTGTCCTGGAAGGAAGGAGGTGGAGTGGGTGTACTAGTATACTGGGAAACCCTACTCAGGTCACTCAGTCTTCCCACCTTGACAGCTGCTTAATAGGAGCCATCCCAAAACCTTTCCCTGAAACTGGATTTATCTATACTAATAATAGCCTAGGTCAGTGGTCGGCAAACTCATTAGTCAACAGAGCCAAATATCAACAGTACAATGATTGAAATTTCTTTTGAGAGCCAATTTTTTTAAACTTAAACTTCTTCTAACGCCACTTCTTCAAAATAGACTCGCCCAGGCTGTGGTATTTTGTGGAAGAGCCATACTCAAGGGGCTAAAGAGCCTCATGTGGCTAATGAGCTGCAGTTTGCCGACCACAGGCCTAGGTGGTTGTCATGCCCTCACGCATCATGCCCTAATGTCATCACAAGATGGCTGTCACAAGATGGCTGTCACAAGATGGCTGCGTGCACAGAGGAGGTGGGGCCTGGTGGAGGAGGTGAGTCGCGGCAGGGGAGGGCAGTTGTGGGTGATCAGGCTGGCAGGGGAGGGCAGTTGTGGGCGATCAGGCCAGCAGGGGAGGGCATTTGTGGGCGGTCAGGCAGGCAGAGGCAGTTAGGGACGATCAGGTCGGCAGGGGAGGGCAGTTGGGGGCAACCAGGCCGGCAGGGGAAGGAAGTTGGGGGCGAGATCAGGCCAGCAGGGGAGGGCAGTTAGGGGTGATCAGGCAGGCAGAGGCATTTGGGGGCGAGATCAGGCTGGCAGGGGAGAGTAGTTGGGGCCGAGATCAGGCCGGCAGGGGAGGGCAGTCAGGAGTGATCAGGCAGGCAGGCAGAGGCAGTTAGGGGCAATCAGGCAGGCAGGCAGGTGAGCAGTTAGGAGCCAGTGGTCCCAGATTGTGGGATCGGGCCTAAAATGTCAGTCGGACATCCCTCAAGGGGTCCCCGATTGGAGACGGTCCAGGCTGGGCCACTAGTAGAATTATAATTTAGTAAAACAAAGCAGGAGTTGAGCAGAGTTTGCCATCTCTCACCTACTTATCAGCCAAAAGCTCAAAGTTCACATATTGTACTGTTACAGAATTTACCAGGTGACAGAAAAATACACAGGAGTACTTGGAGATTCAAGATAAACCCGTTTATTTTCAGATGTTTCACATGTACTAGTACAGTGACTCAGGGGGGCCTGTTCCCAAATCCTGAGCCCCTGAATATGGAAGAAGCTTTCCCTTTATGCCCTTTGGTTTCTTTGTCCCCCAAATATGGATCATGCTTCCAGACCTTTCGCTGGCTTTGCAAAAAGCCCCATGTGTCAGGATGGGGGCTGTGAGACCACACCTAAAGGCCTGGCCTGGTGCCAGCACTGATAACCCCCTCCGGGGGTTGTGTATTGTTCATGGTTTATGGCCTTTGTAAAATGGGAATATTTAGGTAAATAGGTCTTGCAAGACCAGATAATTAAGGAAGGGGCAGTGAGTTAATTATCAGCTAGCAAGAATGTGCATTTAAGGATACTGATTAACTAGGTAGAGTCAGATTGCTAGCCCCTCCCAAAAATGTATTTTTATGTTCCCCATCAGTACAGCAGCATTGCTGTGTATTTCTAGGGGATGGCAATCATATCTGATTCTTCAATGTCTCTCCCGGGCCTTGGAGGCTGCCTGGAACATACCAGAAATACACCTATGGTCCTGAATAAGCAAGACTGTAGTGTCTATTGCTGCAGGGGGATGTTATGTCAAGGTGTCTGTGGATTTCAGTAGTGCCCCAAATAATGCCCACCTACTTCACCCTTACCATGAGTCTCTGAAGGAATAAGAGGGAAGTGTAAGGACAGAAAAAAGCCTTATCTTTGCTGTGACCTTCCACAATTTATGAGAAGCACCTAGTAAGTAAACTCTAAGACCATTGGCTCCTCTTTTCAAACTGGGGGACAAGATAAGCAACTCTCACACTTTTAACACTAATTTCTGATTCCATCTGATCATACCAACTGAAGCAGTATTTTCTAAATGAGCCTTTGGATCTCTTTTTCACAAATTGTCACAGTCTAATACTTTTATATTTCCACTAGTGGCCCAGTGCACAAAATTTGTGCAGGGGAGGTGTGTGTCCCTCAGCCCGGCCTGCACCCTCTCCAATCTGGGACCCCTCTGGGGATGTCCGACTGCCAGGACAGGGCCTAAACCAGCAGTAGGACATCCCTCTCGAAATCTGGGACTGCTGGCTCCTAACAGCTCACCTGCCTACCTGCCTGATTGCCCCTAACTACTCCACCTGCCAGCCTGCTCACCCCCAACTACCCCCTCCCCCCCGCCGACCTGCTCACCCCCAATTGCCCCCCATTGCTGGCCTGCTCGCCCCCAACTGCCCACCCCCCCCGCCAGCCTGATCACCCCCAACTGCCCTCCCCTCCTGGCCTGATCGCCCCTAACAGCCTCTGCCTTGACCCCGCCACCATGGCTTTGTCCGGAAGGTCTTCCGGTCTAATTAGCATATTATCCTTTTATTAGTATAGATTCCTGAATGTCTTGGCAATATCAAAGTGCTGTAAAGGTTTCTAAATGCTTACAATCAGTTCTGTACATATCTCAATCAGGAACTGAGAACAGTTTGTGGATGTGCACAAACTATTCACACTTTGATCACTGCAAAATGATCTTTCTAAACCTGTCCATTCAGCAGATTATGCTTCAAACTGTAATGCACAACCTGAAGATATAAAACTGTTGCCAATATTTCCACAGTTCTATTAGAAACCAGAAAAACATTCTTATAAGAGTTATTCTGCTTCCACCCCAACTGAATACACTGCAACACAAGTTTACACTAACCACTAGTGTTAGCACAATCCCACGAGACATCAGACATCAGCCTTAATTTATATCCCCAGGCCACCTGCACTTCTCACCCTGGAGATCCCCACAATAATCCTCAGGTTTAATCATTTACTAGAATGACTAACAGAACTGGAAGTAATACTATACTAATGATTACAGGGGTTTTTTTGTGTTTTTTTTTTTGGTAAGGGATATATGTAGTTCAAGGTGTGCATGTGTTACCAAATGGAGAGGGATTCCATATCCATTTCCCATGGTGTCAGGCAACAGTATCCTCTTGGGCCATCTATATGTTCACCAACCACAGACTTCCACTGAGCCTTGGCATCCAGAGATTTTATTGGGGTTCCATTATGTAGGCATGACTGGTTGAATCACTGACTATGTGACTGAATTAAATTTCCAGTCCCCTCTTCTTCCCAGAGGTCAGGCTGGCCCAAAGTCCCCTGCCTTTTAATCCCAGGGTAGATCTTTCGGATGACCAGCTCCCATCCTGAAGCTATCTAGGAGCCCACTAAGAATAACCTCATTAGCATAACAAAGACACCCCTATTACTGAGGAAAATTCAGTGGTTTTAGAAACTCCATGCCAAGAACCCAGGACAAAGACCAGACAAAAGATTAAAATACCATAAAGCTCTAGTAGCTGATTTAAAAGGCAGTCTTTCTGCTTCTGGTAGAAATCATCCTTTCCTGGTTGCCCTGCAACAGCTCTGGGGGCTTATTCTGATGGATTACTAAAGAAAGGGAAATGGAGGGTTCTTAAACAACATTTGCTTGAGAGACTTAAAGCACTAAGTCAAAACGGTGAGGTATGTGCACAGAATTCAGTAGATGACAAAACAGGAAACCTTGATAGGTTGGAGAGGAACTGGAAACTTAAGGCTTTGGGGATTGGAGTGAGGACCTGTGTCTTGCATGCCAGGCAACCCTTAGCTGCCCAGTTCTGAGAGTCAGGAAACTATGGAAATGGACTCAGAAGGTGAACCTGCTAAATTTCATGTCCAGATTCAGAGTATCAGACATATAGACTTGATTATAGAGAAATGGCCAGTTCCCAACCCAAGACATGTGACGTCTGTTTTTTATGGGGAGATGACAGACATGAAACCGGGGGCGGGGGGGGGGGGGATTGGTTGGGGGAAGTGGCGCAGAGAAGAATGAGAGGAAGTCTGTAGACACAAAGAAAGTAAAGGGAAAGCCTAGCTGGATAGTGGGGCCAGGACCCTGGGAAAGGTTTTGTCCTCTCCATCTTCCAGGCTGGGAAGTAGGGAGGGTGGGATTTGTGAAGCTCTCTGAGCACCATATAGGAGTAAGTATCACAATGAAAAGAATGAGAATTTTCATTAGGTCAGACTTATAGCTTCTCATCCACAGTAATAATAGAAAGTGGTGGGATCCTGCCTCAACTCATGATTAGGCTTCAACTTTTAGTAGATCCAAAAGCTGCCCTGCAAACTGCTGTCACTGCAGACCTGCTGCTGCCAGGGAAGGGGACAGTCTCCAAAATGATGAATTCCCATGGCAACAGTAAATCCTCTGCTAGCAAAATGCTACAAAAATCATTGTATGCATTCTGGGTCCTTCATCAACATAGTTGTAAAAATCCAGGTTAGAGAGGGTTGGAGGACACAACCAATGTCACAGCCTTGATCCCTCTTTCCATAAAGGAACCACAAAACCTAAGAGGAAGAAATTTTGGTAAGCTGTAGAAAAAAATACACATTTTTCTCTAGTATAGTACATCTGAAATATTATACGGACATAGCTTACACAAAATGGTTCTGTAATACTTATTGCTATGTCCCATCATTAGGTGGTGTGATATAAATAGCATCAGGGACATATCAGTGGCACATCAGGGAAATGATCAGTCCCCAGGAGCCAATGAGAAGGTGCCCCCTGATTGTAGGCCCACCTGAGCTTTGTGGGGGAAGGTCTCTCCATGACTGGCTGCTGAGTTCCTACCAGTTTTCCCGTGGAAGAGAACTGGCAAGGCTGTATGCATAGTTTGTAAGGTGTGGCTTTCTCTTCTTTTCCATGGTGTTTCTAACAGTACTCCCTGGCTGTGCTCAGGTTTAAATTCCAAGTGATGTTCTCTGCTATTTGAACTGCACTTCTCCATCCCCACCCTCCTCGCACTTTCTGCTGCCTCTGTAGCCAAGCCTCTGGGAAACTGCCTGGCAACACTGGGGTAATGACTACAGGCAAAATAAAAAAATGACCCACTCCTAGAAATTATTCTGATTGTTCTACTTGCTCAGGAATTTTGGTGCTCATATCTTAGATACTAATTATCAAACAAGGAAATGAGTCACATTTCCACATGGATATTTGAAACAGTACAAAAGAATGTCTAAATTCTCCTTCAAATAGTTCAGAAAAAAAATATCACATTTTCCAAAAGGCACAATTACAGGTTGTCAGATGAAATTATAAAGTGTAGGAACTGCCTCAGATGAACATTACAATGCAGCTGACGGTGAATACAACTTCCTTCTGATTTTGTTCAGGGTAAAGCGAAATCCACTTGAATGATGCTTTGCCACTTGAATGATGTCCCTCATAAGCCCTGAGGGTGACAAGCTTTGATCACCGGTTTGCCTGAATGGAGAGTATTTTTCACACTTTTTGATTGACTTGTCTGCTGCAGTGCCTGCTGGCCAGGCTTTCTGTGGTGTGACAAACACTCGTGTTCTATTTTGTGTAAAAGTTGTCTCAACTGATCTTAAATCTAAGTATTTACTTTAACATCCTCCTTCCTATATAATAAAGAGGTAATATGCAAATTGACCATCACTCCAACACACAAGATGGCCACCCCCATGTGGTCAAAGATGGCTGGTCCCATGTGGACACAAGATGGCCACCACAAGATGGCCGGCAGGGGAGGGCAGTTGTGGGCGATCAGGCCTGCAGGGGAGGGCAGTTGGGGGCAACCAGGCCAGCAGGGGAGGGCAGTTAGGGGCAACCAGGTTAGCAAGGGAGGGCAGTTAGGGGTGACCGGGCCAGCAGGGGAGGGCAGTTGGGGGCAACCAGGCCTGCAGGGGAGGGAAGTTAGGGGCGACCAGGCTGGCAAGGGAGTGGTTGGGAGCCAGCAGTCCTGGATTGTGAGAGGGATGTCTGACTGCCCATTTAAACGGACAGTCGGACATCCCTCGAGGGGTCCCAGATTGGAGAGGGTGCAGGCTGGGCTGAGGGACACCCCTCCCCATGCACGAATTTCATGCACCGGGCCTCTAGTTGAAATAATAAAAAAGATGTAGTGTAAACAGTGAGACACTCATGTATCGTAACAGCCTCAGGAATCATTTTCTTTCAAGAATCATTTTCTAGAAAACCAAGATGGCGGCATAGGTTAAACACCTAACCTACAGCCGGGCACAACAATATCAAAAACACAACTAAAAGTCAAAACGGACATCATCCAGAACCACAGGAAAGCTGGCTGACTGAAATGCGCACAATTAGAAGGAAAAAGAAAACCACAAGGAAAATCAGAGAAGCCGTAAAAGCTTGAGGTATGGAGACACGGGCGGAGACACGAGCCCGCGCGCGTGCGGGGAAGCCGGAGCCGGAGAGGAAGGGGCGGCTGGCCGCCTGGCTGGCGTTCTCTGGCGGGAAGGAGATAAAAGCGCCAGATTGTGCTGAACCCCAGCTCCGACTGCACTGAACCCCAGTGCCCGGCAAAACCCTGGGAAGCCGGGCTCATGCTGGGGGAGTCTGGGCTGTGGGACAGAGACACAGAGGAGCTGCGCCGGAGCCGCGCACAGGAATGTGCGCAGAGGAGGGTCTGTTGCCTGTGCCGCTGGATTGCCCTAGCGGGAAGGAGACAAAAGCTCCGGACTGTGCTGAACCCCCAGTTCCAACTGCACTGAACCCCAGTTCCGGGAAAGACCCGGGGAAGCCATGCTCATACTGGGGAAAGCTGGGCTGTAAGGCAGAGATGCAGAGAGGCGGCGAAGAGCAGAGCACTGGAGGCGCACACAGGATTGTGCGCGGAGGATGGGCTGTTGACTGTGCCGCTGAGTCGCCCTGGAGGGAAGGAGACAAAAGCGCCAGACTGAGGTGAGCCCCAATTCTGACTACACGGAAACCCAGTTCCGGGAGAGAATCTGGGAATCCAGATTCATTGGGGGAGAAACTAGACTGTTTGGCAGCGCGCGAAACTCCAGGGCGCTTTTCTCTCAGAGGTGTTTGCTGGGAGTACAGAGGGACACTGAGACACAGGAACCTCATAGGGCGGGGCTGACGGGAAGCCAAGGCGGTAGGCTCCGCCCTGTAACTCCGCCCCATCCAAGCTGAACACAGAGGCTTTTACAATTTTGCAAGTCTAGTTGAATGGGGCTGTCTCCCGGCATAGACACAGCTGATCCTCACAGCCAATTGGACTGGAGGTCACATCCTCCCAGTGTACCAACAGCAATCAAGGCTTAACAACACCAAGACTTTGCACTCAGCCCACAAAGGGGGGTATCAAGAGCGACCACCTAGGGAGATTGGGGAAGCTGAGCGATAGGGAGGCAGCCAAAAGGGGAAGACACCGAAACAGGTCACGAATATAAGGGATGCTGTAATTCCTGCTGAGGGGCCACAGGCAGTAGCTGACCTACACTCCATTGGAGACCCAGAAACGAAGGCATCTAGTGGTCGGTGTGAGATGACATCAGATTTCGACCACTCCCATAAGGGACACATTCAAGAGGCAGACGCAGTGAGCGCCGAAGCCTTGCTGCACCAAGACCCGGCACATAGGCGTGTCTCCCGCACAGCAACTCTTCCTTTATAGACACAGAGGGTCCGCACGGCCAATAGGCCTGGAGGACAATTCCTCCCAGTGACACCAACAACAATCAAGACTTAACTATACAAACAAGGACCAAGATGGAGGCATAGGGCAGAAGCCTGATTGCTGCCTACCACAACGGTTTTGAGACTACAACGGGAGAGCAGAGCGGACACCATCCAGAACCACCGGAGGGCTAACTTAGCGGATGCTATACAACTAGAATAAAAGAGAGGGGTACGCGGGATGAAGCTGATGCCGGTGACCCAAAGACCACACTTTAAAAACTACGGCTCAGGAGACACAATGGCGGCCTGGAACGTGCTCGGCGCAGTTCCCCCAGCGGTCTCCGGCTGTAGGGAAGGCTTCACTCGCTGCCGAGCACGGACAGACGAGCCCCTGGGAGACATGGGGCGGGAGACTACGCGCTTGCTGACCTCCGAGTCCTTCAAGAATCTCAATGCCCCGGAAGCGGCCAGGTGCGCACGCTCGGCGACCGGCCACCGCTGCAGACCCAAGGGCCGACGCAGCCACCCCGGACCAGCCCGCCGCCGCGCACCGGGCACACCGGAGCTTTGCCGAGCCCGCCGCCCAACGAGTTCTGCGGTGGCTGCCCTGGAACTCTGAGAAAATGGCCGAAGGAATTGCTGTGAGGGAATTGACCAACAGGAATTGGGATCAAGAAGACGAAACTCCGCTGGGTCCCGGATCCGGGTGAAGCCGCGTGCCCCTGGGTCCGGGTGAGGCTGGGAACTGGGTCAGGGTGAGGCTGGGCCCCGGATCCGGGTGAGGCCACGTGCCCCTGGGTCCGGGCGAGGCCATGCGCCCCTGGATCCGGGTAAGCCTGGGCCCCGGGTCCGGGCGAGGCCGCGGGCCCCTGGATCCGGGTGAGCCTGGGCCCCGGGTCCGGGCGAGGCCGCGGGCCCCTGGATCCGGGTGAGCCTGGGCCCCGGGTCCGGGCGAGGCCGCGGGCCCCTGGATCCGGGTGAGCCTGGGCCCCGGGTCCGGGCGAGGCCGCGGGCCCCTGGCTCCGGGTGAGCCTGGCCCCGGGTCCGGGTGAGGCCGTGGGCCCCTGGGTCTGGGTGAGCCTGGGTCCCGGGTCCGGGTGAGGCCGTGGGCCCCTGGATCCGGGTGAGCCTGGGCCCCGGGTCCGGGCGAGGCCACGGGCCCCTGGATCCGGGTGAGCCTGGGCCCCGGGTCCGGGCGAGGCCGCGGGCCCCTGGATCCGGGTGAGCCTGGGCCCCGGGTCCGGGCGAGGCCGTGGGCCCCTGGATCCGGGTGAGCCTGGGCCCTGGGTCTGGGCGAGGCCGTGGGCCCCTGGATCCGGGTGAGCCTGGGTCCCGGGTCCGGGCGAGGCCGCGGGCCCCTGGATCCGGGTGAGCCTGGCCCCGGGTCCAGGTGAGGCCGTGGGCCCCTGGATCCGGGTGAAGCAGTGCCCCTGGGTCCAGCCGAGACCAAACCAGAGGGAGTCGGACCTGCATTACCACCATTTGTCCATCATCCAGAGCTGAGGGGTCAGTGCCGACATGTACTCATAGGGAACCGGTGGACATTGATATTGGGTCTCAAAAGAACTGTTGGTCCAGAAAGAAACTCACTACAGACTGATTCATTTGCCTGTCAGCATAACTATTATTGCTCGTCGCACATTCAATTCTTATAAGTATATCTCTAGTGACACATGATTTCGCTCATCTAGGGGAAATGATGAACAACATAGACTGATGAACAAGAACAGAACCAGAAACAAGGAGGCATCGATCGGACCATCGGGCCTCAGAGGGAGGATAGGGGAGGGTGGGGGGAGGGGGGAGAGATCAACCAAAGGTCTTGTGTGCATGCATATGAGCCTAACCAATGCTTAAGTTCAACAGAGGGTTGGGGCATCCAAGGGGAGGGGTGTGGGATGGGAATGGGGGGATGAGGACAAATATGTGACACCTTAATCAATAAAGAAATTAAAAAAAAAAAAAAAAAAGAATCATTTTCTAAAATTAGCTATTGTCACATCCAAGAAAACTTTGCCCTGTCTGCATGAGAGGAAGGCACCGCTCCCACTGTATTTCTCTCTTCACAGCCTCATGGGCTCCTTTGGCAAATGACCCTCTTTCTTTTCTTTCTTTCTTCATCTTTTTTATAAAAGAAAGCCTCCAGTCTGCCAAATGCATGCCACTTAAGGTCCACTCCCTAATTCAGTCCCTCTCTGATCCCAGCCCATGCTCAAGCTAATGTCCAAAGCCAGAAAGTAAAAGGTCCGCCTAGGTCCCGCAGAGCTTGAAGAGAGGGCAACCCCATTCTCCTGAAGGGCTGGGGAGGGGTCAGAGCGGCCAGTTCATTGTTGGAAGTGCAGTGGCATGGCCAGTGCTGTGAGCCCTGAAGGCCAAGCAGCTCCTCCAGGCTCAGGCCAACTCTCCCTGTGACTGGGAGCCATTGGACTCCAGAATGGATGTAGCAATCTCATGAGCTTGCTTGGCTAAGGCAGAGTTTAAAAAATGTGTGCCAGCACTTAATGGTTAGTTTAAAATTTGGATGTTTGAGTCATCTCAATAGGGAAGAGTATGAGCTACTCAAAGGCTGGACCACATATAATCAATTTTGTATTCCTAAAAAGCACAAGGTAGACTGTTTCATGTAAGATTCCTAATTAATATTTCTGAAGTAAATGAAATGAATGACTGAAATTAAAGTAAAACAAATGGAACTGCCTGGACGGGCTCTTGGCTGGGTCAGGAGGAAGGGGGTGCAACGCTTGCCGTGCTGCCCAGGCCATGAGTGTCTGGGTGGCTTCAAGCACATGGAGCCAGCAGTTGCATGGTTAGGTCAGCATCCATTGTGGTGAAGGCAGTCCTGTCAGACCCTGCTGTGTACCAGATGCCTACTATGTAACAGGCCCTTACCTTGCACCTCATATTTACTCTCATTTTAATTATTCATAATCAGTTTAGTCTTTAAAACAAACCCCTTCATAAAGAAACTGAAGCTCTAAGTGGTCTCCTCATTGTTGTTACAATATCCCCATCTTTCCCACTATATCACAAAGCTAGGAGGGATGTACCATGCCTAAAAATTTTATGAGATTTTTTTTTCCTCTGCCACAAAGTTACAATGCCGATTTTCAGGCTAGCTTTCTAAATTGATTAGACCAAGTGATTCCCTAACATCCCATTTTCCTTAATATCCGTATTTTTGTTTGCTGGAGAAGATAATCTTCCCAATTACACCTCAGAATCCAGAATCCACACCTGCCATGCTCAGCAGTGCCCGAGAGAGCTTAGCCTTGGCACAACAACCAAGGGGATTTTGCCAGGCAGAATAAGCTGCCAATTTGCTGACCTTTCCAGAGAGGCTACAGGTGTGAAGGCCCATGACCGCAAGGTGTTTGTTATGTAGGTAGGAAGACTGGTTTGTTGCCCTGTCCCAGGACGGGTGAATGTACAGAGCAGTGAAATGGATTTAAGTAATCCTGGAGTGCTTCAAAGGGAAGGGAATCAGAGCTGAACATTGAAAGACAAGGGTATGAAGGGAGACTGTCACAGACTGGTGACTGGGAGTGAATGGGCTAAGCTGAACAAGGGTGAGATACTTTTCTGAAGATGATGGCATTAATTTCTGGGCAAATAATTTCAGCTGTACAGGATTTCTCCTCAGTGGCAGGGCAGATGGAAAATAATTTAAAAGTCAGATTCACATATGTGAGCCCCTCTGGGTGGCTTTTGGCTTTCAGAACTTTCTGCAATGAGATGGCAGGTGCTGTTAGGCCAGGGGGAGGCGGGAATGATTCCAGACGCCTATTATTGGCTCTACAGAGACAACACAGCTGCCTTCTAGCTAGGGTCTGCTGGCTTCCGGAAACAGTATCTGTCTGCTTTGGACACAGTGGCCTGTTTGTTTTACGAGAATTAGCATTCAAATATTTACACTTTATACCAATAATGTGCCCAGGCTCATGATTGAAGCTGTAAATTAGTTTTGGTACTGATGCTTAATAATAAAACAGATGGAAGCTTGCATACCTGCCATTGAGATTTGAAAGTTTTACACTGATTCCTCAAACACAAGTGGGCTTTTTATTTTTATTTTATTTTATTGATTTTTTACAGAGAGGAAGGGAGAGGGATAGAGAGTCAGAAACATCGATGTGAGAGAAACATCGACCAGCTGCCTCCTGCACAGATGTGCCCGTAACCAAGGTACATGCCCCTGACCGGAATCGAACCTGGGACCTTTCAGTCCGCACGCCGACACTCCATCCACTGAGCCAAACCGGTTTAGGCATAAGTGGGCTTTTTGGTCAAATTGTAGGTGGCTGGCAGGAGGCTCTAACAGGGAGACCTCGGTATCAGGAGAAGCCACCCTTTCTTAGGAAAAGCATATCTCTCTGTCATAGCCTAAGGGGCACCGGCATCAGTGTGGGCCCACATGGTGGGCATATGATGGTGAGGATGGACAGGCACCAGTCAGGTGGCAAGTCTGAGCCATCATTCCTGGCCTACACTTGGGGGTTATAGACTGAGACAGATGGCTACTCATTAAGAGGAGTAAAGGCAATGGATGGTTGACCAGGAAGCCCTGGGATCAGACAGCCTGTTCAGATCCTTGTCAGCTGTGTGATTTTGGATAAGTCATTTGCGCCTCAGTTTCTTCATCCAGTGTGCGTCATAACACTGCCTAGATCATTGCTGCTTCACAGAGGAATGAATCAGGTATTGTGTGATTTGACCAGCATGGCGACTGGCCCAAAGCGAGAGCTCAATCGATGTGATTTCTCAGTCCAGCCTTTGAAATTCTGTGAAAGTAAAGAAGTGGTATAACAAGCGTGGATTTCACTGCATGTGTTTACAGTGGACAGTTTCCCAGTAGGCACCCCTCTCTTTAAATTAACTCTGGTGTAGATGAGCACTAACCCTTACTCAAGCTAGTGAGACTAAATGTTCCCTGTAAACCCTGCCTGAGTGAAGACCTCTCTCTGGTGTCTCCATCATGGATTCAGTGCCTGACAAGTATCTTCTAATGGCTTCATTGTGTTAGTCAGCTTATTATAATTATGCTACTATAATTCAACAAATATTAGTAAGCCTAATGTAAAGCTGAATATATATGTTATATGACGCTTTGCCCTTAAAGCAGTGCTCGGCAAACTCATTGGTCAACAGAGCCAAATATCAACAGTACAACGATTGAAATTTCTTTTGAGAGCCAAATTTTTTAAACTTAAACTTCTTCTAACGCCACTTCTTCAAAATAGACTTGCCCAGGCCGTGGTATTTTGTGGAAGAGCCACACTCAAGGGGCCAAAGAGCCGCATGTGGTACGCGAGCCGCAGTTTGCCGACCACGGCCTTAAGGAACTGAATTAAGTTCTTGGGGAAATTTATATATATATATTTTATTGATTTTTTACAGAGAGGAAGGGAGAGGGATAGAGAATTAGAAACATCGATGAGAGAGAAACATCGATCAGCTGCCTCCTGCACACCCCCTACTGGGGATGTGCCCGCAACCAAGGTACATGCCCTTGACCGGAATCGAACCTGGGACCTTTCAGTCCGCAGGCCGACGCTCTATCCATTGAGCCAAACCAGTTTCGGCAGTTCTTGGGGAAATTTAAATTTAAATTTTGAGTAACAAAAGAATGGACAAGAAGTACAGTACAGATAAAAATTCCAAAACCTTTCTTTAGTCCTGACAATAGGCTTCTGATGAAAGCACAGAGCAGAGAGGGTGCAGGGAGACCCACTTTCCTGTTCCGGAGACAGTCTGGTGGGGCGCTGGTTTCTCTGTCAGAAAGAAAGTGTTTTGCCAACTGTAATTGCAAAATTAAAAAATATATATACTAAAAGAAAAGAAAAGAAAGTGTTTCAGGTGGCAAGAGGAGCATCTTAAAAAATAAAAATAAAAAGAGTCCTGGCTGGTTTGTCTCAGTGGATAAAGCCTCGGCCTGTGGACTAAAGGGTCCTGGGTTCGATTCCAGTCAAGGGCACATGCCCAGGTTGTGGGCTTGATCCCCAGTAGGGGGTGTGCAAGAGGCAACCTATCAATGATTCCCTCTCATCATTGATGATCCAGTTTGTTCTCACAACCAGGCTGCACATGACTTTATCAGTAACACACATATTATGTCAGCCCCCATCTGTCTGACGTTATTGTATCAACCAAAGTGCTGGGCAGTTGCTTCAGTGCACCCCAGATCCTATGGTCTGGGAACTATTTGGAAGCCCCTTTCATGTTGAGAAACATGAGTCACAGTGAAGTTATCTAAAAGTCACACCATTTTATTATGTGTTGGAGCCAGGATAGTACCTGGCATATTTGTAGGCAGTCAAAATGAGGACAATGAGAATGTATGCTCTCCTTATTTCTCAGATTGTTGTAAAGAGACAAGGAAAAATGTGTTAGTGAGAACATTTTAAATTTAGATTGTTTAAAAATTCATTCAGTTTTCATGATATGAGGGATTAACATTAGTTAGATTGAATTATTATGTCAAAGTAATCTTAGCTGATTGTTTCATGAACTATCAAGTGTAAGTGAAAAGATGACCCTAGTATACACTAAAACATCACCTTGGCAGATGGAGAGGTGCCAGGGAAAGTCATGCCCAGGTCAACATGTTTCTAGGCAAGTGAAGATGGTAGCAGTTTGCTTTGCAAGGCTGTTTAGCAGCATTAGTAATGTAGCTTTAACACTCCTGAGATTGGTTTTTGTATAGAAATATTAAAATCTTACTAAGAGAAAATGCAAATTTGTTAAATGACCCAACAATATGCTGTTTACATTTGCCATAGACGAGGGTAAGCCAGCCATGTCTTCTTGGGGTATTATTTTGCAACAGAGGCTTGGGATGGGAGAAATACATTAGTTTTTATATTAAAACACATATAAACACATACTATGAAGTCAAATATAAAATCAACTCAAAGATTTAATATGAAACATGAGACTTCAAATAAATTTCTCACTGTGGAGCTTTCAATTTGCCCTTTATCAACATAAGAAATGTCCAAACCTGTAGAGAATTTTTATGAGTTTACTTGGGCCAAACTGATGACATTTGCCAGTAAGCAAAATCTCAACAAATTGAGAAAATGCTCTGGAGAATAGCAGTTTATAGTTTATTTTATACATTACAATCAAAGGAGGAGGCATAAGGAGGGTTACATGAAATCCACTGCTGGTAGATTAGGGAGGTGGGAGAAAGCAAAACAGGGAAAATCTAGGGTTGGATTAAAAAGTAAATTAATAGACACATGCTTCTTTTACATTTGGGGGGGTATGATAGTTAACAGTCAACAATTAACATGATAACACTAACAATGAGGGGATTTGTGGTCTCTGCTCTGAGGTTGTGCTTTGAGGGTTTTGGGGGGTGGGGAGGGGGGAGGGAATTATTTTGATATTCCAAAGGTATGTTATCAGGTATGTTATCTTAGATGCAAAAAGACAACAGACAGGTGAAGACTGAACTATGTTAGGGCAAAAAACTGCCCTAGGTCATGACTACCTGCCACAAACTACTTTTAGTAAGGAAGTTTTAATTTGAGATCATCCTATGTGGTTACCTTCGTGTCTGAGTTTGTAAGGACGCCACATAGGCCTGTCCCCAGCTTGTCAGGTTAGTGAGTGGCCCCCATTTTTGTCCTCACCTTTGAGTTTTCAAAACTGAATGTTCTCCATCCTCAGAACTCCCCCTATGGAAAAGTTTGAGCAACTGGGGTGAGATTCAAGAAAAAGGCCTACTGTGGATGTTAGAATAACCTAGACATGGTTCAGAGGTTTTCTCTCAAATATGCTTCTCTAGTGTTCATTTCTCAAAGCCTGTACAAATTTGCCATATTATGAAACAATTTCTAGTTTCTAACTCCGAGAATTAGCTCATCCTTATAATAGTGCTTAACTGCCAACACACCCTAGTTAGGGCCAGTCACCCAGTCACAATTCCCATATGAACAACAGTGTAATATGTTTTGTATATGTGTGCATTTTTACATGTGACACAGTAGTGATCTTGCATTACACACTCACCCATTACTTTATTTTGTCATCAATTCTATAGGTAGCTAGATATTAATAAAAGAAGGGAGCAAAGGGTATTAGACATTATCAGGCATAATAATCTAGGGAGCAGAAGCCTGCTTAGTGTGGAGAAAGAATGGAATGGAGCATGGTGCAGACAGGTCAGAGTGAGGGTGAGGGTGTGAGTGGGTGACTGAGTGTGAGGGAGAGTGTGCATGGGTGTGAGTGTGGGAAGGCATCTGTTTGTGGGAGCAGGAGCTCAAGGCGGGCAGTTGGGTGCTCCTGGTAAAAAAGTAGCAGGTCACCGTGTGTTGCTGGGCCATGCACTTCTCTCTACTTGAGAGTAGAGAGCTAGCCATTCTGATGGAGCCATAGAGTCCTCCTTGGTAGGAGACTATGTGGAGCAGCCCTGCTCCAATGCCCCTGAGCCACAGACAGACAGACCATGGGCAGGTGGACACTCATGGCCCCACTATTGGGACCTGAAGCCCCTGGACACACAGACCAGTCATAGTAGCTTGGTGTGCTTGAACTGTGGGCCTCAGAGTACTGGCTGGCTGCCTTGACAAGCAGTATGTGGGGCCTGCCCCGCCATATTGGCAAGCAGGGTACCTGGCCCACCCCACCGTGTGCCATAGCAGAGCAGCACCCAGCCCAGCCTGTCCCCTGCACCAGCTGAGCAGTGCCTGGCTTGTCTTGGCCCCTCCACCTGTGGAGTGCCTGGCCTGCCCCGCCACCTTGACACATGGCCCACATGGACATAGCATGCCAACCCAGCATGCCTGATCTAGTGTCTCTGGATGACCGGCTCCAACACATTGACATGGTGCACCTGATCCTGCCCTGCACCCAGATGCATGGACCTGTTACCATGATCCATTGTGCCTGACTCACTGCCCCTGGACAAATGGCCCCACCACCTGACCCTGCCCAGCAGATGCGAGCTGATGCTCCCCAACACACCCACCTGCCACAGTGACCAGGAACACCAAACCTAATTCCAACAGAAGATTAGACTCACCACTTAGACCCAATGTGACCAGTCACCTCTGGATGCACAGACCTGACCTACAACTGCACCTGCCGCACCCAGCACCCTGGACTACTGGAGTGCTAAAATGGGGAGACAAAGAAACAACCCCCAAATGAAAGGAAAGGAGGAATCACCAGAAAAGGAACTAAATGAAATGAAGGCAAGCAGTTTGTCAGATAAAGAACTCAAAGTAATAATTATAAGGTGCTCAAATAATTTAGTAAGAACAACAAACAACTTAATGAGAATTATAATGAACACTAGGGGCCCGGTGCACAAAATTCGTGCACTGGGGAGGGGTCCCTCAGCCCAGCCTGACCCCTCTCACATACTGGGAGCCCTCAGGGGATGTCCCACTGATGGCTTAGGCCTGCTCCCCGTTGGGAGCGGACCTAAGCCGCAGTCTGGTCTCCCTTTGAGGTAGGCGACCGGGCTGATCAGGGGAAGGTGCCAGCCCCATCACCCCGCTGCTGCAGCCACTGCAAGTCACCACAGCCGCCAAGGTATTTTCATCAACACGGACTCCAGTCCCTTCACCATGAAAAAATGAAAACTTCCTTTAGGCATTTTCAAGATGTGTCTTTCATAGAATATGACATTTATTTCTTTATTTTTCTTTTTATCCTCACCTGAGTATATGTTTTCATCCCCTTCCCTCCGATCCCAGGCTCGGGCCCCTGCCCAAGCCTAAACCCTCCACCCCAGGCTTTAGGCTTGGGAAGGGCCCCCCCCTGCCCCTCCTATTTCAGGCTCGGCCCTTTCCCAAGCCTAAACCCTCTGCCCCAGGCTTTAGGCTTGGGAAGGGGACCCCCCACCCCTCCGATGGCCGGCTGGGAGTGACCTGGGTGCCGAGGAAGTTCCCGGGACCCAGGTATGTATGCGAATTAACCGCCATTTTTGTTGGGTTAATTTGCATACTCACTCTGATTGGCTGTGGGCATAGTGAAGGTACGGTCAATTTACATGTTTCTCTATTATTAGGTAAGATAATGAGTATTACTCCAACATGAAAAAAGATGTTGAAACAATGAATAAGAATCAAGTGGAAATGAAGAATGACATAGCTGAAATAAAGGAGCCAGGCCTGTGTGTTTCAGTGGTTGAGTGCCTGGGTTGCTGGCTCGATCCCTATTGATACGTCTATCTCTCTCTCTCCCTCTCTGTTCTTCACTGAAATCAATAAGAATATTTTAAAAAATACCCTGGAAGGATTCAATAGTAGACTAGAAGTTGAGGACGGAATCAGCAAATTAGAAGACAAGCTAGAAAGAAAATACCCATTTGGCGTAGCATTTGGAAAAAAAATTAAAAAGCAGGAAGAGAGTTTAAGGGAGGTTGGGGACACATGAAATGTAACAACATCTGCATAATAGGGGTTCTAGAAGGAGAAGATAAGGAGCAAGGAATAGAGAACCTGTTTGAAGAAATGACAGGAAAGTTCTCAGACCTGGTGAATAAAAAAGTCACACAAGTCCAGGAAACACAGAGTCCCAATCAAGATGAACACAAAAACACCTTCATCAAGGCAATCATAATTAAAATGGCAAACGTTAAAGAAAAAGAAAGAATCTTAAAGGCTGCAAAAGAGAGACAGAAAAGTACCTACAAGGGAGCTCCCATTAGACTGTCAGCTGATTTCTTAATAAAAACACTTCAGGCCAGAGGGAGTGGCATGAAGTATACAAAGTAATGAAAATCAAGGGACTGAATCCAAGAATACTTTATTGAGAAAGGCTATCATTCAAAATTGAAGGTGAAATTAGGAGTGTCACAGACAAAAATAAAAGGCTAACGGCGTTTATTAACACCCAAGCAGCACTGCAAAAAATGCTGAAGTGACTACTGTAAGAAGAAGAAAGAGAGAGAAGAGCACAGGGATAAAGAATAAAAGTGGCAAAAAAATAAGTACCTATCAATAATAACCCCAAACGTAAAAGGCTTAAATGCTCCAATCAAAAGACATAGGGTAGCTGAATGGATAAGAAAACTTGATCCATATACATGCTGTTTACAAGAGACCCACACCAGAACAAAATATTGACACAAACTGAAAATGAAGGGATGAAAAATATTTTCCATGGAAATGGAAAGGAAAAAAGTACAGGGGTAGCAATACTTATATCTGACAAAATAGACTTCAAAGCAAAGGCCATAACAAGAGACAAAGATGGTTACTACATAATATTAAAGGGATCAATACAAGAGGATATATCCATGGTAAACATATATGCACCCAATATAGGAGCAACTAAATATATAAAGAAGCTCTTGGAGAACTATAAAGGAGAGATTAATAGCAATACAGTCTTAGTAGAGGACTTTCACACTTCACTGACATCACTGATAGTTCTTCCAAACCAAATATAAATAAGGAAACAGAGAACTTAAATAGTACAGATGTATTTAACTGACATTTACAGAACATTCCATCCCAAAGCTGTAGGATATACATTCTTCTCAAGTGCACATGGGGCATTCTCAAAGATAGACCACACATTAGGACACAAACTAAGTCTCTACAAATTCAAGAAAATTGAAAACATATCAAGTGTCTTCTCGGATCACAATGGCATTAAACTAGAAATCAACTACAATAAAAACACCCCAAAACATTCAAACATATGAGGCTAAATAGCATGTTATTAAAAAATGAATGGGCTACTCTGAGATCAAAGTGAAAAATCAAAAACTTCCTTGGAACAAATGGAAATGAACACACAACAGTCCAAAATCTATGGGACACAGTAAAAGCAGTCCTGAGACTGCTTAATTTAGCATTGTTCTACAGGCCTAAATTAAGAAACAAGAAAAATTGCTAATACACTATGTAACCCTACAACTTAAAGAATTAGAAACAAAAGGAAATCCAAGAGTAACTAGAAGGAAGGAAAAAATAAAAATCAGAGTAGATATAAGTGACACAGAGACTAAAAAACAATACCAAAAAAAAAAAAAAAAAATCAATGAAACCAAGAGCTGGTTCTTTGAAGAGATAAACATGGAATGTCCACTTTTACACTCTTATTCAGACTCATCAAGAAACAAAGAGAACCCCCAATAAATAAAATCAGAAATGAAAGAGCTAAAATAACAACAGACACCACAGAAATACAAAGGATTGTAAGCAAATGCTATGAACAACTATATGTCAACAAGCTGGACACTCAGGATGAGATGGAAAATTCCTAGAAAAATACAACCTTCCAAAACTGAACCAGGAGAATTAGAAAACCTGAATAGGCCAATAACAACTGATGAAATTGAAGCAATAATTAAACACACACACACACACACACACACACACACACACACGCACACAAAACAAAACAAACAACCCCTCCACCCCCAGCAAATAAAAGCCCTGGCCTGGATGGCTTCACAGGGGAATTTTACCAAATATTCAAAGAACTAACACCTATCCTCCTCAAACTATTCCAAACAATTCAAGAGGAAGGAACAATTCCAAGATGTTTCCACAAGGCCAGCATTATTCTAATTCCAAAACAAGATAAAAACACTACAAAGAGAATTACAAGCCAATATCCTGGATGAACATTGATGTTAAAGTCCTCAACAAAATATTAGCAAATTGGATCCAGCAACATATTAAAAAGATCATACACCATGACTAAATGAGATTTATTCCAGGAATGCAATGCTAGTACAATATTCACAAATCAATAAATGTGATACATCACATAAACACACTGAAAGGCAAAAATCACATGATCATACCAATCGATGCAGAAAAAGCATTCAACAAACTCCAATACCCATTTTTGATAAAAACTCTCAGCAAAGTGGGAGTAGAGGAATCATACCTCAACATAATAAAGGCCATATATGACAAACTACAGCCAACATCATAATCAATGGGCAAAAACTAAAAGCATTCCTCCTAAGAACAGAAACAAGACAGGGATGCCCACTTTCACACTTATTCAACACTAGAGGCCTGGTGCATGAATTCGTGCACCAGTGGGGTCCCTCGGCCTGGCCTGTGGGATCGGGTGGAAACTGGCTCTCCGACATCCCCTGAGGGGTCCTGGATTTCAAGAGGGCACAGGCCAGGCCAAGGGACCCCACCGGTGCACAATCGGGACCGGGGAGGGACGAGGGAGGTTGGCCAGCCAGGGAGGGACCTCGGGAGGGCTTCAGGGCATGTCCGGCCCATCTCATTCAGTCCTAATCGGCCGGACCCCAGCAGCAAGCTAACCTACAGGTCAGAACGTCATAGCTAGCAATTGAGTGGCCTTAGCATATCATTAGCATATTATGCTTTGATTGGTTGAATGGACGACCAGACAGCCAGACACTTAGCATATTAGGCTTTTATTATATAGGATAGTATTGGAAGTCCTAGCCACGGAGATCAGACAAGAAGAAAAAAATAAAAGCTTCCAAATTGGAAAGGAGGAAGTAAAACTGACATTATTTGCAGATGACATGATATTGTACATAGAAAACCCTAAAGACTCCACCAAAACAACTACTAGATTTAATAAATGAATTTGACAATGAACCAGGATACAAAATTAACACCCAGAAATCAATTGCATTTTTATACACCAATAATGAACTCTCAGAAAGAGAAACTAAAAAACAACCCCATTTACCATTGCAACATTGGAATAAATTTAATCAATAAGGTAAAAAAGACCTGTACTCAGAATACTATAGAAAGTTGAAAAAAGAGACAGAAGATGATATAAACAAGTATAGGATGTGTTGATAGATTGGTAGAATTATCATCATTAAAATGTTTATATACCCAAAGCAACCTGCAGATTCAATGCAATCCCTATTAAAATATCAACAGCATATTTCACAGATCTAGAACAAACACTCCAAAAATTTATATAGAACCAAAAAAGACCCTAAATAGCTGTAGCAATCTTGAGAAAGAAGAACAAAGTTGGAGGGATCACAAGATCAGATATCAAGTTATACTATCAAGCCACTGGTACAGGCACAAGAACAGGTATATATAGATCTATGGAACAGAACAGAGAACCCAGAAATCGACCCAAGCCATTATGCTCAATTAATATTTGATAAAGGAGGCAAGAGCATACAATGGAGGCAGGGCATGTATCATTAGAAGAAAACAGGCCATGAACTAAGTTTATTCAATGAAAAATTGTATACGCCTTAGAAAAGATGGCATCTCTCACCTAGAGTGGTTTGTGCTATTTGAAAGTACAAACCCTTAAGGTTCTCACTCAGTTGTAATTATGCTAAGGAATTCTGATTCCATCTGTATTCATTTTGTTTAAATGTACAGGCCCACCGCCTTTATTCTGGTTTGGGAACTGTATACTTGAAATGATGACTGCACCTCACACAAAGGTAAGACGTTGGGGAAAAGAAACATTTCCTGACACTGTCACTTCCTTCTCAGTGGGAAGGAAGATACTACTACCTGGCTGGCAGCAGCTTTTGGAAGGATTAATGAGTGTTTGTAGAGCACTCCCAGGTCTAAAGATAAAAGACATCTTATGAGCACAGCTTCTAGTTGATTTGTTATTTTGAAATGAACACATCCAAAAGCTTTGAGAAGGATATAGAATTAAAGAGTCTCAAGTGTGGTCTTCTACCAACCTTTTTTCTTCATTAGTAATTTCAAACATGACAATTTCCCATTCAGTAGTGATTATCCTGTGAAGGTAGAATATTGACATTAGGTGCTGTCATCCTTAGACTGAGTCTATTTCCATTTCTTGGGAAATAAATTAAATCCATTAAAAAAAGAAGAAGAAGAATGGAATGGACTGGTTAGGTGGGCCCAGTGCAAGCCCGAAAAACTTGGGAAGTTAATTGGTTATTTTTTTTAAAAAGCCCACAGTTCTGAGCAGCTCATAGTGCTGAGCAAATCCAATATAACTTCTCCTCCCATTGAGCTTTCAGTAATGTGAGAAAGATAGAAGAAATTAGTATTCAAATCTTGCAGCATATTGTGCTGTCTTAGTTGATGTTTTTTACCACATTCCTTTACCCCATGACATCCTGCCACTCACAGGGATAAACATAAGACCTATCATGCCTTAAGGATAATTGTCACAAGGAAACAGAAGACAGGATGTCAATTCTTGGCTTTTAAGTTCAAAAGCTGTATTGAAGGGGTGGTGAAGGGGAGGACAAAAATTGTGGATAAAACTTGCTAAACCAGTCTTATCTTGCCTAAAGGGAGATAAAAACTAACTTTTGACTCTTGAAAAGGAGAGTGGAAACTGAAACAGAAGAATTAGATAATGGAAAGGGCCTTTGAAGAGGACTGTAGCATCCTGCAAACCCCACACCCAGTGGGTAACACCAGAAGGAAGAGGACAATAGAACCCTAGGTAAGTCAAGGGGCTACATTTAGAAGGGATCTTGCCCTACTGTACTTCAAACATCAGGACCTGAAAGTGCTGCAGGAATTCTCCACCCAGCTGGAAATGGTAGCACAGCTATGACCATAAGATAGTTTTCTGTGCCCAGAATAGCATGAGAGAAAAAACCCCAATGTGGCCTCCAAAACAGTGAAAGTCCTCAGCCCCAAAATAAAATTTGCAGGCATGGGCATTGGGGGCAGCACATATGTAATGTACTACAAGGGAAGAGACCAGGCAGGTAATCCAACACCCAGACAGCAGCAGTACAACACGTGTATAAGTGGGTGCTGACAATTCCCTGATGCCATGAAGATATCTAAGCCCCAGGAGTTAGAGGGGAAACAAAGAACCCAAAAGTTTGTCAACTCATTTAATTTAATCAACTTATAAATGTTGGCTGATTTGGCAGTTAAATTTTCCCTTAGTGGAACTGATACCATTGTAATTAACTGAGTTATTAATTAATAAGAAAGGAGCAAAGGGACAGCCAAATAATATAGGCATGCCATTTGTTCCAGAAAGCTGCAGTTTAACACTCTTCAGGTCTGTTCTCTGCAGATCCTGGGGGAAGGGACTGGACAAAGAAAGAATAGATACATACCCAGTAAGGTCTGAATGACATAGGAAATGTGGACGAAAGGAGCCACATGCCAACCTGACAAGCTCAGGGGAGGCCTGCGTGGCAGTCTTGCAAACTCAGAGACCTGGAATAACCACAAAGGATGGTTTGAAAATTAAATATTTAACTACAAACAGGTTATGGTGGGCAGTCATTCCTAGGCTGCTATCTTCCCTGACAAAGATCAACTTGGATCTTCTTTACTGAGCCCATTTGCCTTTTTGCCTCTAAGATAACATATCTGTGAGATGTCTGGGTAACTTGTAACTTCCTTCTTTTGCTGGAGCCCCTGGGGCACAACCAAATGTGGTGGGCGCCAGGACAGATGCCTCAAATTCCTTCATTATCATGTTAATTGTTCCTGTACCCACCTAAGTATGTGTCCATCATTTTACTTTTTGTCCAATCCCAGGGGTTTCCCACCATTTGACTTTATCCAATGAATTTCATGTAGCCCACCTATGTCCTTCCTTTGATGGCAATGCATAAATACAGATGTAACCCACCATTCTTCGGAGCATAATCTCAATTCATTGAGGTTCTGCTTCCCGGCATATGTCGACAGTTTGGCTCAAATAAACTCACTAAAATTCTTTACAGGTTTCAATGGTTTTTTTTCGTTAACATTACTTGGCGTAGTCGTGGCAGGATTCCAAAGAAAACTCACCCGGGATCACCCCTTGGACTTGGACTTGGAGCTAGGATCCAGCAAAGGGCCCGTTGAAGCCCACCGGTCCTCCGCCCATTGGGTGAACGTGGGTGAGTCGTCTCTTGGATCCAGGACCTTCCCTCGCTTTGGTAGAGGGTCTGACTTTATTTGAGCTGTGTTTTAAAATCCTCGAGGTGGAACCAGGGTTGACAGAACCCCAGGTTAAGGGTTGGCAGAACCCAGGTTAAGGCGGGACTGGAGAAAAAAAAATGGGTGGCTGGTTTTGATTTTGGCTTTTAATTGGAATTGCTGAGAGTCTGAGCAAAAATAACCTTCGCCGTATAAATGAGCTGAACTCATTCAGCTCCAAAGATAAAGGGGCAACATTTTTTATTTTTAAAGAATAGTCGGATTCTGAGGTGTTCTTAGGTGACTAAGAATTTTGTGGAGGTGTCAGAAATGCAGGAGCCCCATCTGGAAGTTCCGACGCAACTGTAATTAAATGGCTTTTCTAGGGGGCCACCATAAAGACTTGGTCTGCCCGGGCCCCAAAACTTTTTGTGGTTTTAGACAGCCGGGAGAGAAACTGAGGCCACATTTGACCCACTACATAACATATCTAAAGTTTGCTCAGACTACAGATATCCAAAAAAAATAAAAAAAATTTAACATGGGAAATTGTGCCTCCAAGGCTAGAAACTCCCAAGACCCCAGCCCTCATTTAATACTCCTGATAAGAAGCCTTTACTTGCAAGTACTTAACAGAAATGAGAAAATTTAACTAGAAAATATTAACTGAGGAATGGCCAGAAGAAAGAAAAAAAAAATGCAGTTTGTTTGGGGTACCTATGTTAATATTATGCATGCAGGAAAAAAAAAAAATGCCGGCTCTGAAATTAAAGTGAATGAGTATATGGGAAGCGTATCTTGATTTGGAAACCAGAAGCTTCTAAGAAAAAATTTTCTTCCAATAAGATGGAAATTAATAAAAAAGATTTTCAGAGACTGTTTCAGAACTATTTTGAAGTTAACAAATGTCTACAGCCATTTTTGAATAGTCCTTTGGGAATGTACTGAAATTCTAGAGAGAGGCAGTTCCCGAACGTGGGACAAAAGACACTGCTTTGGTAATTTTAATGCTAGACATTCTCTGGTGTAAATTCTTAGTGTGTTTTCTGCGCGCCTGTATAAGAGTGTTGATGTTTTTGTGTCTCTTTGTTGTTGTTTAATTTGTTGAAAGAAGAGGCAAGTCCCGCTTTGGGGAAGCCTAGTTGTGTGTGGTGGGGTTGAAGGCGTGAGAGAGATTGCAAGAACGTCCCAGCAGCTGCCAAGAATTCTTCATCTTGGGGGCTCTTCTTGCTCTCCCTCTCAGGGTTCAGCCTCCAGAAACAGCTAGTGAGATTTGTGTCTGTTTGTCTGAAATATAATTGTGGCTGTCTATCTTTTAGGGATTTCGGTTTGCTCTTTCCTTATTTGTTGTGAGAATAAACAAATCATCTTCTCTGTCAAAGAATAGTTTAGACAGCCTCCATTTTGGACTGTGACTTGGCAGCCGCCATGTTGGCCGCATGGCTTGCTGCTCCCCTTGAAAGAGCAAGGGCCAACCCCTCCCTTTGAATTGCCAATCGGGAAAGACCATGTGCCTGAGCTCCAATCAAGAGCAAGGACAGGTCATGTGCATCGTTAAGGCACTCTGCTTCAGAAAGAAACTTGCAAAGATTCTCAGAGCTAAGTTCAAACAGGAAACTTTAGGAGGGTAGCATGTGTCCAGTCAGGGACACTGGCAAGCCAAGAGTCATGATTCCCTGTGGGGGCGTCTGCCAGTGATACTCTGGGTATTTGCATTTCACATATTGGGAGTTTATGTATTATTTTCAATGCTCAATACACTGCTTGCAATAAGCCATGTGCCTCATTTTAAACTCTTACATATTATTCTTTATATGTTGAAATTATAATTGAATCTAAAGGTATACAAATTTTATATTATTCTCTATGTCATTTTACAGGGATTATTACTTACCAAGAAGTTGTTGTCTTGGAATGTTGTATTTTATAGAAAAGCAAAGTTTTATCAAATCTATAACCATGCCACTTTTAAATTTTTGTCATTTGTGGACAGCTTTATTCTGATGCATTTGTAGGTATATATGTCTAGAAAAATCCATGAAAAGGACTCGGATTTACTCTAACTTGCAGGCTTCTAAGCAGGTCATATTTTGAACTGGATGAAGATTTATAGAACTTCAAGGAATAAATAAACAAAAACAACTATGGGACTAAATGAATTGAGGATAATTATTCTTATGATTCTATTTAAAATATTGTTGACTCTTAAATCTTTGTTTCCCGAATATAGGGAAAGGTAAAGAGCAGACATTCTGCATTATAGGAACTAACAAATTGGTAACAGATTCATTTCACAGTGCGCTCCCGGGAGACGAAGCGTTCAAAGATCATGGCTTACAACCAGGAGATTTGCTGTCTTGGAAAAGACACCAAATAAAAAACTCTCCAACCTCATTGGAGGGGACCTTACCAGGTATTACTAACTAACCCATGTGCAGCTAAGCTTAAAGGAGTTAGCTCATGGATTCACATTTCTCATTTAAAAAAGGCATCTGACTGTGAATGGACATCTACTCCCATCTCTGACACCATCTCCGTCTGCAGCGGAGATCACAGACTTTTCAAGGACGAGAAGTCGCTGACCACGGAGGCAGACAGCTATCCCAAGATGACGTCAACAAGGCCTGTATACTCACAAACTGATATTGCTTGTTTTATATCATCTGATTGATACTGATATTGATTGAATGTACATAAAATGATTTTCATATTATTATTATCCTTATGGTTCCCTAGTGGAAACAATGTCTACCTCCCCAGACCTCTTCCTTTACTAGATATGAAAAATTTAACTTAGATACCTGCTAACCTTTCCTACCTACTACACAATGATGTTCTGGTTATCAGGTATGATAGTGAAATTAATGCCTTGTTAGCCACACATTGGTCTTCTCCTATCAATATAAGCTTTGGTAGTTGTTGTTGTTGTTGTTGTTGTTTTCTGGCTCCATCTATTATAAAGGACCCACCTTAGGCAAATACCTCCAAGAATATTTCCCTGATAATTCCACTGGTAAAATTGTATATGGATGTAATCTGGATGAATATTGTATGGCTATAGAGATGGGTGATGAATAGCTAAGAAAAACACCTGGATATGATGGCCAAAGGCTTGCAGCAGCCTGTCCTATCTGTCATAGCATACCATGTCCTCGGACTCACCAGCCATGCTCTTGTGGCTGGATGTCTGTGAAACAAGAAAGAAATCAATGGATCCCCATTTCAGAAATTATTGACATCATTTGGTGGGTAGATATGTTTATAATTACCCCACTGTCCTTGTGTCCTGGATGTTTGAGGAGCCCTATGAATACTCAAACTCTAGCTCATTTGGGGGTCACCTTCACCCATTTAACTATGGCATAGGAAACTCAACATTTTTGGCTCCACTCAGTATACCCTAACTGCTCCCAAGCCATAGCTACCCAATGGCAACAACATTTCTGGTGGATCCAACAACATTGGTCCCCCTAAAAGAAGCAAAAGGGGAATACTTGGAGCAGTAGGGGCTGGCCTTGGTATCCGGGACAAGCTGAAGTTGTATGTAGCTAATGAAGAATATCATTCATTAGAAAAAGATTTTTATCTCAAATAGGTCATCTAGAGGGAATGCTGTTTCTGGAAGAAGGAAAAACAGTGGGAAGCAGCATGGAAAGATAATAAAGCCTTGGTTTAATGGATAGAACAGGCTCGACGGACTAAACTCATGTCCAAACCCAACAATGGGAACGTGCTTGTGCCCTAATTCAACTGGGCCTGTTGTCTATGCTAATGCAAGGAATCTGAAGTGGCTATGAAACAATGGCCAACTATAATGGCTGCAGAAGCCCAGGCCAGACACTTATGGGACTCATATGGTTCCCCAGGCATTTGGAAAATTTTAAATGGGAAATGTGATCTACAATATTGTGTTTTTAAAAGCCCAGGTGCGAGTTAAATCCTAGGCTTAAATTCCCAGTAGTTCAACTGGCCGGCATAGGGACCATCCTCAATAATACTAGAATACTTCCAATGGGAAGTAGATGGGCCATATTTAAAAATAATAAACAATGTGAACCCATCTCACTGTCTGTGAAAATTGGAAAAGTGAATGGTTATGCCCTCAATCCATATGGAATACTGAATTCACCCAGTCCTGGCTTATTGTATCTACCCCAACAAATAACAATATAGTATATAGGAAAGGGGCGTTTGTGCTGGGAAGGGTTAAAAGCAATCTTTACTGTAATATCACCAAGTTTACATTAAATAATACTAGAATATGGTGTAATACTGAAATTATAGGCAGAATGACTTTGCCTGATGTTCATAAAATCTGTGATAATATTGATACTGAAAAACCAATGTATTGGGAAATTGAACTCCTCCCCATGAAGCCATTTTTATGGGAACTAATTGGCCAGAAGAAAATTAGAGCTTCTAGATAATGAAATAGTAGAGTCTTAATTCATTTGGCCAAACATATCATAAGGTACAAATCACAGTGGATGAAGGAGGAAAGCATAATTAGCTTAATAAAAGATTATGATAATACATGTAAAGGGTTTTTTGGTTAGCTGTGATGCTTGTTCCCCTTAGAATTTTCCTTGTCTAGTATTAGACATTTTCTGTTCCAAATCAGTGTTATTGGTTTACTATTGTTACTTTTGTTCTTGATATGTAAATGTTATATTAGATGCAGAAAAGCAAAACGTAAGACAAACAGCAAAAAGACTCGGATCATGGTGGCTCAAAATTAGAAATGATCCAGAATACTTTTTAACAAGGACATATAGGATTTGACTGCCTCCCATTTACCTGCCTTTTTAAAATATATAATTCGACCTTAAATGCCATCTAAGGTTATGGTCTTGCCCCATCCCCAGTGGTCCACCTGTTCAGCAAGACATGCTGACACTGAGACATCCTAGGAATGAGCCTTCCTAGCACCGTGGGACTCCATTATCCAACCAAAAGGTTGGTCATCAATGCATCCTTTGGATTGATTTATGACCAAAAGGGGAATGTGTGGACGAAAGGAGCCACATGCTAACCTGACAAGCTCAGGGGAGGCCTGCGTGGCAGTCTTGCAAACTCAGAGACCTGGAATAACCACAAAGGATGGTTTGAAAATTAAATATTTAACTACAAACAGGTTATGGTGGGCAGTCATTCCTAGGCTGCTATCTTCCCTGACAAAGATCAACTTGGATCTTCTTTACTGAGCCCATTTGCCTTTTTGCCTCTAAGATAACATATCTGTGAGATGTCTGGGTAACTTATAACTTCCTTCTTTTGCTGGAGCCCCTGGGGCACAACCAAATGTGGTAGGCGCCAGGACAGATGCCTCAAATTCCTTCATTATCATGTTAACTGTTCCTGTACCCACCTAAGTATGTGTCCATCATTTTACTTTTTGTCCAATCCCAGGGGTTTCCCACCATTTGACTTTATCCAATGAATTTCATGTAGCCCACCTATGTCCCTCCTTTGATGGCAATGCATAAATACAGATGTAACCCACCATTCTTCGGAGCATAATCTCAATTCATTGAGGTTCTGCTTCCCGGCATATGTCGACAGTTTGGCTCAAATAAACTCACAAAAATTCTTTACAGGTTTCAATGGTTTTTTTTTCGTTAACAGAAAGGTGATTACTTGTCAGTCACACCTGGGAGCAGGTCATCGGCCAGAATAGGCATGGCCACTGCAAGGGCATGACATCTGAGATGTATAAGCTCCTGAACAAAGGGAGGTCCGTCCCTTCTCTCCTGCTGCTCGCACCTGCACCTGACTCCTGGCTTACGGGGCTCTCAGCTCTGCACTCTCCCACATGGCTCGGAGCCATGTGGACCCCACACACAATGGACTAATGGGCTGTTAGTAGCCTGATGCTGTGCTGGACTCAACTGCACCAAGGACAGAAACTCTGGACACTGGCTTTGCTTTTAGCTCTGCTGAATCCCCAGCTACGCCTTTTCCAGAACTGGTTTAAGGGAAATGGAACTTTTGAAACCCATGGCTGCAATTCCACATAAATAAAGCTTTCTTATCACCCGTGGGTACTTCCAGAAATCCTTATTCCAGCGGTGCCTCAAGAACCCCACTCTAACTAGCAACAGAGAGAGCCCATCCACACAATTCTCTGGTAACAGAATGGGGTCTCAAAATATAGCTGAAGTTGTTTTAGATAAAGTGTCATTTCTTGAACACCTGTGCATGGGAACTGAAAATATATACCTGCTACATAAATGTCTGTCTGTAACTGTGCTGTTTCCATCCTTTGATGCCTCCCACGTTTACTGTATATCCACAGCCTTGGCTGCTGCCCTGAATTGCAGATCCATACATCCCCCATCTGTGAGATGTCTCCACTTCCAGGTTTTCTAGGAATCTTAAACTTCACATATCCACATAAAACACTTGTTATTCTCTTTTCCTCTTTAGTCTTCCCTATCCAGTAAATAACATGACCATTCACCAGCTGCTCAGCTCAGAAACTGTGTTGCGGTTCTTAATTCTTCTTTACACTTAAACCCATATCCAATCCCAACTACCAACCCGACCTTGACTTTGACAGTACTGACACTAAAATATATCTAAACTCGGACAGCTGGTTGCCTTATCCACTGCCCCGTAGTAGTGGAGTAGTCCTAGCCTCTCTCACCTGCGCCAGTGTGGTAACCTCGGCAGGGTTTTTCCCTGCTTCCCTCCTGCCTGGAATGCTCCAGGAAGCAGTGGGTAACTTTTAAATAGGGACTTAATGTGGCCGGTTCCCTCATATAAGACATTTGGTCTTGCTCTCCCCAAGGCAGTACATGAAGTGTCTCCACCTATGTCTCTGGCCTCATTTCCCACCATGCTCCTCTCTCTCCCCCCTCCTTCCCGCCCCCACTGCTTCTGGAACACACTCAGCTCCCACCACAGCCAGGCAGGCTGTTTGCAGAAGCAGCCTGGGTTTGGAGCAACGCTCTTCTAGAAACTGGCCTGGCTTCTTCATGCTTTGTTGAAGTCTCCACTCTATTCAGAAAGGCTTTCACTCTCTCCCCTTCTCTACCCCTCTCTGTTCTCACTTGGATACTGATTACCACCAGACAAGTTCATTTGTTACTGCCTTTCTTCTCCAAAGGGCGGGACTCAGGAGGGAGACCTGTCTTTCCTCAGTGCTGGTGCAGGCACCTGTAAGTGCTCAGCCTCTCACAGAAGGAGGTCGGAAGGAAAGAAATGAGGGCTGTAGGCAAAATACTTCAGGGCATAATTTAGATTGGGGACCCTGGGAAGGTTGAGTGAAGGCAGTGAAATTGAAGGTGAGATCAAGTGGATGGTGAGGAGTTAGGCACATGGGGGCTGGAGTTTTTCAAGGGAGGAACAAGAGCTATCAGGTCAGGCAGAGAGGAAGCTGAGGTGGGCTGGAACTCCATAAGTGAATACCCACCTAACAGATGTTCTTAATAAAGAATCGAACCTCTTGCTGCTGACTCTCCAAACACACAGTGGTAGGAAACGCTGGTCTCTATGAAATACACTCACGAGAACTTGTGAGAAGCACCATAATAACTTCGATGTGCTCACCTCATCTAGTGACATAAATAGCATATCAAGGTCTCAATCTCTCCATCAGGGTCAGTGACCCGTCCTCCCTCCCCCACCAAATTGTTTCAGCTAAAACTCAACCACATACCACTGATATATGGGAACTTAGAACTGAGGCAGGACAGGAAGAAGTTAGGGAAAATCCCAACAATGGAACAAGGAAGCAGGAGCTGCCATCCTCAAACCAGAGTCCCCAGAGCCTCCACCTCCAGACAGAATCGAAGAGAAAACAGCTTAGGGCAGTGGTCTCAGAAGTCAACACCAACAAGGACTGGCCAAAACCAGATCATTCCAAGATGGGGAAAAACTGACTGAGACTGACCCCAAACTCATTCTACCATCATCACAATGAACACTGACACCGCAGTGAAAGGGGAGCTGAGGGGAAAACACCATGACACTTCCAGACAGACTGTCAGGAACAAAGCTCCTCCCCACCAGAAGGTGGAGTCAGAATTTGACTCCCTAAAGCTTGGAGACAACACCCCTCTCCTCCTGGGAAACACATCAGATCCCAAGGACTAACTGACCTCCTATGCAGACTCACTCTGGAGTCGGCCGGGTCCACTCAGACACACTTTTGGCTCCTTTCACAGTGGTGCCTGCACCCTGGCCTCTTTCCTTTTCTCCACCTGAATAAAACTTGTTTTATTCTCATCCTGACTGGTCCTTGACATCTTTCCCGGACAAGTCAAGGACCTGGAGGTTGCCCGATGTGACATGTGAAACATGCTGGACTGTCGTGGGCAGGGCCAGCCCCTGGCGCAGAAGTGTCCAGTAACAGTATGACTTCCAGACGCTTAGTTTTAGAACTAGAAAGGAGAGAGAAAAGTAAAAATAATATAATATATATACATTCACCCAACTTTAGGAATATGATTGCACAAACTTTTTCAGGGCTTCCGCAGAACCAAACGTTTCCAGCTAATACACTGAGGATGCTGATGCTGGAGACCAGGTCTGGCTCCTCAGAGGGCCAGCCCAACTCTTGAAGAGTCAGGGACAGAAATTAAAGGTGAGACCATAGTCATGTGTAAATCCTCAGAAGTTGAGCTTGAAACTAACCAGGATGACATAGGAAAATGGCACACCCTAAGAGATGGAGGAGAAGTCTGAAAATTGTGTTTCTGAGATGATGCCATGAATCATAAAATCATTCTGATGAGTTCTGATTCAAATCTGATAAACAGCTACTCTGGTTCCCTCCCCAGTGCAACGGACCCCAGGCCCTTTTCCTTATGCTCTCATTTCTGTCTGGCCTGCAAAAGCTCTTCTGTATAATTTGTAAACAAGTCATGACATATAAGATGCTCACCTAAGCCCAGCTGGCATGACTCATGGTTGGGCATTGACCTATGAACCAGGAGGTCACAGTTTGATTCTGGGGGGGGGGGGGCACATGCCTGGGTTGCCTGCTCGATCCCAGTGTGGGGCATGCAGGAGGCAGCTGGTCAATGATGTTCCCCTCTCTCTCTCTCTCTCTGTCCCTCTCTCTGTCCCTCTCCCTCTCTCTTCCTCTCTGAAATCAATAAAAATATGTAAAAATAAAAAAGATGCTCACTGTGGGAACCATGCCAGGTCCCCAGATAGTCAAGGCTGGTGGGAGCACAGAGGCCTTGTTATCAATACACCAGAATGGTCAAAGGCCGCTCTGGGCATGTGCCTAAACGAAATGTTTAAGGACTCTGAGCCTGGGAATCCTAATCAGGCCAAGATACCATGAGCGGGTGCAAGGACACACGGTATACTGTGCCCTTCAGTAGCCAAGATGATTGGTGTAACTATTGGCATGAAGCCCTCTTTGTCTAAATAGTGTAAAAGTAGGTTACTGACCAGCTAGTTAGCTGGAGTTGGCTGAGGCGGGAGTGAGAAGAAGTCTGCTGGAGTACGGAGAGAGAGCAGCTAGGATGGAATGTGTGAAGAAGCCTGCTAGAGAGAGCAGCTGAGCAGGAGACAGGAGAAGCTGCAGAGCCAGAGAGCTCAGATACCGCTACGATGTGAGGCGGTGAGTCTAGGAGGCAGTGTGAGGCAGCTCAGATAATAGCTGTGGGTACAGAGACTGATGCTGTTTTATGGGAAAGATATATGTTCTCCAGCCGGTGTCCTGCCTGTGTGGACTTTGCTATGAGGACTGTTCTTGTCTGATGGCTATATGGCCACTGGCTTCTGCAATAAAGACTCATTCTTATATACACCTACACAACTTCTTCATCTCCTTCTCCGTCTCCCCAGACCCTCTGCCAAGCTCTGCCTAGACACAGAGCCAGTCAGACCAGCAGAGCTCTGTAGTGCTCTTGCTGCTGGCTCTGACATTCACCTACCCTTGATGGAAATACACACACACACACACACACACACACACACACACGCATGCAAATAAAATACAGCACTGTGCTAGATGGTTGGAATTGAAGGGACAGTCTTCCATGATTCTAAAATTTAGTGGAAATACCTGCTAAAGTTGTCTTCATGGTACCTGTGTCAGCCAATAATACTTTATTATTAAATGAAATTGATATTCATTTATTTGTATTTCTTACACATGTAAATAGTATTACAATTAGAGTATCTGTATCTAATTTCCCTGCTGAGTAAATGAAAGTTCTGTAGCAGAAAAAAAATCACTGATCCAACATTTATTCACTCAACAAACATCTCTTATAAGGTACATACTCTGACATAAAATTATTACGATTACACCATGTATTACATGCAGTTTAAATGAGACTAGAGGCCCAGTGCACGAAATTCGTGTATGGGTAGGGTCCCTAGCAGCTGCTGGCTGCTGGCCTGGGACTCCCTTCCCCTGGCTGCCTGCCACCGCCGCAGGCCAGGGCCTCCCTTTCCACCCACCTTGGCCTGGTGCCGCCCGCTCACCTGCTCCACCATCCCGCTGCGGGCCGCTCTCATTGGGGCCCATCAGGGCCAGCAGCACCTCCACTGCCACCTACTGCCAGCGCCGCAGTGCCGATGCCTGCCATGCCCCGTGCTGCCCCCCTGGTGGTCAGTGCATGTCTAACCCCTGGGCGGTTGAACTCCCGCCCGTAGGGACAATTTGCATATTAGCCTTTTATTATATAGGATGCTAACAGCACTGCACCACAGTAATAAAACAGCACTCATCTTTGTTTTGCCTCTCAATCCAGTATGCATTTGCTCATTTTATTTCTGCTTCTGGAAAATTTAAATAAAGACTTTCTTTCCTTTGCTCCATAAATGTTTGCAGCAGCTACACTACCCTGACTGAGCACAACATTAACTACAGTGCAAACACACGCTCTCCAGACTGCACTTCGGAAAAAGAAAATATTTATGATCTTTATCTTAGAAACACTAAATTCATCAGTTTAAAGTTATTTAAAATGTCAGAGGAGTTTGATTAAAAAATCCGTATCTGGAATTCACTTCTAAGCAGCGTAGAGTTATTACTTTGAAGTCCACAGAAAAGAATACATTCTGAAAGATGTCCTGCTCTCTCAGAACCGAGTCCAAGGTGAGCCATGAATGGCTGCTGCGTGTTTACACTGCATTGTGGGCTAAAGAGCATTTCTGATACCGGTTGCCCTTCTCGTTTTAGTAAAACTTTTAGTCCCAATTCTACAATGAACTAAGATATCAGTTCTAAGGGAAAACAACTGAGAAGCACGTGCAGAGACAAATGTAATTTTATTATGTGTTACTTTTTGACCCAGAGGCAGGTTATATAAGAAAAACACATTTCTAGATGCTTGGCAGTTAGGAAAAGGGACTCAACTCTAGAGAAAACAAAACAAAACAAAACAAAAAAATGGAACTATTTTATCCAACTAACTTGATGGGTAAAATACATTTCTCTTTTCCCAACCCCAAATAAATGAATACAGGGCTGGAACCATGCCTTCAATGCTCACAATGGAATTGTGCTATTTTATTTGTCTCCGAAAAGCCAAAGAACGTGAAATCAGTGGTGATATTTCCTCCCTCCATCCTGGAGACTCAGGAACCCGAACAAAAGCTGGAATAGACTAATGAGGAGCCCACAGTCTGGGGAAAGAACGTGTGTTACCTGTGGTTATGAAGTACTCAGAGACGGACACAGAAGGAGAAGACAGGTTTCCTGGCTGGACTCCCTCTCTCGTTCTGTCTTGTTCTCTTCATTAAGTGACAGAAAGAGACTGAATAGTGAAAGCCTATAGAAATCCAGTCTCCTGGCAATGCCCTCCTTGTAAGCTAATGATACTAAATAGATCGGATTGTGGGTTTTCTAAAGCATTTTAAAGTTCTGTAGCTGAACAGAACTCTGCAGAAATTGAGAGTGGGAAGCCTTAAAAATAAAATTACTATATTGTAAAGTGTGTAGTCATTCCAAAGAAGTTGAACATAATTTGGGGGGCATTGGTGGTCCTCTTTTTAAGGCACAACGTTTCTGAGTTGGTCCCAGAACAGAGCACCCTGAGGTGGCATCCTGGACATGGGGGCAGTTCTCCCTGTGGGCACCGTGCACCCACAGAAAACACACAGGCAAATGCTAAACGTCTGGGTCCATCATGTACTGGTGCTGGTTCCTGGTAATTAACCTCTGCCATCCTCAGTTCTCTCAAGTGTAAAATAAAGTAATCAACTGCTTTGAACATCTCACAGGGCGATTGAGGGGATGGATAGAGACTGGGTATAAAATGGAATAAAGCTAGGAATAGCTACTATTATTATACAGCGTCCTTTCTTTTCATTGGTGAAGACAGCACAGAAACTACAGAACAAGGACATTTCCAGTGTGGCCCCAGTGCTGCCTCCGCGTCTTTAGAGATGTCATAATGAAATGACATTTCCCGGCTCTATCCCAGGCTTGCTGAGCAGCACCGGAGGGCAGGCCCAGGAGCCTGATGGCAGAAGCTTCCCTGCGACTGCGTGGCTTGGAAGGCTGCTGCTGAGCCAGGGAAGCCAGAGAGACCATGTGTGTCAGGTGAGAGCGTGGCAGGAATTCCCAGACTGTGGGGAAGCATGGGACTTGGTTGGAAGGTCTGTAAGGAGGATTCTCTGAAAGGTCAGGGACCTCTTAGGGGGACCTTGCTGAAGGCGGCAGCCCCTGCCTTGACTTTTCCAAACAAGTCCGATCCCCTGGGTGTTTTACTGGAATCCCTATGTTTAGTCTTCAAACCCGACCTTGTAGGAGCATGTGCATTCTCAAGGATGCTTACCCTGCTGATTGTATCTAAATAAAAGCCTAACGAGGCAGGCAATCGAGGCCGTTTTGGTTTCTAAAGCCAAACAGTTCCCTAGCCTTCTCTTTCACAGAAGCATGTGTCAGAGCAATCTATTTATCCGCAGCTCAGGCTCTGCTGGTCAGCCCCAGCACCAGACCACCCACAGACACCTGTTTGACCATAATCTCTGAAGTCTTGTCACCTCCACCACAGCATAAGCTCCGAGACTGCACACAGCACGAGGCACACAGCGATGAGCCTCTGCCGGGCTGCTTTCTCACCACTGAAAGGAGCTGTTCCTTTTTAAAAGCCAGCTTACACATCCTTCTCTGACATTCCTGGTCATTTCCCGGGCTGCCCAGCACTACATACAAACCTACTTCTTCCTCAGGTAGAAACTTTGAATGACCAGTGGTTGGCACGTATCTGACTTTAAGTGCTTGATGTACAAAAAATGAATGCAACAAATATAGAATTACTTATACCTAAAAAAATCTTACCATATCATTTAACTCTATTTCCTTTGCAAAATGTATTCATAGGGAAAACAATAATAAGGAATCAAGTCACAAACAACTACCTTCAAATACTTAAGAAACATAAGTTTCTTCATTTATTAGCTGTGGCAAAGTGGGCAAGTTATTAAACCACAGGTCAGTTTCAAATGCAAGATGGAGGTAATATCACACAGCTCTTCCAGCCTTTAAGAGGGTTTTAATTGACTGCTATATGAAAGTCAATTAATGTATTGCCAGCCACAGATGTTAAGAAATGTTCATTCCCTTCGTCTTGTTTTCCTTTTTTATACATTCTAATGGGTTCTCTAATGGTCTACAATAGCCACAGCTTGTAACAAATCTTCCAAAAGGATCTTCTGCATGAAATTTCATTCCTGCTCAGTCCTGTGCTGATAAATGTTTTACAACTGGCTTCCGGGAAAGGGGTGTGGGGAAGGAGTCCTGGCTTTTAGCCTCTGCCCATTTCCACAGTGTAAACAGTTCCACCTTGGCCCATTCTAACTACCACAGAACACAGGTGGGAAGAGATGCACAGAAGCCCACCACCACACAGACAGTATGTGGAGGCAACCTGAGGCAGCAGGCACAGGAAAGTGTGATGAAATAATCACAAAGTGATGAGTCTCGAGAATTTACTACCTTTATTTTTAATATAATTTAATAATTGTCTCACAAAAGTCCTGGAAACTTACAAGCCAGCTCCAGCACACACTGTACCTCACCCCACCGCAAAAAATGTTGCCTACAAGAGGGAATACTCCCAGGGCCTAAGGTTTCTCAGCCTGGGCAGGGGGTTTACTTCCAGGGCCCTTGGAACAGATGAGAAAGTAGATGCTGAAACTTTCTACAAGGTAAAATATGAAAACAAAACAGCACATGTCCGTATAGTGCACGCGTGCATTGGTCCTGCTGGACAGCAGCCTTGGCCTTGGAGATGGCGGCAGCAGAAGGGTACTAGGGGTGAGACCGGACCTGGGTTCAGCAACCTGGGTACTTGACTTCTGGCTAAGAATCAATTCAGAGCCAACACCCAAACTATAAGAGAACATTTATTTAGAAAATCACAGAGGTAGAAGAAGTAATTTATAGAAGAAATGGGCTCAGGAAATAAGTTATAGGGGCAAAAGAAGGGCCCTTGGATCTTAGAAGTGAGGAAGGTAAAGGTGATGTGCCTGAGGGGAGGGAGAGGGGCAGGAGAAAGCTATGGGAGTGCTCCCGGCAGAAAGATCATGCTGGGTCCTCCATCCTAAGGGTTTTAAGGGTGGAGATTTTAGGTGAGGTCCCAGGGGAAGATCTCAATAGGATATTCAGCAACTTTCCAGGTGTGCTCTTTCAGAGTCAGGGTCTCCACTGATTGATTGGTCGGTGCCAGGGCAGGGGTCATTATTCAGTGCAGTTGGTCCTGAGGTCAGCAGTGGGGTCACTTGTCCAGTTTTGCTGCTTTTCTGGGCCTGGAGCTGAAACGCAACTGAGGCCTAGATGTCATCTCTAGGGAGGAAAGGTCAGGGGGTCTAAACTGCATGACCAGTGATATGCTAGGTGATGTCCCACCCTACAATGGACTGTCCTTTGCTGAGCACCCAGGGCTGTTCGCCCTGGTGACCTTCTGCTCCTGGCCCATCGTCGTTGCTCTGCTCATGTCTGTCTAACTACCTCCCCCAGAGAGAAAGGTCTGTAGAGCTCAGTACACTGCCAACACCTAGCCAACATGAATGGCAATGAAGAAACTGATTTATTGTAGCTCTTCTCTCCATCCTGTCCTTATTACATATATTTTTATGTCTTTGTTTTTATCTTAGGCACATTCTAGCTACAAGACACTGTACTATGATGTGACAATGTCTAGTACCCGTGTCAGACATCTGACACTCCTGCTTTCACAGGAGGAAACTGAAGCACAGAGTAAGCTGACTGTAAGGAGAGAGCTGTGAAAGTGAATGGATGTCTTACATCTTTATGAAACCACTTTGCTCTTCAAAGCCCTTAAGGCATCCTATATTATCTGCTTACTCATTTGTACAGGTACAGAATCATTTCAAAGAGATAATAAGATATATTGTGACACAACTTGTTTTTCCCCCTGCTCAATTCTAGAATTGATATCTAAAGGCTCTGGCTTGCACCTGCATTAAGTTGTCTTTGAGATAATGGAGGCATCCTGTCTGAGGACTTGCTCAATAGTAGAAGTGTAGGAATGGTGTTTTAGTAAGGGATTCATTTAAACGTAAGAACCACCTGTGAGTCTGGTGATAGTGTTGCCTCAATGTAATAACGAGGAAGCAGAGGCTCCTCAAGGTAAGAACCCATTAAACATCACAAGGGCCAGCTTCATGGGCATGTGACTTACGTGGTCCACAGGGCCCGAATCAGAAGGGCCACATGGTTTGATGTTCTCTTGTCACTCTGACTTTGTGCTGTAAGTGAAGTCCTATGGGAAGATGGAACAATGAAGCATGTGGGTGAACAGAGCAGATGCATGTAACATGTGCAGTAAGATGGCCACCACTCCTTGATGCCCCATCCTCATTGAGCCACAGTATTGGTGACATTCTGTGAGCAGAGTCCCAGTGAGCTCACAGGCCTGGGGGTCAGCAGGTGTCCAAGTGAGAACCCTAGGAACACGTTCCTCTGCAGCTCAGGGGGAGATCTGACAGCCCCCACGGGCCATGCTTTATGTTAGAACCAGAAGTTACTTCTGAAGAAAAAAAAAAAAGGCAATAGTGTTCTCAGAAACACACTTAACCAAGGATTCTTAAGGTGTCCTTTTTTATTTCCCTGTTTAGCCATCCAAAGGTGCTGAAATCATGACATTGAAGGAGAGTTTCTCCTTCCTTATCAGAAGATGAAGACAGTGCTTGTGGATGCGCATGTGCATGGAGTGAGGTAGCCTCAGAGGGGTTAGCTCAAGGCCTGGCTCCACTGTTCTGGAGGAACAGAACACACAGGCGTGGCCAGTAACAAAGTCCATATCCAGTGATTTCAGGAGTCCTCACAGGAGTTTAATGCTCTTATTTCTGCATTTAAACCAGCATTGCACAATATAAAGATGAGGGGTGAAATGCATCTCAGCATAGCATACAATTTTAGAGACAACCATGGCTATGATTATTCAAATCTTATATTTTCTTTTCTTAGGACAACATTGAAAACATCATCACAAGTCAAGAAAGAAAAGAAAGGGAAGGAAACGTGTTTTGTTTAGTACCATTAAGGGTATTTTTATTCTTGCCTTTAGAACAAGGGGCCGGCACTGTAACTCTGCCCGGGGTCCCCCAGCCAGCGCTGGGTGTCACACAGCTTGTTGTGGCAGAGTCAGCCTGGAGCCCAGGCCGAGCACAAAGAGCCATTGCTGCCATGCGGTCTGACTCAGCTCCCGTTAAACGCAGTGGGGTTCATGCAGTTTCAGAACAACCTTGTCATTATTCTGTTGTTATCAATCTGCACTTGACAATTAATTGATTGTTTATTCCCTTTGGCTTTTAGTTTTGTTTTGTTTTCTCTTAATCATTTAAGCTGTATGTTCTCCATTCACTGGGCACGTATTCACTGTGTCAGGAACATATAACTCTGTTACCCTACAGCATCTCAGCAAAGCCTACAATTTAGAGACAACCATGGCTTAGTCATTTCTAAGATCCTTAATAAAAACAAATCAGTGGCAAGTTTTATGTAGATTGAAAGTTTTTCAGCTTCTTTCTCCAATACTTAACTACCTCTATACCCAGAGGCAGGTGTGACCTGTGAAAGGAAGAGCTGGCAGGAAGGAGGAGGGATAGCTAACACAAGGCGTGGAAGATAAGCAGGCACTCCCTTTCAAAGAGGGCTTTTGTTCTGTTGACCACCAGACGTGGGCTAGAAGCAGCAGAACAAAATTGTGTGTCCTTGAGTCTGAAAGAGGACTCAAAGTCAGGGCATTTTATCCCATAACCCCTCTGCATCCTCAGGACCCCCGAACCACTGTCTGGGTAAGTTACATCAACCATCAGTCACTTCAAACAATAAGATATTACAGAAGAAGATTGGTGGTAGCAAACAAACAAACATTACGAGGACTGCTCCAAGGAAGGGCCAAAATAAAATAAAATAAAATAAAATAAAATAAAATAAAATAAAATAAAATAAAATAAAATAAAATAAATTGCTAGACATGCAGCAACTCCATTTCCTTTGACTGTTGTATTGTGTCCTAATAATAACAGCTACAAAGGCCACCCTCAAGCCCAGTGCCGATGTGCTGGTTAGCATGTACAATATTGTCTGTCAGAAAACAACCAAATCACTTACTCTCATTTTACAGAGGAGGAAACTGAAACCTTTGAATAGGGTTAACTTTTTCCTATTTTGTTAGAACAAAAAGTAGAAAAGAGTCACAGTCCTAAATGTAAAATGCAAAACTGTAAAACTCCTAGAAGATGACGAGAAAAACCTCTGAGATGTTCTAAATTAAATGGCACCTGCTGGAGAGTGAGAGGAAGAGACGGAGCAGCTAGCCTGCTAATAGTTATGGGCCAGCTGACCAGAGACCTAACAATCCTGTGCTCTGTTGGAACTTTGTATTAACTTCCAGGTGCTATTTCCATGGTTAGCTAAAGAGTATGACCCGGCACTACTGCAGGAGCCTCGGCTTCTTGCTTGCCCAAGGACTGTCCAGACTGTTGCCCAGCCCCAATCCATGGGAGCACACGCTCTTCCTTGCAGACTGCACCTATCCCAGACTAGCCCCGCGTCCCCTTCTCCTACCCCTTCACCTGTAGATAATATAACTTCTTTCTAAAAAACTTACAGCGGTTTCTCCCCTACTTGATGTATCACGCATCTTTGCACCCCAGGATAGAAACACACTCGTCTTTCCATCTAAACATGCTGCCGGGGGCTGGCAGCATGTTCTTGCTAGCAATGTCCTAATAAATGCTTTCTTTTAAAAACACTCTCAGCCCTGGAAGTTAAAATTTATGTTTAACAAAGATAACATAGGAGAAAACCTGTATTTGGGTATGTGAAGCCTTCTAGATAGAACACCAAAGTCATAAGCCATGAAAGAAATAACTGATGAGCTGGACTTCATTAAAACAAAAACTTCTGCTCTCTGAAAGATACTGTCAGGAGAATGAGAAGACAAGCCACAGAGTGGAAGAAAATATCTGCAAAAGAAACATCAGGTAAAGGACTGTTATAAAAAATGTACAAAGAACTCTTAAAACTCAACAAGAAGAAAACAACCTTATTGAAAAATGGTCAAAGACCTTAATAGACACCTCATCAAAGGTGACTGATAGGTGGCAAATGAGCACATAGAAGGGAGCTCCACATCAGGAAACTGCAAATGAAAACAACCAATGAGGCATCACCACACACCTATTAGAAAGGCCGGAAATTCAGAACAGGGACAGCACCAACGGCGGCCACTGCTGGTGGGAATGCAATCCTGCAGCCACTTGGAAAACTCGGTTTCTTACAAAACTAAACATACTGTAACCCAGCAGTTATACTCCGTAATATTCATCCAAAGGCGAGGAAAACTCATGTCCACACAAAAGCCTGCACACAGATATTTAGAGCAGCTTTATTCATTACTGTCAAAACGTCCTTCAGTAGATGGCTGCAGAAATAAACTGGGGTACATCAAGAGATGAAATCAAGAGAATGGAATATTGCTCAGTGCTGAACAGAAATGAGCTATCAAGCCATGAAAAGACATGGAGGAACCTTAAATGCATATCACTAAGTAAAAGAAGCCAATCCAAAAACGTTACATACTGCGTGATTCCAACTCTGTGACATTCTGAAAAGGCAAAACTATGGAGACAGTAAAAGATCAGTGGTTGTGGGAGGTTTGGAGGGAGGACGAATAGGTGAGCACAGATGATGTTTAGGGCCATGAAAATACTCTGACTGACACTACAATGATAGATACAGTCATTATACATTTGTCTACACCCAGAGACTATGTAACACCACGTGAACCTTACGGTAAACAGGTAGGGATGTTGTTAGTGGGGGAGGCTGTGCATGTGTGGGGGCAGAGGGTATATGGGAAACCTCTGTACATTTTGCTCAATTTTGCTGTGAACCTAAAACTGCTTTAAAAGTCTTAATTTAAAAAAAAAAAGTAGGTGTAGGGGAGAATAATTCACACAAATCCCCTCGGTGGAGGGCGTGGAATCCAAGGCTTGTCCACAAGCTCCAGGCCATGTCTCTTCTCGGGCTGTCTCTACAGCGTACAGAGTGTTCACCTACTGTGCAGCTCCATGCCACATGGATTTCAGATTAAATGCCCAATTCCGACCTGTTACACTGAGAACAAACTTTTCATAGGCCATAACTTTTTAGAATCCGCCACAATATCTGTGTACAGTCCCAAAGCAGAGATAACTGTCCCGAAAGCCTCGAGCAGAGCTTCAACAGCGCTTGCTGTTAACCGTCACACACCTGCCTGTGTCACAGGAAGAGATGGGGGAGTGGAAGCTGAAGCAAAGCGAGGAGAGAATCCAATATTAGAAAAAATTGCCATCAATCTAGCATCAATGTAGAGTTTGGGGGCTTAAGTGACAATTATAATAAGCCAACTTCATTCCATTTTTAAGAAGAAAATTTCTCATATCAGAATGTTCCTTTCTTCTATAAATTTCTGCTTCCATGTAAATTATGGCTGAGAATTTGGGAAGAGAGATTGGAGAGGACTTAGTGATGGGAACCAGAATATTCACAGTACAAGACAGGTACCCCAGGAGATACACGCAGCCCTGAGGAGGTCCTGGTTTAAGCCACCTGGAACGGCACCTTTCCCCAGGTGCAGCCAGTGAGCAGGGGCACTGGCATCTGGGCCTTGGCAGCTTCCCTCTGGACAGAGCTTTACTCCTGTACTCGGATAGTCCAGGAAAATCCAAACTTGGACTCCGCGATTAATTTCCTCCAGCAAACAGAAAACATCATTTTATCTTTCCCCCCAGAAGCCCCCAAACAACAACTGCCCTTTGAACTCAGGGGCTGTACCTGTCCTAGGAAGCCTGCGGTGATCAGGGGAAGGGGGCCCCTATCCTCTTTCCTAGGTCAGGGAGGGAGCGTCTGGCACACTCCCATCCTCCAGGGCTCTGCATCATGCCTTCAACTCTCCCTCCAAATGAAGATGGGAAGATCTCACTCCTGGTCCTCGGCTCTCTGGGCAAAAGTGGGGTCCTCTAAGTTGTGCATCAGGCCCTTCCAGAACCCGGGGGTGGTGGTGCAAAAGTGACTTTGCTTGGTTTTAAGCTCTTCTCATTAACTTGACTGACATTGAGGTGCACGCCACACTCAGCAATGCGGGGATCCGAGGGGCACAGCCAGAAGGCACCTGACCTTGGAGCCTGGGAGACAGATTTTCCTTTATTTATTCATTTGTGAAGATTTTACTCAGGCAGATCTCTGTGCTGAGCCATGTCCCATTGTTACCTGGCCAACCAATACAGGGGCCTGGGGTGACAAAATAGCCAGTGAGAGGGTGGTGATGTAAAAATGACAGTCCCCCCGAGTTCAAAGGAAGAGCCAGTTCTGTACAGGTTGTCACCCGGGGCCACTGTGCTCGGCCACTGTTAGGATGAGGAACTCTTCTGATCACCACATAGTGGACCCTCCCCACCTGCTTCTGGAGGGGAGAGTTGGAGGCATTATGCATACACCCTGAGGGGTGCTAGTCTTCCCTTCCCAGTGCATCAAGAACAGGCTTTTCTCTACAAAAGAAGAATAAAAATAATTATTTGGGTGTGTAAACTGAATGTTTAATAGTAATTCACCAAAAGTGTCCAATTACTTCAGACATTCATGATATGCAAACAAGGTAACATAAGATTTCTTGTTAGATCCTTATTTATTACCAGTTTCTAGTAAGTCACTGAATTGTTTACTTAGAGGCTCACTGCCTGAGAGTAAACCTTTAAAGAGTCTAAAGCAGTCAAAGAAAATAAGAGCAAACAAATAAGCAAGCACAACACCAATCCCATTCCTGCAGGTCCAGGCCAGTTTGCCCCCTCCCAAAAGCTTGGCATCCATTTGAAACCAGTTCCAATATCCGATAATTATGAGTTTTTCTGAAAAATACAGCATACGTTGGTGGGTTGGTTTTATTGCAGGTCATGCCTCCCTGGCTGGCACCAGAATTCCAAAGCACAGTAAACGAACTTTCTAACCACATCCAGTTATCAAAAACCTTGTCCAGGACAACATCATTAAAAAGTACAGAGAGGAGAAACCAAGATGGCGGCATAGGTTAAACACCTAACCTACAGCCGGGCACAACAATATCAAAAACACAACTAAAAGTCAAAACGGACATCATCCAGAACCACAGGAAAGCTGGCTGACTGAAATGCCCACAATTAGAAGGAAAAAGAAAACCACAAGGAAAATCAGAGAAGCCGTAAAAGCTTGAGGTATGGAGACACAGGCGGAGACACGAGCCCGCGAGCGTGCGGGGAAGACGGAGCCGGAGAGGAAGGGGCGGCTGACGGCCTGGCTGGCGTTCTCTGGCGGGAAGGAGATAAAAGCGCCAGATTGTGCTGAACTCCAGCTCCGACTGCACTGAACCCCATTTCCCGGCGAAACCCTGGGAAGCCGGGCTCATGCTGGGGGAGTCTGAGCTGTGGGACGGAGACACAGAGGAGCTGCGCCGGAGCCGCGCACGGGAATGCGCGCAGAGGAGGGTCTGTTGCCTGTGCCGCTGGATTGCCCTAGCGGGAAGGAGACAAAAGCTCCGGACTGTGCTGAACCCCTAGTTCCAACTGCACTGAACCCCAGTTCCGGGAAAGACCCGGGGAAGCCAGGCTCATACTGGGGAAAACTGGGCTGTGGGGCAGAGATGCAGAGAGGCGGCGAAGAACAGAGCACCGGAGGCGCGCACGGGATTGTGCGCGGAGGATGGGCTGTTGACTGTGCCGCTGAGTCGCCCTGGAGGGAAGGAGACAAAAGCGCCAGACTGAGGTGAGCCCCAATTCTGACTACACGGAAACCCAGTTCCGGGAGAGAATCTGGGAATCCAGATTCATTGGGGGAGAGACTAGACTGTTTGGCAGCGCGCGAAACTCCAGGGCACTTTTCTCTCAGAGGTGTTTGCTGGGAGTACGGAGGGACACAGGAACCTCATAGGGCGGGGCTGACGGGAAGCCAAGGCGGTAGGCTCCGCCCTGTAACTCCGCCCCATCCAAGCTGAACACAGAGGCTTTTACAATTTTGCAAGTCTAGTTGAATGGGGCTGTCTCCCGGCATAGACACAGCTGATCCTCACAGCCAATTGGGCCGGAGGTCACATCCTCCCAGTGTACCAACAGCAATCAAGGCTTAACAACACCAAGACTTTGCACTCAGCCCACAAAGGGGGATATCAAGAGCGACCACCTAGGGAGATTGGGGAAGCTGAGCGATAGGGAGGCAGCCAAAAGGGGAAGGCACCGAAACAGGTCACGAATATAAGGGATGCTGTAATTCCTGCTGAGGGGCCACAGGCAGTAGCTGACCTACACTACATTGGAGACCCAGAAATGAGGGCATCTAGTGGTCGGTGTGAGATGACACCAGACTTCGACCACTCCCATAAGGGACACATTCAAGAGGCAGATGCAGTGAGCGCCGAAGCCTTGCTGCACCAAGACCCGGCACATAGGCGTGTCTTCCGCACAGCAACTCTTCCTTTATAGACACAGAGGGTCCGCACGGCCAATAGGCCTGGAGGACAATTCCTCCCAGTGACACCAACAACAATCAAGACTTAACTATACAAACAAGGACCAAGATGGAGGCATAGGGCAGAAGCCTGATTGCTGCCTACCACAACGGTTTTGAGACTACAACGGGAGAGCAGAGCAGACACCATCCAGAACCACCGGAGGGCTAACTGAGCGGATGCTAGACAACTAGAATAAAAGAGAGGGGTACGCGGGATGAAGCTGATGCCGGTGACCCAAAGACCACACTTTAAAAACTACGGCTCAGGCGACACAATGGTGGCCTGGAACGTGCTCGGTGCAGTTCCCCCAGCGGTCTCCGGCTGAGGGGAAGGCTTCACTCGCTGCCGAGCACGGACAGACGAGCCCCTGGGAGACATGGGGCGGGAGACTACGCGCTTGCTGACCTCCGAGTCCTTCAAGAATCTCAACACCCCGGAAGCGGCCAGGTGCGCACGCTCGGCGACCGGCCACCGCTGCAGACCCAAGGGCCGACGCAGCCACCCCGGACCAGCCCGCCGCCGCGCACCGGGCACACCGGAGCTTCGCCGAGCCCGCCGCCCAACGAGTTCTGCGGTGGCTGCCCTGGAACTCTGAGAAAATGGCCGAAGGAATTGCTGAGAGGGAATTGACCAACAGGAATTGGGATCAAGAAGACGAAACCCCGCTGGGTCCCGGATCCGGGTGAAGCCGCGTGCCCCTGGGTATGGGTGAGGCTGGGAACTGGGTCCGGGTGAGGCTGGGAACTGGGTCAGGGTGAGGCTGGGCCCCGGGTCCGGGTGAGGCCACGTGCCCCTGGGTCCAGGCGAGGCCATGCGCCCCTGGGTCCGGGTGAAGCTGAATCCTGGGTCCGGGCGAGGCCGTGCGCCCCTGGGTCTGGGTGAGGCTGAATCCTGGGTCCGGGCGAGGCCGCGGGCCCCTGGAGCCGGGTGAGCCCTGGGCCCCGGGTCCGGGCGAGGCCGCGGGCCCCTGGAGCCGGGTGAGCCCTGGGCCCCGGGTCGGGGCGAGGCCGCGGGCCCCTGGAGCCGGGTGAGCCCTGGGCCCCGGGTCGGGGCGAGGCCGCGGGCCCCTGGAGCCGGGTGAGCCCTGGGCCCCGGGTCCGGGCGAGGCCGCGGGCCCCTGGAGCCGGGTGAGCCCTGGGCCCCGGGTCCGGGCGAGGCCGCGGGCCCCTGGAGCCGGGTGAGCCCTGGGCCCCGGGTCCGGGCGAGGCCGCGGGCCCCTGGAGCCGGGTGAGCCCTGGGCCCCGGGTCCGGGCGAGGCCGCGGGCCCCTGGAGCCGGGTGAGCCCTGGGCCCCGGGTCCGGGCGAGGCCGCGGGCCCCTGGAGCCGGGTGAGCCCTGGGCCCCGGGTCCGGGCGAGGCCGCGGGCCCCTGGAGCCGGGTGAGCCCTGGGCCCCGGGTCCGGGCGAGGCCGCGGGCCCCTGGAGCCGGGTGAGCCCTGGGCCCCGGGTCCGGGCGAGGCCGCGGGCCCCTGGAGCCGGGTGAGCCCTGGGCCCCGGGTCCGGGCGAGGCCGCGGGCCCCTGGAGCCGGGTGAGCCCTGGGCCCCGGGTCCGGGCGAGGCCGCGGGCCCCTGGAGCCGGGTGAGCCCTGGGCCCCGGGTCCGGACGAGGCCGCGGGCCCCTGGAGCCGGGTGAGCCTGGCCCCGGGTCCGGGCGAGGCCGTGGGCCCCTGGATCCGGGTGAAGCAGTGCCCCTGGGTCCAGCCGAGACCAAACCAGAGGGAGTCGGACCTGCATTACCACCATTTGTCCACCATCCAGAGCTGAGGGGTCAGTGCCGACATGTACTCATAGGGAACCGGTGGACATAGATATTGGGTCTCAAAAGAACTGTTGGTCCAGAAAGAAACTCACTACAGACTGATTCATTTGCCTGTCAGCATAACTATTTTTGCTCGTCGCACATTCAATTCTTATAAGTATATCTATAGTGACACATGATTTCGCTCATCTAGGGGAAATGATGAACAACATAGACTGATGAACAAGAACAGAACCAGAAACAAGGAGGCATCGATCGGACTATCGGGCCTCAGAGGGAGGATAGGGGAGGGTGGGGGGAGGGGGGAGAGATCAACCAAAGGTCTTGTGTGCATGCATATGAGCCTAACCAATGCTTAAGTTCAACAGAGGGTTGGGGCATCCAAGGGGAGGGGTGTGGGATGGGAATGGGGGGATGAGGACAAATATGTGACACCTTAATCAATAAAGAAATTTAAAAAAAAAAAAAAAAAAAGTACAGAGAAACCCACTGGCAATGCACGCCTGATTAAGCTGCATAGCAGGACTCATAAGGACATTTGAAGGGCTTGAGGCATGCAGAGATCTTAAGTCATTAAGAAAAAGGAAATAATTTTCAAAATGCAATATATTACCTTAAGTACCATCAATCCCGATGCCCTGGGACCCTACTTGGCACAGTAGACGGAGTTTTCTGACTTAGAGAGCTTGGTCTGCCTGGTGTGTGAACCCAGGCACAGATGAGCGTTGGTGCTGATGTAGATTACCCACGGACAGGAGAACTGCTGGAGTGCCACTGTGGGCAGCACAACTGGGAACAGCCAACACACACTAAGTCATTAAATCCACTCAACCTGAATATGAAAGTGACTTAAAATTATTTCCATGGGGGGGAAGAAATCTACACTTAGGTTGGCTCTTTACTACCAGGCTGTCCCTGTGATCTCATGCTTATGGACACAGAGCAATAAAATGGTTTCTTCAAATGCTCTATGTATTTGAACTCCGTGTGCTTCCGTTCAACTCCTGCAATGTTCTATTTACCACTGAGCATCACTAAAGGTCCATAACTTCAACCACTGGTAATGTTTTTAAAATTTTATTCTACTATTGGTTCAGAGCAATGAAAACAGACCCTTTAATTAACGGACTCGTTTCAGGCATGCCCCCATCTCTAACTCGACCTTTAATTGAGTCCACAAAATTTAAAAGCAAACTCTGTTATCACAGCGAGGGAAGCACAGCACTTAGCCCTCAAGAGGATGTAAATCCGGGAAGATACTTTGAAAAGACTCAAAGTTCCACCTAACTCTGATGATCCCAAATACAAGCTGACCATTTGTCCTTGGGAGGTGCATCTCAGCCCTGGCAGCTGTCTCCTGCTGGGGACACTGGCAGGAAGTCACGGCCACACAGCAGACACCCACGTTGAAGGCATGACACAGCGCCTCCCCTAGGCCTTCAACTAAGGTGCGTGTGAGCTGCCCCACCTGCACCTGTTGGACTGAACTCAGGGTGGAGGCACTGCACTTACCATTCTTCATGGAGAGCTGATATTTTATACTCTCCCAGATCTAGAAGCACCTTTCCAAATTTTAATATCTATTCAGAGATGATTCGTGGGCAGGCAGAAAGCAGTGGAGCACAGCAAAGCACTACTAAGCCATCCCCTGCAGAGAGTCCTTATCATATCAGGTGTGGATCACGGATGCAGCTCCAATTGTTGGAATTTGATTTATTTATGAATCCCTAAGTGCTTTTATAAACTCTCCCTGGACTGCACCTACTAATTCATTTACTAATTACTTATCAGTTACACATGCCCCTCAGTTCTGAATGTTTTCAGACATAAACAAAGATGCCCAACCACATTTGTAATAATTATGACAATAAATGTGAATTTCAGGTTTTTCCTGTGAGATTCACAAATGGCATAAGAATTATAAGGCTGACTCATTTAACTTTGACTTGATAGGTTCTATGACTTTAAGCACTTAAAGTCACCGAAAGTATGGACAACATCAAGTGAGGTCTTACTGTCCTGGCCATTAGGGAGTCAGAGTTAAACTGTGCAACCTATTTTACCACAGGTGAATTGATATAGAGAAGAGCTAAAGTCCTACAGAATCCCATCAACGTTATAAAAAACCCATGAGGATATCTGAGGACCTCCAAAGTGATTCATTAAAATTCTAAAGATGATGTAGGTACAGAATGGTCCACCGGGTCTTTAGAAAGTCCTGTTTACAAATGATCGCTAGAACTGCGGAGCTATATACATGGAGACTCACCTTGACAGAAAAAGACAGAAAATACCTGTTCTCTCCCTTTATTTGTAGAGAGTGTTGGGGAGTGGAGTAGCCATTTGGTCTCATTCCTTGGTACTCTTAGTTTCATTCATTCAACTCTCATCAAGCGTCTAGGGGGCACAGGACCTGGAGGTGTGCTGGGCAGCTGAAGCTCGGCATCTCAGGAACCATAGAGTGAAGCAGGGGTGAGAAAGATGCAAACAGTCCAACAATGGAGGGGACGCTTTAGCACAGACGTGTGTGTGTGTGTGTGTGTACACTTGAGGGGGAAGGGAGCTTACTGACAGAGGGGAAAATAACCAGGTTCTTCCTTAGATTCAGCCTCATATGGTAGAAAAGAGAAGGGAAAGTGGAGACAATAAGCTGGTGCCCAGTGCAGAGGCCCATGTTTCTCTAAGACTTCCAGACTGTGTCCCATGTGTGCTGGAGGGAGACTGGAGCATCCAAGGAGATGAGATGCCAGATGGCCAAGCTTAGGGCTTGGGAAGATGACTATCTGCCAATATGGAGGATGGGTGGAGGTGCAGGAGATAGATAAGAGTAGGTGGAGACATCTATAAAATGAATTTTTAGTGTAAAATGTCCCTCCGGTTTCTAACAATGCAGGGCTTCCCTCCATCTTTTCTGTAAAGAATATGATCAACACTAGCAGCTGAAGCCCAGGAAACTCACTGTCCTGCAGGAACTGTGAATCTCATCATCTTCATCAGGGAAGAGACTCCGGATGGGCACAGGAAGCATACACATGTTTTCAAGCCATTTACACAGCACCTGGCAAGGGCATGTGCGAACAGCCATGTCTCAGGAGCAGGTAAGAGACACAGCTTCCTTGTCAGGACACAGAAACTGAATCACAAAACTCCCCATGCTGTGAGTGAACTTGAACTGTGGCTGCAAGCACGCACCACACCAACCAGTTCCACCACCATCTGGCTTTGGGTTTCAGCCAATTTCTTTGGCTTTAGGAAAATCCCGAATTTATACAAATAATCTGAGTACATCAGATTGTTTTTTTAAGCCTCACCCGAGGATATGTTTTTAACTGATGAGAGAGAGAGAGGAGGAGAGGGAGAGGGAGAGGGAGAGGGAGAGGGAGAGGGAGAGGGAGAGGGAGAGGGAGGAAGAGAGAGAGAGAGAGAGAGAGAGAGAGAGAGAGAGAGAGAGAGACAGAGACAGAGAGAGAGAGACATTGATGTGAGAGAGAAACATCAGTTGCCTTCTGTAAATGCCCTGACTGGGCATCAAACCCAAAGCCTGGGTATGTGCCTTGACCAGGAATAGAACCCGAGACCCTTCAGTGCATGGACTGATGCTCTAACCGACTGAGCCACCCAGTCAGGGCAGTACATTGCATCTTTATAAAGCAATCTGTCTGTTATCTTTTTTACTTTTTAAATCACATTTTCATTTAGTATTCTCTTCCTTTCTAGTAAATTTTAAATATCATCCTAACTTTTCTTTATATATCTTTGAACTTTAGTTTCTGGTATAATGGAAATCTCTCTCAAAGTTGGTCAGTGCACTCCAAGTACCAGGATACTATCAACCTAGACTGAGGTTTTAGATTTTTATTTATTCACTAGAGGCCTGGTGAACGAATTTCATGCGTGGGTATGGTCTCTAGGCCTGGCCTGCTATCAGGGCCACCCTCCCTGGCTGCCCACACCCCCCCACCACCGTTCGTCATCAGGCAATCGGTGCCTGCTGGCTGGGGAAAGGAACTGAGAGGTGGTCAGTGCGCCTCATAGTGACTGGTCCAGAGGTCGTTCTGATCATTCTGCCTTTAGGGTCAATTTGCATATTACCCTTTTATTATATAGGATTATTGCCAAATTGCAATGTAGGATTTCTCTACAAGGACGCAAACTCTAAAGAATATACATGACCTTAATCTTCCGTGTCCTGCTGAATTTTTCTACCAGCTAGTTCCTTAAAAACATCTCCTAAGAGAGCCCAACTATATTATGCAAAATATCTCATAGAACTATTATCCACTATCACACAGAACTATTTTCTACTATCTCATAGTATCCACTTGCAATATTAAAGTATTCTAAATACACAGTGCAGAGACTAGAAGTTGCCAAATGAAAATACATTCTATTAGTAAAGAAAATTTCATTTTAAAGTGTATTTTTTCATATAAATGCTTTATGTCCAAGTTTATTTTTTTAATAAACTGGACTATATTAAAATATGTCTTCAAGATTTAGAGCATAACGTAGCAGCTTTAAATTTTATTTTTGATCCTGTGGTTATAGTGAACTGAAAGAAAGAGCTATAGCATCCAACAATTGGCAAAACTAAGCTCTTCTGTTTAGTTTTCATATACTCACACAGCATGAAAGTTCCAATGATGAATAAATGTCAAACTTTTCTACTTTAATAGCAGAATTTATATTTCATACCTGGCTAACTCTGCCTGAACTCTTATTTTGTTTAAACTTGAATGTAAGCAGATGACACAAAACTGATCTATTCTGTTAGAAATCAGGATAGCAGTTACCTCTGGAGGAACGGAGACCTAAAAGGCTTCTGAGATGCTGGTCATAGTTGTTTCTTTATCTAGCTGGTTACACAGGTATATTCAGTTTATAAAAATTCATCAGACGTTACACTTATGATCCGTGCACAGTTATCATCAAAGAAGGATCTAACAATTAACGTTCCTATATAGCAATCCTCTGGTTTGGAAATAGAGCTGAAGAAAACAAGATACCTAAAGTAGTTGCCCAAACACCAGAGTAACACTGAGCTTGGAGAGAGTGACACTACTTCCTCGTTGTATACATGGACACACCGAGCCCAAGGCTGACACCGACGTGTTTAGAGGGAACAAATAAGAGTCATGAACTCACTGGTGGAAAAACACGCTGGCAGCTGTGGGGGGTGGGAGAGGGAGGGTGAGAATGGCATGCTTCCGTGCACCTCTTTTCTCCTCTCAAACTCCCCTGGACATCACTCACATCTGGTTGGAGGACTGGCAGGGAAAGGGCAGCAAACAGCAGTTCTCCTTGACTCCTGAACCAACCCTGCTCATTTAGCAAATCGTCCTATGGCCTACTTGATTTGCAGGCGGGGGACAGCGCAGTGTGCTTCTCCCCATCCTCCTAAGATCTCAGAAGGTGGTTTGGGGGCATTGTTTCACCTCTATCTTTTGTATTGAGGTTGATGAAATCTGATATGTGAACATCCATGTAGCTAAAAGGAATAATGTCATATAACGTAAATATAGTCCTGTGAATTAAAAAACCTAACTGGTTTGGCTCAGTGGATAAAGCATCGGTCTGCGGACTGTAGGGTCCTGTGTTCGATTCCTGGTCACAGCACAGGCCGGATTGTGGGCTCAATCTCTGGGGGAGGGGGGGCGTGTGGGAGGCAGCCAATCAATCATTCTCTCTCATCATTGATTTTTCTATCTCTCTCTCCTTCTCCCTTCCTCTCTGAAGTCAACTGTATGTTTAAAAAACTGTATGTTAAGAAAAAAAAGAAGACAAAACAAAAATAGGCTCCAGACCTGTTTAGTTCAATGATGTCCCTCCTCCAAGCACTTGGAGTTCAACAAATGCTGAGGCAGGAGTTCCTTTGGTAAACTTGAACATCTATCTCCTAACATTCTTCCAAGAGAAGCAATGGAGCCCAGGACTCAGTTGCTGCTTTCCTCCACCCTACAAACTATTGGCACTGAGTGAAGAAAATGCCATCTTGGTATACACAGGTGAATCAACTTCCAAGGGACTTTTTATGTCATCTCTGAAAAAAGATGAACTTACAAACTGCACAGGATAAACCAGGGGAATGTTTAAATACAAAATTGCATAATCAGTCCTTGTTTTTTATTCACAATATAAAGAACAATAATAAAGGGAAAAAACACACATGACCTCCCTCCTGTAATCCTGTTCTATGCCCAACTCCCTCCACACACACGACTTGAATTTTTACTTCCAAGGAAAGAACAGGTAGGAAAATTAATCAATCTAAGTATGCACTGCAGTCCAGCCAGGAACGAATTGTAAAGAATGGCCCTCCTATTGTAAATTGTGCTGCTATGAACATAGGGGTGTTTGATTGGTGTTTCTAGTTTCTTGGGATATATTCCTGGAAGTGGAATCACTGGGTCAAATGGGAGTTCCAATTTTAGTTTTTTGAAGAAATTCCATACTGTTCTCCACAGTGGCTGCACCAGTTTGCATTCCCACTAGCAGTGCATGTGGGTTCCTTTTTCTCCGCATCCTCGCCAGCACTTGTTTGTTGATTTGTTGATGATAGCCATTCAGACAGGTGTGAGATGGTACCTCATTGTCATTTTGATTTGCATCTCTCAGATGATTAGTGACTTTGAGCATGTTTTCATATGTCTCTTGGCCTTCTGTATGTCCTCTTTCAAAAAAGTACTTATTTAGGTCTGTTGCCCATTTTTTTTATTGTATTGCTTATCTTACTTTTGTTAAGTTGTATGAGTTCCTTGTAAATGTTGGAGATTAAACCCTTATCAGAGATAACATTGGCAAATATGTTCTCCCATGCAGTGGGCTTTCTTATTGTTTTGTTGATGGTTTCTTTCGCTGTGCAGAAGCTTTATATTTTGATGTAGTCCCATTTGTTTATTTTCTCGTTAGTTTCCATTGCCCTAGGAGCTGTATCGGTGAAAATATTGCTTCAGTGTATGTCTGAGATTTTGCTGCCTTACAATAGCTAAGATTTGGAAACAGCCTAAGTGCCCATCAGCAGATGAGTGCATTAGAAAACTGTGGTACATCTACACAATGGAATAATACGCTGCTGTAAAAAGGAAGGAACTCCTACCATTTGAAACAGCATGGATGGACCTGGAGAGCGTTATACTAAGTGAAATAAGTCAGTCAGAAAAAGATAAATATCACATGATCTCACTCTTTGTGGAATATAATGAACAACATAAACTGATGAACAAAAACAGATCCAGAGACAGAGAAGCATCTATCAGACCATCAAACCTCAGAGGGAAGGCAGGGAGGGTGGGGGAAGGGGGAGAGATCAACCAAAGGATTTGTATGCATGTATATAAGTATTACCAATGGATACATACACTAGGGGAGGTGAGGGCATGAACGGGGTGGGGTGGCGGGGGCAATGGAGGGATAAGAACACATATGTAATACCTTAATCAGTAAAAAAAAAAAAAAAAAGAATGGCCCTCCTACCAACTGAAAGTGCTGGGTAGAGTAGGCACCTGGCGGACAGCGCCCTCTGCTGCCTGCTACAAGGATTGCACAGGGCATTTAGGGGGACTGCTGTGCACAGCCTGGACTGGTAATTCCAGAACCAAATTTGCTGGCCACTATGCAGGATCAGTTTATACATTTCTACACTCAAAACTCACCTCTCATCTTCAGTATGGTGTGATAAGTTTAAAATAGGTTAAATTTGGGCACCTGGGAGGCAGGGGCCTGGGGGAGGAGATCTAGGGTAAGGTGAGTTTAGTTTTGCCAGTAAAACATGCACATCACGCTTTGGTCATATGCACAGAATTCCGTTTTATAACTGGGTTATAACTAGGCCATTTAGGAACAGCAAAGGCTCTTGGGTCTAGGATTCTTCTGACTACCCCTTATGAGGCACATTATTTAATACAATCTAAAGCTTCTCTTTTGCCCACTTCTGGTTTTACAGCTAATACTATGCTTACCAGTCATGAAAATATTGAAAAACAAACAAACACACAAACCAAAAAGATTCATTCTGCTATTTCTGCATATGTGTCAAACAGTGATATGGGGTGTATTACTGGGGTATGACTATAATACAGTATGATATGTTTTAACTAAGTGGTGGAAGGTGTAAAGTGAAGCAAGCAATTACAGAAGCAATCACATTATTTTTAAGCTGCACTTTATAGACATTTTTCTACTCCTATCTAGACAATTTCTGAAACTCTCCTACCTCAAGTAATGATATAATCTATTTAATGGCATCTCTGAATAGTATTATAAAGCACCAAGTACTGAGTCAGGCAAATCACTTAACTAGTTCAATTTTTCTGGCTACTAATTTTGAACATAGGCCCGAGGAATAGTTTTTAACTATACTGTAACTCAAAGAGGGAAACCACACTTTGTAAAATAGAAATTATATACCTATGCACACATTATGTACAAATACACACACATAAATAAAGTAAACCATGTTGCATTTGTCAGCTTCCCATTTAGCCATAAATTAATAAATTCCTTGGGAATTAGAGGGTATTGTGCTTTTTAAAAATAAAACTCTGGAGCTTATTATATTAATTCTTTTATCTAAAGACTAAAGTGATCTGAGGACTATAATTCAGGGCAACTTCAAATAGTAATCTGTTCTCCAGCAGAGATACTGAGTCACCTACACATATTTGGTCAACTTTAGGTTGACCTGAAACACCTAGGAAGACTTGAGCTCTTTCCATTCCTATGAATGGCTAATTAATATATAGCACTTAGTCATTCTGAAAACCACCAAAGGTACCCTGATGATGCTGCTGTTATAAAGAACATTAATAGCCCTGCTGATGTGGCTCAGTGGTTGAGTGTCCACCCATGAACCAAGAGTTCAGGGGTTTGATTACTGGTCTGGGCACAAGCCCAAATGGTGGGCTCCATCCCCATTAGGGGGCGTGCAAGAGGCAGCCGATCAATGTTTCTCTCTCATTGATGTTTCTATCTATCCTTCTCCCTTCCTTTCTCTCTAAAATCAATAAAAACATTTTTAAAGAATATTAACAAATACACACAAATACATAAATGTGTTTTCCCGTATCTATCCCATTTATATTAAATTAAGAGTAAAGTGTAAACCTGAAATATCTTTGATATCTTCTCACAAGCCACCTAGAAAATGGAGCATACAATGATCTCAGAGATGATATAGGAGACACAATGTTCTCTCAGTCAGAGGCCAGGGTTCAGGTCCTGATTTTGTTTCAAGGGAATCCCAACAAGTAAGAGAGAGAGAGAGAGAGAGAGAGAGAGAGAGAGAGAGGGAGAGAGAATGCACGTGCTCTTTTTAAAGACAGTTCTCTTTTTCATATTGGGATTTCTCATGGGATATAGTGTTTCTGATTTTAAAATATAATTTACTCAGTAAGATCCCTCTTCTAATCGTAGAACCAAATTAATTCATTTAATCATGCACCTATACTGTCATATTGTAATTGGGTTAACTGTATCATTTAGAAAACAAATCCTATTATTAACTGTACTTTTTTCTACCCATTTGTGGTCAGAGGTACAAATATAAGTTTTCAGCATATAATAACAGACTTATGTTTCCGAAAAATCATCACTATATTTTCAAGGAAATTACTTTTCAAATTTATTTCTGAACTAGTAGCCCTGTGCATGAATCTGTGCACCAGTAGCTTGCCAGTAGCTTGCTGCCACCCTCCAGTAGCTCTCCACCCGCTGCCCCGCCCTCCTGTAGCTCCCCCTGCTCCCTCTCCCACCCCCTCCCCTCATAGCTTGCTGCCCTGCCTCCTCCTGTAGCTCTCAGGCCACCCATCACCCGCTTGTAGCTCGCTGCCCCACCCGCCTGCTGATCTGTGATCCAGTCTTTATGTGGTCAGTCCTTACGAGGTCAGTCGTTACGCTTCAAGGCGTAACAACCATTTGCATATTACATCTTTATTATATAGGATACTGAAAGCTACTGGATATCTAACACATTTAATGTTTCCCAAATTTAATTCAAAGCTAAATAATTTTGAAAACCACAACAATCACCAACATGGAAGCATTTTTACTTGAAAAATTTGAGCATGGAAACCAATTGTTTTAAATTTAATAAAGCATTTTCCTCTCAGGCTCAAACACTAGAAGCAGCCTAGAGTAGAACGTAACATGTGAATTATAAACTTGTGAAAACAGAGACTCATAATCAAGATATTCAGGGTTTTTCTTCACAGCATAGTCCCTTATGATTTAGCCATTGTATTTCTAAATGCCCCAAGAGACTACTTTCTGAACTTGCTCTCTTCGTCATCCCAATACCTCAAACACGAGGATAATTTTCTTGAGTCTTAGCTTAAATTTTTCCTTGGAAATTTTACTTGCTCTGACAACCCTTCCTATGAACCTGAATTTCATCTAATACTGACTGCCTGGATAGTCCAAACTTCAGGGGCCATTTGTCAGCTGCTGCTCAAGCCTCTTTCAGCTTCCAGCTTCTGGTAGATACATGGGCTTTCTGTCTGCACGGCCCCGTGCCAGCCCCTTCCATCCTGTGCAATCTTCAAAATCCAGCCATGGTTTGGACAAGTGAAAGCTCACAGTCCCAACTATTCTCTGGCCCTGACAAAAGGACAGGAGGAGTCATCCCCCTTCCCTGTAGAGTCAATCTCAGTCTAATAGCATGGACTTTGGAGACACAAGAACCCAGGTCCAATTCCCAGCTCTGCCACTTTCTCACCAGGAGACTTTGAAGGAAGGCGTTTCACCTTACTGAGGCTGTCTTCTCACCTGTAAAATGGGGATGATAATGTGTCCTAGGGCTGTGGCTAAGATGTACTTTGATAAGTATGCTGAGGAAAGGGTAGGGTGTGGCACATAGGAAGTTCCAATCAGTGGCTGTGTTGTTCTTTGAATTACTATTCTCCCCTGTACTACACGGTGTTTGAAGGGCTGTCCAACATGCTTACTAAATGTTCTCTTTTGAGCGTTAAGAATTAGCTTTGCATATGCCAGAATATATAATTATCAATTTCGTGGAATCCCAGCACCAGAAGACACCTTGGAGTGGATTTAATCGGAGTCTTCATCTTACAGCCCTAAAGCTGAGCTCTGGTGAGGACCAGACTTCCGAGTGGGTCCCTGCAGGGCCGCACGCCCTGGGACTCAGGTCAGAGGGCCCCAGGAGCTTTCCTGGATGCTTTGCTCTGTGAGAATGTTCAGTGCAAAACTGCAAACCCAACCTTCACACCCTCCTAGCTTGTTAGAGCCAATGTCTGCCTTGAATTCCAAATTCTCCTTTAGAACAGAACATAGAGGGCAGCAGAAACCAGGGGGAGGGGGCCACAGAGAAAAGTCCTGTGCAAACAAAACTCCCCAAGAATGAGCAGCATTCCTCTGATGTCATTCCCACCCACACAGCACTTCCTTCCCCGTAGCAGGTGGCACTTGGTGTAGTGCAACAGCCCAGAACCTGCAGGTGGCTACTGCTGGGACTCAGCTTTCACCAAGAGCCAAAGCCTTCTGACTGCCCAGTTCCCACCTCACACCCTTTAAAGGTATGGCTGCCATTTACGCACAGTCTAGGTGGGTTCCAAGCATTTTTGAATTGCAGCTACTCCCCATCCATGTTTTTTTTGGGGGGAGAATTTGGAATTTCAGATCAGGATGGGATTTAGTAAGGGGTATACTTAATAATGTTTACAAACAAATCTGTAAAAAATAGGAAGGGGGGCTTTCAGAAAATGGCAGGTATATTAAATTGAAAGTCTGATGTTTACTTGCTAACAGGAGCTGGTCATCTACACCACAAACTGTCTTTGGCCTTGGCATCAGCTGAATAACATTAAAAATTTCTGTGTGAATGTGCAGCTGCACTTTCCGGGTTCCAAAATTAGTACCTGAGTCTGTGTAATTATTTCCCTTACAGTCAGTTGTGAATTTCATCCCACAGTTCTTTTTTAAGGAGCAGCTTTCAGGGCTTAAACACTCAAAACTTAACATACACCTACCACGAGGACATTAGCTTTTGCTTAGATGTTAAGCAAATCAAATAAAGTACAATTAAAATCATATAACAGAAGATCCAGGAGGGGAAAACAAGCATATTTAAAGAGAAGATGCATACTAGTACTCTAAACAAAAGAGACTATCATCATGTGTAAGATATTTTTATTGAAAAATATCAAGAATGAGACATCAAATCTGCAAATTGAAAACATCTCAAAGGACACATGTCTGCAAGTTTTGGAAAGAAACCCATCAGTCGTTTACCTAAGCAGAAGATGCAGAAACCTAGGAATGAGTTTGTTGTTTTAGAGAAGACTTAGCACTTGAGAAATGCTTGGATAAATTCTAGACCAAGAGTGTAACATTTCAGTTACTATATACAGTTGATCAGAGACGCACACACTTAAATCATCTTAGAACGAGGAGAAACTGGGGGGGGGGGGGGGGGGCAGAGAACAAAACACAAAAACTCCAGAAGCAAGTATCTACAGGAATTTCTCAGCAACCACTTCCTGACTTAACTAATCTCCCTGGCTGGCCACAAATCCTTCCCTAGACCCAGTTTAAGTCCTCACCTCAGAGGAAACCCTTTCACTCTTAATTATCCTCATCAGAAACCAAGCAGAGTTGATTGTTCTCCTCTGCATAATAAGTCTATTCACATATTTTCAAATATTAAATTACGTTGGCCTAGAATTCTCCAGCCTAAATATACTCACTTCTTTATCATGTCTCCCTGGACGGTGTGCCTACACAATAAACTCAGCAATGCTGGTCTGCACTCTGCACTCTGTCTCCACCTCCTCCCTGGGCACAGAGCTCCCCAGGAGTGGAAGCTCCTCCTGCACCAGGCAAAGGTAACGTGCTACAATCTTATCAATCACAATAGAAGCTGAATCAAGAATTCAACATGTTTAAGTGCCTTTTTTTTCTTTTTACTTCACTGTAAAATTCAAGGCACCTATTATTTTAGGCTTTCCTCCATTTTGATCACAAAATCCATACACTATATATAGTCCACAGTTTTTCTAATGCATTAGTAGGAAATGCAAACCTTCAAGTGTAAACATTTTTGTTGTGGGTTGTAGAAAATAGGGAGAGGAGGATGGGTAAAAAGAGGTTCCCGGTTACATATTCTTTTCCCTTTAAAAGACATGTTAACCCTAAGTTCACAACAGGATGACACATCGCATTTTAATTTATTGAAATTCTTCATTAATCAAATTTTACTTCAAAACGACAAAATAAGTTGGCCAAATTTTCAAAAAAATTTAAGTATCAAGCAACTCGCACGAGGCTTTTTAAACCTGCAGAAAGTACTAAAAACAGCAAACATGTGAGTCCAGCAACGCTGCCCTGGCCAGCAGAGTCCACGAGCTGAGTCCCCGCGTGCTCCTTTCCAGGTTAGAGCTCAACCGCACGGAAAACAAAGATTTCGACCAAGTATAGTTTGCAGTCGCCCAATTTTCAGCATGACCAGGAAAATAAACTCACAAAAATCCAGCCAGGCACGGACTTTTCTCCCACAGTGCTTCTGGATTGCAAAACAGCTTCGGAACTTCAGTTGACCAAACACACAGGGTTCGTGGAGACACCTGGGAGGCGATCACGAGTGTCCCCGGATTCCTGGAAAGCACGGCTTCTCCCCGCAGAGCTGCTGGCTCTGGGAGGCAGCGCTCGCTGGAGCCGCGACTCTAACTTCCCTGGGTTCCCAGGCGCTGTCAAATCGGAACGCGGCGGAGGTCCATTTCGTACCCAAAGAAAGCATCAACCACCCTCTCTCTACACGGAGCAAAAGTAAGACAACTCAATAGCAGGAGTTCTCCGTGCATACACACACACACACACACAAAAAGAATGAGCACCCGGTATTTAGGATCTGCAAGGTCCCTTCTGTCCCTAAACACTTAGAGCTAACAGAAAACTAGAATAAGTAGAACGCGCTTTATTTGCGCTTTAAGAAGTGCAGTTTCTCAAGGGGGTAGGGTCTAGTAAGACAATTAAAAACCTAGATTCCTTTCCAGAGCCGAAATAAAATAAAAGATCACCATGACTGAGCCACAGGGGCACAATTGCCCCTTCCCAAAGCGCAAGCCCTCCATTTCGCTCACCCTCTCAAGAATTCCCTGTTTCTCCCCCAAAATTACCCTCAACGCCCTCCCCCCCCGCCCCCCCAACACAGGTCAGGCTCCTCGTCGCCCAGGCTAACTCCGCACTGAGCTGCGCACTGGCTGTGGCGACACCGAGGACCACGTCGGCCCAGAGCGCGACCCCCACGCTCTCGCTCACCAGCCTTCTCCGGACGCCGCGGTGCTCCGCGCTCCCCCGCGCGGCGCTGCGGCCGGGGACGTGCGTGTCACAGTCTGGTCCCGGCAGCTGCTCGGGCTCGCGCGCGCCACGCGCTCCCACCCTCACGCCGACGCCCGCGGGCGCGGGGACCCGGCCCGGAGACGCCCGCCACGCGCCACGGAACTCGGGGGCTGCAGACCCCAAACGCGCAGCTCAGATTCTCCTGCTCGTGGCCGCCCCCTCCGGCGCCGAGCAGCCTCCGGGCGCTGCCTCCGGAGCCCAGGGCGCCCCGCGCTCGCGTCTCGGGGGGCCTGCAGGGTCACCTCCCCGGGGCCAGAGCGGCTCGGCGCCGGGCGACAGCTGCGGCGAGGCGGGTGGCCCGGCCTCGGGGCCCGCGCGAGGCTGCGGTGGGCTCCACGCCTTTCGCCTCATTGTTCCCGGCTGCGAGCGGCAGCGCGGGCGGAGGAAAGGATGGCGGCCCCCGCGGGGGGCTCGGCAGAGGCTCCGGACCCCGCGCACAGCCAGCGCCGCGCCCCGCCCCTGAGGTCAGCGCGCCGCCTCCGCCCACCGCGGCCCCCCCTCGCTCTGCTACCGCCGGCATCCCCCCCCCCCCCCCCCCCAGGGCCTGGACTCACCTAGCGGGCGGGTGCCGGGCGCCGGGAAGTTGCACTCTCCCCGCTCTCCGCGCCCCTGCCAGGCTGGCCTGCGGCTGGCCGGAGCCGGCGGAGTGCACGGCGGGGCACTCCCTGGCGGCTCGCCGAGCTCTCCTCTGGCAGAGAGTGATGGCAGACTGGGGCTGCGGGGGGCTGCGCGGGCTGCGCGGCTGCCTAAAAAGGCATGCCTCTCCCCAGCCAGCCGCCGCCTCCGTCAGCCCCGGTTTCCCCAAAGGTTACCTGTACGGGCCCCGCCTGGCACCGCGCCTGGCATCCAGCGTGCACTCGGGTCCCAGAAGGCGGCAGGGATGCAGGAATGGGACGGACCTTGGGTGGCGTGGAGGCGAGTCCGGGCGCCTGGCCCCGCGGCAGTGAGGCTTTGTGTACCTGGCTCCACACACTCGCCCGCAGCGCCCAAAGCCAGGCTACCTGCGCCCGAGACCGTGCCCGCGGGCCGGCCGAGGGGGGCACCGCGGAGCCCAGCATCCTCCCAGGGCCGCTGCTTCCCTTTGTTCTTGCTCCGCAGGCTTTGCGCTGCCCGCTGGCCCTCTCTCTTGTGAGTGTCTCCGAGGGATTTAAGAGCCTTCACCTTCCACTTGGGAAGGGCCTCCCGCTGAGTTCAGTGGGGGGGGGGGGATTCCTTAGGGGCCCCCACCTGCCCACCCCTGGCTCCAGAGGGACAGAAAAGTTCTCGGGGTGGAGAACCAGCTGTGGGCCAGGTGGCTGGATCTGGCGGATGCAGCCCCAAGTAGCCGCAGAAAGGTGTGTGTCTGCTGGCGTGTGGAATGTCCCTTTGTCACTGTGGCTCTCAGCTCTTGCTCTCCCCAGGAGGCCCCACCTGGTCCTGGGACCCGATACCCGCCGCCCGTTGTTTGCTGGTAAACACGCTCCTTTTAAGTTTAATGTAAGGTGACCAGATTTTAACATTGGTAAAGCAGGACAGCATTGACCCGGGGGGGGGGGGGGGGGGTGTTCTTTTTTTAAAAAATATATTTTACTGAAGAGAGTTAGAAACATCGATCAGCTGCCTCCTGCAAGCCCCCTATTGGGGATGTGCCCGCAACCAAGGTACATGCCCTTGACTGGAATAGAACCTGGGACCCTTGAGTCCGCAGGCCGACGCTCTATCCACTGAGCCAAACCGGTTTTGGGGCAGGGGGGGGGGAATGTGGGGGAGGGGGGTTCTTGATTAAAAATTTGGTCTATATTGTAATCGCTTTTGGTTTTGTTAATAAAAGGAAATTCACTTCTTAGGTCATCGTTGAATTTGCATCATCTTTTCTTACTCATTATGTTAAAAACCTAAAAAAAATAATTTAAAATTATATTATAAATTATTATATACATACTAGAGGCCCGGTGCACGACATTCGTGCACTGGAGGGTGGGGGGGTGTCCCTCAGCCCAGCCTGCACCCTCTCCAATCTAGGACCCCTCGGGGGATATCCGACTGCCGGTATAGGCCTGATCCCTGTGGTTAGGGATCAAGCCTAAACTGGCAGTCGGACATCCCTCTCACAATCCAGGACTGCTGGCTCCCAACAGCTCGCATGCCTGCCTGCCTGATTGCCCCTAACCACTTCTGCCTGCCAGCCTGATCATCCCCTAACCACTCCCCTGCCAACCTGATCAATGGCTAAATGATCCCCTGCAGGCCTGGTTGCCCCCAACTGCCCTCCCCTGCTGTCCTGATCGCCCACAACTGCCCTACACTGCTGGCCTTCTTTTGGCGGCCATGTTGTGACCACATGGGGGCAGCCATCTTGTGCAAGGGTGTGACAGTCAATTTGCATATTACCTCTTTATTACATAGGATTGCTTAAAAACACAGTAAGTAGGTACATAATTACATGAACATATTTTATTGTTAGTTTATAAATTAAATTAATTTGATTGTTATAAAGTAACTATATTTTAAAAATTATTTTAATCCTATATTTCTTTCTAAATAATAACATTACTAACTTGTATTAGTTTTCCTCTGAATTTGCCTTAATGTAAGTCGTAAGTGTCACTTTCAAGGCCGGCGCTAGACTTTTTGCCACCACTATAAAATATAAATAATACGAGTACTGTCTGCTAAATTCAAGAAAATTTATGTATTTATGAAATAAATAAATAAATTACTTACCTAAATTATCTGAATAGCTGATTTGTAATGACATCACTTGTTTAACTAGCTTACTAGCATGCAGTACGATGTGTATCGTCTGAGAGACAGTTACAAAATGTTTTCGTCGTTGCCAATCCCCAAAAATGCCATTGTTCATTAAGTCCAAACAATGGTGGTCGAATTCTAACAACTGATCAACAATGCGGACTTTGATAAGCAGTTCTCGATAATCAGTTCTCAACAATTATTTGTTATTATTAAAGTTTAACATTATAAAATTAACAAAAATAATATAAAACTCATATCCTGGCTAAATAGCCACATGGCTGCCGAAAACCATATATTCCCTTCCCGTTCTCCTACTGTTCCCTAACTTGTTGTGCATTCTTTCCAAAAATCGGGACTTTTTAAAACGCCGCGGGATGCAGGACAAATTGTTAAAAATCGGGACTGTCCCGCCAAAAGCGGGATGTCTGGTCACCTTAGTTTAATGCGATTCCCCGCGTGTGCTAAGGTGGTGGTGGGACCTTGTTCCTTACCCAGTAGTCCTCTTAAGGACACAGAGAGCTATTCAGGTCTGGGGGAGCGCCCAGGTGGAGCAAGGTTGAGTTAAGTAGTGCCCATCTCAGAGGAACAAGAAGTTACCCTCATTCTGACCCTCCCTCACCCTTCCCCGGGGCTAACATTTTGAGGACGCAAACCCTTCACTAGATCTACTATTTTAAAATTCGTATTTAAGTTCATTAAACTAATCGAGGCTTTTTAGAAGAAAACAATTAACTGGGTAACAAATTCATTAGGTATTTGAGTGCCTAGTATGTGCTGGGAAACCTGGGTTTATGTGAAAGGATTCAGAACAGACCTCTCCAAGACGTCCCACTTTGGTATGTGACTTACTTTGAGCTGAAGGCAATGCAGACCCTTTGGGATCATGTGAAAAAATTTCCTCTCCCTTAAAGAATTGAAATTAGGGGCCTTGCCCATAATAAGAGTTATCACCAGAAAACCTTTTTATGTCCTATCCACAGGGGAGGGCAAACTTCTGATTACTGAGCATCTGCTCTTCTTATCACCCTGCAAACAACCTTCCTCCTCTCTGAAGCCCCAAAGTGCTTTACTGTATCCTTGGCTCAGAATGCCTGCTGTATATACCTCATTTTCCCTTTCTGTCTGGGGTCTCTGACTCTTATATATGTGAGGTTCCCATATTATGCATGTAATTAAATGGATTCTTTCCCATGTTAATCTGTCTCATGTAGATTTAATTGCTAGACCAACATCAGAAGGGTTCAAATCTGACCCAGTAAAATTCAATTTCATGTGGGCCAGAAACACTTCCTCAATGTTTCCCCAATTCTGTTAATCACTTCTGACACCTAGAATTCTGCAGAACTGCAGGAAGGGACAATGTGTCATACAGATTTTAAAAAAATAACAGATGTATTCCAGAAATGTAAAATATGTTCAGTAGCTAAAAGTAAGTTTTTAACAAAGTGACATGATAAGAGTCCCAGGGCTAGTGGGGGTGGGAGAAGGAAGTTGTCCGGGAAGAAAGAAATGTCAAAACCTGGAGATAATTTTTATGAGTTTATTTGAGCCAAACTGACAATTGCCTGAAAGAAAAATCTCAAGGGATTGAGAAAATACTCCAGAGAATGGCAATTGGGCACCTTATTTTATACATCAGAATCAAAGGAGAAGATGTAAGGGGATTACAAGAAATCCACTGGTGGTAGATTAGGGAGGCGGGAGAAAGCAAAGAAGGAAATCTCTGAGATTGGGTAAAAAGTAAAATGATAGACACATACTTTTACATTGGTGAGTACAAGATAGTTAACATTTATAGCACATAGAGATGGTATGCGGGGAACAAGATAGCAGTGAGGGGTTCTGTGGTCTGTGCTCTGGTGGGAGATGGTGACCTGAGGGGTCTGGAATAAGGGGAGTTCTCTGACATTCCGAAGGTATGTTATCATAGATGCAAAAAGACAATGGACAGGTTCAGTCTACTGACAAAGATTGACCTGTGTCAAAGTAGGTATGGCCTAGGACATGACTACCCACCATGACTGGCTTTTAGATAGGAAGTTTTCATTTCAGACCATCCTCTGGTTACTTTAGACTCTGAATTTGTAAGACTTGCCATGCAGGCCTCCCCTGAACTTGTCAGGATTATGAGGCCCCCTTTTCATCCACAAAGTCCTGCAGAAAAATTCATCCCCTTATTAGCTGAGGGGCTCTGAGCATATAATAGTACCTACAGCTACGGTTTGTCTTAAGAAGTAGAGGGCACCTGTTAAAAGCCTCTCCTCTCTTGCCTGGAATGTGATACTTAATACATTGTAGTAATTAATAAATAACAGTAGCTATTATTAAAACATTTTCATTGTGTAACAGAAAAATAATTTTTACATATTTCTTATAGTACATTTGTATTTTATACACTTTCTGTTCCTTTTGCATAGATGTTGCAAAAGTTGATGTCTTGACAACCTTAAAAAAATTTTAATGAGAAATTAAATGAGTGGCAAAATAACAATTAACTTTATGCTTGTAAAAAAATTACCACCTGAAGGCAAGTATGCAAATCATTGCTGTAAAATTTTAAGTGGATTTAGTTTATTATTTATGATTGGGGTAGCAAATAAAATGGGGCTTAATTAACTTAGTCTCTTCCTTCCTAAAGAAATCAGAGAACTGGTTGACATGCATAAAGCTATCACCTGATGATTGTTTCTGGCAAAGTGCAATGCTAAATAAAATATTTGACATCTTTAGTTTAACTGCTTGAGGCACTCCAAATAGCAGCATGTTATTCAATTTTTTTTATTAGTCTATGGATTTGTGAAAACCTCACGACACTTTCCTTAAACAAAACAAGCAGAATAAATGTATTCCCATTAATAGAAAGCATCAAAATGTGGTTGCAGTCATCCATTTGTTCATACTAACCTGAATTTCCTTTTCTGTTTTTAAAACTGGGTTCCTCCCCTGTCCTTTCTCATGTCCACCATTGAGCAATAGGCTGTCTCACAGGGAACATTCTTTCCAATTTCAGGAATTTGTCGTTGCTATGCAGTCCATTTGAGAAGCTCAGTGAGTCTTCTAGCTGAGAAGTATTGGGGTAGGGAGGGAATGAGGAGAAACATTTTCTAACTGCACCATGTTGAACCTGAGGTATTTGTTTTCACTTAACTACTGTTCATAGAAAATATTTATCTCCTCTTTATTATACCTTTCAACTCTCACAATAAATCCATAGTTTATTTTACAGGTGGGAAAACTGAGGCCAACAGGTATACTTAGTACCATTTTCTCTACGCATAATGTCTTCTGGTTCTGTTTACCTGAACCAGAAGACATTGTCATTCTGTAAATGAAATTAGCACCTCATGGAGGAAAATCACTTATAGATGTGTCCTTCCTAATTAATCAGTGAAACACAGTTGTATGAGGTCAGTGTAAAAAGTAAATTTTGATACACCCTTATTTGGAACCCATTATTCAATGCTAAGAGCAGAAAAAAAAAATGTGTTTCCTAGTCAGCCCATAGATTTTGTTTTTAGAAATGTTAATAAGGAAACAGACTATTATAGAAAAGCAACAACCTTAGATATTTGGATGTGTGTAGAGGCCAGAATCCTAATTGAGACCTCCCCACCTCCCTTTTTTTCTTCAATATTTTCAGATGGAGAGAAAAAAAAATCTGCTTAGCATCAGATTTAAGAAAGATGGCATTTCAGCATCAGATATGGAAGAGAGAATACTGAGAGGCGATCGGCCTCTGTCTGTTATGTATGTAACCAGACAACCCAGGGGTCCGGGCTGCTTGTCACTACTTCAGCCAGTTAAGCAGAGATGGGGTTGAGGTATATCTGAGTGTTTACTCCAATAATGCCAGCAGTATGGGAGAGCAGCAGCCATCCACTAAATCTGCTCTGCCCCTCCCCATAAGCCAGCTGCTTATATTGGGTAGAAGGACAAAGATTACCTGGGAAAGAAGAAATTGCAGGTATGGGAAAGTAGGCACGGGATAATCATTGCAAGTTGTAAGTCTCGCACTGGAGGGGGATCTCAGAGGGCTGGCACCCCGGGACCAGATTACTGGTAATAGGGATTGGGGGTTGTAAAAAGCAGGTGCCTCTGGGACTAGATTGTTTCAGCCACGAGGTTATAAATCTTTCCATAATGATAGGCAGTTCTCAGGACAGGAGGATGGACTGCGGTCTGATGTTAGCTCCCATGCCCCATGGCGTACAACTCTCGGTGAGGTTACAATGTGCTTTCTTTAATCAGAACAGAACGATCATGGTTAACAGAGCATGATTAACATTTCTTATAATTGTGGCTGGTCCCCAATATTCTATTTCTTCCCCTAACTCTTAGGCTTACTGAGATCCACTCTTGCCCCCGGTCCCTGTGCCCAGCCAGGAGACAGGAGTCAGAGCCGCCTCAGGGAAGGGGCAGGGATCCAGCCTGGCCTCTGGATGGGCAGCCAGCACCTTTCAGACACTGCAGGATGAAAACATGTCAAGGTGTGAGAGAAAATTTCCTCTCCTTAACTCTTCCTTGTAGTCCATAATCTAATGTTAAGGATAAGACTGAAGCCATAGAGACCTGGGATTAGTTCTGATCTTGTCACTTTAGTGAATTTACATACCAAGTAAGTTCATTTTATAGTTGCCTCCAAAAGTCTGAACTCACATCACAAGCTTACAAACAACCACAAGGGCACAGCACTTCACAGTTTGTATAAAGGCTGTCCTGTCATTATCTCATTGGACTTTCCTCAACTCTGAATCATCAACTGAAGGTTTGAGGGGATTAACGCCATAGGACCGGTGGCCCTGTCACGTCTTAATTGTGCGGTATTAATAATAATAACAATTCCTAATATTTTAAGGCCTATGTTCTAAATCCTTTATAAGTATTAACTCAACCCCTATAACAAGGGATTTTTTTTACCCTTTTTTATTTTGAAGTAAATTCAGACTTACAGAAAAATTTGATAAATAACACCTTCCCCCAGATTACCCAAACATTGACCCTTTACTGTGTTTGCTTTACCATTCCTTTACCTTCCATGTAAAATTTTTCCTGAATTGTTGGAGAATAAATTGCATAGGTCATGCCCTTTTCTCCCTAAATACTTTATTATATTTTCCTAAGAACAGAGACATTCTCTTACATAATCAGAATACAATTATCATAATTAGGAAAATAACACTGATTATACACTTACTAGAGGCCTGGTGCATGAAATTCGTGCACAGGGGGTGGGGGTGTCCCTTAGCCCAGCCTGCACCGTCTCCAATCTGGGACCCCGTGAGGGATGCCCGACTGCCCGTTTAGGCTGGGATCGGGCCTAAACGGGCAGTCAGGCATCCCTCTCACAATCCAGGACTGCTGGCTCCCAACCACTAGCCTGCCTGCCTACCTGATTGCCCCTAACTGCTTCTGCCTGCCACCCTGATCACCCCCTAACCACTCCCCTGCCAGCCTGATAGATGCCTAACTGCTCCCCTGCCGGCCAGATTGCTCCTAACTGCCCTCCCATGCCGGCCCGGTTACCTCCAATGGCCCTCCCCTGCAGGACTAATTGCCCCCAACTGCCCTCCCTTGCAGGCCTGGTTTCTTCCAACTGCCCTCCCCTGCAGGCCTGGTCCCTCCCAACTTCCCTCCCCTGCAGGCCTGGTCCCCCCAACTGCACTCCCCTGCAGGTCTGGTCACCCCAACTGCCCTCTTGTGCAGTCCTGGTCTCCCCCAACTGCCCTCCCCTGCAGGCCTGGTCACCCCCAACTGCCCTCCTTTGACAGCCCAGTCACCCCTAACTGCCCTTCCCTGCAGGCCTTATTGCCCCCAACTGCCCATCCTTGCAGGCCTGGTTCCCCCCCCCCCCAACTGCCCTCCCCTGCAAGCCTGGTCTCTCCCAACTGCCCTCCCCTGCAGGCCTGGTCACCCCAACTGCCCTCTCGTGCAGTCCTGGTCTCCCACAACTGCTCTCCCCTGAAGGCCTGCCCCCCCCAAATGCCCTCCCCTGCAGGCCTGGTACCCCCAACTGCCCTCCCGTGCTCTCCTGGTCACCCCCAACTGCCCTCCTCAGCCGACCCAGTCACCCCTAACTGCCCTCCCCTGCAGGCCTGATTGCCCCTGATTGCCCTCCCTTGCAGGCCTGGTCCCTCCCAACTGCCCTCCCCTGCTGGCCTGATTGCCCACAACTGCCCTCCCCTGCAGGCCATCTTGTGGTGGCCATCTTGTGTCCACATTGGGGCAGCCATCTTGTGTGTTGGAGTGATGGGCAATTTGCATACTACCCTTTTATTAGATAGGATTTAAAATCTGAGACTTTATTTAAATTTTGCCAGTTGTCCTTTTATAGCAAATAATCTACACTAATAAAAGAGAAACATGCAAATTAACCATCACTCCGCTACACCCACAAGCCATGCCCACCAGCCAATCAGGAGCGAGTATGCAAATTAACCCTACCAAGATGGCTGCGGCCACAGAGCTGCAGCAAGCAGGAGGCTTGGGTTTCCCCGACAATGGAGGAAGCCAAGCTTCCCTGCCGCCCTGGCAGGCCCTGGCCTATGCTTAAGGCTACAAAGTTTCAATTATAGAAGATAAATAAATACCAACAAAAATGGCCACAGCCACGGAGCTGGAGCTGAGAAGGAGGCTTGAGTTTCCCCCAGTGATGGAGGAAGCCAAGCTCCCACAGCCCTGGCCTGTGCTCAAGGCTACAAAGTTTCAATTATAGAAGATAAATAAATCCCAGATACCAAGGTCTCTGCTTGGGTCGCCAGGGGGCATGGCTGGCCTGCAAACCACCACAGGCCCCTCGCCCAGGCCACCCCACCCCCCAAGGGGACCCCCACGCTGATCCGGGACACCCTTCAGGGCAAATCAGCCAGCCCCCACCCATGCACCAGGCCTCTATCCTATCTAATAAAAGAGTAATATGCAAATTGACCATCACTCCAACACACAAGATGGCTTTCCCCATGTGGTCAAAGATGGCTGCCCCCCATGTGGACAGAAGATGGCCACCACAAGATGGCCAGCATGGGAGGGCAGTTGTGGGTGATCAGGCCAGCAAAGGAGGGCAGTTAGGGGCAATCAGGCTGGCAGGGGAGTGGTTAGGGGGTAATAGGCTGGCAGGCAGAAGCAGTTAGGGGCAATCAGGAAGGCAGGCAGGTGAGCAGTTGGGAGCCAGCAGTCCTGGATTGTGAGAGGGATGTCTGACTGCCCGTTTAGGCCCGGTCCTACTGGGATTGGGCCTAAACGGGCAGTCGGACATCCCTCTAGGGGTCCCAGATTGGAGAGGGTGCAGGCTGGTCTGAGGGACAGCCCCCCCGGCCCCATGCACAAATTTCGTGCACCGGGCCTCTAGTCTATATATATAAAAGCCAGAGAACTGAACAGCAGAACCACCAGAATGACCAGAATGACCGGTGGCTATGACATGCACTGCGGCAGCCAACTAGGCCCCGATCGCCACCCCCCACCCCCAGCCAGCCCAAGCCCCAATCAGCTCCCAACACCCCAATTGGGGGCAGGGCCAGTTGGCCAACCACCCACAGCCCCTCCTCCCAGCTGGCCTGGCCTGATGAGCCCCCATTGGGGCAGGCTGGCTGGATCCCACCCATGCACGAATTCATGCACCGGGCCTCTAGTAATAAATAATAAGGCCCAGATGCAATCCTGGGTCATCTGTTGTGTTTAGTTGCCATACTTCTTTGGTCTCTAATCTGGATCGACTCCTCAGAGCTTCTTTAACCTTCACATTTATGCTGAGTTAAGACTATTTACTTTGTTAAATGCCCACAATTTGTGCTTGTTTCTCATGATTAAATTCAGATTAGATTCAGGTTATGCTTTTTAAAATATTTTCTTTTAGCCAGTAATACCACTGCATTATGTCATTTCAAAGGAATGTATTCTGTTAATTTTTTTCAATGCTGAGGGACTTATCTTTTGTTTCTTGGTTAAGGTGGTATCTGCCAGTAGCTCCATAATGAGGTGAATATTCCTTCCTTTATAATTAAAAAGTAACTTGTGTGGAGATACTTTGAAGTCATGTAAATATTCTGCTTCTCCTCAGACTCCTGCTCACTAGTTTTATCCTCTGTGCTTGACCTGTCCTGATGACTTTCTAGTTCCTTTATTACTTCACACTGTGTGGCTGGCACTGCATCATAGGAAAGGGCCTTTTCTCTCCCCCATTATTGATTTCATAGCAAGATTTTGATGCAAGTGTTTTTGTCACCCGTTTTCTAAAGAAGAGGAAGCGGCAAGTCCCAGAGAAAGAAGGCAGTTGTCCTGTATCCCAGGACTAGTCCCTGTGAGTAACTAGGGCAAGATAATAACTCAGAATCTGATTCCTCATCTGTAAGATGAGAGTCATCCATGTCCTTGGGCTGCTGAGAGGATTAAACGAGAGAGTGAATTCGAGGTGCCTCCAATCGAGCATACAGTTGTGGGCCACATAATGACATTGCAGTCAGTGCAGGCACATGTAGGAAAGTGGTCCCACAGGTTATAATGCAGCTGAATTCCTATCACTAAGAGATGCTGTAGCTTTCTAATGTAGCATAAGGCATTACTTCATGTCCGTGCTGATGCTGGTTAAACAAACGCACTACGCTGCCAGTCATGTGAAAGTACAGCACATAGCACTTGATAATGATGATAAGGAGTGTTCCTGGTGTATGTGTTTACTATACTCTACATTTTATCATAATGTAAAGTGACTCTACTTATAAAAAAAATAGTCTGCTCTACAGCAGTCTCATACATCTTTTGTTTACTGCGTGACTTGATTGTGTCATTTTCTCTTGTGCTTGATTTAATCTTGTGTTCTATTGTACAGTAAGGTGCTGTGCCAGCTTGTAGCCCAGGAGCAATAGGCTGTACTGTGTGGCCTAGGTGTGTGGTAGACTGCTCCATGTAGGTCTGTGATGTTTCCACAACAACAAAATCACTTAAGGACACATTTCTCAGGTAGTTTTCCTTGTAAAGTGGCACATGACTACTGTCACTGTTCAAGAAACAATACCCATTATTAAAAGGACTAGGGGCCCGGTGCATGAAATTCGTGTACTGGGGGAGGGGAGTCCCTCAGCCCAACATGCCCCCTCTCACATACTGGGAGCCCTCAGGGGATGTCCTACTGATGGCTTAGGCCCGATCCCCACGGGAAGCAGGCCTAAGCTGCAGTCTGGCCTCCCTTTGTGGGAGGCAACCGGGCTGATCAGGGGAAGGCACCATCCCCATCACCCTGCTGCTGCAGCCACTGTCAGTCACCGTAGCCACCAAGGTGTTTTCATCAACACAACCCCAGTCCCTTCACCAAGAAAAAATGACAACTTTCTTTAGGCATTTTTAAGATGTGTCTTTCATAGGATATGCATTTCTTTCTTTTTTTTTTTTTAATCCTTGTCTAAGGATATGTTTCTATTGACTTTTAGAGAATGTGGAAGAGAAAGGGAAAGACAGAGAGAAACATCAAAGTGAGAGGAACACTTTGATTGGTTGCCTCCTGCATGAGCCCTGATCTGGGCCCCGGCCCGGGAGGAGCCTGCAACCTAGGTACATGCCCTTGATCAGAATCAACCCAGACCCTGCTGTGGGCAGGCCGAGGCTCTATCCACTGAGTCAAACCGGCTAGGGCAGGATATGACATTTCTTAGCCCTCCAGCAGCGGACCTTTGTTTTTTTCTCCAGAAGTGTGGTGGAAAAACCCTAGATCACCTTTTTGGATTCTTATTATCCAAGTTACTAAGAATATTACCAGTGGCATACAGGAAGCTTAGCCAATGTGCAGTCAGAAAAGGTGTTTCCTCTATAGTTCACACCAATCACTGGCTGTGCCCTGCCCAGGCCTAAAGCCTCTGGCCAAAGCTTTAGGCCTGGGAAGGGGACCTCCAGCTCCCTGTGATCACAGACACCTCCCATTGGGCAGGGGACCCCAGCTCCCTGCAATCCACCACAGGAGCAGACCCCCAGTTGCCTACGATCCATTGCAGGCTCCCCGCTGGTGCCCAAGACCAGAAAAGCCTCCGGCGGAGGCTTTCCTGGCCTTGGGCTCGGCCTTGGGCTCGGCGGCACCCCAGCGTCCCAGCGATGGATCTCAGGAGCCGACCGCCAGTTGCCTACGATCCGTCGCAGGCTCCCCGCTGGTGCCCAAGGCCGGAAAAGCCTCCGGCAGGATGGTTTCCTGGTGGACGTGGCTGGTGGGCGTGGCTTGTGGGTGTAGTGAAGGTACGGTCAATTTGCATATCACTCTATTATTAGGTAGGATGGGAGTATGCCCATTTATAGATAAGAAAGTATAGTTATCGAGGGTAAGAGAGGTCTGTAAGACTACTTGCTTCTGAGGAGCCTTCTGACCCTGAATTGATCCTTTCACCAACTATTTGTTGAGTGCCAGCTCTGTGTGAGGCTCAGTTCTAGCATCTAAAGGCATAGAAGTCAATAGCAGAACAGGTTCTTGTCTTACTACCTTTTATTTTTTCCAGATGAGACTGAATAGACAAACCAACAACACAACTAGACCACATGTGACAATAAAACTGACCCGTGATCTACAGCAAACAGACCAGGAAGCCCAGTCTCTGTACTGTGGGCCCCACTTCCAACTTAAGGCCATGCATAGAAAGCCAAATACAGTCCCTGGCCAATCACCAACGATGCTCATTTCTAGTTAGCATATGGCTATGGGCTGAGTTCTGTCCCTAAATATTCATATTTTGAAATCTTAACACTGTATGTACCTCAGAATATGACTCTTTGGAGTTAGGGCTTTTCAAGGGGTGGCTCGGTTAAAATGAAGTCATTAGAGTGGCCCTAATTCAATCTGACTTTGTCCCTCTATGAAGATGAGATTAACACCCAGAGAGACAGCAGGAATACTCTCACAGAGAAAGAGCATGAAGACACAGCCAGCAGATGGCCATTGCAAACCAGGGAGTGAGGCCTTAGGAGGCACCTGCCCTGCCAGCACCTTCATCTGACACTTCCAGGATCCAGGGCTGTGAGACAATACATTTCTACCTCCCAATCTGTGGCACTTTGTTATGGCAGCCCTAGTAAACGAATACCACCACCAATAGCTTCCCCTGGCCAACAGTCTAATGAGGATGCACCCAAACCTCCCCTTTGTTACACCACAGAGCTTTCCCATTACTCTGCCTGCTTTGGGTCTCTACCAAGTGCAAGTGATGGTGACTGACTTCCTTGCTGTAGCCAACTCTGAATAAATAGCCTTTTGAGTTCTCCTTTGGGCGCTGTGTTTATTTCCGTGCACAGAGAGGGAAGGTCTATCAGAAAGCTGCCGGGAGGACACTTGATTCCAGGCCCATCCTTGGGAGGACCTGAATACGCACTGAAGACTAGAGAAGGCATTTCGTCTTAAAAATAGACCTACAAGAACAGACAGCCCTTTTGTGATATTTCTTTATTATTGTTTTGAAGACCTATCTCAAACAAGCTTGCAACATAATTACCTCCAAATGGGCAACCACCAAACACCATCACACTGGGGATTAGGACTTCAACATATGGATTTTGAGGAAACACAAACATTCAGTTCATAACAATCACCGCCCCCCATTAGTCTACTTCTTCCCTAGGAAGCCCCATCTATGTTTTTAATGGGCAGTGATCATGGTTCTGAGAGAAGATGGGTAATAAATGTAACCTTTGTGACATTTCTTTCCCCTGCTTGAACGCATTTACCAAGGGGCATAGATCTGACTTAGTAAAGCTCAACTTAAAAAGAAAATCTGAAAATAGTCTGGAATGAACAAGTATAGGCCTCTCAAACTCTAAAAGCAGCAGCATTTCAGGCCTTCAGTACTCAGCATGGTTTTGCATTGGCAGAAAAATAAAACAGTGATGCCTTCTAGCAGTAGTGTTATACGTTAACTAGAGCATGGACTAACACTGAGCTTTAATTTATTCTTCTCACCTAACTCTAGTGGGAAGAATGTCAAACTCAAGTCATAATAGAGCTTGGCTAAAAGTATCACCTTCTATCTGGTTACCCAAGCTAGGAAGCTATAGGTAAAACAAGATACATACATGTCTGATCCCTAACAACTAATTAAATTCCTTAACTCCTATATTTGCACTATCTCTTAAACATATTTCTTTCACTCTGGCAGGTGCTGCTCAGTGGTTAGAGCATTGGCATGTTTCCGAAGGGTCTCAGATTTGATTCCGAAGGGTCTCAGATTTGATATCCTCACCCAAGGGCACGTACCTGGATTGCAAGTTCAATCCCCTATCCTGGTCGGGGTGCATGTGGGAGGCAACCAATCCATGTGTCTCTCTAGTATAGTTGTTTCTCTCTCCTTTCTATTCTCTTAAAAAATGAAAAAAATATCCTTGGGTGAGGATAAACAAAAAAAATATATATTTCTTTCCACTTCTGTCACTTTGGATCAGATTCTTATTATCACTCACCAAAACTGTTGTAGTCTGTTTTTTTTTTCCTACCTCTAATTTCTACACAATTCAAGTCATCCTTCATGGCTACCATATTGTGTTTCTAAAATCCATACATACATACATAAATACAAGGTGGGACAAAAGCAGGTTTACAGTTGTAAGTATGAAAAACAGAGTTTATTCTTATATCATTATTTATTAATTGTATTATTTTCCATCAGAACAACTGTAAAACTTACTTGTACATACATACATATATACATACATATTTCCCTAAATATGTATTTATTTATGCACTTGTTTGTATATGTAATATATTATTCATATATGTAAATAAATGCAAATATATATGTTTATCTCTATGCACAGATATATCTACAAATCATATAAACATGTCTATATATAGATTTGCCAGTTTGCCTCCCCCTCTTTAAGACCATCTTTGCTCTTTAATATCTTCAGAATAAAAGCTAACCTCTTTTAAATTGGTGTTTAAAGTGTTCATCTGCTAGTTCAAACCTCATTTTCCAGCCTTATTTTCTGCAAAAATATGCAATTTTTTTTCATATTGAAAAAATTACCGAATTCATTATTTCTTTAAAGAATATTGTTTCACTTTGCCTTTCTTCTTTCTTTAATTAGATCCATGGCTCTCACACAGTGAGAGGGCCCAGATGCCAGTGAGCTCACTGAGAAGCTTCGGGACGTTTTAAATTGCTTAGGGCAACACCGTGGGATAGTGCAGTCTGACAGTTGCAATGTTAGCTTATGCCATGTAGTTTTGACGATGTCATATCTCTTTAAAACTGTGTTTCTGACAGTTATCAGATTAAAAGTGTCATGTGAAGCCTGCCTGGTGTGGCTAGTGGTTGAGCGTCGACCTATGAGCCAGAAGGTCACGGTTCATTCCTGGTCAGGGCACATGCCTGGGTTGCGGCCTGGATCCCCAGTGTGGGGCCTGCAGGAGGCAGCCAATCAATGACCCTCTCTCTCCTCATTGATGTTTCTATCTCTCTGTCTCTCTCCCTTCCTCTCTGAAATAAAAAAAAAAAAAATTAAAAAAAAAGTGTCATGTGAAAATACTCTAACCAGCAATGAGGGCAGCCATGTTTGATCTGATTACAAGTTTGAGAAGTTGTGAGTGTTCTCCGGGCACATACACTATTAAATAACTTTGGGTACTTAAGAATGAAGCAAAAGTATTTTTCCTTCAACTTGTATGTATTGCTTTTAAAATAGCTACACTTGATTCTTGTTATTTGTAGTAGTCATGCTCTAGAATGTTCCCTGCAACAGTGAATAGCAAATACAGAATCATTGCTCCTAGTGAAAATACTGAATTGGATTCTGCAAGCTCCTGATCACAGCATTTTCACCCATTGACCAAGTCACAATCTTGTTCTACTAGCGTTTCTGCTTACAGACATCTTACTTACTGTGGACACATTAGTATTGAGCTCCCTGCCGGCAGCACTGTAACTCCCTTGAAGGAGGCGGACCTGACACACGTGTGTTTTTTCCTGTGCTCAGGAACAGACAGCTTTTCATCACCTGCTCAAGGAGTTCCAGTGAAATCACCCGCCAAAAGCACAAAAATGTGATAAATATGGTGCTTAATAGGCCACAACAAGACATTTGTTTACAGTATGAGAGTTGAAACAAGAAGAAAGAACGTCCCCTTGTGTGACCTCAACCTGTGTGTCACAGGAGTCAACATTTTCATCACTGTGTATCTGAAAATGACCTTGTCGGCGCCATCAGTATTGCTTCTGGGGGCTATAAATACATTGTAGCACGTAGAAGCCCAAAATTTGGAATTCAGGAAGGATGAGGATGGGCTGCATCAAGCAATTAGAATATACATACTGTTAAAAGTTTTTTAAACCCAATTAATTAATAGGAGGAACCAAACTATTACATTTATTTTAACCTTTGAGTCCCTTGAAAAATGTCTGAGACACGGAGGACAGAGTAAACTAAAGTTTGAGCACCTCTGGCTTCTACTCTTCTTTCCTCCCTAAGTTACTGGTATCTTAGTCTTCTTTCCCAACCTTCGTGTCTCCAGTGAACATTAGCCACTTCCTCTTTTGGTTCCTGCATCCTAAGTGTCAGGTGATACCGTGATGCCATGTATCACAGTACAAACTTCTATCATGAGATGGGAAACTCTGAAATTCAGGGACGTATTTTATTTCTTGCCCACCTTCCCCCCCCGCCCCTCAGACCACAATATTGTAGTTCCACCAACTGTAACAACTAGAATTTTGCCAGCTCTTTTTCTAGTTCTCCATTGCTAACCATTCTAAATTGTCTGTCTTTCACATTTTATTTCCAGGATCCCTAGATTTGGAGGGATGGAGGAAGGGGTAGGGTTTAATTTGGGTTAAAAAAATAACCTTTTTCTGTGCTTCCGTCCTTTCTGAGTACAGTGCTATCCGAATCTCAGGCACTGGGTGCCCGCTGTGGGTTCTGGGGCTGGCACCACCAGCTGAGGCACTGCTCATGGCTGCTTTGCCCCAGCAGCATCTTGACTCACCTATGGACTTCTTCCTTCTCCCCAAACTGTGCCTTTGCTATGGGAACAGGACAGCACATTGGGCTCTCTCTAACCTTGGGATAGGAAATTGCTCTGCACTGTATGAAAAGAGGTTCATCCAAAGACATTATTAGGAGAATGAAAGTACTATAATGCACAGAATGAGAGACGATACTTACAAATCAAAAAATAAACAAGAGAATCAAACATGTACTTTGTGAAAGAGTGTTTCAAATGACCGATACATCTGAAAAGGTGTTTGACCTCCTCTCCAATTAGAGAGATGCAAATTAATCTGTAATTATTCTCTATACCAGAATAACTAAAATTTAATAAAAGACTGAAAATACCAGTAATAAATAAATGATTTTTGTAGCAGTATTATTTCTATTACCCAATCTGGAAGCATTCCAAAGTTCTTCAACCATACTAATGTAATTATATTAGCATAATAGTACTAATTATATATTAATATATATGAAATTTATTAATTAAATATTATAACCCGCATAATAATAACATAATTGTTCAGACACAAAAGAACACCTGTTATATGAGGATTGCTGTACCGTTTGACATGCCCATCAGCAATGGATAAGTGATCAGTTTCTCCACATGCTCACCAACATTTTATTTTAGTTGCTTTAAATGTGTGGGGATATCACATCCTGGTCTTAAATTGCACTTTCCTAATGGTTAATGATGTTGAGCAATTTTTAAAAAAATATATTTTATTGACTTTTACAGAGAGGAAGGGAAAGGGATAGAGTTAGAAACATCAATGGGAGAGAAACATCAATCAGCTGCCTCCTACACACCTCCTACTGGGGATGTGCCCGCAACCAAGGTACATGCCCTTGACTGGAATCGAACCTGGGACCTTTCAGTCCGCAGGCCGACGTTCTATCCACTGAGCCAAACCGGTTAGGGCTTGAGCAACTTTTTGTGTGCTTATTTGCCATCTATATATCTCTCCATGTCCTCAGCCGTTTTTTAATCAGACTGTTTATGTTTTCAATGTTGATATTTGAAAGTTCTTTATGTAGTTTAGATTTTAATCCTTTGTCATACATGTGATTTGCAAATATTACCTTGTCTTTTTATCATCTTGACATTTCACAGAGCAAAAGTTTCAAATTTTGATTTACTTGACTTTGCCATATTTTTCTTTTATGGATCATAACCTCAAACCTCCTCCTGCCACGCGGACCAGGCCCCGCCACCACGGAGACCACAGGTGACCCTCACACCACAGGGAAGCTGCTGTGGCTTTCTCCATCCATCCATCCATCCATCCATCCATCCATCCATCCATTCATCTGCCTGGTCTGACCTGGATGGGAGCTTGCATCCTGGGAGGAATGCTCCCCCCCCTCCACCGCCCCCCCCCCCCCCCCCGCCGCCCCCGCAAGGACAAGCCAGGCCCTGACCATGCCTGCACAAGCATGCCCATCGCCTGCGAATTTGGGATGGGGGCCACTGAGAGCTGCTTGAGGCATGGGAGCGGGCACACCGGGCGATCAGAAAGCCCTCTGTGTCCCCCCCTTCAGCACACAATGGGAGAAAAGCCTGGGTGTGCACGAATGCACATGCGCGCGCATATAATGCAGAGGTCTCTGATGGATGCCGGCCCTGGCCCAGAGGGACCCTCCCCCGACTAGGAGGGGGGAAGTGCGGGCCACTGTAGGCAAGACACAGCTGCTTTGTCACTGGGCCCCTCAAAGCTGGTGCGAGAGGAGCCCAAGTGCCCAAACAGAGGCGGCTACAGGTCCCAGAGAGGAAAGAAGACAGTACTAAGACAGGACAAAGCACAGAATTTTTAATTAGCCTGTGAAAAGAGTAAAAGAGTGAGGGAGGAGGGGGAAGAACTTTATAAAGGAGTCACTAGAGAGCAGAGTTAAAGAAGGAAAGAGGATGTGTGAGTGAACTGTAGGAGCTATAATGAAAATCAAGTATAGTTGTGTACTGGGGACAGATTTTTAAAAGCAAGAGTCAGAAAAGAAAAAAAGATAAATGATAGTGAATAATTAGGCAGGTAGATATTAAAACAGTGGAAGTAAGTAGAGAAGAGTGTATGGGAAAGGTAGGATGAGAGAGAAAGAGGGAGGGAAGAAAAGTTTTAAAGGGGAACCAGTAGAGCTTAAAAGGAGAATGGGAAGAAGGAAGAAATGGGGGAGGGAGCAAAGCAGGTCCGAGGGAGGAAGTGAAGAAAAAAATTAAGATGGGAAGGAAGGAAAGGGGGAGGGAGGGAAAGGGGTAAAGATAAAGGAAAGAAGGAATGTGGGGAGGGAGGGAGAGTAGGAGAAAGATGGAAAGAAGGATGATGGAACAGAAGTAGGAAATAAGGAGGAAAGCAAAGTTTATAAATGATGAGTCAGTAGGAAAAAGTGTTACATAAAGGAGAGAGAAAAATTGTGTGAGAGGGAGAAGCCAATAAAGAAGTCAAATACAATTGTGTGTGAAGGGGATAAGATTAAAAAAAAAGTTAATAGGGGTGACCAGGCCGGCAGGGGAGGGCAGTTAGGGGTGACCAGGCCAGCAGGGGAGGGCGGTTAGGGGGATCAAGCAGGCAGGCAGAGTGGTTAGGGCAGGCAGGCAGGTGAGCAGTTAGGAGCCAGAGGTCCTGGACATCCACAGGGATCAGGCCTAAATTGGCAGTTGGACATCCCCCGAGGGCTCCCGGATTGGAGAGGGTGCAGGTCGGGCTGAGAGACGCCCCCCTCATCCCCCTGTGCATGAATTTTGTGCACTGGGCCTCTAGTCTTTGTTATATTTCTGTCATTGATTTCTAGTTTGATTCCATTATGGTCAGATAACATGATTTTAATAATTTTAAATTTGTTGCTGTTGGCTTTATGGTCCAAGATATGATCCATCTTGGTACTTAGTACTTGGGTACTTGAAAATAATGTTTTCTGCTATTGTGAGGTGAAGTGTCAATTAGATTCTGTTGATTAATAGAATAGTTGAATTCTTCCAAATCCTTTTTGACTTTCTGTTTAGTGGTTTCTTAATTCCAGAGAGGTGTTGAAGTTTCCAATGATAATTGTGTATTTGACTGTTTCTCCTTTCAGTTAAGCTCACAAATTTTGTAGCTTTTTTATTTGGTTCACACACATTTAGGATTATTATGTCTTTTTGATGGATTGACTTTTTTACTATTATGTGATGTTCCTCTCTGTCTCTGATAATATTATTTGCTCTGAAAGCTGCTTTATTTGATATTAATATAGCCACCCCTGTTTTCTTTTAATTAATGTTTGCAGGGCATATAATCTTTCATCATTTTGCTTTCAAACTATGTATATCACTAGAGGCCTGGTGCATAAAAATTCGTGCACTTGGGGGTCCCTCAGCCCGGTCTGTACCCTCTTGCAGTCTGCAGCTCCCTGGGGGATCAGGCTGAAGCTGGCAGTCAGACTTCCCTCTGGCAGCCCGGGAGCCCTCAAGGGACATCCTTAGCGCTGCCGCAGAGGCAGGAGAGGCTCCCGCCACCTCTGCTACACTTGCCAGCCTTGAGCCTGGCTTCTGGCTGAGCGGCGCTCCCCCTGTGGAAGCGCACTACCAGGGTGCAGCTCCTGCATTGAGTGTCTGCCCCCAGGTGGTCAGTGTGCATCATAGAGACTGGTCGTTCCTGGTTGTTCTGCCATTTAGGGTCAATTTGCATATTACTCTTTTATTATATAGGATTATAGTTGAAGTAAGTTTCTTATAGACAATCTGACTTTTCATTGGTATATATAGTCTATTTACATTTAATGTAATTATTGAAATGTTAAGACTTAAGTCTGTGATTTTATGTTTTGTTTTCTGTTTATTATCTCTGGTTTTTATTTCTGTTTCTATTTTCTTAATTTTTTTTATTACTAACACGTTTTTAGAATTTTATTTTCACTTGTATATATTGTTTTTGAGTATATTTCATTTATAACTTACTTAGTGATTACTTTAGCTATTACATTGCAGGTACATATCTGTCAAATTCTACTAGTATTGATATTTTATCAGTGTAAATGAAGTGTAGAAATCTTATTTTCCCTTCATATCCATATATATTTCCTGCAATTTACAATTGCCTTAAATATTTTTTTACATAGTGAAACACCATATTAGACATTGTTACAAGGTTTGCTTTCACTAGAAAATATAATTTAGAAAATGTAAGGAAAGAAATTCTATTGTATTTATCCATATATTTACTTTTACATTTTTTTTGTTCATCCTGATGCTCCAAGATTGTTTTTTAGAAATTATTTTCTTTCTCCTTGGAAACTTCTGTTAGCAATTTATTTTTATTTTTTAAATATATTTCTTTATTGATTTTAGAGAGGAAGGGAGAGGGAGAGAGAGAGATAGAAACATCAATGATGAGAAAGGATCATTGATTGGCTGCCTCCTGCATGTCCCCTACTGGGGATCGAGCCCACAACCCAGGCATGTGCCCTTGGCCGGAATTGAACCTGGGACCCTTCCGTCCACAGGCTGACACTCTATCCACTGAGCCAAATCCGCTAGGGCTGTTAGACATTTTTTTTTTTAATTTGTTGGTGATAAATTCTCTTAATGTTACTTCATCTGAAAATATCTGGATTTCCCCTTCATTCCTGAAGGACATTTTCACCAGAAATTGAATTATGGATAGATAGGTTTTTTCTTTATGCACTTGAAAAATGTTGTCTCACTTCCTTTGACCACCATAATTTCTAGTCAGAAATTTTGTTTTTGGATTGTTTTTTTCTTGTTGGTAATGTATCATTTTACTCTGGCTGCTTTTGATATTTTTCTTTGTGTTTACTTTTCAAAAGTTTTCCTATAATGTGTCTTAGCATGGATATCTTTGGTTTTATTCCATTTGAAGATTTATCACTTCTTGATCTGTAGGTTTATACTTTTTGCCAAGTTTGGGAAATATTCAGTTGCTATTTCTTTGAATATTTTTTCATTCCCATCCTCTTACTGATCTCCTTCTGGGATTCTGATGACATAAATGTTAGATCTTTTATTATAATCCCATGTGTCTGAGACACTATTCAATTTTTTTTAGCCTATTTTTTTTCCTCTGTTGTGCAGATTTGGTAATTTTTATTGTTGTATCTTCAATTTACCAATGCTTTCTTCTTTCTTCTCCATTTGGCTGTTGATCCCACCATTGAGCTTTTTATCTTGGCTATTTTAGTTTTAAACTTTTAATTTGGATCTTCTTTATATTTTCTACATCTTTTCTGAGATTTTCTAATTTTTAAGAGATATTTTTATTGATTTCAGAGAGGAAAAGAGGAGAGAGATAGAAACAATGATGAGAGTGAATCGTTGATCAGCTGCTTCCTGCACGCCCCCTCACTGGGGATCGAGCCCGCAACTGGGCATATGCCCTTGACTGGACTTGAACCTGGTACCTGTCAGTTTGCAGGTTGATGCTCTATCCACTGAGCCAGATTGGCTAGGGCTGAGATTTTCTATTTTTTAAATTTATTTCTTTTCATATTTGGATATTAAATATTTTTATGATAGCTGCTTTAAATCCTTGTCAGATCATTCTAATGTGTAACCTTGGTGTCAATGTCTATTGAGAAATTTTTGATGTTTTACCTGACAAGTGATTTTTTTTTTTAAATTTCTTTATTGATTAAGGTGTCACATATTTGTCCTCATCCCCCCATTCCCATCCCACACCCCTCCCCATGGATGCCCCAACCCCCTGTTGAACTTAACCATTGGTTAGGCTCTTATGCATGCACACAAGACCTTTGGTTGATCTCTCCCTTCTCCCCCCACCCTCCCCTATCCTCCCTCTGAGGCCCGATAGTCCGATCGATGCCTCCTTGTTTCTGGTTCTGTTCTTGTTCATCAGTCCATGTTGTTCATCATTTCCCCTAGATGAGCGAAATCATGTGTCACTAGAGATATACTTATAAGAATTGAATGTGCGACGAGCAATAATAGTTATGCTGACAGGCAAATGAATCAGTCTGTAGTGAGTTTCTTTCTGGACCAACAGTTCTTTTGAGACGCAATATCAATGTCCACCAGTTCCTTATGAGTACATGTCAGCACTGACCCCTCAGCTCTGGATGGTGGACAAATGGTGGTAATGCAGGTCCGACTCCCTCTGGTATGGTCTCGGCTGGACCCAGGGGCACAGCTTCACCCGGATCCAGGGGCCCACGGCCTCACCTGGACCCGGGGCCAGGCTCACCCGGATCCAGGGGCCCACGGCCTCACCCGGACCCGGGGCCAGGCTCACCCGGATCCAGGGGCCCACGGCCTCACCCGGACCCGGGGCCAGGCTCACCCGGATCCAGGGGCCCACGGCCTCACCCGGACCCGGGGCCAGGCTCACCCGGATCCAGGGGCCCACGGCCTCACCCGGACCCGGGGGCCAGGCTCACCCGGATCCAGGGGCCCACGGCCTCACCCGGACCCGGGGGCCAGGCTCACCCGGATCCAGGGGCCCACGGCCTCACCCGGACCCGGGGCCAGGCTCACCCGGATCCTGGGGCCCACGGCCTCACCCGGACCCGGGGCCAGGCTCACCCGGATCCAGGGGCCCACGGCCTCACCCGGACCCGGGGCCAGGCTCACCCGGATCCAGGGGCCCACGGCCTCACCCGGACCCGGGGCCAGGCTCACCCGGATCCAGGGGCCCACGGCCTCACCCGGACCCGGGACCCAGACTCACCCTGACCCAGTTCCCAGCCTCACCCGGACCCAGGGGCGCGCAGCTTCACCCGGATCCGGGACCCAGCGGGGTTTCGTCTTCTTGATCCCATTTCCTGTTGGTCAATTCCATCTCAGTAATTCCTTCGGCCATTTTCTCAGAGCTCCAGGGCAGCTGCCGCAGAACTCGTTGGGCGGCGGGCTCGGCGAAGCTCCGGTGTGCCCGGTGCACGGCAGTGGGCTGGTCCGGGGTGGCTGCGTCGGCCCTTGGGTCTGCAGCGGTGGCCAGTCACCGAGCGTGCGCACCTGGCCGCTTCCGGGGCGTTGAGATTCTTGAAGGACTTGGAGGTCAGCAAGCGCGGAGTCTCCCACCCCATGTCTCCCAGTGGCTCGTCTGTCCGTGCTCGGCAGCGAGTGGGGCCTTCCCCTCAGCCGGAGACCGCCGGGGGAACTGCGCTGAGCACGTTCCAGGCCGCCACTGTGTCGCCTGAGCCGTAGTTCTTAAAGTGTGATCTTTGGGTCACCGGCATCAGCATCATCCCGAGTACCCCTCTCTTTTATTCTAGTTGTAGAGCATCTGCTCAGTCAGCCCTCCGGTGGTTCTGGATGGTGTCTGCTCTGCTCTCCCGTCGTAGACTCAAAATTGTTGTGGTAGGCAACAATCAGGCTTCCGCCCTATGCCTCCATCTTGGTCTTCCTTTGTATAGTTAAGTCTTGATTGTTGTTGGTGTCGCTGGGAGGAATTGTCCTCCAGGCCAATTGGCCGTGCGGATCCTCTGTGTCTATAAAGGAAGAGTTGCTGTGCAGGAGACACGTTTATGGGCCGGGTCTTGGTGCAGCAAGGCTTTGGCGCTCACTGAGTCTGCCTCTGGAATGTGTCCTTTATGCGAGTGGTTGAAATCTGGTGTCATCTCACACCGACCACTAGATGCCCTCGTTTCTGGGTCTCCAATGGTGTGTAGGTCAGCTACTACCTGAGACCACTCAGCAGGACTTACGGCAAAAACTGCAGTTTCCTCCTCCTGTCTGAGCGTCCCTAGAGCAGTCCGACTAGAACCGCAGTTTATCTGGTCAAGCTGCCATAGGGCAGGCCACCCACATGCAAAAGCCGTTGCTTGGAGCCCAGGTGTGCCTGCAAGACGTGCGGGGCGGACCTGCAAAACGAGCGGGGCGGGTCCCAGGGCGGGGCGAGTCTCAGGGCGGGGCGGGGCCTCAGGGCGCCACCAGGCCATGGCGTGGCGAACCGCACTGGCTGCAAGTATGCTTTTTCTGCTTTTCACGTTTCTAAGCCCCCTCGTTCCGCACTCCAATGCAGCAAACACTGATTGCTGGGCGCACCTCCACAAGGAAGTCACTCCCACTCTCTGATCCAAAGGCCGAGAGTCCAGCCTCTCCCCGCAGGCGTCTGGAGAGCTAATCTCCCCTAGGGTTGGAACAAAAGCCACAAGTCCCTTCCCCCGACCCACGCGCCTCCGCACCTCAGCTCCTCCAGAGTTCGCTCTTTCCTCTTCTCTCTTAGCTGTAAATCCACCATTCAGCCAGCTCTCCTGTGGTTCTGGGTGGCAGACGCTCTGTGCGCGGTGAAGTTCCTTTGTTTAACTTTGAAATTGCTGTGCGCGAAGTTCCTTTGTTTGACTTTGCTGCCTTCTTGGTTCTCCTCTCTCAAAATGGCTAGAGGACTTGAGTGTAAGACAGGAAGTCCTAAGAATCCTCTAAGTCGGTGTTGGCGGTCTCCGGGGCCCCGAGGATCTCAGTGGGGAGCTGGGCCAGGTCGGTGACGCGGGTGGGCCCGTCTCGCAGAAAGATGGTCTCTTCCTTCACCGAGAGCCGCTGCGCCGAGTCCGCGGCTGCCGCCACAGCAGCTGCCGCGCCACCCACTAGCTCATGGCCCCGGCTGCGGTGCTGGCTGAGAGGAGCAGCCGCCCGGCCTGGGGAGACGCGAGCAGGAGTCGCCGCGCTCACCAGTCCATCTTTTAGTTGTTTTTCCGAAACTGCCATGCGAGGCAGCAGATCAGCCGTTCACCTCCGCCGCCATCTTGGCTTCCCTGACAAGTGATTTTTAAAATTGAAACCTGAATATTATAAGATTCAGGAACTGATTTAAATTTAGTAGGGCTCAGATGATACCACTCGAGTGAGGGATAAGGGGTGTCACCTTGTTAAGTTACTCCCAGGTAGTAATGAAAGTCTAGGTTCCTCACTTGGCCTCTGTTGGAACAGGACAGGATTCCTTGATATTACAGGACAGGGATGGGAGTTAGGTACCCCACAAGGCACCTGCTGATACCACCTTGATACCCTGACATACTTTTCTTTATTTAATGTATTAAAAATGATAGATCTAAAAGTATTTCTGTCAACAGTCAAATCACAAGCCAAAAAGAAAACTATGTATTTAGACAGGATAACTACTTTGGATGATCTTTCCTATAGAAGATAAGATAGTACTCCTGACAGAGAAAGCCTTTGTGCAGGGAAGGCCCGCTGTCAATTAGTCAGAGGAGAGATAACTTTGCTAATTGTTTTTTCTTTGGTTTCCCCATAAGCAGACTTTGAAACAAGTGCAAGTTTGTTTGGATGTGAGCTCAGGAAACATCTGTGGGAGGGGAAGTGAGGAAGGAAGGCCTGTAAGTAATTAAATAAAATAAAGAGCGCATTATGAAGTAAATAACCAGTGTGGTCCTCTTGGGGTTCTATGGGCTCCAGCATAAGACACACAGCTAGGGGTGTGATGGAGCCAGTGTTTTATGCATTAGTTCCTGTAAGTCTCTGTTCAAGGGCTGCCTGGGGGATGAGAACAGTGGGAAGGGGTGTTAATTTTTTGATGCTGACTAAGAGGCCTCCCAGCTACTAGAGAATGTTCCCAGGCACAGAGATGAAATGATGGCAGTTGGAAGTCAGCCTGATGCACTACTATGGCAGAGCACCAATAGCATTAGCAAAACTAGCCACCACGCCCTGACTGGTTTGGCTCAGTGGATAGAGCGTCGGCCTGTGGACTGAAGGGTCCCAGGTTTGATTTAGGTCAAGTGCATGTACCTTGGTTGCGGGCACATCCCCAGTAGGGGGTGTGCAGGAGGCAGCTGATTGATGTTTCTAACTCTCCCTCTCCCTTCCTCTCTGTAAAAAAATCAATAAAATATATCTTAAAAACAAACAAACAAACAAACAAACAAACAAACAAACAAAATCTAGCCACTGTTAACGAAAAAAAACCATTGAAACCTGTAAAGAATTTTAGTGAGTTTATTTGAGCCAAACTGTCGACATATGCCGGGAAGCAGAACCTCAATGAATTGAGATTATGCTCCGAAGAATGGTGGGTTACATCTGTATTTATGCATTGCCATCAAAGGAGGGACATAGGTGGGCTACATGAAATTCATTGGATAAAGTCAAATGGTGGGAAACCCCTGGGATTGGACAAAAAGTAAAATGATGGACACATACTTAGGTGGGTACAGGAACAATTAACATGATAATGAAAGAATTTGAGGCATCTGTCCTGGCGCCTACCACATTTGGTTGTGCCCCAGGGACTCCAGCAAAAGAAGGAAGTTACAAGTTACCCAGACATCTCACAGATATGTTATCTTAGAGGCAAAAAGGCAAATGGGCTCAGGAAAGAAGATCTAAGTTGATCTTTGTCAGGGAAGGTATCAGCTTAGGAATGACTGCCCACTATAACCTGTTTGTAGTTAAATATTTAATTTTCAAACCATCCTTTGTGGTTATTCCAGGTCTCTGAGTTTGCAAGACTGCCACGCAGGCCTCCCCTGAGCTTGTCAGGTTAGCATGTGGCTCCTTTTGTCCACACCACCAAGCAGGTACCTAGGAAGTACCTATCACGTTCCACTGACACATTTTGGTACCCAATCTAAAATACCTAAGTGAAAAAATTTCCCCTTTAGATGGAGCCCTTTCTTCAAGATATTTGCTTCTCCTCTGTGTTTTGTTTCAGCATCTTCACTGCCCTTTTTGATCTTTCTCTGTTCAACCTTCTTCAAGATCAGTCAGTCCCCATTGCTCTCAGGCAACACCATGACTCATCTTTCTAAGAGAACACCAAAGAAATCCACAATGTGATGACAACAATTGGCTGTGCTACCATTCCAGGCTGAGTTACAAAGGAGTGTCAAATAGGCAATTTTAGGCACCTAAGCCTCTGAGTAGCTGCCCATTGTGGGATAGGAGGGGAATCCAGGTTTGCTGTTTTCTGGCTTTGATAACACACAACTGCAAATGAGTCCCCACCTACACTGTTCTGGAGCCAGCCCACATTTGGCTTTGGTTTAAGCACAAACAGCACCTCTCTGAAGATTTGATTTGGCAAGTGATCCATGTGGGTGGGTTAATTTAACACTAGGACCTGGTGCTTAATGTAGGTGGCTGGGAGGCAGAGGTCTGTTGTTTCTTGAGCCACAATTCTTTGGGGAAAATCATTTAACACCTTGGTTCTTCATCTGCCAAGAGACTGGAGATAATATTGAACTACCACACTGGGGCATTGTAAGAATCAATTGAAAGTATAATTGTTTAAGTTTCCTACAGTCACATAGGATGCTTTCCTTGCTGGGGACTCTGTGATGCTTTATAGGAGGGAAGTGCTGTTTCTGCTCCTCAGTTGCTGCAAGCCTTAGAAGAATGTAAAATATGAAGAAACCAATTTAAATGTATGGAGGAGAATGTGTCCTCTATTTCTTGAAGGATAATAGCAATTTTACCCTTTCTTCATGTTTTATCTTGGCCTGAAATGTAAAAATATGGAACTAAAAATAAAAACTCTTTTAAATGCCTTAAGTGTGCTTGTCAAAATAATCACATGGTTAGCATAAGAATTTTGAAATTTATTTGAAGATAAAGATTCCTTTTAAAATTGTCTTTCTCTGCCACCTGTAATGGCAGTCAATAATGAGATTGCTTTTGACTTAAGAGCTTGAAGGAAACACCAAGCATATTGTTTAGTATTCTTTAATGTCAGAGAAAGAATTAATGCAAACAAGAAATTGGTTTTAGGTATATAGCTCCTATAGCAAAGTATTGAATGCTTCAGCAAACTCTTTTTATCTAGCATTTGTATTATATTCATAGTGCTGCTGTAACAAATGACCACAATCACAGTGGCTTACAACAAGAAATTTGTTACTTCTCAGTTCTGGAAGTGAGAAGTGTGAAATCAAGGTGTTAGTAGGGCCAAAGGCTTGGCTCTTCCCTTAACTCTTTCAGCTCCTGGTGGATCCAGGTGCTCTTGGTTTAAGGCTGCATCTCTCCAATCTCTGCTTTGTCTTCACACAACCCTCTCTGTGCACTTCCCCTCAGTGACACTAGTCACTGGCTTCTGGGTCCACCCTGACAATCCAGGATGAGCTCATCTTGAGGTCCTTAATTACATCTACAAAGACCCTTCTCTCAAATAAGGCCACATTCAAAGGTTCTGAGGGTTAGCACTTGGACACATCTTCTTAGGGACCATTGTAGCATATCTTCTTTTAAAAGTGGTATTACACAAGATTAAAATTATAATAAAATGGAGGTTATGTCAGAAAAGCAAACACATTTTAATTTTTTTTGTTTTTAATTTATCTTTATTGTTGAAATTATTACAGATGTTCCCCCTTTTTTTGTTGTTGTTTTTTTTTCTCATCGACCCCCTCTACCATGCACCTGCCCTTCCCAGGCCTTCATCACACTATTGTCTTTGTTCATGGGTTATAATTTTCCAGGTTAATCTCTCTGCCCCACCCCACCCCCACCTTCCTTCTGAAATTCGTCAGTCTGTTCCATGCTTCTATGCCTCTGGGTCTATTTTGTTCATCAGTTTATTTTGATTATTAGATTCCACATATGCATGACATGATCTGATACTTGTCTTTCTCTGACTGGCTTATTTCACTTAGCATAATACTCTCCAGGTCCATCCATGCTGTTGCAAATGGTAAGAGTTTCTTCTTTTACCTCCAGGTAGTATTCCACTGTGTAAATGTGCCACAGTTTGTTTGTTTGTTTGTTTGTTTGTTTGTTTGTTTTTAGGTGAAAAAAGTTTTAATTTTTAAAAATTTTTATTTTATTGTTTAAAGTATTACATATAGTATTATATATGTCTCCTTTTCCCCCCATTGACTTCCCCCTGGCCACCCCCACCCCCCGGCACATGCCTTCACCCCCCTAGTGTCTGTGTTCATTGGTTATGTTTATATGCATGCATACAACTCCTTTGGTTGATCTCTTATTCCCACCTCCTACCCCTCCCCTGCCTTCCCACTGAAGTTTGATAGTTTGTTCATTGCTTCTATGTCTCTATTTTTGTTCATCAGTTTATAATATTCACTAGAGGCCCGGTGCACGAAATTCGTGCACGGAGGGGGGTTGTCCCTCAGCCCAGCCTGTACCCTCTCCAATCTGGGACCCCTCAAGGGATGTCCGACTGCCCGTTTAGGCCCGATCCCACTGGGATCGGGCCTAAACGGGCAGTCGGACATCCCTCTCACAATCCAGGACTGCTGGCTCCCAACTGCTTGCCTGCCTGCCTTCCTGATTGCCCCTAACCGCTTCTGCCTGCCAGCCTGATCACCCCCTAACCACTCTGCTGCCAGCCTGTTTGCCCCCAACTTCCCTCCTCTGCCGGCCTGGTTACCCCTAACTGCCCTCTCCTGCAGGGTTGATCACCTCCAACTGCCCTCCCTTGAAGGCCTGGTCCTTCACAACTGCCCTCCCTTGCAGGCTGGGTGCCTCCCAACTGCCCTCTCCTGCTGGCCATCTTGTGGTGGCCATCTTGTGTCCACATGGGGGCAGGATCTTTGACCACATGGGGGCAGCTATATTGTGTGTTGCAGTGATGATCAATCTGCATAGTACTCTTTCATTAGATAGGATAGAGGCCTGCTACAGGGGTGGGGGCCAGCTGGTTTGCCCTGAAGGGTGTCCCTGATCAGGGTGGGGTTCCCTTGGGGTGTGGGGCGGCCTGAGAGAGGGGCCTGTGGTGGTTTGCAGGCGGGCCACGCCCCCTGGCAACCCAAGGGGAGGCCCTGGTATCTGGAATTTATTTTCCTTCTACAATTGAAACTTTGTAGCCTGGAGCAGAGCCAAGCCTGGGGCTCCCTCCGAGGCCTGAAGCCATTTGTGTTGGGGTTATAATTGAAACTTTGTTGCCTTAAGCCAGTGGGCCCAGCCAGGGTGTGTGGAAAGCTTTGCTTCCCCTGTTGCCGCCAGCAACCCTGGCCTGCTCTCTCAAGCTCCATTCTGCCGCCATTTGTTTGAATTTGTTTACCTTCTATAATTGAAACTTTGTAGCTTGAGTGGAGGCTTAGGCCTGCAACGGCTGGCACAAAGCTTGGCTTCCTCTGTTACCTAGGAAACCTTGCTCTCTGTGGCTGTAGCCATCTTGGTTTGGGTTAATTTGCATACTCGCTCTGATTGGATGGTGGGCGTGGCTTGTGGGTGTGTTGGAGGTATGGTCAATTTGCATATTTGTCTATTATTAAATAGGATTATATTCCACAAATGTGTGAGATCATGTGATATTTATCTTTCTCTGACTGGCTTATTTTGCTCAGCATAATGCTCTCCAGGTCCATCCATGCTGTTGCAAATGGTAAGAGTTCTTTCTTTTTTTCAGCTGTGTAGTATTCCATTGTGTAGATGTACCACAGTTTTCTAATCCACTCATCTGCTGATGGGCACATAGGCTGTTTCCAAATCTTAGCTATTGTAAATTGTGCTGCTATGAACATGGGGGTGCATATGTCCTTTCTGATTGGTGTTTCTGGTTTCTTGGGATATATTCCTAGAAGTGGGATTACTGGGTCAAATGGGAATTCCACTTTTAATTTTTTTTGAGGAAACTCCATACTGTCTTCCACAGTGGCTGCACCAGTCTGCATTCCCACCAGCATTGCAGGAGGGTTCCTGTTTCTCAACATCCTTGCCAGCACTTGTCATTTGTTGATTTGTTGATGATAGCTGTTCTGACAGGTGTGAGATGCTATCTCATTATTGTTTTGATTTGCATATCTCAGATGATTAGCAACTTAGAGCATGTTTTCATATGTCTCTCAGCCTTCTGTATATCAACTTTCGAAAGGTGTCTATTTAAGTTCTTTGCCCACTTTTTGATTGGATTTTTTATCTTTTTTTTGGTTAATATGTATGCGTTTCCTATAAATTTTGGACATTAGGCTCTTATCAAATATACTATTGGCAAATATGTTCAACCATGTAGTGGACTTTGTTGTTGTTTTGTTGATGGTTTCTTTGGCTGTGCTTTTTATTTTGATGTAGTCCCATTTATTTATTTTCTCCTTAGTTTCCATTGCCCTAGGATCTATATCAGTAAAGATATTGCTACAAAAAATATCTGATATTTTGCTGCCTATGGATTTTTCTAAGATTTTTATGGTCTCTCATCTTACGTTTAAGTACTTTATCTATTTTGAGTTTATTTTTGTGTATGGTGTAAATTGGTGGTCTAGTTTCATTTTTTTGCATGTATCTGACCAATTTTCCCAACACCATTTATTAAAGAAACTGTGCTCTTGCCTCCTTTGTCAAATATTAATTGAGCATAATGGCTTGGGTCGATTTATGGGTTCTCTGTTCTGTTCCACTGGTCTATATGTCTATTCTTGTGCCAGTACCAGGCAGTTTTGAGAAGACTGGCTTTGTAATATAGCTTGATATCTGGTATTGTGATCCCTCCAACTTTGTTCTTCTTTCTCAAATTGCTGCAGCTATTCGGGGTCCTTTTTTTTTATTATTCCAGATGAATTTTTGGAGAGTTTGTTCTAGGACTTTGATGTATGCCATTAATATTTTAATGGGGAGTGCATTGAACCTATAGATTGCTTTGGATAGTACGGACATTTTAATGATGTTGATTCTACCAATCCATGAACACGGTATATTCTTCCACTAGTTCATGTCTTCCTCTATCTCTTTTTTCAATGTCCTGTAGTTTTCCGAATACTGGTCTTTTACGCCCTTAGTTAAGTTTATTCCTAGGTATCTTATTATTATTATTATTTTTTGGTGCAATGGTAAATGGGATTGTTTTTTTCACTTCTCTTTCTGTGAGTTCATTATTAGTGTATAAAAAGGCCATAGATTTCTGGGTGTTAATTTTGTATCCTGCTACTTTGCCAAATTCACTTTTAGGTCCAGTAGTTTTTTGATGGAGTATTTGGGATTTTCTATGTATAGTATCATGTCATCTGCGAATAAGGACAGTTTTACTTCTTCTTTTCTAATTTGGATGCCTTTTATTTCTTCTTCTTGTCTGAGCGCTATGACTAGCACTTTTAGTACTATGTCAAACAGGAATGGTGAGAGAGGGCATCGTTGTTTTGTTCCCGTTCTTAGGGGGAATGAGTTTAGTTTTTGCCCATTGAGTATGATGTTGGCTGTAGGTTTGTCGTATAAAGCTTTTATTATGTTGAGGTATGATCCCTTGATTCCCACTTTGCTGAGAGTTTTTATCAAAAATGGGTGTTGGATTTTGTCAAATGCTTTTTCTGCATCGATTGATATGATTATGTGATTTTTGTCTCTCTGTTTGTTTATGTGATGTATCACATTTATTGATTTGCAGATATTGTACCATCCTTGAATCCCCAGAATAAATCCCACTTGGTCATGGTGTATGATCTTTCTAATGTAATGCTGAATTCGATTTGCTAGAATTTTGTTGAGGATTTTAGCATCTATGTTCATCAGGGATATTGGCCTGTAGTTCTCTTTTTTTGTGGTGTCTTTATCTGGTTTTGAAATTAGGGTAATGCTGGCTTCATAGAAAGAGCTTGAAAGTGTGCCTTCCTCTTGAATTTTTTGAAATAGTCTGAGGAGGATAGGTTTTAGTTCTTCTTTGAATGCTTGTTAGAACTCCCCTGTAAAGCCGTCTGGTCCAGGACTTTTGTTTGCTGGAAGATTTTTGATAGCTGCTTCAATTTATTCAGTAGTTTTTGGCTTATTCAGGTTTTTTCATTCTTCTTGATTGAGTTTTGGGAACTTGAATTTTTCTAAAAACATGTCCATTTCATCTAGGTTGTCCATTTTGTTGGGATAGAGTTATTCATAGTATTTTTTCATAATCGTTTGTATTTCTGTGGGATCGGTTGTTACTTCGCCACTTTCATTTCTGATTTTGTTTATTTGGGTCCTCTCTCTTTGCTTCTTAGTGAGCCTGGCTAGAGGTTCATCAATCTTGTTTATCATTTCAAAGAACCAGCTCTTGGTTTTGTTGATCTTTTGTATTGTTTTTTGTTTTTCTGTTTTTGTCTCTATGTCATCTTCTCCGCTCTGATCTTTATTATTTCCTTCCTTCTGCTTATGCTGGGCTTTTCTTGTTGCTTCTTTCTAACTCTTTGAGTTGTAGGATTAGAAAATTTATTACCATCTTTTCTTGTTTTTTGAGATAGGCCTGCGGAGCTATGGACTTCCCTCTCAGGACTGCTTTCACTGTGTTCCATAGATTTTGAATTGTTATGTTTTCATTGTCATTTGTTGCCATGATGCTTTTTATTTCTTCTTTGATCTCTTTGGCAACCCAATCGTTTAAAAGCATGCTATTTAGCCTCCAGGTGTTTAATTTTTTTATTGTAGTTGATTTCTAGTTTTATGCCATTGTGATCTGAGAAGATGGTTGATATGCTTTCTATCTTCTTGAATTTGAAGTGACTTTGCCTGTGCCCCAATATGTGGTCTATCTTTAAAAATGACCCATGTGCACTTGAGAAGAATATATATTCTGTGGCTTTGGGGTGGAATGTTCTGAAGATGTCAATTAATTTCATCTGATCTAGTGAGTCATTTAGGATTGCTATTTCTTTGCTGATTTTTTTGTTTAGAGGATTTGTCCAGTGGTGTTAATGGTGTATTAAAGTCCCCTACTATGACTGTATTGCTGTCAATCTCTCTCTTGATATGCTCCAGAAGATTTTTTTGTGTTTTTGGGTGTTCCTATATTGGGTGAATATATGTTTACCAGAGTTATATCTTCTTGTTGAATTGCTCCCTTTAGTATTATGAAGTGGCCTTCCTTATCTCTTTTTTTTCTATTTTTTATTAAGGTATTACATGTGTACATATCTTCCCATTGTTCCCCCCCCCCCACTCCCATACGTGCCCTCACCCCCAATGTCTTGTGTCCATTGGTTATGCTTATATGTATGCATAACTTTCTTATCTCTTGTTATGGCCTTCACTTTGAGGTCTAATTTGTAGGATATAAGTATTGTTACCCTAGCTTTTTTTTTTTCATTTCCTGTAGCCTGAAAAACCTTTTTCCATCCCTTCATCATCAGTCTGTGTGATTCCTTTGTCCTAAGGTGGGTTTCCTGTACATAGCAGATATATGGGTCATGTTTTCTTATCCACTAAGCTACACTATGTCTTTTAATTGGGGCATTTAATCCATTTACATTTAAAGTTATTAGTGATAGGTACTTGTTTGTCGCCATTTTTATTCTTTACACGTGTATTCCTTCTTCCCTTCCTACTTCTTCTTTTTCTTCTTTTTTTTTTTTTAAGCAGACCTTTAGTATTTCTTGCATTGTTGGTTTTGTGGTAATAAACTCCCTTAGTCTTTTTTTTTTTTTTTTCTGTGAAGCTCCTGATTTAACCCTCAATTTTTATTGATAACCTTGCTGGGTACAGTATTCTTGGAATCAGACCCTTGCTTTGTATGACTTTGTATATTTCATTCCATTCCTTTCTGGCCTAATGTGTTTCTGTTGAGACATCAGTCGATAGTCTGATGGGAGATCCTTTGTAGGTAACTTTCTGTCTCTCTCTGGCAGCCATTAAGATTCTTTGTCGTTGGTGTTTGTCAATTTAATTATAATGTGTCTTGGTGTCAATCTTTTGGGGTTCATCTTGTTTGGGAGTCTGTGAGCTTCTTAGACTTGTGTGAGTTTTATCTTCCCTATATCAGGGAAGTTTTATGTCCTTATTTCTTCAAACAGGTTTTCTATTCCATGCTCAGTTTCCTCTCTTTCTGGTACTCCTATTATGTGGAAGTTGTTTCATTTCGTGTTGTTCCAAAGTTCCCTTAGGCTCTCCTCTTTTTTTCTTAAAGTTTTTTTCTAGATGCTGCTCTGCTTGGGTATTTTCCCCTACCTTGTCTTCTAGCTCACTGATGTGGTCTTCTGCTTCTTCTAGTCCACTGTTGATGTTTTCTATTGAGTTTTTTTATTGCAGCTATGTCATTTTTCATTTCTTCTTGGTTCTTCTTCATTTCCTCTAGGTTCTTACACATATTGTTGAATTTGTCTTCCACCCTTTTCAGCGACTTTATGACCATTGCTCTGAATTCCTTCTCTGTTATTTTGCAGCCTCCATTTCATTTACTTCCTTTTCTTGTGATTCCTCCTTTTCTTTCATATGTGGGCTCATTCTTTGTCTCCCCATGATCTCTCCTCTCAGGATTTCTGGTTAGATTTCTGGTTATGTAGCTCTCTCTCTCCTGCATTGACTTAAAGGTAGAAAATACAACACAATGAAACACAACGCACAGGGCACCAAATACAAATGTATACACAATACTAATACCCTTAAATAAAGGTGACCACCATAAAAAAGAGAATTAGGGAATAGAGATGAGTGCAAAAATGATATTGAGAAAAGGGAAAAATGTAAGAGAGAAAAGAGAAAGAAGAAAAAATGAAGGGGAAATATATGTATATGGGGAGAAACTCCAATAAAACAACAACTAATCCAAAAAAATGCAAACAACAAACACCCAGAAATGAATGCAAACTACAAAGAACAACTAATCCAAAAAAATGCAAACACCAAACCTCCAAACAAGAAACACCTGGATGAATCTGAGGAGGCAGAGCTTATTTCTAGGAGGTAACATCAAGGAATTGAAAGAATGGGGAAATAGCCACAATTCAGTATAGAGGAGGTAGAAAGAGAATGGTGTATAAGAAGAATAGTAACAAACTAAATATAAATATATATATTGAAATATATATATATATAAAAGAAAATTTATATATATATTAGAAGCCTGATGCATGAAGATTCGTGCAAGAATGGGCCTTCCTTCCCCTGGCTGCTGGCATCGCCTTCACTCTGGGCAGAGCTGCCTTTCCACCTTCCCATGCTTCCCAGTGGCCCCCGAGTGGCTGGGATGGTGCAGAATGCCTGCATATGCAAATTAACCCACCATCTTTGTTGGGTTAATTTGCATACTCACTCCTGATTGGCTGGTGGGTGTCATGAAGGTATGATCAATTAGCATGTTTCTCTTTTATTAGTGTATATATATATATATATATATATATATATATATATATATATAATTTTACTCCTTCTTTAATCTATCTATCTATGTATTTGTTTACTATTGGAAAAGGAGCATAGAGAGTAGATAAGCCTGAGTTGGTGTTTGAAATTAGTTAACCTTTTGTACTCGGATGTCGAGTGTGACTCGACATGGTTAGCATTAGAATAAAGGAATCGAGAAAAAAGCAAGCGAGTGCAAATGGTTTAGCTATTAGTAGAAGAAGAGAACAAGCAAGGAGAGGAAAAACAGAAGCAAACCAAACAACAGACAAAAAAAAACCCAAAACAAAAACAAACAAACAAACAAAAAACCTAACTAAGAATCAAACAAACAACAAGACAGAAAGAAAGAAAAAGGAAAAAGAATTTGGATAGTGAAGAAATTGAAGAGAGAAGTGTGTATGGGTTTGGAGCAGGGGTGAGGAAATTAGATGTATGAGTAAGGTCAATTTTTAACAGGGAGTAAAAAGAAAGGATAGAGAAAAACTAATTGAATGCTTTTTTCTGTGTCTATGGATATGATCATGTGATTTTTGTCTTTCAATTTGTTTATGTGATGTATTATATTTATTTACTTGTGAATATTATACTAGCCTTGCATCCCTGGAATAAAGCATGCTTGTTCATGATATATGATCGTTTTAATATGTTACTGGATCCAATTTGCTAATATTTTGTTGAGGATTTTAATATCTATGCTCATCAGGGATACTGGCCTGTAATTCTGTTTCTTTGTATTGCCTTTATCTGGTTTTGGAATTAGGATAATGTTGCCTTTGTGGAAAGACCTTGGGAGTGTTCCTTGCTCTTGGAATTTTTGGAATAGTTTGAGGAGGATAGGAGTTAGTTCTTCTTTGAATGTTTGGTAAAACTTTCCTTTGAAGCTGTCTATGCCAGGGCTTTTGTTTGTGGGGTGTTTTTTTTTTTTCTTTCCCAACAATTCCATCAGTTATTATTGGCCTATTCAGGTTTTCTGATTCTTCCTGATTCAGTTTTGGAAGATTATATTTTTCTAGGAAATTTTCCATTTTATCCACATTATCGAGCTTGTTGGCATATACTTGTTGATAGTATTTTCTAACAATCCTTTGTATTTCTGAGTTGTCAGTTACTTCTGCTCTTTCATTTGTGATTGTATTTATTTGGGTCCTCGCTCTTTGTTTCTCTCTTTGTTTCTGACTAAGGGTTCATTAATCGTATTTATCTTTTCAAAGAACCTGCCCTTGGTTCCATTGATCTTTTATATTGTGTTTTTAGTCTCTATGTCACTTAATTCCACTCTGATCTTTATTATTTCATTCTTTCTACTTACTCTTGGCTTTTCTTGTTATTCTCTTTCTGTCTTTAAATTGTAGGGTTAGGTAGTTTTTAAACTTTTATTTTTGTTTTTAGAGGTAGGCCTTCAGTGCTATGAACTTTCCTCTCAGGACTGCTTTCACTGTGTCCCATAGATTTGGTGTTGTTGTGTGTTCATTTTCACTTGTTTCCAGGAATTTTTTTTATTTCTTTCTTAATATCATTGGCAACCCATTCATTGTTTAATAACTTGCTATTTAGCCTCCAGGTGTTTGAATGCTTTTGAGTGTTTTTACTTTAGTTGACTTCTAATTTCATGCCATTGTGATCTGAGAAGATGCTTAATTTGATTTCAGTCTTATTGAACTTGTAGATACTTGTTTTGCATTCTAACATGTCATCTATCTTTGAGAATATGCACTTGAGAAGAATGTATAATCTGAAGCTTTGTGATGAAATCTTCTCTGTCAGTTAAATTCATCTGATCTACTGTGTTATTTAGACTGTTTCTTTGTTGACTTTTTTTTTCTGGACAGTCTATTCAGTGAAGTCAGTGGTTTGTTAAAGTCACATACTATGACTGTATTGCTGTTGATCTCTCTCTCAAAATCCTCCAGATGTTTTTTTATATATTTAGGTGCTCCTATAATGGGTATACATGTGTTTACCTGTGTTTTATCCTCTTGTTGGATTGGTCCCTCTAATACTATGTAGTGACCTTGATTGTCTCTTTTATTGGCCTTCATTTTGAAGTCTATTTTATCTGATATGAGTATTGCCACCCAAGTTTCTTTTTTCCATTTCCATTTTCATGAACAATTCTTTTCATCCCTTTACTCTCATCCTGTGTGAGTCTTTTGTTCTAAGGTGGGTCTCTTGTAGGGTCAAGTTTTCTTATGCATTCAGCTACCCTATGTCTTTTGATTGGAGCACTTAATCCATTTAAATTTATGTTATTGTTGATAGGTACTTACTTTTTGCCATTTTTATTCTTTATGCTTATGTTTCTCTCTCTCTCTCTCTCTCTCTCTCTCTATATATATATATATATATATATATATATATATATATATATATATATATATATATCTTCTTCTTATTACAACAGTCCCTTTAACATTTCTTGCAATGCTTGTTTGGTGTTGATATACTCCTTTAGCCTTCTTTATTTTTTTGTCTCAGAAACTCTTTATTTCCACATCTATTTAGAATGATAGCCTTGCTGGATAGAGTAATCTTGGTTTCAGATCCTTGCTTTTCATTATCTTGAATACTTTATGCCATTCCCTTGTGGCCTTTGGTGTTTCTTTTGAGAAATCAGCTGACAGCCTGTTTGGAGCTCCCTTGTAGGTAGCACATTGCTTTTCTCTTGCTGCCTGTATGATTCTCTCTTTATCTTTAATATTTGGAATTTTAATTATTGTGTCCCTGGGCACTGTCCTGTTTGAATTCTTCTTGCATGGGACTCTCTCTGTGCCTCCTGAACTCATGTGACTTTTTCCTTCTTAGGTTTGGGAAGTTTTCTGGCATTATTTCTTCAAACAGGATCTTTATCCTTTGCTTAGTTTCTTCATCTTCTGGCACTCCTATGATATATATATTGTTATATTTCATGTCCCATAGATCCCTTGAACTGTTTTTTTTTGTTTTTCAATTGTGTTTTTTTTTGGGGGGGGGGGGCGGGGGTGGTTGTCTCTGATTCAGTGATATTTTTTACCTTGACTTTCAATTCACTCATCCAATCCTCAGCTTCCTCCAATCTGTTGTTTATTCCTTCCAATGTATTCTTTATTACTGCTATGTCATTCTTCATTTCTGACTGCTCATTTTTCATAGTTTCTATATCTTTTCTTATGCTTTTGAGCATCCTTGTATTCATTACTCTGAACTCTATATCTGATAAATTGCTTATCTCCATTTCAGTTACCTCTTCTAGAGAATTCTCTTTTTGTTCATTTGGGGCTTGTTTTTGTCTACCTATTTTGGCTGCCTTTTTGGGTTTGTTTCTATGTATTATGTAGATCTACTATGACTCAGTCTTTTTGGAGGGTTTCTAGAGCAGGACATAGTCAGACACTGTTTGTGACTGGCCTTGAGTGCCCTGCTTGGAGCTATCAGTGATCCACAACTTGTGAATTCCTTTATTGGAGCTGGGTGCTTTTGGAAAGGACTAAGATTTACACCAAAGTCTGCTTTTTCTATCTCCAGACCCAGATGCAGATCAGGCAAAGACTCAAATTATATAGAGATCCATCTCTGCCTGTAGGCTGATTGCCATTCTGTCTCTTAAAGAGCCTCAGGCTGTAGACCATAGAAAGGTGTGAATTCCATAGGGTGGAGCGAGAGGTTTTCCAATGGGTGGCACAATTGCTTTCTCCCCAGGTAAAAGCTGCCTGGCTAGTGAAGCTCTGCTTGAGAAAGTTGTCTTCTGCAGCATGGGGGAATGATTCAGCACAGGAAACCATGTGACTGCCCTCTGAGCTCTATCCCCAGAGCCACCAACCCTGGAATCTCCTTACACAGCTCTAGTCCACTCTGCTCTCCCTCTGCTCAAGCCCAAGTTGAGTGGCTGGACATGAAATTTTTTGTGTGTTGGCCCTTTAAGATGGTGCCTGCATTTTTAGCCATCTCTCCCTGGCAGACAGATACCCTGCTACTTTTTATAGCCAGATGTTATGTGGGCACCATTCTCAGTTCTGGTGCTCTGGGCTGGGGAGCCCCACTTGGGGTTTAGAACCCAGTGTTCTCAGTGGGAACCAACTACATCTGATATATCCCTCTGGAACTTCAGCTGCTGCCTGTGGAAGCCCTACCAGCCCCTTTGCACCTCTGCACTTCCTACTAATCTCTATGTGGTCTCCACTTTACATCCTTGGTTATAAGGGTTCTCTCCAGGTAGTCTTCAGTTGGTTATTCAGGATGATTTTTCTATATTTTAGTTGTAATTCCAGTTTCATCTTGGGATAATGTCATTGTAGCTTCCAGTTAATCTGATGCCATCTTGAAATCCTTAGAGCAATATTGTGTCTTTATCTCTCACTTCAGTTTTGGCACAGAGACTGTTAAACACTGCTATATCAGAGCTGCCCCAAAACTCAGCAAAGATGAAATATCTTATATGTCCACTGCCTGATACATTAGTTACTAGCCACATGTCATACTGAGTACTTAAAAAGGAGCTAGTTTAAGAAACTGAATATTTAAATTTATGTATTTTTAATTAATTTAAATAGCCATATAAAACAAAGATGATAGAAGATATTAATGAGTAATAAAACCAATTAGAAACAGAATTCATTTTCAAAACTTGTGGCAGAGATGGTAAATTCTTAATCTCAATCTAGATGCTATGGTACTGCTACCTGCTTATTTCTTACTAATCCTAATTTTGTTCAGGCATTAAGAGGTCCTGTGCTTCCAGGACTCATCTCCAGCCCCAAGGATGTAAATCTCAATTGATCTAATCAAGAGGTTCTTAAACTTTGCCAGCACAATAGCATCACTGGAGAGACTTTTTTAAAAATATCTGGATGCTCAGAACTCATTTAAACCAATGAAATGAAACCACCGAGGTTGAGACTTAAGCATCAGTATTTTGTAAATCTCCCCAGATGTGATACTTAATTTTATGTATCAACTTAGAGGGTGTTTTGGGATGAGATTAACATTTAAATTTGTGAACTTTGGATAAGTAGATTGTCCCCTATATTATGGATGGGCCCTCATCCAATCAGTTGAAGATCTGGATAAAACAAAAAACTAGCCTCCCCAGAGAGAGGAAAACTTGCAGAAGATGGCCTTTAGACTGAACTGCACCTTGGCTCTCCTGGGTCTTCCGTCTGCCAGCCCACACTACAAATTTGGATTTGCCCGCCTCCATAATTGCATGAACCAATTTTGTGTAATGAATCTCCTTATATACTCTGGATATAATAATTACACACATCCTATTGATTTTGTTTCTTGGGAAAAACTGGACTAATATGGATTTGGTACCAATTAAAGGTGGTTCTAAAAGGAACAGAATCTTAACGATAAGTCTTCTTAATTTATTCTGGGGTTTCTGGAAATCTAATTTAATTATATTTAAAAACTCTATCTACCCAATTTCCAGTAGTAAAGGGATCACATATAGTCTATTGCATGATCTCAGAATAGAAATGCTCAAAATATTACCACTGAATAGTCCTAATCAAACAGTATAAGAAGCAAAATTCTGGGGGACCATGCACTTGTTACTTTCAAACAAGCTTGTGTCAAACTAATAGGTATAATAATATTGGCTGGTTGCTCCTTATGGTGTTGGACAAAGTGGGGAAAGAAAAGAGTAAGCTCAAGGAGTTGAATTCCCATCTCAAGTTCCACATAAATGACCTAAGGGCTTCATTGTCTTCTGTTTCCTGTAATCACCAGACAGAGATTGCTTTTCTGAAAACCAAACCCAGAATCTCATCCTGTAAGTTGCTGAGCTACAAAGCCTTGAAGGTTATATACTGTTTAAATGAGGGCACTGGTTGAGAAGGAATGGGATCCTAAAAGTTGGAATGGGAATGTGTGGGAAGATCTTGATAAAGCTGTGGACATGGAGTCCCTAAATTCTGATGAACCTTCTTTGTCAGTAGAAGCAGCTTTTACATCTCCATCAGGGGGAATTAAGCCTGCATTGACTAAGAAAACTGTAGAGACTTGCCATGCAGGATCCTGGTGATTCTCCTCTGAACCTACCCTCTCACTCCCCTTTTGCTTCTGGACCTATAATTAGACTTAAGTCCCAGCAGGTCCCTAAAGATTAATACAAAGTGTGGCTCAAGATAAGGTGTGCTACATTCTAAAAGTTGAGTATTATGATTTATACAGACACAAAATCCAAGGAATATGTATGGAAATAGATAAGGGTGTGAGATAATAGTGGAAGAAACATACATTTAGATTGGAGTGAATTATAAATATCAGCTCACTGGACAGTGATTCTCCTTTCAATATGTAGCTTGAGGGGTTAGAAGAGGCTCTAGTAATTTGTGTGATTGGTTGGCTAAACATGAATCAAAAGGTGGCCTATAGTGAGCAAACTGGAAATGCTGGACCTGCTTTGGTTTATTGTAGAGGATGGCATTCAAAAGCTTAGGGAATTTGGAATGTTGGGATGAACATGTCATTTAGGACCTATTCATTTATATTTAGTCTCCATAAAACACACCTTTCATCACAACTATGAGAAATAAATTTGTGAGGGAAAATGTATCATCCTTGAGGAGCTCCACAGTGGTTCTCTGCAGGTCAGGCTTTCCCATAGAATCTGCTACCACTGAATTGGAAAACCTAAAGCAGTACATAGTCACAAGAGGCGAGGTGGGCTCAGAGTCAGTTAGTCAGACCTATGGCATTGGCTAGTTGGTGAGAGTGCTCCTAGATGTGAAATAGATAGAAAGCTTACTAAATTATTACTTGAGCTGTACAAGCAGAAAAGTTCTAGGTCAAGTAAAAATGTCTAATCTGAATCACAGAAAACTGAGAGTCAAAGCTCCTCAATGAATTTGGACCAATTCTTAGATCTAGAACTTCTTGAATCAAGAAGAGGCAATCCATCCAGACCCAGTGGCTCAGTTGGTTGGAGCATTGTTTCATACACCAAAAGGTTGTGGGTTTGATTTTCAGTCAGGGCACATAACTATGTTGCAGGTTTCCTCCTTGGTTCAGGGCATATGGAAGACAACTGGTTGATGTTTCTCATGTCAATGCTTCCCTGCCCATCTCTCTCCCTTCCTCTCTCTCTCAAATCAATAAAAACATATCCTTGAATGAAGAGTAAAAAGAAAAAGAGGCAATTCCTTTGAGGAAAGACCCTAATACAATACTAAAACTCCTATATAATAAAAAGGTAATATGCAAATTGACTGTCACACCCTTGCACAAGATGGCCACCCCCATGTGGTCACAAGATGGCCACCACCAAATGGCCAGCAGGGGAGGGCAGTTGGGGGCAATTGGGCTGGCAAGGGAGCAGTTAGGCATCGATCAGGCTGGCAGGGGAGTGGTTAGGGGGTGATCAGGCTGGCAGGCAGAAGCAGTTAGGGGCTATCAGGCAGGCAGGCAGGCAAGCAGTTAGAAGCCAGCAGTCCTGGATTGTGAGAGGGATCCCAGATTGGAGAGGGTGAAGGCTGGGCTGAGGGACAAACACCCCCCCCCCCCTCCAGTGCATGAATTTCATTCACTGGGCCTTTAGTTTATACTATAAATCTTTTTCACAGCCTCCCTCACAAGGACCAACAGCTTTTTACTGGGATAAATGTATTCTGGGCAAAAAGAAATAATTAAAACCTTTGGGGACAATTGGGTACTGTCTCTGAGTTGACCCCAGTTCCAGGAGACGCAACATGTCACTGTGGTTCACCAGCAGTATAGGGACTTTTGGAGGTCAGGTGATCAATGAAGTTTTAGCTTACTTAGGTCCATCTCAAAGTAGGTTCAGTGTGTCCCTGAACACATCCTGTGATTATTTCCCCAGTTGTGAAAGGAATAATTGGAATAGACATACTCACCAGCTTGGCAGAATCCCCATATTGGTTTCCTAACTTCTAGAGTCAGGCTTATTATGGTGGGAAAGGTGAAGTTGAAACCACTATAACTGTCTCTACCTAGAAAAATATTAATTCAAAAAAGCAATACCACATTCCTGGAGGGATTGCAGAGATTATTTTCACCATCAAGGACTTGAAAGATGCAGGTGTGGGATTTACACCACATCCCCATTTAAATCAGTGATTTTTTTTCTATGCAGAAGACAGTTGGATCTTGGAGAATGACAGTGGGTTACTGTAAGTTTAACTAGGTATTGTCTTTAATTGCAGTTGCTGTACTAGATGCGGTTTCATTGTTTGAGCTAATTAACACATTTAATGGTATCTGATATGCAGCTATTGATCTGGAAAATGCCATTTTTTTCATCCTTGTCATTATGACCCATCAGATGCAGTTTGCTTTCAGCTGGGATCCACAACAAGGAAAGGCTCTGCAACAGATTCAGGCTACCTTACACATTGGGCCATAATATTCAGCAGATGAAGTGTTGTTTGAAGTGTTGGTGGCAGATAAGGATACTATTTAGACCCTTTGGCAGGCCTTACAGGTGAATTGCAGAGTCAGCCTTTAGGATCTGGGGGAAATGTTCTGTCATTCCATGGAGATAAATACTGTTCTTTAGAGAATCAGTTCTGGGCCTTCTACTGGGCCTCAGTAGAGACTGAACACTTAACCATTGGTTACCATGTGACCTGAGCTGCCTCTCATGAACTTGGTGTTACCTTACCCACCAAACTATAAAATTGGGTGGGCTGAACAGCACTCCACCACCAAATGGAAGTGGTATATATATATATATATATATATATATATATATATATATATATATATATATATATGATTGGGTCCAAGTAGACCCTAAGGCAAAAGTAAGTTACAAGAAAAGTGACCTAGATGCTTATGGTCCTCACTGTGGCCTTCTCTCACACACTGCTTTCTCTTTTCTAGCCTGCACCTTTAACCTCATGGCAAGCCCCCATGATCAGTTATGAGAGGAAGGAAGACTTGGGCCTGGTTTATGGATGGGTCTGGGTGGCATACAAGCACCATCCAATGGTGAAGAGAAATCATCCCAATGGGCAGAACTTTGAGCAGTGCACCTGGTTGTTCACTTTGCCTGGAAGGAGAAATGGCCAGATATGTGATTATAAATAAATTTATGGGCTGTGGCTTGTGGTTTTACTGGATGGTCAAGATCTGGAAAGAACATGATTGGAAAATAGACAACAAAGAAATCTGGGAAAGATTTATGTGGATAGACTTCTCTGAATGGGTAAAAAAAAATGTGAAAATATCTGTGTTCTATGAGAGTGCTCACTAAATGGTGGTCACAGAAGAGGAGGATTTTAATAATCAAATGAACAGAACAGCCAGCCTTTTTCCCAGGGTACCTTTGTCATTTCCCAATGGACTCATGAGTAAAGTGGCCACGGTTGCAGGTGGAAATCATGCATGGGCTCAGCAACACGGACTTCTACTCTCAAAGTCTGACCTGGGTATGGCCACTGCTGAGTCCCCGTATGCCAGCAGCAGAGATGAACACTGAGTCTCAGATATGGTACCATTCCTAGGTTGACCAGCCAGTACCTGGTGGCAGGTCGATCACATTGGACCACTTTCATCATGGAAGGGGCAGCATTCTGTCCCCACTGGAAGAGACATTTACTCTGGATAGGGTTTGCCTTCCCTACATGCACTGTTTCTGCTGAAACTATCATCTGTGCATGTACAAAGTGCCTTATAATCCATCATAGTATTCCACACAGCATAGCTACTGAACAAGGAACTCATTACACAGCAAATAAAGTGTGGCAATGAGCCCACGATCATGGAATTCACTGGTATTTCCATATTTCCCATATCCTGAAGCAGCTGGCTTGATAGGGTGGTGGAATAGCCTTTTGAAGATTTAGGGCTACAATGTTAGCAAGTTGGAAATACCTTGCAGGACAAGATTATCCAGGAGACTGTATAAGTTCTAAATCAGCATCCAGTATATGGGGTTGTTTCTCCCAAAAATGGTTTAAAGAGGAGAGAGATGTGGTATATTAGGCAGACCTTTCTTGCAACTCCTCCCAGGGCTAGACTGGAAATAAAACTAAGTTGGGGAACATTCACCTGGAACTACCAACAGGTCCATCTGAGGAGGAGACATATCAAGGAAGCACAGAAACTTCCCTAACCTGGTGAAGGAAAAAGTCACTCAAGTTCAGGAAACATAGAGAGTCCCAATAAAGTTGAACCCCCAAAGACCCATACATCCACATCATATTTAAAATGGCAAACATTAAAGACAATGAAATAAACTTTTTTTTCCCCCAAAGAATCTTAAAGGCTGCAAGAGAGAGACAGAAAGTTACCTACAAGGGCACTCCCATTAGACTGTCAGCTGAGTTTCCAATAGAAACATTTCAGGCCAGAAGAGAGTGGCCTGAATTATACAAAGTAATGAAAACCAAGGGACTGAATCTGAGACTAATCTATCGAGCAAGACTATCATTCAAAAATGAAGGTGAAATAAAGAACTTTGCAATGGTAAATGGGATTGTTTGCTTAGTTTCTCTTTCTGAGAATTCATTATTGGTGTACAAAAGTGCCATCAATTTCTGGGTGTTAATTTTGCATCCTGCTACATTGCCAAATTGCTTTATTAAATCTAGTAGGTTTTTCTATGTACAATATCAGGTCACCTGCAAATAATGAGAGTTTACTTTTTCCTTTCTAATTTGGATGCTTTTTATGTTTTCTTCTTGTCTGATCACTGTGGCTAGCATTTCCAGTACTATCCTATCGAATAAAGAGGGAATATGCTAATTGACCCTCATGCCATTGCAAAAGATGGTGGTGCCCACAGCCAATAAGGAGGGAATATGTTAATTGACTGTCCCACCCTCAAAGATGGTGGCATCCACAACCAATAAGGAGGGAATATGCTAATTGACTGCCCCACCCTCAAAGATGGCGGTGCTCACAGCCACAAGATGGCAGTGTCCAGTCCCCTCAGCCCTGCCAGTGTGGCAGGCATGCGGCAAGGCGGGGCCTGCCCCCTGATGGGCCCGGCCACTCTGCGTGCCTGCCTCCAGAGTCCCTCAGTCCCCGAGCCATCCAGGGCCAGCCCGAGGCACAGGCAAGCCTTGGATGGTAGCTGCCCAGCCGCCTAGGGCTGCCCGAGGCTCAGGTAAACAGGGCCGGCCGAGGCTTGCACTGCCAGCAGTGGCAGCAGCAGAGGTGTGATGGGATGTTGCCTTCTCCTGATCGCTGGGTCACCTCCCGCCCCTGAGGGCTCCCGGACTGTGAGAGGTGGGAGGCCGGGCTGAGGGACGTCCCCTCCAGTGCATGAATTTTCATGCACTGGGCCTCTAGTGTTGAATAAGAGTGGTGAAAGCAGACATCCCTGTCTTGTTCCTATTCTTAGGGGAAATGTTTTCGTTTTTGTCCATTGAGTATGATATTGGCTGTAGGTTTGTCATATATGGCCTTTATTATGTTGAGGTATGATCCCTCTATTCCCACTTTGCTGAGTTTTTACCAAAAATGGGTGTTGGATTTTGTCCAATGCTTGTTCTGCATTTATTGTTGTGATCATGTGATTTTTATCTTCCAATTTGTTTATGCTATGTATCATGTTTATTGATTTGTGATATTGTAATAGCCTTGCTTCCCCAGAATAAATCCCACTTGGTCATGGTGTATTATCTTTTTAATGTATTGCTGGATTTGATTTGCCAAATATTTTGTTGAGGTTATTAGTATCTATGTTCATCAGGGATAATTGTCTGTAATTCTCTTTCTTTGTAGTGTCTTTATCTGGCTTTGGAATTAGGCTAATGCTGGCTTCATAAAAAGATGTTGGAAGTGTTCCTTCCTCTTGGATTTTTTGGAATAGTTTGAGGAGGATAGATGTTAGTTTTTTTTGGTTGTTGTTGTTTGTTTGTTTTTTTGAATATTAGGTACAAATAACCTGTGAAGCCATCTGTACCAGGGCTTTTGTGTGTTGTATTTTTTTTAAATATATAACTGCTTTAATTTCATCCATTGTTATTGGCCTATTCAGGTTTTCTGATTCTTCCTTATTCAGTTTTGGACTATTGTATTTTTCTAGGAAATTGTCCATTTTATACACATTGTCCAGCTTGTTGGACACCACAGAAGTACAAAGGATTGTAAGAAAATACTCTGAACAACTGTATACCAACAAACCCTCAGTAAAGTTAGCTGTTAGTCTCTCTATAGTGGTTCATGTTATTCCATTTCTCAAGAATTACCTCTTACAGAATCTCACCATTTTCTGTCTTCTCTGCCAGAGGACATGCCAGGCCTTGATACAGCCTCTCCAGTGTTCTTCAATTTCTCTCTAACGCTGTGTCCTTCTGTGCCATAGGCACTATTATTTTTATGTAAGAACACAAAGCAGTCTTCATAGAATTTTAGTTTCAAAGAGAGATACATTCATCAAAAGGTTGTTTGATGTTTCCAAAGACCTGAGTGCTTCACTTCATGACTATTCAATGATAGATAATTTGCTTGATTCTTCTTCGTCAGTTTTCATCCAGATGTTTGACGTTACTTGACAAAAAGAGTGCCTTAGTGTTGCTCTTTTGTCAGTGTTGAAGGCTTCTTATGAATATGCTTGAAATCAAATAACAAAGACATATTTCTTCTTAGCTTTTCTTTTCACTACATAATCATATTTGTATTCTTGAATCACAACAAACTACCACAGTCATCCAGATGGTAACTCACATCACATGAATCCTGAGTCCAAGGCAAGTCTGATCTCTGCCTTCTCCAAACATACTTGATAGTCACTATCCAGGAACATTATTTCCCTACTTTATCTCTGCATATTTGAGCCATGTTATGAGGCTATGAACAGAGAGAAAAAAGAGATGATTAAAAATCTAAATGAGGAAAAAACAGACTACAAACGAAATGGTAGAGTTGAAACTTAAAACATGTATCTGCAATGCGGTAAAAGAAACAAGCAGACTGATTGTCCCCCTCCCCCAACCCCCATTCCCCTCCCCTGCCCATCCTCAAGCTTGTCTTTCTTCATTTGGGACAGTGAGGCAAAATCATGGTTAAACAGAAAAATTCAAATCTCACATTTCTTGACTTCATTTGGCCTCACTGCATTACTTAAAGCTTATATTTAACATTTTGCCTATCCAAAATATACCATATGGACCACGTGGGTGAAAGTGCTATAAGAACCTTTATTTGTGGAGTCTCAGATTATGTAGGCTTCAAAACAGCCTGAATGTTAAATTGCTATTAAAAAAAGATTTTAAAAATGACTTTTAAAACTTTTATAAAAGGAAAGGAAAAACAACTTGGTCAAATTTTCTTAAAGTCCCCAGGACAGGCTCACCGGGCAAGGAGACTGCTGAAGAACAGGAGGGTTTTGAGATGGGTCCCTGGAGTCAGGGCAGGTAGTGAGTCAGTCAGTGCAAAGACTTTCTCATCCAGAGAGTAAGCCTTTAGACTCAAACAAGGAATTTGTTCAAACTATTGGTGTGTGTGTGTGTGTGTGTTTGTGTGTGTGTGTGTGTTTAAAATTCAGGAAACAAACAGAAACCAATGACCTCTTTATTAGCATCTCAAAAAGAGGTATCTGTGGGTACACCTGGGAGTCTAGATACTGTTTCCTCATTGCCTCTATAAAGTTTGCATCACTTGAAAAGAGACAGCTGATGACTTTAGGTCAAAATCCAGTGGAGAACAAATTGACGTAATCTTTTTAGTGCAAGCTTTGAGGCAGCTATACTACAGGCCTGTTTTTTTTGTAATCTACCCCTAAACCCTTAAAAAAATCCCCATGCTTCTTTTTAATGAAATCTGTATAAAGAAGACTGCAGATAGGAAATAAGAACTAAGAAAATCTGCTAGAATTAGAATACATAGCAAGTTGTACAAATGTTATAGATCAATGTTACATTTTAAAAGTTCAACCTCATGTTGTGAGAACTTGAAAATTAGAAGCTTTAAAAACCCTTAAAATGTGGTTAAGTAAAAGTAGTCTGTATTTACAACTTTTGAAATAGCTAGAACTGTTTTAATATGAAGACATCTTTCTCTAAAAATGTGCAATTGGTTGCTTTTTGCTTGGATAACAAACACAATTTCAGTGTAGTTATTAATCCACACTGTTTAATCCTATCCTATAAGGTTTCTTCTAATCTTTGGGTGACAAATTTCAAGAGTTAAAAAATGTCAAACATTATATTTGGAACAGAGGATAAATTTTTTTGGTCACACAGGTCATAGTTATAAAATACACATGACACCACACACCTCTCATGACATTGGCTTCTCCCTGGCCCTCCACAGAGTATGAAGAGCACATAGCTTCTGCAGCTGGTTAGACCTGGACTTGAAGTTGTCTTCTTCTCGTATGAGCTTTGTGATCTCAAACAAAATATTTTACTAACTTGAATAACTGTTTATTTGGGTATAAAATAGAAACAGTGATGCCTATTTTGTAGTGTTCTTTGAAGAATGAACAAGATGATGTATGTTAAATCTTTGGCCCTTGATATGTGATTCCTCAATGAATGGTGTTATTGTGGAGACTGACAACTGAGGGTAGATCCAGGTCTCCTAGAGCAGGGTTCTTCACCCAAAGTCCACTTTTGTCTTCACTAACCTTTGACTGAAATTTAACATTTCCTTCCATTAGGAATGTGGGCAACAAATCACATTACTTTTGAGATTGGTCTAGAGGCTGAGCCAATGGTTATTATGAAGTATTGTTTGGATTTGTTGAGTGCTTCTAATTCCCATCTTTCTTTGCAGTGTTGGCATTCCATGTCCAAGGTAGGCATATCACAGTTCTCAGGCTAGATCCAGCTCTCTGCCTGATTTTGTGGAAAAAGTGTGAAAATACAGACATACCCATTTATTTACTGTTGTCCAGGGCTGCTTGGCTGACAAGAGTCGAGCTGAGTAGTTGCCACAGAGACCCTATATCATGCAAGCTGAAAATTTACCATCTGCCCCTGCAGGGAAAACTTTGCTGAACCCTGGTATGTTAAACTGCTATTGAGTCAGATCATTGTTGATTTTACATAAGTCTTTCTCAGGTAGAAGTTGACATTCAACAAAACATTCAATATCAAGGTACAATTATGAGCCACTTACTATGCCATGTACAGCAGAGTTAAAGATGAAAAAAAGCCCCACAAACCACAGTCATTGCCCTGAAGTCTTTCTAGTTGGGTGGTGGATACAAATAAGAAAACAAACAATGGCAATACACTATGGGAAGAGGTATGATGTGAGAAATCATAGTCACTTCAAGAGGATCCATGACAGTGGCTCCTCCTGAAGTCAACCTTGCTGGTCAGTCCAGCTGTGTTGGTACTACAGTGAATGGTCCAGGAAATGCACTTCTATGCCGATTCCCTCAGAAAATTAACATGTGTTGGAAAGACCTGACATTTACTCATGAAGAACTAACAAGACCAGCTGACAGTAGTTTCTCAGTTATGCATCATGTACAACATGGAGTTTAAGGTCATGGCTGGTCATGTTCTGTGAGGGCAAAGTGTGATGATAAGACAGAGCACTGGATGTGCTTACAGGATCTAAAACAACTTCATGGAAAAGGTAGGATTTGACTTGGACCTTCAAATATCTGGGTTTCTTCATCTCAGTGTGGTCATATATTTTGACAGGCTGATTTTTGAAGAAACAGAGATAACAATGCATATAGCAATATCAACTTTACAAATAATTTCCTAAGATGTTTTCCTTTATGGTTATCTGATATGTTAACTTTGTTATGATCATTTTCATAGGTGACATTTTCTGACCTTGACTTTAAGGTCAGATAATACAGAAACTTCTTAAATCCTTCTCAAAGGACAATATTTATTGATAAATCTCTGTTTTCCTTATGCATATCTTTCCTGATTTTATAGATACTTATAATCTTAACTCCTAAATTTTTTTCTCTTGAAAATAAGTTTATAAACTAAAACAAATAAGCTATTTATTCATAGCTTGGAGTCCGGCACCATCACCTGTATTCTGGCATACTCAGCGGCAGGCTGAGGAGTAGGAAAGTGTCATAGTGGAATAAAATGAAAGGCTTGGAGCATATCCTGATTGGAGACTGTTGGCATGGGGAAGCTGAAGGCGAGCTAACTAGAAGTGGGGTGTCCTATGTGTCTAGGGTGGGAGCATATTTGGCTTTCTCTTGGTTCTGAGTTGGAAGCAAGGGCAAATTGAAGGAAAGATGTTGGTCATTGACTAAGTCCTGACTCTCCTGGGCCAATTGCTGCAGAAGCCCCTGCAGAAGGGTTAGCTTCCTGACCAGTTGTCACAGATTTTTGGATCAGAGTCGTATTGTCATATAGAAGTTAGGCCATTGTGTGTATATTCAATCCTGCCTTTCCCATCTGAGTAGTTTTAATTGTTTAGCTCATCCCATCTTCATAATTTTGATTGTTATTATTTTGACTAATCTTTATTATTTTTTCTTAAAATGCAGGGATGAGAACTGACCATCTATTACAAATATAGATTTTTCTATACGTTTATAGATAGGCAAGATAATGTGTTTTTTTTTTTCTTTCTGAAGAAGATTTGTTTTCATCTTTCCTGCTAATATACTGTATTGTATCATGCTAGATGTCTGGACATAATTATTTGTTTGTTTATTTATTTATATATTTTTTTCTCCAGTTTTATTGAGATATAATATGACATTGTATGAATTTAAGATGAGCAATGTAATAATTTGATATATGTTTATATTATTAAATGAATAGAAATAGAATTATTTTAAATTTAACTCAGTTTTGGATCTGTAATTCATTGCTTAAAATCTATTAAAAACTTAACTTTTTAACTATAGTTTTATGAAAAAACACTTTGTATGACAAAAAATGCCTCTCACATTCCAGGCAACATAATCAAAGGTAGTAGAAATTGCCCAAATTCAAATAGTGGGATCTCTAAATAGTTATGAAATTAGTTCATACTTCTGTCACTCAGACAGGGAATATTTATCTGTTAAAATGTCTGTCTCTTTCAAGAGTAAATGTTTAACTTTCAGCAAACTACAATTCAACTCAGACAAATATTTACCTATACATTTAATCATAGAAAATGCAGACAAAACCCTAATATTATCTCATATGTTTCAAAATATGTTGTTAATCTTAAAGCTGTTAACTATATCCAGAACACAAACAATTACTGATTTTGAAAGACAGTGTATTACCATAACCTTATCCATGGCTATTGATGGCTCAAGGTATTTTAAAATAATCTTTAGTTTCTACCTCTGGGAATATATCCGAAGAAATCCGAAAGAATACATGCACCTCTATGTTCATTGCAGTGTTATTTACAATAGCTAAGCTCTGGAAGCAGCTCAAGTGCCCATCAGTAGATGAGTGGATAAAAAAGTGGCGGTACATTTACACAATGGAATATTATGTGGCTGTAAAAAAGAAAAGAAGAAAATCTTACCTTTTGCAACAGCATGGATGAACCTAGAGAGCATTATGCTGCAGTCAGGGAGAGATAAGTACCATATAATTTCACTTATATGTAGAATCTAATGGACAAAATAAACTAACAAACAAAATAGAAATAGACTCATAGATATAGAGAACAGATTGACAGCTGTCAGAGGGGGAGTTGCCTGGGGGGAGGGCTGGGTGAAAATGGTGCAGGGATTAAGCAAAGTAAAAACCTCATAGATAACAGTCTGGTGATTACCAGAGGAAAAGGGAGGTAGGAGAGGTAGAAGAGGGTAAAGGGAAAGAGACTTGACTTGGGGTGGTGAACACTCAGTATAATATACAGATGATATATTTTAGAATTGTGCACCTTAAATCTATATAATATTATTGACAAATGTCTCCCCAATACATTCAATAAAATATAGAAAAATTAAAATAAGGCCTGGCTGGTGTGGCTCAGTTGGTTGAGTGTTGACCTGTGCACCAGAAGGTTGGCAATTCAATTACTGGTCAGGCACATGCCCAGGTTGCAGGTTCAGTCCTGGTCAGAGTACCTTCCGGAGGCAACTTATCGATGTTTCTCTTTCACATCAATGTTTCTCTCTCACATCAATGTTTTCTGTCTTTCTTTATCTTTCTTTCTCTCTCTCTCTCTGTCTGTCTCTGTCTCTCTCTCTTCCTATCTCTCTCTAAAATAAATAAAAACATATTTTAAAAATAAATAAAATAATTTTAGTTTCTAAGGGTAAGAAACTTTTTGTAATAGAAGGAAATAATGAATTAGTATACTATATTATGGTATTTTTATTCAGTTAAAGTCAAACAACAAAAACCAAACATGCACATTGTTTTTCTCAAAAAGCCTATTAGTAAATTGATGATGGAGCTTCTATTTGATTGTGTCATAAAATAAAGAAAACATTGTATCTCTATTAGGATAAGCAATTTTAGATTCTTCTCACAGTTTTTACTTTTATTTATTTATTTTTATTATTTTTTGCTTAATTCTCACCCGAGGATATTTTTCCATTGATCTTTTAGCGAGAGTGGAAGAAAGAGGGAAAGACAGAGAGAAACATTGATGTGAGAGAAACACATAGATTGGTTGCCTCCTGCATGTGTCCTGACCAGGGCCCATGCCAGGGAAGAGCCTGCAACGAAGGTATGTTCCCTTGACCAGAATCGAACCCAGGACCCTTAGGTCTGCAGGCCGAAGCTCTCTCTACTGTGCCAAACCAGCCAGGGTCACAGTTTTTATTTTTCAATTATTTTATTTATAAGTATTTTCTTCTACATTCATTTCCTAATGTATTGATCTGTTGATTATGTTGATTAAAGGGCTCCATGGCTCACCTACCCAATCCTCTCTTTTGTGCCTTAGCAGAGAGTTTTCTTGGCAATTAATAGCTAATGTTTCTTTTTTAAAAAATAAATCTTTATTGTTCAGATTATTACAGTTGTTCCTCTTTTTCCCCCCCATAGCTCCCCTTTACCCGGTTCCCACCCCATCCTCTACCCTTACCCCTCCCCCCCCACTGTCCTCATCCATAGGTGTACGATTTTTGTCCAGTCTTTTCCCACACCCCCTACACCCCTCCCTCCCAACCCCCCCCCCCCCCCCCGAGAATTGTCAGTCCACTCCCTTTCTATGCCCCTGATTCTATTATATTCACTGGTTTATTCTGTTCATCAGATTTTTCATTCACTTGATTTTTAGATTCACTTGTTGATAGATATGTATTTGTTGTTCATGATTTTTATCTTTACCTTTTTCTTCTTCTTCCTCTTCTTAAAGAATATCTTTCAGCATTTCATATAATACTAGTTTGGCGATGATGAACTCCTTTAGCTTTTTCTTATCTGTGAAGCTCTTTATCTGACCTTCAATTCTGAATGATAGCTTTGCTGAGTAGAGTAATCTTGGTTGTAGGTTCTTGCTATTCATCACTTTGAATATTTCTTGCCACTCCCATCTGGCTTGCATAGTTTCTGTTGAGAAATCAGCTGACAATAGTATGGGTACTCCCTTGTAGGTAACTAACTGTTTTTCTCTTGCTGCTTTTAATATTCTCTCTTTGTCTTTTGCTCTTGGCATTTTAATTATGATGTGTCTTGGTGTGGTCCCCTTTGGATTCCTCTTGTTTGGGGTTCTCTGCGCTTCCTGGACTTGTAAGTCTATTTCTTTCACCAGGTAGGGGAAGTTTTCTGTCATTATTTCTTCAAATATGTTTTCAATATCTTGCTCTCTCTCTTCTTCTGGAACCCCCCATAATTCGGATGTTGGTACGCTTGAAGTTGTCCCAGAGGCTCCTTACACTATCTCCATATTTTTGGGTTATTTTTTCTTTTTGCTTTCCCGGTTGGGTGTTTTTTGCTTCTTTGTATTTCAAATCTTTGACTTGATTCTTGTGATCCTCTAATCTGCTGTTGGATCTCTGTATATTATTCTTTATTTCAGTCAGTGTATGCTTAATTTCTAGTTGGTCCTTTTTGATATCCTTGAGGGTCTCACTAAATTTATCGGCCTTTTCTAGAAAATTCTTGAAAAACCTTATAACTGTGCTTTTGAACTCTATATCCAGTCATTTGTTTTCCTCCATTTCTGTCATTTGTGACCTGTTTCTTTTTCTCCACATTTTGGCTGCTTCCCTGTGTTGATAGAGTGGCTTTGTGTGCTAGGTGTCCTATAGGGCCCAGTGGTTCAGCCTCCCCAGTTACCTGAGGTGGACACTCTTGGTGCACCCCTTTGTGGGCTGTGTGCACAGTCCTGTTGTAGTTAAGCCTTGATTGTTATTGGTATCCCTGGAAGGAATTGACCTCCAGGCCAATTGGCTGTGAGGATCAGTTGTGTCTATGATAGAACTTCTGTGCTGGAGACACCCTTATGGGGCAAGACTTGTTTCAGTGGGGCTTTGGTGCTCACTGAGTCTGCCCCCTGAGTGTGTCCCTTATGGATCTGAGGAGTTGTAATCTGGATGGTCCCACTCTGACCACTGGGTACACTGGCTCTTGGATCTCTAAGGAGATGCTAATTTAGCCTCTGCCTGAGGCTACCCAGCAGGAGCTATGTAGAGAACTGCAGATTCCTCTTTTTTGTGTGGGGTTTGGAGGTGTCCAGATGAGGCCCAGCTGTGAAGCAATCCATTAAATGCATTTCAGTTAGTTGCTATACAGTTGGCCTTGCCTGGGGGGAAGAGAGTTGACCTGGGGCCTTGGGCCTTCTTTTGGATGTTCTGGGTCTCTCTGACCCCACTGCAGTTTGTTAGGTAATTTTAGATTGCAAAGGGGTAGGCCATTCATATGCAAAAGCCTCTGTGCACAGCTTGGGTGGGGCGGGGTCTCAGGGAATTAACAGGGCGGAGCAAACAGCTATGGCTGATCCTCAGCCCTGCCTTAAGAGGCCTCTGGGTCTCAGTGTCCTGCTGCAAGCACCTTTGAGAGAAATCCGCCCTCGAGTTCCGCCTGATGCCAGACAGTTCAGTTTCTCCCTATATGAGTCTGGGTCCCCACAGTCTCGCCTTGAACTGGAGTTCAGAGTAGTCAGGAGCTTGTGTCTCCCTCTAGATTGAAAAAGACAACCGCATCCTCAGTTGCCAGCCCTTTCCACGCACGCCTCTGTACCTCTGAACTATACTTCTGCACCTCCTCTGAGTCTCAGTGTGCTTTTCTCTTTCCTTCTAGTTGTAGAATTTCCACTCAGCCAGCCTTTCTGTGTATTTCTGGATAATGTCCATTTTGTCTTTTAGTTGTAGTTTTGAAGTGGTTGTGTGAGGCAGCAATTTCAGGTGTTTACCTATGCTGCCATCTTGGTTTCTCCTTCAGAGGGTATTTTGTGCTAATGTTTCTTTTGGTATCCTTTCCCTCGCTGGTGTTGTGACCAAATCCTTCAGAAATTTATTTTTGTGCTTTTAAGTGCAAATATAAATATGTGGGAGAGAAACATTTAGAAAACTCTTGCCCCTTGCCTTCTGATTTGAATATTGGTATGCCTCAGGATCAACATTTCTTGTGCTTCCTACCACACAGCTCACCTGATATGCATGGACACTTCATAATTGAAATGAACTGCTTTTACCTCTGTTGTTTCTTTGGGATTTTCAACATATCCAATTAACTTTTACCTTTGAAGACAAAATTACAATGAGCAGAATAGTACATTGAATACTGTGCCTGGGTTGTTTGAAAATATTTAGAGATTATTTGGAAAGATAAATTTTCTTGATAAGTCTCTTTCTATACTTGGCTGATTTTAGAGCACTGTAACAATTTTCAAATTACATGTATTTTCTTGAAATAGTTTGGAACAGAGACCATTTTTAATAGTATGTATGGGCAGTTAATTAAACTCATTCAATGCACTGAATGGTACTGAAAGGCCAAAAATTTTAGGTTTAATTTTATACTCAACATACTTATTTTTCTAAAGTCATATGAATATCTCATCTGCATAAACATCTCATCACCTTTATATAGAATTTCAGGTCAGCACAATATCCCCTCCTCACCTCCACATTTTATCATTTTATTTGCATGAATATCTGCAGATATTAATGGACAAATGGTGAAAAGAGTTCAGTCCCCAGAACATTAAGAGTAACATTTCTGAACAAAGAAAGAAGGCATTCTCATACTCTCCCAGTGATTGACTGACAAGGTAGCATATTTGAAGATAGGGGGTATCCAGAACAATGTTTTAGACTGTGCACCAGACACCTTCATAGGCCATCCCAGATCTTAGACTCACCTGTCTTCTGGAATTTTGGCCAGCTGTTCCTGGTTCAGACATAACCTATATAATAAAAGTCTAATATGGAAATTGACTAAATGGCGGAACAACTGGTCGCTATGACATGCACTGACCACTAGAGGGAAGATGCTCAATGCAGGAGCTACCCACTGGAGGTCAGTGCACTCCCATAGAGGGAGTGCCGCTCAACCAGAAGCTGGGCTCAAGGCTGGAGAGCATAGCAGCAGTAACGGGAGACTTTCCCGCCTCCACGGCAGCCCTAGGGATGTCTGACTGCTGGCTTTGACCTGCTCCCTGCCGAACAACCCCTGAGAATTCCTGGACTGAGAGAGGGGGCAGGCTGGACTGAGGGACACCCCCCCTCCAGTGCATGAATTTCAAGCACTAGGCCTCTAGAAACTATATAATTTGTCATCCAGCCCAGAAAAGTTTTTAGAGTAAGGAGGTGCTTTTAACATTTACATTGTGACCATAGAGCTATAATGGGAGAATGTCTGGGCAATCAGAACATACAGTGAAACTACATCTGAACAAGTAACTTCTGTGGCCACCATCTGACAGTGACATCTGCTTGCCCATGTGTAACAATGACCAAGGCTTCTCTTTTGGCTCTGGGGTGTAAAAATGGTGGTCTCACCTCGGTGCCCATACATGCTGTATCTTGGAAGTGTGAGAATATTAAATCCCTGAGGAATATATCTTTGATCAATGGGTTATGGTAACCAGTGGATTATTTTCCCGTTCTTCTTTTAACAGACTATAATAACATGTAGAGGTCCTCTCTGAAGATAGCAATGGACAAATGAGCAGCCAGTCATGCATGCTTGCTATGAGCATGGCTAGCTTTGCCATGCACTGCATGGCCTCTTCCCCAGTCCTTGCTTTATTTTCCCTTTCTCTCACCCATGATCCCTGAGAAGGTGCTTCCTAATAAGGCAGTACCACACAAGCCCATGCTCCAGGCTCTGCTATCTCAGTAACCAGGCTAAAAATATTGGAACTCTTGCATCCGTAAAAATACACTGGGCACTATCTTAGATGAATCCATTAAATGTATTTCAGTTAGTTCTTTGGAAAAATAGCCACTAGCTCTTGGCAGTAGGCAGCTGTAAAAATAAAAAAAATGTAATTTTTATAAGAGCAAACCTGTAGATGTACCAACTTTTTGTGAATGCTCCCAACAATGGAACTTGGTGGCAGCAGATCTTTCAAAATGCTAACAAATATAAAGTTTGAGAAGGTGTGGCCCCACCTGACCAAAAAAAAAAAAAAAATGTGAAAAAAGAGTGTGGAAATGGGGTGGCAAAGTAATGCAAATCAAAGCAGAGGAGGTAGACGAAATGTAGAATTGCACACAAACAATAATTTTGCAGGAAATAGTTGTGTGTGGAGGATGAGTAGCAGAGAGCATGTGCTTTGTGGAAACCAGCCAACCTGGAAATGTGCACTGGCTTTACTCTACCTTCAATGACATAAAGAGAAGAAACTTAAAAAACTCCAAAAAAAAAAAAATGAGGGAAAATGTAAAAAATATTACAAAGTGTGTGTGCTTGAGAGAAACTAGCCCACATATCTTTTGAACATGGTATTTTGACTATGTACCTAAAACTAAGGATAAAAACAGCATGCACATATTGAATGATAATTAGTTATTTTTCAATCATATGGGATAGTGATTCTGGTGCTACCCTAGGTATGTTAGGATTGAACAAATAAGTGAATATATTGACAATAATTGGTCTCTACGTTCTCCTTTCTGAATTACAAGTATGGGAATGGTGAAGATAATGCGTGGTGTGTATTGGAATTGGAAGTATCTGTATAATCTCATGATCACACACACATGCACACACATGCACATATGTGTGGATTCATACATTTTCTAGCTCTCCTTGATGAAGATGCTATATGCCTCAGTAACAGCGAGCACCCCGATCTTGGGTTCTAAAGAACATCCTACCTAATAAAATGGTAATATGTAAATTACCATCACTCTGCTATGCCCACGATTGGGCCAGTGGGAGGCACAGGGGGTGGGACTCGGTGTGGCTGGGGTGGCCGATTGGGCTGGCGGAATGCTGAGCTCACATCGCTAGCGGCAGCGCGAGCTCAGCGTCTGCGCCATGGCTGTGCTGCGGCACAGAAGGGGCCTCTGGGGCAGCGAGCCCACGTCCTGCTGTGTTCCATCAAAAGCGGGGAGCAAAAGCGGGGGAGCTGGCTGTCTGTCTGCTCTGCCACCAGGCCTTTCGAAAGCCTCCGCCGCGCCGGAGGCTTTCAAAAGGCCTGGTGCACCAGCGGACAGACAGCCAGCTCCCCCATGATCGAAAGCCAAAGCGGGGGAGCTGTCTGTCTGTCCGCTCTGGCTTTGCGGGACAGTGGATATGGCCTGGATGGCAGGTTAGGCATAGGGGACCCTACACGTGCATGATTTAATCATGCACTGGGCCTCTAGTTCTCTAATAAAATGACTTGGGGACATGGTTTCTTTGGAGAAATGACTAATTCTAGAATCTTTCAATGTTGGAAAGTAAGAAATTAACTAAAGGATGATGGAGACATGCCAGAAGGCCCCAGGAGACAACTTACAAAGACATTTTCATTGGTCAACTCTGGGACAATTTGAGCATCAAAATAAATAATAATAGAAAGGAATTATTAACCATTGAATAAAATGAGAATCAATTAATTCTTACTGATATAAATAAATAAGAACAAACAGGCTGAATAATCAATGAAAGACTAGCTGGAGAGAACACTGATACCTGAGGACCAAAAGTGGAGACCACATAGAGACTGGTGGGAGAGGTGGAGGTGTAAAGGGGCTGGCCTGGAGTCCACAGCCAGCAACTGAAGTTCTGGAGAGATGTCTCAGCTGTGGGGGGTTTGCCACTGAGAACTCTGGGATCTGATCTGCAAGCTGGGCCCTCCAGTAGAGAGCAACTGAACTGAGAAGGGTATCCACATAACATCTGGCTGTGAAAAGCAGCAGGGTTGCTGTCTGCCAGGGAGTGATAGCTGCAAATCCAGGCACCTTCTTAAAGGGCCAACACACAAAATTCCCTGTGGATCAACCCACCCTGTGCTCCAGCAGTGGGAGGGCAGAGTGGACTGGAGCTGTGTGAGCAGAAGCCAGGACTGGGGACTCATGGGTTAGAGCTCATAAGGCAGACACCCCCAGTTTCCTGTGCTGAGTCATTCCCTCACACAATGGAAGGCATCTTTCCCACATAGACCTTTGCTATACAGGTGGTTTGCCTGGGGGGAAGAGAGTTGACCCACCCTATTGGAAAACACCTTGCTCTGAGGTCACTTAAGAGACTACAAATAACAATTATCCTCCAGGCAAAAGCAACTGCCCTACCTGGCTGAAAAATACTCTTGCCACACTTGAGGATGATTGCCTGGGGCAATTCAAGTCAGAATTCTATCAGTCTATAGGTAGAGGCGGTATCTAGAGGCATGTCTTTGCCTGATCTAATTAGTCAAAAACAGCATTTGACACTGTCCTGTACTAGAGATTGACGGGCTTAGCAGATCTACCTAATACATAGTCACAAACCCAAACAGAGCTAAAATGAGGAGACAAAGAAACAATCCTCAAATGAAAAAACAAGAGATAAATGAAGTAGAGATAAGAAATTTATCTGAAATAGAGTTCAGAGTAATGATGGTAAAGATGCTCAACAGCATGAAAAAAGGTATAGTAACTATGAAAACAAAAAAAGAAAGACTGACATAGCAAAAGTAAGGAACACATTGGAAGGAATACACAGCAGATTAGGAGAAGCTGAGGATTGAATCAGTGAATTAGAAAACAGAGTTGAAAAAATAACTCAATCAGAGAACTAAAAAGAAAAAAAAAACAATTAAAAAATGAGGACAGCTTAAGGGAGCTGTGGGACAACATGAAACGTAACAATATTAGAATAGCAGGTATGCCAGAAGAGGCAGAAAGGGATAAAAGGATAGAGAACATGTTTGAAGAAATAATGGCAGACAACTTCCTTAACCTGGTAAAGGAAGAAGTCACACAAGTTCAGGAGGCACAGACATCCCCAAGCAAGAAGAACCCAAACAGACCCATGCCCAGACATATTATAATTAAAATGCCAAAAAGTAAAGACAAAAAGAGAATCATACAGCAGCAAGAAAAAAGCAAACTGTTACCTACAAAGGAGTTCCAATAAGGCTGACACCTGATTTATCATTAGGAACTCAACAGGCAAGATGGGAATGGTATGAAGTACTCAAGGTAATGGAAAGCAATAATCTGAAACCAAGATTACTATATCCACCATGGCTATCATTCAATATAGACAGTCAAATAAAGAGCTTCCCATACAAAAAAAAAAAAAAAAGGCTAAAGGAGTACATCACCATGAAGCCAGCATTACAAGAAATCCTAAAGGGACTGATGAATGAGAAGAAGAAACAGAGAGAGAAACCTAGGCATACAGAATTAAAATGGCAATAAATAAGTACTTATCAATAACAACCCTCAAAAAACAAGAAAAAATGGTAATAATTATCCAACACTACAACTTAAAGAACTAGAAAGAGAGCAACAAGAAAGTCCAGAGTAAGTAGAAGGAAGGAAATAATAAAGATTAGAGCAGAAATAAATGATATAGAGACTAAAAAAACAATACAAAAGATCAATGAAACCAAGATCTGGTTCTTTGAAAGGATAAACAAGATCCATGAGCCCTTAGCCAGACTCAGCAAGAAACAAAGAAAGAGAACCTAAATAAATAGAATCAGAAACGAAGTGGAGAACTAACCACTGACACTACAAAAATACAAAGGACTGTAAGAAAATACTATCAACAAGTATATGACAAGAAGCTGGACAATGTGGATAAAATGGACAAATTTATAGAAAAATACAATCTCCAAAAACTGAATCAAGAAGAATAAAAAAACTGGAATAGGCCAATAACAACTGATGAAATAAAAGCAGTAATAATAATATATAAAAATAACAACTCCCATTAAACAAAGACCAGTACTGGACGGCTTCACAGGGGAGTTTTACCAAATACTAAAAGAAGGACTAACACCTATACTCCTCAAACTATTCCAAAAAAGCCAAGAAGCCAGCATTATCCTAATTCCAAAACCAGATAAATTCACTACAAAGAAAGAGAATTACAAGCCAATATCCCTGATGAACATAGATGCTAAAATCCTCAACAAATGTTAGCAAATCAGATCCAGCAATATATTAAAAAGATCATACAACATGACCAAATGGGATTTATTCCAGGGATGCAAGGCTGGTACAATATTTGCAAATCAACAAATGTGATACATCACATAAACAAATTGAGAGACAAAAATCACATGATCATATCAATAGATGCAGAAAAAACATTCAACAAAATCCAACACCAGTTTTCAGATAAAAACTCTCAGCAAAGTGGAAATAGAGAGAGCATATCTCAACATGATAAAGGCCATATATGACAAGCCTAAAGCCAACATCATACTCTATGGGCAAAAACAAACCATTTCCCCTAAGAACAGGAACAAGACAGGGATGTCTGCTCTCACCATTCTTATTCAACAGGAAGTCCTAGCCATACTGATCAGACAAGAAGAAATCATAAAAGGCATCCAAATTGGAAAGGAGGAAGTGAAACTCTGTGATTTTTTGCAGATGACATGATGTTGTACATCGAATATCCTGTAGACTCCACCAAAAAACTACTAGACTTAATGAATAAATTCGGCAATGCACCAGGATACAAAAGCAACACCCAAAAATTGATGGTCTTTTTATACACCAATAATCAATTCTCAGAAAGAGAAACTAAATAAACAATCCCATTTACCATTGCAACAAAAAATTAAGATACTTAAGAATAAACTTAACCAAGGAGGCAAAAGACCTGTATTCAGAAAACTACAGGACATTGAAAAATGAGATATAAGAAGATATAAATAAGTGGAAGAATATGCAGTACTCATGGATTAGTAGAATCCACATCATTTAAATGTCCATACTACCCAAGGCAATATACAGATTCAATGCAATTCGTATTAAAATACCAATGGCATATTTTACAGAGATAGGAATAATACTCCAAAAATTCATCTGGAATAAAAAAAAAAGACCCTGAATAGACACAGCAGTCCAGAGAAAGAATAACAAAGTAGGATGGATCACAATACCAGATATCTAGTTATATTACAAAGCCACTGTAATCAAACCAGCCTGGTACTGGCACAAGAACAAGCAGATAGATCAATGGAATAGAACAGAGAACCCAGAAATTGACCCAAGCCATTACACTCAATTAATTCTTGACAAAGGAGGCAAGAACATACAATGGAATCAAGAGCGTCTCTCCAATAAATAGTGTTGGGAAAATGGACAGATACATGCAAAAAAATGAAACTAGACCACCAACTTACTCCATACACAAGAATGAACTCAAAATGGATAAAAGACTTAAATGTAAGTCCTGAAACCATAAAAATCCTAGAAGAAACCATGGGCAGTAAAATCTCAGACATCTCTCCTAGCAACAGATAGCTCTCCTAAAGCAAAGGAAACTAAGGAGAAAATAAATAAATGGGACTATCTTATCTAATAAAAGGGTAATATGCAAATTGACCGCACCTTCACTACACCCATAAGCCACGCCCACCGGCCACGCCCACCGGCCACGCCCACCGGCCAACCAGGAGCAAATATACACGTTAAACCAGCAAAGATGGCGGGGGGGAAAGGGCAGCACCCATGTCAGTGAGACCCAAGCCATGATGGTGGACCAGGGCAGGCAGCGTGGGTTAAGGCCGGCAGCCGCCTGCCCAGGTCCGCCATCACCAATCACGGACCTGGGCAGGCGGTGTGGGTTAAGGCCGGCAGGCGGCTGCCCAGGTCCGCCATCCCCGATCGCGGACCTGGGCAGGCGGCGTGGGTTAAGGCCGGCAGCCGCCTGCCCAGGTCCGCCATCCCCGATCGCGGACCTGGGCAGGCGGCGTGGGTTAAGGCCGGCAGCCGCCTGCCCAGGTCCGCCATCCCCGATCGCGGACCTGGGCAGGCGGCGTGGGTTCACGCCGGCAGCCGCCTGCCCAGGTCCGCCATCCCCGATCGCGGACCTGGGCAGGCGGCGTGGGTTAAGGCCGGCAGCCGCCTGCCCAGGTCCGCCATCCCCGATCGCGGACCAGGGCAGGCGGCGTGGGTTCACGCCCGCTGCCGCCTGCCCAGGTCCGCCATCCCCGATCGCGGACCTGGGCAGGCGGCGTGGGTTCACGCCCACTGCCGCCTGCCCAGGTCCGCCATCACAGATCGCGGACCAGGGCAGGCGGCGTGGGTTAAGGCCGGCAGCCGGCTGCCCAGGTCCACGATCACAGATCACGGACCAGGACAGCTGCCTGCCCAGGTCCATCACTGATCTCAGAGCTGGGCAGGCAGCGTGGGTTAAGGCCTGCAGCCGCCTGCCCAGGTCCATGATGAGGGATCACGGACCAGGGAAGGCGGCGAGGGTTAGCGCCCGTAGCTGCCTGCCCAGGTCCGCCATCACCGATCTCGGACGAGGGCAGGCAGCTTGGGTTAGCGCCCACAGCCGCCTGACCAGGTCCCGGATAAGGGCTTCGAGTCAGCCATTGCCAGTGGCAGCTGACTTAAAGCCCCTATCAGGGATCATGGACCAGGTCAGGCAGCGTGGGTTAAAGCCCACAGCCGGCTGCCCAGGTCCGTGATCATCGATCTCAGAGCAGGGCAGGCGGCGTGGGTTAATGCCTGCAGCAGGCTGCCCAGGTCCATGATCATGGATCACAGACCATGGCAGGCGTCATGGGTTAGCACCCGCAGAGGCCTGCCCAGGTACCGGATCACGGATCCAGGTGGCGTGGGTTAGCACCCACAGCCGCCTGACCAAGTCCCCGATAGGGACTTGGAGTCTAGCATAAGGAAAAGAATAGTCAGCAAAAGCAGGAGACAAGGTTTCATAAGTTCTCCCCCAGGTCACCACTGTTCTCTTATACATTTTAAGTATCCCAGACTTTGCATGATGGGATTTGATTTGAATTATGCCTGATAGAGATTTCATGACATGAATTGTAGGCTCATTCTTTCTTTTTGTGGTTGCCTGACTGAGAAAGGCCTTGGAATGAGAGAAGGCACTTTTATTTTCCTTTTTCATTCTTTAGAGGCTGAGGAATTACAGTTATATGAAGAAGTTAGTGAGAGAATGAAAGTCTCATGCTGTATTATTCTGTAAGTTTTATCATGTGGACTATCAAAAACTTGGTGGGATCCTTTTCAAGAGGTGTTACAAAAATTATGTTGAAATTAACATTCAAGAGTAAAAGGAGAGAAGTGAGTGGTGGGTAAAGGAAAGAACTTTGTCCTAGAAACCAAATAGAAGCCACATAAACCTTCAGATTCTTACTCATTGTGCTTTGGAGGTATCCTATCTAATGAAAGAGTAATATACAGATTGATCATCACTGCAACACACAATATAGCTGCCCCCATGTGGTCAAAGATCCTGCCCCCATGTGGACACAAGATGGCCACCACAAGATGGCCAGCAGGAGAGGGCAGTTGGGAGGCACCCAGCCTGCAAGGGAGGGCAGTTGAGAAGGACTAGGCCTGCAAGGGAGGGCAGTTGGAGGTGATCAACCCTGCAGGAGAGGGCAGTTAGGGGTGACCAGGCCGGCAGAGGAGGGAAGTTGGGGGCAAACAGACTGGCAGCAGAGTGGTTAGGGGCAATCAGGAAGGCAGGCAGGCAAGCAGTTGGGAGCCAGCAGTCCTGGATTGTGAGAGGGATGTTCGACTGCCCGTTTAGGCCCGATCCCATCGGGCCTAAACGGGCAGTCGGACATCCCTTGAGGGGTCCCATATTGGAGAGGGTACAGGCTGGGCTGAGGGACAACCCCCCTCCGTGCACGAATTTCGTGCACCGGGCCTCTAGTATAAAAATAAAAGGCTTCTGCACAGCAAAAGAAACCATCAACAAAACGAAAAGGGAGCCCACTGTATCAGAGAACGTATTTGGCAATGATACATCTGACAAAGGCTTAATATCCAAAATATAAAAGGAACTCATATAACTTAACAAAAGGAAGACAAAAAATCCAATTAAACAAAGGGCAAAGGACCTAAATAGAGACTTCTCTAAAGAGGACATACAAATGGCCAAGAGAAATATGAAAAAATACTCAAAGTCACAGATCATCAGAGAGGTGCAAATTAAAATGACAATGAGGTATCACCTCATACCTGGCAGAATGGCTACCATCAACAAATCAACAAATGACAAGTGCTGGCAAGGATATGGAGATTAGGGAACCCTCTTGCACTGCTAGTGGGAATTCAGACTGGTGCAAACATTATGAAAAACAGTATGGAGTTTCCTCAAAAAATTAAATATGAAACTGCCATTTGACCCAGTGATCCCACTTCTAGGAATATATCCTAAAACACCCAAAACATCAATCAGAAAGAATGTATGCACTCCTATGTTCATAGCAGCACAATTTACAATAGCTAAGATCTGGAAACAGCTCAAGTACCCATCAACAGATGAGTGGATTAAAAAGCTGTGATAAATTTATAATGTGGAATACTATGCTGCAATAAAAAAGAAGAATCTCTTACCCTTTGAGACATCATAGAGGGACCTGGAGAGTATCATGCTAAGTGAAATAAGTCAGTCAGAGAAAGACAAGTATAACATGATAACACTCATATGTGGAATATAAGTAACAAAATAAACTTATGGACAGAGTGGAACCAGAGATATGATAGCATGGAACAGAGTGGAATCTCAGAGGGGACGCAGGGGAGGGTGGGTGGGTGGGAGGTAATCATCCAAAGACTTTGTATGCATATATGCCTAACCCATGGACACAGACAATAGGGTGCCTAAGGCCTAGGATGGGCGGGGGGGGGGGGGGGGGGGGGAGGCTGGTTGTAGTCATGGAGGAAAAAAGGGGACATATGTAATACTTTCAACAATAAAAAATTATTAAAAAAAACAAAAAACGAACAAACAGCACCCTCTTACTATAGAAAGCCAAACAAGAAAAGTAGAGAGAGTGATGGAGTTAGGAAATCACTATTAGACAACTGTTAAAGAAATAAATGATTCGGGCAAAATCCAGTGGGCGAGAGTTTGAGAATATGTAAATACCGTATTTTCTGGCGTATAAGACAACTTTTTAACCCAGGAAAATCTTCTATATGCCCAGTCGTCTTATACGCCGGAAAATACGGTATCCTGTTTTCTTCAAAGTGTCTTTCCATAAGATGCTTATTAGTTACAAAGGGGAAACCTTTACAGCAGAGAAACTTTGCAGACACCATATAGTTGTGCTCTGTCTAAAAATGTTTTGGTCAGCCCTAACTGGTTTGGCTCAGTGGATAGAGCATCGGCCTGCGGACTGAAGGGTCCTGGGTTCAATTCCAGTCAAGGGCATGTACCTTGGTTGTGGGCACATCCCTAGTAGGGGGTGTGCAGGAGGCAGCTGATTGATGTTTCTCTCTCATCAATGTTTCTAACTCTCTATCCCCCTCCCTTCCTCTCTGTAAAAAATCAATAAAATATATTTTAAAAAATAAAATGAAATAAAAATCTTTTGGTCAACTAGGGACTGAGTATACAATGGTGGTCACATCTATCTATCTATATATAATAGAGGAATATGCAAATTGTCCTTTACAGCATCACATCATGACCAGATCAGCAGGCTGCGTCCCTGCCCTTTGCTCAGGCAGCTGCAAGGCCTGGGGTAGGATAGGATATGATAGGAGGGGATAAGAAAGGAGAGGGAGAGGAAGGCAGGCCTGCATGCAGACAGGCCAAGAGGAGAAACAGAAATACAGAACGGGAACGAGAAAAGACGCAGGAAAAGAAAAGGGAAGAAAACGTGGGGCTGCATGCAGGAGGGGGGTGGCGACCACGGGGGGGGGGGCAGAGCAGGTGCACCCGGTGAGGGGTGGGGTGCAGGTGGCCTGGAGTGGGGAGCCCTGCCCAGATGTGGAAGGAGGGCGGTGGTGGCCATTGGCGGGGAGGCGCCCACGGGTCTGGGACGGAGTGGAGGATGGTCTGAGACCTTCTGGGTGGAGGTGCTCCTGCTTCATGTCAGCAGCACCCGGGCCACACGGGCCTTGGCCACCCTCACTGGGCCGGGCGTCCCAGGCAGGGAGTGGGAGCAGGACAGTGGCAGGGAGGCCAGGGAAGGGGGCATGGAGAACACCTGGCCGGGGCTGAGCCCTGGGCTGAGGGTTAACACTCTCCCCCGCCAACAGAAGCTTTAAGAAGGGAAGGAGGGAGGGAAGAACTTTACAAATGAGTCAGTATAGATAGAGTTAAAGAGGGAAAGAGGATGTCTGAGTGAACTGTAGGAGCTATAATGAAAATCAAGTATAGTTGTATACTGAGGACAGATTTTAAAAATAGGAGTCAGAAAATAAAAAAGATAAATGATAGTGAATAATTAGGCAGGTAGATATTAAAACAGTGGAAGTAAGTAGAGAAGAATGTATGGGAAAGGTAGGATGAGAGAGAAAGAGGGAGGGAAGAAAAGTTTTAAAGGGGAACCAGTAGAGCTTAAAAGGAGAATGGGAAGAAGGAAGAAATAGGGGAGGGAGCAAAGCAGGTCCGAGGGAGGCAGTGAAGAAGAAAAAAATTAAGGTGGGAAGGAAGGAAAAGGGGAGGGAGGGCTGGGGTAAAGATAAAGGAAAGAAGGAATGTGGGGAGGGAGGGAGGGTAGGAGAAAGATGGGAAGAAAGATGATGGAACAGAAGTAAGAAATAAGGAGGAAAGCAAAGTTTATAAATGATGAGTCAGTAGGAAAAAGTGTTACATAAAGGAGAGAGAAAAATTGTGTGAGAGGGAGAAGCCAATAAAGAAGTAAAATACAATTGTGTGTGAAGGGGATAAGATTAAAAAAAAAAAAGTTAATAGGGGTGACCAGGCCGGCAGGGGAGGGCAGTTAGGGGTGACCAGGCCGGCAGGGGAGGGAAGTTAGGGGGATCAGGCTGGCAGGGCAGGCCAGTTAGGGGGATCAGGCAGGCAGGCAGAGTGGTTAGGGCAGGCAGGCAGGTGAGCAGTTAGGAGCCAGAGGTCCAAGATTGCGAGAGGGATGTCCAATTTCCAGTGCGGGATCGGGCCTAAACTGGCAGTTGGACATCCCCTGAGGGCTCCCAGATTGGAAAGGGTGCAGGTTGGGCTGAGGGACACCCACTCCCGTGCTCGAATTTCATGCACCGGGCCTGTAATCTATATATATATAAAAGCCTAAGTGACTGTTCGACCAGTAGCTGTGATGCATACTGACCACCAGGGGGCAGATGCTCAATGCACAGGCATGGAAACATGCAGTCTGATGAATCTCAGAGGGAAGGGGGAATGGGGGAGGGTGGGAAGAGATTAACCAAAGATCTTATATGCATACTAAAAGCCTGGTGCATGGATTCGTGCACTGGTGGGGTCCCTCGGCCTGGCCTCCAGGAATTGGGCTGAATCCATGCACCGGGCCTCTGACATCCCCTAAGGGGTCCTGGGTTGTGAGAGGGTGCAGGCCAGGCCAAGGGACCCCACGGGTGCACGAATCCATGCACTGGGCCTCTAATGAGATTATAATAGAACTGAAAAATTCTTACCTCCTAGTGACTTCATAGGTAACCTAAGTCATAGTACAATGCATTGCTCATATGTCTGTGCTGATGCTGGTGTAAACAAACCTACTGCATTGCCAGTCATTTAAAAGTACAGCACATACACTTATGTATATACTAGAAGCCCGGTGCACGAAATTCGTGCACGGCGGGCGGTTGTCCCTTAGCCCAGCCTGTACCCTCTCCAATCGGGGACTCCTGGAGGGATGTCCGACTGCCCGTTTAGGCCCGATCCTGGTGGGATCGGGCCTAAACGGGCAGTCGGACATCCCTCTCACAATCCAGGACTGCTGGCTCCCAACTGCTTGCCTGCCTGCCTTCCTGATTGCCCCTAACCGCTTCTGCCTGCCAGCCTGGTTGATGCTTAACTGCTCCCCTGCCAGCCTGTTTGCCCCCAACTTCCCTCCTCTGCCAGCCTGGTCACCCCTAACTGCCCTCTCCTGCAGGGTTGATTACCTCCAACTGCCCTCCCTTGCAAGCCTGGTCCCTCTCAACTGCCCTCCCTTGCAGGCCTGGTCCCTCACAACTGCCCTCCCTTGCAGGTCGGGTGCCTCCCAACTGCCCTCTCCTGCTAGCCATCTTGTGGTGGCCATCTTGTGTCCACATGGGGGCAGGATCTTTGACCACATGGGGGCAGCTATATTGTGTGTTGCAGTGATGATCAATCTGCATAGTACTCTTTTATTAGATAGGATAGAGGCCTGGTGCACGGGTGGGGGCCAGCTGGTTTGCCCTGAAGGGTGTCCCGGATCAGGATGGGGGTTCCCTTGGGGCGTGGGGCGGCCTGAGCGAGGGGCCTGTGGTGGTTTGCAGGCCGGCCACACCCCCTGGCAACCCAAGCGGAGGCCCTGGTATCTGGAATTTATTTTCCTTCTACAATTGAAACTTTGTAGCCTGGAGCGGAGCCAAGCCTGGGGCTCCGGCAGCCATTTCTGTGGCAGTTAATTCACCTTCTACAATTGAAACTTTGTTGCCTTAAGCGGGTGAGCCCGGCCAGGGTGTGTGGAAAGCTTTGCTTCCCCTGTTGCCGCCAGCAACCCTGGCCTGCTCTCTCAAGCTCCATTCTGCCGCCATTTGTTTGAATTTGTTTACCTTCTATAATTGAAACTTTGTAGCTTGAATGGAGGCTTAGGCCTGCAACGGCTATGGAAAGCTTGGCTTGCTCTGTTACCTGGGAAACCTTGCTCTCTGTGGCTGTAGCCATCTTGGATTGGGGTTAATTTGCATACTCGCCCTGATTGGCTGGTGGGCGTGGCTTATGTAGCGGAGTGATGGTTAATTTGCATATTACCATTTTATTAGAGAGGATAGTACATAGTACTTGATAATGAGGACAAAGACTATGTCACTGGTTTATGTGTTTACTATTCTATACTCTTTATCATTATTTTAGAGTGTACTCCTTTTACTTATTAAAAAGCTTGCTGTAAAACATTATGCCATATTACTTTGGCAGCAGCCTCATACACCTCATGTTTACCGCATCTCTTGATTGAGTCATTTTTCTTGTGCTTGACTTAATCTCGTGTTGTTTTATAAATTCAGTGTAGTCTAAGTGTACAGTCAGTCTACAGAAGTGTAGACTAATGCTTTAGGCCTTTATGTTCACTCACTGACTCACCCAGAGCAAGTTCCAGTCCTGAAAGCCCCATTCATGGTAAGTTCCCTATACAGGTGTATCCTTTTTGAATCTTTTATACATTTTTTTTTTTTACTATACCCTTTAATGTTTAGATACGTTTAGATACACAAATACTTACCAATCTGTTAAAGTTGCCTACAGTATTCACTATATGCTGTACAGATTTGTAGCCAAGGAGAAATAGGCTATCCCAGGTGTATAGTAGGCTAGACAATCTAGGTTTGCATAAGTGCACTCTATAATGTTCCCACAATGATAAAATCACCTAAAATTATATTTCTCAGTATGTATCCCTATCATTGTTAAGTGGCACATGATGATATTTCCCAAGGGATCAAAGTTAAGTCTGTGACATACCAAGACCAAGTACCTCTTGTTATGATTTACTGAGATCACATCACTTCTATGGTATTTCTGCCCAAAACACACAGCCTGAAACTAATCATGACAAACCATCCAGTTACCCTCACTGAGTGATCTTTTACAAACAAGTGGGCAAAGTCATTTAAAAAATCCCACATCAGCAATACAGTTTAGGTAAAAAGAACCCTCAAATCTCAGTGGCTTAATCTAATGTAATACAGGTTTATTTCTCACTAATGTTACTTATCCGTTATGGGAAGGTTTGGACTCTGCTCCAGTCATTATCACTCTCACTCTGGAATGCCAGCCTCTATCTGATGCATCTTGGTTGCCTTGCTGCAGAGAGAAGAGAGAACAGGGCAAAGTGCATACCATCTCTTAAAGTTCCTGCCAGGAGTAACATAGACTACTTCAGCTCTCATTTCATTGGCCAAGGCAGGTCACATGGTCAAAGCTGACATCAAGAGGGTGGGGAAGCATAATTCTCTTAAAGAAAAAGCACCAAATTTTGTAAAGGAGTTATATAGAGTACCAGAGGCCCGGTGCACAGATTCATACACTGGTGGGGTTCCTTAGCATGGCCTGCACCCTCTCACAATCGGGGACCCCTCGGGGGATGTCAGTTGCCGGTTTCAGCCTGATCCTTGCAGGCCAGCCTGCAGTCTGACTGGCAGTCTGACGTCACCCAAGGGATGAAGTAGTGTGCGAAGCAGCAGACAGCTGGGGATGAGCCCTGAGCCTGGGCTGAGTGCCACACTGCTCCCGCTCATCCTGGCCCCACTGTGTCTGCTGCCTCTGCCACTCAATAGTGCTGCCTCGGAGGCAGAAGAGGCTCACGCCTCAGCGGCACTCACCAGCCGTGAGCCTGGCATCTGGTGCCCGTCAGTCAGCTGAGCGGCACTCCCACTGTGGGAGTGCACTGACCCCCCAGGGGGCAGCTCCTGCATTGAACGTCTGCTCCCTGGTGGTCGGTATGCATCATAGCGACTGGTCAAATGGTCGTTGGGTTGCTTAAGCTTTTATAGATATAGATAGTATAGTAAGTCACTCACTATAAGCTCAAAGACATATTCTAAATGGACCAAAGACTTAAATGTAAAAATGTGAGACAAAAAATATTTTAAAAGATTCATGGGATATTTCTTTTATTTCATGAGATGAGACAAGTTTCTTCTCCCTAAAAAACACATTCCAAAGTCATTGAGAAAATAAATATATTTTGCTATATATAAAAACCAAAAATTTCTTGGATAAAATAATGAATTCTTTCAAAAGACAAATTGCAACATGGTTAGAAAATAATTGCAATTTATAACATAGTCAAATTCTTAACTTCCTAATATATAGTTTGTAACATCCAGTCAAGATGGCGACATAGGTAAACACAGTACTCGCATCCTCGCACAATCACATCAAAACTACAACTAAACTACAGAACATCTATCATTCAGTACGCTGAAATCTCACTAAACAGAAGTCCTATAATTTCATAATTAACAGATGTCCTATAATTTCACTCCTGGCTGTGAAAACCCCCAGGATTGTGCCTGAGTGAGATGAGGGCTGCTGGAGTCACAGGTGTTCATATTAAAGGGCCCAGCTCAGACTTACTCACTGAGGTACTCACTCACTCTGAGTTCCAACACTGGGGCAGCAAGGACATACAGGGAACTGAATTGTTTGACATCAAGGCAACTGGGGGTAGCTTTCTCCCAGACAGAAGTGCTGGTAGAGGCCTTTGTTCCTTTTCTGAGAGACCCCACCCCCACCCTGACACACACACACAGAGCCAGCAGGTGGGTGCCATATCTGAGTCCCCATCAACTTGGCTCACACTGTTTGCCCAGCCCTGGTGATTCCCTGAGACCTTGTCCCACCCAACTGCAGGCCCACCCAAGCTGTTTCCAGTGGATTTCCATACAAACAGCCTGTCTTGGCTCATGCTGCAGACTTTCCTAAAATCTCTGAAAGGTCCACAACCCCCAAACAAGCATCTGGCCTCAGTGTTCTCCATAAGTTTTGGTAAGTGAGCCCAAGCCCGCACTATTAGCAGCTGGACTCGGTTCACAGCTTGGCCTATCCTGGGCACCTTAAACCCAGGACAAGAAGCAGCCATCTGTAGATTGATTTGTAGCTTGTACCAGGTGGCCCTGGCAGAACACTGGAGGTGGCTGACCTTGGCCTGCACCTCTCAGGAGGCTCCAGAGCCAGCACACCCAGTGGACAGCTTCAGACCATGTCAGAGCATTACCCTCCCACCTGCATGAGCAGACTGGATGGCACCAGACCCCACCGACAGGAGTCCAGCTTCATGGGGCTGGCCCCTGCACAGCAGCTCCTCCACTGTAATCACAACTGGTCCTAGCCGCCGAGGCATTTATCCTGCAGATAAACTCAAGCACTGGTGGAGTAAAGGAGCTGTATAGTAGGCATACTCATAAGGAAGTGCCATGGAGAGAAACTTCTTTCCCTACATGGACAGTCTATTGCTGCAGATGAACAGACTTGGTTAAACAGAGAACAGAGGGCAAAAAAGATCATTTGGGCTGAAAACATACAAACTACAGACATATTAATGGTTTACACCCTTCCTTGCTTACATCAAACACTAGGTTTTGTATAATGTAGTTTATGATTCTTCTCTCAAAGAATTGGTTGGCCCTCTGGAAGTAGTTCAGGCAGTTGTTGGGTGATAGCACTCACAACACCTCCTGCTTCTGAAGCATAAAGTGAGGTTTTATCCACACACAAAGAGCTTTCAAGGTATTCTCCCTACTACCACATTCTAAAACATGAGCAAAACATTTGAAGTAGTAATTAATGCTAAAATAAATTACACCAAAGCCCAGAAAAAAAATACTCTGTAAAAACAGAAGTAAATCAAGTAATGAAGAAACTTTTTAAAGCTCTAATTAGTATCCCTAGAGTGTTTTAAGGCAATTGTACCTATAAAATAAGAAATAGGAACTGAATGCCACTAGAGATGAACAGTTTATATATGTATTAGAAGGCTGGGAAGATAAGGATAAGGAAATCTCTTTGACTCTAGGACAGAAAAACACAAAAATGAAAAGCTTTGAAACTCAAGAGGATAAATCCAGAAGGATATCTGGCCAATAAGAGTTCCGAAAGAAAAAGAAAGGACATGTAGAGGTAATATTTATCAAATACATTAAAGAAAATCTTTCCTGGAGCTGAAAAGAGATATATCTTTAAGACTATAGGCACATGTAGATGGTAGTCAGAACACAGTAATTGGAAAGCGATCTCTTCTATTGTTCCTGATTTTTAAGTGAAATTGAAATTTCTAAGTGTAAACATTATCTGGATAACTTCAAAGTTAACCAGAGAAAAGAGCTAAGGAGCAAGACTTTAGACAAAATCAAAATCCCAGAAAATTAGGATATTCTCAAAAACAAAACACCTTCTAAGGATGGTGACATGTCAAAGATACACAGGAACTCACTGAAAGAGCCAAAGTGTGAATAATTTGAGCAAGAAAATAAAGTAGCATTGGATTATAGCTTGAAGTATAAAAGAAATATCCACGTGTCCATAATTACATGTGTGAACGGAAGCAAAGAGACAAATCTCACATGCAGAGTATTCCAGACAGCGTGTATAGAAGCTTCTCCTTCAAGGACAAAGAGCCAAATGCCCCACCCATAAGTGTGGGCTACACATAGTGACTAGTGACTTTCTTCCAAAGATGGTAATATTAGTAGGAAAAGGGGGAAAAAGTAACTTTTCAGGGGAGAAATCTGACAACACTACTTGGTTTAACAGCAAGGTTAACACCAGCAGAGATCAGTCAGGTTGATGGCATGCATTCTTGACGGATGTGAGGGAGTAGTACAGCTCCTTACCACCTTCCTCCCAAACTCATAACCCCACTCCAAACATTGGGACACGTTAGATTACTTCTAGACTAACATTAAGGGTAGTATTGTTCTTAATCTTCTCAGTTTAATATCCACTATTGGAGGATAAAATAACAACAAAAACACATTAGATAAACCCCAACTGAGAGACATTCCACAAAACACCTGACCAGCGCTCCTCAAAAACTGTCACATCATCAAAAACAAAACAAACTGAGGAACTGTCCCAGCCAGAGGAGCCTGAGGAGACATGGGGTAGTGCAATGTGGTCTTCTGGGTGTGGTTCTAGAACAGAAAGAGGACAGTAGGAAAAAACTAAGGAAAGTTGAATCAAGTTTGGATTTTAGTTAATAATAATGTATTAATATCGGGTCATTAATTGTGACCAATGTACCATGATAATGTATGATGTTATTAGTAGGGATATACAGAGATTCTCTGTACTATCTTTGTAATTTTGATGTAAATTTGAAACTATTTTATAATAAAAGAAGTTCTTTAAAAAATTCAAATCCTATATCCTACCCTGAGTTGCTGCCTTCTCTGAAGTGGGTGAGGAGCCACATGGTTGGTGAGCTATGTCCTCAGAACTCACCTGACCTGGGCAGACACTCTTCCCTGATGTTCTGTCACATGCACAGGTCCTTTATCAGCCGGAAAGCCAAGGACACTAGGATTAGATACATTTCTGTTTATTTATTGCTGTTCCTAGATCCTGAAGCCTTTCTTGGAATCACTATAGATCTAATTGTTTAGACTTAACCCACCACCAGCCAGCCAGGCCTCCCAATTCTTTTAACTGTAACCACTGAGTCCCCACCTCTTCTTTGATCTCGTTTCTGCCTCTCAAAGTTTGGTTCATTTCTACAGAAGAATCAAAACATTTTAGATCATAGAGTCATTTTTTGAGTGATATTGAAATGAAACAGATCCAGAAAGAAATGGAGGGCTCACTGTCAGTCTTGACCTCATGGGCAAATTGGTCCCTGTGAACAGGATATCAGGGTCAATATTGGCCCCTTCTTGGCCAACTGGACAATCCTGACAGCATACCTGTTTTAGTTTATATGTGTTATGCATACACACAAAAGCACAAATGCGAGCATGTGTGGGAGTGTGCCCATGTGTGTGCACATGTGGAGTTTTAGTCCAAATTAATTTAGACCCAGTTCTTCTTTTAGCATACAATATTTTTTTTTTCTGAAGATAAAACTCAACCAGATTAGAGGAGCAACTATTGGCTAAAAATACACACTTCTATTTTTTTTGAATTTTTTATTTTTTTATTTTTTAATCATTATTGTTCAGATTATTACAGTTGTTCCTCTTCCCTCCCCCAGCTCCCCTCCACCCTGTTCCAACCCCCCCATGCTCTTGCCCACCCCCCCAACTGTCCTCATCCATAGGTGTATGATTTTTGTCCAGTCTCTTCCCGCACCCCCCACACCCCTTTCCCCGCCGAGTATTGTCAGTCCACTCCCTTTCTATGCTCCTGATTCTATTATATTCACCGGTTTATTCTGTTCATCAGATTTTTTATTCACTTGATTTTTAGATTCACTTGTTGATAGATATGTATTTGTTGTTCATAATTTTTATCTTTACCTTTTTCTTCTTCTTCCTTTTCTTAGAGAATACCTTTCAGCATTTCATATAATACTGGTTTGGTGGTGATGAACTCCTTTAGCTTTTTCTTATCTGTGAAGCACTTTATCTGACCTTCAATTCTGAATAATAGCTTTGCTGGGTAGAGTAATATTGGTTGTAGGTTCTTGCTATCCATCACTTTGAATATTTCTTGCCACTCCCATCTGGCCTGCATAGTTTCTATTGAGAAATCAGCTGACAGTCATATGGGTGCTCCCTTGTAGGTAACTAACTGTTTTTCTCTTGCTGCTTTTAATATTCTCTCTTTGTCTTTTGCTCTTGGCATTTTAATTATGATGTGTCTTGGTGTGGTCCTCTTTGGATTCCTTTTGTTTAGGGTTCTCTGCACTTCCTGGACTTGTAAGTCTATTTCTTTCACCAGGTAGGGGAAGTTTTCTATCATTATTTCTTCAAATAGGTTTTCAGTCTCTTGCTCTCTCTCTTCTTCTGGCACCCCCATAATTCAGATGTTGGTACGCTTGAAGTTGTCCCAGAGGCTCCTTACACTATCTTCATATTTTTGGATTCTTTTTTCTTTTCTGGTTGGGTGTTTTTTTGCTTCTTTGTATTTCAAATCTTTAACTTGATTCTTGTGATCCTCTAGTCTGCTGTTGGATCTCTGTATATTATTCTTTATTTCAGTCAGTGTATGCTTAATTTCTAGTTGGTCCTTTTTCATATCCTCGAGGGTCTCACTAAATTTATCGGTCTTTTCTAGAAAATTCTTGAAAAACCTTATAACCGTGGTTTTGAACACTCTATTCAGTTGTTTGCTTTCCTCCATTTCTGTCATTTTTGACCTGTTTCTTTTTCTCCGCATTTTGGCTGCTTCCCTGTGTTGATAGAATGGCTTTGTGTGCTAGGTGTCCTATAGGGCCCAGTGGTTCAGCCTCCCCAGTTACCTGAGGTGGACACTCTTGGTGCACCCCTTTGTGGGCTGTGTGCACAGTCCTGTTGTAGTTAAGCCTTGATTGCTGTTGGTATCACTAGGAGGAATTGACCTCCAGGCCAATTGGCTGTGAGGATCAGTTGTATCTATGATGGGAGAACTTCTGTGCTGGAGACACCCTTATGGGGCAAGACTTGTTTCAGCGGGGCTTTGGTGCTCACTGAGTCTGCCCTCTGAGTGTGTCCCTTATGGATCTGAGGAGTTGTAATCTGGATGGTCCTACTCTGACCCCTGGATACACTGGCTCTTGGATCTCTAAGGAGATGCTAATTTAGCCTCTGCCTGAGGCCACTCAGCAGGAGATACAGAGAGATCTGCAGATTCCTCTTCTTTGTTTGTGTTATGGAGGTGCCCAGATAAGGCCCAGCTGTGAAGCAATGAAAGCTGCTGTGGGGCCTTGAGCCTTCTTTTGGATGTTCTGGGTCTCTCTGACTCAGCTGCAGTTTGATATGTAATTTTAGAATTCAAGGGACCAGGCCATTCATATGCAAAAGCCTCTGCACACAGCTTGGGTGGAGCAGAGTCTCAGGGTGGAGCAAACAGCAATGGCTTCCTGTCAGCCCTGCCCTAAGAGGCCCCTGGGTCTCAGTGTCCCGCGGTAATCACTGCAAGCACCTCTGAGAGAAAGTGGCCCTCAAGTTCCGCCCGCTTCCTGACAGTCCAGTTTCTCCCCATGTGAGTCTGGGTCCCCAGAGTCTCGCCCGGAACTGAAGTTCAGAGCAGTCGGGAGCTTGTGTCTCCCTCCAGCTTGAAAAAGCCAGCTGCGTACTCAGTTGCCAGCCATCTACGCGCGCCCGCATCCCTCTCTGCGCGCGCGCCTCTGTACCTCTGCCTTCTGCACCTCCACTGAGTCTCAGTGTGCTTTTCTCTTTTCTTCTAGTTGTCGAATTTCCACTCAGCCAGTCTTCCTGTGGTTCTGGATGATGTCTGTTTTTTCTTTTAGTTGTAGTTTTGAAGTTGTTGTGTGAGGCAGCAAGTTCAGATGTTTATCTATGCTGCCATCTTGGTTTCTCATTTTTTGAATATTTTAAACTATTTTTTTAACTTCTGGAGTAAATGTGATATAAAATATTTCCCCTGTTTCTTACAGCTGGGCCAATATAGCTCCTAAAACCCTTTCAAAAGAAAAGATAGCTTGTGTTTGATTCATTAGTTAATGCAGCAAAGTGTAAAAAATAGAATTAATTTTGAGTTTTAAGCCTTGGTCTATATTTGCCTTTTGAAAAAGAGGTTACATTTTTCTTCATGGAAATGAACTTGAAAATGTTATGCATTTGAATGAATCATTGACCATGGTAAGTAATCCTCATTTGGGTGATATGGTAAATTTTGTAGAAGTAATCTCCAAGAAAGCAATCTAAATTTAGAGTTGTGCTTTGGGTAAGATGTTGTAGATTCTCAAAATTATATATTTACTCTACAGCTTCTGCAAATTAATTTTGGCAACATGCCCAGGTTGCAGGCTCGATTGCCAGTAAAGGCTATGCAGGGGGCAGCCATTCAATGTTTCTATCTCTCCTTCTCCCTCTAAAATCAATTAAAAAAAATAGGGGGGGAGTACTTTTTGAAAATATACTTCTAGTACAAAAGCATAGACTTTTTGCCTCTTCTGACTGACCGTATATTTGAAAATATCCATGCTGGCAATGTTTTATTTTTTCCTTTCCAAAAACCATGGTAGACCTTTTGGACAGGAAATAAAGATGAACTCAATTAGCACCTTCCTGAAACAATCCATCAAATCTCAGATGGATTTCAGAAGTGAAAAAAAAATTTGAGATTTGAATGTTTGGGTTATACATGAAAATTAGGGTGCCTTTTAAAAATACTATTTTTCAATGCTTTTGAGTACTCAAAGGCATTCGTGTTTGATGTTTACTCTAACTCCTATCAAAGAAATTTAATAGGAGTATGATCATTCACACGTCAAGGAAAAAGCCAGTTGTACCTTCCAAATCTCTGTTATTCCTTTTGATTTTTAGCACTGAAAAGTTAGTTTGAAAATTGTAAATATTTCTTAGAATAGTCCATGTTAGAGTAGGTCCAGATCTTTTGAATGAAATGGTAGATAAAATTCTATACAGGGATGAGAAGGAATAAACCATCATTACAAGCAACAGGGTGGGTGAATCTCATAAACATAACATTGAGCCAAAGGAGCAAGACACAGAATATACTGTGTGATTCCATTTGTATAAAGCTCAAACGAGGCAGAACTATAATCTATGGAGTCGGGGTATGATTTTGATTGTGGGATCATGACTGGGAGGAACATGAAGATGCCTTTGTGGTTCTTATAATATTCTGTTTCTTGATCTAGGTGCTGATTACACAGGTGTGTTATTTGGGTGGAAATTAATTGAGCTGATTACACTTATAATATGGATGCTTCTCTCTTATTTCTGCATATAACATGCTTCAATAAAAAGTTCATTTAAGACAATCAGTTTGACTCAGTTCTTTGCCTCAAGACAGATGACTGTTAGCCTAAGACAGTGGTTGGCAAACTGCGGCTCGCGAGCCACATGCTGCTCTTTGGCCCCTTGAGTGTGGCTCTTCCACAAAATACCACGGCCTGGGTAAGTCCATTTTGAAGTGGCGTTAGAAGAAGTTTAAGTTTAAAAAATTTGGCTCTCAAAAGAAATTTCAATTGTTGTACTGTTGATATTTGGCTCTGTTGACTAATGATTTTGCCTAAGATTCCTAGTAAAGCCAATCTGCATTTAATTAAAGAAAACATAAATCATAATGATAAACACACTGAAAGGTTTTCCTGGGTTTTAAGGTTGCTCCTTCAGATATTACAAGGGTCTTTGCTTGGTAGTGATCTGAGGAAGCCACTTGTGCCAAGTTCCAGCAGTTCTAAGCATCTCACTGCACACACACACACACACACACACACACATCTTACCTTATAATAGAGAAACATGCAAATTGACCGCACCTCCGCTATGCCCCCGATTGGGCCAGCAGAGGCTGAGGGCGGGACTCCGGGTGGCCTGTCAACCGTTGATAAAATTAAGATGGCGGTGCCCAGTGGCCGCGCCCATGCCGCTGCTCCCCGGGGGGGCGTGGCCGGGCCCATGCCGCCGCTCCCCGGGGTGCCTGGGGCGATCGGCACCCCGGGGGGCGTGGCCGGGCCCATGCCGCAGCTCCCCGGGGTGCCTGGGGCGATCGGCACCCCGGGGGGCGTGGCCGGGCCCATGCCGCCGCTCCCCGGGGTGCCTGGGGCGATCGGCACCCGGGGGGGGGGGGGGGGGCGTGACCGGGCTGGGAGGTGCTGGGGACCCCATGCTACCATCCCCTCCCAGAAGCAGCCCCCGGTGTCAGGCTGGGAGGTGTCTGTCCCCCACACCGCCATCCCCTCCCAGAGGCAGCCCGGGGTGTCTGAATAGGAGGCGCCCAGGACCCCACGCCGCCATCCCCTCCCAGAGGCAGCCCGGGGTGTCTGGATAGGAGGCTCCCAGGACCCCACACTGCCATCCCCTCCCAGAGGCAGCCCGGGGTGTCCAGCTGGGAGGCGCCCGTGAACCCACACCGCCAACTCCTCCCAGAGGCAGCCCGGGGTGTCTGGATAGGAGGCGCCCAGGACCCCACACTGCCATCCCCTCCCAGAGGCAGCCCGGGGTGTCTGGCTGGGAGGCCCCCGTGACCCCACACCGCCAACCCCTCCCAGAGGCAGCCCGGGGTGTCTGGATAGGAGGCGCCCAGGACCCCACGCCGCCAACCCCTCCCAGAGGCAGCCCGGGGTGTCTGGATAGGAGGCGCCCAGGACCCCACACTGCCATCCCCTCCCAGAGGCAGCCCGGGGTGTCTGGCTGGGAGGCCCCCGTGACCCCACGCCGCCAACCCCTCCCAGAAGCAGCCCGGGGTGTCCAGCTGGGAGGCGCCCGTGAACCCACACCGCCAACCCCTCCCAGAGGCAGCCCGGGGTGTCCAGCTGGGAGGCATCCGCGACCCCACACTGCCAACCGCTCCCAGAGGCCGCACGGGGTGTCTGTATGGCAGGCGCCCGAGCTCCCACGCCGCCAACCCCTCCCAGAGGCAGCCCGGGGTGTCTGGATGGGAGGCATCCGCGCCCCCACGCCGCCATCCCCTCCCAGAGGCAGCCCGGGGTGTCTGGATAGGAGGCGCCCAGGACCCCACACTGCCATCCCCTCCCAGAGGCAGCCCGGGGTGTCCGGCTGGGATGCACCCGCGACTCCACGCCGCCAACCCCTCCCAGAGGCAGCCCGGGGTGTCTGGATTGGAGGTGCCCGCGACCCCACACTGCCATCCCCTCCCAGAGGCAGCCCGGGGTGTCTGGATAGGAGGCGCCCAGGACCCCACGCCGCCAACCCCTCCCAGAGGCAGCCCGGGGTGTCTGGATAGGAGGCGCCCAGGACCCCACACTGCCATCCCCTCCCAGAGGCAGCCCGGGGTGTCTGGATAGGAGGCGCCCAGGACCCCACGCCGCCAACCCCTCCCAGAGGCAGCCCGGGGTGTCTGGATAGGAGGCGCCCAGGACCCCACACTGCCATCCCCTCCCAGAGGCAGCCCGGGGTGTCCGGCTGTGAGGCCCCCGTGACCCCACGCCGCCAACCCCTCCCAGAGGCAGCCCGGGGTGTCCGGCTGGGAGGCGCCCGTGACCCCACGCCGCCAACCCCCAGAGGCAGCCTGGGGTGTCTGGATGGGAGGCACCCTCAACCCCACGCTGCCATCCCCTCCGAGAGGCGGCCGGGGGTGTCTGGATGGGAGGCGCCCGAGACCCCATGCCGCCAACCCCTCCCAGAGGCAGCCCTAGGTGTCTGGCTGGGAGGCACCCGCGCCCCCAGGGAGCGAGTCAAGTACTGATGATTCAACCAAAGGCAAAGTTTAGAGAAAGAGAGGATAGAAAAGGAATAGAAGGAGAAAAGTAAGAAAGGACAAAAGATGAAACATCAAGAAAAAGAAAGAGAAGAAAAAAAGGAAGAAACAACCACAGGATATCACCTTTCCAAGTCTCATGAAATTCCTGTTTAAGGAGTTTATTTTATGACTCTTTTAGTTTGGGTTTACATTTTTACTGTTTTGTCAAGACCACAGCAGGTACACTGTCCAATATGTTTTTTTTAAATAAATTTTATTGATTTTTTTACAGAGAGGAAGGGAAAAGGATAGAGGCTAGAAACATCTATGAGAGAGAAACATCGATCAGCTGCCTCCTGCAGTATGTGCCCCCAACCAAGGTACATGCCCTTGACTGGAATCGAACCCGGGACCCTGAGTCTGCAGGCCAACACTCCATCCACTGAGCCAAACCAGTTAGAGCTGTCCAATATGTTAAAGAAAAAACCCTATCTAATAAAGAGAGAATATGCAGGGGAGGGCATTTGGGGGTGACCGGGCTGTCAGGGGAGACCAGTTGGAGATGATCTGGCTGGCAGGGGAGCAGTTAGGCGTCGATCAAGCTGGCAGGAGAGTGGTTAGGGCAGTGATGGCGAACCTATGACACGCGTGTCAGCACTGACAGGCGTAGCCATTTCTGATGACACGCGGCAGCATGCCGAGGATGAAACATTTGCTGCTCCTGAGGATGAAACATTTGCGACTAGAGTCTTGGAGTTAGTTTTTTCCTCAAAGTGACACACTACCCGAGTTATGCTCAGCTTTTTGGCGAAGTTTGACACACCAAGCTCAAAAGGTTGCCCATCACTGGGTTAGGGGGTGATCAGGCTGGCAGGCAGAAGTGGTTAAGGGCAATCAGGCAGGCAGGCGAGCAGTTGGGAGCCAGCAGTCCCAGATTGTGAAAGGGATGTCTGACTGCCTCTTTAGGCCCGATCCCTGTCGGGCCTAAAGAGGCAGTCAGACATCCCCCGAGGGGTCCCAGATTGGAGACTGTGCAGGTTGGGCTGAGGGACACCCTCCCCCAGTGCACGAATTTCGTGCACCGGGCCTCTAGTATATATGTAAAATGCTGGGGGTGTAAAACATTTCAGATGTACTGAAGTCAAAGGTAGTTTGCATAAGACTGGGAGAATTGAATCTTGATTGCCTAAAACAGTGCTGCAGTATGGGCATTATTCGTTTCTATTTCAACCGAAATGAAAACACTTTGTAGATACATTATTTTCTTAAGGGAATGAGTCAAATATATACAGCAAGTGAATGCCAGACTCATTTGACTGTATTTTTACTATGCTGATTTCTTAGGCCTACTCAACACCTGGCATCAGCATTGCCTCAGAAGGAAATTATTGCCATCCAGGGGGCATTAACTTTATCATTCATTCAATCTAATGTCCCATAAAGCAAATAAGCAGAGCTACACAGAGAATGGAAGTTTTGACATGGCTTGTTAGCAAATAAAACTGGTATTAGCATAAATGACTATTTAGAACTATAAATAGTTCAGCTTGTCTATCATTTCAATTAAAAAAAAACACTCATTGAAAGTTGATCTTGAAATAGTGTTTAGCGTTATTACATAGTGTGCATATTTTAGCAGGTGTAGCCGAAGAACTTATATGCATAATCCATGGACACAGAAAATAGTGTAGTAAAGGCCTGGGGAGGGGGTAGGAGTGGGGATGAGGGGGTCAATGGGGAATATAGGGGACATCTGTAATACTTTCAACAACAAAGATAATAAAAAAATTTAAAAAATAGTATATATCCTGGAAGCTGTTATCACAGTAGACCCTAGCACATTAAAAAAAACCTGTCCATCATTTAGTTGTTGCTATAACAATAGCCTAGTTCCAGCGAGAGAGAAGGGGATCACTTGGGCTGGCTCACAGGGAATTCCTTGCTTCCCCCCACACCCAGTTATAAACTACCATAGTGTGTGTGTGTGTGTGTGTGTGTGTGTGTGTGTGTGTGTATAACATCATACCAGGAAATATGTTTCTGGTGACCATGAATGAAGGACACATCTATTTTGTTGTCTCTGGTTTATTTGCTGATAAGTAATGTAATTACTTCAGATGTTTTAAAAAAATCAAGACTTTATGTTTAAAAAAGCTATTTTACATAATTTTAAAGTGATTTTCACTTTTCCTTTGCTGTTGGAAATCTTGTTACCATATGCTGTCACCAGCCATTTATGCGTATAGGGGGTGTTTGATGCTACCATGGAAATGCCTACTAATGCTCCCCAGATGGGAGATGGTGATTTGGAGGAGGTCCTCTGTGACTTGTCTGATCCCAGCCCACTGTCCTCCCATGTTTCAACATGTGGATTTAATTCTGAGTGGAAACACTGGAATGATAACTGGTTTAGTGTCCTATGTAGGGGCTCAGGGTCATGCTTGACTTAACCCAGGGGACAGTGCAAACTTCTCTTTAGATCTACATAATTTCCTGCCTTTAAATGCATTAATTAAAAATATTCATTATAAAGCAAAATAATAGAAATGTATCTTTTGTATTATGAATCTATGAGTGGTGATATTTTCCTTATCTAATTTTAAATTTTCTATAACTATGACATATTAATTGAATAATATAACATAATTATATCTTATTACTTAAACTAGAGGCCTGGTGCACGAAATTCGTGCACAAGGGGGCGGGTGTCCCTCAGCCCAGCCTGCACCCTCTCCAATCTGGGACCTCTTGAGGAATGTCCGATTGCCTGTGGGACAGGCAGTGGGACATCCCTCTCACAATCCAGGACTGCTGGCTCCCAACTGCTTGCCTGTCTGCCTGCCTGATTGCCCCTAACCTCTTCTGCCTGCCAGCCTGGTCACCCCCTAACCACTCCCCTGCCAGCCTGATCAACACCTAACTGCTCCCCTGCCGGCCTGATTGCTCCTAACTACCCTCCCCTGCTGGCCTGGTTGCCCCCAACTGCCCTCCCCTGCTGGCCCAGTCACCCCTAACTGCCCTCCCTTGCCAGCCTGGTTGCCCCTAACTGTGCTATCCTGCCAGCCTGGTCTCCCATAACTACCCTCCCTTGCCATTCTGGTCGCCCCTAACTGTCCTCCCCTGCTGGCCTGGTTGCTCCCAACTGCCCTCCCCTGCTGGCCTGGTCCCCCCTAACTGCCCTCCCCTGCCAGCCATCTTGTGGCAGCCATCTTGTGTCCACATGAGGGCAGCCATCTTTGACCACATGGGGGCAGCCATCTTGTGTGTTGGAGTGATGGTCAATTTGCATAGGCTTTTATTATATAGGATTACTCTAATTTTTTAGGTCTTTATCTTAAAATAATTTAAAATGTACATAAAGTTGACAAATAGAACAAAGAATTCCTGAATTCCCTCATCAAATGTTATCAAATGTTAATATTTTATATAACCACAGAATAATTATTAAAGCTCATTTTAAAATTGGAATTCTGCAGTAAGGAGGAGCTTTCCCTCCTATCTATCACCTATCTTTATTTCAGTATGGATTCATGGATGTGTTTCAGTTCTATAATTAGTTTTTTGCTCAATTGGTCCCAAATTTGGCTATTGGGAGTTCTTTTAAAATGACTTCTAAGCCCTTTGCATAGCAGAATCATTCTTTGACCACTGCCTTACTCTCTGGCACCTTAGGTTAATTCTAGATTGTAAGGGAGGGCAATGCAGAGAAGGCAGCTTGCTATTTGAGCCTTGGAAAGGGCTAGAATTAGGATCAGTAAAAACAAAATGGCAGAGGGCCATGGGCAAGATGTTACTTCCCTATGTAAAGTTTATGGGATTAAGAACAAAACCATTTATGTGCACAGTAAAAATTAAAAGAAAAATTTAAAAATATGTTCAAAGTTCATTTCAACCTTCTCCTGCCTCAGTACTAGAATTTAATCACTACTTCTGAAAACCTCTGGCTTCTTTTATTGGAGAATCATATTTGGAAAACAAAATCAGACTGCTGAGTGAGTTATACTTTTATTTTTTAATCTCAAAGAAAATTTGATTAGTTCATCATTTTTTGCTGTTAATAAAGTTTATGCTTTAGAACTAGAACTTTATTTACAAACTGTATTTCTAATATAAAGTATCAATTTAAAAATGTTTATTATTTCCTTTCTGATTATAAGAGTAATATATGCACACTGGGGAAATTTTTTTTAAATAGAGAAGGTACAAATGAGAAACTATAACTTAGTTCTCATTTCCAAGTGCTAATTACAGTTAACATTTAAAAAATTTATCTTTTTTTGGATTATTTATATTTTAATAAATAAGCAAAGTTACTGAACATAATGCTATCATCTACTTATAAAAATGTAACACTACCTTTTGAACATTTATCATGTTATTACAAATTATTCTAAAACACTCTTTTAATGAGTGTATAATATTGCTTTATATGGACTCTATTTCTTGGAAATGTATAATGTTTTCGAGGCTTAATCTTATATTTAATACTAGAGGCCCATTGCATGAAGATTCGTGCAATAGGCCTTCCTTCCCCTGGCTGCCAGCACTGGTTTTCCTCCGGCACCCGGGACCCAGGCCTTTGCTCTGGCTGCCACCTTCCATCTTCGCTCCGGCCAGAGCCTTCAGTCTTCTCTGCTCCGTCCGGAGTGCCACTCCTGTAGCTCCCTCCACCACCCACCCTCCCCTTCATAGCAGGCATCTTGCCCCGCCCAGCCGCTCTATGCCTATGTATGCAAATTAACCCGCCAGCTTTGTTGGGTTAATTTGCATACTCACTCCTGATTGGCTGGTGGACATTGCAGAGGTAGGGTCAATTTGCATATTTCTCTTTTTTTTTTTTTTAGTGTAGATGATAACAAATATTCTTATATATAAATTTTTGATTCATCTGTTTTTTGGAGATCACATTTTAAAATAAAAACATATGTATTTTCTTATTTTTCCCCATAAACTGGTTTATCACATTGTGTTTTAATAACTTTTAAATTAAGAATGGAAGCTTTTTGGAATGGTACATCAATGGGTAACTTCTCAGTAGTCTGTCAAACTCAGAACCTTAGTCTTATACCTCTGGCCTGTGCTGACCAGGATCATGTACATAGTTTTACTAAATAATTCTGAAACAGTGATTTTAGTTAAGATGGCAATTCAACTTTGGTCAGTACCATAGGTATTCATATCCATTTTCATAAGAATTCCAAAATTATTATCCATAAAATAAATTGATAGCATTGTGGAACTTACTCTTCATTTTTGGTAGTTTATTTTTGAATCATCAGAAATGTATTTGTAATGTTTAACTATGTCTGGAATGGAAATTTCATTGCTAAGAGTTCAGTATTTAAGAGATATACAAATGGGGTAGGCTGATAGGTATCCATCCTTGAAACCAAGTTTTACACAATTTGATATTTAAAGGAGTGTTATGAACTTTTGAGTGCTATAGAAATTTTAAAGAAAAAGAGAGTGGTGTATAGATTGCACATTCCTGGAAGGCTTCCTGAAGGCAGTAGAATGTATGCCATTCCTGAAAGACAGCTCAACTTTACTAGGGTAATACTTACATCATCACAGTAAGAATTATGCAGGTGAAAGGAGTCAGGAAGAAGATTTCATGATTGGGGAATAGCAAGATGAGCCCGATAAAAAACATTTCCTTTCTATTATTCTCTGAACACTCTTATTTTGACCTGAAGAGCTCCTCCAAAGATGGGTAAGCCAGAAACAAATGTCAAATCCCAGGCCTAAGGCAAAGATTCCTTTTCTTCTTCAACAATGAAAAGTCAATAAGGAAGACCTGGATTATTAAGAGACTACACATCACTTATTGTGATGAATTTTTGCAATGTGATTGATTACATAGATACTGTCAACAGTATATCATAGTCAATTTATATTATGAGTTAATATTTACTTTGTCCCTTTTTATTTCTTAAAATATATATTATTGGAAGGAAAACATCTAACATATTTTTGATGACATTGTTAACGTATGAAAATTGACACATGAAATTTGGAATAGCTTGTGAAACTCATTCATCATGCACCTGAGTGTATTTACCGGCCAAATATTGCTGAGGCAAAAATAGATGCAGGTTGAGGGATGGAGGTTCTGGGTCACACTGGAGTGCTCTCATTCTCCCTCATCCCCACAGAATGGATCTCAGAGTGGATGAAGACACTCTGACAAAACCTTGAACAAATCGTGGGCGGGAGGTTTGTATCAGACCTCTTCTCTTCCTCAGATCTCAGTCATGGATCTCAGAGTGGATGAAGACACTCTGACAAAATAAGTAGCTCACTTGGCAGGGAGAGGCTCAAAGAGCTGAAAATACCACTTATCTCCAGGAGCTTGGAATTCTATTCCTTGGTCTCCAAGGTGGGCAACTTCTGAAGGTGATAAAGCCCCTAAAAGTGTATAAAAGTTTGGAAAAGTTCAATGGATATGGTGGCAGGGAAGAGTCAGATCTGCAATATTATGTGTGATTCCAAATAGGTGAGGAGCCAACATGTTTCTACCAACATGGTCATGAGGAGAAGAGTTAAAGTACACGGCTGTACTTGCTTTTTTTTTGTTTTAACCTACAGTGAAAATATTTTCCTATTTTCTGCACCATAAATAGAAGCATTAGTAGACATGGTATAACACAAGTAAAGTATTTTGTATTATTTGTTTTAATTGAGGTTCTCTGACAAAACCTTGAACAAATGGTGGGCGTGAGGTTTGTAACAGATATCTTCTCTTCCTCAGATCTCAGTCATGAGCCCCTGAAGGCCTAGCCCCCAGCTCCTGAGCTTCCACAGTCAGAATAGAGAACAGACCAGGACCTCTGTCCTTAGGCACTTAAAAGTCTAGTCCTAGAAACAGCCATGTGAACTCATCATCTCAGTGAAAGATTTGTGTATGGGACAAACTTCTGAAAGCAAAAAGACCTGTTACAAAACATTTATTCCTTTACAAGTTTATGCCAGCTTTATATTTTATAACCTATAAATGATAAATGAGAATGAGACTTCATATTTGAAAGCATTTAAATTTTTTTCTATCTAGTATTTCTATCAATATAATCACTTTTAGGATAGTAAGTTGTGGAAATAAGTGATTTTGAAAAATCCAATTTTTATGGGACTCATCTGCCTAAGGGTAGGCTGGGCTCATGTCACGTAGCAGGGTTTGGGGATTAGGAAGAGATTCTGAGGAGACTTTTAGATGAATGATGAAAGGAACTACCTTCCCCTCCCTCTTCTTTTTCTTCTTCTTCTCCTTCTCTTTCAAGCAGGCCCTTTGACATTTCTTATAGTAGTGGTTTGATGTTAACAAACTCTTTTAGCTTTTTCTTGTCTGGGAAGCTCTTTATTTCTCCTTCAATTTTAAATGATAGCCTTTCTGGTAAATTAGCCTAGGTGGTAGGTCCTTGCTTTTCTTTTCTTTTCTTTTCTTTTCTTTTCTTTTCTTTTCTTTTCTTTTCTTTTCTTTTCTTTTCTTTTCTTTTCTTTTCTTTTCTTTCTTTCTTTCTTTCTTTCTTTCTTTCTTTCTTTCTTTCTTCTTTCTTTCTTTCTTCCTTTCTTTCTTTCCTCTTTTAAAATATGATTTATTGATATTATTTTAGAGAGAGAAGAAGGTAGAGGGAGAGAGAGAAACATTAATGTGAGAGAGAAACATCAATCAGTAGCCTACCATATGCACCCTGACCAGGGATCAAACTGGCAACCTGAGTATTATGTGCCCTGACCGAGAATTGAATATGCAACCTTTTGGTACATGGGATGATGCTCAACTAACTGAGCAAAACCGACCAGGGCAAATCCTTGTTTTTCATCATTTTAAATATTTTATGCCAGTCTCTTCTGGCCTGAAATGCAAAGCTCTATTTTAGCATCAACTTCCTCAGATCACTCCTAGCATCAAGTCTTGGATTAGGTTTGGAAGAACAGTCACCGAGACAGACTTTTTTTTTTTTGTATGAAGGCATTTACTAGGAAGTGTTCTAAGCTTCAACATCTGTAGGGAAATGAAAAAAGTATGAGTAAATAGAGGGAAGAAATGAACTATAAGGCAAATCCCACAGAGAGCTCTAGACTTGGGATGATCCTTTAGATTATTCCTGACTATCTGTGCATTGACTTGTCATTAGATGCAGGCCATTTCTGGAGCCAGTAATCTTGGGTAAAACTGCTGCCTTTGGCTGAGGGAAAATCCCCCAGGATCACTCAAATGAGAGCAATTAGCCCCCAAACTACTGTCAATTAAGAAAATGAGTGCTCAGTTCTGAAGGCAAATCTAGGTAACACACCAGAGCAACCACTAAAAGAATTTCAAACTGAGAAATCAACATGATAAAATTCTTTCTTTAGAATAATCATTCTGCCAGTAGTGAGAAGAAAGGATTAAAAAAGTTCATGTAAAATGTGTAATGTCATACTAGTAAATACATTCATATTTGCATTTGAATTTATATTTGTATTTCTATTTCTACTACTACTTCTATTTGAGAGGCAGCATATTTCTGCCATGGAGAAACTCCAAGGTAGGAATTCCAAGATACATATAGTAAAATATAGTTTATCAATGAGAGCAATTCAGCCAGATTATTTAGATTTCTAGCCCTTATAAACTTTAATATGATTCCATTGTTAGTCAATTTTCCATTCCTTAAAAGTGCTTTCATCCCAGTACCATTATGCAGCTGAAGCAAGATGCAAGCATTCTTACTTAGTAATAAGTTAAACAAATTGAGGATCTTATGTAAGATTTATGAGCACCAGGATATCAATAAAGGTATAATGAATGCAATAGCAATGAAAATTAGACTTACAGCTAATGAATGAAAGAGGGTAATGTACTTTGTGAGCACTTAGTCACTGTTCAATCTATAGCACAAGTGGAAATTAAAGGAAAAGAAGAAGTCAAATAGAAAGAGGAACACAAGGATTAAAAATTCTATTCTTTTTGCTGTATAGGATCCTATCTAATAAAGAGGGAATATGCTAATTGACCCTCATGCTATTGCAAAGATGGTGACGCCCACAGCCAATAAGGAGGGAATATGCTAATTGACTGCCCCACCCTCAAAGATGGTGGTGCCCACAACCAATAAGGAGGAAATATACTAATTGACTGCCATGTCCTCCAAGATGGTGGCACTCACAGCCACACGATGGCCGCGCCCAGTCCCCTCAGCCCTGGCAGAGCGGCAGGAGCGCAGCAAGGCTGGGTCTGCCCCCAGGCAGGCCCGGCCGCTCTGTGCGCCTGCTTCCGGAGTTCCCCAGTCCCCTCAGCCCCCCAGCCACCCAGGGCCGGCCCGAGGCACAGGCAAACCTTGGATGGCGGCTGCCCAGCTGCCCAGGGCTGGCCCGAGGTGCAGGTAACCAGGGCCCGCTGAGGCTTGCGCTGCCGGCAGTGGCAGCAGCAGAGGTGTGATGGGGGTGTTGCCTTCCCCTGATCGCCAGGTAGCTTCCCACCCCTGAGGGCTCCCGGACTGTGAGAGGGGACAGGCTGGGCTGAGGGACCCCCCCCCACTCCAGTGCATGAATTTTTATGCACTGGGCCTCTAGTTAATATATAAATATACTTTGTATAAAATACTTAAGCAGTATAAAAAATAAAAATAATTTCTAATGCTATTACTAAGAGATACTAATTGCTGACATTTTTATTATTTCTTTTATGAGAATATTCTAAATGAAATTAGTTATACATTATGTATTCACAACTTATTTCAGTTAATATCATATCATAAATTTTTTTCATCAAAACAAATTATTTGAAAAACTCTTATCTTTAGTGTAATGTAGTACACTATTAAATGATTGTATCATACCCTCTTTTATTAAATAGTAGAGGCCCGGTGCACGAATCGTGCATGGGTGGGGTCCCTCGGCCTGACTGGCGATTAGGACCAATCGGGGCCATCTCGCCCAGTCCCGATTGGGGCCAATTGGGGCCAGCTGGTGGGGGGAGGGACTGTGGGAGGTTGGCCAGCCACGGGAGGTTGACTGTAGGAGCGAACTCACCACCAGGGAGCAGTTCCTGCATTGATTGTCTGCCCCTTAGTGGTCAGGCACATCATAGCTACTGGCCGGTCGTCCGGTCATCCGGTTGTCCAGTTGTCTGGTTGTAACAGTCACATAGGCGTTTATATATTCAGATTTAGCTGAAGTGCTATTGGTCCATTGCTGATGCCCCATACATATTCCAATGTACCAGAGAGATGAAGGCTTGCCCATTCTCTCTGCAGGAACTCCTTGGTGTCTGCTCATTCAAAAGGAAAGTTTTGCCTACATTTCTAAAGATTGCAAAAACAGTCTTATGCTTTTGTCTTGCTTTCCCATCACCTCCATTTTAACTGCGGGAATCCTGCTGAGAAAGTTTTGCATAAGGAAGCATGTATGCTTCCACTCAGGCTTCCACAAAAGGTAATATTAATTAAGAACAGACCACTAGGATAAGAAGGCAATTGAACCATAGACTCAAAGCCCACTCCTGATAAGAACCCTTCTTCCAGCTGAGATCTGAACTGTCTTTCTAATAGTCAAGAGTAGGAGAATTGCAGTATTTCTCTTCAGTTGAACTCTACTAGAATGGCAAGTTTTTGATTTATTGATTGGGGAGATGACAAAATTGTTCAAAGACAAAAGTTTCCACTTGAATTCAGATTTGCCCATAGTTTTGCAGGGTGTTGATATTATAATACAAATTACTTGAACTATTGCAAATTATGTGTGAGAGACTATACAAGCTTTCTTGTTTGAGTGCACATTTTGTCTTCAGAGTATTCAGTGAAGTTGTACTGCAGGCAACATGAACAACATTAACAATTTTTTTATTTACCACAAAGTACTAGGAAGTGGTTAATTTTTATCTTAGTTTTCCAAAACTGAAAACCAGGATGACAAAGTAATTTTTTATTTCTCAAAGAGGGTGGAAATTCATTATGAATACTTTAAAAAGACAAGAAAATTACTTAAAATGAATCATTCAGCTAAAAATAATTTCTTTCTTGCTATAAATTCATATATACATCTCAAAAACTATCATAAACAGCAGCAGCACTTTTTGAGTTTATAATCATCTCAAATCATAATGATGTTCATTTTCTTTGAAACTGACATGATTTGACACTTGCACAACTGTTGACTTTAGCAAATTGTTAGCTATATCTGATATTAAAAATATTTAAAGCCACCAATGGAATAAAGGCATTTAAAGTTATTTTCAGTAAAACATTTTGAGGGTTATACTGAACTCATTTAAAAATAACTTTTTATAGGCACTTCACTTTTAGCACTTGACTAAAGCAATTTTAAAAATTATAAATGAAATTCTTTTTCACTTGAGGCCTTGAACAAAATTGGTTCTGAGTGTCATAAAATGATTGAGATATAAATCTTTGCAAAATGATTATTGGAATAAGCACTATGGTAACTCAGTTTTAAACAGCCTTGTCATAAGCAAGATCCTTCGATACACAATGGGCTCTAGTGTTTCACAAGTAAATCTTAGTAGAGGCTTTCAAACATTCTGGCAAGCCTCAGTCCTGTACCCAATTTGAGCATTCAATTTGCAACTTTTGTGTCCCTGACCTGGGAAGAAGTTAACCATTCCCCTTTTCCTAGTAATAGCTATGCTCTCTGAAATTTACATTGGTGACCACGTTATAGCCTGAAGTACTTGGTATCTCATTTCATAGATGTGTTAGTTAACTTGCTCTAAATATTCAAGGCTAACTGGCACTATTCCATTATACCATTTGAAGTTATTAACTGAGAAATAGTTTCCAGCTTTTAATATATAGTGTGATTTATAGGTCAGTTAATATCTTAGGAGGTTATACTCATTGTCACACAATCCACGGCTGCCTATTATACACTTTCTTTGTGACAGTATTAGAGTAAAAACTAGTCCAGACACTGATCATGTCTGTGTAATGGATGGTTAAACAGGAGGTCAGATTGAATCAATTCAGTTTTCCATCTGGTGTCTGATTTATTCTGTGAAGCTTTCGCAGAGAGCATCTACAGATGACTGTTACTAAAATATAACCATATGTATGTGTTTTCTATCAGAGGATGTCAATGTGAACAGTGACATTGCCCATGGCCCCACTCCATGTTTGTGAAGAGGCCTAGGATAAATGCCTGCAGTCTAACAGTTCCTGAAGGCAAAAATTGTCAAACATTGGCACACGGTGATGGACACAGTAATATGTTGTAAGACTAGACACACATATTTATGGAAGGGTTTAGATACTGTCAGGAAGATAGAGATTCTAGACTAAGCTGGAAGGATCCCCAGAGATTGGTTGTCTTAGTCTGTTTGGGCTGCTATAACAAAAACGCCATAGACTGGGTGACTTTTTGTAAACAGCAGAAATGTATTGCTCACAGTTCTGGAGGCTGGAAAGTCCAAGATCAAGTCACCAGCAGATTTCGTGCCTGATTTATAGATGGACATCTCACTGTGTCCTTACAAGGCAGAAAGAATGCATGAGCTCTCTGGTTTCTTTTACAAGGGCATTAATTACATTCATGAGGGCTCTACCCTCATGATCTAATCACCTCCCAGAGACCCTATCTCCAAACACCATCACATGTGAAGTTACTTTTTAACATATGAAATTTGAGGTGGACACATTCTGTCTAAAGTATCCTTTAAGCCATGAGTGTAAAAACTTAGAAATGATAAGTACACCCCCCCCCCCGCTTAAAATGCCCCTAGTAATGGCAAACCCATGTGTGCAGTGACTCTTCCTACCCCTAAATTGCGCTTTCTGCAACCCAGATGTCCTTGGAAGCCTCTGTAAATGGCAGGACTCTGTTCCTGCTGATTGCAACCCACTCCCAAACTCTGAGGAAAATCTTCCATTGTTTGACACATTAAAAGTTTATGCTTATTTTATTGAGTGAACTATCTAATGCATGAAAAAAGTCAGTTTTTATGAGCACTTCAGTATAATTAACTGGATAATTCTAATAAAAGGGGCTTTAAGATAAATAAGTACATGAAAAGATGCTCAATATTACTAATTATGAAGGAAATGAAAATTTAAGCCATAATGAAATATCACTTCACACCCTTTAAGATGCTATTTAAACCCTCCTCCCCCAAACAACAAGTGTTGAGAGGATGTGGAGAAATTGGAGACCTTGTGCATTGCTGGTGGCAATGTAAAATGGTGTAGCCACTGTGGAAAACAGTATCATGGTTTCTAAAAAAATTAAACATAGAATTATCATGTGATTCAGCAATTCTACTTCTGGGAATATACCCAATATATTTGAAAGCAGGGACACAAACATATACTTGTACACCAATATTCATAGAGCATTATTCACAATAGCCAAAAGATGGAAGCAACCTAATTGTCCATTGATGTATGAATAGATAAAGAAACTGTGGTATCCTATCTAATAAAAGAGAAATATGCAAATTGACCGTCACTCCAAGACACAAGATGGTTGCCCCCCATGTGGTCAAAGATGGCTGCCCCCATGTGGACACAAGATGGCTGCCACAAGATGGCCTGCAGGGGAGGGCAGTTGTGGGCAGTTAGGGTTGACCAGGCCGGCAGAGGAGGGCAGTTGGGGGAGACCAGGCCAGCAAGGGAGGGCATTTGGGGGGTAACCCAGGCCTGCAGGGGAGGGCAGTTGTGGGCGATCAGGGAAGCAGGGAGGGCAGTTAGGGGTGACCAGACCAGAAGAGGAGGGCAGTTGTGGGGGGGATCAGGCCTGCAGTGGAGGGAAGTTGCAGGGGGACCAGACCTGCAGTGGAGGACAGTTGGGGGGGACCCAGGCCAGCAGGGGAGGGCAGTTGGGGGGGGCAAGGCCTGCAGGGGAGGGCAGTTGCAGGGGACCAGGCCTGCAGGGGAGGGCAGTTGTGAGCGATCAGGCCAGCAGGGAGGGCAGTTGTGGTGGACCAGACCTGCAGGGGAGGGCAGTTAGGGGTGTCAAGGCCAGCAGGGGAGGGCAGTTGGGGGTGACCAGGCTTGCAGGGGAGGACAGTTAGGGGCAACCAGACTGGCAGGGGAGGACAGTTGGGGGCGACCAGGCTGGCCGGAGAGCAGTTAGGCATTGATCGGCTGGCAGGGGAGTGGTTAGGAGTGATCAGGCTGGCAGGCAGAAGCGGTTAGGGGCTATCAGGCAGAGGCAGGCGAGTGGTTGGGAGCCAGCAGTCCTGGATTGTGAGAGGGATGTCCAACTGACCCACCAGGATTGGGCCTAAATGGGCAGTCGGACATCCCTCAAGTGGTCCCAGATTGGACAGGGTGCATGCTGGGCTGAGGGACACCCCCCTCCTATGCACCGGACCTCTAGTATACATACAATGGGACATGATTCAGTCTGAAAAAGGAATGCAGTTTTAATACATGCTACAATATTGATGAACCTTGAAAATATTAGGCTAAGTAAAATGTCAGCACATATGGACAAATATAGGGTTCCACTTACTTGTGATACCTAGAGTAGTCAAATTCATAGAGACAGAAAGTAGAATAGAGATTAGGGATTGGGGGGTGGAAAGACTAGGGAAGCTTAATGAATACAGAATTTAAAGTTTAATGAATACAGAATTTCAGCTTGCAAAGGTGAAAAATTCTGGAGATGAATGGTGGTGATTGTCGTACAACAATTTGAACATACTTAATGCCACTGAATTGCACACTTAAAATGGATAAAGTGGTAAATTTTTTAGAAAGTAGCTTTGAGACTCATTCAGAGTCCTAGAAAATAATGGATTTTTAAATCAGTGGAACTAGGTTTGACTTTGATTCTTTGGTTGACTTTGACTTTGACTGGGGCCTCTTTTCTTACACAGGCCACTTTCAGGTTCTGAGGGGGGCCCTAGTCATGTGTTCACTAAGTTAGACACTTCTAATATTTGCAAAAATAAACTTCATCTCAGTTGCTAAGGCCATTCTCCTTCCACATTGTCTTTCCCACTGTTGTGCTTTGTCTTGTGTCGAATGCATTGGAGGGGCTACCAGCCAATTTTGGGATGCATATAAGAGGGAGCCGAATGAGGGACAAATTTAATCTAGTTTAGAGGTATCTGTTTATATGCTTTTGCAGCCATTTCTGTGCGCCCCATTATTGCCAAGTGTCCCAGGATAGGGCTGGCTTTGAAGCTTGTTTCCTGGATCCACTCACCTCACCACACACACTAAGAAGGAGGTGTGTACTAGATCTCCCATGGCAAGCAGACCCTGTCTTAGGTGCTTGGATGCAAAGTGTGTAAGAGTGGAGCCAGCAGCGCCAACCATTTCCAATTCAAAAACAATCTAGGATTAATTACTAAGAAAGTTCTAAAAGCCCCGAAAGTTACAGCTCATGTTAAATGTGACATCAATCCTAAAAATTTACATGATGTTATCAATACTGAGTTGTAAAGATAAAAAAGAAACTTTTCTCATTTATTGTTGGTAAAAACAAATCTGTTCAATTATGCTTAGAACAATATGTAGAATTATATTTCTATGCTTTCAATAGAAAATGCAAAATCATAGTCATACAATGGCAAGGTCAACAAATCTATACATATATGAAAGCCTAAGCAACCATTATGACATGCCGACGGTCGAGCGGACACTATGATGCACACTGTCCACCAGGGGCCAGGCACTCAATTCAGGAGCGGCCCCCTGGTGGTTAGTGTGCTCCCACAGCGAACCTCCCGCAGTCCCTCTCCTTCCCCCCCCCCCCCCCACCAGGCTAGCCCCATTCGGCCCAGATCAGGATTGGGCAAAACTGCCCAGATAAGCCCCAATTGCCAGCCAGGCCAAGGGACCCCACCTGTACACGAATTCATGCACTGGGCTTCTAGTATATGAATAAAAATATAGTGTAAAAAGTATGTTTCTAGCAAGTTAATTCATCAAAACTCTACTTTACTGAATTTTATGGCCTTTCTGATGTTTGTTTTTAAAGTTGAAATTTATTTTTTTTCATTTCCAATAAATATTTACTTTCATATGTACTTTTGTATTTGTGATTTTGTATTATAGGGAGCCTAAAATTTTAAACAGCTTCAGACTCCATGAAATCTGGGTCTGCTCTAGTGTGGGGCTTCAGGTAATACTTCTCTGGACATAGTTTCTATAGGCTTAAAAATGGGTAATAACCTAAAAGGGTTGTTATGAGGCTAAATTTAGGTGGTATTAGTTTCTGGCACATAGTAGGGTCTCAATAAATGCTAACTTTCTTTTCCCTTATGTGATCTCTGATGTTTTACATTGTATACATTTGTTATCTTAACTTTGACCTTTCTATCTTTTCTACCTGGTTAATAATCATTTTATCTCCCAGGTAAGTTTTCAGTTCATTGCACTCTTACCTGGTCTCTGTCTATGGTCTCTTTCTCTTTAACCCAGCTTTGTTCGTATGTCATAGGGACTGTTAGAGTCATACCTAGTCTGTGTTAAAAATCTAAACTACTTAAAAAATCTTTAATGGCTCCCTTTTACCAAGAGGTAAAGTTGAAATGCCTCAATATGGAACTTGAGGTCCTTAGACTCCTGCCTACTTTTCAAGATTTAATTCATGCCTTCCTCAAATCCTATGCTCCAGGTAGCCAGGTAAGTAAGAAATGCACCTCCATGTTTCCTGTATTTCCCAGTTCAGACAAGAATGTATTCTTCCTGCTTATAATTCATTCATTCAGTCATTCATTTATTCAGTCATTTATTCACCCATTAGTTGCAGAAATACTTATTGAGTCAATGCTTAATTCGTACAAGACATTATACTAAGTATGAGTATGTGTTGTTTGGGAATTAGCTTCATGCAAAAATCACTCCAAGCACCCTACGAGGGAAACCTGCCTAGAGTTCACAGAACGAATGTCACCTCACAGACTAAGTTAAAGACCCCATCCCAGGGTTTATTAACTCCCAGTGGTAACAAAGGGAGAGAGCTGGGGCAGGTCAGCACACAAAGGATAGGCATTAGTAATGGAAGGGCCATGCTCCCTGGGCTGTGCAATATTCCCAGTTCCATCTCTTTCTACCACATTAGCCTTCCTCACTGATGATGTGGATGTCAGGCCAAGAGTTATGATTGTAGTAAGGGGGCTCCCAAAGAGGAGATGCCAGGGACCAGAACACACTCTTGCTGTACTGGAAAGAGCCAGGCACATTTGCCCACTCAAGCTGTAGTGCACCCATTACTGTGCTGAATGAACTTCATTTGTGGACTGTACTTGTGGTTCTTGGATAGACTATATATGGAGCCAGGATGGGGGTCACACTGGGGCTACTGATGTGTGGCTGGTTTAGGGGTGAAAAGGCTGTTAGGATATATAGGTAACATGATCATGACTTGGCTTTTGCAATACTTTTGGTCTATAAGTAACACTTCTATATGTTGCATTATATTTTCTATTAATTCTATCTTTGGCATGTCTTAGAGATTATTGATTTATTTAGATCTGTACAGATTCACTCCCAGTTTGGCCAGGGAGCAGAGGAGGTTTTACATGGGGGAGAGGGGATTGTGGAGTCAAAGGATGGTGCGAGTTATCCAGATTGGTAGGGGCTAGTTAAAGGCACAGAGACCTTTCAGGAGGTGTAAGCTATTGGCTCTGGGTGGGGCATGAGTCCTACACAGAGGAGTAGAAACCTGTGGCTGGGGAAAAATTACCAAGGAGCAATTGGCCTTTATTGCCTTGTGAAAGAACTTGGAGGTTATCATGAAGTCCAGAAGGAGCGGTGAAAAGATTCTCAGTCTGGCTTTTCTTCTTTTTACCTTTAAACTCTTATCTCTACCTGTGATGGTTAATTTGACTATACCTCTGTACCAGATACTATTCTAGATGTTCCTATGAAGGTATTTGTGTGGTTGGAACAAACATTTAAATCAGTAGACTTTGAGGAAAGCAGATTACCGTATGTAATGTGGGTGGGCCTCATCCAATCTGTCGAAGGCCTTAAAAGAAAGACTGACCTTCCTGAGCAATAAAGGATTCTGCCAGCAGACAGCATGTGGATGGAAACTACATATTACGCTGGGTCTCCAGACTTGTGAGCTGTACTTCAGATTTTGGACTTGCTAGCCACAATCAAGCTAATACCCGGAACAGTGAGTCGAGGTTTTTCCCCCCAGGTCCTGTCTCACGAAGCTGAAGAATGAAATCACGGACCAGAAGATTTAAGCAAAAGCGTGGAAAATGTACTGTAATCAGATTCAGACTTCCTGCACCGGGAAGGGGGGCCCAATAATTGGTTTCCATTGAAGCCTTGAAGTCTAGGGGTATATATTTGCTACAAGTCTGCTCTTTATCTACCCATGTTGCCACCTTATTGATTCCCTCAATTGTTCTTGCCCAGCAACAGACCTGAACTTTCCCTGTTTCTATGCATCCGTTCACCTTATTGTTGCAGCCCCTCCTTAGTTTCACATACCCGCCACATGCTATTATTTCTGTATGGTTGATTCCTGTGATTAGGCTTGCTCAAATTGCCTTGTCTGCCCCTGCCTATGTTATACCTGAATTTATTTTCCACTGGACTCCTGCCTGGTCAGCCTGTGTGTCAAGTTAACTCTTCTCAATATAAGCCCATTTTTAAATCTCTCTGTTTGTCTCTGTATATACACATATTCAACTGAGACTACAGCCCAATTCAAATACTACCATGTTTGTAAACTATCCCCAGCTACTCATTAATCATTCTCTACCTAGCCACTCCTGTAAAATTTTCTGCATAATACTATTCAGGACTTAAACATGATTCATACTTATTTATGTACATCTGTCTCTTCCACAAAAATGTGAGTAACTTGGGGACCAGTTTTCATTCATCATTGAAGTCTCTGAGACTAACTGTAGTTGATACTAAAAAGGTGCTCAATAAATATTTATTGAATAAATGAAAGAAATGAGGAAGGATTGTGTGCAGTTGCAATTTCCACAGTGACTTCAATGCATGGTGCACAGCAGGCAATGCATGAATATTCATGATAGTGATGCTGATACTGTAGGCACTTATTTACCACGTTGCTATGAGCCAGATACTAGTCTAGGCTGTAAAAATACCACAAAACTTGAATGAGCTCACACAATTTTATTTTTTATTAAATCAAGGAATTCTGCCAAAGATTTCTAGAAGCAGTCATGTCTTAAGCTACTTCTCCCATCATAACCCCCACCTGACCTCCCAAACCCTGAGCTTTCTTTAGTATGAAGACAATGCAGGGCATGTGACCAGAGAAGAAGCGCAGAAAACAGTAAGAATGTAGTAGGGTAATGTATGGAGACCCAAGGTCAGGGCCCACACCTATGTCAAATGGGGCAGCTTCCATTGCTCTGAACCTTCTGAAACTCCCTGTGTCCTTTAAAGTCCCTCTTGAGAAACACCTAGAAACACTTTCCTAGGAACATAGGGTTTAATCAATCCCCAAGCAGGCCTTGGGGGAAGGCTTGGGGAACTGTAATAGGAGAAAACAGGGTAATAAATCACCAATTTAAGACACTGTATAGCTGAGAGAGATGACTAAAGCGTGTTTGCAATTTATTTTCCCTTTAAAAGAAAAAAAAAATAGTTACTTCTTGCAGTGTCAACACCAGGTTTCTACCAATATGTTTCTGGCTTGTTTGTCCCGGAAGATATGGTCACATCAACATCTATAGGAAACTCCAGTCTCCTAGTGTGGGTGCCTTCAAAGGGAAGATGCTCCAGTTAGAACAAAGACAAATCGCTCTTCACTGGGCTTTCTAGCAAAGCAGATCCAGAGAGAGATGCCACAGGGAAAAGTAACTCCAGGTTTCGGTGTTCTGATTTCTCCCTAAAATGATTCTGCACATTTAGAGCCCATCTGTGGTCCCTGCACCAGTGGTTGAAGGCCAGATTTTGCATAATTTTCCTCCTTGCCTTCCCTCACATGCCCTTTATCAGATTTCTTTCTACCCAAAGTGACTCTTTGATACTGTTAGCCAGTTGGAGACTAGTAGGGGAGAAAGGAGGGGATCCTACAAGACAAAGAAACAAGCTAAACCCCACTCTGCTGCCTTGCAAGCTCCTCTGGAAAGTAGCTGCAGATTATAAATCCATAGTAAATATTTCTACCACAATAAATTTTACCACAATAGGTCAAGCAAGGTTTTTGTTCTGCAGTGATCCTGCACATGCACCTCTCCACCCCCCAAATAAGTAGTAAAAATGGGTCAGCCAGTTGGTGAAGAACTGGACAGAAGCGTGCAGGAAGTGGAGCCATTCAGCTATTCAGGCCTTGGAGAGGATGCTGCTGGCTGGTGACCCATCAGTGCTGGCCCAGATGTCTTACAGCTGTAACAGAGTTGTCATAACAGGGAGCTTATTTTGGGGAAAATGTTATCTGGAAGCACTTGTGATGAAGAGATGCAGGCAGATGGCAGGACTCAGTCACTGCCCCAGCAACGTCTCATTGTGCCCAGGGTTGCCAGGAAGAGAGAGGCTTCAGCCTTTTGTGTTGGATCAATTATTACAAACCTATCTTGGCATTTCACTGCTTTCCTATCACTGTGCTTGCCCCTTCCCTCACCTCTCCTGCCCTCCAAAAACAAAGGTAGATTCTGCTCAATGATTTTTTTTCAAATGCTCAACACAAGACTTTTGCTCATTTTATTGGTAATGAAGAGGAAGTGCAACCAAGATGAAGCCGATTTATTTATGGCATGTGCCTTCTCTGATAAGGAGTAATCTGCCAACAGCTCCTCTTCCCATCAACCCAAGCTGCTCAGGTTTATTTTGTCACAGAAAGATCCTCCTTTACTTAGCACCGAGTGAGGCAGCCTCTTGGCCTTGGCTTTCTCTTCTCCAGTTCCACAGAGCTGAGATTCACCCGCCCTGCCATAATCTAGAGCACTTCAGTTTGGATTCCACCTCTGCACTGAGAGGAGATCATGAATCTCCACTAAGGTCTGAAATTCCATGATTTCAATATGTTACATAGTCACAATAATACTGACTTCGGAAAATTTTATTAATGATTGAGACAATATTATAATAGTGGTTTAAAGATATAGATGGATATCTCCTTGAAGAACAGAGGAAGAAGTTAGTCCAGCTTGCAGCTGAGTAGTCAATATTTTTTATACTTCAGAAACTTAAGGTTTGAAGTAAAGATACCCTGAGAAGTTTGGTTTTGTAGTGCCAATAAATTTATCAAATATTAGTTGAGCCTTATTATATGTAGGCATTGTACTAGGTACAGTAGCTCTCCATCCAGCAGAGGACATGAAATTCAGGCACGGAGTAGAGGTCAGGGTTCTCATAACATTGGGTCCAGGAGGTGTGGAACATAGAAAAGTCTGGTTAACTGTAACATAGGGACTGGGCCATGGAACATTGGAGAAGGAGGAACATTTGGACTTGACTCTGAAGCCTTTAGAGAGCCATTGAGGTCTCATAAAGAGGGAAGTAGCATAATCACACATATTTTCTATAGGTAATTGGTAGCTGTATGTGGGGTAAGTGGAGACAGGGCTGCAAGATTGGAGACAGAGCAGGTTGAAGATTTGTCGAACATACAGCAATGGCCATGGTGGGAGGAGACTGGGCAGATACCTAAATGAAGAAATCCACGGAGTTTGGCCACTAGTTGGTGTGCTGGCTGAGGAATGGGCTCCAGGTTGACTCCAGGTGCTTGGTTTGCTCTCTAAGAGGGTGATGACACCTTCACTGAGAAGGGGCTCATAGCTTCAGACAGAGTTTGAGATGCTGTGGACTGTAGGGCACCATTCTACAAGTAGTTGAAAAGCAGAACTAGAGTTTGACAATGGGGGGCATCTAGACACTGCAATGTGGGGGTATTACTTAAACAAATGCTATTTATAAATGATACTTAAATCTAGTGATGACTCAAAGAGAGAATACAGATGGAAAATGGGTGAAGACTACGGGTGGCATGATTTAGGTGATAAATTCTTGAGAAGAGAGGGCACAAGAAGAGGCATTGAGGTCCTAGGCATTAGAGAGGCATCATTGTGGGTGTTGATAAAGAGGCACTTCAAAGTGGATAGAAGGGCACACATGGAAGGGCTGACGTGGCAGGACAAACTTGACTTCCTCCTTTACTCAGGCAGTCCTGTTGGAGAACAGCCAATAGCAGTGTGTCCTGCTAGCTTTCTATGTTCCCAAGTTAAATCAAGTCCAGTCATATATATAAATTCAAACTCTGAAAATAATCAACTAGTTCTGTCCTGAGAGGGCTCTTATTTTATTGTAACAAACTAGTGGCCTGGTGCACGAAATTTGTGCACATTGAAAGGGAATTAATTAGAGGAAATATTTTAATATTGCTATTTGCCCTTTCTCTATAATAAAAGTGTGAGAGATAAAAGGAAATGAGTACAATGTCTATGAAAATAATACATAATTTTATTAATAAATGAACAATAACAAAATGATATAACAATAAAAACAAACTCATGATATAAAAACAACATTGATGAAAATAATGACTGATAAAGTGATTGAACTTATTCTAATATCTCCCTGTATACCACATTAAGAGTGAAAACACTTTCAGAGTGCTTGACTAATTTCCCTTGAGATAAAGTATTTACAACTTTAACTTTAATGTCACACGTTCTTTGAACTCGAGAGAAAGCAACATATAACTGACCATATGCGAAAATGGGTTCAGGTAGGAATATTCCTACTCTGTCTAGTGTTTGTCCTTGTGATTTATTAATAGTCATCGCAAATGCTGGCATCACGGGAAACTGTCGTCGAATTAATTTAAATGGGCGGCCAGTGTCAGATGGGGACAAATCAATTCTTGGAATCAGAACAACCTCTCCCTCTGCAGATCCTGTTAATACCTCAGCTTCGATAATGTTAGGTCGTAATCTTTTGATAATAAATCTAGTACCATTACAAAGACCCCATTTACTATTAAGATTTCTCAATAGAATGATGATTGCACCCACTTTCAATTTTAATTTATGACTTGGCATTCCTGAAGGACTAATACTATTAAGAAATTTGATGGGAAAATTTTCCTTTTCAGCATCATCTGTTGAGTCAATGGAATCATCACTCAAATATGTGTAAAAATCTCCATAAAGTATATCCAAAATTTCTTCATTTAATTTGTGAAGATGCTCATTTTTTGGACAAAGAATTGCACGTTTAGATATATTTTTAATATTATCTATAGATATACTATTTCCAAAGGTGGCTTCAATAATAGATCCGATACAAATCATTTCATGGGAGATTTCAATAATATCCATTCCTAAATGAAAATTGCTATCAAGTTTGCCATCTCCAAGTTTTACTAACCATTCACAATAAGCAAAATCCTCTGATCTCATATTTGTCTTAAGAGACAACTTTCTGAAACATCCCCAAACATTACAGTACTTTAAACTCGTTTGTACTATGGCTGATCACATAGCATGCGGTACAATACTGAAACATTGTCGAAAATCCCCTCCGAGAAGGAGAACTTTCCCACCAAATGCAACATTCAAATTCATAATTTCTTAGTAATCTGTCTATGGTGTTTATAGCGTGACTGGATGCCATGGTGCATTCATCAATAGTAAGAAGTTGGGCCTTTTTAATGGTTTCAGTAACTTCGCTCTTTATATCGAGTCTAGAAATTGAAGTTTCATTTAATGGAATTGGTAATTTATATTGGGAATGAAAGGTTCTTCCACCAAGAAGTAAATTTGCAGCAATTCCTATATATGCTGTTGGTAAAACAGTACCTCCATGGCCTCTAATATAATGTATTAAAACTTTATATAGATATGTTTTTCCACTACCACCTGGACCATCCAAGAAAAAGCATTTGGGGTGTACAGTTTGATCTTTGATGGCTGAAGTTATAGTCTGAAAGGCTGCCAACTGTTCATCATTCAGAGAATTTATCAAAACCTCTGCCTGTTGTTGCTTGTACAATTCATCACATGTGTTTGCATTCATTAATAAAGGATAGTCCGGAAGTTTGAAATGTGAACATTTCATTACATGCAATGTGAATACCTCCTGAATTTTGTTAAGGGCATGCGTTTCACAGTTTACACAGGCACCTTCTCTTCAGTGTAATTTCCAACAGAAATGTTTAATAAAATGAGATTTATTCTCATCCCATAATTTGTCTGCAGCAGAAGGACATCCAAACACACATATGTATGCAAAAAGTTGCCATAGTTGTTTGGGCATATTAAGGATGATTGCACCGTTAATCGTATCTTTCCAGATAGTGTCGTCAAGTAATAATCCTCAGTGTTCAGCAGCTTCATGAAATGTATCATAAGTTACACCTCCTACAGTTCGCAGATCCTCAAAACTTATCGCACCTTTTACATGCAGAAGCAAAAGTCTAAGGTAATATCATTCTGGTTCTCTAAAGCTCACACTGAGCAGTCTATCTAATACTTTATTCCCACCCTTTCGGCGTTTTGTCCACAAAGAATTATTAAACACATAATGCTGTGGAATCTCCCAATAATAATAATTATGTGCATCAGAGTCTTCTCTATTCAATAAGAACCAAACCATCGAAGTTGAGTTATGTCTTTTAGCCCTATCTATAACTTCAGCAAAATCATCGGCATGAAAATACAAATTCTGATCATTTGGCAAATGAATAGCTAATCTTGTGATTGCATGAGATTGGTCATGCATTCACATTGCAAAAAGTCTCCAAACAGCCTCAGGAGCGCTCACATACCTGGAGTCAATGAAGTCCTGTACTTCGTCATGATTTATAATATTTTTTTTCAGAAATTTAAATATTTGCACAATCATGCCCTTTATAGATATATTTAAATAGATATTTGACACTTCTAATTGGTGCACAGACTTCAACATTTATATGACAGTTATATTTGAGGCACAAATATGGGTTATAAGGGACAATCCAAGTATTATCAACAATTTTATTTCCAATAGAAATGGTGCTACCAGATCTTCGTTTGTATTTGGGATATCCATCAATATTTCCAATGGTCGCATTTTGAAATTCTTTTGGCTATCCCTTTGAACATTTTCCATTTTCCATACATGGACTATTTGGATTTTGTATTCCACGTGGTCCATGTAACATATTTGATTTTACAATTTGAAAAAGTCGAGGACACTGGTCCTCATCTGGAATTTCTGCCTCAACTATATGGTCAATGTTATCTTCTGAACATATCTAACTCACTATCTAATATCAATAATATATGAGCATGAGGCAGTCCGCGTTTCTGAAATTCAATGACATGAATATCAGCTATTACTTTGCCAAATAAATGGAATTTACATATATCATTTAAAAGAGCATTCAGCTTAATATTAAAAACTCTGGCTACCAAGTCAGATCTGTTTTTAACTTTTTGCCAGTAATGTAAATTGTTTGTAATATCTTCCCATTTGGGGTTGCATGTCATGGTTATAAATAAATTGGGCTTGCCTTACTTTGTTACAGTTGCCATAGCATCCTGATATCGCTGTTGCATATTTCTGGGACTACCCTCAAAAGATGATGGAAGTATTATCATTTTACCAATAGGCACATTGTCATTTTCAGATCTAGATTTGAGATAATCCATCAAACCACTATATTTTTCAATTCTTGAGTTAATTTTCCTGCATTTAAAATAGGATTGAACGTGTCCCTCACAGAGAGATGAATTCCATAATACTGCATTTGTGTGACTCGTGTCTTTACATTTCGTCTAGTATTATTGTCGATTACACTGTCGTCTCTGAGTCTTAATGCAATATCTGTTGCCCAACCTTTATCACCATGCGAAAAAAGAATAGGCTATGTCATTGCATCTAATGTAGGAAACAGGATACTGATTTGTTTCATTTTAGTGGCATTGAGATTATTGGGATCTGGTTTACAATGAATGAGCAAGTCCCTTTCAAAAGGAGGCTCTCCATCTTTGTTTCTGAATATGACAGCAACCTCAGTTACATGGGGAGAATTATATCTACCCAGATCACTGTTATGATTATATTTAATCGCCATTGTTACTCCCGTGGGAGCAATACCTTTTGCTGCTGCTTCAGATTTGGCTTCCTTTTCTAACATCTTGTAACATCTTGAAGGATTTTGTTAATTCATTTATTTCATGCATGAGGTTGTTGATGTTGATCATGAGTCTTTCTGAGCAGCCCTGGTTTTCTGGCATTGTAATCTTTTACTTGTAGCTTTGGCTGTATCCAAAATATAGAGTTGAGCAAACTTCCGAGAAACACCATCCGAAGGATGTAAAGTTCCAGTACGGTGATAAACTTGTCCGTGTATTCTAAAACAGTATGGCCCATACCCTGATGGCGATGCAATATTTGCACCCATGGAAGCAAAAGCAAAAGAACTATTTATGGATCGAATATTTTCCATGAAATTTTTACTGTCAGAATCTTCGTTTGTCATTAATCTTTTTAAATATGCCGGGTAATCTGGAAAATGTATATCATTTGGACAGACTTTCCCTTTGCTACAACATCAAGTAAATTTCCCATTGGATGGTTTTTCATCAGAGAAATTTAGTGACAGGCAAAATTCACATCTAACCATCATTCCACCCCAACTATGTTCCAGAATTGCATCCGCATGTACTCCATTTTCGCTGAGAAGGCAGTTCTTACCAGTATTGCTAGTACATGTTGATGACTGTTCTCTAGACATATTTTGTCATCACCACCGCCTTCTTTCAACTTCATAGGCACGTTGGTCTTTAGACATTTTCTGTCTATGATGCTGGTGTTTTTCGGTTTCAGAGTGACGTTTTTCCAATAGCTGCTCTTCAGATACATCCTGTCGCAGGCGCCGCCTTCTTTCAAGATCAGACACATGTTGCTCTTCAGACATTTTCTGTCGATAACATCGGCATCTTTCTGCTGCAGAGCTACGTTGTATCAACAGTTTTTCTTTGGACATAGTCCCACCTCCCTACTGCCGCGGTCTGAGATACAGGTGAATGAGAGTCCTGGCTGTCAGGCCTTTGAGAGCTGTGTGACCAACGGCTGGTTCTGGCTGATTCTGTGGGGGTGGGACATCCTCCTACTTGTCAGTTTCCACAGCTGGGATGAGGAAGCTGGGGCTCCAGAGGGAGCGATGCCCTCTAAGCTGCCAGCTTTCTTGCTCTGCTGGACCCCATGGGTTGGCCTTGGTGCTGCCCACCCTGACTCCCTGGGCCCCCAATCGCCTGCATTTGCAAATTTATCCACCATCTTTGTTGGATTAATTTGCATATCACTCCTGATTGGATGGTGGGTGTAGCAGAGGTATGGTCAATTAGCATCTTTCTCTTTTATTAGTGTAGATACTTACTCTAATTGGTGCTCTGGAACTTAAAGTACCTCCCAACGCTGAGTTCAAACCATTTCTTACTACAAATAAACTCATTTTAGTTTTCCCAACCATCCTATGAGCTAGGCACTAAAATTGCCCTATTTAACAGATGAGAAAACTGAGGACTAGAGATTCATCAATTTGCCTAAAGACATGTAGCCATTAAATACTGAGACATGAATCCCAGCCTTGTTCATTTTCTTAGCAGCTGTGTGACCCTGAGCATGAGTCTTAGACTTACATATTTTTTTTAAAAAATCCTTTTTATTGATTTCAGAGAGAGAGAGTAAGGGAGAGGGAGAGAGAGAAAGATGGAAGGAGGGAGGGAGAGAGGGAAGGAGGGAGAGGGAAACATCAATATCAATGTGAGAGAAACATCTATCGGTTGCACCCCTACCAGTGATCAAACCTGCAACCTATGAATGTGCCCTGACCAGGAATCAAACCCTCCAACATTTTTGGGGCTCCAATCAGCCAGGATAGACTTACATATTCTTTATCTTAAAATAATGGTAATGATGACCTGTGCCACCTAATTCTTTTCTCAGTGATTTTACAATCACTGGGATGAATTGACTCCATCTGAGATGATGTTCAGTAAAATATACCTTGTTATGCATCTGCACAACTGTAAGAACTAGTCCCTGTGGTAGTCATGCTGGTTACTGCTCCTACTGCTGGAGTGGTCGCTTCCATTCACATGACTCAGACTAAATATATGTCTAGACCAGTGATTCTCATTCCTGGCTGCACAGCATCAGCACCTGGGAGCTTAAATCATCCTAATGCTCAGGGTGTACAAATTACATAATAATCTCCAGTGTGGATTCCGGATTGGTACTTCTTGAAGCTCTAGATATTTTGAGTGTGCAGCCATAATTTAGAACTACTGGTCCTGACCTATCTTCATGTGGAACCTGTCCCAGGCTATTATAAGTGAGACCTTTATTCATGCATAGTCAGAGCTCCAAGTCTTTAGTAAGGTATTGAATTCTATTGTGGAGCAGAATCCTGAGAAGATCCCTCAGTTTTCCATCCCTGATGTATACTTCTGTATTATCTCTTCCTCTTGAGTTAGGGGGAGCTGTGAATATCATGGATGTCACCTTTTGATTAGGTTACCTACATAGTAAAAGTAATAGAATATTGCATATGTAAATAAGGTCCTGAATTAATTGATTTTTGAGTTCAAAAGAGAGTTTATCCTGGAGAGACCTGACCTAATTAGACCCTTTAAAAGAGGCAGAGACTAGAAGCAGCAGAGATTGTATTTCCTGCTGGCCTTGAGGAAGCAAGCCACTGTGAATTTTATCACTGCAAGAAAACACATTTGATCAACAGTCACATGTGCTTGGAAGAACTTCAGATGAGACTCCAGACTCAGCTGACACCTCAAGTGCAGCTTTATAAGACTGAGCAGAGGGACTAGCTAAGCTGTGCTTAGACTGCTAATGCATGGAAACTGTGTAATAATAAATGCATGTTTTAAGTCACTAAATTTGTGTCAGTTTTTAATATAGCATAGAAGACTAATTCAGCCCTGTACTGACCTGGGGCCTGAACAACTTTGCACAACCTGAGAGGGGTATTTAGGAGATCACCACTGTCTTTGTTGTATGACCAGAGCTGGTAGCAGCTCAAAAAGTAGCAGGGAGCCAAGGAGAGACAACACCTTGGGTCACTAAAAATGTCAAGTATATGACAGGCACATTTTTATAATAAAAAATCAACATATGGTCTAAATGCACTCAGAAATGAAACATTGGTTGTTTTTTTCAGAAAATTGTGCACATAAATAATGTATATGCTTACTTGGAATCTGCTGTAGGTGGACCTTTGGTTCATAGAGTCCCAGAGAAGATGGGACCAGAAGTACACATAGGCCAGTAATCACTGAGCCATCAATGCTGACCAATGACTAAGCCATGAAAATGTTGGAGCAATGTTCATCTTTTTCTTTTGCTATAGGATGCAGTTGGAGGTGTCCTGAATTCTGTCTTTCCTGTATTTTACTTTAGCAAAAGAGAAACTGGGTATTGCATGATATTGCAATTATCATGGGCTCCTCAAACTTCTTTTGAATCTGGGATTTCAGATGAATATTGGGTTGGCAGATGTGATTTCCTGCTTATGAGAAGGATTTAGTAAGTCTGAGAAAAACCATCTGGCACATGTTATCACTCCTAAAAGAAATCCTACATTTTTCTATTTTTAAGAATAAGTGAAACTAAAGTGTGTGAATCCAATTTTGCTCAAGATGTAAAGGAATAAGCATTGGGGTAAAAAACTGATCTGATAAAATGATTTATTTTTGCAATCAGGAAACCTACTAACTTGATTGAGCACGAGGGCTGCACTATTTAAGTATTTATTATGGAACATCTCAAACATGTATGAAGTAGAGAGAATAATACGATAAACGTGACAAACGCATCTCCAGCTTTAGCAGTCATCAGCGCATGGTCAGTCTTGCTTCATTTCTCTCCCTCCTATTTTCCTAACCTATCCTGGATGAAAGAATCTAGTTTTACAGCAAAAAGAATAGCAAATAGACAGCACTTGTTTTTTGATTTGTTCTGCTGAGCTTGATGATGACCTCTAGGTACCCACACTTGCACTTGGCTCTCAAACCAGCCAGGTGACCTGGCCAATGGGCACATGAATGAACACAAGAGGAGGCAATCCCTCTGGATTTCATAAAAAATTTTTTCTGAGTCATCATAGACACCTGTTCTAGAAGAGGAGGATCATGTTCCCAACCAGGATGAAGCATACCCTACAGAGATATTATAAGGGAAACAGAAGAACACCCTCATTTTTTTTTCTACAAGCTTCTGAGCTTCTTACTGTCTCTTCTCTTCAATCCTTTGGGGAGGATGTCAGAATCTTGTCTAGGATCAACTGGCAAGAAATAACCAACCTTATTCTTATCATAGAATCACAGCTGAGATATTCAGGAAAGGGGCACAGATTCCATCTCTCTGCCTTTGGGTAAGCCCCCCAGATAAGAAAGCCTCCTCACTTTGAAATAATACATTAGAGAAACTCCAGGACATATTGCAACGCTTAGTCACTCTCAGGAAATTCTGTCCCTATTGCCAACTTTCCTTACTCTTGTCTATTTTATCAATTTTCTTTTTATGTGGTCCTTCTGTTTTTAGAGAAAAGTCATATACTTTTTTGCAGAAGAACTTTTTATGCCCTTGATAAGCACCACATTCTGCCTAGGCTTTTGCAATATCTCTCTTAACCCTTATTTAGGGACTGCTAATTTTATAAATCAACTATGCACCAGTCCTTATAAATCTCTCTGGATCTTCTCCATAAGTCCAAATCCATTTTAAGGTGGCAAGCCCTAAGCTGAGAAAGATATTCCAGAAGGAATTGAGAATGGAAACACATTAAAAAGCTCATATTCTTTTATTTAAGTCTTGTGGGTTATCATTATTTATGGAGATCAGCCTGCTTCTTAAAAATTAGACAATGTAAATGTCGTAGGAAAGAAGATAGTATCTGTCAAGGTGTACCATGCTTATCTGGATTCCCTTTGAGAGCATTTGAAAAAATAAGTCCATGTAGCGTCTTCAAGTGCTCCACATATTTAGTGGCATGAACAGATAGATGGGAGGAACTCCTCTGATCACCACCGCCATCATCAGATCTTAGAATTGTCTTGTAAGAAGTTTGCCTACCTTTTCTGACCAAGGCCAAGTAATAACTATTTAGGCTCTGTGGGTTCTCTTGTCCTGTTGCAGCTGCTCACCTTTGCTGCTGTAGCTAGAAGGGACCTGAACAACACGGAAATGAATGGGCCTGGCTTCTCCAATACAACTTTATGGCCACTGAAATGTGGTTGTAAGTTTCACATATCATTAAATTCTTGTCTAGGTATTTTCAACCATTTAAAAATGTGTACAAAAAATTTGAGAACCAGTTTTATCTCACAGGCTGTACAGAAACAGGTGGCTGGCTTGGATTCAGCTTGTAGGTTGTAGTTTGTCTATCCCTGATCCAGCATCATTGTCCAGTAAGCCTCAGTGAAAAGGAAGGAGGAGATCATTAGAGAGATAATATGTAAAACTTCAATTTTCCTATAGAAACAACATTTGAAAAAAATGACAAGTTAATATTCTTTAGTTTGAGTGGATAGCTATGGAGGGACCGTAAAAGCTATATAGGGTTTTAACAGGACAAATCTGAGTCGGACCTGTAGCATCTTTGCCAGGTCAGGGATCCCATCCTAGGAGGCCCAGGGTCCTTTTTTATGCATGTTGACTATACCTTAAGTATCCAAAGTCATGACTCATACATTGATAAAAATTCATCTATCAGAATTGTAAATTTACATAAAATGTCATAAAATTAAAAACATTAAATGGTATTAATTACATAATTTATTACCTCAATGAAAAGAGTTGGAAATTGTGGAAGGTTTAGGACCTATGGTATTTATGAAGACACTAGTGGCCTGGTGCACAAAATTCATGCACATTAAAAGGGGATTAATTAAAGGAAATATTTTAATATTGCTATTTGCCCTTTCTCTATAATAAAAGTGTCAGAGATGAAAGAAAATTAGTAAAATGTATATGAAAATCTTCCTCCTGTCAGAGTCTGGGGCGGGCCGCAGGACCCAGAGTCAAGTCCCTGCCCAACCACGGTGCCTTAAAATCACTCGAGACCTAGACCCAGCTGGCCCCACCCCCATTGGGTGAGATCCAGACCTGGCTGACCCACCCTTGTCAAACCCCACCTGGCGGGGGCGCGCAGCCTCAGGTTGCCTGGCTCGGTGCAGGGCGAGGGGGTGCAGCCTCAGGTCCCCCATCAATCCCCGCTGGGCAAGGGGCACAGCCTGAGGTCCTCCTTCAAGCCCTGCCAGGCGGGGGGTGTGTGTGGCCTGAGGTCCTCCAGCCTGGCACCGGGGCTGGGGGCGCAGCCTCAGGTCCCCTTCCTCGGCCCAGCACCACGCAGCCTCAGGTCCCTGCTGATTGCTCGTTAAGGCTTGTTACGGGAACTTGGCCTCTGCTGTGGGTGCCGCCATCTTTGTGACAATGTGATGGTCAATTTGCATATTCCCTCTTTATTAGATAAGATTCATTAAAGGTAACTGATTAAGAGATCTTTCCCTGAGTATGTGTGAGCTAGAAATCAGTGTTACTGCTCAGAGCCTGGCCTCACCTGTCTGAAGTTGAATTTCACCTATTTCTTTTTTCAAACTTTATTTTTATTGTTGACACTATTACAGATACCCCCATCCTCCCCTTCCCTCTTTAACTACCTCCACCCAGCTCCCCCTTCTTCCCTCTGGCCATCACCACACTGTTGCTTCTGACTATGGGTTATGCACATATGTTCTTTGGCTAATCCCTTCACTTTCTTTCATCCAGGCCTCTTCACCCATCTCCCCTCCGACAACTATCAGTCTGTTCCATGTATCCATGCCTCCAGTTCTATTTTATTTGTCAGATTATTTTATTCATTAGATTCCACATTTAAGTGAAATCATATAATATTTGTGTTTCTCTGACTGGCTTATTTCATTTGCACAATACTCTCCAGGTCCCTACGTGCTGTCTCAAAGGGCAAGAGTTCCTTCTTTTTTACAAATGCATAGTATTCTATTGTATAAATGTACCACATCTTTTTTGCCCACTCACCTACTGATGGACACTTGGACTGTTTCCAAATCTTGGAAATTGTAAATAATGCTGCTATCAACATAGGGGTGAGCGTATTCTTTCTGATAGGTATTTCAGGATTCTTAGGATATATTCCCAGAAGTGGGATCACTAGGTCAAAAGGTGGTTTCATTTTTAATTTTTTTGAGTAAGCTCCACACTGTTTTTCACAGTGGATGCACCAGTCTGCATTCCCACCAGCAGTGCACTAGGGTTCTCTTTTCTCCACAGCCTCACCAGCACATGTTGTTTGTTGATTTACTGATGGTAGCCATTCTGGCAGGTGTGAGTTGGTGATATCTCATTGTGGTTTTAATTTGCATCTCTGTAATGATTAATGATGTTGAGCATTTTTTCATGTCTCTTGGCCATATGTTCTCTTTGGAGAAATGTCTGTTCAGGTCTTTTGCCCATTTTTAATTGGATTGGTTGTCTTCCTGGTATTGAGTTGTATAAGTTCTTTATATATTTTGGAAATTAATATCTTATCACATGTCTCGTTGACAAAGATGTACTCCCATACAGTGGGTTAAAATAGTGCTATGAGAGATATCTGAGATTTTACTGCCTATGTTTTATTCTACTATTTTTTATGGTTTTGCAACTTACATTTAAGTCTTTTATCCATTTTGAGTTTATTTTTATGTATGGTGTAAGTTGGTGGTCTAGGTACATTTTTTGCATGTACCTGTCCTATTTTAGCAACACCATTTATTGAAGAGACTGTCTTTATTATATTTTCTTTCCTCCTTGGTCAAGTATTAATTGATAGTAAAGATTTGGGGTGATTTCTGGGCTCTCTATTCTGTTCCATTGATCTATATACCTGTTCTTATGCCAGGTCCAGGCTGTTTTGATTACAATGGCCTTGTAATAGTTTGACATCAGATGTTGTGATACTTCCAACTTTAGTCTTCTTTCTCAAGATTACTGATGCTATCTGGGGTCTTTTTTTCCATATAAATTTTTGGGATATTTATTCTAGATCTGTGAAATATGCCATTGATATTTTAATACAGGGGTCCTCAAACTTTTTAAACAGGGGGCCAGTTCACTCTCCCTCAGACCGTTGGAGGGCCAGACTATAGTTTAAAAAAACTATGAACAAATTCCTATGCACACTGCACATATCTTATTTTGAAGTAAAAAAACAAAATGGCAAAAACACCTGCATGTGGCCTGCAGGCCATAGTTTGAGGATGCCTGTTTTAATAGGAATTGTGTTGAATTTATAGATTGCTTTGGGTAGTATGAACATTTTAATCATGTTGATTTTTCCAATCCATGAACACGTATTTCATTTGTTTACAAATAATTGTAAATCTTGTTGCAGCCATGTGTATTATTTACTGCCCAGTTCACTGATTCATTGAAAAACAATAACAAACTCATTACATATTTTCATAAATCATATAATATTTTACAAAAAATGAACTTGTTTTTAAAAGATATTTAGTAAGAAGAGTTGCACTATTTTATATTGTGGAAATTTCTTCACTATCTAGCTTAGAAGAGAACAGCAGATTTCATGTATGCTTCTGCATCTGCTCTGTTGTGACATCACATGCTGTGAAGCCTTTTGAACTCCATTGTATGTATGGAATAATGAGAACGAAAGAGGCCAATAACATCCTAACTTTATGATCAAATAAGTAATCTTTTAAACCATCTGAAAGGTGCTCAGAGCCCCTCAAAAGATACCCAGGGGTCCCCAGACCACACTTTGAGAACAGCTATTCTAAGTGGAAGGAATAGCATGAACAGAATGCCCTATACTTCTATTAAAATGTATTTTCTGGGGTTCTTCCCTAAATTCACTCTCTAAATCTCTTGGGGGAACTAGCACACACCCATGTTCTCAGTTGGCCTTTGAATTGTCAAATGTCCATGTTGCAGAGACTTCTCTCCTGAGCCCCCACCTGTGTGGTCCACTGCCCAACACCACTTCCACTAGGATGTCGATAGTGCCTCAGCTTGTCTAATGCTGGCCTCTTCCAGGAACATTTCATTTTTCTATATTCCATATTTCCTAACTTCCAGAACATGAAAGTTACCTTGGTTTATTACCTTGGTTTATTTTCTCCCTCCCTCTTTGTCATCAATTAGTGTCTTGGTCCTGAGCATTCAATCAACTTAATACTGCACCATTCCTAACTCTACCTTTTATTTATTAATTATTATTATTATTTATATTTGTATTGATTTCAGAGAGGAAGGGAGAGGGAGAGAGATAGAAACATCAATGATGACAGAGAATCATTGATTGGCTTCCTCCTGCACACCCTGTACTGGGGGTCAAGCCCGCAACCCAGACATGTGCCCTTGACCAGAATTGAACCTGAGACCCTTCAGTCCATAGGCCGACGCTCTATCCACTGAGCCAAACCAGCTAAGGCCTAACTCTACCTTTTAGTAAAACCCTCAGACTGTTCCCCTGAATAACTAAACATCCTTTTAAGTGACCTTTTGACTCTCTAGGTGTGTCTGTCTCCACTCCATTCTGTCGCTGTTACCACTGGAATCTTTATAAAATGTAAGCCTTGGGACACCAGTCACTCAGTTTATAAACCTTGAATCCTAGTACCATCAGATGAAATTAAAATTTGTAATATATCTTAGAGTAATGTTTGTCAAAATGCCATAAGTAACACTTCTGTGAATAACTTAGTTGGTCCTGGCCAGCATCTTATGAAAACTATTATAAACTAGAATAGGAAATATTGCAACACATTGCAGTTAGAACTAATCACACATATCGTTTATGAAACTTGTGTTACTATTATATGTGTGTGCATATATAGGTATGTGGATTGGATCTCAGTGAAAAACATATTTATTACTATGAGTCATGGTCAAATAAATTTGAAAAACACATTCTTAAAAGCCCCCTGCTTACCTCTCTATTGTTAAATATAAGCTTTCCCAGAACCAATTAATTCTTCATGCAGGTCAACTACTTGCAGATCAGGATGTTTTTCTTCCCTTTGGGCCTTTACTCATGCTTTCCACTTCTGTAATGATCCTGCTTTTCTCTTGTTTACTCAGATAATTAGGACTCTTTTTAAAAGATATAAGTTGTAGATTGCCTTTTGGGAAGTTTCTGTGTCTCCCAACCTTCCACTCTCTACCTTAGCTCCCCAGGGTTATCCCAATATTCCAGCAGGGGGGGGGGGGTGAAGAATTCAAACAACTAAGTTATATGCTTTTTACTTGTTGGACCCCTCCTTGGCTGTTGGTTCCTTGACACTGAGTACAGCATCTTTCTGTGTGGTTCAAGTGCAATCCTGGTACAGATTAAAAGCTCAATGCACTTGTGTTAAATAAGGTCATCAGTTACAGCCTCAGAGACTCTAGAAGACATTGTTGATACTTCCCTGTTTCTCATTCTCCATATTGAATGAAACAATGCTATACCACTGATGGGAGGGAGAAATTGAGCACACTAATAAAGATGGCTCTGTAATTTTTTAACCACTAGTAAATGATATATTGCCATGATATTTCAAAGACTCTTATGATAACAGAGAGAAAATGAGAACACGAGGCACAATCTAGCTTATTTAAATTCTGTCTTAACTCCATTCAAGTACCTCTCCCATACAGAACTTTTCTTTCAATTATCAGACTTGATCAAATGTCTAGACTACTGCCTCCTAATGCTTTTTACTTCCAGTTGATAACAGCTTTCATATTTTCAATTTTACATTTATTTTTTGTGCTTATTTGATTAATGTCTTTCTGGGGTCATAAGTTCCTCACTAGACTATATCTTCCATGAAGGCAGGAACTGAATTTATTTTTGTTCTATTATATATGCAATGAATGTTAAAGGAATGGATAACACTAGGCCAAAGACATAGTGTTAGACCAGGTGAGAAGAGGAGCCAGCCTGGAAGGTACAACTATTGAACTGGTTAACTTTATGTGTCATCTTTTGGTGCCCAGATATTATTATTCTGAATGTGTAAATTATTATGATTGTGTCTGTGAGAATTTTTGGATGAAATTAACATTTAATTAGTATACTTTGAGTAAAGCAGATTGACCTCCATAATGTGGGTAGGCCTTCAACTGATAATCAGTTAAAGGCATAAATGGAACAAAAGACTGACCAATCCTGATCAAAAGGGAATTCTTTCATCAGCCAACTTTTGGACTTGAACTGCAATATTGGCTCTTTTGGGGGCTCCAGCTTGATGCCCATCTGCATATTTGGTCCTTGTCTGTTTTCATATTCTCTTCAGTTAATTCCTTAAAATAAATCTCTTCCTATATATAACTATCCTAATGGTTCTGTTCTGTAGAGAACACTGACTAATACAACTGTGAATACTCTACTTGTCCTGAGGCCTTGATTTTTATTCTCTCACCTTGGCAATCACTCTGAGGGGCTGTAAGAAGTAGCCATGTCATCATGACTCATATTCCTAGAGCTACAACATTAAATTCATTCAACACTTTGGCAGAAGATTACTGTTATATTGAAATATGCATGGGTATAATATAAACTAGAATTCAAAATGTGTATATGTTAAGAAAACAAAGCTGGGAACTTGATAGTCATATTGTAGAGGCAGCTAGCAGATTGGCCCTTGGCCAGTAGATACCTTCAGGGGTATGGATTCTTCATCTTTATTTATTAATTTTTTGTTAATCCTCACCCAAGGATATTTTTCCATTGATTTTTAGGAAGTGTAGAAGAGAGTGGGAAAGACAGAGAGAAACTTCCATGTGAGAGAAACACATCGATTGGTTGCCTCCTGCATGAGCCCAGACCAGGGCCTAGGGCTAGGGAGAAGCCTGCAACCAAGGTATGTGCCCTTGACCGGAATCGAACGTGGGATCCTTTGGTCCACAGGCTGATGCTCTATCCACTGAGCCAAAGTGGCTAGGGCTGGTTTCTTCAACTTTAGTCTCAAGATTTTTTTATTGTGATATTTTGGAAAGCAGTAGAAGAGAGAAAAGACGTTTTGGGGGTACATTTCAATGATATCATGGAATGATATCACTGCAGACAGAGTGGGACCTCCATTGGTAGAAGTTAAGGGGATGCCTGGAAAAGAGGGGCTGGCCATACTTTAGGTGGGACATGGTGGGGCCCACGTGGAGGCAGAAAAAATTTTAATTTATTATTTAAGGGTTAAATAAGGATCATCCTTTTCTGACCCTTTCCTGAAGGTGAGTTTACCTGCCATTCCTCTAATCTCACCAAATACCTGTTATCTTGATCATAGCACCTCCACAGTATAGTGTAGTTATTTATTCAAGAGTGTGTAGCAATAAACTGTGAGCCTTTTGGGAACTTATTCTGCATTTTATTCATCTTTAATTCACCAAAACTAAACTTGAACCAAGCACAAGATTAAGTCCTCAGTAAATATTTGTTAGATGAAAGACTGAATGACTAACATTGAATTTGCTGAGATAGGGAATTCGCTGAGGTAAGAAATACAATGAGCGTAAAAGATACTAAATTTACACATATCCACCATCATTTTACAATTGTTATTTATTGTTATTTTAGTCAAGTGTTTTCTTTTCAAAGATATAAAAAAGGTAAAGGTAGTCCAATTGTGCACAGTCTAAACTACCAGTAATTTTGAGTTAGCAAATTCTAGAATAATGACAAATCACTTTAAATATAGTTAGTTCTCATATATTAGATTATATTTAAATTTTAAAATATTTCCAAGAAAATGATAACTCACTATAGTAAATGTATAGTGTGTAATTTTTGTGTAGTCTGCTTAGCTGAAATATTTAGTTGCATTACCTGTAATCTTAGGGCAGTCTACAAGACTGCAATAGAAATGTTATAGACCTGTTTACATCAAAAGGAAGGATTATATTCCATGTTCAAAACAAAGGGATACATCATATCTGCAACACAGCTGATTGCTATGCATGTATGTTTTAAGAGTTATCACAGCCTAAGGTTTTTAGGGGGGACACTTACTCCCTTCATCTTTATTTAATTATTTCAGTCTTAGACATTGAATTCGGCTAGATATTTAAATCTGAATGAGAAAAATTGTGTTTATCAAGTTTCCAGATATTCCAAAAGTTACAAAGACCATTGTCCAAGGGCAAGGGGACATTTTGATAACAATGCTCAATAGCTCATGTATCTCATTTATGACTCAATAATTATAGACTCCTGTGTATGTCTCTATATAAGATAATACATGTAATGATGTCATGTTTTTTTCTCTCTCCCACTTTTATGTAGTAAAAATGCAGTCTTATTTAATTGTAAAATGCAGTCTTTTATAAGAGAGGGCCTATCTAAAGCCCTGTTCTAATACCAAGAGGCCTCACCACTGAGATCATTGAGTCGGCCCAGGAGAGGACCGACTTAACTGTAAAATGTATATTTAACATACTAACAACAACAAAATTTGAAAGGTAAAAAACCCTCACAATCTTACTTAGTGTTTGTATGTTCATCCACATATAGTTTCTGACATTGTCAAAATCATGATGTGAACACAATTTTTTAGATTTAATTGCTTAAATCTACAAAAACAGCCAGGAAATCTGAAAGAGAGAGAAATTAAGAGCACATATCAAGGGGATGGAAGTGGGGAAATGAGGCCTACAATGTAAAAGAATTAAAATACAGGTTTGACATGATAGAGGGTGCCGTAGACCAAATTCAGGTTCAGCTGTCTTCGGAAACAAACTTATGAGGCAAGGGTTGATGCAAAAGTGTTGATGCAAAAGGGAAGAGGCTTATTGAGATGCCACATGACCTGGGAGAATTGTGGACTCCTGGCTCAAAGACCACCCCTCCTTTCTGCTCAAGCCTGGTTTTTATAGGGATAAGGAGGGGAGGGCTTTTTTCTATCCAATTATCTTGCTAGTTTTTGGTGTGCTCAGGCTGTGTCCATTCATCTTTCTAGCCTTTGGCCCACTTGGTGTATTAATCTGCCCCTGAGCCATCTTTGGCTAATGGTGGAGACTGCCTGGTGCTCCCTGGGTACTCCTTGACTTTCTATAGTGTCAGGATCAGTAGGGGGTGGGAGGCTTCAGGACCTGCCATCAGGAAGCCTGGAGATGCCTCAGCTCTCAGTCTTCATACCAATGCTGGACATGGCAGACACCTGAATCCCAATGTGCCCTGTGTCCTGTGTGCAGCCCCTGTGGGACTACCCCTCAAAAGTGGCCAGCCAGGCCTTAGCACTGACTGACCACTGCCTACGGTAACAATTCCAGATGAAAAGTTAGTCAAGGATGGAGAAAGCACAGATATCATAATGCTCTGGGACATTTTCACAGAGACCTTGTGCACAGAAGTCTGCTTTAGAGTGTCTGGAGGGATGTATGTCTTCAAGGACTCCTGGCTTCAGTTCTGTTAAGGAAACTCAGTGACTGGCTCCTGGGCCGACTCAATGATCTCAGTGGTGAGGCCTCTTGGTGTTAGAACAGGGCTTTAGATAGGCCCTCTCTTAAGAGCCACCTCCTACTTGAGGTCCTTGACATATCAACAAAAATGCCATTTACTGAGTTCTTACTGTACTTTGCATGATACTGATCTCTCAATAGCCACTTTTCCATTATTAAGACCTTATCACTAGTATTAGTGGAAGATGGATAATAATAAAAAAGGGCAAGACAAAAATCCACTCAAATCCTTAAATAACTACAGTGTGTGATTTTAGAGGTAAAAAAAAAATAGGTCTCTTCAATTGTTTCACCATATTTGAGGTCTTCATTTGGGTTCTAGACAATGCCTCCTACATACACACTCCAACTGACATGCACACTCACACTCACACAATGTGTGTGAACACACAGAGATACACAGTGGTCTTGCTTAATAAAGGGAGACTTAAACTTTCCACAACCTTTTATGATCTAACTAGATCAATTCTCAGTATCATGCTCACTTTGAACACGAAATAGCTCTACATTAATAGCACCTTTTATAAATGCTGATTTTAAAAATTAGTTTTCAAGTTCTGTGTGTTCCTCCTTTCCCCACCATCTTTCCTTCCCTCCTTTATTTTTTGCTTCCTTCTTCCCCTCCCTCCCTTCCCCCTCCATCTTTTTCTCCCTCCCTCTCCTTCCTTTCCTCTTTTCTTTCCTTCTGTTTTTCTTTCTTTCTTCCCTCCCTCCTTTCTTTCTTCCTCCCTCCTTCTTATCCCTCCCTACCTCTTTCTCCTTCATTATGTTATCTTCTAGCATCTAGCACATAATGCCTGGGATAAAGTGTTGGCACTGGGTACAATAAGCTGAATTTGCCTATGACAATGAATGAGTGCTGGCAGAAAATTTTCATATCCTTATGCCCTTGGGGAGGGGAAGCTGTGTAACCACCTGCACACATGTTGGGTTTTCCTAGGTTGTTAGCATGGCCCAGCATAGGTAGTCTTGTAGATAGGTAGTTGAATTATTGGCTTGGTGTGAGCCAGTCAGCAGAGGTTTCCAGTTGTGACGGAAGGCTTAGAGATAGTATGAGTTTTCTCTCGGTCTAGGCATCATATACACAAATATGTGGATGGTAACATGTAGATACATGTGCAGACTTGATGTAAAGCCAAAAGATATTGACAGGGTCTTGCAAATATGCATATCCAATGGATACCACCTAAGAATTACTACCCCCCCCTGAATTATTGTGATTGCTGTTGACTAGGTTTACCATGCTTTTGTGCTTAGCTTTTAGTTAGCAGAAGCTAGCCCTCATAAATCAAGCTGCATACGACAAGATGTGAAGGAAAGTGACAGGATTTGCATTATCTGCTGGGAGGGATTATAGAAAAGACTTTAGTTAGAAACTGGGAGTGACAGAGAACACATATTTTTTTCCTCTCATATATGGAAGCACACAGGCAAGATGCCTTAAAATTGCCTAAAGCCCCATAATTGATGAGTACATGGGACCAGGTAAAGGAAGACAAAGCAATAAGATAATTTGCTTTCTCTTTTGAAAATAACTGCTGGGTGGTCTTGTATAGGTAACGTTTATGGTGTCCGCCCAGAGCTAGAAAAGGTGAAGAGCTTTTGGGCTATGACTGGGTAGGACAATAATGGGACATTTATAAAAATAAAAGCAAAGCTCTGTTGAGTGTTGATCTCTCCCACTGCCCCTGAAAGAAAATACATTGATCTCATGTAAAATGGAATTTTCTTTAATAAGATAGGAAGGAAGAATAGCTGGTTTTCATTGTAGAAATAATATTAAAAACCCCAGATTGTTGTAAATGTGGTTTCCCAATAGCTTCATAAAAGAAAACACATGAGTATTTATATGAGATGGGCTTAAAGGGAATTATGGGTGAGTGTATAGCTGTTTGAGGGTTTGTACTCTGGAAAGCTGTTGAGCAGTCCCAGGGCCCTCAAGGAGTGCATGCATGAAGGTGGAGGGACAGAGCATGCTATAGTCAGCACTGTTTCATTAAAGACACAAATAGATCAACATAATGGGATGCTTGCAAATTCAAAAACAAACCAGTAACTAAGGAACCCTGTACCTACCTGATAATGAACCAACAAATGTTGACAGCTGTGCGGAAAAAGGTAAAGGAAATGGCACTATGTTAGAGTGAAGAAAACCTGCTTGGAGGAGCAACTCTGTTTTGAGTCTTGGTCACCCTGGAGAACTGCTGACATCGCCCGAGGGAACTTTCAGCTAATACAAACACAGCCAGTCCTTGGCATCACAGCCTGGCTTTGAATTTCCAGGCTTTAAAACCTGATCCCATTGAAGGCAAAGCAGGGGGCAGAGTTCAGTGATAATGGGGAGGCTGAGGATGTGGTGGTTGGCCACCTTTGTCTTGGTGTTGTTTTCTTGGAGTGAAATACACAACCACTTGCAATTTGAGACTAAAGGTGAATCATGTCCAATCCCCCTATTCTGAGGTCCCAGTGGAAACAAGTTGATGAATAGGGTAGGTCTGATCCAAAGAGGCATGAACACTGACCTCAGCTCTTGTGGACAGTGTTGCTTAGCACGGTCAGTGGGCTTCTCCATCAGCAGAAGAGAACAGCTGAACTTTCTAATTTTTTCTTTGGTTGTCAAATATTTATACAGACACACACATGCTCATATCATGAGGAATTATGCATGAGTTGTATAGGCCAAGGTCAGGGTTAGATGAATCTGAATTAGAAGGAATGATAGAAGCTGGATATAGGTTTATTTTAAAACAAGTGTGTGCTTGTGCATGCATGTTTGAGAGTGCTGTGTGTGCATGTGCATGCCTGTGTGCATGTGTGTGCGTGTGTGCCTGTGGGTGCATGCATGTAATTGCCTTTGTGTGTGTATGCACATGTATGTGCTTGTGTGTATGCATGTATGCCTTTGTGTATATGCATGTGTTTGTGCATGTGTGTGTATGTGTGTCTCTGTGTGCGTGTGTGTGCTTGTGTGTATACCTGTGTGTGTGCATATATGTGTGTTTTGTTTTGCTATGTTATTGAAGTGGACTTTTTTATTTTTTAATTGTTTATTGTTGATAGTATTCCAAATGTCCCCCCCTTTTCCCACTTCCATCCAGCCCCTCCCTTAGCTCTCACCACACTATTGTTTGTGTCCATGGGTAATGCCTATATGTTATTTAGCTAACCGCTTCACCTTCCATTGTCCAGTCTTCCCACCCCCTCTTCTCTGACATTTGTTGGTCAGTTCCATGTATCCATGCCTCTGGTTCTATTTTGGTTGTCAGATTACTTTGTTCATTAGATTCCACATATTAGTGAGAACATATGGCATTTGTCTTTCTTTGACTAGCTTATTTCACTTAGCATAATAAGCTCCAGGTCCATCCATGCTGGAGCAAAATAAGGGTAAGAGTTCCTTCTTTTTTACAGACGTTTAGTATTTTATTGTGTAAACTAGAGGCCCAGTGCATGATTTAATCATGCACGTGTAGGCTGTCTGTCCGCTGGTCGGGACCCGGTGTGGTCGGCAGCTCCGAAGTCCCTGGGCCCCTAGGGCGAGGCGGGTCGGGGGCATGTTCCTCCTGCGGCCGGAGCCCAGGCCGGGGTCTTGCCTTCGCCTCCCACCCAGGAATGCTGGGGCCACCACCTCCTCTGCCTTCGTGGAAACCCGCGTCCTCTGCGGACACCGCCGCGCGCTCCTGCGGCCCAACTGCCGCCAGACTCCTCCCCCGGGAGCCGCGCCGCCCGCCCACCCCTGCCGCCTCCAAACCTCCAAAACGCTGGCTCACTGCCCCAGAGGCCCGTCTGTGCTGCAGCACAGCCATGGCGCAGACGCTGAGCTCACTGAGCTCGCGTCGCCGCTGGCAATGCGAGCTCAGCGTCCTACTGGCCCAATCCCCACCCCAGCCACCCCGAGTCCCGCCCCCTGTGTCTCCCGCTGGCCCAATCGTGGGCATAGCGGAGTGATGGTAATTTGCATATTACCATTTTATTAGGTATGATGTACCACATCCTTTTTATTCACTAATCTACTGATAGGCACTTGGGCTGTTTCCAGATCTTAGCTATCCTCTATAATAAAGAGCTAATATGCTAATTAGACCAAACAGCAGAACGACCGTCCGGACGACCTTCTGGATGAAACCGGGGCTGCGAGGGCTGGCCGAGCATGCGAGGGGCTGCGAGGACTGGCTGAGGCTGCGAGGGGCTGCGAGGGCCAAGCCCCTTGCATGAATTTCATGCATCAGGCCTCTAGTCTATATAATAAAAGCTCAGTGACCCTTACAGTGGAAAGACCAGAATGACTGGTCGCTATGACATGCACTGACAACCAGGGGGCAGATGCTCAATGCAGGAGCTTCCCTCTGGTGGTCAGTGCACTCCCACAGGGGGAGTGCTGCTCAGCTAGAAGCTGGGCTCATGCCTGGTGAGAGCAGTGGTGGTGGTGGGAGCCCTTCCCGCATCTGCGGCATCACGTAGGAGTGGTGAGCCAAGCTGTAAGGAGCGAGTAGGTGGATGGTTAGGAGCAAGGGGTCCTGGATTGCGAGAGGGATGTCCAACTGCCGGACTGAGGGGCCTTCCCCTGCACGAATTTCATGCATTGGGCCTCTAGTTGTAAATAATGCTGCTATGAACATAGGGGTGCATATAGTCTTTATTTTTTTCAAACTCAAATGCCAGTACTCCAACACTTAGGTTTCCTGATATTTTTAAATGTTTTATTTATTTCCAGAGAGAGAGGGAGAGAGATAGAGATATAGAAACATCGATGAGAGAGAAACTTTATCAATCATCTGTCTCCCACATGCCACCTCCTGAGGATCGAGCCTGCAATCAGGGCATGTTCCCTGACCAGAATCAAAGCGATGAACTCTTGGTTCCTGGGTTGACACTCAACCACTGAACCACACTGACCGGGCCATATATACTTTCTGATGGTGTTTCAGGATTCTTAGGATATATTCCCAGAAGTAGGATCACTAGATCAAAAGGTGGTTTCATTTTTAATTTTCCACAGTGGATGAACCAGTCTGCATTCCCAACAACAGTGCACTAGGGTTCCCTTTTCTCCACATCCTCTCCAGCATTTATTGTTTGTTGATTTATTGATGGTAGCCATTCTGGCAGGTGTGAGGTGATGTCTCATTGTGATTTTAATTTGTATCTCTCTGTTGATTAATGATGTTGAGCATTTTTTCATATGTCTCTTGGCCCTCTGTATGTACTCTGGAGAAATGTCTGTTCAGGTCCTTTGCCTATTTTTAATTGGATTGTTTGTCTTCTGGTGTTGAGTTGTACAAATTTTTTTATATATTTGAAATTAACATTTTATCAGATGTATCATTGGCAAATGTGATCTTCTATACAGTGGGTTCCCCTTTAATTTTATTAATGGTTATTATTATTATTTTGTTGTGCAGAAGCTTTTTCTCCCATTTTGTGGGTTGTCCTTTCATTCTCTTGGTAATGTCATTTGATACATAAAAGTTTTAAATTTTAATGATGTTCACTTTATTTTTTGTTGCCTATGCTGTTTAAGTGATTTTTTAAAATTAAATTTGTTGGAGAGACATTGGTCAACAGATCATATAGGTTTCAAGTGTGGGATTCTCTTATAAGATCTGTATATTGCATCATGTGCCCACTACCCAATGAGGAATTAATATCAAGAATATATTAAAACTAGAGGGCTGGTGCACGAAATTTGTGCACAGGGTGTGTGTGTCCCTCAGCCCAGCCTGCTCCCTCTCCAATCTTGGACCCCTTGAGGGATGTCCGACTGCCCATTTAGGCCTGATCCTACCAGGCAGTCGGACATCCCTCTCACAATCCAGGACTGCTAGCTCCCAACTGCTCGCCTGCCTGCCTTCCTGATTGCCCCTAACCGTTTCTGCCTGCCAGCTGATCACCCCCTAACCACTCCCCTGACAACCTGATTGATGCCTAACTGCTCCCCTGCCAGCCTGTTTGCCCTTAACTGCTCTCCCCTGCAGGCCTGGTCACCCCTAACTGCCCTCCCCTGCAGGCTTGGTCACCCCTAACTGCCCTCCCCTGCAGGCCTGGTCACCCCTAACTGCCCTCCCCTGCAGGCCTGGTCCCCCCCAACTGCTCTCCCTGCAGGCCTGTGTCCCCCCCAACTGCCCTTCCCTGCAGGCCCAGTCGCCCCCAACTTCCCTCCTCTGCTTGTCTGGTCACCCTTAACTGCCCTCCCCTGCAGGCTTGATCACCCCCAACTGCCCTCCCTTGCAGGCCTGGTCCCTCCCAACTGCCCTCCCCTGCTGGCCTGATCACCCACAACTGCCCTCCCTTGCAGGCCTGGTCCCTCCCAACTGCCCTCCCCTGCTGGCCATCTTGTGGTGTCCATCTTGTGTCTACATGGAGGCAGCCATCTTGTGTGTTGGAGTGATGGTCAATTTGCATATTACTCTTTTATTAGATAGGATTTTTCAACAACCCAACAAAAACACACAACAAAGAACCCAACTCAAATCTGGACAAATAACTGAATAAACATTTTTCCAAACAAGACATACAAATGGCCAATAAGCAAATGAAAAGATGCTTCACATCACTAACCATGAGAGAAATTCAAATCAAATGCTACCTTACACTCATTAGGATGGCTATTTTCAAGAACACACAAAATAAGAAGTGTAGGTGAGAATGTGGAGATACTAGAACTCTTATGCATTGCTAATGGGAATGTAAAATGGTATAGATGTTGTGCAAAACAGGTTGGCAGTTTTTAAAAAACTTAAACATAGAATTACCATATGATCCAGCAATTCCAGTTTTGCACATATACCCAAAAGAACTGAAAGGAACACAAACATCTACTTGCACACCAATGTTCAGAGCAATAGTCTTTGGTTATTATGCACTATAGGCAAAAGTGGGAAACAACCCTAATCCTATGTAATAAAAGGCTAATATGCAAATCAAATGAATGGCAGAAAGAACAGTCACTACGATGCTCACTGACCACCAGAGGGAATATGCTCAACGCAGGAGCTCCCTCCTGGTGGTCAGTGGGCTCCCACAGCGGGGAGCGGGCCTAAGCTGTCAGCCAGACGTCCTCCAAGGGCTCCCATACTGCGAGAGGGTGCAGGCCAGGCTGAGGGACCCCCCAAACCTCAAGTGCACAAATTTCATGCACCAGGCCTCTAGTGTCCATATAACTGAGTATTACTGAGTCTTAAGAAACAGAACATAGAATAGAGGTTACCAGAGGTTGGAGAGAGGGGTTGAATGAGAGTTGTTCAATATATACAGAGTTTATATTTGGAATGATGAAATGATTCTGGAGATAGATATTAATGATAATTACAGAACACTGCAAATGTACTTAAAACTACTGAATTATACACTTAAAATGGTTAAAATGGTAAAGCTTATATTATGCATATTTTACCACACTTTCAAAACTATGTAGAGAATGCACTTCTGTAAAATGTTGAAAGAGAAGTATGAACTGTTTTATTTGATAGCTGACTTTTCTAAACCAATTTGAAAGAAAGTAATCATGTGGTTGGGGTTCAAGAAAAAAAGGAAAATAATGGGAGAGGAGGGGTGGAAGGCTATTATATTTTTTATTATATTCAAATAAATGTTTGCAACCTGTAATTTACAAAAATTTACCAAAGAATTTGAAATAAAAATATTTAAATAATTTGCAAATGAATGTACACCCAGAAATCAAGCTAAGAAAAAAAACCTCAGTCTTCTAAATTGAAAATAAACAAATGGAACTACATCAAACTAAAAAGCTTCTGCACAGTGCTAAGGATGTCCACCCAAAGTCAAGTCTTCTCCTGTCACCATATATTAGGACCCCCTTCACCCCTTACCCCCTTACCTCAGGCAACCACCATACCATTGTTTGTGTTCATGAGTTTCAGTTTTATATTCCACATATGAGTGAGATCACTCATATGTGGAATATAAAAGTTCTTAGCTTTTTCTGACTGATTTATTTCACTTAGCATAATATTCTCAAGGTCCCTCTATGTTGTTGCAAAAGGCAGTATTTCATTTTTCCTATGGCTGAGTAGTATTCCACATATGTACCACATATGTACCACATATTCTTTATCCAGTCTTCTATCAAAGGATACTTTGGTTGTTTCCATGTCTGGGCCACCATTAATAATGCTTCAATGAACATAGGGCGCATCTATCTTTTTAAATACATGATTTCAAGTTCTTTGGGTATATACCCAGGAGAGGGATTGCTGGGTAATATGGTAGCTCTTTCTTAATTTTTTGAGGAATTGTCAGGCTGCTTTCAATGGTGGTTGTACCAGTCTACATTCCCACCAGCAGTGAATGAGGGCTTCCTTTTTCTCACAACCTCTCCAACACTTGTTATTGCTTGTCTTGATAATGGTCACTCTAACAGGTGTGAGGTGTTATCTCATTGTAGTTTTCATTTACAGAAATTAAGCTAAGAATAAACCTTTATTGCTAGTGAGTTTGAACATCTTTTCATATATCTATTGGCTGTTTGTATATCTTCTTGGAGAGGTGTATTTGCAGGTCCTCTTCCTATTTTTTCATTGGGTTGTTTGTTTGGTGTTGAGTTTTATGAATTCTTTATATATTTTGGAAATTAAACCTTTGTTGGAGCTAGTGTTTGCAAATATCATCTCCCATCTGGTTGGCTGCCTCTTTGTTTTGTTGTCAGTTTCTTTTGCTGTACAGAAGCTTTTAAGTTTGATACAGCCCCATTCACTTATTTTTGTCTTTATTTCCCTTGCCTTTGGGATCAAGTTCTTAAAATGTTCTCTATGACCAAGGTCCATAAGTTTGTCACCTATATTTTCTTCTATGTAACTTATTGTTTTGGGTCTTATATTTAGGTCTTTGATTCATTTTGAATTAATATTTGTACATGAGGACAAACTTTAATCCAGTTTTATTCATTTGCACGTAGCTTTCCAGTTTTCCCAGCACCATTTATGAAAAAGACTATCTTTAGTCCATTGTGAGTTTCTGGCTCCTTTGTCGAAAATTATCTGTCCATATACATGTGGTTTTATAGCTAGACTCACTATTCTGTTCCATTGATTTGTGTGTTGGTTTCTCTGTAGTATAATTTGAATTCAGGTAGAGTCACACCTCCAGCTTCACTCTTTTTTTCAGGATTGCTTTGGCTATTAAGGGTCTTTTGTGGTTCCATACAAATTTGATGATTTCTTGTTCTATTACTCTAAAAAATGGCATTGGGATTTTGATGGGGATTATAATAAACTAGAGGCCCGTGCATGAAATCCATGCACTTGGGGGGGGGGGTGGTGTCCCTCAGCCCATCCTGCACCCTTTCCAATCTGGGACCCCTCGGGGATCAGGCCTAAACTGGCAGTTGGACATCCCTCTCACAATCCAGGACTGCTGGCTCCCAACTGCTCGCCTGCCTGCCAGCCTGATCACCTCCTAACCACTCCCCTGCCAGCCTGATCGATGCCTAACTGCTCCCCTACCAGCCCTATTGCCCCCAACTACCCTCCCCTGCTGGCCTGGCCCTAACTGCCAACCCCTGCAGGCCCGGTCGCCCCCAACTGCCCTCCCCTGCTAACCTGGTCGCCCCTAATTGCCCTTCCCTGGTGGCCTGATCGTCCACAACTACCCTCCCCTGCTGGCCATCTTGTGTTGGCCATCTTTGACCACATGGGGGCGGCCATCTTGTGTGAGGGTGTGAGAGTCAATTTGCGTATTACCTCTTTATTATAGGATCTATATATTGCTTTGGGTAATATAGCCATTTTAACTATGTTGATTCTTCCAATCCATGGACGCAGGATATTTTTTCCATTTTGTTGTGTTTTTCAATCTCTTTTTAATAATGTTTTGTTCATTGGTTTGTTTTCTGAGTGCACTAAATTGTTTGTCTGTATTTTCTTGTATCTCATTGAGTATTTTCAGAATTGAAATCTCTGTCATTTATATCACATATATCCACATGTTCCTGCCTGTTTTCTGGGGATTTTTTATTTTCTTTCTGATCATCCTCATTACCATGGTTATTCATAGTATGTGCTGTTCTCCTTTGTCTAGGTATTTATATCTGTTTATCATAATGGCTGATAGCAACTTCCTCTGAAGAGGTCATGCTATTATTTTCCAGTAGATGATGCTGAATTGCAAGATTTTTTTACCTTTGTGATCTCAGTCTTGACCTCCACAGTTACCGTAAGACAGTTGCTCTGTTTGGGGTAAGATTTGTTTTGCCCTTACCATAATGGCAACCCCTGACCTCCATGGGGTCCCACCACAAGCACCCCACCTGGGGATAAGTCACAGAGGGAAACAGCAGATCTACTGCAATAGCTCTTGGTTTACAGGTAATATGCTATTTGACCTGACTCCAAGGGAAACTGTAAGCAAATTTTGGAAGTCAAAGTGGTAGCAGGGCTCTGTGTTTCCATTTCTTTATCTTAAACACCACAGCCTGGCCCAACAATGGAGAGCCACATGGTTGCTGCTCCCCCTGCTGGACTGACCCCCCACAGCTCTCTGTTTCTCCCAGCTGAAGGAAGCCCCTGCTACCACTGGCTTCCTCCCCACTCCAAGCCAAACCCTGAGCTCTTGGCTCCCTGTGATTTCCTCCTTTCTTGTCTCCCCATTTATTCCCAGTTGCCCACTTTTAGATGTTTCAATGTACGGGTCTCTCAGGCATGTGTCTGTATTTAACAGGGAATTCTTTGTTGAATTATAGTTGGTTAACATGTTCAAATTTCAAGGGAAGAGGCCAAGGGGCTCTCTCACACCACCATTTCTCTGATGTCTTACATGATTTTATAACAAGTATTTATTAAATGTTTCAGATGGACTCTGAGAAAACAAAACTTTCTCATCCCCAATATAGTTGATCATAGAGACTCAACTGTGTAAGTGGTCTTGCTGATGTTGCTATTCCTGGCAGTTGCATCTGGGCTCTTCAGCTGACATAAATATTGCTATTGCTTCTGGGTGTCTTCATTTGATACCAATAGTCAAATGGGTAGTTTTGTTGAAAAGCAAATACCACTATTATTATGCTAGCATTTGTGGTTTAGCAATCCATATATCTCCTTTGGGAAAATGTCTAGTCATATCATCTGCCTATCTTTAAATTGGATTGTTTGTTTTTTTGCTATTGACTTGTATGAGTTTGTTATATATAGTAGTCCCCAAGGGATACATTCCAACACTCCCAGTGAATTCCTGAAACTGTGGATAGCACTTAAATATGCTTTATTTTTTCCTATATATACACACCTATGATAAAGTTTAATTTACAAATTAGGCAAGGTAAGAGATTACAGAAATTAATAAAATAAAGTAGAACAAGTATACTGCAATAAACATTATGTGAATGTGGTCTCTCTTGCTCTGATAACAGAACTGATACCTGAGGTGGCCACTAAGTGACTAATAGGCAGGTATCATATAGAGCATGAATATATGCTGGACAGAAGGATGAGTCTTGTTCTGGTAGAAATGGACAGGACATGATGAGATTTCATTATGCTACTCAGAAAAGCATGCAATTTAAAACTTATAAATTTTTTATTTCTGGAATTTTTTATTTTATATTTTCAGTGGTTGACAAACCAGAAAATAAAACTACAGATAGTATTTTGGATATTAACTCCTTATCAGATATATAATTTGGAAATACTTCTTCCATTCAGTAGGTTGCTTTCTCATTTATTTGATGATTTTCTTTTCTGTTTAGAAGCTTTTTAGTTTAATGTAGTCCCACTTACTTATTTTCACTTTTGGAATCATATCACGTCTAAAATATCATTGCCACAATAACTGTCAAGGACCTTACCACCTATGTATTTTTCTAGGAGTTTTATGGTTTTAGGTTTTACATTTAAGACTTTAATCCATTTTGTTAGATTTTGTGGATGGTGTCAGATAGTGGTCCAATTTCATTCTTTTGCATGTGGTTGTCCAGTTGTCCCAGTACCATTTGTGGAAGAGACTCTCCTTTCCCTATTGTATAGTCTTGGCTCCTTTATAGTAAGTAAATTAATTCACCATGGTTGTATGTTTATTTCTGGACTCTCTGTTCTGTCAATGTATCTTTGTGTCTGTTTTTATGCCAGTAACATGCTATTTTGATTATTATAGCTTTGTAAGGGTGTGGTCAAGATGTTTTCAATGTCCTCTCGTGTTTCGAATCTTAATTACATGCACCTGAAGTTTTTCAAGCCCACATCACTCAGCCTCCTGGGACCACAGGTTCAGGCCATAAGGTCAAGCTGAAACTTGCACGTGGCTTTGCCATGAGAGGATCATGCCCTCTCATTAGTACGAGGCTTGAACCTGTCCAAACGCTGTCGCCTCTCTCCACAGAATGGGTATCTGATTCTGACTCTAAAGCTTGCATTTCGTGCGAATGAGACTTTACCTCTGACTTAGTGGTCATAGTGCTGCTATAAGGAAAAGAGGGCTGAATTTGAACTGGATTCTTGGATTTGAATGTTTTGTTTTGTTTTGTTTTTTACTTACAAGCTGTTTAGGGGTTCACAGGTAATTCATTTAACTTTCAGAGTCTCAGTTTCTTCATCTGTAATTTGAGACTGTGCTATCTGCCTTACTTGCCTCAATACTATTCAAACACTACTTGCTTTAGAAATGTAAGTTATGGGAAAGGCAGCTTACTAGAAAAAATACTGTGTTTCACTCCTAAGACCTGGGTTCAAGAGCTAACTGCATGGCCTCTGGGAAGTGACTTGAACTCTGAGTCTACTTTTTCTCCTCTGTACAACAGGGATAATGATAGTTACAAAGAACTCATATGTGCTGTTGTGAAGCAAAATCACATAATGAATATGAAAGTGATTTAAAACTCTAACATGAAATGTATCCCTATGATTCTGAATTATTATTAGACTAGGGGCCCAGTGCATGAATTAGTGCACCTTGAAAGGAACTGTGGGCTGTGAGTCTGCGGTGGGTACAGGGGCAGGTCAGCCCATCCTCTGCGCCCCCACCCAGCCCCTTCCGCTGTGGCTCCCAGTCCCCTTGTCTGCCGGCAGCCCTGTTCCTGCCACTGCTGCTCCCACATGCTGACAGTGTGGCCCCGCTCACACCCGCTGATGGTGCAGAGCAATTGGGGCCAGCGCCAGCAGTGGGTGCAAGTGGTGCCGGCACCATCAGAGGGTGTGAGTGGTGGCTGCTGCCCTAATCGCCCCTCAGGAGCAGGGGGAGGTAGAGAAGCCCTGAGGGGTGATTGGGGTCAGTAGCCGCTGCTGACACCCACTGACAGCACCGAGCAATCAGGACTGGTGCTGGGCGCTGGCAGTGGGTGCGAGCAGTGGCTCTAGCACTGGCTGCAGGTGCCAGCAGGGCTAGTGCCAGCAGCGGGTGCGAGTGGCAGCTGCTGCCCCAATTGCCCCTCAGTAGCAGGAGGAGGTTGAGAAGCCCTGAGGGGTGATTGGGGTTGGCAGCCGCTGCTCGCACCCACTGATGGTGCTGAGCAATCGGGGCCAGCGCTGGGCATTGGCAGAGGGTGTGAGTGGTGACTCTGGCACCAGCAGTGGGTGTGAACACACGGTGGGACCGTGGCATGCGGGAACAAAGAATTTTCAGTAACCACCAGAAGCTTGCCCCGATGACAGCAACTGGCGACCTGCCTTGGTCTGGTGCCCCCGCTGACCTGCTCCAGCATCCCACTGCAGCCAATACCTGCCATGTTCTGCGCTCTGCTGCCTGATGCTGACTCCTGCCATGTTCTGTGCACGCCCCCTGGTAGTCAGCGCATGTCATAGAATCCGGTTGTTTGGTTGTTCTACCATTCGGTCTATTTACATATTAGGGTTTTATATATATAGACTAGTGGCCCGGTGCACAAAATTTGTGCATGGGGGGGTGGGTCCCTCAGCCTGGCCTGCACCCTCTCCAATCTGGGACATCCCTTTCGCAATCCGGGACTGCTGGCTCCTAACCGCTCACCTGCCTGCCTGCCTGATTGCCCCTAAGCACTCTGCCTGTTGGCCTGCTTGCCCCCCCCCCACTGACCCCCACTGACAGCTTGCTCGCCCCCAACTGGCCCCCCCTGCTGGCCTGCTCACCACCAACTGCCCCCCCTGCCAGCCTGACCACCCCCAATTCCACCCCCCACCAGCCTGATCATCCACAACTGCCATCCCATCCTGTCCTGATCACCCACAACTGCCCCCCCCTCTTGGCCTCTAACCCCTTCTATCTTGGCCCACCACCATGGCTTTGTCCAGAAGAATGTCTGGAAGGTCTCCTGGAAGGTCTCCCGGTCTAATTAGCATATTATCCTTTTATTAGTATAGATAGAGGCCTGGTGCATGGGTGGGGGCTAGCTGGTTTGCCCTGAAGGGTGTCCCGGATCAGGGTTGGGGTTCCCGTGGGGGGGGGGCGGGGTGGCCTGGGCGAGGGGCTTGTGGTGTTTGCAGGCTGCCCATGCCCCCATTGGGGTGGGGGTCTCCATTGGGGATGGTGCCAGCCTGGGTGAGGGGCTGGGGCAGTTTGTAGGCCAGCCACACCCCCATGGGGTGAGGATCCCTGCTGGAGGGTATGGCCAGCCTGGGTGAGGAGCTGAGGGCTGTTTGAAGGCTGGACACACCCTCTTCAGGGTGGGGGTCCCTGCTGGGGTGCCTGGCCAGCCTGGGTGAGGGGCTGATTGCAGGCTGACCACACCCCCCAGTGGGGACCCTCACCCCAGGGGGGCATGGCCAGCCTGGGTAAGGTGCTGAGGGCCGTTTTCAGGCTTGCCATACCCTCTTCAGGGTGGGGGTCCCCACTAGGGTGGCTGGCCAGCGTGGGGGAGGGGCTGATGGCTGTTTGCAGGCTGGCCATGCCCCCCAGCGGGGACCCTCACCCCAGGGGGGCATGGCCAGCCTGGGTAAGGAGCTGAGGGCCATTTGCAGGCTCCTCCCTCAGTGGCCAGTTCAAGCGAAGGTGACCCAAGCCTCCTGCATGCCCAGGCTGGCTCCAAGGCTGCCGCCCACAGGCCCCTCCTTCAGCAGTGGCCAGGGCAGGCGTGGGCGACTCAAGCCTGCCTGGGCTGACTCTGTGTCCACTGCCCACAGGCTCCTCCTTCACTGGCTGGCCCTGGTGGGTGGGAAGCTTGGCTTCCTCTGTTGCCAGGGGAGACCCAAGCCTCCCCGCTTCCCTTGGCTGGCTCCATGACTGCCACCATTTTGTCCTGCTAATTTGAATACTCACGCCTGATTGGCTGGTGGGCATTGTGAAGTGATGGTCAATTTACATATTTCTCTTTTATTAGTGTAGATGACTACTCAGGTCCTCTTATGAACACTGACTTAGACATGTAATTTTTATGATCTATACTGGGTTGTAGTCAACTTCTTTAGTGAAGTTTTCTTTGAGTAATGCAAAAGGAGACTCATAAAGCCAAGCCCATGAAGATATATGTTCTACTTTATTCCTTTCATGCTTTACCAGGATAAATTATATTACACATTTCACAGTAGCATCATGTATTTATAACTTATAAATGACATGGCCTTTATAACATAGACATATACTTGAGGTTATATTTTGCTGATTTTGAAGTGTTTGCTCCTTGAGTTTAAAATACAGAGATTTCATCTGGAAGCATGGAACAGACTGTTGAATCTCAGAGAGAAGGTGGATGTGGGTGGATGGGAAGAGATTAACCAAAGAACTTATTTGCATATATGCATAACCCATGAACACAGACAAAAGTGTTGTGAAGGCCTGAGGCTCGGGGCCAGTGTGGGCTAGAAGGGGTCAATAGAAATAAAAAGGGGTACATCTGTAATACTTTCAACAATTAAGTTAAATTTAAAAATATATGGATATTTCACATTTTGGTAAAGTTAACAGAGATGGAATTATTGTGATATATGTACATATACATTCATTTTAGTATATTATTCCCAAGAAGTCTTCATGGTTTGATTCTCCTTTAATTTTCAGCTTTATTGCTTCTATTAGCTTATTTCTTACATTTTCTTCCAGTCTTCAATTTTGTGGGGGTTTTCATCTTGTGTAAGGCATTTATAATGAGATGTTGAGGTCTTGCTCCATATCCCTTGATGAGTGAGGTCTGCCTCACAGATTAATGAGAACATGGTGATCTGTTCACACCAGTGACAGTGAGTCATGTGTGCTGTTACATTTAGGAGGAGAGATGTTCTAGTTCTATCCTTTTGTCTCCATGTTTTCTTCCTCTCCTCCTCTGCATGGCTCATCCAAGCCACTTCTCAACTCCCTCATTAATTTCACATCAGAATTTTTTTGTTTGTGTTATCACCAGAGTTGAAATAATTCTCTTTTTGCCAGGACATCCATTATCAATGATATTGGAGATTCAATATAAGGTAATGATTAAAAGCCAGGCTTTGGAATCAGATAGCCCTGTCTATACCACTTACTAGTTGCATGAGTTGAGCAAGTGGCTTTACATGCCTAGCAAAAATAGCATGTGTTTGCCCTGGCTCCAAAGGCCTTACAAATAAAGGCTTTACCAAACTGTTCTAGGCACAGGACGCTAAAGTACGTACTAATTGCTACCATAGACAAAGCCCCAAATCTTCATGGACTAACAGAGCAGAATTCATTTCTCACTCATTAAAAGTCTAATTGCTGGCTTAGGTTCTGCTCTATGTGGTCAGTTAGGGGCCCAGAGTGACAAAAAAAAATCTGTCATCTTCAACGTGTGTCTTCCAAAATTATCCTGGCTTCTGCATCCAGCCAGAATGCAGGAAGAGATAGCAGATCATTCCAGGAATCAGAGGATAGGTCTAGAAACATTCTACCTTTCCTTGATTGCTGTTCAATTAACAGCCAATGAGACTGATAAGTATGGTGTAGCTATATGCCCAAAAGAAAAGAGGAATAGATTTGGTGAATACCTCTTAGTATTTCCCATGTGGGATTTACTCTCATGCTACAATCTAGTGAAAGTGGCAAGAATAACACATATGAAGCCATCTAAGAATAATTATGTACTAAATGACACAACACTTACCCTAAATACTAGGAAAGATGTGAGCAAAGAGATTATGGTGCATATGAAAGATTTTTCTAGAAGAAGTGGGATTTGACAGCTATATAAAAGTAGAGTTTATTCCTGGCGAGGAGATTCATTTTGCAGGATAAGATAAAATTTATCTTGATGATTTGCCCTAACTGGGTTTGCTCAGTGGATAGAGCATCGGCCTGCAGACTGAAGGGTCCCAGGTTCGATTCTGGTCAAGGGCTGATCAAGGGCTGATCGATGTTTCTCTCTCATCGATGTTTCTAACTCTCTATCCCTCTCCCTTCCTCTCTGTAAAAAAAAAAGATCAATAAAATATATTTAAAAAATTATCTTGATGATTTAATTTTTTATGTTTACCTTATGTGGGTAAGGAGAGAAAAATCAACAAAACACCGATGGGCTGACAATATTGTCCCTAAGTTGGTGTAAGGCAGGTAGGCATTTCCAAATCCTACTTGACATACATTCCCATGGGAAATATTGCTTCATGTGTCCACAAATTGCAAACACTAAAACTTCAATCTACTCACCTCCTGAAGGTATTATACATGTGACTCCATGAGTATAAGTTACCACTTATTTCACATCTCCATTTATATGTCTAAGAGGCATCATGATTTTAATATGTTCACAAGTAGAGTTCTTGATTTTGCCTGACACCTAAATCTGTTCCCAAGGCAGTAAACCAGTCTACCAGGCCTTCAGGTGAAAAACCTGGGAGCCGCCTGGGATAGCCCACTTTCTATCACACACCACATATAATCCATCTTTAAGTTTTTCTGCTCTACCTTTAAGACATATTCTGGATCCAATTATATCTAAACTAAAGGTTTTTTCACAACTAAAACTTTAGTTCAAGACTCCATCAATAGGTCTTCCTGCTTCTACTTGTGTTCTCAGATAATAGCTAGAGTGAGCTTTTTAAAACTTAAATTAGAAACCCTTCTGTGATTTTTCTATAACATTCAGAATAAAAACCAAGGTTCTCACACACAAAGAGCTAATCGCCTGTCATTATTCCTCTGCATCAATACGGTCACTGCTCATGAAAAGTAACTTGGGGCTTTTATAATTGTGGTTCTTTCATTGTGGAACCATCTTCTCTCAGAAATTTCTCACTTCATTTGGATGTATATTCAAATGCAGCTCCTGAAACAGGCCTTCCTGGACCTTTTGTATTGAGAGCCTCTATGCTAACCTCATATTCTCACCATTTTTCTTTTTTTGTATGGAAATGACATCTATCTATCTATCTATCTATCTATCTATCTATCTATCTATCTATCATCTATCTATCTATCAAACCCAAGCGACGGGAACATCAGAATGACTGGGTCTTATGACGTGCACTGTGGCCGGCCAACCAGCCCGATGGGGGTGGGGCCAGCCTGCCAGCCTCCCGCGGCCCCTTCCCCAGGCTGGCTGGCCCGGATTGGCCCTGATTAAGGTGGGCAAGCCAGACCCTACCCGTGCACAAATCCATGCACCAGTGGGGTCCCACAGCCTGGCCTGCGGAGATTGGGCCAAAACCAGCTCTGCAAGATCCCCTAAGGGGTCCTGGATTGCGAGAGGGTGCAGGCCAGGCTGAGGGACCCCACTGGTGCAGCCTCTAGTATGCATATAAGATCTTTGGTTAATCTCTTCCCGCCCTCCCCCTGTTCCATGTTTTCATGACTGTGGTTTCCGCTCCTGTGTTGAGCGTCTGCCCCCTGATGGTCAGTGCGCATCATAGCTACTGGTCAGATGGTTGAATGGTCAGCTGGTCGGCTGTTGCCTAGGCTTTTATACATATAGATTTTACCTTTTCTCTTTTTTGTCTTCCCCAGAGTCCATGAAGACAAGGAAATTGTCCATAGTTTTCTTCTCTGTATTCTCAGCACTAAGAACAGTGTCTGTACATAGCAGATACTCAACAGATAAAAGAACTAAATAAATGACATATTTTGGGAGAGATTCTGAAATGTTATTCATCCAAACTTTGAAGACTAAATTGTATCATAATCTTTTTCTAGGGCTGGATTGAATGCTTATCAAATACTAGTAGACTCGGAAGTGCACAAATGCATATAAACAATAAAGTAATCTTAAATAATGTTAGAAGCTCTGGATTTTCATTATGCCAGGTCTTCCCTGGTGGGGAACATTGGACTGACTCAGAAGTCCTGTGTCTGGTCTCTGCTCTGATTCGAAAAGTATTTGTACTCCTTGAGCCTTAACTTCTTCATGCTCAGAATGAGGGGGTTGATCTTCATGACCTCTTTAAAAGATTTCTACCAAATCTAATATGTATAAAATGTTTTTAAAAGAAACATATAAGATAACATTAACTTTTAAAGATATTTAATGAAATGTGTATAAGTAGAATTCAATTAAAAAACACACACTAGAAACCACTAGGAAGTATAAACTATATATCAAAGGATTTGTCACAAGGATTTGACCTTGAGCAATTGGGAAACTGAGTTAAGGTACCTTGGTAAGCCTGTAGCCTTTGTTACTGATTCCAGACCTTGAATTCCAGAGCAGGCAGATGGAAAAAAAGACAGATGGAAAGCTGGGGAGAGCAAGAACAAGCTGGAGCTCATGAGGATGTATAGAAACTGCCAGTTCTTATTGCCCCTGACCTTGATGGTTTGGATCCTGCAGAATTTTCTACCCTTGTCATGTAGCTAAGCACACATCAGGGCTGGGAGTCAGAGCAGCTATAGGAGGACCCAGGGAGAGGTGGGTAGTTTCAGTCCTGTCTGTTGCCCCATGCCAACAAAGCAAGCCAACAGATAAAGGGCAATGTGTGCCAGCTCCCAAATGATTGCCACTTCACTCTACCCACCAGATCCTGCACAAGGAGTTCTCTTGTGTTCCATCCTAATTGCAAACATACAGTGAAAGGAGTGCCAGCTGAGCAAGTGACACACGGCAAAGCCTCCAAGATGGATATTGGTGATTTCGTGAAGTAATAGTTTTCACCCACTTACAGGAAGGAAAATTTCCCTTGGGTATTTGAGCTTCAGTGGTGTCTTTGAAATTTATCAGTGGTGTAATAGTGAAGCACATAAATGGGCAGAGAGAAGTGGGTGAAGTTCTACCATCATTTCATTCTTTGGAAAGATGCCAGAGCAACCTCGCATGTGGATTCAGATGGGGATGGAGGTCATCCAGCCCATTCCTGTGCTTTATTGATGAAAAGCTAAGGCTCAGTAGAGTGCTAGATCTTTGTACAAGGTTACACTCCTGTGTGGTTGCAACTCTGGAAATAGAACCCAGAAATATTGAGTACAATCCTAATTTGTATTATCTCATCCTTTTCCTACAGGAGCACAGGGTGGGTTCCCTCTAGGAACCAAATAATTGGGTGGAGCTGGGCATACCTTACTGTACATAATCAAGGACAAACACTACCTCCCAGGACTTCCTGAAAAGGAAAAGTGGTTGTGGGAGACAGCTCCTGGCAATGCCCTTGTCCACCTTTCCCTGACCTGCAGGGCCCGGTGTTCCTGTAGCTTTGGAGAGATGGGATGGTGATGTTGGCTGGCAGAACAGAACAATCAACTCCTTTGTGTTCTCTGAACCCAAAGTACCGAAGATGGAGCCTGCCTGTGTCCATGAGCCCCAGAATGTTATCTTCAAACCCTCGGTTAAAACAGGGCAGTGGGCTTGCTGGGGGTTAACTCTGGCTGGTGTAAAGTGGGAGCATAGTCTGTAGCAGCGATTGGCAAACCATCCTGTGTGTGCTGCAAGTGGAGTCTTTTTAAATTATTTTACCAATTAATATGGAAACATTTTTTTTTATTTTAACTCACAAGAGCATCTCCACATATTAATTGTAATTAGTTTATTTCAGTGTGATATTTTATTTTATGTAACGTGATCACATTGACTTTTACAACTCCGGTCTTCTGTAACTTCCTCAGTATATAAGCACAGAGCTGAAACATTAATAGAAGTTCATAGACTATAAAATGGCATGAGCTGGGCAGAAACTACTTTGGGGTGGGGCACTCAGAGGCGAGACCTCTCATGGCACCCTAATGCTTACGCGGTCTTCCTGGCTGAGGGAGGCCTGAACTCCTGGAGACGGGTCACTGAGTCTCACAGTGACTCACTGTGTCCACTATAGTGGGTGTGGACTTACGAGCTGTGTACCAGCTGTATTTACTGATCTTAACTGACATAAGGAGTTGTAACAAGTGGGGTCCTTTAGGTAGTTCCTTAATGCAGCCAGCCAGGAATCTCAGAACCATATTTCTCAAACAGCATTCCTCCTTTTAAGGAAATTCTTGAACACAAACTCCAGTTAAATGAGTTAATTCAGAAATAAACCTCTTGGATTAAGGACAAGGCCTATTGCATATTCTGCAAGAAGTAGTTTTCTGGAATCCTGTTGACATAGAAATTAAAATGAAACAAGACAAAATCCCACCTAACTGTTCTCAGCTTATTGTTAACTGTGTGCTGCATTTTCAGGTGGGATGTTAGGCACATTTTAAAATTTCCACATACATTCACTAGGTTCCAATTTTGATCGAGAATATAACTGGTAAGATGTGTTAAGTATTAGGATATAATTAATGGACATAGGTTACACACCTTCTCATGCAGAGTTAAGGGACCAGATAGGAATATCTGCATAAGATCTGACATGTAAAAAAAAAAAAAAAGAAACAGCTGAAGAAGCAGGGGAGATTAAGCAAAATTTGGGAGAGTGCACAAAGAAACAATCTTTAAAAAATCTAGAGATCTATTACATAGTAAAAAGATTCAATTTGATTGGCAGCCTCAGGAAGTAGAGTTGGAACAATGGGGCACAGATGTTGGGGAGCATTCAGGAAGGCAAATGTCAGCTAAGTATAATGGAGCCATATCTTACAGCCAGAATTTCTTAAATAGCCCTGAAAAAATAGTTCATTTATTTCATCTACCTATGTCCCTGGAGCTGCCCTGGTTTCTGACATGAGACCTTATTCTTCAGCTTTTCCTGCAACACTGTGGCTACTTGAACTCCAACAAATACATATATTTTTCTCAAAGAACAAGGTTGATGGGCAAATGGTGAGTTTCCATAATAGCATAGGCACCCTGTCAGTTCTGGTCTTTAGGTTGCCAGCAATATAAAATATATTTATATTAATATATTTATTACATATTCTCCTGTCCTACCCTGCCTTTATAGTTGCCTTTCCAAGTCCCCTCCCTTCCCTCAGCACCTCTCTCTCCCCTGGGGCTTTGTTCCTTTTCTGTGGGCTCAGGGATGACATGGCTATTTAATTTAAAAATTTTTATTTAAAATATTTTTATTTAAAAATTATATATATTGGAGTTCAGGATACCACATTCACCTTTGGACTGAATGTGTTACTTGGCTCAGTTTAACATTCCAATTCTAAGCAGAAGCACCTGTCTTCCAAAGCATGGTTCACCTTGATTGTGTCATGCAAGGCAAGAGAGGGCAGTGCCTGCAGTTGTATAGGTTGTACACTGCACAGCTTAGGGCTGTCATTCATGTGCCAAAAGGGCTGGCTATCAAAATCAGAATAAATGCTTGGAGCAAAATTAGCAGAAAACCAGGGTCATCATTTGTCAGAAAGAATCTGGAGGGCATCCAAGAGGGGTGGCTTATTTAGGAGGCCTTGCAACCCTCAGAGATTCTTTGAGGTGTTAAATTCTTTGGTCTTCTAGTGTTGAGCATGACATAAATTAATACCTAGAATCAGGGTATTTTTGGTTGTTGTTTGGTTTTCAAACTAAGTTTAAAGTGGACTCAAATCTTTATGTGTTAAGACCAGTTTGAGTCATCAGCAATTCTCCTGTCCTACCTTGCCTTCCCCATTCCCCTCCCTTCCCTCAGCATTTCTGTCTCCCCTGGGGCTTTGATCCTTTTCTGTGGGCTCAGGGATGACATGGCTATGGTGCAAAATTAAGAGAACTAACTGTCCTTTTAGGCAACACTCAATTTATTGTTTTGATGATTTTTGCACAAATATACACAAATCTCGATGTAACATATTTTTATTTATTTATTTTTTGAATTATATTTTTATTGATTTTCAGAGAGGAAAGAAGAGGGAGAGAGAGATAGAAACACCAGTGATGAGAGAGAATCATTGATCGGTTGCCTCCTGTACACCCCTATTGGGGATTGAGCCCACAACATGAGCCTGTGCCCTGACCAGGAATCAAACCATGACCTCCTGGTTCATACTTCTACACACAACCACTGAGCCACACCAACCTGGCTTAAACATATTTTTATATACCTTAAACTGCATCACTAAGTATTTTTATCTGCAATTTAGTCATTTTCCATTGTTAGGCTCATATTACATTTTAGAGCTTGTAAATTCCACTACTGAGTAGAACTTCGAAGTAGTAAGGGATACTCTTAAATTGGTAGAAACTGACAGCCATTTCTAGCATTACACAGTAGTTAAACAATAATTCCCCAAACAACAATTAGCAGCCCCACACCTATGGCTAAGTACTAGAATCAAACCCAAGATTATTCATGGACACAGAGCTTCAAATATACTCTTCTACTAAAACATTTTTAGATTTGCCTTTTCTCCATTTCAATATTGTTAATGAGAGATTGAAAATTTTGCCAGATATGTATGTAATTCTGGCATTATATGTTGGGAAATAGAAACAACAACTTTATTCCTAAGAGCTTTATTAAGATACAATCTGTACTAATAAAAGGGTAATATGCTAATTAGAGTGGACATCTTCTGGACGTCCTTCCAGACAAAGCTGCAGCGGCTGTGAGGACCAAAGCTCAGGCAGCTGTGGGTGGCTGTGAAGGGCTGAAGCTCAGGCCGGCAGTGACAGCAGCAGCGGGATAATTGGGGGATGGTGCCTTCCCCTGATCTGCCAGGTCACCTCCCGCAGAGGGAGGCCAGACTGGAGGCCAAGGCAGAGGCAGTTAGGGTCGATCAGGCCGGCAGCAGGCAAGGTAGGGGCTATCAGGCTGTAGGGGGCAAGCTAGGGGCGATCAGGCCAGCAGGGGTGCAAGGTAAGGGCAGTCAGGTCAGCAGGCAGAGGGGTTAGGGGTGATCAGGCAGGCAGGAAGAGGGGTTAGGGGCAATCAGACAGGCAGGCAGGCAGGCAGGCAAGTGGTTAGGAACCAGCGGTCCCGAATTGTGAGAGGGATGTCCAACTGCTAGACAGGGATCGGACCCAAACTGACAGTCGGACAACCCTCAAGGGGTCCCAGATTGGAGAGGGTGCAGGCCAGGCTGAGGAACCCCCTCCCTCTGTGCACGAATTTAATGCACTGGGCCTCTAGTTTATAATAATAAAAGCATAATATGCTAATTAGACTGGACAGCTGAACAACCTTCAGGATATCATTCCAGACATCCTTCTGGATGACCTCCCAGATGAAGCTGTGGCAGTGGGGGCCAAGGCAGAGGCAGTTAGGGGTGATCAGGCAGTTAGGTGTGATCAGGCAGGCAGGCAGAGTGGTTAGGGGTGATCAGGCAGGCAGGCAGAGGGGTTAGGGGTGATCAGGCAGGAAAGCAGAGTGGTTAGGGGTGATCAGGCAGGCAGACAGAGGGGTTAGGGGTGATCAGGCAGGCAAGCAGAGTGGTTAGGGGTGATCAGGCAGGCAGGCAAGCAGTTAGGGGTGATCAGGCAGTCAGGAAGGCAAGCAGTTAGGGGAGACCAGGCAGGCAGGCAGAGTGGTTAGGGGTGATCAGGCAAGTTAGGAGCAATCAGGAAGGCAGGTTGGCAGAGTGGTTCGTGGTGATCAGGCAGGTACGTTAGGAGCCAGTGGTCTTGGATTGTGAGAGGGATGTCCAACTGCTGGCCTAAACTGGCAGTTGGATATCCCGCGAGGGGTCCCGGATGCGAGAGGGTGCAGGCTGGGCTGAAGGACCTCCTCCCTGCCCCCATGCACGAATTTTGTGCACTGGGCTTCTAGTATACTATAAAATTAATTGTACCATCCAGTGATTTTTTTTTGTAAGTTTACAGAGATGGAAAACAACTATCATAATAAAAAATTAAAAAAAAAAGTGTTTTAGTTTCTGCCAATAATTTGATTCTTGCCAAAGTCCTGGAATTTGTTCCTTTTGCTATCTTACAGCAGACAAATATGGAAACAATTTGTCACCTAAAACTCTATTCCTCAATTAAATTCTCTAAAAGGATTAAATTACCTACACTAATAAAAGAGAAAGATGCAAATTGACCGTACCTTCATGATGCCCACTAGCCAATCAGGAGTGAGTATGCAAATTAACCCAACAAAGATGGCAGATTAATTTGCATACACAGGCCCCGAGCTGCCAGCGGTGGGATGCTTGCGTCGTCACCATGGCAATGAAGCAGGTGTACCGCATTGCCCCAGCCTCTCTGGGCCTCTGGGCAGCGTGGGAAGGTGGAAAGGCGGCTCCAGCAGGAGCGAAGGTGGTGCGGGCAGCCAGAGGAAGGAAGGCCCATTCTTGCACAAATCTTTGTGCATCGGGCCTCTAGTTTTATTATATAATGTTCTGCTAGGACTTGTCTTCCAGGGCCCTTACAGATTAATCACTGATTATTTGGATTTATATCTCATTTTTGTAAGTATATTTATTTTTATTTTTTCACTTCAGATCAGTCTGCCTCTGAAATCTTTCAAAATCACTGTGGTGATTTTTAAAGATCCTGGAACAATATTCTCCTTAGGCTGACACATGCAGAGCTCACACAGTGTCTATAAAATATCTCTGTTCATTTTTTAGACTTTTGCCCAGGTTACAAGGATAAAAGAATTGGCAGACAGCCAAGGTTTTATCTTTGAATTCAAGCAAGGTGGTAGCCAATTCACAGATCAAAGAGAAATAGAAGAAAGAAGCTGGCTAAAGCTTGGTTTTGAGCTACCCATCTCCAAATAATACTAACTTCTTCTCTCAAAGATCATTGGCTTTCCATGAAAGGATTTAAAGGAGATAATTAAAGATAAGTAGGGATTTCTTACCACTGCCTGCAGTATGATCTTCCCTTGGTCTTATGCATTATTCTACTCTTGTGATCCTCAAAGACCTTCACCCATATTGAACTGGGTCCTAAAAAATGAGATTGGAAAATCTAAAACCTTCCTTTAGGTTCTGTTTGTATGTATATGTGTCTGTGTATGTAATGTAAACATTTACATTGTTGTACATATAATATACATATATACATTTTTGGTATATACAGGTATGACCAAAAGTAGGTTTACAGTTGTGAGTAACATATAATTTATTCTTGCATTATTATTTATTCTTGTATTATATATTTTTCTATACAAACAACTATAAACCTACTGTTGCCTACTATATATATATATATATATATATATATATATATATATATATATCCTACCTAATAATAGAGTAATATGCAAATTGACCGCACTTTCGCTACACCCACCAGCCACGCCCACCAGCCACGCCCACCCGGAAAACATCCTGCCGGAGGCTTTTCCAGCCTTGGGCACCAGCGGGGAGCCTGCGACGGATCGCAGGCAACCGGGGTTCGGATCGCAGGCAACCGGGGGTCCGGTGGAGGCTTTTCCAGCCTTGGGCACCAGCAGGGAGCCTGCGATGGATTGTAGGCAACTAGGGGTCTGCTCCTGCGAGGGCGTCTGCTCCTGTGGTGGATTGCAGGGAGCTGGGGTCCCCTCCCCAATGGGAGGTGTCTGTGATCACAGGGAGCTGAAGGTCCCCTTCCCAGGCCTAAAGCTTTGGCCAGAAGCTTTAGGCCTGGGCAGGGCACAGCCAGTGATTGGTATGAACTATAGAGGAAACACCTTTTCTGACTGCACATTGGCTAAGCTTCCTGTATGCCACTGGTAATATTCTTAGAAACTTGGGTAATAAGAATCCAAAAAGGTGATCTAGGGTTTTTCCACCACACTTCTGGAGAAAAAAACAAAGGTCTGCTGCTGGAGGGCTAAGAAATGTCATATCCTGCCCTAGCCGGTTTGACTCAGTGGATAGAGCCTCGGCCTGCCCACAGCAGGGTCTGGGTTGATTCTGATCAAGGGCATGTACCTAGGTTGCAGGCTCCTCCCTGGCCAGGGCCCAGATCAGGGCTCATGCAGGAGGCAACCAATCAAAGTGTTCCTCTCACTTTGATGTTTCTCTCTGTCTTTCCCTTTCTCTTCCACATTCTCTAAAAGTCAATAGAAACATATCCTTAGACGAGGATAAAAAAAAAGAAAAGAAATGCATATCCTATGAAAGACACAGCTTGAAAATGCCTAAAGAAAGTTGTCATTTTTTCTTGGTGAAGGGACTGGAGTCCGTGTTGATGAAAACACCTTGGTGGCTGTGGTGACTGACAGTGGCTGCAGCAGTGGGGTGATGGGGCTGGTGCCTTCCCCTGACCAGCCTGGTTGCCTCCCAAAAAGGGAGGCCAGAATGCAGCTTAGGCCTGCTCCCCACGGGGAGCGGGCCTAAGCCATCAGTAGGACATCCCCTGAGGGCTCCCAGTATGTGAGAGGGGGCATGTTGGGCTGAGGGACCCCCCCACCCCCAGTGCACGAATTTTGTGCACCGGGCCCCTAGTGTATATATGTGTGTGTGTATATATATATATATATATATATACACACATACACACATACACACACACACACACACACACACACACACACACACATATGTAGCCAGGGGGCACAGGGTCCTATAGTAGTCTGGCTGCTCTATGTACATATGGAAAAATACTATTAAAGAGCAAGAAAATCGGTGATTATTCAAAATTCAGGACTGTGGAGAGTCAGGGAGATTATAGAGAAGAGTACAAAATAAGATGGAATGGTTCTTAAGATAAAGGTTTTTGATTATTCATTTTATTATAATGTTTCATAATTTATACTATCTATCATCTATCTCTCATCTATCTCATCGATTTCTTATCTATCTATCATCTATCTATCATCTATCTATCTATCTATCTATCTATCTATCTATCTATCTATCATCTATCATCATCATCTATCTTTCCTGCTGTCTCCATATCTGTTTCTTTTTCTTCAGATACATGTATGGTTCAATATCAAGACAGTTATTTATGTACATTACTAGGTTACTTATTTAAACTATAAAAAACATATGATTATCTCAATTAATGCCAAAACAATGATAAAATTCATTATTTCTGATAAAAACGCTCAGTAAACTTTAAAGAAGAAAATTTCCCTAACTTCACAAAGATTATTACAAATCATATTTAATGATGAAACACAAGGGTCCTTTCCACTGGGCTGAGGTAAGAATAGCTGCCTACTGCCACCATTCTAGTAGGAGGTATAGCAAAAAAGGGAAAAAATAAGAAATAAAGTTGGAAAAAATTGGCATCATTTGTAGATAATATATAATCTATCTAGAAGCTTGCAAGGGAAATAATAAAACAGTCCCACAAGATGGCTATTCAAAAATCAATATACAAAAACCAATAGCTTTTAGCAACCAATTGAAGATATGAAAACACATCCCTTTCACAGAGAACCATTAATATCTTTAAAACTTTTTTGAAAGATCAAAATTAAGGTGATTAATTTAGAGACGGTATATTTCTGAACATACTTAATAATTATTTATGCTAGAAATATTTACTTAGCTCATAATATAATGCCAGGATTTTTTTTCTACATATTAAGTACATTGCTGGAGAAAATATGTCTGCAATGGGGGCATTACAGATATTTAACAAATAATTTTAAAATGTAGTTGTCAAATGGTGATAAGTATTATGGAAAATAAGATCGTGGATAAAGATTAGGAGTGCTGGTTGTGAAGAGTGGGGGCTTGCTACTTGAATCCCAT